>NW_023416379.1:71847306-74247306 GCF_014108235.1 Myotis myotis
GGGGCCATTCACATTAGAAAGGGCAATTTGCTTTACTTAGTTTACCAATTCAAATGTTAATTTCATCCCAAAAGGCAGTCACAGACTCCCAGAATCATGTTTGACCAAATATCTGGGCACTCCAGTGCCCCAGTCAAATGGACATACTAAATTATGTATTTGGCTAAATGAAACATCATTGTGAATAAATGCCATAACACTAACTTCAAAAATGCCTGCTTTCTAGTCCTAGACATTTGTATTTTGGGATTTAAACTCTACATTTAGTCTAATTTCATGGAGCGTAAAGTTGGCCTTAAATTAAGGCTAATGTAGGCTATCATAGAGCATTGCAATCTTGCTTCAATGAACAGTTTGCCTATTTTTAATTTTATTAACTTCAGAGGACTTTGAGGATCTTCTGGAACTGACTATGCTTTTGTGCAGTCCTGCCTTCATCTTCTTGAACCTTAAGCATCATGGCACAGCATTTTAAGATTATGGCCCTAACACAAAAGGAAAACTAAAGCATAGAACAATCTAAATAACATTTGGGGACTAAGTATAAAGACACTACAGGATTTTTTTTTCATACAGTGCAGTTATGGTGGTGATTTCTTATGGAGGGTGAAGAAGTTATTTGGTAGTAGCAAGGGGACCTCTGGTGATTCCAGTGGTCAGCTTATTTACCCAACTTAATTGCATCACAGGACTTTTGGCTTTAAGGCTTACTGATGTTGAAGCTCTCACTTTATATATTGAGAAAATCCCAAGACTGTCTCTATGGGCAGGTGAACTTTTCTCTACAGAAAGTTTAGTTTTGTGGTTTAGATGAAAAATTTGAGGATGTAGGTTTTTAGTCTGAGTCCAAAAATTATCAGCAGTTAGTGCCTTAATCTTCTAAGTACATGTGACTTGATCTTTTAAGGTAAAACTTTCGTGTGTCTTTTTTCCCCAAGGGTATATAGAAGACTACTTCCCTTGATTCTAAATAAAATCTCATCGGAATAAAAACCTCAATAAGTGATTTAGAGGCACCTCTCTGATCTGTTCATAAATTCATTACTTCTTACCTCGAAATTTGCATATCGGTTTTCAAACATGTGGCATGTCCTGTTTCTTCAGCCGATATTCTCACCATAGGCTGAACCCTTGCAGTTCCTTACATAGCCCATGCTGATTCTCATTCCCCTCATTTGCTCATTCTGACATCTCTGCCTTTCTCCTTTCTGCCCCCTATAATGCCTATTAAACCTTTAAAATTCCTCAGTTGTCACTCTCTCCCATAGGAAACCTCATCATCTTTATCCACATAGCCAGGTATGTTAGGTGATGTCCTTCTTGCCTCTGTGTTCCTATATGAGCTCTTCAAATGTTCTTACCTTAATAGCATGGTGGGAAACAATGATTGGGATCACTTTCTAATCCAAGTAATTACTAACCTGGGCAGGGATTATTATAGAAATCAATTATGGTGAGAAAATATACTGTCCAGGAACAATTTCAAAGATGGAACAGTTTTAGCACGAAATTACCATGCTCATGGCAGTAGTAAGGGAGGCTAAACTATTCATGCTACTTTATTTCAAGAGATAAAAGAATGGGGTGGGTAGAATAAGGAGAGATTAGTGTTAAAGGTGAGGGAAATGATTTGGATCCCCTTCCTAAAGCTAAGAAAAGGAGAATTTCTGCCCAAACCAGAGACTGACATGCCCTTGAGTTGGCATCTGGTTAACAACTGAGCTTATTGACTTACTTACTCAATGTTATTGGTATCAAAGGAAGGGAGAGCGTGGGAGAGAGGTGCGTATGCTGTGATAGGCAGACAGTGTGAAAGAATGATCCAATGACTCCCCAGTTCTAAATTAATACAAGTGGATCCTTCCCATTTCTATATGCCTTAAGTTGGAGACTTCGAGTTGGGCTGGGAGTCAAGATGTGTGGATCAGAGGTAAGCAGCTCATTGTTGCTGCAGAGGACAACAGGAAAATAAAATTGTTCTCCAAAAGATCATCGATGCCTAGAAGATATTTTGGGATGGAGTCTCTCATGGGCAGGGCCTGTAGGGCTTTCACAATGCCCCTTAGATCAGAGACAATGAGCCAGAAAAGTGGTGAAGACCAACAGGAAAAGGGTAGCACCCTTGATCAAGTAAGCCATGGAGGAGATGTTTTCTCCTCTGCCTTCAAGAGGTCTCAACCATAGAGGGTAAATACAAGAAATACAGAACATTAAATGTAGTACAGATGGGTACAGCACACCCCTCTCTCTATTCCATGACTAAGGAAAGCTGGAGCAAGAAAGACAAAGAGCACTTTGAATTAAATATGATGACTGTTATTACTCTCTTGAATACTTACCTTCTTTTGTTTTAATTCAATAATATAAATTATCTACATAGCTGGGATTAACATATTAAAGGTAAGATTAAAAAGAATAAAGTCAGGAAGGAGACAATGGATTATTTTATCTATAGCTACTGCTGCATAGAGAAGATTATTTGTTCATTCCTTTTTTTATGGTAGATAGCTGTAGGCCAACTTTTAAAAGCAGTGTCTCCCTCAGAACTTTGTTTTTCCTCAACTGAAAGTAGATACTTTGATATCACTACATCCATAGAGCCAGAGCAAATAGAAACTTTTCAGTCTATGCTACAGTGGCAGGTGACTTAAAGGCAAATATTAGAGACTTCAGTATAAATCTCTTGATTTCTCAAATGTCTACAATTTTTTGCACTAACTAGAAATAGAAATTATTAAAACTATAAAGAATAACTTAAAATATAACTCTAAGGTGACTTTAAATGCTTAACTTACAGTAATTACATACAAAAAAACCTGAAAGTGTTTCTTGGCAGTTGACCTGTCTACTCAGACCCCAGGAGGAATGAGTGGGTGTGAACTGGCACTGTGCCCAGAAAAGGACGGGAGGCAGATAAATAATAAGAAAAACAAAAAAGAGCTAAAATCTGGACTGAAAATTTTCTGTTTGAGGTTCCTAGATTAAGGTCTTCTTCTATCAATAGAGACCAAAACATGTGGAAATACGTGTATATATATATATTTGTAGTTTATGTATGTTTAAACTGACTTTTGGGAAAACCATATAGCTTATTTTTCTGCTTTTTGTTCAAGAAATTCTTTGGGTTACTCATTTCTAAATAAAATAGTTGCTTCAATAATTGTAAAAGAGAAATATCTGTACCAAAGGAATATTTACTGTCTATGTTACCGCATCACTGTGAGCAAGCAATACATTGTAGTTCAAGTACTGTGGTAACAAGCACCAGAAACAGATCTGCTTCTCATAAAGAATGAGACAATTTTTGGAAGTGTTTTAAAGCAATCTTCCCCCTTCATACCAAAAAGATGAAAAATATAAAATTTTAGAAGGCAAGTTTTTGGTGCAGCTACAGAGAATGAAGAGGCATGAATTGAAATGTATTCCCACCCCCAACTGGAAACTCTTCATGGAATTGTATCATTTGAAGAGCACCTGAAGAAGAGTAGGGTTTTGACAGATAGCAATAAAATAAAATGCAGGGAAGGACTCCAGTAAAATCTTTCTCCAAGGATTGAGTATTTTGTCCTACACACACACACACACACACACACACACACACACACACACGACATATTTTTAAACCCCTGAAATATCAGTGAACATATCAATAATTCAAAGTTGCTAGCCTTTTCCCAATCAGATCTGCATTCACCAATTTGATAGTATTTTTTAGTTGCATTCGATTTAGACAGCATATAGTTGGGACTTATTTTTTTCACCTAATCCAGTGCTATGAATCTCTTCATGCACTATTTGTAACACATTGTTGTCCAATCACTAGGGATGCTAACTGTGTTCTCCTTATCATGTTGATATCTGCTAGGTTTCCCCATCATATTTTCACTATTTTTCCCCTTTTGGGTGATTAGTAAGTTATTAGAGGTATTAGTAATTTATTAGTGTTATTTCATAATTACTCATCAAACTTTTAATTCATCAATTTTACTAATTGTTTAATCTCAACTAAAATAACCATTTATATGACATTTGACTGGGAAAGGAAGATAAGGGAAAAGAAGAGGAAAGGGAAGGGATGATAAATTAGGAAGAGGAGAGAGGCAGGGAAAAGAAGATGGAAAGTTATGAGAAGATGCGGAGGGTAAAGATAGGGAAAGAAAGGAATATGAGAAGACAAGGCGGAAGTATTGCTTTGAATTGTTGCTATCTTATCTTAAAGTAAAATCATCTAACTATAAAATACCTTTCTTGGGTTTATATCTGACTGAACTTCAGATTAGGTACTTATTATTTATTAAAATAGCATCTAAATAATTACTGTGTAGAATTAGAGATGAAAAATGCTCAAGACAATTTGTTTATTAATTCTGACTAAAATCTAGTTATCATTTTGAGACATTTTGGCATGTTTAAGGGCTGAGGGTTTGTTGTGAAGCAGTTCAGCATTCTCTTTGTGTTCATTGTTCCATATGAGTCCCCAGCTAATGTGGCCAGCTAAGATTTTATATCTTAGGGTTTGGGTCATAAATTTTAGGTGCTAGGGGAAAAGTAGTGTATGACCAGGTGATGCCAAGAAAAAGGGTAAAGATGAAAAAATAGGCAACCTTTTGTTCTTCCACAGCAACACACAGAAGCTTCAATCATAGCTACTGTAACTAATGGACGTCTAAACTTTTCATTTGCATATCTATTCTGTAATTTGTTCGTGGGCAAAAACCTTGTCTGAGTCATCTTTGTATGCCTTACACTTAGCACAATGCCTAGCCCATATTAGGAATTCAATACATAATTTCTGAAGAGATAAAAAATGACTTAAAATCTGTGGTATAAAGCTAAATGAATTAATAAGACAATATCTGGGGCTAAAGTCAAGGAGTAATTGTAGAGAGCTCCCTGGATTTGTGGTATGGCAGACAGGAGAGGTTCCTGGAAGTAATTATTCTAACAACTGCCAGATTAATATTGCTACCTTTTAAATATTGAGAAGTTTGGTCTACCTGCTCAGCACCTTTCTGCTTGGCTGGATCCCCAGAATTTGAATGGCTTCTGGTGGCCTGTGGTCAGGTTCCCTGGACAGTAGTGTCTTCAATGTCAGGGGCACCTTTTCGAGATGAAGAATAGATCCTGAAAAAGAATGCAAATGTCCTTAGGGACTGAGACACAATTCATTCTTTTCCCTGTGGTGATTAATCCTTGAGGCAGAATAACACAGTGGTTGGTGGTGTTGGCATGGAACAACCCTGAGTTGAACTCTAGCTCTGCCAAATCCTAATCAGGTCACCCTGAGGCAATTTACTTAACCTTTTAATGTCAGTCCAAGTCCCAGCAGTCAACAATTGGAATATTCCAAAGGGTGTAACTGAAGAAAGCAAAACAAGGCTGTGCAGTTAAAGAAGGAACAAAGGCTAACGAAGAGCCAGAATTAGCAACAGCAGGAAGCTGTTTCCACCGAGGCCTGGAAAGAAGGAAAGGTGTTTCCACACTGCAGAGGTAGCTGGAGGCAAGGGGTGGGACCACTGGCTTGAGCTGTGGTCATGAAGAAAGGCAGTCCCTGGCAGAAAGTCAGCAAGGTGAGTAAACACTGAACTCTTCTCTCACACTCCATTGCCTCCTCGTTCTTCCAACTTCAAAACGCGACCACTAGCCAAACACCGTGGAGCCCAGGGATAGAAGTCCTCATGATTCAGTTGTGCTGGGAGTCTGGCGCCCGAGGTTCAGAGATGCACTGTAGATTCTTGGCTTCATGCAGGAAAGGATTCAAACCTAAGCCAGCATAGAGTTTAATGTGCAAGTGAGTTTTTTAGTGAAGCTCTGAGAGAGAGAATGGACTATTCCATAGACAGAGCAGCTCCCCTTTAGAAGAATTTGCTTCCTTTGTTGCTATTGTGGTTCATTGGGGGGGGGGGAGGGCAGGGGCAGAGTATTCAACAATGAAAGGAATTTTAGAGATAAATCAGGCAGGTATGGAGAGTCATAGGAATAAAGAGGGTCCATGGCAGAGGAATGCATAGGTGAGGGCTTGGAGCCGCCAGAAGGCATACATTCACAGAAAATAGAAAAGTGACACAGAATAAGGGGAGAGGAAGGCATACATTCACAGAGGATAAAGAAAAGTCACAGAGTATGGGGAAGAAGGAAACATACTTTCATTGAGGATAGAGAAATGTCCACAGATGCTGGAAAGATGGAAACATATTTTCACTGGAGATAAAGGAATGTGGCAAGATAAGGGGGAGAGAACGAGGGGGGGCACCACGTGGGTTTTTGGGGTTTGAAGCTGATATTCTGCAAAAGATTGACTGATTAGAAAAGCACAGGGTCATAAAATGGGGAAGGGGTCCAATTAGAAGGGAGCATGAAGAGACAAAGAACTACAGCCTTTATAAACCTTAGAAAAAGAGGCTTAGTTGGTTTCCCCCTTGGGAACCTCTCCCCACGTGGGAGTCTGTATTTGCTTCCAATAAATTTCCACTCTTTTACTAACAAGTCCTTTAGGTCTGCAAATTTCATTCTTCAAACTTTGTGAGGCAACAACCCGCCAAGGGAAGATCCGTTCCCCGAGCCCCATGTTTCAGTAAGGAGGAGGAATATTCAGGATCTTCTTGGGAAAGGGGTGGAAATTTCTTGGAGGAGCTCTGAAATCATTTGTGTCTTTTTATGGGCTTTCTGTTTCCAATCATGGCAACTCTGAGGTGTGTTGTTTAGCATGCACTATAATGAGAGAATAATGAGGCTAGGGTCACCATACGGTGGAATTAGTTGCTGTATTGGGTCAAGTTGGCCTGTTGATTTTAAGCTATAAACCTGGTGTGTGTGTGTGTGGGGGGGGGGATCTTACTATCTTCACAATTCCTGTAGCTTTTATCGATTATATCTATTTCTTGTATCTATTTCGCCACATATCCTATCTCACTTAGAGACTGGACCTCAGGGTGCAGAACAGGGGAGACAAATGCAGAAAATAAATCTGGAAGGAAATAGAGAACAAAGATATTCCCTAATCATCAATTTCCCTTTCTATAAATTGGGGATTATAATCACATCCTCCTCAAGTCGGAGAATTGAATAAGATAATGAATGCAAAGCTTTAGCATAAAGTATCCTCTGAAAACTGCCCTAGACTCTAATAAGATGGATCCCAGTTTGTGAAAACAATTCTTTTCTAATTAATCTCTAATATCCAAACAGATGAGATAGAATATCCAAGAACACGTCTTCCGTTTTCAGAGTGTCCATACAGCACAGTTTACAAAGTAACAAACATTCCTGGCATGAGATTTGGATTCAAAAAGACCCAGGGACCAGTCAGGTTTTCAGTTTCTTTATTTACCATTTCACGTGTCTTAGGCAACAGGGTATTTTATGTAAACTGAAGGGGTTTTTTAAAATATATTTTATTGATTTTTTACAGAGAGGAAGGGAGAAGGATAGAGTTAGAAACATCGATGAGAGAGAAACATCGATAAGCTGCCTCCTGCACACCCCCTGCTGGGATGTGCCCGCAACCGAAGTACGTGCCCTTGACCGGAATCAAACCTGAGACTTTTCAGTCCGCAGGCTGACGCTCTATCTACTGAGCCAAACCAGTTAGGGCTGAGGGGTTTTTTAAGTATAAAAATAAAGGAATAACAACAACTACCTTACAGATGTGTATCAAAAATAAAACAAATTCTAACACATAATAGGCACTCACAAGTTAGCAACATTATGCTTTAATATCACTAAAAAGGTTATATTAGCATTTGTTATTGAGCATAAATATAGACCTTAATTGTATCACTTAGAGTATTTTCTTTTTAAGAATTAAAAGAATTATATAGATAACCTTAAAAACTGTCCACTGATCATCTTATATTAATATTTCAATGTTTGTGTATTTGGAGCTATAAAGCAAACATCCAGAGTGAGGTTAATGTTAACGTACAGTCTACAAAAAGGCAGAAAATCTCAATAACCCTCAAATATATTATTATGTTCTCCATTACCAAATAGCAAAGAAAATAACAGGCTGACTCCAGATGTTCTCAGGAAAATGAGTTGTTGTTCAACCTGACTTTATTTTCCTTTGACTAAGCTTTATGGAGTCATTTTGGACAATTACACAATTTTCCTTGCTCTGCTTGGTCAAGAGACACTAGAGAAAAATGTTTGGGGGGAAATAGAATCACTGTACCTTTTCTTGGAGGGAACCAGCAAATGTCACTGAATGAGAAATGTTCTTGATGCAGAAGAATACACCAGTGATGAGCATATTTGCCATTCCTGATGGCTGCATCAAGCCCACACCTCCATCAGCATTCAGTGTTGCACCATGATCTGCAGGAAACCATTACATTTGTAAAAGGTCAAACATTGGTAGCCCTAAGCTTTTGAAACGAAGCAGAGAAAACAATTTCAGAGCTATTTGCTACCCTGTCCTCTGACAGCTTTTGTCCAGGCTTCCAGTAAGAGAGATTTGCTTTTATAGTCACAATACTTTAAGTAAATACGATGCTTGTGGCTACAAAAATGCATTTGATTGCTTTCTTTGAGTCAGAAGGCTTTTATCTTGTTTCCGAAATCATAAAGCCCACTAGGCATTGCATTTTTCCAGGAGTATTGACTGATGTCTATCCTATACATTTAGGTAATCAGATAAGGGTATGGATGTTGATAGAGTAACTTTGCAGGGAGGAATTTATAATACATGAAGATTCTTTTACAATGAAAATAATGTGCCTTTTGGAGGGTAGAAAAATGTTATTATTGTTTGGTTATAACATTTTGCATTTCTAATATACTTCCTAGCTTTGTTGTATATTAACCAGAATATATTTGGAGGTCCTTCAGCGTTATTTAACAGAAAGAAACACACATACACATTGTCAAACTTGAATACTGTTAAAATAAAAAGAATAGTAAATATAAAGCCGATAGAAGCTTTTACAAAACCCAGTATAGTTCCTATCAGGAACTGGTGGTTAGAATAAATTCTATGTGTACTTTTAATAAAATAAAGGCAAAAAGGAGAAAAAATGTATAAAAATGACATCTGTTTGATTTTAAAATTATTTATAGTTAACGTGAATATCATAGTACATTAATTTCACAATGTTTACAGAAATTTAAGCAATTCATAGAGCCATTGCTTTAAAAGAGCATTGTTATTGCTCTCATAGAGAGGAATTTTAATGATTATGTGACTTTCCTGATAACATACAGGGTAGAAAAAAAATTTGATCTCACATAAGACACAAGAAAGGAAAAGAAAACAGAATGATGTATTCTCAAACTTTTTCTCTAGGTTTTAATCCTGCTGTAAATATAATATACAGCTTTTTTGAACTCCACTCATCTGTTATGAGCTGTCTTAGCCCAACAATTATGAACTATTACCAATAGTCAAGATGTATTTCTCCACCTGTTATGGAACAAGCTTTGTAAGGCTATAGGGAAAAAATGGGGATTAAGAAAGACAAGGTTCTTTTCTTCATAGAGTTCAAAATCTTAAAGGTAGTCATTGCTGCTGAGGAAGCAGCAAAGGAAGCTATCCTAATAATAAATATACAGGAGCCAGAACGTCATCACTAAGGGAGTTGTATTGAACTGAAAATTAAAGGAAAACTAGGGGTTAATAGACAAAGGAAGTAAGTGACTATGGTTGCTGAAGAGAAAAATGGGCAGAAATGATGAGGAGCATAGCATTTTTGTTAAGGGAACAGCTTACCAAAGTGAGGTGAACAGAAACATGAATGTACTCAAGGAACCAAAGTAAGTCCAGAAAGTGCAGTAAGGCTGGAGTGTAGCATTTATGATAGAGAAGATCTGAGGCTCAAGGACTTCAAAAGACTAACTCGCATTTATACTTATTGAATTAACTCAAAGGACTATATTGTCACATCAGACGCATAAGAATCAGAAATCTTATCTGGTATCAAGCTTTACTATAATATTAAGGATATAAGTAATCTCAAGAACTAGGCAAAATTGAAAGAAGTTTGGGACAACCAATACAACTCCACAGGTACTTCTTGACATGAAGATATGTTCTTTGGGCCACATTTAAAGATGAACTCTCTAAGTGATACATGGGGGTCATCATTTATACAAAAAGGAATTACCTTTGTTATTATATAGCTCTGTAATATTTTCCCTGGTCCTGTGGCCCATAAATCCAGAGTTCATGTTTGTTTGTACCCTGCTATAAGCACTCTATATGTAACGACTCTCCCATTAGCAAATACCAATAATGTGCTTGACAGCAGGTCTGTCAATAACATGTTTTCAAGGGGATTTGACCAGGTTATCTTTCTTTCTATTTCTAGGACATTCCCTGGTAAAGTGAGAATGCATCACAGGCCTGCGATTAATTCTTTTCTTTTAATCTACAAGATATATTATAGATTTTGGACATTATCATGATATTGGATAAAAGATAAGGATAAAAGGTTTTAGGCTTGATATGTAAAATAAGGAGACTAGATTGAAAAAGGAAGAGTATAGGCAGCGAGACCACCAGTTGCAAGCTTTTAAACAGTGCGTGTGGCTTAGGCTAGAGACAGTGGTCGGCAAACTCATTAGTCAGCAGAGCCAAATATCAACAGTACAACGATTGAAATTTCTTTTGAGAGCCAAATTTTTTAAACTTAAACTATATAGGTAGGTACATTGTTATTAACTTAATTAGGGTGCTCCTAAGGCTTAGGAAGAGCCACACTCAACAGGCCAAAGAGCTGCCTGTGGCTCGTGAGCCGCAGTTTGCCAACCACGGGCTAGGATATCCCACCAAGGTGTTGCAAGAGCAAAAGGCAGATGCAAGAGTTGCTTAATTAGTCAGAGTCCACGGGACGTGGTGGTTAATTAAATATAGGTGGTTAAAGAAAGTAAGGAGTTAAGGACCACCTATATTTGCACAGTGAGGTAAATGGGGTCATCCGCTGAGATAAGTAAATATTAGAAGTGTTTATCTGAAAGTTAAAATATGGTCAGTTTTAGATACATTAATCTGTGGTGACTGGGAAACATAAAAGAGAAGCATTCTAGTAGGCAGTTGGATAAATTGGTTAGAAATTCAGGAGAAAGCTCTGGGCTGGAGAGTTGGGAGCTACTGGCATAAAAAAAATGCATTGAGGTGATAGGAATGGATGACTTTGTCTAAAGAGATTAATTAGGAAGAGGGCCAGAAGAAAGCTAGCCAATTTTAAAGAACACAAAATGGATAAGGAGAGCAAACAGTCATGGTATGGAATTAGGAAGTCAGGGAACGCTTCTTAGATAAATAAAGAGAATGTTTGTATAAAAAGTTTCTGAGCATCCAAGAAATGACTGTGCATTTGACTTAATAATGTGGAAGGGATACTGAAATAAAGCCCTAATAAAGAGATGGAGACTGAGTCGGTAAACAGATTCTCACAGAAGCTGGTTTGTCAAGCTAAGAGCAAGATCAGGCTATAGGTAAAAGGAGGTACAGTTTCAAGGAATGATTTGTCATTAATAGTAGGAGTAAATATGTTTGAATGCTGATGGTAGAGTTTCAGTAGAGAGACCTGTAAGATGGAAAGGTAGTTTTGCTTCTTAGCTAGGCTATATTCCGTTTTCAGACTTGTATCCCTTTCTGTATGCCCCCAAAGCAGCAGCAGAGGGCTATGAATGAGAGCTTAAAAAAATCTTTTGAAAAGGAATAGTTTTGAAAATTATTATTTGAAGAAAGGCTGCATCTAGATTAATTCTTTGTTGGATGTGTGCAAGGTGAAACTTCCAAGCCAGGACTTGAGTACAACTGTCCAGTGTGCCTTCATAGCATTTTTTACTAGTTTTGTTTTTTAATTTGCCAAATCTTGTGATCATGTTTGTGCTTCAGGAATGAAGTAATCCATTTATTTTAGCTTGATCAAAAGAGCTGGAAAAGAAAATCTGCTATACAAGTTATTATAAAATACAAGTCTAATACAGAGAGAAGTCTTATTGACTTGCTATTGAATTATCCATACAACTCCACTCTTCTATTTTCATATATAATAAATGATTATATTTCAAAGGAAAAAGAACTGACTTGCATTGATATATTGATATGCTTGTATAGATCCTTATGATTTAATATAAAAATGTTGACAGAGTAAAGATATTTGTTTTTAGCTTGAAATAATAGTAATAAGAACATAATAATAATCTCTTGTTCTTAAGAGATTATATCACTGATTCATCAACAGAAAGATATTTTTTCCTATAGGAGGGTATGTATTTATACCAATTTACCCTTTAGTAATCAATTGCACTCAGTTGAGACATTACTTATTAAGTTTAGGAATCAATATTTAAGCAGGAAAGAAATGAGAGATATTTGAATGCTAAGAGGATCACTACTTATCTCTTATTTTTAATCAATTGAACATATTAAGTCATTGTAGGACTTTCAGGAATCATTCCTAAATTTTTTAAAAAAATGCTATTTTACCTTTAGATTGAGAGGCAGTTCAAGATATTTGAGATCATCTAATCATCAAGGGCTACTTAGCATTTAAGTGCAGAATAGTCATGATAATTCTGCCTTTCAGTGAATTCACTGAGAAAAAAATCCCCCAACTGATAAAAACGTAACACAGTTTACAGGCACATTATCATTTGTAACCATTATACTATCGCCTTTGTTGTGAACATCCCTAAATGCCATCAGGTTTATGACTCTATAAATCTAGAAAATGCCTTGCAGTAAAATATGGTCATCTGTTTCCAAATTGAAATGCTTCATAACACTGAGGGCTGATATGCATAAGTTGTTAATTCCTATAAGTAAAACATTAAACAAAGGGAAAAATCCCTTTCAGATTTGATATTTCTAAAATGGGTATGCACTTAAAGAATTTCAGAGGCAAAGATAATTTTATTCTTTTTCCATTGGAACATAACAAGATATAGCAGGCCTCTTGATCCAGTCTTGTATGTTTGGAAAGGAAGGCAATGAGAAGGATAAACAATTCAGTCATTACTTTAGAATTACTAAAGGAGTAATTTTCAATGAGGCATACATAAAATGAATTATGTAGAGTATATATAAAATAAATTAATATGTTTAAGACAGATAGGTGCTCTGACCAAGGCCTTGTCAGATGAAAAATGTATTATACCAGTTGGAACAGTGTCCTGATATTGGGTCCTTGTTTTCTGCAGAAAAGTCTAGGAGCCAACAGGAAAATTCCCCCACAAACTGCTTAGTACAGGCAAGTGCAATGTAAATATGATAAAATGTTAAGATCCAAAATTTATAAAGAACTTATTCAACCCAAACCAAAAAAAGAAATAATCCAATAAAAAATGGCAAAAGGACCTGAATAAACACTTCTCCAAGCAGGACATAGAGATGGCCGGTAGACATATGAAAAGATGCCAGCTTTAAAATTCTGTTAAATAAATACCTTAAGTTCACCTAATGTATCAACTTAGTGCAACACTAAGTTTGATATGCATCTCATTTTATGATGTTAATCTGCAGAAATACAATATTTTACTTAAAAATAATTTTATCTTTATTATTTTATAATTGCTTTATTACATTTTTTCAGAGTATAGAAAATGTTGGCATCAAGAAGTCCATAACCTGTGTCCTAAATTAACAAGGTTGAATCAGTTCTTCTATATAGGACCTCAACTACAGATGCAATTCACCTCCCTAACTGGTAGTATTCCTCAGAAAAGTTGACAGCTTTCAGATTCCTAGTGATTCAAGTTCAAATTGAATTTGAGGAGTTAAATACATTTAGGTAAATTGCTGGATAAAGGCTTTTCTTCGCATCATAAAAAAATGCTTAGTGTGGAGGTTGAAGAGTAATCAGGTCAGTGCCCCACAATGACTCCGGAAAAATTATGCATATATAAAATCATGTGTCAAAAGCAGTCATTAGGTATGAAAGACAAATACATGTACTTCAATGCCTTTAAGATAAAAAAAATAAATAGAGACCAACCTTGAATATACCCAGAGCAGACAAAACCAGATTAATCATACAAGCAAAGTTTAATTTAGCTTATTTTGCAACGCTAACCTGACCTGGGTCATTTCTGGCTTATGCCTCTGGAAATCATAAACAAAACTTGAATGGTTTCCCAAGGTTGATATGAAGTAACCACTGTGGAAAATTCTAATATTATAACCAATCACCATGAAAAACAAGCAGTCACTGCTTTCTCACTATATAAGCCTCTTTATAACAATGTATCCTGCAACTGCTTCTGGTTTGCAAACTCTGTACGTGTGTTTAAGTTAACATATGTTTATTTATTTTTTAAAGGCATGGACATATGTGATTTATTATTTTTATTTCAATCATTTTTTAATTTTTCAAACATTTGTCATACAATATTATATTAGTTTCAGGTGTACATCCTGGTGATTAGACACTACATAACTTACTAAGTGATCATCCTGATAAATTTCGTACCCATATGACACCATACACAGTTTTTACAATATTATACCTCTATTCCCTAAGCTCTACTTTAAATCCCTGTGACTATTCTGTAACAATCAATTTGTACTTCTTAATCCCTTCATCTTTTACACCCATCCACCCAACCCTTCACTCATGTGGCAACTGTCAAAGTGTTCTTTGTATTTGTTCTGTTCTGTTCTGCTTATATTCTTTTTTAGATTCAATTGTTGATAGATATGTATTTACTGCCATTTTATTGCTCTTATATTTTATCTTTTATTTTTCTTCTTCTTAAAGAAGAACCTTCAACATTTTATATAATACTGGTTTGGTGACTGTATTTCAAAAATATTATTAATAATTAACTTTTTTCTAGGACTTACCAGTATGTAAGCTCTTTCTACTTCAAAAAAAAAAAAAAAGGATTATACATACAAGAAAGCATACTGGTACCTTTTCTCACTACAAAATACAAAGTTATCATATTATATTTTACTAGGGGCCCAGTGCACGAAATTTGTGCACAGGGGGATGGTGTCCCTCAGCCCGGCCTGCACCCTCTCCAATCTGGGACCTCTCCAATCTGGGATCCCACAGGGATCGGGCCTAAACCGGCAGTCAGACATCCCTATTGGAAACTGGGACCACTGGCTCCTAACTGCTCACCTGCCTGCCTGCCTGATTACCCCTAACCACTCTGTCTGCCAGCCTGATCACCCCCAACTGGCTGCCCCTGCTGCTGGCCTGCTTGCCCCCTACTGCCCCCTCTGCTAACCTGCTTGGCCCCAAATGACACACCCCTGTTGGCCTGCTCACCCTCAACTGCCCCCCCCCACCGTCCTGATTGCCCCCATTACCCCCCCCCCAGCCGGCCTGCTCACCCTCAACTGCCCCCCCTGCTGGTCTGCTCACCCCCAACTTCCCCCATCACCAGCCTGATTTCCCCCAACTGCCCTCCCGTCCTGGCCTGACCACCCCTAGCCCCATTCCTAGGTTGCTGGGGCGACCCAGGAAGCCAAGCCTTCCCACCTGCTCTCCAGATGGCTCTGTGGCTCTAGCCGGTGCCGCCGTCTTTGTCACATCAATTTGCATATTTCCTCCTTATTGACTATGGGCGCCACCATCTTTATTGTGAAGTGATAGTTAATTTGCATATTACTCTTTTATTAGATAGGATTTTATTTAGAGCAGGTATATAAAAATCACTTTGTTGATGTTTTATATCAATATATATAAGACATTTGAATTATTCAAAACAAATGGGCTAAATAAAATTAGAATATAAATTAGAAGAAACGAAAACAGTTATTTTTAGTACATATAGCACCAAAGTTATGGTTAAATTCCTAAGAAAAAGCGTATTGGCAGCCCGCCACCCACCCCTATTCAAACTTTAGCCCATAAAATAATTTCCTCTATTATTTCCTTATAGCATTCTTTAATTTAAACCACACACATTTAGGAAAAGTGCAGCAATGATATCTACCATGGAGTCTAGGCTCACTTTTATTTTATTTTAGTTCATTATTTTATTTTATTAAGATATTTTTTATTGATTTCAGAGAGGAAGGGTGAGAGAGAGAGAGACAGAAACATCAATTATGAGAGAGAATCATTGATTGGCTGACTTCTACACAGCCACCACCAGGGATGGAAACCTCAACTCAGGCATGTGCCCTGACCATAGGTCAACATTCAATCACTGAGCCACATCAGCCAGATTAGGCTCACTTTTAAATCCTTACTGATTTCTGTCTACATATTCTATCAATTACTGAGAGGGAAAAATATTGGATCTTCAACTATAATTGTGAATTTGTTTAACTTTTTCCAGTTCTATCAGTTGTTATTTCATATATCCTAAAGTTCTTTTATTAGAGACAAACATTTAATGTTAATGTAACTTCTTGATGAATTAGGCCCTTTATCATTATGAAATGAACTTTTTTTTTTCCTTAAATATCTTTTTTTTAATTTTTTTAATTAAATCTTTATTGTTCAGATTATTACATTTGTTCCTCTTTTTTCCCCCCATAACTCCCCTCCTCCCAGTTCCCACCCCACCCTCCGCCCTCACTCCCCACCCATTGTCCTCATCCATAGGTGCACGATTTTTGTCCAGTCTCTTCCCGTATCTCCCACACCCCTTTCCCCACCAGGAATAGTCAGTCCATTCCCTTTCTATGTCCCTGATTCTATTATGATCACCAGATTATTTGTTCACTTGATTCTTAGATTCACTTGTTGATAGATGCATGTTTGTTGTTCATAATTTGTATCTTTACCTTTTTCTTCTTCTTCCTCTTCTTAAAGGATACCTTTCAGCATTTCATATAATACTGGTTTGGTGGTGATGAACTCCTTTAGCTTTTCCTTATCTGTGAAGCTCTTTATCTTACCTTCAGTTCTGAATGATAGCTTTGCTGGATAAAGTAATCTTGGTTGTAGGTTCTTGGTATTCATCACTTTGAATATTTCTTGCCATTCCTTCCGGCCTGCAAAGTTTTTGTTGAGAAATCAGCTGACAGTTGTATGGGTATTCCCTTGTAGGTAACTGAGTTTCTTTCTCTTGCTGCTTTTAGGATTTTCTCTTTGTCTTTTGCTCTTGGCATTTTAATTATGATGTGTCTTGGTGTGGTCCTCTTTGGATTCCTTTTGTTTGGAGTTCTCTGTGCTTCCTGGACCTGTAAGTCTATTTCTTTCACCAGGTGGGGGAAGTTTTCTGTCATTATTTCTTCAAATAGGTTTTCAATATCTTGGTCTCTCTCATCTTCTGGCACCCCTATAATTCTGATGTTGGTACACTTGAAGCTGTCCCAGAGGCTCCTTACACTATCTTCGTATTTTCGGATTCTTTTTTCATTTTGCTTTTCCAGTTGGGTGTTTTTTGCTTCTTCGCATTTCAAATCTTTGACTTGATTCTTGCGCTCCTCTGGTCTGCTGTTGGGAGTCTGTATAATATTCTTTATTTCAGTCAGTGTATGCTTAATTTCTAGTTGGTTCTTTATCATAACATCGAGGGTCTCATTAGATTTCTTGTAGATCTCATTAAGTTTATCGGCAGCTTCTAGACAGTTCTTGAGAGACCTTAAAAGTGTGGTTCTGAACTCTATATCTTCCATTGACAATTTTGTCCTGTTTCTTTGTCTCCGCATTTTCTTTTTATGCTTTCTTGGTGCACCCCCTAGTGGTCTTTGTGCGCAGTCTTGTTGTAGTTAAGCCTTGATTGTTGTAGTTAATACTGGGGGGATTTGACCTCCAGGCCAACTGGCTGTGAGAGTCAGCTGTGTCTGCAGTGGGAAAACTTCTGTCCTCTGGGGAGGTGCTAATCTAGCCTTTGCCTGAGGCTATCTGGCAAATGGCTCTGTGCAGGACTTGGGCGGGGCGGGTCGCATGGGATCAAATAGGGCGGGCTGAGCGAGCAGTTATGGCTGCTCTCAGTTCCGTCCATAGGGGCTCTGCCTCACAGAGTCCCAGCAACCGCTGCAAACCTCGGAGAGAAAGCTGCCTTCGAGTTCCGACCGAAGCCAGACAGTCCCACTTCTCCCGTTTGAGTCTGGGTCCCTAGAGACTCGCCCGGATCTGGAGCTCAGACTCTGAAACTCCCTCCCAATTGAAAACAACAACTGCGCCCTCCGCCGCCAGCCCACTCCGCATGCACCTCCGCACCTGAGTATTTCACTTCAGCACTGAGCCTCCTCTGAGTCTGGGTATGATATTCTCTTTCCTCCTAGTTGTAGAATTTCCACTCAGCCAGCCTTCCTATGGTTCTGGATGATGTCCGTTCCGTCTTTTACGTGTACCCTTGAATTGGTTGTTCGAGGCAGCAATCTCCGGCGTTAACCTATGCCTCCATCTTGGTTCTCCCTGAAATGACCTTTTGTATACCAAGCAAAATTCTTGCTCTAAAACTTATTTTGTCTGGTATTAATTATAGGCCCTAAAGTTTTCTTTTGAATAGTGTTAACACCATTTGTTTTTTTATTCTCTTCCCTCTTTTTTTCTGCACTTTTTAAAATTTGGATAACATTTTATGGTTTTTAAATTTTATTTGTTGGCTTATTGGCTTAAATTTTATTTGTTGGCAACTTTTTTCTTAATGTAACGGTTGATTTATGTTTTATAATATATACCTTTGATTTATCACTGCCCATCATTCAGTAATATTACATATTATTTTATGTATGGTATAAGAATCTTATAATGGTATACTTTCATTTTTCCCCTTCTGGTTTTTGTGCTAAGTATCATATATTTTATTTTGATATATGTTATAAACCTGACACATTTTTCTTATTTTTGTTTTAAATCTTACTTAACCTCTAAAGAGTTTTTAAAATGAAATAAAGAAAAATAAAATGTATTTATCCACATAGTGACTATTTTTAGTCTCCCTCTTCCCTTTATAAGTTTCTGTTTTCCTCTGTTATTAATTTTCTTCATTCTGGAAATTTTCCTTTGACATATCTTGTATTCAGATCTATTGATCATTTTTTCATCTCTAGTATGGCAAAATAATCTTTATTTCAACTTCTATTTTGAAAGATGTTTTTCCTATATAAAGAATTGTAGGTTGAGAAAATTATTTATTTGATATTTTAAAACTATTGGTCCATTAGTTGAGCTTGTTGATGGCAGTAAATCAGCTATCTTTGGGTTGTATGTTTTGTGTCTTTTTTTCCTCTGGCTGCTTTTATAATTTTCTCATTATCATTTGGCTTAAGCAATTTGATAGTATTTGTCTTGGAGTTTTCTTCTTTTTGTGTTCAGCTTCTTGGACTTGCAAGTTTTTGATTTTCATGAAATTTTGAAAAATTTGGCCTTTAATTCTTCAAATACTTTTGGTGTCCCCTGCCTCTCTCCTTTTTTTCTTATACTCTTATTATACATATATTGGGAAGCTTGAAGTTTTCTTCACAGCTCTTTAATGTTCTGTTCAATTTTTTTCCGCTCATTTATCTCTCTGTGTTTATTTTGGGTGGTTTCCATTGCTATGGCTTCAAAAATGTTTTCTTCTATGTCTAATTTTTAATTTATTTTATGTAGGTGTATCTTTGATCTCAGACACAGTAGTTTTTATCTCTAGAATTGCAACTTAAATCTCCTTTACATTGTCATTATCACTACTTAATGTGTTCTAATATCCTCTGGCTCCTTGAGCATATAAAATACAATTGTAATAAGTTTTGGTGACCTTATCTGATAAATCTATCAATGTGTTATTTCTGGCTTGGTTGATTGACTTTTTCTCTTAAGTTTGGATAGTATTTTTCTTTTTCTTTGAAAGTCTTAATAAATTTTAATTGGTTGTCAAACATTGTGACTTTACTTTGTTGGTGCAGGATAATTTGTATTTCAATAAATATTTTTGAGTTTTATTCCAAGACATGTTTAAATTCCTTGAAAATAATTTGCTCCTTGTATCTGATGTTGCCTTTCTTTATGCTCTATTTTCTTGTCAAACACTGAATGCTTTGGCTTTCCTGGATTCCTAGCTCAATCTACTTAATTCAGGAAGACCACATAGTTCTGCACTATGGTCTCCTCTTCCTACACTGCTGCTTGGAAACTTTATCCAGTCAGTACTCTGGGGCAATGTTAAGGCTCACTTCATTTACTTTCCATCCGTCAGGGAGCAGTGCCCTTTGATGCCTGCTGCCCAATGTCTTGAGACATGTTTCATGGTATTTTGTTGTTGTTTTTGTTTTGCATGTTTTATTCAGCCAGAAGTGTAAATCCAGTTTTTCTGTATTCATTTTTATATTTGGACTCGATAAACCTCATTTAATTATCTTGACCTCATTACTTCTCCTGAATTCATTTCCTCTTTAAAATACAGCATTATTTTCCTCTTATCTACTTCTTCTTAGCTAGAATGGAAAATATTTTATATGTTTCTTTATAGTGTAGCTCTAGAAGTATGATTATTCTTTCAGCAGAATAATTTTTTTTGAAAATTTTATGAACTGGTGAGACATGGAATTTGTTGAGTTCGGACTCTCCTTGTGGGTTCTTGTCCTATGAAGTCTGAATAATAAAATTTGTGAACTAAAATATTTTAAATAACTGTGTAGAAGTTTATTGCAAGCATATACAAACTCCCCCTCAGGGAGGGGTCCTCAAGGGGAAAATCCTGCTCTTTCTCTGAAATGGGGAAAATCTAGTCCAGCTCTCTGACTTTCTTTGTCTACCGGTTTATATATGCTGGTAGCTTCTTTGTCTGAACATGATCCTTTCTAATGGGACCTTTCCTTAATTTACGTCCCCTGTGCTTTCCTAATTGACTACTTTCCTGCATGGTATCAATTTTTAAAGCCTCAGAGCTCACCCAGGGCCCCCACTCTTCTTCCCTTTATCTTATAACATTCCTCCATCCTCTATGAATGTAAGAAAATCAATCTTAATGTCTTCGCCCATTACATATGCATTCCTCTCCCATGGACCCCCTTTCCCTAAAACTGCCTTTCCTGTCTCTAAACTGTTTTCACTGGGATAATAATCAAAATTTATAACAACTCAAGTCCACAGTTTGGCTATTTTAGATGTTATTTCCTCTAATGCAATCTTAACAGCAGACTGATTTATGTGAACCTCATGGTTTTTGCACACCATACATACTCCCCAGGTAATGTGTTTTATACTTTTAAAGTGATATTCAAGAAAAAAGCTAGAGTATACCTAAATATTCTTCTACCTATTTCTTTTGTCAGGATTTCTCAAACACTTGAATGTGTAATTTTTCAAGTGATAATTTGGTATACAACACTTTAAAAATCTATTTAACTGTGATGTTTGTTTTGAGTATATTTAAGTAATATATGTTGAAAAATATGTCCTTAGCAAATATTTTTTTTTAAATCACAAAGTATTCTTTAATGACACTCTTTTTAAAAGAATTGCCTTAGAGAACATAACATTGTCAGACACTTAAGCTGTAACGTTTCTTTTCTTTTATTAGCCCAGAAACCTCATCTATATCAAAATGCTGAAGGAATGTAAATAATATATTTACAATCTTGCTGCTTTGTCAAGTGTGCTCTTGTTAAATGCTTTTTAAATTAATGTGTATAACATAATTATACTAATAAAATTAGAAAGGTTAGTGTGAATAGTACAGATATGAAGAAATGAAGGTTTATTTTGTTAGATAGGAAGCAGCTGTTTTTCCATTTGAGTGTTTTTCATGGTAGTGCCAGGTATAAAAATTATACTACTTGACTTTACATACAAATACATGATTTATAATTCAAATCACGTGCCTTTGGTGGCTTTTACTTCATACTAGTTAATATTTGCAATTTTTTTATACACCCTGGATTAACAATTCATTTTCTTTGGTTCATTTTGTAAGTTTCTTTAAATATTTTTTATTAGTGTTGATGTTAGAGACCCTAAGTTTTTAAGAATCACAATCTACTCATTGGTTTGATTCATCAACTGAATGCAGAGAATATCCTACTGTTGTTACATTTAGTAGTAAAGAATTATTAAACTAGATTACTGAATAAGTGGGTGTTCTGATTAAGACTGTCAACAAAATTTAAAAATACTTTTTAGTTAGGAAATTGGATTATATTTTGTAGAAAATGCAGTGTACTTGGGGCTGGATGTGGGCAAAATGGATGAAGGAAGTTAAGAGGTAAAAACTTCCAGTTATAAAATAAATAAGGCATGGGGGTGTGATGTACAAAAAAAAGTACTAGGGATGCAATGTGCAACATGATGATTATAGTTAACATGATTGTATGACACATAGGACAGTTCTTCAAGAGAGTTGATTCTAAGAGTTCTAATCACAAGGAGAATTTTTTTTTCTTGATTTTTATTATATCTATGTGAGATGATGGATGTTAACCAAACCTATTATAATAATTTCACAATATGTATAAATCAAAGTATCATGTTGTACACCTTAAACTTACAGTGTCCCGTATGTCAATTATTTCTCAGTAACACTGAAAAAAAAGAGTGGAATCTTTGTAAAAGAAAATTTAAAAAAGAACAGATATGCAAAAGAAATAAAGGCAAGAAAAAAAAAAGCTAAGGGAACTAAAGAAAATATTGGGGTGTGTTCCCAATTGGAAAATGGGGCCTTTCTCTAGAAACTGCTTTGTAATTATTTATTTAAACTTTTATATAATGATAATGATTTGATATTATGGAATGCATTATACTATATTCCACTAGAGAGAACATAGTAATGAAACAGAATTTTTGGACTGGAACACACAGTATTCCCCTGGGCAGACTGGTTCCCGGTCTTGTCCGGTGGAATCAAAGAATGAATCCACTGACGGGAGGTGGTATAGCAAAGGTGGAAATTTTATTGAAGAACAAGTATAGATTCCCTCGTGGGGAAGGGGAAAGAATATCACAGCACAGACTCCCACGTGGGGATGGGGAAAGAGTCCCACTGAGTCCCTGCTTCCATGGTTTATAAAGGCTGCAGATCCTGGTGCCTTGATATCCCTTCTGATTGGTCACTACTTCCTTGGATGATTTACTATAGTAACTCCTGAGCTCAAAGTTCAAACCTCACATGGGACATGTGAGGCTCTCCTCCTCTCCTTCCTTATTGTTTTTCTATTCCCTTTGGGTTTTCTCCTTCTCCTTCTGGATGAAGGGCTTCCTTCCCTTTATTTTGTAAATATAGATCTTTTGCTGTTTCCAGCTCCCTCATTCTATGGAAATACACCTTCTGCTGCTCTGCAGCCCTGTGCTTCTTCCATAGTCCTCTTAATTTCTAAAATTTCTAATTTTTCCTAAACCTGTCTTTTTTCACCCTAAACATTCCTTTTTCAGTAACATTTAGAAAATTGTCTTCCTTTCTGGTATCATTATGAATAATGCTACTATTAGAAATAAGTACTTGTGCACATCTTAAAAATTAGTTAAATCTTTTGTTGATGATTAAGGGGCCTGTCTATTCTCAGGACCAACATTCACTGACATCAGTGAGCTATGGGGAGTATTTGTATGAAGGAATGGAGCAGTATATGTTATCTATTAAAATTATAGGACAAAACCTATAAATGTATTTATTTGGTTTATGGCCTTGTGATTAAAATATGAATGCAGAGGAAAATGAGAAAGTGATTCTAGTTAATTGATTCTTTTCTATCATGTTTTGTTCATGGCAGTGTCACTCTGTTTCCTTAATATGGTAAACTAGAGGCCTTGTGCACGAAATTCATGCACGGGTAGGGACCCTAGGCCTGGCCAGCGATCAGGGCCAATCTGTAGGGCGACCAGTAGGGTGATGGGAGGGCTTGCTTGCACCCGCCTTGGCTGGCCTGGCACTGCCCACTCACCAGCCCCACTTCCCACCACCACTGCCAGTCTGGGCCTGCAGGCTGGGGGAAGGTCCTGCATTGAGCGTCTGCCCTCTGGTGGTCAGTGCATGTCACAGTGAACTGTCCTTCTACCCTTCAATCAATTTGCATATCAAAGAAGACACAGTCACAAAGGCTCAAAAATAGGGATCTATATTAAAATGGATCATTTCTTTCAGTAGTATATGTTCATGGAATAATATAAATTATAAAAATCTACTTCACTGAGGATATTAATCTTAAATATTTCCCTTACATATATAGGCATAAAATTATGCTTATGCAATTTTAGTCTATATCATAAAATATTTAGTTTTTAAAAAATATTTTAAAAGTAATCATTACCTAAGCAAATTGGAAAATTAGTAGTTACATTTTCTTATTTTATTCTGCAGCGCCACAACAAATTTATAAAGAATAATCAATTTTCTACTTCTCCTCAGGTTGTTCTTTTAAATTCCCACAAATCAGGTTTGCTACTCTGCTTCACTGCTCCATGTGATCTCAGATTAATCTACCGAGAGTCCATAAAGCAAAAACTCCTTTATTCATGGACAAAGTACACTTAATCAATTTGCCCACTGCTGAGTTTCTAGTATCATCAAATCTCTGATCTATCTTTATGAATTTAATACATAATCTAAGAATATGATATTGACTGATTATTCATTATTTTGAAGCACTTATGGACTATAGCAATATTAAAATGTTTCAAATAGACAAAAATATCACCTCTAGTTTTGAGAGCACAATAGCTTAGAACTCATTGCTGTTCTGTGGTACAAAGTTATTTTGTCTTCTAAGGATATTATTTGTTTAAATTATTATTTTTGGCATTGAATCTGGTATAATAAATTGCATTTGTTTTTATCTGCTTTATTATGCAAAATAGTGACTTGTTTTATCAACTGTATTCTTATCCAATTACTCTTTTTTATTCTCTTTCTGGTTAATTTTTTTATTTTAAAATAATTCAAATGTATAGAAAAATTGAAAGAATATTTGAAACCATTCCCATAAGCTTTTGCCCACTTTCTTTCTTTGTTTTATTGCTCTCTCTCTCAATATGTAAATATGAAATATATACATCTATATATATATATATTTAGATGTATATTTACTTTATATAATTATTATTTTCTCTTTATTTTTATTGTTGAAAGTAATACAGATGTACCCTTTTTCCCCCATTGATCCATTCCAGCCTGCTCCCTCTCCCGGCCCCAGGCCTTCATCACACTATTGTGTGTGTCCCTGGGTTATGCATACTGTATATGCATATAAACTTGTTGGTTAATCTCTTCCCGCTCACCCATCCCCACCTCATTATTTTTGGAACCAACTGAGAATAAGTTGCAAACACGATGCCAGTTGTAACGAAAAGCCAAGTATACCTCCGTGCCTAACCTTAGTCCAATTACTGGTGCGCCACCACTAGTTTGAATTGGCTCCCGAGAGCCAAATGTGCACAGCTCTTCTCAAGTCCTCTCAGTGATTTCACATTAGTACTTTGAAAGCAGCCGTTGTGGGAGCAGTTATATCACCATTGTTACAAATCTGGGGAAGCAGTAAATGTTACAAACCTGGGCTTCCTGACCGCCATCTCAGGGAAGCCAGTTTACGACTGAAATAATCATCACCTTCAGGAAATCAACGGTACTACAATCCTACCATAACTCAGATATTTCACTCAAATATTGAAATTTAATAATGTTCTTTATGGCAACAAAGCAAAATAAAACGAAAAGTAACACTTTCTAGTTTCCATGTCCCTTTATATTCTTCAATCTGGAGTAGTTTCACAGGGTGACTTTTTCTTTTGGGACTGACACTTTTGGTGAGTTCATGCCAACTAATTGGGAGATCTTTGCATCATTGGGGTATATATGATGCTTCTTCCTGTTTGTACCTGGTTATACATTCTTTCAGGTAAACAAAGAAGTAATACCGTGCTCTTCATGATGCATCTCATCAGGAGGCTAAGCAATGTTAATTTTGTCCTGTGACTGCTGACACTAGCTTTCATTACCTGGTTAAGGTGTTGTACACCAGGTTTCTAATTCTGCCACAGAAGCTTGAGCCTGAGTGACGTGCAGCCACTAGGCTGGAACATTTAACTGCTAATCTAAGACCCTGCAGTGCTCAGTCTTTCCATCTGGCTCAGTCACTAGCAGAGTCATCCTTTAAAAAAGTGTAAGTCGAAGTATTTTATTTTATTTTTTTTTCATTCTAAACTGTTCAGTGGTATTTCTTTCCTTTCACAGTAAAAGCCCAAACTCTACATGATTTGTCCTTTCGCTACTCTCTCCATGATACTCTGTCCAGGCTCACTGTATCTTGTTCTTTTAAGGTGACAAACATAAACACACTTCAAGGGATTAAGTAAAAAACAAACAAACAAAAAAACCAACAACAACTCACAGACTCAGACAATAGTATAGTGATTACCAGAGGGAAAGGGGGTGGTTGGGAGAGGTAGAAGCAGGTATAGAGGAGATAAGTGGTGATGGAAATAGACTTGACATGGAGTGGTGAACACACAATGCACTATACAAATGATGTATTATAGAATTGTACACTTGAAACCCATATAATTTTATCAACCAATGTTATACCAATAAATTCAATTAAAAAATTAGAAAGCTATTCAATTGCCATTCTTAATTTTTAGAAGACTTTTCTTCTCCTGTGGTCGGCAAACTGCGGCTCGCGAGCCACATGTGGCTCTTTGGCCCCTTGAGTGTGGTTCTTCCTAAGCCTTAGGAGTACCCTAATTAAGTGAATAACAATGTACCTACCTATATAGTTTAAGCTTAAAAAATTTGGCTCTCAAAAGAAATTTCAATCGTTGTACTGTTGATATTTGGCCCTGTTGACTAATGAGTTTGCCGACCACTGTAATCTAGACCTTTACCCCAAAATGTTGATTACTCATTTCTTTCAACCTCAGATGTCATATTAATCGTAAGGCCTTCCTTGACCCCTTATGTAAAATAATCACCTTCACTCAACCCTGATTCTTCTCTTTTCTTATCCATCCTACCCCTGCATTTATCACCAAAATGATTTACTTTATGCTATCTTTATATACTTTAGTTCTGTCTCTCATGGGGAACAGTACATAAGCATGCTTGGAGTATAATGAACATTGGTTTAATTCAGGGATTTTCAACTGATACGCCACAAAAGGCACAGTTGTTGCAAGAATTTTTAAAATATGCAATACCTGACTATTTAGTCAGGGACACTGACCTCTTTTCCCTTAGATCAGTGGTTCTCAACCTTCCTAATGCCATGACCCTTTAATACAGTTCCTCATGTTGTATCTCATGAAATTATTTTCATTGCTACTTCATAACTGTAATTTTGCTACTGTTATGAATCGTAATGTAAATATCTGATATGCAGGATGTATTTTCATTGTTACAAATTGAACATAATTAAAGCATAGTGATTAATCACAAAAACAATATGTAATTATATATGTCTTTTCTGATGGTCTTAGGCAACCCCTGTGAAAGGGTCGTTCGACCCCCAAAGGGGTCGCAACCCACAGGTTGAGAACCGCTGTTCTAGAGGTTGTCTACATTGTTTGGCTCGTCACATCTCTGACACTGACCCTCCTCCCTCCCATTAATAAGAATATGTGTGATTGCATTGGGCCGACTAGTATAATCCAGATCATCTCTTCATCTCAAACTCCTCAATTTAACATATTGGGGAAGTCCTTTGTATCATGTACCTTTTGTATGTGTTCCTATTTTTTTTAATTGAGGTAACATTTTAAATGTACAGAACTTGTGAAGTTTTAACAAACATAAGACCCATTTAATATACATTCCTATCTAGATATAGAATATTTCCATCACCCCAGAAAGTTTCTTTGTGTACTTTCCAAGTTAGTGTCCCTCACCCAGAGATAATTTTTCCTATTTTTATCTCTATGGTTTACAGATGGTTCCTGACTAACTGTGGTTTGACTTGCAATTTTTCAACTTTATGATGAGGAGAAAGTGATAGGTATTCAGTAGAAACTATACTTTGAATTTTACCTTTTGATCTTTTCCCAGGCTAGTGATAATTTGAACAATACTTTGTCATGATACTGGGCAGCAGTATCAAGAGGATTTTACCCAACTCTAAGTTCATGTAAGTGTTTAATGTGGGCTTGGCTAAGTTGTGAAGCTCAGTAGGTTAGTGTATTAAATGCATTTTTAACTTACAATATTTTCAATTCATGATGGGTTAATCAGGCCACAACCGCATCATAAGTTAAAAAGAATCGGTAATTTTGTTTGTTGCTGAAATTCATATGAATGGAATCACACAGTATGTAATCTTTTTAAGAATGGTATTCTTTCATCCATATGTGCTTTACCTATGCAGTTGTGTACATCAATAGTTTTGTTTTATTGCTTAACAGTATTCTATTGTATGAATATGCCATGATTTATCCATTCTCTCTCCTTTCTTATGGACATTTAATTTTTTTCAGTCTTTGATCAATATGAACAGAACTGCAATAAACACTATTGTCTCATGAATACATGTTTGTTTTCATTTCTCTTAACTAAATAGGAGTAAATTTCTGGATCAGAGGAAAAACTAGAAACCTTTTTATTGTCAAAATGGTTGAAACAGTTTACATTAAGCAGCACATTTTTGTCAATATTTGTACTTGTAGGCATATCCATTTTAGCATTCTAATTGAGGTGAAGGATAGTTTAAATTTCGACTTGTGATGATTAATTATGTTGAACACTTTTTCATGTACTCATTGCCCTTAAAGTTTTTAGTTTATTTTTTAATTAGGTTGTTTCTTTTTTTTTAATTATTGAGTTAAAAGTTTTTTTATATATATATATTCTGGATATTAGCAGTTTGCTAGATATATATATTGCAAATATTTCTCCCAGTTTGTGACTTCATTGTTCACCTTGTCAGTAATATATTTTAACAGGCATTTTTTCCCTGTTCATTTGTTTTTCCATGTGGGTTTTCTTTCAAAAAAAGTTTGAGTATGAAGTTAAATTTATTATCATTATTAAAATATTTTGAGGGGAGCAGGTTAAGGTTACAGAAATATAGACAGAAAGGTACAGAAACTTTCTATATGCCCCTACCTCACACATGTACATCCTCCCCTATTAACAGTCTCCCCCAACTAATGGCACATTTGTTGCAATTGGTGAATCTACGGTGACATATTATAATAATCCAAAGTCCATAGTTAACACTAAAGTTTACACTTGGTGATGTACATTCTATGTTTGTTTGCTGTTGTTTTTAATGAAGTCAAATTTATCAAATTTTTTTCAAACCCTAGTGTTGTATTTTCAAAAGTTACTATTTCAGTATTTGGGAATTAGAAATTTAAAGAAAGTATATGACATGCCATTGGGAGTCATTCTACTACGTCAAACAATAGTGTTTGAAAGATGTTTAATATTAATTACATTTTTAAAATGTATAGTTGTTTTATAAAAATATAACATATGCCAAAAATGAAATGGGATTGTTAGTGACATTGAGAATCTTTTCATGTGTCTATTGGCCATCTGTATGTCCTCTTTGTCTATTCAGATTCTTTTCCCATTTTTAAAATGAATTTTTTATAGTGTTGAGTTACATAAGTTCTTTACAAAATTTGGATATTAATCCGTTATCAGATTTATCAGTGGTGAATATGTTCTCCCATTTAGTGAGCTATCTTTTCATTTTGCTAATGGTTACTTTTGCTCTGCAAAAAATTTTTAGTTTGATGTAGTCCCATTTGTTTATTGTTTCTTTTGTTTCCCTTGCCTGAGGAGATATATCAGAAAAACTATTGCTAGGAGAAATGCCAGAGCTTTTACTGCCTGTGTTTTCTTCTAGGATTTTTATGGTTTTGAGTCTTACATTTGTCTTTAATCCATTTTGAATTTATTCTTGTGTATGGTATAAGAAGGTGCTCTCATTTCATTTTTGTGTGCACAGATCTGTCCAATTTTCCTGACACCATTTATTTATATTTATTAAAAAAAATCTTTATTGTTGAAAGTATTACATATGTTCCTCCTTTTCTCCCCTTCTAGCCCACCCCACCACCTGCCCCAGGCCTTCACCACCCTATTATCTGTGTCCATGGGTTATGCATACAGGAATACAAGTTTTTTGGTTGGTCTCTTCCCACCTACCCACCCACCCTGGCCTTCCCTCTGAAATTCGACAGTCTTTATCCCATTGTATGTTCTTGCCTACTTTGTCAACTATTAAATGAACAAAGTAAATAAATTAAAAAAATAGAAACAGACACAGCCTGGCCGATTTTGCTCAGTGGATAGAGCATTAGGCTCCATTCTGGTGAAGGGAACATACCTTTGTTGCAGGCTCAATCTCTGACCCCTGTTGGGGTGTTTACGGGAGGCAACCAATTGATGTGTCTCTCTCACATCCATGTTTCTCTTCCCCCCACCCCCAATCCACTCTTTCTAAAAAATCAATGGAGAAATATCTTTGGGTGAGGATTAACAAAAAAATTAAATAAATAAAATAAGTCCTAACTGGTTTGGCTCAATGGATAGAGCATTGGCCTGAGGACTGAAGGGTCCTAGGTTCGATTCCGGTCAAGGGCATGTACCTTGGTTGCGGGCACATCCCCAGTAGAAGGTGTGCAGGAGGCAGCTGATCAATGTTTCTCTCTCATCGATGTTTCTAACTCTCTATCCCTCTCCCTTCCTCTCTGTAAAAAATCAATAAAATATATTTAAAATAAATAAATAAAATAAAATTTAAAAAATAATAAATTAAAAAAATAAAAGAAACAGACTCATAGGTACAGAGAACAGAGAAGAGGGGCATTAAGGGACTGAATATAAAAGGTGAAGGGCTTAAACAAAAAACCCCCAAACAAACACAAAAACTTATAGACATAGATAACAGTCTGGTGACTACTGGGGACTATGAGGTGGGGACAGGTAGCAGAGGGTAAAAGCGGGGTAATGGTGATGGAAAGTGAACACACAATACAACATACAGATGATGATTATAGAATTTTTTTAACCACAGTCAGCCCAATACACTCAATAAAAATAAATAAGTAAATATGATCAATATCACTAATCATCAGGGAAATGCAAATCAAAACATGATGATTATATTGCCTCACACCTATTACAATGGCTATTATCATTGGATAAGAGTTAACAAGTGTTTACAAGGATGTTGGAAAAGGAAACTCTTGTGCACTGTTGATGTGAATAGCCACAATTTAAAGCAGTATGGAGGTTCCTCAAAAATTAAATATAGAACTACCAAATAATACAGCAATTCTACTTCTGGGTATATACCCAAATGAAATGAAATCATGATCTTGAAGAGCTATCTGCATTCCCACATTCATTACAGTGTTATTCACAATAGCCAATATATGGAAATAATGTGTATGACTATGAATGAATAAATAAATAAGATGTGATATATATGAAATGGAATATTATTAATCCCTGAGAAAGAAGAACTTTCTGCCATTTGCAACAACATAGATGGACCTTGGGGGCATCATACTAAGTGAAATAAGTCAGTTAGAGAAAGACAAGCACTGCATGGTCTCACTTACAAGCAGAATCTTTAAAAGGCAAACTCACAAAAGGAGACTACAATGGGGTTACCAGAGACTGTGGGTTGGTGAGAGAATGGGGGAGATGTTGGTCAAAGACAATTATGAATAAGTTTTGGAGAGTCAATATGCAGCATTAAGATTATATGTAGTTAATAATAGTGTATTATATGCTTGAAAGTTGCAAAGAAAATAAATCTCAAATGTCCTCACTCCAAAAAAGTAGTAATTATGTGACATGATGCAAGTGTTAGCTAATGGTAATCATTTTGCAGTATATTGGTATAAATATATCAAAGCAACATGTACATCTTAAACTTACACAATGTTAATTATATCTTAAAATTCGAAAAAATTATCATCCTAAAACTTTATGAGGGAGATCCCTATCATTCATCAAAGGACTTTTGCTTACTTTGGTCTCTCTTGGTGGTTCACAAGTTAAGTGTGTGTGCGTGTGTGTGTGTATATGTGAGCTTGTGAGTATACATAAGTGCATGCTCACAGCTGGTACGTCTTTCATTTCTAAAATTTGGGTGGGTGAAAAGGGAAATGTGGGCTAATGCTGCAGTGGAAATAATTTTTCTTTTTTTAAAGAAAATTAATTTTGCTACCTTTCCCATAAATAGTCAAATTCATTTACATATTATTTATAGGAGAGATATTAACAAGGGCTATGATGGGATGTAGCAATGATCATTAAGTTTAGAAACTTTGATAAAAGTTATCATTACTCTATGAATAAAAATGGACTGGGGGCCTTGTGACTATTCAACAAAACTCCATTCATCTTCCAACTCTTAATCCAATGACAATAAATAATTCTATTTATTTTATTCCCTGATGTTGGTATTAGACATTGCAACAACTAAATAAGGAAAGAAGGTAGGTGTGAAAGACAAAGAAAGGCCAGGTCTTAATTTTCTGTTAGTAGGTTTTCTCATACTTTAAGTTCCAAACTGATTCAGCAACATCTAACTTAGTTTATAATAACCATAAATAATTATTCAAAATACAATTTTGCTTTTCTTTTCAACTCAACCCCCCCCCAAAAAAAAACACCCAAAAACAATAAGACCCCACTGCTGTTGAAGTCTTGCAGTGCATATCCTACTGCATCACACTGCTGCTCTTGTGATAAGCACACAGTGTGAATTATTCTTTGGTTTGAAAGTCCTCTATCTAAAAAAAATGTGCATCTACTTATCTAATAGCGGTGCCTTTGGAAAATCACTCTATGTAAATTTAAAAAAAAATGTTTAAATTTTGGAGGATATCATTAACTCACTACATATAGTGTATCCATAATATTAAAAAGTATTAACTCAAAATGCTCCATTTGTGGTGATAATGTCTATGTTTTTTAATTGTGGTAAAATACACATAACCTAAAATTACCACTTTAACCATTATTAAGTATATTAGTTAAATGTAGTTAACATTTTTAACTACAATAAATTTACAATTGAGTGGTATTAAATATATTTTCTGTGTTGTGCAAACAATTTCCCAAAATTTGTCATTTTGCAAAACTGAAACTCTATGCTCCTTGCACAGTTCCCCATTTCTACTTCCTGAAGTTCCTAGAAATCATTATTCTACTTTCTGTCTTTATGGCTTGGACTGCTATAGATTTTTCATACAGGTGAAACCATATAATATATGTCCTTTTGTAACTCATTTATTTCATAATGAGTAATGTCCTAAAGGTTCATCCGTGTTGTTGAATGTGTCGGAATTTCCTTTCCTTTTTTTTAATGCCTAAATAACATTCCTATGTATGTAGAAATCCCATTTTGCTTATCCATTCACCTGTCAATGGACATTTGGGTTGCTTCAAGTGTCTATGTTGGCTGTTGTGAATAGTGCTGCTAGGAGCAGGAGTGCGCTTATATTGTGTTTTTAAATTAACCTGAGAGATGAGACTTACTAGCAATTTCACAAGCTCCAAATTCTTAAGCTTAAATAAAATTTTAAGTTGAAACAGTAGAACTGGCATTTCTCTTTTACTGCTCTCCCTCTCTGATCTGGTACATTTCAATCATCTTGACCTAAAATATCCAGAAAAGTCCTGCAATTCCAAAGAAAACATGAATTTCAGGGCCATCTGAAAAGCTTTACACTGTAAAATAAGCCAGGATTCCTTCTTTTTTTTTTTTCCTTATCTAAGACTAAAACTTCAGCTTTTTATTTAGATTTATCCACATTTATCCCATCAGAATTTTCTACTGTGTTAAAATAATTTGTACAATAGGTAGAGATTTTTATTTATTTATTCTGGAATCTGTTTTTCTTAAAGCTGAAGTCCATTGCATTATATTTTTTTATTGTAAGTAAAACTCTACTTGGTTTTTAAAAGATTTTCTAATATGTATATAGAATTTGTACGTTTTATTATTTTTATTTCTTGACAATTTACTTAGCGGGTCCCAGTGCAATATCCACAGAAAACACTCAACATAGTTAAGTAAATTGTGCTGCCTAAGAAGTGTATTTCACAGATCCCCTGTGCCAGCCTTGCTTTCCTCGGTTCTAAGTGTATTAAGGGTTATCACCAGGCAACAATAGAATTTTACTCCCTGTGAGCCTGATTCATGGTCATCTTGTTGTCTGGGATAAATCTACTTTAAAACCAATCTGGATTATTTCTGTCTTAATGGCTTCCTGAACCGCCCCAGTAAAGGCAGGTGCAGAGAATTTGGTACCTGCCTTTGCTCTGTGCTGGGTATTTATAAGTTTCGTGGGCATCCCCTATAACAAACACTCACCTCTTCAAACTGCTGCATTATAAAAGCAGCCATTTTATAGAAATCACTAGTGGCTCGGTGCACATAATTCATGCATGGGGGGGGGGAGTGTCCCTCAGCCTGGCCTGCACCCTCTCCAATCTGGGACCCCTCGGGAATGTCCAGTTGCCGGCAGTCGGACATCCCTCTCACAATCCGGGACTGCTGGCTCCTAACCGCTCACCTGCCTTCCTGCCCGATTGCCTCTAACCACTCCGCCTGTTGGCCTGATCGCCCCCAACTTCCCCCCTCCCGCTGGCCTGCCTGCCCCCAACTGCTGTCCCCTGCTGAGCTGATCTGCCTCTGCCCCGCCACCATGGCTTTGTCCAGAAGGATGTCTGGAAGGTCTCCCAGTCTAATTAGCATATTACCCTTTTATTAGTATAGATGGGCCAGTCTCAACTGCATGTGTGAAAAAGTTGCCCATGTCATGTCCAACATCATTGATGTCATTTTTATTTGGCTTAACATGTCTGTCTGCCTTCTGTACAGAAGTTGTTTGCACATATGTTTGCAACTGTATTAACTTTTGACTGCTGAATTGCCAAATGATCCCAGATCTCTGATTGTCATTCTGTCAGAAAAGCCTCTCTCTGTACTTTGTAAAAGGACTATTATTAACTACTATGCATTACTTATTTTCAATTAAGGTCCCTTTGAGTCTATAGACAATGTTCCTGTAGAGTCTTTCTTATAGATTTATCAGGCATAAAGATCTGTCTATACTATAGGAGCATGTAATTCAAAATATGTAATTAAAAAAGAGACAGCTGCACTATCAAAAAGAAGAATATCTGTGAATATCTAAAGATTCAAAACTGGATTTGGAAGAATTGAAGATGAGAGATTTCTGATATTAAAGCAAGCAATGCCTAGCTTGCATAGCAATTGCATGAATGAACCTTAACTCATATTATAAATCTTAAAGACTCAAGGTGCCAGAAAAGTACATGTCCTTTTATATCTGCCTTCCCCAGCAAATTCGTGGCCTCCTGTTATGGGTGCTGAGATACATGAAACGTTCTGAGTGGGTGCTTTTTTCTTTCATACAAAGTAGATAAGTTCCAAATACACAAATTGCTGAAGTCAAGATGTGAGAAAAAGCTTTATGTTTTGATTACATGTTAAATTTTATATTCAAGCCCGTAGCTTGATCCACAATCTGACTGGATAAGGGCTACAGAAAAGGGCATGTATGAAACATCGAAAGACATATGCTTTGACCATGAACTCTTTCTTCTAGACATTCATGGGAACTGATATTCCTTCCCAGGACTCAGCCCTTGGAGAAAGGACTTATCTTCTCCAGAGAAAGGCTCTGTCTAACCTGCGGAAGAGGCTGAGAATATTCCTCTGTGGTATAATATGAAGCACTTTCTGAGCAAAACAAAGGTTTATGCAAAATTCCCCTTTTCTAGAATAAATGAACTTATTAAATAATGTAATTGTCTTATTTAAAAGAAGTGTTTTGAAACTGGTGCTCATGAATATCTAAGATAAGGGAAATCAAGAATTACTTAGGGACAGAAGAAAAATATTTGCTTTTCAAAGAAAAAATTCTGACACAGGAACTTCCAGCTTAGGAAGATTAAGCTGTGATAATAATGGTTGATTGCTAGTTAAGAAACAAGCAAAAATACAGAATCAGGAATAACTAATAGTCATAAAATACACAAACAAAATTAATAAACATTTTTAACATATTGTGAAATAAGTACTGAAAGAATAAGAATTCAAATTCATATGTTATAGCTAATTAAGGTAAATCCTGGAGCAACATATACCAGCTTAATGATTTCCTCTAAAATTAGCTGTATGTTTTTTTCTGTGATCTTTGATCCTGCCATAGTGTGAAATATTATGCAAATGCAACATTTTCTTTTATGTTTGATTTGAACTTTTATTTTTTCCCATTTCTTTGAACTTCCTAAATTCTCCTCACTGCTTTTATGGGTCAGACAAATGATCAAACTACTTAAATTCATGGAATGTAAGCATTTGTTTGAATATATTGAATTATAATAACTTTTTTAAAAAGACTTGTTCTTGTGAACCTCAGTTATTGTTCACCTTGGGCGTTTCTCTGTTGTAACTGTCTGAATAAAATCTTAATGTAATTTCTTTGAACAATATTAGATATAAATTATAATTTCCTTATTTGATAGGTTCATCTTAAACTGTAGTTTCAATATAACTAATTGACATTAAGACCTTGGACTAATCTGAAATCCAGTTAATGAATAAGGATTAAGAAGATTAAAATTATAAAGAAAGAGAATGCAAATGATCTGAGTCACCAAGTGTGGTTTTAACTTACATACCCATGTTTATAGAAAGTGTTTGTGATATTTGTAATACTTTCATTAAGATCATAGCAGCTTTAATGTGGTAAATGTATTATGATGACAAGATTTGTATATTTGTGTTTGTGTGAGACCGTGTGTATGTTTAAACCAAACATATAAATGTAGACTGTTATTATTCAACAAATTTTATGAAAGACAAAAGGGGAAATTTAATAGCTGGGAAGAAAACTGTCCTCATTCAGGTGTTAATGGGAAGCAGCATCCTGGGCCCGCTTGAGTGCCCAGAGCGCACAGAGCCTGCTTATCACCAAGGCTCTTGTTTCCCAGTGCCTTGTGGACGCTTTGGGTCTTGTTGTTTTTAACAGATGCTCTGCACTTCTGGAAAGAGCTAGAATTCTTAGCAATTATTACTTTTTGCCTTGCTTATTTGGAATATTCTTATGCTAAACCAGGACCAGAGCTATTTCTTGTTTGCAGGTGGGTACTAGTATCTGTGACTTATATTGGGAGTTTACATAACAATGACTTTCAGGCCCCAAATGCAGAGTTATAAAACCACTAGAGGTCCAATGCACGAAATTCGTGCAAGAGTAGGCCTTCGCAGCTGCGGCTGCCTGGATCCTGTGGCTGCAGCCCTGGCTTCGACCCGGAAGGATGCCCAGAAGGACATTCGGTCTAATTAGCATATTACCCTTTTATTATTATAGATGGGATTTTTTACACTTTCACACTTCAAAAGGGAAGGAGGCCATATATAGCTAGATAGGTCTAATATTCCCATATTTTTCATTAGTTCAATATTTTATGTGCTGTCTTTTTATTAAGCTACAATATAGGAAAGTCATTCAAATCAAATGAAGGAGCTAAGTTTTGCCAATGTCTATGATATAAAATATTCTCAAATGAAAACATTTAAATAATTATATACTTTTTCAGAATGCATAGGTTTATATTTATGTTTATGTGCAAGAACTGGTTTAATGACTATCCCTAACTTAATGTTATGAAATATATTGTTTCATGGTTTTAAAATATCTTTGTTGATTGATGGTACTTGTGACACACAGTTTATTGGATAAATTGGAAGTCTCTAGAAATTTGTCCATGTCCTCACGGTCTACAATAAGTTCTTACCTCAGGGTAATCAGTAACTAAAGATTCCATCAATAGTTTAGTACATCGATTTTCAGCCTTTTTCATCTCATGGCACACATGAACTACTAAAATTTTATGGTACACCAAAAATACGTTATTTATTTTGCTGATCAGACAAAAAAGGTATAATTTTGATTCATTCACAATAGATGGCTATTGTTGTGTTGGCTGTTGTAGGTTTTTTTATTTCACAATCTAAGGGAAAAGAGGTCAGTGTCCCTGACTAAACAGTCAGGTATTGCATGTTTAAAAATTGTTGAAAATACCTGGTTTGGTATTATAATACCCAAAAAGAGGATTCTGTAACTTTCCATTTCTATATTTGTTTATCACTATAATAAACCTGCTGAGACTCTCTCTTAGTCTTAAAACATGATAGCCTCCACAAGGACGGTGCTCTTTGCTCTTGACCGTCTGTGGACAACTATGGAGCAGCCTCAGGAGTCCAGGTGGGAGCTGGCTCCACCTTCAGCACATACTAGTACTTGTCAGTCTAGTCTGAGGAACTGAGTCAGGATTTCCAGCCCTTTTCATTCAGAGGCAGATGTCTCTACAACTAACTTGAGATGAATTGAAAAAGTATTGATTACATGGAAAAAATGAAATTAGTGATAGAGTTTGTGAGATTATTTATTTGTAATATTATTGGTCTCATTGGTAAAATTCTAATTTTTGATGAATGTATAAGAAAATCTTTGTCTTTATCTATCTAAATTCTCAGTATAGTAGGCTCTGTTTGTTTAAAGTGAAATGCAACATTTTTTTGAGTGGTATCTGAATTTAAATGACCCTTTAAAATTGAGGGAAAATATCCTAAAGTTGGCATACTAAAGATTCTAAGAGACTATTTAACTAAACAGCATCCACAACCTATTATTCAGAATCTATAGTTTTTAACACCTATTTATATCTTTTTGAATTCTCGGATTCTCAAAATGTTATTTGAAAAATACTATAAAGGTGTTCATCTATTCCCCAGATTTTCAGAAATGTTCCCTTTTACATGGATTAGCCCTAAAATCTCCCTATTATTTTAACTTAAAAGAGGGGGGTTTTGGGAGAAATTTCAACTTTGACTCTCTTCATATTAGCAGACAATTGCTATAAAATGTGATTAGGAATTATCAGTGGGCTCAAATTGGTGTTTGGTCAATTACAACCTGCAGACATGTTATAGTTTGGCTTAAGCAGCTTAAATGAAACACAAAAACAGCATTTAAAAAAATTAAGAGATTCTGAATGAAAATACTAATTTCTGGCATTGCCTGATGAAATGGAACATCTGTCTATGTTAGGGATGCCTTCCCTCATGACAACAATCAGCTACTGCTAAAGTGGTACTGCCTCATACAGAAGATGCCCTCGATGGAACCCCCTGTTGGGCCACTTTACTTATGTTAGTTGGCCTGGCCACTGCAGTCATTTGAGTTTACAGTCCCTGATTTCATGGTAATTGACCTTAGGTGTGCTCCTAAACATTTATTGGATCTCTTCTCTATAAATGGGAAAGTTTGAGAACAGAAAACATAAACTAAAGCTCATAGCCTCTGTGGAGATAATAAGTCAATAAGAGCATGGAAAGTTTCATCTTTCTAGAGTCTAGAATCTAGACGATGAACAGTCTTAGAAATGTGTCATACTAAAATGAAGAAGCCCACTTCAATCAATCAAACATTTGATAGGTAGGAAAGAATATCACGGCATTGTAAGGGAAAAATTAGCAGCACTACAAAGTAAAAAATGTATTCTCTATGTCAGCATAAATTTTTCAGACAGTAGTATGAAACTCACACTAGGCTTTTGATTAACCCCATATACATTAACCCCATATATTTTTTTTTCTCCATTTAACAGGTATTTTTGCACAACTCTAATGACAAAGTTACTGTGTGCTGGCAAACATGTGATGACACTCTCCTAAAGGTACTTGATTAGGTATTTGGAAGTGGATGAGAAGGGACTGTGAAGAGCAGATAATTTATCCGCATAATCTGAATTGTAATCAATCGCTTTCAGTTACAAATAACAAAATAATTCACCTATCAAAAATTTCTGAGTCCAAAGTTGAAATCATAAAATTATGTGAATGAGTATGGAACTAAAGTATTAACAACCTAGATTAATTTGTGTTCACTAAAATTGAATTAGTTTAACCATTTGACTAAGAATATGTTTTCTCAAATAAATTGTAGAAAAGATAAGTTGCATAAAATATTTTCAACAATTTCTTTTTGCAGAATAAGCTCTGAGAATCTCAGCTACGATTTGGCCTATTAATTGGATTAGAGTCCAGTTTTCTTTATTAAAAATCACAAAATATTTAATTTGATAGTTTTTTTTAATCCAAAGTTCAGTAACTAGACATTAAGACTATGAGGGAATCTATTATAAAAATATGAAAAGATGAATAAGATAATAATTATGGCACAGAGGTAGAATTGTTTCTAAATATTTTTTTCAAAGTGTTCCATGAAGAGTTGGCTACTTTAATCCATTTGAATACTTACAGACCATTTTAAACCTTTGAGAATCTTAGCAACTGGATGAATAGCTAGTCCTTTTTTTAAAAAAAAAACTTTAATCAAACATTTCAGCATGAATTCATTCACTCAATACTAAGGGTCATTTCCTCTGAAATTATCCATAAATCTTCAAAGCCCTGTGTTAGAGAAATGTAAAATTTAACAACATTTTTTAAAGTTCTGAAATTAAACTATGCTGCATTTTTAATGGAACCCTAAGTTGAGTACAACATCCATATCCTTTGGGAAGCTACTAAAACACCTGCAAAGAAGTTTAGAAGAGATTTTGTGAAATGTTGCCTATACACATTGTTAGCCACTTTAGCTCTTGATTTCAAAGGAAATATTAAGTACTCTTTTAGAAATAGGCCTTTAATCTTTGGTAAAAATTTTCCTTTACTGCTAATGTGTTCTGTGACCTTGAACAAGTTATTCATTTGGTGAGGCTTTTGATTAACCCCATATATCATTAAGGTGATGAGTCTTTGAACTTTGTAAAGAATCTGAAATTAGTTACATATCAACATTTTGGTGCTATGCATTTTTTTTTAGTTTTAATTTTGAAATAATTCTAAATCCATAGATGACTGACAAAAATAGAGTTTCTATATACTCTTCATTCAAGTTCTTTTAATGTTAATATCTTATAGTGCTATGATATATTTGTCAAAACTAAGAAATTACACATTAGTACATGTTATTAATTAATTAAACCTTTGACTTTGATTGGATTTCACCAATTTTTATACTGTTTTGTTTTCTGTTTCTGGATTTCCTCCCATATCCCACATTGCATTAGGTTGTCATGTTTTTTAAGCCTCTTTCAAATTGTGATAATTTCTTAGTCTTTCCTTGTCTTTATGATCGATACATTTTTGAAGATACTGGTTAGGTACTTTGTGAAATGTCCCTTAGTTTGGATATGTCTGATGTTTTCTCATGAATATATGGAAGTTTGCGACTTAGGGAAAGAATGTCACAGATATTACATACTCTTTTTATTGCATTGTATTAGGATTAAGCATAATAACAATATAACTTTTCACTGGTGAGGTTCATACTGATCACTGATTATGTCGGTCAGGTTTCTCTACTCTAAAATTTCTATTTTTCTTTTTCCATACTCCATTTTCTAGAAGCAAGTCACTAAGTTCAGCCCACACGAAAGTCAAGGGGAATAAAGCTATAACTCCTAAAGAGATGGGCATCAAAGAATCTGTGACCATACATTAAAACCATACCATAGTTAGTAAATTTTGTAAAGGAACTTCAAGGCTATTCAAAGATCCTGTTTCACCTATTAATTTTAGCACTCCACTCATCAATGGATCAGGATGCTGCAGTTTAGTCTACATTGATTAATTAAAATTCTTCTGTAAGAAATATTTATCCCATATCTCCCATTATTCTATTTATTCAATTATTTACTCATATCAGTATAGCCTCATGGAGATTTACGTGATTTTTAAGATTTTAAAATTGATTTTTAAAGAGGGAGGGAGAGAAAGGTAGAGAGAGAGAGAGAGAGAGAGAGAGAGAGAGAGAGAGAGATAAAAGAGAGAGAGAAACATCCATGTGAGAGCATAACATCAATTAGCTACCTCCTGTACTCTCCCTACTAGGGATCCAGCCTGCAGCCTGGGCATGTGCTCTGACCAGGAATTGAACTGGCAACCTTTTGGTGCATGGGATGATGTCAACCCACTGAGTCACAGTAGCCAGGACTACATTTTTTTTGTGTGTGTGTTATGATATTTTACATTATTATTATATTGTTTAAGTTGTTCAAACTTTTGCCATGGGAACTGTCTTGGCTTGGCTTCTGAGACTCTTTGATAGGACCCAACCTGGCGTTTTGCTTTTGTGTGTGTTTACTTCTTTACTTTTTGTCACCAGAAGTTAATGTTCCAGGCTTGTCTTGTGTTTTTCCTGCCTCAGTCCTAAAATCAGCTGTTTCTCCATGGAGTCCTGATACCTTTTATTGGACAATGATACCTGCATTCTTTTCCTAGGATTTTCATAACAAGTTACCATGAACTAGGTGGTTTAAAAACAATAGAAATTTATTGCTCCATAGTTTAGAAAGCCAGTGTTTTGCAATCAAAATGACAGTAGGATTGATTCTTTTAGGGGACTCTGAAGGATAATTTGTTACATCTCTCTCTCCTAGTTTTGGTGCTTGCTGGTAATTTTTGGCATTCCCTGGTTTACAGCTTCATGGCTCCAGTCTGCTGTGTCATCACATGGGCCTTCTTCCTTGTGTACCACTCTGTGTCCTCTCCTGTTCTTGTAAGGACACCGGCCATTGGATTTAAGGCCCACCCTAAACTAGTATGACCTCATATTAAATAATGATATCCGCAAAGACCCTTTTCCAAATAAGGTAATATTCTGAGGTTCCAAGTGGACATGCATTGAATTTTGGAGGGATACTATTCAGCTCACTGAAGTTTTTAGAAACCAAGATCTGGGCACTACATTTTAAATAGGAAAATTATTGTGTGTGTATGTACTTTGCTCAATGACAGACTGCATACACAATAGTGGTCCCAAAGATTATAATGGAGCTGAAAAATGCCTCTTGCCTACTGATATTGTAGCTGCTATAATATTGTAGTGCAGTGCATTAATCATGTGTTTGTGGTGATGCTGGTGTAAACAAATCTACCACGCTGCCAGTCGTATAAAAGTATAACACATAATTATGTATAGTACATCACACTTGATAATAACTATTAACAACTATTACTGGTTTATGTATTTACTATACTTTTTTTTTTACTTTAGAGTGTATTCTTTTCAACTTATATATAAATAAGTTTGCTGTAAAACACTATGTTATGTTACACTGGCAGCAGCCTCATACATCTGTTTGATGTGTGTCTTGATTGCATTATTTTCTCTCATGCTTGATTTAATCTTGTGTTGATATATAAAGTAACATGCTGTGTAGGATTGTAGCCTAGGAGTAATCCTATATAATAAAAGGCTAATATGCAAATCAACCAAACAGCGGAACAACAGGTCGCTATGATGTGCCCTGACCACCACTCAACACAGGAGCTGCCCCCTGGTGGTCAGTGCACTCCCACAGGGGGAGCGCCAGTGCTCAGCCAGAAGCCTAGCCTATCGCTAGTCATTCAGTTAGATCCCCTTACCTTTTCCTCCCTTAAGATAACATCTAGGCCTCAGTTGTATTTCAGCTTCAGGCTCAGAAAAGCAGCAAAACCAGAGAAGTGATACAATGGCTGCCTCAGGACCAGCTGCCTTGACTAATGAGTACTTGCCCTGACACAGACCAATCAGTTAGACCATGACCCTGAAAGAGCACACCTGGATAGCTGATGAATAGTCTATTAAGACCCTCTCTGGAGATCAATCTCCCTAAGATTTCCACCTGCAAGAGAGAGCTAACTATGCTGAGGATGAAGGACCCAGTGTGCACTCTCCCTCCAAGGAGCACATCCATGCCATTTTCCCACAGGCACGTCTCCCCCAATCTCTAACGGACCCCCGAGACTTGCAGCCAGGGGGACAATGGGCAGTGGCAGTTCGTCCCAGGATTATTCCCTGAACCTGTCTTCAAGGTCCCCTTTTCTCTGACTTCTCAGTGAGCCAGTGCAGCCCAGCCTAGGCTTTCCTGTTGCTTCTTTTGTGACTTTCCTTGTTTCATTGTCCCAAACATATTTTGGCTGCCATCATTGACCCAGTATCCCCTTGGCTCAGTGCTATTCAGCCCTTCCCTTTGGATATCCCATCCTCAGGCCCTTCTCTTAAATAAATTTAATTTTATTTAATCACCATCTGAGATGGCTATTTAGCCTACCCCCATGCACCATCCACCATGTTAACCTTTCAGTAAGTACTCAATATTTATTCAAAACTCCCTTGCATTTTCTTGGTATTTTATTCTTCCTTATGAATTTTAGGGCCAGCATTTCAAATAGTTTAATAAACCCTATCCAGATTTTTTTGCTGAAATATCACTGAGTTTATAGAGTAACATATGTTCTCTAACTGATTTGGTGAATGTTTTATTTGAGCACCATTAATTCCTATACTAAGTTGTGATAGAAACTAGTGTGTAACTAGTCTTGATACACACTATTTTATGGAGTAACTTTACGAAATCTTATGACTATAAAGAAACTGTGGAAACTTGAGAGTTATTTTTTTTTAAGATAGAAGAGTGACTTAACAATCATGTAAAATTAGCTCCTGATGGAAAATGAGGAACATGAGGCTCAGGGAGCTGATTTGCTCAGTGTGTCACCGTGGAGCGGGCCTAAGGCTCATAGCTGGAGCGTGGCTCCCTTTCTTTGTACCCTAGAGGATCTTTGATCAAAAATAGATTTGTTGTTATTAAGGGAACTTGAAAATAATTAGATATATTAAATTTTAATATCCTACTTAATAAGTTTTTGATAACTGACTACACTTAAGTATTTTAAAGTGCCCCCAGGTCAATAGGAACATAAATTGATGCTTTGGAGAATATTTAATAGGGATTCTCAGCTGAGAAAATTGGCACATAAAAATCAGCTTTTATTTTGTTTTAATATTTACCTCAAAAGAACTCTGAATTCTTCTCATGTCATATTCTCTTTCCTATTTTTTTCTTCTCAAACCTTTTAACCACTGATGTACTCAGTAAATTACCAGAGGTTTGAAGCATTTCTACCAGCTCTGCTTTGAGTTGATGCAGCATTAGCATGCATAGCGCTCAGCAAGTTTTTGGGTGATGGTTTGGGGAGCATTATGAGGGTGCTGACTTGGTTATTCATGAAAACACCTATTTGAGGGTCAGACCCTCATCGTTGTAAAAATTGTTTTTGCCTGCAATTCATCTTTTAAAATCCTGCTTTGCTGTCATCACTTCCATAAAGCTGCTTCTGACATCCTCCAGAGGAAAAGGAGAAAATGTTTTGTAAATAAGTTTATCCTTAAAGAAAAAAAGTGAATATAACTGTATCATAATGGGATAAAAGGTTACCAGATGACATTTTTAAAATGCACTACAAAAACCATGCATTTGGCATTACTGCTTGCAAAACACAAATAAAAATCCTAGTGAGCCGTAGCTGGTTTTGCTCAGTGGATAGAGCGTCAGCCTGTGGACTGAAGGGTCCGAGGTTCAATTCCGGTCAAGGGTACATGCCCCGGGTTGCCAGGCCCATCCCCAGTAGGGGCGTGCAGGAGACAATTCTCTTTCATCATCGATGTTTCTCTCTCTCCCCCTCTCCCTTCCTCTCTGAAATCAATAAAAATATATTTTAAAAAATCCTAGTGATTGGGTTAAAGGAGGACATTTTTTACTTATTCACTCGGGTAGTCTTGCTGAATTTTTAAGCGGGCAGATTCTCGATGCACTTTATTACTGAAAAGAATTCAAGGAGGGAAAAAGGAATCCACCTTGGCTGTTTACTCATTGGTCCATTGTACAGCAGTTCATGCTGGGATCTGTGATTTCCCATTCTTTTTAGAATGCATCTACTCAGACATATGATTGAAAGGCATTTCTACTTCAAAGCCTCTATTTTCAATAACTTGTAACCAAACTAATTACCTGGTGAAATGAAATGATTCATGCTTATTGTCAGTTGAAAAGCGAATTTAGCTATATGGGGAAAAATACCCTTGAAATTATTTTAGAAGATCAGTTGAAAACATTTAGATATTTTGACAAAAATTCTTTAGTGAATCAACCTTGACTCAAAATCTTTAATATCCAAACAAAGAAACAACTATTCAAGGAACAGTACATTGTGCCTGTTGGGTTTTTTTAACTGTATTTTTCTTGTTGACACTATTATAAATGTCTGTGCCTATTTTTGATTCTCCTCATCAAGACCACAGTATGGCCTAATCATGCTAAAGAATTAAATTTATGTTAAAAATAGGACAAGATTTATAAACACTTAGATCATTTAAATATAAAAGCAATAATGAACAACATAAACTGGTGAACAAAAATAGAACCAGAGACACAGAAGCATCGAACAGACTGTCTAACCTATGAGGGAAGGTGGGGGGTGATGGGGAAAGAGATCAACCAAAGGACTTGTATGCATGCAATGGGCATAACCAATGGACACAGAAGGGGTGGGGGTGAGGGCATGTGCTGGCGGGTGGAAGTGGCTGGGAAGAGGTCAATGGGAGAAAAAGGAGACTCATGTAATACTTTAAATAATAAAGAATATAAATTTAAAAAATAATAAAAAAATAAAAGTAATTTTATTTTATTTTTCCCCCTTCTCCTTGCTACTCAGAAAGAATAAAACACAGTTCTAAGAGGGCAATTTAAATTCTTTTTGCCCTTGCATAATGGGGGTGTATCTCTGAGTATAGGAAAAAATTAGATGTCACCTATGGAGATGAGAAACCAGCCAATCTTAAGGAAATTGGGCAACAGTGGAGAAAACTCCACTCTCTTATAATACCTGGGTGAGCAGATACAGTAAAGGGTCATCAGAGTAACTTGGAAGTCTTGGTAACTGTCATATTAATTCAACCACTCAACCATTCATGGAAGCAAGATTGGCCTATTGCTTTTGCCCAAGGTGCTGTAATGTTGATGTCCAGAGTTGTGCCTTGTCAGCGTCCAGCACCTCATCTGTTAATTAACAGTAAGAATGTCATGTGTTCCCTATCAAACCCTTAGGTCACATCAGTTCAATATACAAACACAACATGCCAGACCACAAATACTCAGTTCTCTGATTGTAACCATTACATGGAGAATGAGAATTTAAGATAAACTTGAATTAAATATTCAAATTTCACTTAAAAGACAGAAAAGAAGTAAGAATTTAAAAAGATATAAGAACTAGGAAAGCAAAGTGTCATAAAACCACAAAATATCAGTTTTCTATAAGGTAATTTAAAATATTAAATGCTGTTGAAAAAAAAAACAACAGTTTAATATTTTTTTAAATGGGCAGAGGACCTGAATAGACACTTCTCCAAAGAGGACATACAGATGGCCAACAGACACATTTAAAGATGCTCAACATCACTAATTATCAGGGAAATGCAAATTAAAACCACAATGAGATATCACCTCACACCTATCAGAATGACTGTCAAAAAATAAGTGTTGGCAAGGTTGTGAAGAAAAGCTCATATACTGTAGGTGGGATTATCAATTGGAGCAGCCACTATGAAAAACAATATGGAGGTTCCTCAAGAAATTAAAAATAGAACTACCATATGACACAGCAATGCCATTTCCAGGTATTTATTCAAAGCAATTCAAAACACTACTTTGAAAAAGATATATGCACCCCTATGTTAAATGCAGTGTTATTTACAATAGCCAAGATATGGAAGCAACCTAAGTGTCCATCTATAGACAAATGAATAAGGAAGAGGTGGTACATACATATGATGGAATATTTCTCAGCCATAAAAAAAATCGCCGAAATCGGTTTGGCTCAGTGGATAGAGCGTCAGTCTGTGGACTGAAGGGTCCCAGGTTCGATTCTGGTCAGGGGCATGTGCCTGGGTTGCGGGCACATCCCGGGTGGGAGATGTGCAGGAGGCGGCTGATCGGTGTTTCTCTCTCATCGATGTTTCTGGCTCTCTATCTCTCTCCCTTCCTCTCTGTAAAAAATCAATGAAAAATATATTTAAATAAATAAATAAATAAATAAATAAATAAATAAATAAATAAATATCACGCCATTTGGGACAACATGGATGGACCTATATGGTATTATGTTAAATGAAATAAGTCAGACAAAGGATAAATACCATATGGTTTTACTTATATGTGAAATCTAAAAAATGAATGAACAAACAAAACATAAACTCATTGGTACAGAGAACAAATGGGTGGTCACACTGTGGGAGTGAGCTTAGGGGGATGGGTGAAAAGGGTAAAAGAAATTAAGAAGGGCAAATTGCCAGTTATAAAAATAGTAACAGGGATGTAAAGTACATCATAGGGAACGTAGTCAATAATATTGCCATAACTATGTATGGTGTCAGATGGATACTAGATTCATCACAGTGATCGCTTCATAAATTACAGAAATGTCTAATCACTATGCTTATACCTGAAACTAATATAATATTGTATGTCAACTTAAATTGAAAAAATACATTTTTTAAAAATCCATACTTTTAATGTGCTTTGTTAGAAGAATCAGACCACTCCAAATGTGCTCTTAAGTAACATGAATATTTGTGTAAGTCCCTGAAAAATAATGAATAAAGGAATATACTACAGATCCAATAGGCATTAAGAGCAGTATGGCTGTACTTATGATAAGATCTGCAGGAGATAAGAGCATTACAGCTGAGTTTCCTAAACTATTAAAGATGAATTAGAGCCTCTTCTGCATAACAGTTATATTCCTCAATTAAATATAAATAGAAGAGCAGTTTAGTTTTATACAACCATTTATGTGAACTTTCTGCCAACTCACAAAGAGGAACACACTCATTGAATTATCAAATTAAAAGACCAGATGTTTAGACTCTAGTGAATTTACCAAGAAAATATATGTACAACTGGTCCAGGGGCCAAGTTGGCCCTTTCTTTGAGATGCCATTATCTAATCTAATAAAAGACAAACATGCAAATTGACCGTACCTTTGCTATGCCTTAAGCCACGCCCACCAGCCAACCAGAGTGACTATATGCAAATTAACCGAACCAAGATGGCAGCCGGCAGCCACAGAGCTGGAGCGAGCAGGAGGCTTGGTTGCTCCAGTGATGAAGAAAGCCAAGCTTCCCGCCTGCCGCGGCCGCCTCTGAGCTCCACTCAAAGCAACAAAGTTTCAATTATAGAAGATAAATAAACCCCAGATACCTGCTTTCAGCCGGCCATGTCCACAGAGCTGGAGCGAGAAGGAGGCTTGGTTGTCCCTGGCGATGGAGGAAGCCAAACTTCCCTCCCGCCCACTCTGGCTGGCTCTGAGCTCCTCTCAAGGCTACAAAGTTTCAATTATAGGAGGTAAATAAATCCCAGAATAAAAAAAGAAAAAGAAAAAATGGAGAGACTGGGAGCTTCTGTCGCCAGGGGGCTTGGCCAGCCTGAAAATGGCCCTCAGTCCCTGAACCAGACTGGCCAGGCACCCCAGTGGGGACCCCCAACTCTAAAGGGGGTGTGGCCAGCCTGCAAACAGCCATCAGCCCCTCACCCAGGCTGGCCAGGCACTCCAGAAGGACCCCCACCCTGATCTGGGACACCCTTCAGGGCAAACCAGCCGGCCCCCACCCATGCGCCAGGCCTCTATCCTATATAATAAAAGGGTAATATGCAAACTGACCCTAACAGCAGAAAGACTGGAAATGACTGGTCACTATGACACACACTGACCACCAGGGGGCAGATGCTCAATGCAGAAGCTTCCCCCTGGTGGTCAGTGTGCTCCCACAGAGGGAGCTCTGCTCAGCCACAAGCCAGGCTGATGGCTGCCAGCACAGCGGTGGTGGTGGGAGCCTCTCTCGCCTCCTCAGCAGTGCTAAGGATGTCCAACTGCAGCTTAGGCCTGCTCCCCGCTGGCAAGTGGATATCCCCCGAGGGCTGCCAGGCTGCCAGAGGGATGTCTGATTGCCAGCTTAGGCCCAATTCCCCGGGGAGCAGGCCTAAGCCAGCAGGTGGTCATCCCCGAGGGGTCCCAGACTGAGAGAGGGCACAGGCCAGGCTGAGAGATCCCCCCTCCCCCGCCCTGAGTGCACAAATTTTTGTGCACCGGGCCTCTAGTAGATTATATTGTGTTCAAATTTTTATTTAACTTTTACTGTATAAGACCCTTCTGAGAAATTTAAATTTAACTTAAACATATATACATCTGCAAAAAATGACTATAGTGCTTCATCCTTTGTAATAAACAAAGTAGTCCATTTATTTCCTAAGTAACTAACATATTTCTAGTAACTAAGTTTGTTATAAGTAACTATCTTCGTTCACAAAATTTAAGTCAATGTTGACATTTTATACTATTTTAAGGAAGCCAATATCTCATTTTTATTTTGAGTTATATCAGTTATTTTATGACATATACTAGTTATGTGTTGGCCCCTTATACTAGTTATAGGTTTTTAAACTAAACATTTTTTGGCTGAGTCATAATTAATAGCAAGAAATAATTCATATAATATTAATTGTTTCATCTATAATAATAAAAGCGTAATATGCTAATTAGACTGGACAGCCGAATGACCTTCCAGATGTCATTTTGGATGACCTTCTGGATGAAGCTGCAGTGGCAGGTGTGAGGCAGAAGCAGCTTCAATGGCGGGTGGAGGCTTAGGCAGAGGCAGTTGGGGTGATCATGCAGGCAGGCCAGTGGTTAGGGGCAATCAGGCATCAGACAGAGTGGTTAGGGGTGATCAGGCAGGCAGACAGAGTGGTTAGGGGTGATCAGGCAGGCAGGTGAGCAGTTAGAGGTGATCAGGCAGGCATGCAAAGTGGGTAGGGGTGATCAGGCAGGGATGTGAGCAGTTACAAGCCAGCAGTCCTGGATTGCGAGAGGGATGTGTGACTGCCAGTTTAGGCCTGATCCCTGTTATGTATTGATCGGACCTAAGGGTCCCGGATTACGAGAGGATGCAGGCCAGGCTGGAGGACCCATGCACTGGGCCACTAGTATATATATATAATGATTTTTGTTATGAGATGTTTGGAAAAGATCCTCATTTTGTGATAGTTTGTGGCAATTTACATTCTTTCTTGTTTGTTTCTTTTAGAGCAACTGTCAGAACTTCACTTTTAATCATGTAATGTTGATATATTTATTAACTATATAATTATTATTGTAACCATATCAACAGTGAACTGTTCCTATATATGGCCAGATAGTGAATATTTTTGGCTTTACAGGCCATGTGGTCTTTGATGTAACCACTTGATTCTGTTTTAGTGAAACATCCATAGACTGTATGTAAACTGATAGCTATGACTGTGTTCCAGCAAAACTTACAAAACAGGCAGCAGGCTGGATTTGACCATGGACCACAGGCGGCCGATCTGAGCTTAAAGCACTGAGAGCCGTGTGCTTAAACTGTGACTGAAATGTCACTGAGGTAGCAGTGCTTAGAGCCTCAGTGTCTCAAACTGGGTTTGATTCCGAAGCTAACCTTTTCCCAGCTCTGACTTTGGGCCAGTTTCTTAATCTCTCTGTGCTTCAAATACTTAAGTACAAATGGAAATAATAACTATTATTACAAAACTATTTGAGATAATTCCCCTAGGTCAGTGGTCGGCAAACTGCGGCTCGCGAGCCACATGCGGCTCTTTGGCCCCTTGAGTGTGGCCACGAAGTTTCAATCGCACTGTACGTGCGCGCCCTCACATGGTAAATTGTGGAAGAGCCACACTCAAGGGGCCGCAGTTTGCCGACCACTGCCCTAGGTAACTCATGTGAAGTACCTAACAGTGTATCTTGGCACACGAAAAAAGTCAATAAACCTTAGCTACGTTATCCTTTACTAAGATTATATATTATATAATGTCACATAATCTAATATACACAATATATGTTGTCACTTTGCTCTCACTAAGATTATATATTGCAAAATTAATAAGATATGACATTTATACAATATAACCTAAGACAGATATTATTTAAAAACTAGAGGCTCAATGCACGAAGATTCATGCAAGAATGGGCCTTCCTTTCCCTGGCTGCCAGCACTGCCTTCGCTCTTGCCGGAGCTGCCTTTCTGCCTCCGATCTGGCCCGGAGCCACCTTCACATGCTGCCCAGAGGCCCAGAGTGGCTGGGGCAGTGCAAAACGCCTGAGTCGTCACCATGGCGATGACACAAGCTTCCCGCTTCACCCCAGCCGCTTGGCGCCTGCATATGCAAATTAACCCACCATCTTTGTTGGGTTATTTTGTATACTCACTCCTGATGGGCTAGTGTGTGTTGTGAAGGTATGGTCAATTTGCATCTTTCTCTTTTATTAGTGTAGATGTTTAATTTTAAAAGTTTTTTGTTTCCCAATAATTTTTGGTGAAATTTCTCGTTAGTTTTGTATGTTTGCTACTAAAAGTGTTTAAAATAGCATTGTATTAATTTAATTAAATGCACTTTTCTTAAGTTATTCAAGACTATGTATAAGATTGGGACTAGGCATTCCAGGAAATGCTAAAGACCCAGACATTCAGATTAAAGGAAGTCTAGACATAGTAGAATTAATGAAAATCTATACCCATAGGATTAAAGAAAGCTAGATAATCTGTTGCATTTAATCAAGATCCAGATTCACTTCAAAACAAGTGATTCAAAAGGTTTTCACATTTTAACCACCAGTTATGTGAAACAACAGTATTATAAATGAACTAAAGGCCCAGTGCATGAAATTTGTGCATGGGTAGGGTCCCTAGACCTGGCCCATGATCAGAGCCCATCGGGGCCTTCTGGCTGCCGGCCAGGGCCTTCCTTCTTTCCACGCCATCCCCTGGCGGTCAGCACACATCATAGTGAGCGATCAAACTCCCAGTCTCCTGGTCAAACTCCCAAGGGGACACTTTGCATATTAGCCTTTTATATATATAGATAATTTTGGTCTTGATAGCATGGCAAGTAAAATATATGGCCTTGATATTTCAAGTGGTGCAAATTTGAAAAATCTAGACTTCACAAAATATGATTGTAATTTATCATGACTTATAAAATATATTTTATGAATATTTTTCTTATACCATTTATATATATACATATTTGTATAAATGTATATGTGGGTATATATTTGCTTAAATATATTGCACAACTTGCCACCTTAATAAGATTTAATAAACAGGTGTGTTGATCATAATTAACCTTCTCCTGATGACTCATCATTCTACAAAAGTGAGCATGGATGTTGAGCTTGCATTTAAAGGCCCCAGGATATTCTAATTACTAGTTTCATTTTATCTGATATTGAAAATTTTTTATCTTGTATAATCTGGTGTAAGTCAAGTACAATCATACTGCTTCATTTTTAATTTACATACAATTTGAATGCAATAGCAACCTGTCTTTGGATTTAGAGCTTTGTGATATCCCATGCTCAAGATGTTTACCTGTTTATTCCTTTTTTAGAGAGATAATGATTCCAAACTTCATATGTGCCCAGAATTCAATTAATATCCAGTTTCTCCTAAAAATATAACATGTTTGGACTCGTAAGAGAAGATGAGGCTGTTCAGTGAACTCCAAAGGTTACTTGTAGACAACAAAATTGGAAACACATTGCCACCAATGTAATTAATTTTGACTATTGAAAGTTTTACACATTTCAAAGTTTTACAGAATAATTTCAAATAATTTTTGACAGTATGAGTAGTGAAGACAAATGTCTATTTGAAATCTCTTTTATCCCTTGTATGTATGTATGTGTGTGTGTGTGTGTGTGTGTGTGTGTATCCTATCTAATAAAAGAGAAACATGGTAATTAGCCATACCTCCACTACCCTTCCCATTGGCTAATCAGGGCGATATGCAAATTAACTGCCAGCCAAGATGGCGGCCGGCAGCCAGGCAGCTTGAAGCTAACATGAGGCTTGCTTGCTTCAGTGATGGAGGAGTCCAATGTTCCCCGCCTGCCTTTCCAGCCTCTGAGCTTGCAGTTTGAAACACTGTTACAAATATAGAAGCTAAACAAAACCCCAGAAACGTGCTTTCAGCCAGCCGGGATCTCAGAGCTGGAGTTGATACAGTGTTTCAATTATAGAACCCAAACAAACCAGATACCTGCTTTCAGCAGCAGAGGCCTCAGAGCTGGAGCCAGAGCTAAAGCTGGCCCAGAATAAAAAAAAAGAAAAAAAGGAGCAGTTGGGAGCTTCAGTCACCCGCCAGCCTGAAAACAGCCCTCAGCCCCTCACCCAGACTGGCCAGGCACCCCAGTGGGGACCCCCACCCTGTAGGGTGTGTGACCAGCTGCAAACAGCCATCATCCCCTCACCCAGGCTGGCCAGGCACCCCAGTGGGGACCCCCACACTGATCCAGGACACCCTTCAGGGCAAACCAGCCGGCCCCCACCCATGCACCAGGCCTCTATCCTATATAGTAAAAGGGTAATATGCCTCCCAGCACCGGGATCCGCGTGACAGGGAGCAGCGCCCAAACCCCCTGACCGCCCTGCGGCTCTGTGTGTGACAGGGGAAGGCGCCCCAACCCCCTGATCAGCCCTGTTCTGTGCCTGATAGGGGGGAGCTCCCCAACCTCCTGATCACCCTGCAGCTCTGTGTGTGACAGGGTGCAGCGCCCCCACCCCCCCACCCCCCCACCACAGGCGCTGCTCTGTATGTGATTGGGTAGAGCCATAACCTCCCCATCGGCCCTGCCCTGAGTGTGACAATGGTGATGCCCCAACCCCCTGATCGGCCCTGCTCTGTGGGTGATAGAGGGCGGCGCCCCAACCCCCTCATTCACCCTGTTCTGTGTTTGACAGGGGGCGGTGCCCCAACTCCCCTATCGGCCCTACTCTGTGAGTGACAGGGGGGAGCTCCCCAAACCCCTGATTGACCTTGCCCTGTGTGTGACAGGGTACTGAGCCCCAACCCCCCTGATGGGCCCTGCTCTGTGCGTGACAGGGGTGAGCGCCCCAACTCCCTGATTGGCCCTGCTCTGTGCGTGACAGGGGCTGGCGCTGCAACCTCCCCATCGACCCTGCCTTTAGTGTGACAGGGAGCGGTGCCCCAACCCCCCAGTCGGCCCTACCCTGAGCGTGACTGAGGGTGGCATTGCAACCTCCCAATCCACCCTGCTCTGTGCATGACAGGGGGCGGCGCCCCAAATCTCCAATCGGCCCTGCTCTGAGCCCGACCAGGGGCTGCACCTAGGGATTGGACCTGCCCTCTGCCACCCGGGAGCAGGCCTAAGCCAGCAGGTCGTTATCTCCCGAAGGGTCCCAGACTGCGAGAGGGCAACGGCCGGGCTGAGGGACCCCCCCCTCCCCCCAAGTGCACAAATTTTTGTGTACCGGGCCTCTAGTATATATATATAATTTTATTAAATTTATTGGGGTGACAATTAATAAAAATGATATGGGTTTTAAGAGTACAGTTCTAATAAATCATCTGTATATTGCATTGTGTTTACCACCCAAGGTCAAATCTTCTGTCACCAAAAATTTGACCCTCTTTACCCTTTACTATCCCACCCTCATATCCACACTCTGGTAACCACAATACTGTTGTCCGTGTCTATAAGTTTTTGTTTATTTGTTTTTCTGGTTCAATTGTTGCTTTCAGTTTTATATCTCACCTATTAGTGAAATCTATGGTCATATGGTCTCCCATGTATATTAATCACAATTGTGATTTAAAATAATCACAGAACTTTATGATTAATAAAATATTTTTTCATTTAGCCCAGAAAATTAAAAAAAAAAAAAAGCTTATGAAGTACCAAAAGTCAGGTTATGGATTAAATAGCTCTCAATACTCTTGATTTCTTTCAAAGCCTCAGTTGGTACGATGTTTATAGAATTTTTGAGCTGGTCTTTTCTCATTTGATTCTAGTATGTGTAAGATAGAAACCAGTATAACTAAAATGCATAAATATGAAAATGTGGTTTACCGTAAATGTTTAATGTTCTTGAATTTTATAGCAAGCACAATCTACATTTATATTATTTGAAAAAGAAGGGAGGAAAGAGTTAACATAAAACAAGCTATTTTAGAGATAATACTCTACTTTTTTCCCCTAAAAGGATAAAATTATTAACCATAATACAGCTTCCCCAACACAATTCCAAAATTATACACCTTGTATTTTTTGGCTTTTTTAAAATGAGTTTTGAAATATGCTTCCTGAAAAAGAGTAGATTTTCCTTGTGGTTTATTGGTGATCTTAAAGAATATTATTTAAAGAGAACAATTTTAAGGATCCTGGCAGCCTACAGATGTAATGTCATTGATTTACTACCTCCCCCCTTAGAAGCCAGTCCTTGAGAGTAGCAACTGAAATGGCTATAGTAGAAGGCAATTCAGTAGAGCTAGTTCAAGTGAATAACAACAGAGTGTAGAGCAGCCAGGGATGCCCTGGAGTCTGCTTTCACCAACACAGGAGAGACAGCTGTGCATATGCCATCCCCATTCTGTGTCAGTGACATCATGTTGGTAACTTGCAATGACCATGACAGGGGTATCATGCCACAGAAATCAGAAAATGCTACAAATCAAGCCTTTTCTCTTTCTTTTTATTTCCTTCTTGAGAGCTAGCTCTTAAAGATTTATGAGCACAACACTGCACTTACTCATAAAGATTCAAACATATTTTCTTTTGGTTTAAAAACAATTCTCACTTAGAATTGTTATAAATAGAATAAATAAGAAAATAAAAAAGAATGGTCAAAATTAACTGCAGCCCTGGTCAGTGTGGCTCAGTTAGGCGAGCATCATGCCCTGCACTGAGCGGTTGCTGGTTCTATTCCTGGTCAGGGCACATGCAGGGGTTGCAGGCTGGATCCCCGTAGAGGGTGTACAGGAGGCAGCAGATCTATGTTACACTCTCACATCAATATGTCTCTCTTTTCCTGTTCTTTTTCTCTAAAAAGCCAATAAACTATTTTTTAAAAAATAACTGTAATAATGACACTTCTACTTTTGATGGTAGACTATGGAATATTTATTAATTTATTCGCTTCATCATTCTTTGTTTATATTGTGTGTGACAAACACTAAAAAAAAATAAGAAATGAATTTCACTCAAAAAGCTCATATTTATAGGAAAGAGCACATTTACAGAGAGTATGTATTAAATGCAAATGTAGAAATGTACATGGGATATGGTAGGGACACCACAGAACAGAACCTGTTATAAGATAATGAGTTCATAGGAGACTCCTAGGTTCTGAATATAATGTCTTAGAATGTAGGTACTAGAATATATATTGTTTATTAAATCAGTGACAAAAAAATGGATCCTGTCAATGAAAATTCTAAATTTAATGGTATATATTTAAAATTCCTAAATCCATCACAACTAAAGCATCTTTCCCTCTAATCTAAAACAGGCATCTATTCTCTTTGGATCTAGCTTTGCACCCATCATGATATGTTCAAATTGTCAGAAAGAATTTGGGTTGTTCTCAGACTATACAGTGGTAGGTACATGTGCTGGAAAGAAAACCAACATTTTAAGCAAGTGATTTTATTTATAGATGTAAAACTTCCTTCTCTTTCAGTATGCTGGGTAATTTCTGAGTAGAGGAGGAAGGCCACATTTCTGTGAGAAGGAAAATTTACTCCCTGGTAATGGCTGGGGAATTTCCATGATGGTATCCAAGAATATCCATGTTATATAATATAATTACTTTGTTTCTGATAGTTTTAAGTTGAGGTCTGGTTTCTGAAAGATATAGGCTCAGCTATTAGGAGTAAATGCAATTTACATTTAGTTTAATTTATTGAGCACTGTTTATGTCCAGAGTGTTCTAGGATAAAAAGAGATGGGCATAGCCAGGTATCTGCCATCTAAGTATTTATTAATTTATTTGGTGAAGAGCAATGCAAAGATCTTCAATATAATATTGCATTAACTACCATAGAAGAGGTAACAATAAAGGGAGAGATCAAGAGGAAGAAAGAATCATTTCACTGGGGAGGAGATATGAAGGAGGTGGTACAGAATTAAGATAGGGAATGGCAATTGCAGTGGAGGAGTAACCTAAGGAAAGACATGCTTTGAGAAAGGCCTGGGGTGTGTTGATGAAACCAGCATAGAAGGATCCTGCCAAAGACAGAGATCTGGAGACCTAAATGACAGCAGCAACATAGAAGCCAAAGGAGATGAGAGAGAAATAGTCTCTAAATGAATTCAGGTCTTTAAAATGTCTGCTGGCTTTGGGACATAGTGATCAGCTTATTTCCAGATCAGTTCCCAGGGAATAGAGTGTGATGGGAGAAAGAAGGTAATCTTAGTGGATTGAAAAGGGAATGGAAGATAGAGGAGTGAAGATGGGAGCTGGGGTGGAGTTGATGAAATTTAGCCTTATGGGATGGAGATGCTTAGGTGAGTGGCAAAGAATCTCCAAAGAGCAAGTTTATAGGCTGAGGGGAAGGAGACGATAAGGAGGGCCAGAGAAGAAGAAGAAAGGGACATTGCCTTGGAGAAGATTGGATCTCTCTGACCCAGTGGAAGTGGGTAAACCAGCTCTAAATAGAAGGAGACTACAAGAAGGAAGGGAAACATGGATTAGGATATGTAAATAAGTAAAAGTGTTAGGAAATTGCAAGTATCTACTCCTAATTATGTCAGTTTTCTACTTGTCAGTGAGAAGAATGAAAGATGGAACTAAGAAGACACAAACATATTACCAAGTAGATCTGAGAGCCCAGCCCTCTCTGAAAACATTGTTTTTGGGTGTCATTAGTCTGCATGGGTGCTCGGTTCTGGTTATCAGAGCTTAGGAAACTGCCTAGGTATGAAGAAAGACACTATGGGATTGAGTTGTAATTGCAATTTTGCCAGGCAGATGCAGTGAAAAGGCAGGAATACAAAGATGTTGAAATTCTTTGTAATCAAGATTTTGGAAGGGGATGCTGGGCACAGAAAGAGGTGAGATAAGAACCACTTTACATAGTAGGTGAAAATGGAGGGGAGGGGCTACCGTTATTAAATTGAAAAGGAATTACCTTGGAAGTGATATCCCAGAGGCGAAAGGACTGGAGATTGTAGTTAGATAATGAAGTGAAACTGAGATATCTTATTTGGAGCAATTCAAAGTGATTTAAAAAAGGGGGCAGTTGTGTGTGTTGGGAAGGGGGTTATATGTGTCTGCATGTACATACTACCTTCTCTTCTCAGGGTTCCTTTTTCTCAGTCTGGCTCTTCTTTGTGCAATAATTCTAATTGTGGTAAAAATACATGTTGTATTACTTTGTATTCAACTTATAGATTTAGAAATTTCCTCTTAAAAATAATATCACGGCATCAGGACCCCAATTGCGGAATTGGTTTTGGGAGGTCTGTTTGGCAACAGCAGTTTCCTTGGATAGCTGATTCAGCTCAGGTGATAAGGTTTGGCTCTCACACAGATGCAGCTACAGGAAGACAAAATGAGCTTAACAGCTAAATTGTAGACAATTCAACATTCTCAGCAGGTGAGCTTTCTAAGTTTGGACTCACAGATTTCTAACTTCTGGAGGCTGCTTGGTAGTCACTACTGCACTAATTGGGTTTGATTTATTATTGCACCAGCTACTGCACATGCTTTAAACCATAGATTCTCCTAACTGCTAGATTGAAGTCACTGTGTACAATGTAAGGGCTTTTGTTAGGTAATAATGCTCCTAGGGGGAGCAAAATATTTAACAAAAACAAAATGTAAGCTTATGTACAATTAAAGTGTAACACCCATGGGCTCCAAAACTGGTAAGAGGCTATTTTAATTTAATATTGCGCAAAGTTCTTTTCATTCTGGATAGACTGCTGACATAGATTTTGTTAAAGAGCATGAAAACTCCCCCCAGCCATCCCTCAGTTTTCTGTTGGCCTGCTTTCCTTTGTCTTCCTTGCATTCTAAGATATCCTGAGTTATCCAGATTCAGTGTTTAAATATGGATAGAGCATTACTGAGGGGAGAGGGTAGTATATAGAACTTGCGTTTTAATTCTTAATTCTAACCAGACATACATTTCCCAGAAATTCTCATAACCAAACAGTGAGCTTACACTATTTTTGGTAAATTCACATACTCTTTCATTTTAATCCTTTTTTTTTTTAATTATAAGAACTTAAATATGTCTATCTAAATATCTATATTTATACATCTATATAGATCTTTCCCTATTCGTAGCACTGTTCTAGATATTTTGGGAACACAAAAAGATGAAACCTATGCCAGGACCTCAACTTCAGACAACCTAATTGTGGTAGATTAGTATCATGCAGGGGATAATAAAAGCTGGGAAAACAAAGTGAAATATGAAGTGTTAAACCACACTCCCAATATTCATTCAGCAAACATCAATGGAACACTCTGTTTTAGGCGCCCTTCTAGGTGTTGAGCACACAGTGTTGAACAAAATGGATAGAAATACCTGCTCTCACATGGTTTATGGTGAGCAATAAGCAAGATAAATAAGTAAGTACATTAAAGAGTAAATAATGCTAAATAGAAACAATGAGGAGGAAATGGGTACATGAAGTATCAGCAGGATGGTGTGAGGAATTTTGATGAGATATCCGGTGAATGGTTCATTGAATATAAATCTAAGTAAAGTAGCTGAACTGGCTGTGCAGATATCTGGGAAAGGGGCTATTCCAAGCAAAGAAGTCAGGTGCAAAGGCCCTATTGGCAGGAGTATGTTCAAGAGGGCAGAACAGTGGGGATAGCATGAATGAAGAGGGAGCATTGGGTGAGAGAGTTGAAATGAGAAGGGACAGAAATCAAGAAGTATGTAAAGAGAGATATCTCCAGGATTTGGAATTTGAACTGGGTTCTGATGAGTAAATGGACATTGAATTGGCATATAACTATTGATAAATAGCTCAATATGAGCTAAGACATAGTAGGAGTTACCTTAGAGTCCTTGAGGATGAGGCACCGTGTGTGCCTTGAGTAGAGGAAACATTCCAGGACTAGCTAATTTTGCTGGAACTAAATTACTAATGCCATTAAAAGACATAAAAGGAATCTCTTGCTTGAGAAAAGTGGACAATCTTGGAAGTTTTTGACCATCAGAGCTTAAATAAATTGGACCAGAAGAGATAAAAGGAAAACAGAAAGAGAAAAAATAAAATTGACTTCTAAATAGCAGTTTAAACAATCAAACTCTATTTCTCATTTTCAGTGGACTTGTGGTTTGTAAACATGCGTGGTTTTGAACTGTTGATAATTTATATATATAAAAAGCCAGCAAATGTAACACCATAAGGACCAGAATGACCAGTTGCTATGACACTCGCTGTGGCCAGCAAACTGGCCTGATCAGGGGGTGGGGCCAGCTGGCCAATCTCCTGCAGCCCCTCTCCCTACCTGGCCCCATCCCAGATCACACCCCCCCCCCAACAGGGCCAGGGCCAGCCAGCCATCTGCCAGTTGGCCCCTCCCCTTGGTTGGTCCCACCCCCAATGAGCCCCCACAACCCTAATTGGTCCACAGCTTCTCTCCCCAGCAAGATCCACCCATGATCAACCTCCCCATCCCACATTCAGGGGCAAGGCTGCCCAGCCTATCACCCACAGCCCCTCCCCACAGCTGGCCCCACCCCCAGTTGGCCCACCCACTCCAATTAGGGGGTGGGCCCACCAGCCAATCGCCCATGGCCCCTCCCCCCAGCCAGCCTGGCCCTGATCAGGCCCTGATCCGGGCAGGCTGGCTGGCCAACCTCCCACCATCTCCTCCTCCCAACAGGCCCACCCTGATTCACCTGATCGGGCTGGGCCAGCCAGACCCCACCCATGCACAAATTCGTGCACTGGGCCTCTAGTGATATTATAAGAAATGTGGTTTGAGATTGTAGAAGAGTATAGGAAGTGAAGGAGATTAAAGGAAGATATGAGATGTAGAAATAGGAACATAAATAAAAAATAACAATTCAAAAAGCTGGAGTTTCCTTAAATTTTCTTTTAACTTGATATTAAGAATGTTTTAATGTGTCAACATTTATTGCAGTACAGTAATCTGCTCTTTAGGTTATCCCCAACTGGTTTTTCAGCTGTCTACATTTTTAGATAGACAGTGTTTTGAAGCCTATTTTTCTAACAGTAAAATATAAATGTACCTTAATGTTTGCCTCCTATTGCCTCTCTGATATGGTAAGATTTTCACACAGGTTGATACAGGAGGTAAAAATAAAAATTGCTTTTACTGAGCCATTGGACTGCAAAATGCAGTAAATTTCTAAATGGCAACACTAGAACAGTGTTTATGACTGTGGGGGATTTGCTTACTACAGAACATGCTTTTAGGTGGGTTGGGAATTTGTGAAATTCTATTTTCTATATGTGACCTTTAGCAAGTGTAGAAGATGGGAGAAAAACTCTTTTCAACCTTGACTGGTTTACAAAGTTATATCCATTAATTGGGTTGTGACTGTCAGTGCATGGTTAGGCTAACCAAAAAAAAAAAAAAAAAAAAAAAAAAATCAGCTTAAATATGTGACCTGGAAAGGTTCATGTTTCTGGGCCCAAATTGGAAAGGAATAGGGGAGGGTTTTGTGAATAATGATAAAGAGCAACAGAATTTCAAATATGTTTAACAAATTTCTAGTGATCTATTCTTGAAACAGATATTTGTTGTCCTTATGGTCTTAAAAGAGACAACTCTGGCATGGAAACATTCTATGGCCGAATTAGCTCACACACTAAATTACTGATGAGGAGGAAAGGAAGCAATGTTCTAAGACAAGGATTCTCAAACTATGGCTCCTGGGCCAAATCTGTTCCCCTCAACGCTGTTTGTAAATAAAATTTTATTGAAATGCACCCATATTTATTCATTTATGCATTGCCTATGGCTGTTTTTCCAATACAATTACAGTTGAGTAGTTGCTGTAGAGATTGCTTGGCCTCCAAAGCTGTATTTACTATTATAGAAAATGTTCGTCATCCCTGTTCTAAGAGAAGCACCGCCTCTGAGGTTCATACTCCTAGAAGATACCATAGCCAGTGGAAAGGGAGGGCAAAGGGAACTGGGAAATGAGTGGCAGAGATAAAGCAGTAAAAGAATTCATAAATTTTGGGAAACTGTTTGAGGGCTACTATTTATGTACAGCTTATTTGAATACCCACATCATTCAATGTTTTATTTTAAAAAATAAAAAGCAATTTTTGCCAAATTCTAAATGTTATTCTGTTGTTGTTGTTGCTTTAGGAAAAAATGGGCATTTTTATGTACAAAAAAACTACAAAGGCAACTCGTACCTGTTGACCTTAAACAAATATACCACCAGATATTTCTTTAGCAAAATGGGTTTAATTCGGCAACAACAACAACAACAAAAAATGCAATTTGGAAAATAGAGTCCAATGGCCAACTATGGACAAGTCTACAGAACAAAAGAGACAAACATTCCTTTTATGGAGGAAAGGTGCACTTCAGAGGGGCTGTTATAAACGAAGAGTTTATCGGAGGTAACTTGGAATTGGGGAGTGGTGGTTTTTCAATGGCTGAGTGATTGCTGTGGGAGAAGATCCTTCTTCTTACTACTAGAGTAGTAGAGTAGAAAAGGTCTTTCTGTTGGAGATGGAAAGCACATCTCTTCCCATTTGGGGTATTTGACAATGAATGGTAGGGTGTGAATGTTTTCCTTACAGGTCCTTTCAACTCTAATTTAAATGAACTTTCTGTTTATTAATCATCACATATGCAATATAATAAACAATTATCAACAATTAGGTTTATTTACCAAAGGAGAGAAACATAACCTGTTGCCATTTTATCATTCTCAGCCTCTTTCATTATAAGAGCAATAGTGTGTTTTGAAGCTACATAAAAGAAAACTGCCACTTGCTGAGGTCACAATATAAAGGCAAGAGAGATGAGAATTTCAGATCTACTACATGCTACATGTACATCTATTTATTTAAAGTCTCAAATTTGTTGCTTTTATTTAGGGGATCATCTATTTTAAGGAGAGCTTTGTATCTCTTCTGTCTAATCCATAAAAACTCATGAACAATGCGCTCTATGAACACATGAGAAAAACTTGAATGGTGCAATGGGATGATGGAAACACTAATTCCAGTTGCTAATCAGATATTTTTGTTGCTGCTGTCCCAGATGTTACAGTCTTTGTTTACAAAACTGAATTGATAAATAATAAAAAAGTCAATATTTATTTGTTTCAAGACAGTTATTGTTAAACTAGAGTCCCGGTGCACAACATTTGTGCACTCGGGTGGGGGGTCCCTCAGCCTGCCCTGTGCCCTCTCGCAGTCTGTGAGCCTTTGGGGGATGTCCAACTGATGGCTTAGGCCTGCTCCCTGCAGGGAGAGGGCCTAAGCCATCAGTTGGACATCCTTAGTGCTGCTGCAGAGTCAGGAGAGGCTCTCGCCACTGCCACTGTGCTCACCAGCGAAGAGCCCGGCTTCTGGCTGAGCAGCGCTCCCCCTGTGGGAGTGCACTGACCACCAGGGGGCAGCTCCTGCATTGAGCGTCTGCCCCCTGGTGGTCAGTGCACATCATAGTGATCGGTTGTTCCGCCTTTTGGTTGATTTGCATATTAGCCTTTTATTATATAGGATGTTTCTGGAGAAACGGTCCCTCTTTCCATTTTTTGCAATGGATTTTAATTCTAATTAAGTAACAGGCTAAAATAGCAGTGATGTTTAGAGAAGCACTTTCATACTTAAAAATTAGTAAGGATTTTAGGAGTTTTATGTTTACGTGGATTATATCTATTATTATTTATAACATTCAAAACTAAGTTTAAAAATTACTAATTCATTTCAATTTCTAATTGTAAAATATACATAAAATTTACAATCTTAATCATTTTTAATCTATTGTTATTGTTAAGTATATTCGCATTGCTTTTTATCATAATAAATTTGAAATGACAATAAAACTCTCTATGGTGACATAAGTAATATATTTTTAATGCAAAATACTATTATTTAGTTTTAAAAATAAAAATAAAATTTCCCTCAAATTCTAAAAAGAATAGATTTTCCTCCCAAATTCTATAAAGGTAAAAATGGCATTGTTTTATATTATTTTAAAATTCTTTAATATCTGACTTAATAGTAAATGTCAGATCCTCATATAGGCTTTGTATTCCTTACAGTATGTACAATATGTTTTTTGTGGGGTTTTTTTGGTGCAAGTATATTAAGAAAGTCTGGGTTTGTATGAATTTGTAGTTGATAAAAAATCTTTTTCTCCTCTTTTTGTTGAATTTATTGCAGTGACACTGGTTAACAAATATTTGCAGGTTTTAGGTGCACAATTCTACAACACATCATTTATACCCTGTATTGTGTGTTCACCACTCTAAGTCAAGTCTCCATCACCATCTATCTCTCCATGCCTTCCTTCACACCCTCCAAACCCCTCCTTTCCTCAGCAATCACCTGCAGCATGGTGAAAAAGAATATTTTAATAGACTTTCCAGATAATTTTGGATTTTTCATGCAGCCAACACTGTGCATGTGAAACACAATAAGATTAAAAATTAGCAAATAACATCTTAGCATACTTGAAAATATGTTGACCTCACAGATCCCCTGAAATTGACTCCCACAGGACCTCGGACAATACTTTTAGAATCACTGGTCTAGAGTACAGCATTGTACAAATTATAATATGACTTCTTAGAGGCCAAGGTTAACATCAAACATTGTCATTAGAAAAATTAAATTTAAATAGTTTTTAATTGTGGTAAAAATACATGTAACAACATTTGTCATCTTAACTGTTTTTTAAATATGTTTTTATTGATTTTTAGAGAAAGAGGAAGGGAGAGGGATGGAACGATAGAAACATCAATGAGAGAGAGACATTGATTGGCTGCCTCCTGCACACCCCCTACTGGGGATAGAGCCTGCAACCTGGTCATGTGCCCTGACCCAGAACCTCTTGGTTCATGGGTCAACACTCAACCACTGAGCCACACTAGCCAGGCCATCTTAACCATTTTTAAATGCAGTTAAATAGTATTAACCATATTCACATTGTTTTACAAAAGATTTCATCTTGCAAAACTAGTTTTGGAAAAGCTGGATATCCACCTGCAAAAGAATGAAGTTGAACCCTTATACAACATTAAAAAAAATCATACACACACACACACACACACACACACACACACACACACACACATACACACACACATATATATGCTATGTTTTGCTGATGAATTGACCCTTTATCCTTATGGAGTCTTTCTCTTCTACTGGTATATAACTGTATTGATTTACATATCCACCAACAGGATACTAGTAATAAACAAGTAGAACTAGAAATTACAAACATGCTACCATCTATATTAGCATCCAAAAAATGAAATAGTTCATCCAAAGAAATGAAATCTAACAAAATATGTATAAGATCTATATGTAGAACACTATAAAACATTGATGAAAGAAGTCAAAGACTTAAGTAAATGAAGAATCAGTCCATATTCATCTATCTAGGAAAACTCAATATTGTCAAGATGTCAGTTTTTCCTCTCAGCATTAGTTTGTGGATATATACAACCTGATTCTAAAGTTTGTATGGAGAGGCAAAAGTCCCAGAATAGCCAACAGTATGTTGAAGTAGAGGAACAAAGTTAGAAGACCAATGTTACCTGACTTCAAGACTTACTATAGACCTACAGTAAGGAAGGCAGGGTTGTACTGTCAAATAATAGACAAATAGATCAATGGAATACAATAGAGAACCCAAAATAGAACCACATAAATATAGTCAAGTGATCTTCAATATAGGACCAAAAGTAAAAAAAAAAAAGAAAAAAGAAAAAAGAAAAGAAAAGAAAAGGTAGTGTTTTCAACAAATGGTCCTGGAAAATCTGAACATTCACATTTTATAAATAAATAGATCTAGACACAGCCCTTATAGCCTTTACAAAATTTAACTCAAAATTTATCTCATACCTAAACGTAAAATGCAAAACTACAAAACTATTAAAAATAAAAGAACATAGCCGAAACCGGTTTGGCTCAGTGGATAGAGCGTCGGCCTGTGGACTGAAAGATCCCAGGTTCGAGTCCAGTCAAGGGCATGTACCTGGGTTGCGGGCACATCCCCAGTGGGGGATGTGCAGGAGGTGGCTGATCGATGTTTCTCTCTCATCGATGTTTCTGACTCTCTATCTCTCTCCCTTCTTCTCTGTAAAAAAAATTAAAAAAATTAAAAAAAAGAACATAGAAGAAAACCTAGATGACTTTAGACATGGCAAGGACAATATCTAAGACATGATCCATGAAAGAAATAATTGCTAAGCTTTTCTTAAAATTAAAAACTTTTGCTTGATGAGAGATAGTGTCAAGAGAATGAGAAGTTAAGCCACAGACTGGGATAAAATACTTGCAAAAGACACATTTGATAAAAAAAAAACAACAGTTATTCAAAATAGTCAAATAACTCATAAAACTCAATAATAAGAACACAAACAATAGAATAACAGGCTAAGGACCTTAATAGATACTTTAACAAGGGAGATATACAGATGGCAAATAAGCCTATAAAAAGATTTTCCACATCATATTTCTACAGGGAAATGCAAATTAAAACAATGAATTACCACTACACACCTTTTGGAATGGCCAAAATTCAGAACACTGACACCACCAAATGCTAGTGTGTACATAGCACAACAGGAACTCTGTGTTGGTGGAGATGCTAAATGGTACAGCAACTTTGGAATACAGTTTGTCAGTTTCCTATAAAAATAAAATTTTTCTTACCATATTATGAGGCGCGACTACAGTGTTTTGGACAGGTTCAAGCCTTGGACTGAGGAGAGGGCACGGTCCTCTCATTGCCACGTGCAAGTCCCAGCTTGGAGGGCAGGGCCCACCCAGCACAATTATAGCCAACAGCTATAGTTGTAAGCTTGAACCGATGGTCCGAACACGTGGCCCCACGTGCCTGGTGATAGAGTTCAGGTGCATGTAGTTGAGTAGGATTGAAACCCACGAGAATGTTGTAAACATCTTGATCACGCCCCTACTTTGCCTCGTGGCATCTGCTATAAAATAAAGACACAGCTTCTGGGCGTTGGCGCTGTCCATCAGAGGAGCAGCGTCCCACTGAGACCCAGCTTTCATTTTCTTGTCTGTCTTTTCTAAGCCTTTCATCGCCCCCACTCAGGGTCACTGGACCAGGCTGAGCTGGCATGAGTATGACATGGCCGTGCCGGCTCCTCATACCATGTGATCCTGCAATTACACTCCTTGAGATTTACTCAGTTGATTCTTATGTCCCCACAAAAAACTGTACACAGATGTTTATAGCATAAATCCCAAAACTTGGAAGCAACCAAGATGTCCTTCATTGGTTGAATGAATAAAAAAACTGTAGTACATATAGACAGTGAAATATTATTTAGTACTAAAAATAAATGAGGTATAAAGTCATGAAAAGACATGAAGGAACTTTAAAATGCACATTACTATGTTGTGGGTTTTTTTGTTTTTGTTTTTTAAAAAGCCTATATGAAAAGGTTATATACTATAATATTTCAACTGTATTCTGGAAAAGGCAAACAATGAAGACAGTGAAAAGACTATTGGTTGCCAGGTATTGGGCATAAGGAGAAGAGTAGATTGAACACACAGGACTTTTAGGGCAATAAAACTTCCCTAAAATTGTTGGCTTAGCTCTTGAAGTTTTCCCTGTTTGATTTTCTATTTTCCTGCCCATATTTTACTTCTCTGATCTCCACCAATCCCTTTCACTCTTTGTCCTCTTGGTTCACCCTAGGCTAAGTGAAATGTCAAAGACCTCCATCGTCAGGATGAAACATCACAACAGTTACACTGAAAAATGACAGTGTAAGGCATCCTTCAGTGATTGAGGTGGATGTCAAAGCAATGGAAACTTTGACTAGGGTTGCTAATGTATTCAAGGTCTTGGTAAATATCTTGCTAGGTTATACTCCTCTAGCTTCTTGTGAAATATTACCTAACTCCCAGTAATTTTCTCAGGCAGCACAACAAGCTATGCACTGTAGTATACCTATACTTGTTTCTTAAATTTCTTTTCTTTAAAAACATAGACATAATTTCCATAGTAGCCTTGAGTTTATGCCCATTTATTATAATATAAAACTAGACATATGCTGTGAAAATTGGTAAGTCTCTGAACTGCCTTACAAAAATCTTTTTTTTAAAAAAAAATTATGGCTCCTCATATCTATAGGAGCTTGCTTTGATGATGAAATACTCCACTTTACCTGTCTAGAGAAATTAAAATCTTTAGATTAAATCTTTAGTCATTTGGTGATCTTCTTCTGATGAAAGACTAATCCCTTTCATTAACTGTCTCAGCCATAAATACTGAGGCAGATGTAGTGCGAAGGGAACTTGCAAGAAATTATTATAACTGAAAGAATAGATCAGCAGCCTCTGTGTTCTCTGGGCTATAACATATAGTTATTTCCACTCCTTATTTTATAAAGTTTTTGTTATGTAGGTAAGAGATTCATTGATCAATGCTACAAAGAAAACAAAAACAAGACAATTAAAATCACCTTATTTTCTCAAATAGTGGTAAAAATCTAATACTACATACAAAACTGTTTTTGCTAATAACTAATCACAATGATGATTCTTTTAAAAATATGTTTTTTATGATTTCAGGGAGGGGAAGGGATAGGGAGCAAGAGCTAGAAACATCAATGATGAGAGAGAATCATCCTTCGGCTGCCTCCCACACCCCCACCCCACTCAGTGGGGACTGAGCCCACAACACGGGTTTGTGCCCTGATGGGGAATTAAACTGTGACTTCCTGGTTCATAGGTAGACACTTAACCACTGAGTAACACTGGCCAAGCGATGATTTTTTTTTTTTTTAATTTCAAGATACTTTATAGCTTGCAAAGTACTTTCATCGGCATCATTCCATTTTAAAAATATCATTTCCCACTATCTCAATAAAGAGAAAACTAAGCTGTAGAAATGAAATAATTTTTCTAATACACTGAGTAAATGTCAGATTCAGGATTTGATCCATGGTCTTTAGACCCTAGGTCCCATGTTCTTTTCACACTATAATATTATCCTTCATAATCAGCAAAATTAACATTTTGAAACAATGTTGATATTTCAAGTTCTGCATTCACTGGCAATTAAACAACCTAAAAATGTCATTACAAGTAAAATGAGTAAAATGAGAAATGATACTTGGATTACGTAGAGTGAACTAATTAATCCAGCTTAAATCTAGTGTAGCACGCTAGTCATTAATGAATAAGTTTGACTGGTATCACATCAATTTAAATCATATTTATGCATGAAAACGATAACAATTTTTCTTTTTCCTGACTCCTTTTTCTTTTCTATTCTTCAGAAAGTTAATTGAAAATAGTTTGCATAAAATATAATGGTGTAGTTAGGATGGTAAGGCATACTTTCTTAATCTGAGTAAGTACTTAGGGCTGAAAATATGCATCTCTCCATCCATCCTTCCATCCATTTGTGTGACTTAATATGAAATTTCCAGTGGCTCATTGTATGAATATGGCACAGACTTGGATTTAGAGAACATTACATCATTTTTATTGCTTTGCCTAATTAGAAGTCTTAAATTCAAAATATTTTGGGCCCCAGAGTTATAGACAGGAATAGTTAGCATGATATAGTGAAAAGAGTCTTTAGCATCAGACAAACTTAAATATAAATCCTAGATCTGCAACCAATAGGATGGTCTTGGGCAAATCACTTAACTTTCCTGAGCCCCATCTTTCCCATGTGTAAAGTGAGAGAATTGTTAATATACCCCAAATTGCAGATATGTACAGCAAGGGTGTATGCATAGAATCAGTTACATAATTTAGACACTTTATGCATGTTGCTCTTTTTATTTAAATTGAATTATATTATTTAATGAATTCAAGGACTATTTAAAGTTTAGGCATAAGATGTATTTTCCAATGAGAAGGTATATAAAACAATATTTTTGAGTACTTATTTGTGTGTCAGGTATTATGTCAAGAGCTCCATGCTTACTATGCCATTTAAGAGTAATGTTGCTGAAAAATTATATTATAGTTAATGCAATTTTTTAATATACCAAAATTCATGTTAATTTATTGAAGATTTTAAATCTAATAAAGGATATATCCAGTTCTCAGATTCAAGGTTGATTGACTCTTTCATTATTTTCTGACCATACCTTATACTTAAGCATCTATGAGTTGGTATTTATCTATACTAATAAAAGCCTAGGGAGACCTCACGCCCTTGTACGACGCCCTCACGTCATCACAAGATGGCTGCCATAAGATGGCCACCCCCACGTTATCACAAGATGGCTGTCACAAGATGGCCACCACAAGATGGATGGCAGGGGAGGGCAGTTGGGAGCAACCAGGTCCACAGGGGAGGGCAGTTAGGGGCAACCAGGTCCACAGGGGAGGGCAGTAAGGGGCAACCAGGCCAGTAGGGGAGGCCAGTTGGGGGCCATCAGGCTGGCAGGGAGGGCAGTTAGGGGCAATCGGGCCGGCAGGCAGAAGTGGTTAGGGGCAATCCGGCAGGCAGGCAGGCGAGTGGTTAGGAGCCAGCAGTCCAAGATTGTGAGAGGAATGTCCAAGGGGTCCCAGATATGAGAGGGTGTAGGCTGGACTGAGGGACACCCCCCCATGCACAAATTTCGTGCACCAAGTCTCTAGTATGAAATATAAACACAGACAAAAGTAAAATATGTACTAAAGATCTATAATAATTTTAAATAATTTGTTAATTATACAGCATCAAAAATAATAATGAAAAGCATTACTTTGAAATTAATTTATACTAAGAATGAAAATTAATTCATAGAAATAATTGTTATCCACAGGGGGGAAAAAAAGAATGCCATCCTAATCTATGCAAAATCAATGTAAAGGAATACTGAGCTATCGATCTCATAAGGACTTTAGAAAAGAGTGAATATCTCAGGAGAAGAAATTCATGACCTAAGGGCAGATGTAGGAAGGACTATGATCCAAGTGTCTAACAAGTTTTATGAAAAAAAGCCTCCAAATCTGACTCTGTAATTCTGAATAATCTCAGTGAGAAAGGATTTGGAAATGGGAAATATTCAAAGAAATGGCACATTTGAACAATTAACTCTTTGAAGATCTCAGATTGTAAAAAAGGCATCAAACCATAAATTTGAAATGAGCACAATATAACAAAGTCAAGGCTAACAAACAAATGTCATGATGACATATTGAAAATGTCAGTAATGTTAAACCTTAAATTGTTGCAAGATTATTATTTTAGGAGCTAAAGATAATGACTATAGGGTCTTCTCTTTGTTGCTTTTTCCTTTAAGGAAAATGAAGGAAATAAAACCTTTCATGAATAGGCTCTGTGGGTATTGAGGTTTTCTTTAATATCTGAACTGGAGAAATCTTTGTACAACCCTTTAAAAATGCAATCTATCATTCTTAGCTCATGAGTTTTAAATATTCTTGTATCATGATAAGAGATGACAAAGATGAAACTTTTCTATGCTGCCGGTTTACAACTTACTAATTGTGCTACCTCAGAGGAGTTATTTACCTTTTTTTGTACCTTTGATTTTTTTCATCTTTATAATGAAAATAAAAATAGGTTCTACAACATGGTGTGATTGTGAGATTCAAATGGGTTAATATATTTAAAGCAGGAGGACCAAATGGTACATAATAACATTTAGTACTTCCTATTTCTATTACTCTACTCATTGGTATGTTAAGAAACTACTCTTAACAAGGTGGGTGAGAAAGAGGCTTGATTTGTAGTATTTGCCAATGTCTATAGTGTAAATATTCCCATGCTACCTGATCCTATCTATTATGAAGTCACTAAAGTCACTGGGCAGATATGCACAATAGCATATAACTATAAAGTATTTTCATCATACAGAAACTGATTACCTTAAGGGCATAGATGATAGTAATATCCTATCTAATAAAAGAGAAACATGGTAATTAGCGTACAACCACTACCCTTCCTATTGGATAATCAGGGTGATATGCAAATTAACCGCCAGCCAAGATGGCGGCCGGCAGCCAGGCAGCTTGAAACTAACATGAGGCTTGCTTGCTTCAGTGACGGAGGAAACCAACGTTCCCCGCCTGCCATGCCGGCCTCTGAGCCTGCAGTTTGAAACATTGTAACAAATATAGAAGCTAAACAAAACCCCAGAAACCTGCTTTCAGCAAGCCTGGATCTCAGAGCTGGAGTTATACATTGTTTCGATTATAGAACCCAAACAAACCAGATACCTGCTTTCAGCAGCAGAGGCCTCAGAGCTGGAGCCAGAGCTAAAGCTGGCCCAGAATTAAAAAAAAAGAACAAAAGGAGGAGTTGGGAGCTTCAGCCCTCAGCCCCTCACCCAGGCTGGCCAGGCACCCAGTGGGGACCCCCACCCTGAAGGGTGTGTGACCAGCTGCAAACAGCCATCATCCCCTAACCCAGGCTGGCCAGGCACTCCAGTGGGGACCCCCACCCTGATCTAGGACACCCTTCAGGGCAAACCAGCCAGCTCCACCCATGCACCAGGCCTCTATCCTATATAGTAAAAGGGTAATATGCCTCCCAGCATCGGGATAAGTGGAGCCAAGAGGCCTCCCAGCACCGGGATCAGCATGACAGGGGGCAGCGCCCAAGCCCCCTGATCGCCCTGCAGCTCTGTGTGTGACAGGGGCAGGGCCACAACCTCCCTATCCACCCTGCTCTGTTCATGACAGGGGAAGGCGCCCCAACCTCCTGATCAGCCCTGCTCTGTGCCTGATACGGGGGAGCTCCCCAACCCCCTGATCACCCTGCGGCTCTGTGTGTGACAGGATGCGGCGCCCCAAACCCCTGATCAGCCCTGCTCTGTGTGTGACAGGGTGCGGTGCCCCAAACCCCCCCGCCCCCACGGGCCCTGCTCTGTGTGTGATGGGGTAGAGCCATAACCTCCCCATCGGCCCTGCCTGCCCTGAGTGTGACAGTGGCGGCGCCCCAACCCCCTGATCGGCCCTGCTCTGTGTGTGACAGGGGGCGGTGCCCCAACTCCCCTATCGGCCCTACTCTGTGAGTGACAGGGGGAGCTCCTCAACCCCCTGATGGGCCCTGCTCTGTGCATGACAGGGGGGAGTTTCCCAACCCCCTGATGTGCCCTGTTCTGTGCGTGACAGGGGGGAGCTCCCCAACCCCCTGATAGACCCTGCTCTGTGTGTGACAGGGTAAGGAGCCCCAACCCCCCTGATGGGCCCTGCTCTGTGCGTGACAGGGGGCAGCACCCCAACCCCCGGATTGGCCCTGCTTTGTGCGTGACCGAGGGTGGCGCCGCAACCTCCCCATCGACCCTGCCTTGAGTGTGACAGGGGGTGGCGCCCCAACTCCCCAATCGGTCCTGCTCTGAGCCCGACCAGGGGCTGCACCTAGCGATTGGGCCTGCCCTCTGCCACCCGGGAGCAAGCCTAAGCCAGCAGGGCGTTATCTCCCGAGGTGTCCCAGACTGCGAGAGGGCACAGGCCAGGCTGAGGGACTCCCCTTTCGCCCCGAGTGCACAAATTTTTGTGCACCAGGCCTCTAGTCTATAATAATAAAAGCATAATATGCTAATTAAAGTGGATGTCCTTCTGGACCACCTTCTGGACGAAGCCAGGGCTGAGAGGGCTGAGACTAAGGTGGCCATGAGGCGGGTAGGTGACGGGGGCCAAGCCCCTTGCATGAATTTGGTGCATCGGGCCTCTAGTGTAGTAAAATAATCAGGAAGTGGTGAGTTTTCACTTTTGGGTTTTTCTTATTTTTGGTTTTTTAGAAAATAAAGAAGGAAGGAGGACAGGGAGTACTTGAGTAATGGATTACAAAAAATATGCATTCTTGGTGTAATGTGATAAAAGCTTCCCTAGAATTTTTAGTTCTAGAAGAGCAGAACTATACCACTGACAGTGTCTGCTGCACCTGACGTCTGTTTGACTCTCCGTAGAGCAGGGGTAATGAATAAAGCATACTGTACATGTAGAGCCTGTTGAGATTAGAAATAATATTTTGAAGACATCTCTATCTATAATGTAGTATTACATGTCTGTATATATGTATTGCTCTTCCATACTTAGTCGTTTTTCTATAATAAAAATATATTACTCTCATTATTATTAACAATGAAAAGTAAAGCTATATAGCATGTAACTCAATAATTTTCTAAAAATAGAATTAACCAGCTAACATTACAAGGGTAAGGTATGACTGTGACTTAGTTATGGTTGGATCCAAAGGTTAAAACAAGTTTTCAAATCTCTCTTTCTTCCTCCAGCCGCCTGTAACTATGAATCAGTTGAATGCTATCCTAATCCCATCAGATTTCCCTCTCTATGCTAAATAGGATGACCACATTCTCCTAGTTTTTGTGATGTGACCTTGATGGCAAAGAAGTATATTTTACGTATGATTTGTGTAAGACTTTTGCAGAAGATTCTGATTGGCCCAGTGTGGGTAATGTGCCCATTCACGAATCACTGAAGCCTTGGAAAGAGAGTATTCAAATTGGCCAGTAAAAATAATCTTTTCCCTAATGGAGGAGAAGTAGTTTGCAAAAAATTCCAATTCTGTAGAAGAGAAGAAACGATTTCTTAAAGAAAGGAACTTGGACTGTAAATAACATGTCTACTGTAATTGCGAAATGAAGGTGAAAGGTAAATTGGTAGCTAGAGGGGAATATAAGGCTGAAGGAGAGCACATGAAATAAAATGTATGTGTGAGATTTGTGAATTACCTGAAGCTGGGAGAAACTATAAATATAGTTGATGGAAAGATTGGATTCAAAATGATCTCAATAGTCAGAAATGAGAAGCATAAGACAAGATGTAATTTCACAGCAGCAAATATAAATTTCTACATTTAGGTTCCAACACTTGGTTTTATATAAATAAAAAGTAGAAAACAGGATTTATAGCAGTTCTGCTGAAAAAATAAAAATGTGAAGTTTTATTTAGCTTCAGGTTCAATAGGAACTGACACATGACACTTGCTAAGAAAGGTAATCCAATTTTAGGCTGTTGTTTGGCTCAGAACAAAGGAAATTATAGTCTCCTAGTGCTCTGGGCTGATAATGTTAAATCCAGATTATTGCTTCCAGTTTTGGATTCCACACTTTGAGAGTGACACTAACAAACTCAAGGAACTCCTGAGTGAGATGAATGGGGTAGAATAATATCATCTCAAAAAAAATGACAGAATAAACTGGATACATTTTATCATGGAAAGGCTGGTTTCAGAGGCATATAATAGCCTTTGTCAACTATTTTCAGAGGTATCTATGGGAAAGGAAGATAATTAATCCTGGGGTGTAGAAGGACAGAACTATACAGTATTAATAGAAGTCAAAATGAATTCTGGCTCACTAGGAAAATGACTGTTCTAACTATGAAATGACTGTCTCAAAGTAGTGTGTGTCTTTCATTGGAAATGATAAGCTATAATGCAGCATGGTGGAGAGAGGGAGAAAAACCATTAGTAAAAATATTAGTAAGAGTGGGAAGTTCGACACTGGTTCCTACTAAAACATTGCAAAAATATTTAAAATACATGTATCAACTATATTCTAAATTTTAGTGTCTTCTGCAATTTTATGTCATGCTGCCTTAATATCTGATTTTTTTCAATGTGATTCTTAACAGCTTTATTGAGGTGTAATTGGTATATAATAAAATGCAAATAAAGTGTATAATTTGATGTTTTGACATATATATGTAGCTGTGAAACCATTATTATAGTCAATAAAGTGAACATATCAATCACTACTCAAAGTTTTCTCATGGCCTTTTGGAATTCTTCCTTCTTAATACTTCTTCCCTCCTCCACCTGCATCTCTAGGCAAACACTGATCGTTTTTTTTGTCACAACGAATTTGTAGCATTTTTTTAAAAGGACGTCATATGAATGTAATCATTCAGTCTATGCTATTATTTTTTTCTTGGCTTTTTTCACTCAGCATAATTATTCTGTGGTTTATTCATTTTAATATAGGTATCAATAATTGAATCATTTTATGGCTGAGTAGTATTCCACCATATAGATACCACGTAATTTGTTCATCCATTTATCTATTGACAGCCTTTTGGGTTGATTTAGTTTGGGCCTATTACAAATTTTGGTATAGACATATACTTTCATGTATTTTGTGTAAAGTTTAGGAATAAAATAATCTGGACTATGTGGTAGGTGTATGTTCAATGTTTTCAGAAATTGCAAAACTTTTCCCCAAAAGTATAGCACCATTTCAAATTGTTACCAGAAGTACAAAGTTCCAGTAACTCCACATTCTGATCAATTAGCTTTAGACATTCTAGTGGGTACAGTGGTATCGCACTGTGGTTTTATCTTGCATTTCCCTAATTACAAATATGGTTAAGCATTTTCTCATGGACTAAGTTACCACCCACTTGAATTCTTTAAATTGTCCAACTAAATATTTTCCCATTCTTTAAAAATTAGTGTGTTTATTTCCTATTATTTCACATTTCAGACACAAGTTCTCTGTCAGATATATGATGTGCAAATATTTTCTCCCCATCTGTGTATCCTTCAGAGTTTTTAATTTTAGTGAAGTCAACTTATCAATTTGTTCCATGAATTATACATTTTTATAGATTGTGCTAATAATTCTTTAACTAAATATTCATAAATTTTTCTCAACAGTTTTAAAAAAACTTAATAGTTTTAGATTTAGGCTGCGATCCATTTTGAATAATTTTTTATTTAAAAGTATATAGGATGGATCTAAATCCTTTTTAATTTTATACATGGATAAGCACTTGTTCCAGCATCCTTTATTAAAAGGTCCTTCTCTACCACATCTTTGCATTACAAGAAATCAGTTGTCCTTGTATTCTGTTACAATGATGTATTCGTCTATTGTCATGCCAACACCATACTGTCATTATAAATAGTTTCATATTAAGTGTTGAAACCTCGTACTGTTAGAATTTCAAGACTATATCTCTTAATGTTTCTAATTCTTTAATTTTGCTCAGCAATGTTCTGTAGTTTGTGGTGTGTCTTACACATATTTTGTTGTATTTATCTCTAATTATTTTCTATTTTTGATGCTGTTGTAAATAGCATTGTGGTGTGTTTTTTTTAATTTCAATTTCCAATTTTGTTACTACTATAAAGAAATGCAACTCATGTTTGTATCCTCTCTTGTAGATTCCATTAGATTTTATGTGCATATATGAACATGTATATGACCATAAATAAGTCCACGGGAAGAGCATGGCTTTAGTGGGTAACAACTCTCTTCTCCATTCAGTGTTCAAGAGCTTCATCTCAAGAAAATGACACTGAAGCCAAATTTTGAGAAGGATAACTCAAGCAAAAGTTCTACCTGAGTGACTTTTAACTTTAAAATAACCAATTCGTAAGAGGAAAACTATAGATAAAAAAGAAGAAAAAATGCAAACTACTCAATAGTCATTAAAATTAAGATGTAAATATTTTATATTTACATTTTCCTTTGAATGTGGAAACCTCCAATTCTAAATTTTATGTGGAATTTATGGACAAAAGGATAGGGAATTTCTAATAAGATAAGTGTTAGAGTAAAAGTATTTTATATTAAAATTTCTCAGTAAGGTAGAATGTATGAAGATATAGCAAGTATATTATTCTGTGAGCTAATTATGAGCCATTATATATCTATGCATTCCAAGACCTTGAATAAACAAGGTAGTTTCAGAAAAATGTACAAAAGCAGATGAATTTTATTTTCACCCTTTTTGAACCATGTAGCCCAAATAATTGTTATCTAACAGGGTTAAATAATATTGCTCCCAAGTTTTATTTTTCCTACCTTTTTCAATTTTTTTTTTTTTATCTTCAAAACCCTATTACCTCATTTGCCTTTAAAACTCTTGACCTCTTAATCTTACATTCTTCTCCTCAAACTTTCCCAGTTGGGAGTATTAGAAGCACCAGTGTATTAATTGATAAATAGTTAAACATGGAACAGAAATTAACTCATAGATATTTGTTTAACAGTTCAAAAAGTTATCTCTTACATTTACTTACATCAGCTATAGAAAATCACATTTGCCCTTTTATTCCTCAGAAGGAAATGGGTTTTATTTTTATATGCTATAAACACAGAAATCTGTCACAACTCAACTTCTGTCTACTTAAGGAAGAATAATAAAATCTCAACTTTTTTAAAATAACCGTAGCAGTGCCATTCCCTTGCACTCATCATAAGGTCCTTGAGGCAGTTTACATTTGGTTCTGCCCCACTTCAATGCCTAACCAAAGCTCTATTCTAGGGAAGTGCTGAGTCTCTATTTGTTTATTGACGATGTATTTTATGATACAACCTCATGAATTGAGTAGAGTACAGCTGAGTGTGAAATTATATGGTTGGCTCTGTTCCTCAGTAAGTCTTTGTATGTAAAGTGATATAAAATTAATAAAAATCAAAAGATTTTGATCTTCAGGTAACAAGTAAAAATTAGCAATGGTCTAGCTTCAAAGTAAATGACCATATATTATAGTCACTACTTTCTTGCCTGGCTTTTCTGGAAAGTTAGCTTTTCTTACTACTTCACTGTGTCTATTAACTGTGACAATTGTATTAGCTATGGTTCTATACTTTTAAAAATGCTACTATTTTTAACATCCATTAGGTTATAAACCTGGATATTAAACATGTCACATTGTCATTTAGTAAAAAGCAAATGATTATCTCATGGTTTAATAATATAAAAATTAGTGTTTATATACTAGTATACCAATATGTCAATTAATATTTCAACTAACCTCAAAAAACTTGCTTCACACTCTGTGGTTCACGCAACTTGTTAGGTGTAGAGTTGGAAAGATAATGACAAATATTGCATTTTACTGTTTAAAAACAATATTGAAAGTGTGTTTCTTGGTTAAATCTATTTTGAAGAAATTATAAAATAAGAATTAAATACAAGTAAAAAAATGGAAAATATATGCATTTACCTAATCTTTTTAATAGTTTTGTAGTTGTCTGGGTGCTGTTTTAGTTATTTAATGTCAACCTCTTCTCTAGATAAAATTTAATTGTATTGTATTTTCTAAAGGTAAGGGGGAATTAAGAGAAAAGTGTGCTATGTCCTGGGTTCTGCCCTCCCCCCAACAAATATATGTTATTTAGTAAACAGATACTAAGCCAAGGTACTACTCTTTTTACATGCATTTTCTATTCATTGCTTCATTTTTTAAAATAAAATTATCTGCAAGGTAAATATTATTCTCCCCTTGAAGATATGGCAAGAGGGTTAGGGAAGTTAAGTGATTTGAAAAAGGACACACAGCTGGCACATAAGTGGCTGATATTAGAGGTAAGTAGTCATATTCCAAGTTATCTTCATTTGCCATATAACTTATTTCAGGCTCAATATACTCATATGGAAAATAAGGAGACGATCAGATAATTCTTTAACTATGTCACTTTGCAGATTCTACAAAAGGAAAATAAAAGCTCTAGTTTTAAAGTATTGTTTATGTGACATTAGCAGGATGAATAAAACACTAAAACAGATCATCCATCTGTCTCTTCCTAGAATCTCCAACATCAAACATTTTATCTGCACAGGTTTACTCAGTTGAATAAAAACTAATTTTTTAAACATTTATTATAGCTTGAACATAATTACAACATTCATTTCTAATTCTTTAAAAAAAATGATGCTGGTATACTTTTCCACTAAACCAGAAAATATACCTTCCTCTCTCACTAGCCTAATGCATATTTCTTTCATTAATTCAATATGGTGTTCATAGAACAATGCATTTTATGTCTGCTAATTCACAGTCTGTCTTCTCTGTTTTCAAGTGGAATTCCTATAACTGTGAAAAGAGTTTCATATTAAAATCTATAGTAGGACACGACCCATGGTTTTGTATCTTGAGATTTCATCAGCAGAATTATAACTACAATTCATGGTTAACTGTTTGCAACATCCATACTTGAATAGTGTGTATTTAAAGTATGTTTATTAAGCGTAGAGAGGCAAACATTTCTAAATTAATTTTTGTGTTGGTAATATAGACTCTTTTCTGGAAGGTATTATTATTTTATTCCAATATAATAAATTAAAATGAAGCAAATTGGGAAATGAAATGATGGGAAATACAAGTACAATTCCTTTGGACGCTTTTGTAGGGATGCTTAGAAGGAATAGCTTACAGATATTACTTGAGGCAGGAGCAAGACCAAATCTTACCCCCATCTGATGAAGGGTGCCTAAATACCTCTTAATAATATTTCCAATAAGCTTTCTTTTTTAAGTTTAGAATTTAACAATAGATTAGACATGTTTCTTTAATCAGTTGCTTATATTTCAGTGTGAACACATTCTTATTATCTGACAGTTTTCATTTAACAAATATATTTATTGAATCAATTATCCATGTACTGGTAGATGCCAGACAACAACCTAAGTGAATTGAAGGATATAGAGTGACTGTGGCTAGCATAGGTAGTTGGTGAAATTGGATTGAAAATTGATACCAGAGATGTCTGAATAAGGGTGAAAAGAACAGTAAGTGCAAAAAATAGAAATAAGCTTAGCACGTTCAAGGAACAGAAAGAATGACAGTGTGACTAGAAGATGGGGAGGTTTAGAAGACAATATTAAATAGACATTCATGAACTAGGTATGAAGGCCATTGTGAGCCATGGTAAAGAGTCAATTTTATTCTAAATATAAGAGGATGTTTTAAAGCAACAGAGCCATTTGATTAAACTTGAAAAAAATTGTTCTGTTCTTTGAAGAATGGATTGAAGGGGGCAAGTATGGAGAGGTGAAAGATTAAGGTGAAAATTTCAGATCTACTTATTTATCTATTATTTATTTATGATGGAACATGGGTTGACAGTGAGGGTGAAAAAAAACATGTAAACAACATATATTTTGGAAATCAAGTGAACAGGATTTATTGGTTAATTGAATTCTGGGAAAGAGGAATAATAATAAAAAGTCCACACTTGGATATTTTATCTACTTTTTCAGATAGTTTCATTTACCATTATGGGGAAGACCAGTAACGGGGCATCCGTATAAGTTTGGGATATAGATTTGCCTGAATCAAGTGTTCTCTGGTCCATATGTTAAATTTGAGGTGACTGTTATTTAGCCAAATGAGACATGTAGAAAGAAGACAGCTGGTAGGGGGCATGCAGGAGGCAGCCAATTGATGTCTTGCTCTCACATCAATGTTTCTATCTCTCGCTACCTCCTCCCTCCCCTCTTCTCGTTCTGAACATTAATAAATAAAAAAATAATAAAATGTGAAAAGATAAATTTGAGCTAGGAATTTTAAAAGTAATAATTATTTTAAAAGTTACCATAAAATATACTATAGATCACTTTTCTTTCTCCAGGTTGGTACACTATCAATGACAAATGTTTCATTTGTAGGCAAAAAATATAACTCTAGAAGTACAAGGATTCAATTTAACTTAAGAATTAGATGTACTTAATGTAATGATAGTCTTTTAAAGATTTAATTTAGTGCATTGAAGACAGTTTTAAAAGAGGAAACTAACAGTTGGCATAATGCCTACCAAAGATAATAGTACCAATGTGCCATTAATAAAAGAAATAAAAATGACAGTTTCAAAATTGATGTACAAATATAGGTTTTTCATACTGTTACACTTTTTTGGCAATTTTGTGTCCTTTTTCTGGTATTCAGGCACTATTCTATTTATTTATGAGCACTTTATAATATTTTATAATTAAAAATATAATATTTTATATAATATTTTATAATTAAAAATATGTACTTATAGCAGCCTGCTCTGCTCTTCACTCCACAAAAATGGTTGTGAATTGGCACAAAAAATTGCTGAAAATGGCTCTGTCGGTAGATATTATCTCTTTCATTTGGAAATAAGCATAGAGTAAGTTAGTGATATTATTATCTATTGCTAAACATTTTTGGTAGATAATCTAGAGGCTGCTTTTCCAAGATACTTTCAAGGACATTGAGTTTTATTTGTCGAAGTTTTATTTGCAGTAGAAAATAATTTTTTGATCTCTAGGCATCAATATTTGGGGTGCATCAAACTACTGCTTCCCATGTTGAATGTTCAAAGTAGTATCCATTCAGGACACCTAATTTTGAGGACCCCAAGCTAGAATGCCAACTTGGTAATGGTTTTCTCAAGAAAATGATTTCCTAGGAAACTAGATAGGATTGTCCTAATTTCATTTGGAAATATCGATGTCAGGATGAGTCTTTCTAGAAAGTCATGGTTTCCTTTAATGGAAAACTTTTTTTTCATTCTTTTTGAAAAATATCGTAGTGTATTGATATACTTAATTTCATCACACAAATTAGAAAGCATCATCAGCAGAATTTCTACTTTTAAATGTTCATCTCTACTGGAAGAAACTGATGTGTCCAAGTTCATGAGGCAAGAAGCTAATGACCCAGTTTCAATCAGAACCAGGGTTTGCAGACCACTTATCCAGAGCCAGTCATTCTGTAACATCCAACTGTTTCCGAAGTGTCTCCTTAACATAATCACAACAACAAAAATAAATCCTGTGAAAGATATTTGTCTTTGGACCAGAAATATCCGCAATTATAAAAACCCCTTGCTTTCCAACCACAGGGGCCTTGAGATTTATGAGATTCATTGGGAAAGGGGTTGCACTTTAGAATATTGCAATACTCTGTTGGCACTAAAAAATTAATGATACAAAAAACTGTCTGCAAGACAAAAAGTAATGGAAACACTCCATCGTTCAATAATCACTCTGGTATTTAGTACTTCAAGATGGGTAAGATTGTTTCCAATGTATCATTCTGCTAAAATGAAACAGTGCTTTTAAGGAAAAGAACCTGAGGTGTTTCTTAACAAGAAATTGAAAAAATATCTTAATAATGTCTAAGCAGATGAATAACAGCAGCCAGAGTTTCCCCTTAAACTGGTATGCTGGGAGATGTATTAAAAGCAACTATAATTATGCTATTCAAAAGGCTAATTATTAATATACATGTAACTCTTTTAAGAGGCTTGGAAAAATAGCATCCGAATTAATACCTAATCTCCTTAAATCCTAAGGTTTCCAAGTATTGTTAAAAATAGTACTGCATGGATTTTGTAAAATGCTACCATGCTATTAAATGTCTCATTTATGTTTCATACACAGTTCTTAGAAATAGGGACTGATTTACTGCTGAGTGTTTCTGAGTTAAGGCACTAGGAGGGAGAAAATAAAAGGACCCTCGAAAGCTTAGGAAATTACACAAGACTTTTTCTCACAATATGAGAGAGAAAGATGCATTTTCTGTGGACAAGAGATCTAAATGGAAGTAAAGATAGTAAACGTCTTGCCTGGACGCTGAGATACAACTAATTGCAAGATATCCATTCACCATGAAAGATATGGACAATGTACTTTCCATAATTGCCGGTGAATATGCCCATAAACGACCCTCATAAAATAATGGGGGGGAAAATGGTCCATGAATGATCAAGTTTTTGATCTGACTGTGAAATGAATGAAAAACTCAACTTCAATAACTTGAGGAAAGGACACGATTTCATTAGAAACCTTAGCATAAATATAATTTTATTTCCCTGTAAATATTTTATTCACTACCTACTATTCTAGGTAGTGGGGATCCAGATAAACAATAAAGAAAAGGTCCTTCATGGAGTGCACATTTAGTAGGAGTGTGGTGAGAAGATGATGGCCGAGTAAACTCACGCATAGATCACTTCAGGCAATTGTCAGGGCAGTGTTATCAGGTAAGGAATGATATAGGGTGGGAGCGGGGCTTTTTTATTCAGGTAGATCAGTGGAGACCTCTGGCAGATGATGCTGGAGCTGAGTTCTGAATGCTGAGTTGGAACCTATCTGCAAGGCTATGCAAGAAGTGTCCCAGGATGAGGATAAGGAATTTAAGGTCCTGGGGTAGAAAACAGTGAAGGTTCCATAAATGTCACTTGACATTTTGGTTGCAAAATTTGACTATTATTGGTGCTCATACTAAAGAAAATGCAGAAAATTAATATTATAGGTGTGTGAAAAGTCACAAATTCTATCATCTACTGAACTTTAAGTCATTGATTTTTCTACCCTTAGTTCACTACAATTCATTTAAAGAAACAACAAACAATATTATCTAAACATATTTCATTTGCAAATATTTTCATTTTGACAAAATTAAGTGATGCTGTTGTCTTCGCAGAAACATTAGTGACAAAGCACAGACTTAACTTGTATCATTTTTGCTTAAATTCACCTAATCTAACATAACTTCCTAACTCCAATAGTGCAGAGAAATACCAGGGCTACAGCTAGCATTAAACTTGATTTTTAAATTAATTTTTCCACTTAAAAAATTCATAAACATGTTTTTTATTTAAAAAAGACTAGAGGTCACTATCAATAGAGTGAAAGGCAATACATAGAATGTGAGAAAATGTTTGGAAATCATGCATAGAATAAGGAGTTAATATCTAGGATATGTAAAAAAAAAACTAAAACAAAAAAACTATTATTTGAAAATGGGCAAAAGACTTGATATTTTCAAAATAAGTAAATATATTCTGTAATATATATATAATACACACACACACACACACACACACACACACACACACACACACAAATGGCCAATAAGCACATGAAAAGTTGCTCCAACGATCAACCACTAATTAGGAAAATGCAAGTCAAAACTATAATGAGATACCTTTTCACACTCATTAGGATGGCTATTATTAAACACACACACACACACACACACACACACACACACACATACACACACGGAAAATATCAAGTGTTGGTGAAGTTGTAGAGAAACTGAAATTCTATGCATTGCTGGTGAGTATGTGAACTAGTGTAGCTACTACAAAAATTTTATGGCAGCTCCTCATAAAATTAAACAGAATTGCCATATGATGCAACAATTCCAATTTTGGGTATATACTTAAAAGAATTTAAAGCAGGAACTTGAACAGATATTTATACACCCACATTCGAAGCAGCATTATTCACAAGAGCCAAAAGATGGAAGCCATCAGATGAATGGACAAACAAAAAGTGGTATATACATACGAGGGAATATGATTCAGCCATAAAAAGAAAGACATTTTTACACATGCTACCACATAGATGAAACTTGAAGACATTATGCTAAGTGAAATAAGGCAGGCACAAAAGGATAAATATAGTATAATTCCACTTATATGAGGTACCCAGGGCAGTCAAATTCAGAGAACAGAATGGTGTTTTCCAGGTGCTGAGGGAGAGGGATGGGAGAATGAGGAATTATTCTGTAATTGGTACAAAGTTTCAGTTTTGGATGCTGAAAAAAGTTCTGGAGATGAATGGTGGTAGTGATTACACAAAAATGTGGATGTATTTAATGGCACTGCACTGTACACTTAAAATAGTTAACATGTCAAATGTTGTTATATGTATATTTACCTCAATTTTAAAAAAGAAATGCAGTGTTATTAACTTTGGTGATGTGTTCTCCCTATGTAATTGAAAGAGACCCCTTGCTTAATATAGAATTCTCAAATAAAGAAATTTAAAATGTACTTTTTGTTGCTTTGATCATGTTAAATATTTCAAAATCTATCTTATTAAACCAAAAAACCTTACTCTTTGAAACTTGTTAACAAAAACTCTACATACAAATGTCTTCTCAAATTTCTTTTACAGTAAATGACTCTAAGTAGCATAATAAAATGTGAGAAATAAAAACTATTTTATTTACATTTTATGTGTTTTAAATATATACTTAGTATATACATATACTAAGTCATATAAACAGATAAAAACAAACTACTATGAACATACTAGTATACTTCAAATAAGCCTAATTTATTGGGTGTAACATGTAACACATTTCATCACAATTTAAGATGAATACAAAATTCTAATAGTTTTGCTGGAGCCTTATCCTTCTGGTTATTAGGAAAGTGCTTTTTCTCTGGAGTCAAACAATTTATAAGAACGATTGCACATAGTACATGATGTCATTTGTACATTTGTTTGTACTAATGCCATGGTTCATTGTCAAGGCATTGCTTTAATTAAATATTTTATTAATTAATGTAAACCATATATAGTGAGGGCAAAGTAAACTGCTTTCTCCCTTCTCACTGAGCTACAAAAGCTTAAAGACAAAAGATGCCTCTGCATGGAAAATTATATGATGAGAGAAAAAACAACAACAAAAAACAACAACAACAGCACACAGTGTGGTTCTTGCATTACAAAGTTGCCTTCCAGGCAGCACTTAGCCTCAAAATCATTTATCTTTAATTCAAATCTACAAAAGACCATGATTTGAAACATCCCTAGCATCACTGAAGGCATTCTTAGGGAAAGGAAACTCTCAGACACTTAGGAGCCATTACACTAGGAAGGGGCACCTCTTATAGTTTCTGCTACATGTAGATTATTATAGTAGAAAGTAGAGGGATTTAGCAATAACAAGACAATAGAAATGTGGTTACTGAACTCTACAAAAGTCTATATTTAACTCATTCTTCATTGTATTTGCACAACCCAACCCTACCTCTTAGCCTAGACCCACGCAGATGGCTATGGCTGGAAAAACAAATCTATGTTGATTCTAAAGACTCTTGTTAAAATTATAATCTAGAGACTTCAAGTTGAACACTGCTCAGCCATCCTTTCTTATTCCCACAGTTAATTTATTCTCTTCCAGGTTCTCCATTTCCTGTCTCTCCTCAAAATTCCATCTGCCTCTTCACTGATGCTCTAAGGAATCTTAAAATGATGAATGCTCCTTGGACTAAAAGAAAAATCAGGAGGTATTATAGTTCTGGGGCATTGCAGTGAACACATCCCACTGTCCTTGCTCTGTAATTCAAGACTGCACTTGAGATCACATTTGCTAACTCTACAGCCACCCATCGAGTGACAGAGGTTGTATTGATTTGCTCCAGTAAAGATATGCCATACAGCTCAGCAGCTGTGGGCACCAGGCTGCCACTGGATTAAATTTATGGGAGTGCACTCTCATCCATTATGACACATTCTTTTTTGCAAAGGCAAGACAGATGAATTGGCAAGAGATAGTATGAAGACCACCAAGCCTGAAGCCTTTACTTAATGTTACTGGTTTGGAAATAGTTTTAGTAAAAGAAAGTGTAATCCCTGGAGTTTAACTTCAACCAAGTTCTTTGAGTAAAAATTAAAGACAAATAATAGTGAACATGTATGGAAGCAAGAAGTATTATTTATATGAGCTCTTCTTGTAGAATATATCAGTAGCCACTAGCTCCATGTAGCTATAAAAATTTAGTTAACATGAAATAAAATTAAAAATTCAGTGTCTCAGTCACACTAATAGATATCAATGTACATTCACTAGTGCCTACCATGTTCAACAGCATGCAGATACAGTCTTTCCGTAATGGAACATTGAATGCTTTGTACTAGAGGATGAATGAACTGCATAGAAAAGATTAGGAAACCTTGGCAACGCTGGTAAACTTTGAATATATTTAAAAGTAGAATACTTTGTAATCAACATTAAAAATATTAATTATATTTAGATATAAAATGAAACAAAGGAAAAAATAAAAATGATATGTTGGTATGTATGTAGCTTGTACTTTGACACAAAAAAAATAATATAACTACTTCTTTTTAAAAGGAAGAAAAACAGAAAAATGACGGAAAATAGAATATTTCAAGCTCTTGCCTTTTAAGTAATAGTTGGGAGAACAAAATATATCATTTAAATCAGATAAATCTGATAATCTATAGACATACTTGGTTTTATTGGGCTTTTATCTATTGTACTTCTCAGATAATACAGCTTTTACAAATTGAATGTTTGAGGAAACCCTGCACTGAACAAGTCTATCTATGCCATTTTCTAGCAGTATTTAATCACTTTATGTCTCTGTGTCACATTTTGGTAATTCTTGCAATATTTTAAACTTTGTCATACTTATTATATTTGTTATGATTATCATGAAAAATATCTGTATTTAGTATTTAAAAATAAAACATGTGAACACAGCATTACTTTGCCCTTTCTCATAACAACACCTGCAAAGTTGATTCAAAATTAGTTTTTGTGTAGGAAGTGAGAATCTGGAGATGACTGCCAGGTTATATTTCTGCCTGATGCTAAATGACTTCATTAAGAATTATAAAGCAGCCTGGCTGATGTGGCCAAGTGTTTGAGCATCAACCCATGAACCAAGAGGACACTGGTTTGATTCCTGGTTGGGGCACATGTCAGGTTGCTGGCTCCATCCCCAGTAGGGGGCATGTGGGAGGAGGCAACCCACTGATGCTCTTATCTCTCTATCCCTCTCCCTCTCTCTCTCTAAAATCAATAATACTTAAAAAAATTTGTAAAACGCAGGCTGTGCCCAATGATCCAGATATTCCAGCTGTGTAAACACGAGAAAATCAAATGTATTATGTTTAATAGTTGATGACCAGAAACTAATAACAGCAATTTTTTTTGTTATTGTCGAGGTAAAGGGCTACATGTAATGCTTATTGTTAAAGTAAAAAGCAAAAAATGACTTTCAGTTATTAAATTAAGATGGAGATTGATTTAACATACTCACACAGAAACTCGTTTGAATTAAGAAGATTTGCAGTAAAATTTGCATTTAAATATAGGAAAAAAAATTATTTTTCTGTGACCATTCCTCACTTCCCATTTTGGCTTATTGAACTGAGATTCCTTGGTTCATCCTTACCTATAATGCTATCACTTAATTTTTTTATTATTATCCAATTGACAACAAGAATCTCTCCTTCCCTATTGGGTTGCTCTTGTTTAAATAAGTGATTTAATAGTCCATGCTGAAAAGCTTCTTCTTCACCATGTTTTTATTAAAGAAATATTTCCTGTTTGTCAATTGCAATAAGGAATATGGGAAGACATTAAAAAAAAAAAAGCCCCACAGTGATACTGGGAAGAGAAATATACATCTGTGAAACACTAGAGACCAATTAAAAGGCAACAAATCAGTAAAGTCATGATTATGTGGTATAATCAATATGCATGAGTATCAGGAGAATGAAAAATTAGGAAAAATAGGTCTGGGATGTAATTAGGTCTAATTACATTTCCTGATAATAAGCCTGATCGGTGGTGATTTTACATTTATTATTTAAGTCATGCAGTAAGGACATTGCTGCAAACGATTACCTTATTTGACTAGAGAGTGTTCTTAGTATTATTTATCTCTCTGTGACTAAAAATAGATACAATTTTGAGTTTTGGGTAAATGGTTTAGTATGTCCATGTTATCATTTTTTTAAAATGTCAAAATAGAAATCATGTGAACATGAGGTGATATGGGTACTACAGATGAAAAAGCTAGCCTATTTTTAACTTTTCATTTTAACTTTGAACTAGAATAACACAGTTTAAAATGTGGTTTCATTGTTAAATACAAATGGTATTAAAAGAAGCAATACAATAACTAATCATCGGCCCTGACAGGTTTGGCTCAGTGGATAGAGTATCTATCTGCCTGTGGACTGAAAGGTTGCAGGTTCGATTCAGGCCAAGGGCATGTACCTTGGTTGCGGGCACAGCCTCAGTAGGGGGTGTACAGGAGGCAGCTGATCGATGTTTCTCTCTCATCGATGTTTCTAACTCTCTATCCCTCTCTCTTACTCTGTGAAAAATCAATAAAATATATTTAAAAAAAAACACCTAATAATCATCGGATAAAGTGACAATTTTCATTACATCAATACCTTTTTATTTTCATCAAATAAGTGACATATTTAGATTTTAATAAGAAAACAAGGTGTTTATACTAAAATTTCTACTCGTCTTCCACTTCTAAAGTATAATTCCATGTGAATCCAAGTCTCCAGAGTGGGACATTATTAACGTGTAGTGACATTTCACGCATGAAAACATATACAAATCATAAATGTCCATTCATAGTACCAGTATTGCATATACATACCGCAACTTTAAAACTTGCATATAGGAATATACACAGACAAATCTGATTTAAAAGCTCCATCCTATCTTACTTAATGAAACTACAGCAAGTTACTGAACAAATATGCTACTGATGAACACTTGTTATTCCTAGGCCTTTTCAGTAATAGCAAAGAGTTATTGGTAATGTGTTTATACTATAGCCTTGCACATTAGTTTAGGCATATTTATTCAGGAAAAAAAATAGGAATATGTCTGCTTCTCTGTCTGCCCTGAAGTAAACTTGCTTACTTAATGAGAAAGCAATTTTAGGTGTTGTTTTACTTGTATTTCCCCAAATATTTCTCATTTCAAGAAAATGCATGTTTTTATTCTTCTATTAACAATGTTCTATGGCCTGTTTCTTCTTTCTTACCAAATATGAGTATATTTTAAGATTTTGCTTGGGTGAATAATAGTACATTGTTAGTTTATTTTACATTATTAATTATAATGAGATTTAACATCTTTTCAAGTTCATTATCTATTTGTATTTTTCTTTTTATTTGCCCATTTATATATTGAGTTTTCAATAGGTTAACAAACTTAGCCTAGCTTTCATATTTTTCTCATGTTCTTATTTGTCTTTGACTTTTAATTATTTTATTTAGAAAATATTGACTTTATTTAATCAAATTTAGAAAATAGTAATTCATTTTTAGAAAGAATTTGTTTTCCCTTAAAAGCTATACTATAGCTTTACTATAACTTTAAGCTGTACTATAAATATTGCCTCTACTAATGCATTGTCATGTCAAAGATAAAAGACTACTTAATAAATTAATAGTGATTTTATATTTACATTTTAAATATTGAAAATAGCCACAAAACTGTAGTCTTGCTGAAATATTAAAGTTAGAGAAGGCCAGGCCGAATTTACACAAATAAGAGAAACTTGCTGCTGATAACCAAGTTCTATGAATTAGTGAACAAGCCAGCAAACATGATTAGAAATGAAGAAGACCATATCACAAAATTTACTTTGTTCATTTATCTTGACAAATGTAGTTCAGTACCAATTCCTTGATAGTGCTTCAGGGTAGACTAGCAAATGTCTTCTAACACATTTTGTGAAAATAGTTTAATGTGAGTGATAATGAGGTCTCACTCCAGTTCCTAGCTAATGATTTGCTGCTGAGAAATGAAGGAAGACTGCTGGATATGCAATGAGAATTATGGGGTTTGCCAGCTATGGAAATGACACTTAACAAGTTTCACTGAATAGGAGGACTATTTTATCTTTTTAGAGTAAGATGCAGTTTCATGACTGTAATTTTAAAGGCCTGCGGTGAAACTTGAGTGTCACTGTAACTGCATATGAAATAATGAATGAAACACACTTAGTTGCAATAACTAAATATATCTGTGACTATACCGAAAAGGTAACTCAATAAAGTGCCTGCATTTACAAGGCTATCTTACAAGACTTTATATTCAACAACTAGTGAGTTTTTCTATGAAATGAACCCTTATCTCTTTATTTCCATCTTCGTGATATAAGAGTACTTGTATACGTTTTGATACATTATGCAAGAAAATAATTAAGTATATTTAATTTTGACCTACATTAGGCTTTTAGGAAAAGCGGTTTATAAGGTACTTCAGAACAGGCATTACCACATGATTATGCATGTGATTTTGCAACACCATAGTTAGGTCATAAAGAATTTTTGATGAGAGTGGAGTTAGGATGGAAGTGAATAACAAACAGATGTCCCAGCAAATTACACACTAGGAGCTGTGGTTTTCACCTGTTCCCTGCCTCTCATTACACACACATTTAAAGGATATCAATCAGTTTTTTAATGAAAATGGGATCATGTAGAAATAAAAATGCCTTTAAATCTTTCCTTCTTCTTCAAATACAAATATCCAAATTTCACCTTTTGAGTAAATGAATTCTATTAAACTTTCTATTTTTCTTTCTCCTCTCTTTTTCTTTCTTTCTCTTTGCTCAGACTTATTTTACTATTTTAGTTATTTAAAATGTACTGAATACTTGAAAGGTACTAGTAGTCAAAAATTCAAAGACGTATGAAACAAAGATAAATGAATGCATGATCCTGCCCATTACCCGTGAGAGCTCTCTAGCTAGAGGAGGGATCTTCCTTTCAGGTTTGCCAGGACAGTACTAGTTAGTTCTTGCTTTCCAAATGTAAGTATAATGGCACTAGCTTTGACTTGCAAAAGTTTCCCAGTGGGAAAGATGACGTATATGTGCACTCTGGATATTGGAGATATGGTGGTCAGAAACTTGCTTTAGCTGATACAGTTTCAACCAGTGCTTTTACTTACCTCCATCACTTCCACCTCAAAAGATTTGTCCAAAATTTAGTTCAAGCAAGAGAATTCAGAAATATTAAAATTTCAGTGACAAATTGGAAATTCCCAACTCAGTAAGAGTTAAAAATTTATCTTTAAAGCAGTCCCTGAATATTAAAAAAAAAAATCTGTTTGGAATGTTGTGATTTAATCATGTTTATTTCTGAAAAAAAAATCCATAAATAATGAATTTAAAACGTTTACTTCATTGTTACAGTTTTGGTTGTTTTCTAATTTCCTTAAACATACCAATTGCTTGTGGAAGCATAAAACTTTTGGTTATGATTTGCTTTCAATTTTTTTCCAAGTTGAAGGAAACCAGATGACAGAAGACCAGAAAGGATGGCTGAAGCCATATTTACTAGTTTTATTACCTAACAATTTCATAGTGGTATACATATATGTAAATATATATATATATATATATATTCGTATTGAAGGGTCCTGGTTTGGATTCCCTTCAAGGGCACATGCCCAGGTTGCCGACTTGATCCCCAGTGGGGTATGTGCAGGAGGCAGCCAATCAGTGATTCTGTCTTATCATTAATGTTTCTCTCTCTCCCTCTCCCTGCCTTCAATACCAGCTATGCTAGGCAGTAATATAGGGTTTTGAAAAAGTTTCTATTTTCTAGTTAAACAGGTAAATTTCTTTTATTTGAGCAATATTAGACATTTGAAATACTTGTAACACACTTCTGATTATTTAGACAACTGATTAGAAACACATACTTTGAAGAAGTTACAATGAATAAGACATCAACTGATATTAGCTAGTAGCAAGGGAGCAACACTTACTGTCAAAAGTATTTCTGCTTGCTAATTATCCATAAACACTGCAGAGTTTACCTCAATGGTGCATATTTAAGCAGAACGCTTCTTATTTAATGTGAAATGCTATCTCTGCACAACTGTCTAATGTTCAAAAAGAAATCAAGTATAATTTACATCTCCCTTAGAAGGATGATTCCATCCACCGTAGTGTTGTGGTTTCCTGGATTTATGTTTCATTACTTTCCATTTGTCTGATTTTATTGGTTAAATATTGTCATCTATAATTTTTAAAGTGGGATGCATAAGGACAATAAAAATCACAATAATGGTTTCTTATTTTTAGAGAAGCAAGAAATGTATATTAATCACTAAAGCAAAAACGTAGTGTTAAAATAAACGCATCCAGATCACTATTGACTTATATAATTCATTAGAGAGAAGAATCATAAAAGCTTTCCTGAACTTGCAGGAAGCACAAATGGAGTTACAGATACAAATGGCTTTTCTCTGACCTTATTTGCCAGAAAACGCCTCCAAAGGAAACAATATGGAAAGAAGAGTTGTTTTACCAACATTCCAAGGAATAAAGAAGACACATGTACATGTCTTATATTTTTCTCCTGAGAACATTTGAAGGAAAAAAATGAATCTCACCATGTCTGTTTCATAACATGAATGTAATTATGTATTTCATGAGTCTATATTTTAATATACAAGTAGAAGATTATATTTCCTATTTTTAGTAAATGAAGCATTTATATTGAATGCATCATACATATCAGAAGGAGTATTTTTCTTCCTTTTTATTCATTCATTCATTCATTCATTCATTCATTCATTCATTCATTCATACTAAGCATCTACTCACAGGTACAATTAAGTTCTGCTGGAATTTCCTGAGTGACTTGTGATTTCTGTCCACAGGAGCTCACTGTTAATTGCTTAGCAAACTATTTGTCATTTCAGGTTCTTCAACTTGGAAAAAAAAAAGCCAAACCATACTTATTTCAAAGTATTCTTTGGAAAATAAGCTTAAATACTTAGAAAGTGATTTAATTTTAGAAACAGTAGGTAACATTCAAAAACAATGGCCCTGCCCGGCTGGCATGGCTCAGGGGTTGAGCATGGACCCATGAACCAGGAGGTCGGGGTTCAACTCCCAGTCAGGGCACATGCCTGGGTTGCAGGCTGAATCCCCAGCAGGGTGCCTGCAGGAGGCAGCCGATCAGTGATTTTCTCTCACCTTGATGTTTCCATCTATCTCTCCCTCTCCCTTCCTTTCTCTGAAATCAATAAAAATATATTAAAAACAAGCAAGCAAACAAACAAATAAACAAAAAACAATTGCCCTTACTTGGCATAGAATAACATGCATGTTTCAGTTAATATCATTTAGTTAAATAACTCCTGGTCCCCAAACAACATAAAATTAAAATTTTGAGTTACCACAGCATATTATTGTGAGTGATTATGTAAAGTATAAACTTTGCTTCTAGCTCTTCAGTATACAAATTACTACATAGATAACAAAGTGTGCTATGGTCAGTGACCAATCCCATGATTTTGTTTATAGGTGAACATATTTTGCACCCCAAATGTGTCTCTTTGGCATGAGGATTATTTTAGGCTGATTGTATATTTATTTTTATGTATTTTTATTGATTTCAGAGATGAAGGGGGAGAAAGAGAGAGACAGAAACATCAATGATGAGAGAGAATCATTCGTTGGCTGCCTCCTGCACACCCACTACTGGGGATCAAGCCCACAATCAAGGTACGTGCCCTTGACCGGAATGGAACCTGGGACCCTCCAGTCTGCAGGCCAACGCTCTATCCACTCAGCCAAACTGGCTAGGGCTAAGCTGATTATTTTTAAGAAACAGAAGACTCAGGATGTTTTCCTTTTTACCTAGCCCTTAACTGACTTAAAGAATTTAGATAGGGAGCCTGTACTGTTTTTATTATTACAAAGGTAACTTTATCATCATCATCATCATCATCATCATCATCATCATCATCATCATCTCCTCTTCCCATCTCTCTGCGAATTGTCTTCATTCTCTTTCAAGTCTCACACCCGCATCCACTTCTCTTTAGCTGGGAATAGCATATAAGCTGCAATTGCCTGTCTTTCTGGGAGCCTCAAATCTGTGGGATTCCTGTATGTATGAAATTATTTTTTTCTCCTGTTAACCAGTTTTATTTAATTTTATTATTAGACCAGCCAAAGATCCTAGAAGGGGAAAAGAAAAATTTTTCCTTTCTTAGCCTTTCAAAGTCTTTTGCTAAGACACCACTGCACATCTGTTATTCAGCTAGTACACAGAGAGCCAAACATGGAGTTATGCTGTCCCATATCTCAGAGATGGAGAGATACTGCAGGCAAAATAATTTAACTCCTCAAGTACTGCTTCTATTGGATAATGCTTTAGGTCACCTTGATTCTCTTTGGGATTGGAGAAAAAATGCGAACATTTCAATTTTACCATCAAATTTAAGTTCATCCATCCAGCTAATGGACCAAAAAGTTATTTCAACTTTTGAAGCCTATTACTGTAGACAGATTTTTGGACAGGTTATTGATGATACAACAATTCATGCGATTTCTCTAGATAAACTTTGAAAAAATATGACAGAGAATGCAATGGAAGTAACAGAGTAACATGCCTACATTACAACAGAACCTTTTATTGCATTGCTCAAATAACTTTGCACAAGTTGAATCAAACACAAATGGATTTTTAGGTCATAGGAATATAGACATTGTGGCTATTTGGGAGGCACTAGAAATACATCCAGATGAACTTAGAGGTGGTGACTTAAATGGTGAAAGAAAATGGTTGTGATGAAAAAGATGATACACCAAGAATGATGGGGACAAAAAATTAACATAAATCCTTGGAGATATTTTATAACATTGACAGAACAAGGAATAAAATGTTAAAAGTGGATCCAGACTTACAAAGGTATAGAAAAGGTGCTTACTCTATATTGTAAGTTATACAACATTAAGGAGTCAAACACTTAAACTACTTTTGACATGTATTTTGTATAAAGTTGTAAAACATCATTCTCGATGTTCTTAACGTTTCAAAGTACAGCATATAAAATAAAATGTAATTTCACTATTTTTATTTCTGTATACATTTCTACTGACATATTTTAACTTTTTGGCAAAAATGTTAAAGGTAATAAAATAATAAATTTCCCATTTGCTATTAAAATTACCTTGTACTCTTTTAGCTTGCACAGTCATTTTTGATTTGATACATTACTGTGCAAAGCAAGAACTTTCTGTACTTATTTCAGATAAAAATGTAGTTGTGACTCAATACAAAATTTTAGTTATATATATTTTAAAGATCTTTTTTCCTCATTCTTCAAAATTATTTTTTTACAAAGGACAAGCTGCACATACAATCTTAACCACATAAAGCATATAATTGTGATATAAATTGAAATTAAGTTTTAAAAATTCTAAACAATGAGCAATAAATGTTTTTTTGAGACACTAAAAGCCAGTAACCTGAAGTGTTTTTTTGAGATCCTGTGTAGACAGTTTTGAAATATAAAAGTTTATATGATGTACTTCTATATTTCAATTTTAATTATGCACACATGTTCTAGTCCCTTGGAATTCTAAAGAAAAATTAGTCACAAAATTCAGGTAGCTCAGAGGAAATTTATTTCTGCTGGGTGAAACATCTAAGAAAAAAAAAAAAAAACGGAGATGGCAATCCGAAGCTGAATTCAAGATGTATATCTTTTGTGTCAGTTACTAGAAAAAAACAAACAAACATATGCAGCCAAGTTACACCAGAGACTCAGTGCAAAGGAAATGCTATAGCTGATGGAAATGCCAGGGAATAGGTGACTCCCAAAGGGAAGAACAGAACTGGAACTTAAAGGCAAGTTGACAAAGATCTGCAAGCTAAACCTCTAATCACGGTAAAGTGGAATCCTGACTTTAATTGTGAAGTAGAGAAAAAAACAACGATGGATTTAAACTACCTGAATAGAAGTATGTTGAGTGAAGCATAAAAAATACAATCACCAAATACAGTTTAATCAGATTTTATTAGAAATAGATGGATAAGAAATCTCAATGATAATTCTAAGTACAGTATAATAAAGTAGATTATGAATACATACATGTGTGTTTCCCCTAGAGATATCATAATGTGGAAATCTTTCTTGCATATTTAAATTTGTTTTTGTTATGTTTTGTGCTATTTGGCACTCAAAACTTTGTATAGAAAGCCCAAAACAGTGAAATTTAGGTAAAATGGGTTTACATTCATTAATTCACTCACAAAACAGCTTGCCATCTGAATAGCACTTTTTATAATATTATAAATCATCTTTCTCTGCTATGTTTCATCACACTAAATATGACAAACGTTCATTGCTTGCTAACCCAACTATCCATTTTCCCTATACCTGCACACCAAAAGTCAAGCACTGCTTGTAAAAGTCAGATAACTTCCTTACAAATTCAAGATCAATAATTTCAAATGGAGTCAAATTGATAATTTAATTCTATCCTGTTTCTTTATCTCATTCTCATAATTGGCATATGTGGGCATACACACATACTCAATAATTCTACACTGCCCTTAAATCTCAAGTCTTTTTTCTCTCCCATCAAATCCTTAAGTCTTGATTTATAAAATATGTACAATAAAGATTTATAAAATATGTACAATAAATAGCCCAGCAACTTTCCAATGCAATCATACAAAACTGTCTATTATCCATAAACACCCTGTCCTCCTTCCTTCCTGTTACCAGAGAGGAAAAGTCATTACTATTGAATATACTGTAAATCAAATGTACTTCCTTTTATTTAATAGTCTTGTAATGGGGAATGAATATACTATACTTATATAAAGCTTCAAATTTTAATTTTAGTATGTGTTAAACCCAGCTTGGTACTCTAACCTGATTTCTCTCTCAAAAGTAGAGCTTGCATGTTGAAAGTTTTTTTTAGTATATTTTACAATTCAGGAGTTTCAGTTCCTGTGTGAACCTAAGAAGCAGCCTGACCTGCTGAGAGCCCAGACACAGGAATTCAACCAGTTGGCCAACTCAAGGATGCTGACCATGAGGATCAATCCATCTTGGGACCAGCAGGTACACTGCCTGCATGCCCACAGCCCTTCCCCCTAATCACTTTATTCTGCTTTCCCTCTCCATCCTCATAAAAACCTCTTCCTGCACTGAAATCTAAAGATGGGTATTTGAGGACTGTGAAAAGTCCCCCATCTTCTCAAGATGCCAGCATTCACATAAACCTCTTTCCTTTTTCACCAGCACCTGCCCCAGGAGTTTGGTTTTTGTTACAGCAGGAAGCAGAACCTGTGTTCATACAGTTACAATATAACAGTATTGAATATTCCCTTTTCCTTTTAGTACTCAACCTCTACCCGTCACCTAGAATTCTTCCTATTGGATTTTAGACATATTCACATTTTTACCATTGGAAATAAACACACTTCACAATGTTCACTGTTTTTCTCAAATTTTCAAGCTACTTTGGTTGCTTTCTCTTCCCTTTTTAGCCATCATTATAGGGAAAAAAAATTTTCTATACATGCTGTATCCATTTTTGCAACTTAACTCTTATTTCATTCGTTGTATACTAGTATGGATGTAAGTCCAGCTGCTACACTGAGGTCCAGAATTAACAAAATACTAAACAAACTGATTTATCTTTCTCATATACAAGTTGGAGCTTTCTGTGGCAGGACCCTTCTGATAAATTTTTAAAACCCACATCCCTTCTGTTTTATTGCCCTGATATTTATAAAGTGTTGCCTTTATCTGCATGGTCAAAGATCACTTTTCAGCAGATCCACATTCTAATCACTGGGCAAAGAAGGAAAAGGCTGTGATTTACCAGGAAGTTGTGTTTGTATTATCTATAAATTAACAATATGACCAAATTTGTTTGCAATATTAATTGAGAAATGTTGGCTTGATTTTGGAAGCCATGTCAAACAGCTAAGAATTGGAACGTCTTTTACTCTGCAGGCGGAGCAGAGAACGAATACTGGAACACAAAGCAGAATCTGCCAAATACTCCAACTTTATATTTTCTCCTCCAAAATAATTTTAACTAAGATCAATGGTCATGTCCATGAATTGAAATCCAATGTGCCCTTTTCCACATTTCTCTTGTGGCACCTCTGAGCAAAAATTGACAGTTTTGGGGTTTTTTTTCCCTTCTTGAAACGTTCTCTTAGCTTGACTTCTATGACATAATGGCTTCCTTATTTTCTCTGCCATCCACTTTGCAGATTAACTTTTTTCTAGATATGAAATTCTGGAGTTTACTTTGAGTAATGCTACCCTGTTCTTTTTTTCCTATTGTATTCTCCCTCCCATAGGCAAATGCCTTATATGAGTATATTCTCTTTTTTGTTCCCTCGATTTATATCACCAATCTGGGCATCTCCCAATGTTTCCTTACCAGTTAATGACACATACACTCCCAGGTGAAACAATTCCAGTGCCTAACATAGTTTCTAGTTTACAGTAGGCACTAGAACAGTGATAGCGAACCTTTTGAGCTCGGCGTGTCAGCATTTTGAAAAACCCTAACTTAACTCTGGTGCTGTGTCACATATAGAAATTTTTTGATATTTGCAACCATAGTAAAACAAAGACTTATATTTTTGATATTTATTTTATATATTTAAATGCCATTTAACAAAGAAAAATCAACCAAAAAAATGAGTTTGCGGGTCACCTCTGACACGCGTATAATAGGTTCGCCATCACTGCACTAGACACTTATTTTTTAAAGAATAAACAGCCCTAACTGGTTTGGCTCAGTGGATAGAGTGTCAACCTGCGGACTCACGGGTCCCAGGTTCGATTCCGGTCAAGGGCATGTACCTAGGTTGCGGGCAGATCCCCAGTAGGGAGTGTGCAGGAGGCAGCTGATTGATGTTTCTCTCTATCCCTCTCCCTTCCAATCTGTAAAAAAAAAATCAATAAAATATATTTTTTAAAAAGAATAAACAAATTAATAAGATGATGAGAATCCTTTCTTTAATACTATGCTGGTCTTTGTACTTACTAATGAAAATAAATTGAGGCCTGGAGAAATGAAATTACTTTATGAAATCATAGAAAGAATGAAATGGATTCAAAACAGAGTTTGTTTGCATATCTATGGTCTTTCCACAACATGTTTTCTTTTCTTGACAGAATCAGATAGGAGAGGCAAGAGGTACAGAGAGAAAAGAGTGTGAAAATTAATTTTTGCAATGTTTTATATTGTAGGAAGAAAAGGATAAAATCTGAAAGTTTGAATTTGAGTTATTGGGAAAAGATTAGTGGTATGAAAATAAAGTGGAGATAATGAATTGAGTTTTTGACAAAATGAACTTAAAATGCAAAGAATTGATGTGAGATTTCCAAACGTTATTTGGATGAGTTATTCTAGAGGTAAATCCTAAAAGTGAGAATGGGAACCTCAATAAAGGGTAAAAATGGCAACAAAGGGAGTATTACAAGGAAAAAAAAATACCTTTCTGAGAAATTTTCTTTGTTATGCTTATGCCTTCTTTGGATATGCTTGCGAGTAGTTACACTGCCCGGTTAGACAAAAGTTTAGTATTGCCTTTCTATGAAAAACTCCTTTTATCACCTCTACTGTCAATGGTCTCACAGATCTTCTTTGTGGGTTTCAGGATATTAATTATTCTGTTCCCTTCATTGTCTATATGGGATGAGAATTCCTTCTCTGTGGCATCAGATTATTCCCTCTTTATAGTTCAGCTATGATTATTATGCATAGATATGTTCACTTTATATAATTCTTCTGAGTTTTTGGAATGAATTGTTGAAATGAATGCTATCATCATCTGGAGGTATACAGTAGTCATTTTTGGCCTTTTCCCCACTTTGATCTATATCCAGATGCAGGAATTGTCCTGGGATGTTATGAGATTTTCAGTCCCTCTGGCACAGAAATATATATAACAGAAACTTTTAGAGCAGAGGGTAGAAAAAATTGACAAAGTCTGGATTCATTCCTGAGCACTGCCATTGAAAGTCTAAGAAAGTCATGTGATCATGATTAATTCATAGGAAGACTCTCCAGATTTGAAATTCCTCGATGACTAGGAACGTGTGTCAGACTCATTTTTGTTTCCTCAACAATTAGGCCATTATGGGGAACATAGGAAGCACTTGGCATTTTGGTGTCTTAAATTAACTGAGGTAGTCAAACATATCTCACTATAAAATAGATGTAATTTGAAGTTTAATTTCTACTATAATAGGAAAACAGTTATCTATTGCCTGAATTGATTCATGATTTAAAACTCAAAATGTTTTGGCAAACATTTGTAAAGGCTGCTGAAGGTTCGTTATCAGCATTTACACAATTAAATCCCAGTACCAGTATTTTCTTAGGATAACATAATTGAAATACTAAAAAACAAAAAACAAACAAAAAAACACACAAACAAAAACCATACAAACAAAAACCCAGCGTGGACAACCTGCTTCACTGTTGCAAACGGGAGGGAATCTCTTGCTGCTGAACAGAGTGCTACACAATTAATCATGATTGCTGTAGTAACTATGTCTGCCCTTAGGGAAAATCTGAAGCAGGACTTGGTATTACACTACCTCTGCGTGATCTCCACAGGCACATGTATCACCATGTGGCAGAGTGCCACGCGGAAACAAACTGGCCTGCGCAAGTCTGAAAAATGATAACTTTTAATCTCCTAAGATGTATGGTGGTATAACTTTTTAGCTGTTTTCCATTCCCCAGTTTTTAAAGCAATTATACCGTAGGCTGCAGGGCATATTGTTAGACGCTTTTTCCTATCCTCAAAACTTTTCTTTCCCTATTGAATATTTTCCCAACGTGAACATTTCCTAAATTGCTATGGAAACTGAGTGTGAAGCACAAAAGCTGTAAAAACACCTAGAAAGTCCAGGTTTTGAAACAAAGCAAGAAGCAGTAGCTTAATTAGGGATTCAGTTGTGAAGAAATAACCCTCTTTCCCATACACATATGTGCTCCCCTAATGATATTTACTTGCATGTCATCTCAGCATATCTTGACAAACTTGAATTTTGAACTTCTTCTGTAGATTATTTACATTTATAAAGAACTAAAGGCCCAGTGCACGAAAAGTTGTGCACTTGGGCCAGCGGGCGAAGGGGGTCCCTTAGCCAGGCCTGCAACCTCTCATAATCTGGGACCCCTCAGGTAGGGTCCCTAGGCCTGGCCTGAGATCAGGGCCTATTGGAGCTTTTCTTCCCCCTGGCTGCAGGCAGCTGGCCCCACCCCCACCGCTGCCACTTCTTGCCATCTGTGCAGCGCTGCCGCCCCCCCACCCCCCCCCCCCCCTGCATGCGATAGGCTGGGGTGTGATGGCTTGGCTGGTCTGGACCTCCCTCTTTCTTTGCTGGGGGGCGGGGCCAGCCCTGTGAGGGGCCATCTGCCTACCTGATTTCCCCTAAACACTGGTCTGCCTACCTGATTGTCCCTAACCACTTACCTGCCTGCCTGATCACCCCTAAGCACTCTGCCTGCCTGCCTGCCTGATTGCCCCTAACCACTTAGTTGGGGTTGGGGCCAGTCTGCGAGGGGCCGTGGTGGTCTGGTCTCTGGTCGTTCAGGTTCTGATGCCTCTGGCCTTTTATTGTATAGTATATGTATTGTTGGGCTGGTGTGGCTCCGTGATAGAGCATCAACCTATGAACCAGGGGTTATGGTTTGATTCCCTGTCAGGGCACATGCCCAGGTTGTGGGCTCAATCCCCAGTATGAGGTGTGCAGGAGGCAGCTGATCAATGATTCTCTCTCATCAATGATGTTTCTATCTCTCTCTTCCCCTCCTTTCCTCTCTGATATCAATAAAAATATACTTTTAAAAAGAATCTGTATTAATTGAGAATTCTCATATTCCTTAATACCAATAATATAATTGCTACAATATAATTGAGAAGTATTTGTGGATTCCCATCCTATCTAATAATAGACAAACATGGTAATTAACCATACCTCCGCTACACTTTCCATTGGCTAACCAGCAGGATATGCAAATTAACTGCCAACAAAGATGGCGGCCGGCAGCCATGCAACTGAAGCGAGCAGGAGGCTTGCTTGCTCCAGTGATGGAGGAAGCCAAGGTTCCCTGCCTGCCGCAGCTCAGCTCTGAGCTCCGGATGCAACAATGTTGCAATTATAGAAGCTAAACAAACCCCAGGTACCTGCTTTCAGCCAGCAGGGCCTCAGAGCTTAGAGCAGCCAGTGATGGCAACAGAGTTACAATTATAGAAGCTAAACAAACCCAGATACCTGCTTTCAGCCGGCAACGGCCTCCGAGCTGAAGCGGACTCTCAGCTCCAGTGACAGCTATAGAAGGTAAACAAATCCCAGAATAAAAAAAAAAGAAAAAAAAAAAAGAGGCTGGGAGCTTCAGTCACCCACCAGCCTGAAAACAGCCCTCAGTCCCTCATCCAGGCTGGCCAGACACCCCAGTGGGGACCCCCACTCCGAAGGGGGTGTGACCAGCTTCAAACAGCCATCAGCCCCTCACCCAGGCTGGCCAGGCACCCAAGCGGGACCCCCACCCTGATCCAGGACAACATTCAGGGCAAACCAGCTGGCATCTACCCGTGCACCAGGCCTCTATCCTATATAGTAAAGGGGTAATATGCAAACCGACCCTAACAGCAGAAAGACTGGGAATGACTGGTCACTATGACACACACTGACCACCAGGGGGCAGATGCTCAATGCAGGAGCTGCCCTCTGGTGGTCAATGCGCTCCCACATGAGGGAGCTCTGCTCAGCCACAAGCCAGGCTGATGGCTGCCAGTACAGCAGTGGTGGTGGGAACCTCTCCTGCCTCCTCAGCAGCACTAAGGATATCTGACTGCAGCTTAGGTCTGCTCCCCACTGGCAAATGGACATCTCCCAAGGGCTGCTGGGCTGCCAGAGGGATGTCTGATTTCCATCTTAGGCCCAATCCCCTGGGGAGCAGGCCTAAGCCAGCAAGTGGTCACCCCCAAGGGGTCCCAGACTGTGAGAGGGCACAGGCTGGGCGGAGGGACCCCCCCCCCACCCCCGAGTGCACAGATTTTTGTGCACCGGGCCTCTAGTCTATATAAATAAAAGCCTAAGTGACTGGAACTACCAGAACGACTGGTTGCTATGATGCGCACTGACCACCAGGGGGCAGATGCTCAACACTGGAGCTCCCCTGGCCAACCTCCTGTGTTACCTCCCCCCAGCCAGCAGGTCCCAATCACCTGATCAGGGCTGGCCCCCGGCCTGGGATAGGGAACCGAGGAGTGGGTGGCGGCAGACGTGGCCCTTTCCCAGGGGAGCCGAGGGCCAACTCGCTCCTCGAGGCTGGTGGTTAACCTCCCGGGCCTGTCCCTCCCCTGGCTGGCAGGCCCCAATCAACCCGCCCACCGCAGTGGTGAGGGAAGGAGGAGGGGGGAGGCGGGGAACTGTGTAGTGGCAGGGCACCGACGATGGCAGTGTCAGTGTCCGGTGTCCATTCTTTCCGTGCCTGGCCCAGAGACCATTGCCTCTTCTCCATCCTGGCCCTGATTGGTCTGGCCCCAATTGACCTGATCGCCGGCCAGGCCTAGGGATACCACCTGTGCATGAATTTCATGCACTGGGCCTCTAGTTAAATAATAATTCTATATACTTATGAACATATTTAAAAGCATTTCACTTGAATCATCTATCTACAGAGCTCTGTTTTCCTTGTGCTTATCTTGTGAAATGGACAAAAATAGTATGAAAGCTAAAGTGTTTCTATTAATGAGTAAAGAAAGAAAAATAAGCCTTTATTGTAATGCAGATAGTAGGAGCTGCCTAGCCTACTGGGAAAGTTAAAAGAAAATCTTGTTCCTTCTCTCCAGCCCATTGATGTGTGTCTCAAACACATTGTGATGAGGCAGAAGTGAAAGTTAATTACATGTCATGAAACTTCAAGTCTATTGGAATAAACTGACAAGGAAAAACTCCTCCAGAGGAAAGCTTGAGTTAAATGAGGTCATCAATTTGAAAGTAGGAAAGTAGGTGAATACATTAACCATTGATCCTTATTGGTAGGTCCATTTATAAACCCATCCATACCTTCTTCAGTCTCCCTCACAGTTTCTACTGTTCTAGAGCTCTTAATAGCCACTCATCATTATTCACTATTCATTCACTCAAAAAAATTATTAAGCACAACTAATGTTCTGTCCTGGGTGAATCAAAGAGTGGGGTAAAGAGAAGTTGAATACCTAAGTCTGAAAAAATACATACTGAAAATTGTGATACGTTCTTTGAATGACAACCCAGAGCAATAGGACAAAGAATAAGCAAAGGGGTAATATTTAGATTAGGTGATTTGAAAAAGTTCCTATCTGACGTAAATCTGGAAATGTCCATGTTAATAGCTTAGAAATAGCTATTTCATCTGAATACAAACATGTTTCCTCTAAATGCAAAGTCATTTCCTTTTCAAAGATTTCCCACTTGCTACTCCAGATGCCATGTTGTTTTCTTAACAAACAAACAAACAAACAAACAAAACACCTCTCAGAGCCAAAGAGAATCCTTCAAGGAAAACATTTTCAGATTGCCATCAGACTGAAATTTTCACCTTAGCTAGAGATACATCTTTCCCATCCCTAGGATTGTATGACCACCACCTCTATACTCACACAGTTACCTTTGCCTCAACTCAGCCAAGGAGTAAAGAATATATCTCCAAATGTCCATTCTCTAAAATTTTAAGATTATTAATATGTCAATTGTCACCCTGCCCAACAGAAAAAAACATTGACTACATGCACGCTAAAACCATAAATGTCTCTCCTCCCCCCTCAACAGTGGTCTAAAATCCAAGACCAACATTATGAGCATATTGCCCATAAGATTTCAGAGATGAGACAGATATCATCTTCCCAGTTTGGGGTTGTCAAACTGTGAAGGATAGTCAGGTAGGACTGTGGGCTCCTTCTGTATCTATCAAAAAGGACTTCAGATCTGATTAATATCTGTAGTGCTGAGTGTACGAATTTGTTTGAAAAAATAAGTTCTGGGCTCTATAAAGGTATACAATCACTACATGATTTCACTATATCATTGTTTGTTTAAACAATGTAAGGTACTAATACTAAGACTGCAGTACAGCATCAGTGGTTGCTCTTTTTCTGACCCATTAGTTTTTCTCTTGCCCAACGTAAGTTATATCTTAGAGTCAGTGCCTTCAAAAAGTGAAACCTACAAAAATGATACAAGCAGGAAATAGAAAATTTGTGTTCAAAATCAGGATTCCTTCGAGGTAAACATTTGTAATGTTATGCTGCCTTTTGGAATTATTCCAGAATAAAATGCTTCCAATAAGGCGCAATCTCAATGGATATGCAAAGAAGATATAGCTATTAAAAAGCAGCATGAGCTCAAATATACTTCTATTGCCAGCCAAAAGACAGAAGTAGGAAAGCAAAATTGAAACTTAGCTAAATGCAGCCATTAACTTATTTCATTGTGCTTTCATTCTTTCCAAAGACACACCAATTAAGAATGTTCAGCACCTGTCAGAGACTTAAAAAAAGAGTTAAAAGTCTGGTTGGAATGTTGGGGCCTAGAAATCTTAAGCTAATCCTTCAGACTGACACCAGAAATACTGCTGGGCAATTCAAGAAAAGACGGCCTATTGACCAAAGTAGCTAAAATTGCCAAGCTTGTGACAGTTTTGCGAAGGTGATGAATTTACCCTTGATAACCCCTCGCGACTATTTGTTCTGTTACAATCCAGAATTGATAATAGATGGAGACATGGTCACTGCGATTAGACCTCAGAGCATAGGAGACTTTGAATCTGTTTCTGGTTAGTGGTTTGTCACAGGATGGGGGAAGTGACATATCAAGTAATGAGATTGATTTTTAATAAGCCTATTAGAATATTTACATTGAATTGAACATAGTATTCAAACCAGCTTGAATTAATATATGTTTTTTGTAATAACCCTTTTCTTTCTAAAGTTATATTTCAATACGTTTCATGTTTATTTTCATTGCTCACATATTAGAAAAATTGATCTCTGCTATTACAAAAGCAAAATAAAATTTCCCTTATTCCTCTTTTTAGTGACAGTCTGGTTGCTTTGTTTACTGCCATTGCTAAGCTACATGAAAATCAATTTCCGAGATGCAAGGCTTCTTCGACATACCTTCATTTTACTGTAACTACCTCTTGTAAATATAGTGGCTTTGTCTTTAGTTTTATTCTTCAACTTTTATGCAGCATTTTACTAATTTTTCTGTCTTGAAGTTGTTTGCCCCTTGCCATTTATTCCATGGCTCTAGAATGTTCTTTTTACCTCTCTGGTCTATTTCACCAGTTACACAGCATCTTCTAATCTTCATATACAGGTATTCCAAAACAATCATTTCTGCTCACTGCTACAATTCTAAAGTCTCAGATAAATTCCATCATTCATGATATCCACACTCTCTTTGAACACCAGAGTTTTTCATAGTGGAATAAGTATAATCATAATAGCTGGATTTAGTCACAGAATTGTTGGAATTAAATGGGATAATATGTGTAAAATTAAATAAATAATTATAATCATTTATAAAGATACGAGAGGCCCAGTGCATGAAATTCATGCACGGGTAGGGTCCCTAGGCCTGGCCAGCAATCAGGGCCGATTGGTGCCTTTCAGATGCCGGCTGGGCCCTTCCTGCCCCTTGGTGGTCAGTGCACATCATAGCGAGGCATTCAAACTCCCGGTATCCTGGTTAAAATCCCGAGGGGACATATTAGCCTTGCATATTAGCCTTTTATATATATAGATTTTGATCTATGGCTAACCAATTAGCATCACATTGGCAAAGGTATGCTTATGATGCAAACTGCCAAGTCAGAGACTTTTGTGGGAGTTTTTATTCTGAGTTCCCAGAGGACTCTCTTTTTTTTTGTGATTGTTAAGCTGGAGAACATGGCCTAATTAAGGTCACCATACAAAGACTGTTTAGGAATCCAGCTACAGTCTACACTGTCGGTTGTTTCAGTGATCTGAGCTAATCAATTATTTTTTTCTTTAGATCTGTTTAATTTTTATGTTAAGCTACCAAATGACAGCTGATTAATACTGCATTTCCCCTCTTGTTCAATACATAGTGGATATGTGACCATTCTTGTCAGAACAGGAGTGGTTATTTATTTTACCCAGAAGGCTATAAAGAAATACAATAATAAAGCCTCCTCTAATTAAACTGAACTTCAGAGATCAAACATCCCAAGTCTTCACCTTCTTTTGGCTTACACTTCTATATACATCTTAAATGCCATCCCTCTGCCTAACACTGTTACTCTCTGTTCATATATTACTAAACGTACCGTACACACATCATTTCACTTTTTAAAATCTTGTCTTATCACTGTCACACTGGACATGCAGTCTTCTGTTTTCCTTAACTAGATGCCTTTAAATATCTTCCTAAAGTGTAAACTGTGAAGGCAGGTATTTTGTATTCACCTTTGTGACTCTTGTAATGCCCACAAAATAACTGGTAGATTTCTGCTGTTCTGTCGTATTGTCTTGATTGGATTAAGCTGTGTTCTTAAGAAAATGGAAAAAAAGATTTTTATATTCAATACATTTAAAATTTTCTATCACTATTCCCCCTGAAACAATGAGGACAATGATAGAATTAGTGTGCCAGCAGGTGAGTATCAGAACCCTTTCTGCTTTCTAAATTGTTAATTGATTTGAATTGAATACTCAATGAATTGAGAGAATCTCTTAGAAAATCTGCCCACTCACCTCAAATGTCATGTTCACTTTTTTGAGGTATTCCCTCTTTAGTATAATTATCTAAACCTTCTGCATAACCTTTAGGTTGTTTGGGTTTTTTCCTTCCAAATTTGGTATTGACATTAGAAGAACATTTGTAGTCCAAACCCTTTTCAACATACTTCCAGTATTCCTGAAATTATTAAATAGATATAAGGGTTCTCCCTAAAGTTAAAGCATTCAGTGGTATCCCCTCAATAATTCATTCATAGATTGGCATAAATTAATAAGAAAATTCCAGTTGAACCAGATGAGAGGCCTTCTTTCTTATCCAATTCTTGGGATTTCTAAAATGCCCTTCCTCTACCCAAAATAGCTTTATGCTATAATAGAGTAAAGCATATTGCAATGATGTTTTATTCTCCTCTATTACACTGTGTATGTTTTATTCTTTATTGCTCCCAGGAATATAATGCAAAAGCATTATTTTTGTTTCTTTTTTTCTATACATTTTTAACTATTGTCACAATTTATTCTATTATTAACATAATATAGTAATTAAGAGAATTAATTTTAAGGCTTAAAACAACTTGGTATCAAATGAGACTAGTACCCATTAGTTTTCTGATACACTGCATAATAGTTTACTTAGCCATGTTGATCTTCAATTTTACCTGTAAAATGGGTTAATTTGAGAATACTTAGATTCTCATTACATAGAAAAATTATATGATCAATAACAAGATTAGTAAATCTTACAATGAATTTTTCATGACGCTATGCATAAATACTCAATTTTAAAATATTGGAGCAAGCCTAAGTAACATGAACAACTATGTTGAAAATGCTGCTTTTTCTTCTACAAAAGAAAAAGAAACCCTAGTAGGAAATATCTCTCCGGCTTGAATTTATGCACAGTTCTCTTTTTTCTTCAGCTTATTGAGCTATCACTTATAAGTAAAATTTTATTTTTTAAATGTGTTAAAGTGATGTTTTGATATACGTATACATTGTGAAAAGATTCACACCATTGAGTTAACATCCTTCATTCCACACATTTATCTTTTTTAAAGTTCCACTCTCTTAGCAAATTTCTACTACACAATACAGTGTTTTCCATAGTGGTATACCAGTTAATACTCCAGCCAACAGTATAAAAGTATACCCTTTCCTTCACATTCTGGCCAACATTTTTATCCCTTACCTTTTGATAATAGACATTCTAACAGGTATGAGGTGATACCTCATAGTAGTTTTGATTTGTATTTCCCTGATAATTAGTGATGTTGAGCACGTTTATATATATACCTTGTGGTCATTCATATCTCTTCCTTGGGAAAATGTCTATTCGAGACCTTTGTCCATTTTTACGTAGTTTCTGTTGTTGTCATTTTTGTATGAGTTTTACATAAGCTCCTTCCAGGGGGATATTGGTGATTTGGAGCAGGTTGGTTTGAGAAGCCCATGGGTTCTCCTGGCTTGCTGGGTCTCTGAGGAGGACCATAGTCAGGCCCTACATATGTGCTACATCAGAATCCTGCAGAAGCTTTTAAAGTATGCAGATAGGCCTCTTCCAGGGAAAGAGTGGGAAACAGTTTCCTTTTCCACTACTCCTTCTGCCTTGAGCCCTGGAGAAGCCGCCATGATGAGTTCCTTGAAAGTCCATTAAGAACTGTTTCATGGTTTGCTCTGTTCTTGTGGTTTCATGGGTGCAAGCCCACTTGGCTTTCAGAGCTAGGTGCTTTGTGCTCTCTCCCTCAAGTGGGACTCTTAAAAGTTGGGGCGCTAGATGTACAGCCCCAATCTTTTGCTCATCAGGGAAAAGCTGGGAGTTGGGAGTACCCTCCTGCTTGTATGACGATATGGTGGTGGGGGTTGTGGTGGAGCGTGTCTCAGCCTTTCTTATATATTTTGATGGGGGTAATGTGGGTATTTTCTCACTCACTGATGTGGAGTATCTGGATTAGCTAGTTTCTTTCAGAGGAAATAGCTCTGTGTATAAATGTAGATTAATTGTGTCCATGGGAGGAGGTAAATTCTGTAGGCTCCTATGTCCCAATCTTGGCCCAGACATCTAGGTAATGTTTTATAGGATTAATTTCCATTAAGATGATAAGGTGTCAAGTGAAGATACCAAATCGTCAATAACTGTGACCATGAGTGTCCCAGAGAGTCTTGGTTGGAATTAGAAATATTTCTTTTTTTTTTTTAAATATATTTTATTGATTTTTTACAGAGAGGAAGGGAGAGGGATAGAGAGTTAGAAACATCGATGTGAGAGATACACCGATCAGCTGCCTCCTGCACATCTCCTACTGGGGATGTGCCCGCAACCCAGGTACATGCCCTTGACCGGAATCGAACCTGGGAACTTTCAGTCCACAGGCTGTTGCTCTATCCACTGAGCCAAACCGGTTTCAGCAAGAAATATTTCTTTTTATTCAGTAATTTAAATTATCATTAGTTACAGGCCATTTCAAAAAATTACCTCTAAATTTATATTGGAGAATATCACAGGGCCATCCATGGTCAAAGTGCCAACCATTTTGTTTCTAGTTGGAGAAAAAATGATGAATAATGACTGGGATGAACCCAGTATTCAAAAAAAGGGGGAAAAATTCCATATTGAGGACATGGTAATTATACATGACATTTAGGTCACACTCACACATTAGTAAGAGCAAAGTGAGATGACTCAGAGATTAACTGAAAGATAAAGATACAAATAAAACTGCTTACCAGGTTCATGGGATTAAGAGCAGAAGCAACTCTGGGAGGGGTTTAGTTGGACTTGCTATAATAAGCAGAAAATGTGTACAGTGTGTCAAGAGGGCTTATGTAAGCATTATTTGGTAGTTAAAAGAAGTTGGTAAGAACAGTGATGTTTGATTTACAGCAAATTAGATTTATAAAAAAGACAGGTCATTATTTTCAGAAGATTAAACAAAGGATATACTACATCAATTAAATATCTTTACCTATAGGTAAAGTCCTGGGGTCTCTGCCCTACAATATACAAAATTTAGGGAGATAAAGTTTTAGAGGTCCAACAATTTATTATGTGGTCATTATTTGCATTAATGCACACATATTATTAACCCTCAAAAATCAAATGCTGCTATGTCTTGTTTTATGCATAGTTTTTAGTTGCTGAAATACATACAGAAAGACAAAATATTATTCTAGCATATTAGCATAGGGAAGCCTGACTGTATTAGGCTTCTGGAAATGGAAGGAAAGGAAAAGGAAGAAAAGAGAGGAAGCTGGCAGCAATATAGCTACTTGCAATAGGATTAGGTACTCATTATCTGGCCATTAATATCACTGACTATGGCATATAAAAATGATTGGCCTCCTAATGAATGCTGAGAACTCCCCTCTTATATCTTATTTATATATAATATTTTTGAACAGTTAATTTATCTTGACATATTTTAACTAAGGTTTCTTGCAAATGATTTTTAAGGGATATTAAATAGGAAAGCCATAATTAATGCTTCAGCAAACCGGGCTAAAAATGTCTCTCAGCTGCAACGCTTCTATAGGGCCTGGCTCAGTCTCATGTTTTCATGGGGTTTATCAGTGGTTCAGTGTTGGAATCTAAGAAGGCCCTTCTTCAAGTATATTTCGTGCCAGTTAAGGTTGAATGAACTAGATTTGAGACCGAATTCTACAATCAGAAAAGCAGAAATGCTTATATTGATTATTGTTTATATGATGCAGATTAAGTTAAATGTTCCTATTTGCTTCATATTTAAGTAGTTAGGGGAAATCATTCTTAAACTGACTTGTTTTGAAACATTTGGCGATATTAGCAGAAATCAAAAGTTCAATTATTAGCAGAAAAACACAGATAAGAAATCTCAATTTTCCCCTAATACAGTTTTAGATATGTGAAAAATCTTGAGTTCTTGAGATAAGATTGACCTTTATCAGCCCACTTAGCTTTATTGTTTCTAAACTTAATATTATCCAAGTGCCTTCTAGCTCTGATCAGTGCAGCTTTATACTGAAATATATACAAATGTACTAAGGTTTTTCTCATATTTCTTCAGTTTTATAACAGACAGGCTCTTCTACAATAGCTCCATATATATATATATATATTCTCCATTCTCTCTCTCTCTCTCACTCTCTCTCTCTCATTGTAAACAATTTATAAACCATGCTCTCATTCCCAGGCATGAACTTATCCTTTCTTCTCTCTCTTTTTTAGATTCTAATATATTCCTTTTCTAATCTGACCAAATAAACTACTTTTTTTAAAAAAAATCTTGGATAACATTTTTGCCTGGTTCTCTCACAAATGTAATTTGGACTTATTTTTTTTAAATTATTTTTAATATACTTAATTCTTTAGAGGAGACTTAAATTCACTGCAAAATTGAAGGGAAGATGAGATTTTCTATATGCATCTGCCCTCACACATGCATAGCCTCTTTGATTATCAACATTCCCCACGAGAGTAGTACATTTACTGGCACATCATTATCACCCAAATTGCATAGTCTACATTACTGTTCACTCTTCGTTTTGTACATTCTATGGTTTCAACAAATATATAGTGACATGTATCCATTGTTTAAGTACATTACAGAGTATTTTCACTGCCCTAAAGAGCCTATTTATCATTCTCCCTACTACCTCAGGCCTTGGCAACCATTGACCTTACTATTTCCATATTTTTGCCTTCTCCAGAATGTCACCTATTTGGCATCATCTATCTAGTATATAGTCTTTTCAGATTAGCTTCTTGCACTTAGTAATATGCATTTAAAATTCCTCCATGTATTTTTATGGCTTGATAGCTCATTTATTTTTAGTGATGAATAATATCCAATTGTCTGAATGTACTACAGCTTATCCATTCACCTACTGAAAAACATCTGGGTTGCTTCCAAGTTTTGGCAATTATAAATAAAGCTGGTATAAACATCTGTGTACATTTTTTTGTGAACATGTTTGCAACTCCTTTGGTTAATTACTAGGGAGTGTGATTGCTAGATTGTATGGTTAGAGTATATTTAGTTTTGTAAGAAAATGCCAAACTGTCTTCTTACATGTCTATACCATTTTACATTCCCACCAGCAATGAATTAGAGTTCCTATTGCTCCAAATCTTGGCCCGCATTTAGTGGTGTTATTGTTCCAGATTTTGGCCATCCTAATAGCCGTGTAGTACTATTTCATTATTGTTTTAATTTGAAGTTCCCTGATAACATATAAGGTGAAACAATTTTTCCTGGTGGGTTACCTGAAAGTTTTATTTAGAATGTCATAAGGAAAATAAGGAATTGCTCTGGGTTTCTCAGAAGCTGTAATATTTCAGTTAATATTTAAACAGTTAATATTTCAGTTAATATTTAGAAGGTTTTTTTAATCTTTACTTTTACTACATGCAGTATTGTTTCTTTTATTATAATAGGCCCTGAAAAATAAGAAAGAAAATACAACTCACTACATGCAGATTGCGGTGAACACTAGAGAAGCTTGTGATGTGATGTGATAAAAATCTTTACAAGTTTTATGAGTACCCAGAAAATCTGCACAAATCAGATGTAGACTCACTCTATGATAACTTCAGACTTTTAAATCACCAGATCAGCATAAATTGCTATTCACATCTTTTTACATATCATAAATGGCACATAAATTATGAACAAAATAAAATTTCAAATATCTAGATTGGATTCTCCAAAGATTCTGAGAGCAAAAATTAACATGACACAATTTAATAGTCTTGCCCTTATAACCACTAGTCTATGTTACTTTTGTGTATTAGTGAGAAAGATAAATACAATAAATCTCTTTATAAATTTTTATAATAAAATTATTATTTTAAATTCTACAAATGATTGCTATATTATTTTATATTCTATAATTATGTCATTAAAATTTACTATATGCTGGATTCATCATACAACAGCATTTTGTATTAAGGGACCTAGAATAGACAAGGCTGCTTTATTTCTGAGGTTTGGCAACTAATACTAATGTGGATATTTACCAATCTATCTGTGGACAATAAATACATTTGTAACTTATGAGAAATATTTTTTCAGGATACAGTGGGGCCTTGACTTATGAATTTAATTCATTACATGATGGAACTCATAAACTCAAATTACTCGTATGTCAAATCACTGTGATGTCCCGTGCACCAACTAGTGGTGGGGTATATGAAGCTGGCTTGTAACCCGAATTTTTTTGAGCTTACAACTCAAAGCAAAAATCAGCCGAGAGATGGCTCGTATCTCAAAAAAACTCGTTACTGGGGACACTCCTAAGTCAAGGCCCCACTGTATCTGAAATAAATTTAATTAAAATTATCAAATATATATATATATATATATATATATATATATATATATATATATCCTATCTAATAAAAGAGAAACATGGTAATTAGCCATACCTCCCTACCCTTCCCATTGGCTAATCAGGGTGATATGTAAATTAACTGCCAGCCAAGATGGCGGCCAGCAGCCAGGCAGCTTGAAGCGAACATGAGGCTTGGTTGCTTCAGTGACGGAGGAAGCCAACGTTCCCTGCCTGCCGCTGCCGGCCTCTGAGCTTGCAGTTTGAAACATTGTTACAAATATAGAATCTAAACAAACTCCAGAAACCTGCTTTCAGCCAGCCGGGATCTCAGAGCTGGAGTTGAAACAGTGTTTCAATTATAGAACCCAAACAAACCGGATACCTTCTTTCAGCAGCCGAGGCCTCAGAGCTGGAGCCAAGCCTTAGAGCTAAAGCTGGCCCAGAATAAAAAAAAAAAAAAAGAAAAAAAGGAGCAGTTGGGAGCTTCAGTCACCCGCCAGCGTGAAAACAGCCCTCAGCCCCTCACCCAGACTGGCCAGGCACCCCAGTGGGGACCCACACCCTGAAGGAGGTGTGACCAGCTTCAAACAGCCATCAGCCACTCGCCCAGGCTTGCCAGGCACCCAAGTGGGACCCCCACCCTGATCCGGGACAACATTCAGGGCAAACCAGCCGGCCCCCACCCATGCACCAGGCCTCTATCCTATATAGTAAAAGGGTAATATGCCTCCCAGCACCGGGATAAGTTGAGCCGCGAGGCCTCCCGGCACCGGGATCAGCGTGACAGGGGGCAGCGCCCAAACCCCCTGATTGGCCCTGCTCTGTGTGACAGGGTGCGACACCCCAAACCTCCCCCATGGGCCCTGCTCTGTGTGTGACCGGGTAGAGCCATAACCTCCCCATAAGCCCTGCCCTGAGTGTGACAGTGGCAGCGCCCCAACCCCCTGATCGGCCCTGCTCTGTGGGTGAGGGTGGCGCCCCAACCTCCCCCCACGGGCCTTGCTCTGTGTGTGATGGGGTAGAGCCATAACCTCCCCATCAGCCCTGCCCTGAGTGTGACAGGGTGTGGTGCCCCAACCCCCTGATCCGCCCTGCAATGTGTGTGACAGGGGGTCGTGCCACAACCCCCCAATCAGCCCTACCCTGAGCGTGACTGAGGGTGGCATCACAACCTCCCGATCCGCCCTGCTCTGTGCATGACAGGGGGCGGCGCCCCAACTCCCAATCGGCCCTGCTCTGAGCCTGACCAGGGGCTGCACCTAGGGATTGGGCCTGCCCTCTGCCACCCAGGAGCAGGCCTAAGCCAGCAGGTCGTTATCTCCCTAGGGGTCCCAGACTGCGAAAGGGCACAGGCCGGGCTGAGGGACCCCCCTCCCCACCAGCTGCACAAATTTTTGTGCACTGGGCCTCTAGTATATATATATATATATATTAGAGGCCTGATGCATGAAATTCGTGCAAGAATAGGCCTTCCTTCCCCTGGCTACCAGCATCGGCTTTCCTCTGGCACCCGGGACCTGGGCTTCCCTCCAGTCCCAACTTCATCCGGAAGGACTTCCAGTTTAATTAACACATTAACATTTTATTATTATAGACTAGAGGCCCGATGCACAAAAATTTGTGCACTGTGGGGGGGGGGGGCCCTCAGCCCGGCCTGTGCCCTCTCGCAGTCTGGGACCCCTCTGGGGATGACCACCTGCTGGCTTAGGCACGCTCCCCGGGGTGTTGGGCCTAAGCTGGCAGTGAAACATCCCTCTGGCAGTCCCGGAGCCCTCGGGAGATGTCCACCTGGCAGTGGGGAGCAGGCCTAAACTGCAGTCGGACATCCTTAGCGCTGCTGAGGAGGCGGGAGAGGCTCCAACCACCACTGATGTACTGGCAGCTATCAGCCTGGCTTGTGGCTGAGCAGAGCTCCCCCTGTGGGAGCGCACTGACCACCAGGGGGCAGCTCCTGCATTGAGCGCCTGCCCCCTGGTGGTCAGTGTGTGTCACAGTGACCAGTCATACCCAGTTGTTCTGCTGTTCTGTTAGGGTCAATTTGCATATTACTCTTATAATATATAGGTTAGATGCCTGGTGCATGGGTGGGAGCCAGCTGGTTTGCCCTGAAGGGTGTCCCAGATCAGGGTGGGGGTCCCGCTGTGGTGCCTGGCTAGCCTGGGTGAGGAGCTGAGGGCCGTTTTCAGACTGGCTACAGCCCCTTCAGGGTGGGGGTCCCAATTGGGGTGCCTGGACAGCCTGGGTGAGGTCCTAATGGCTGTTTGCAGGCTGGCTAAGCCCCCCAGTGGGGACCCTCATCCCATGAGGATGTGGCCATCCTTGGTTAGGAGTTGATGGCTGGCCACTGCCCCCAGCCACCCAAGCTCCCAGTGGAGGCTGGCTGGAAGCAGGTATCTGGGATTTATTTGTCTTCTATCATTGAAACTTTGTTGCCTTGAGCGGAGGCCTCAGCTGGCCAGGGCAGGTGGGAAGCTTGGCTTCCTCCATCGCCGGGGCAACCAAGCATCCTGCTTGCTCCAGCTTCGTGGCTGCCGGCTGCCATCTTGGTTGGGTTAATTTGCATATAGTCACTCTGATTGGCTGGTGGGCATGGCTTGGAGCATAGTGGACGTGTGGTCAGTTTGCAGGTTTCTCTTTTATTAGATTAGACTAGAGGCCCGGTGCACAAAAATTTGTGCACTCGGGGGGAATGGGGGGTCCCTCAGCCCGGTCTGTGCCCTCTCGCAGTCTGGGACCCCTCGGGAGATAATGACCTGCTGGCTTAGGCCTGCTCCTGGGTGGCAGAGGGCAGGCCCAATCCCTAGGTGCAGCCCCTGGTCGGGCTCAGAGCAGGGCTGATTGGGGAGTTCGGGCGCCGCCCCTGTCATGCAGAGAGCAGGGCAGATTGGGAGGTTGCGATGCCACCCTCAGTCACGCTCAGGGTAGGGCCAATTGGGGGGTTGGGGCACCGCCCCCTATCACACACAAGACAGGGTCGATGGGCAGGTTGCGGTGCCACCGCCTGTTACGCACAGAGCAGGGCCAATCAGGGGGTTGGGGGGCTCCCCCCTGTCACTCACAGAGTAGGACCGATAGGGGATTTGGGGTACCGCCCCCTGTCACACACAGCGCAGGGCTGATCAGGGGGTTGGGGCGCTGCACCCTGTCACACTCAGGGCAGGGCCAATGGGGAGGTTATGGCTCTACACCGTCACACACAGAGCAGGGCTCGTGGGGGGCGGTTGGGGCATCGCCCTCTATCACCCACAGAGCAGGGCCGATCAGGGGGTTGGGGGGCCGCCACTGTCACACCCAGGGCAGGGCCGATGGGGAGGTTATGGCTCTACCCGGTCACACACAGAGCAGGGCCGATCAGGGGGTTGAGGTACCGCACCCTGTCACACACAGAGCCACAGGGCAATCAGGGGGTTGGGGAGCTCCCCCGTATCAGGCACAGAGCAGGGCTGATCAGGGGGTTGGGGCGCCTTCCCCTGTCACAAACAGAGCAGGGCGGATAGGGAGGTTGTGGCCCCGCCCTTGTCATACACAGAGCCGCAGGGCGATCAGGGGTTTTGGGCGCTGCCCCCTGTCACGCTGATCCCGGTGCTGGGAGGCCTCGCGGCTCTGCTGATCCCAGTGCTGGGAGGCATATTACCCTTTTACTATATAGGACAGAGGCCTGGTGCATGGATGGGGGCCGGCTTGTTTGCCCTGAAGGGTGTCCTGGATCAGGATGGGGGTCTCCACTGGGGTGCCTGGCCAGCCTGGATGAGGGGATGATGGCTGTTTGCAGCTGGTCACACCCCCTTCAGGGTGGGGGTCCCCACTGGGGTGCCTGGCCAGCCTGGGTGAGGGGCTGAGGGCTGTTTTCAGGCTGGCGGGTGACTGAAGCTCCCAACCGCTCCTTTTTTTCTTTTTTTTTTTTACTCTGGGCCAGCTTTAGCTCTGAGGCTTTGCTCCAGCTCTTAGGCCTCCACTGCTGAAAGCAGGTTTCTGGCCTTTGTTTACCTTCTGTATTTGAAACAATGTTGCGATCCTGCTGGCTGAAGCCCGGGACTAAAGCAGGTTTCTGGGGTTTTGTTTAGCTTCTATATTTGTAACATAGTTGCTTAGAGTTACAGCTCAGAGGCCTGCAGCGGCAGGCGGGGAACGTTGGAGTCCTCCGTCACTGAAGCAAGCAAACCTCATGTTCGCTTCAAGCTCTCTGGCTGCCGGCCGCCATCGTTGGCTGGCAGTTAATTTGCATAGTGCCCTGGTTAGCCAATGGGAAGGGTAGCGGTCGTACGCTAATTACCATGTTTCTCTTTTATTAGATAGGATTAGAGAGTTCATAGGTGCATTTAAAAATATTTTATTGCACTGGCCAGTGTTTTAGTTACTTGGAACATCATCCCATAAACCCAAAGGTTGTAGTTTCGATTTCCTTGTTGATGTTTCCTTGTGTCTGTCTTTTTTTTCTCTCTTCCTTACTCTCTAAAATCAATAAAAACATATCCTCAGGTGAGGATTAAAAAATGTTTTATTGATGGTTAACCTACAGAAAGTTTACAAACTGTAAGTATACAACTAAATGCAGTGCTACATGTATACACTTATATGACATCTAAAGTACATTAATAAAATATTGAGTTTTTATCCAACTATTATATAACAAAAAAAATCTAGCTATTTTCTTTAGTAAGCAGCATGGGTTTACATAAGCAAATCTATTGCTCTGGGGTATGGCTAGAGGCCACGTGTGATGGTCAGTTTTTTGGGTCAGCTAGGCTGGGCTCAAGTATCCAGTTATTCACTCAAATACTAATTTTCATGTTGCTGTGAAGGTATTCTGTAGATATAATTAACATCTACGATCAGTTGACTTAAAATAAAGGAGAATGCTCTTAATAATCTGGGTGGGCCTTGTCCCATCAGTTGCTAGGCCTAGAAAGAACTGAGGTTTCCCTGAGGAAGAAATTTGGCTTGAAGACTATAGCACCAGGGAATGAAATCAAAGATTTTGTGGAAGACAGGTTTATATCAAATTAAAAAGGTGACGCTTCAGCTCCACAGCAAATTTAGTTTCAGACATCCTTGCTGCAGCAGTGGGCTCATTTTTGACCCTGAGTTCTCCTGATTTCCTCCACCTTTCTGATTACTATCTCTCAGATTCCACTGCATGTGTAGTCTCCTCTATTTGCACTTAAATGGTGGGTTTCACAAGAGTGAATCTGAAGCCATTTTCTGATTTAGTACTCTCCTTTTAGGTAAGGTATCCATGATTGTGGGAGCAATTATAATTATATGCCAATGATTTCCAAATTATATGCCAGTGACTCATCAGCCTAAGTCACTTTTCTGAGAGGTGGATGTACATCCTTAAATCTCTATCTGACAGCTTGGCTTTAATGTCTCCCCGTTGCCTGAAAATCAACATGCTCAAAACGCAGTTCTCTCCCTACAGTGGCTGCCTCAAGAACAGCTGCAGGTCATGCAGTGTCCTGGAGCCTTTGGAAACCAGAGAAAACACATTGGTGCAGTGGTTCTCAACATTGGCTGCACATTAGAATCACCTGGGAATCTTTTTAAAATCCTGATTTCTGGGCCAGAGGATGAGGCCCAAAAATCAGGATTTTAAAAAGATTCCCAGGTGATTCTAATGTGCAGCCAACGTTGAGAACACTGCACTGGTGTCAATGAATGAGAAGTGTTAAGGAATAAAATTTAGTCAGGAAAGTAGAAATATCCATATTTAGCTCTCCTTCCTCAGCATGTCTGGGTTTTAAGACTAATCATTTCACTCTAAAAACCAGCTTCATCAGCTTCATAATAAACATTGCAATGCTTTTTTTTTCTTCGAATATGCTCTCAAAAATCACAATAATTTAATTTTGTGTATGATTATACACAATACTAGAAGCCTGGTGCACGGATTCGTGCACCAGTGGGGGGGTCCCTCGGCCTGGTCTGTGGGGATTGGGCTGAAACTGGCAGTCCGACATCCCCCGAGGGGTCCTGGAGTGGGAGAGGGCACTCTGCAAAGTTGCTGTCGCAAGCTACACTGAGCGTCTGCTCCCTGGTGGACAGTGCACATCAGAGCTACTGGATGGTTGCACGGTCAGCCAGTCACTTAGGCTCTTATATATATAGACAAGATGTAACAAATCTGAATAAACATTATTTACTTAATTCTCCTAACAGTTCTTGAAATAAGTAATTTTGCCCCTATTTTGTGGACAAGAAAATGCAGACACAGGGAGATAAAGTATTTTCTCCAAGATCATACAAAGTAGCAGTAGCATTAAGATTTAAATATAAATGTATCCAATTTAAAAGTCCATTAGCTTTCAACTTCATGAATCCAGGAATTGACATCCCTTTTTCTAAACTATGGCTTAAACGTTATACATTTTTAAAAATGGCTTAGCTAATAGAAGTTTTAAAAAAATTAAATCTAGTGTTCACTTTATACATTCCTAGAAATTTGAACTTTATATATCTTCTTATATAACATAAAATGGCATTAAGATGCAGATCTATTTTAGCAAAAATATTGTATGCTAATGTAGCAATTTTCTCAGGCTGTCTTTTGAACTCAGAATAATGTGTGTTTCCACACAGTTGAGTATGTGTGTTTAGCATGTTACAATTTCTTTCTGTTGGACTATTTTTCTGTTATTCCATTTTATATTCCACAACCAATTTGTACTTTTACCCATACTGCATTTAGCTCATGTGAAAATGTTATTAATTCAGCTATTAACTTATTCTTCCAGATCATGAACCAATAAAATATCCTGTGGAGTAGAAATGAGAACAATACATTTTTTTTTTCCTTACACACAATTGAAACTTATTCAATAAGGTTTCTAATAAAAAAAGAGACCTTTCCCTCTCACAGTTTGAATATTACAAACACCTCAATTCTTATTGTAAAATAAAAACTGTCATTATCTTTCTTACTATAGTGCTATTTGCAATAAATGAGATTTAAATACTTTTGATTTTGAAAATAGAAGGGTTCCCTACCTTCCCCCCTCACCCCCACACACTTCATATGGTTTAGATGTTTCCAGATATCTATTTATATCTTCTCTATAGAATTAGGTTGCTTATTACCAACCACTTTATAGATTCCACTTTCAGTTACCAATTGTCTTTGGCCTCTTCTCTCAATTCTGGAAAGCTATAAGCAGCAGCCCCTTGTACAACTATGAACCAGCCAGATGACCCCCATCCAAAACCCATCACCTAGTATCTGCTGTCAATTCCATTTTTTGTGTGTGTCTTACTGCTACATTATACTTACTTCTTCAAAGAGGGTTTTAATAAGGTGAAAATAATATACAAGTAAATAGACCAGCATGAATCAGGAAAACCAACAAGATCTCAGGAATATGTATATAAAGATGAAAACATAATCTTGATCAAAATGTTTGTCTGTTTATAAAATAAAGTTTCTAGTACCTCTATATATGTTACAAAGAGGAAATAATTTTATTTTGTGGCTGCTAAAATTCCAATAAGAAATTGTAAAATGTAGAAGAATTATATTCATTTTGACAGTTGAGTTTAGATTAAGGCCACAAAATCAGGACATAAAAAAGTATTTTTATAATGTTTTCCACTAAGAATGGCCAGTATTAGAAAGACAATACACAATTTTCTCAACTAAAATTAGGTTATCTATGCTATGCTTTATTTGTACTTCCCTTATTCTGTTAACTCTATTATTGAAAAAATATTTTATCCACTATATTCGAAACTCTCTGATTAAGTAAAATTTCTACATAGGTTCTATTTTCTATTAAAAAATACTTTCTACATGTGTTACGTATTTTAATGTCTTTCAAATTTGTAAATATATACAGTCAACCAGTCACAATACGTTGCTACAACACAAACTCTATTCAAATATTGTCAAAATGCCCCTTTGGAATATGGCACACTCAGGATCCAGCTCATTTGCCCCTATTAAAAATAATTTTCAACACATGATATAAACAATGAAAAAGTGTTGAAAGTCAGTATAACATGTACTTTTTAGAATATTCCATGTGTAGGAGGTCTTCTAGCCTCCTCATTTAACTTCAGAAATAATTGATTTAGCTTGAATTATTCAGATTCTACATCTCTTTAGTCATGGGCAATTTAGAAGGTCTTACCACTTTAATAATTGAGTGTCTGTCAATTCAATTAGCCATGTGGGACTCTAGATCAACCATTAAGACCACACTCAAGTTGAACCTGCTAAAATCCTTTTGTGTGTTCAATTCTTAGAGCTCTCAATGTCCCATCTCTGTACTGGGCTTTATGGCCTGAATAATAGCAGCAGGGCTTACTTCTTCAGGGAAGAGGTGTTTTAATGGCTGTGAAATGCTGCCTTGTTTTTAAATGCATAATTATAGGTTTTGCATTTGCCTGAATATTTTAATAATTTAAAAGATACTTTTCTAGTAATCAAAATGAAATAATTTTCCCTGATAATTACTACAGTCACTTTTAAAGAGTCAATGATGAACGTAGTCATGCTGTGAGATACAAAGAGGTGATTAAACAGAATTTAGCATTGAATATGTTTTTCTCGCTGCCATCTATTGAAGTCACTACTTATATTTAGTACTTGTGAGAAATTAGTATTTTCTTAATGGAATATAATTAATAGCATCTTTTTTTTCATTTCAAGTAAAATGAGTTTTATGCAACTTTTTTTCCATTATCTGTGATTATAATGTGAGGGAGCAAGCACATGTGGAGATATAAGGTCTAGGAAATGGACTCACTTCAAAGACTACCTTCAGGACAGCTTCATAAGCTGGACACCACCTCTAGGGAGAGAGCTTTCTCAGCCTTACTTTAAGGATAGTTCAAGATAAGGGAAATTTAATATTATGAGCAGAGCACAGTACTAGGGAATTTCTATAACAGTTAATACACAGGAATTCATTAAGTAGAACTAGATCTTATTCTTAACGTGTAGCCTTGGATTAAGGCACAGGTAAAGGCTCCATTCCCTGAAAGGTGATAAAATCAAAGCTTACAGAAAGATTCTTAACCTACAGATTGCTATCTATTTATATCAAGGTAAGAAGAGGGGGAGAATATAAAAGGGCAGTAGAAAGATAGGTAGTCCTGTTGTTCTTTAGTCCAAGCCAATAAGAAGGTTTGTATTTGGAAACAGAACTGGGTAAAGGGAGGTTTAAGGGATTGGTGGTGGTGGTAGGTAAATATGACTATCCAATAACACAAAGTCTAAGATGTTTTCCCTGAGCAGTTGGGTCTAAGTTCTTAACGGTAAACAAAAGGCACGGATATCACTCCAGAGCTCAGTGGACATGACTAAATAGCCAGATCTCAAACACTTAAATCTGGGTTAACTGAGTTTGATTTGGGAACAGAGAAAGCCTGGGCTTCATGGGATATTGTCATAGGAATACTGAGAAAAATATCAGGGGAGCCAGGGAAGGAGTGGGAGTTCTTTCCCCATCGCTATAACAATGTTGAATGAAGCCCAGGCCTACTCTGTCTCTCAAACATACTTAGAATTCAATCGCTTTCCAAGATGATTGTTTTCCAAATAATGAGGTTTGTTCAATATCTCCTTTTTCTGGGGAAAATTCTAGTTCACCTGCAGACCTGCTTAATTTATATAAGTGGGATTATCATGTATTCTTTTGTATCTGCTTCCCTTCACTCAATATTATGTTTGTGATTTATCCCTGTCATTGCTTGTTACAATAGTTTGCTCATTTTCATTATTGCTATTCCATTGTGTAGATATTTATTGATATATCGATTCTGCTCGTGATGAAAATCTGTGCTGTTTTTATCCACTCACTTTTAAGCATAGAGTACAGTGATTCAGGTCATTATTTTAGTGTAGTAGGTTTATTTACAAACTCTATTTTTTTTTATAATTTAAACCACAATACATAAATACAATGAATTATTAACAACATAATTTAAGAACAGAGTCTTATAATACTCTAAAAACACTGGAGAAAACTGGAGAATTTCCTATTGATGAAAGAATTTGAAAGATGAGTGAAAACAGAATGTAAAGGTTTAGAGGTAGGCATGTAATTAACAACATGATACCCATGCATGGCCTTGGAGAAAGGTATGAACTCTGGGCCTTCCTATGGGACATACTCCTCCACCGAGTCTTGTGGCTTCACATAACACGTTCATTCTTGCGTGCATTTCCCTCGCCCCTTTATTTTTTTCTCTGTTGTCTATCAGAGCAACCCAGACATTTCCACTTCAATGCTGGCTCTTGATTTCTCCAGGCTTCTAACAGCCACTATCAGCCAATTTGCCCTCATTTCCTGGGATATTTTCTAGGGTATTAAGTCCTATGTCCTGAGAATGTGCCCCCAACTTAACAAAGTCTCACATATCCAACCTCATGTCCCAGCTCTCAGGATCAAGCATCCTCTGTATTCCCCTGGTTCTTGGTCAGTACAGGCAGGGTAGTTCGTATAGTTCCTTTGGTATACACTCCTTGTCCTTTCTTACTAGGCATAGCAACTCCCTGGCAAGGTTATGTGGGGATTTTAGAGTTGGTACAGGTCTGTCAGCACGGGGGAAGGGTAGGGACACTCCTAAATGGAGATACCTGTTAGCTTGCAGGGAGGGGGACTCTTACAGGATGGGGGAAGTGCTAGCTCTGAGTGGGGAAGGAGCCAACTCTGCTAGCACAGGCATCGAGATCTGCAGAGCCAACGTGCTCAGGGACATCCACATCAATGACTCCCTCCGTCCTATGTTTTACAGTCCCAGGTTTTCCTAACCAGGACCCTGATCAGAGCACATGACATGTGCCTTGGACCAGCTTTTAAATGTCCCTGAATCTCTGTGACTAATTATCAGAACTTCAGTCCTACTTAGTTGCATCAGCTATTCCATTGCAGGAGATGGAGGCCTTTCTGCAAGCTACTAAAGACACATGGAAGAGATTTATTGGAGGTGTTGTGAAGGACAAAAGGAAGAAGCAAGAGAAGGTTGGAAGTGCCTTCAGAATGTCAATGCACATCTGACCCCCTTTAAGCAGAGAAATGTAAAACACTCAGTGCAGTGTTAGAAAAGTTTGCGTAGTCAGACGGGGATATCCTTAAGCTGCAGTCATGCTTTTAAAAAGTCCCCATCGCCCGGCTGGTGTGGCTCAGTAGTTGAGCATCGACCCATGAACCAAGAGATTCCCAGTTCAATTCCTGGTCCAGGCACATGCCCAGATTGCATGCTCAATCCCCAGTGGGGGTGTGGGGGAAGCAGCTGATTGATGTATCTCTCTCATCAATGTTTCTATCTCTCTATGCCTCTCCCTTCTTCTCTCTCTAAAATCAATAAAAACCTATTTTTAAAAAAGATAATGTCCTTTAAAGTAAAAAGATAAGAAATAGAAAGTCCCCCATCTTGGAGGAATGGGCCTCCTCCTGCTGTGAATCTCTGCTGTGAGTGGTCTGGGTGCAGCTCTCCTGGAATGTGGAGTGAACACAGGCTAGAATAGATCTATAGGAGAAGCAACTGAAGCCATCCGTCTGACTTTCCCTCCATCAGCAAATCTAGATGCATATTGCAAGGGTACCACGAACACATTTCCCAGGCTCCCTTTTCAACTGGCTCCCTTCTTAGCCCATGGAAAGCACTGGAGGATATGGGTAGGAGACAGGAGAATGCCAGGGAGTTACTCTCCCGCTTCGTCTTTTGGCTGACTGTCCAACAGCACGCAGCCCCTGTGTCTATGTTCCCGGCAATTTCTGGGCGGCCCCTGCTCTGGTCCCAGGCTGCCCAGGGGCCTCTGGTTTCTCTGCTCTCAGTGGGCTTTTCTCACTTCCTTTTAGCCCCAGGGTGATTACAGTTTCCCTCTGAATTAATCTCTGGATTCAGTCACTGCTCTCTTTTTGGCTTCACAGTTTTTCCATCATTTAAATAATTTCTTTTATTCAATTTCTTATGATTTGAAGAGTGAAAGTGGTTTTATTTGCTTATCTGGACTCTAACTGATAGAATTAGAATAAATAATGTAAAAACCCACACCACTTTCATAAAATCATATCTTTTTTCTTTATATATAGCTTTCAGAAAATGAAAATATTACAGTTTTCTAATGATACCTTCTGAAATTAATATACTAAAATTATTATCCATTCTAGGGATAGTCTTTTCTCTATACCTTATGTTTCTAACTATGTTCTTAAAATCACAGCAAAAATGAGTTAAGAAAAATAAGAAATTACATTCCATAGAACATGTTTACATGTTAAAGACACAGTATTTATAGTTAGATATAATTCTAATTCTATATTTTTGATCCTGATATTTAAAAAATATGAATTAGCTTAAAACTAAATTAATATACATACATTTCAAAACAGAAATGTATATTAACTTGGATATTTTTCTTACCCATTATTGAGTTTTTAAGCCAATAGGTAATGGTAATAAAATGTTCAATGATGCATTTAAAATTCTTTTAAGTCTTTTTAAATGGACAGCCCAGAGACAGATTTATCTACCAGGTAGATTTATTTTTACCATTTATACTGAACTGTAATGAACACATATACCTGTATCTTGATCTCTACTGATACGTTTGACAAGTTAAGTAACCTTTCTCAGTGTTTCTAATTAGTCTGCATTTCAAGCATTATTAGTCAGCAAGACTTGCACAGTCTAATATCACCTATGATAAAGAATTATTTAAACATACACACACAAAAAGGAGAGGGAGGGGAAAATAGGTCAGCAGAAATGGAGAATTATTTTTTGTAGTTTTACTCTACAAACTTATGTATTTGATACATGTGAAAAAAAGTTATATAAATTATTGGCTTTGCTAATTACCTTAACTGTGGTCTTCTTTCCTGAACATTGGCATCCATTGGAGGAGCACCCTTCCCATCATTTTTTTACCACGCTGGAACCCATACTAACATTTAAACATTAAAGTTTCCCAGTGAATTTGAGAGAGTATATGTCCCAGTGGCAGTAGGATTGGGATGTTTTTACCACTCATATTTTTTATAATCCATATTGTAATTGAGTCTATATAGCCCTGGCCAGGTAGTTCAGTTGGTTAGAGCATCATCCCCATACTCCAAGGTTGCAGGTTCCATCCCCAGTCAAGCCACATATAAGAATCAACCAATAGATACATAAATAAGTGGAATAACAAATTGTTGTCTCTCTCTCTCTCTCTCTCTCTCTCTCTCTCTCTCTCTCTCTCTCTCTCTCTCTCCCTCTCTCAGTCTCTCTCCCTCTCAACAATAAATTACTTTTAAGAAGTGCTTTATATACTCAGTGAACTGATTGGCTGTCACCTGATGCTGGAAAATCAAGTGGTCTTTGAAGATCTCAGAGAATTTCTACATAAAGCATCTATACTAATAAAAAGGGTAATATGCTAATTAGACCAGACATCTTTCAGACATCCATCCAGATGTCCTTCCAGACAAAGTCATGGTGATGGGGGCCAAGGCAGAGGCGGTCAGGGGCAATCAGACCAGCAGGGGAGGGCAGTTACGGACGGCCAGGCCTGCAGGGGAGGGCAGTTAGGGGTGACCAGGCCGGCAGGGGAGGGCAATTAGAGGTGACCAGGCAGGCAGGGGAGCAATTAGGGGCATCAGGCAGGTAGGCAGAGTGGTTAAGGGTGATCAGGCAGGCAGGCAGGTGAGCAGGAGCCAGCGGTTCCAGATTGCGAGAGGGTGCAGGCCGGGCTGAGGAACCCCCAACCCCCACCCCTGTGCACGAATTTCATGCACCGGGACTCTAGTTAGTTAATATACATGAATGCATACTTGCAACACAAATACATAAATAACACACAAGCAAGAAAATGTGCATGGATGCCACTATTCTTTTTTCTACAAATGGTTACCTAGCCATTCTTGATAGTAATAACTACTAACATATAGATAGGTAGCTGTAGAGAGTGAGAGAGACAGACAGAAATGAAGATGGATACAAAGATGAAGCCCAGAAAACACACATACTAAAACACAAAGAGATATTTACTCATCATTGACTTGGGAACCAGTGAAACTTTTTTTTTCTTCCACAGAACCAGTTTGAAAATCTTTGAGAAACAAACAAAATGGACATGAGCAGATACACTGTTTCAGAAGGTTCACTGACCCTCTGAAGTCCACCAACTCACTATACATTTTCTAAAATGATCATTTATTATTTTTCTAACAGGGAAAACCTAACTAAGATGCTCTTAAGAAGAAAAGAATAGGCAGCTTACCTGGTAATGTGGAAATTTTCTATACTTCTAGGAAATTAAGACAACAAAATCTTTCTAAAATTAACATGGCGACATAATATAAAAGTAAGACTATTTTTAAAATGTGAATGTAGTTGTTTTGAGCAGGATGGGAGGACAAAAAATCCTATTTATGAATACTACATCATCTTTGTAACATTTTACTACTTAGGTAACATAAAACTAAACTCAAAATATTCCCTCAAAATCATTTATAACCGCTCAAAATCTTCCATAAAGGCATTGTATTTTATTCAGTTTATTTTCAAACTGTCTCATTTGAGAAACCCTTTTGCATTACAAACAAAAAAATACATGGTGCCTCCGGTGTAGGAAGAATGAAAATATTATTTCCTATGTATAATAACATTTTAGTGATTAATATCTAATATATGTAGAGGCATAGTTTCAATTTTCCTTGAAAATGGAGATCAAGCATATTTGCCAGGGGAGTTTTCTATCCAATATGTTCACATGTTTTATATTCTGTGGCTGGATTTAAAGCTATGAATCTTCCCAGTGTTTCTTCAACTGTGCTCCTTTAATTATCAAATAAGGATTGGATTTGTTCATACTCATAAATAGTGTCTGTACTTCAGGTGATTGGTGATAATATTGATGCTACTTAAGAATAGTGTATGTTAGCAAATTAACAGAGGAAAGTAACTACCTGAAAGCAAGTACCCGAGGAAAAAAATAATTGCAGATTATGTATTTCATTTAATAAGCAATCTTGAATAAGGTAATTGCATTTGTGTGTTTTTAATACTGTTTTTAAGTTATTTCAGGAGGCAGAAAGGAAGATGGAACAAAAAAATGAGTAAACTTTAGCTTACATATATTTATAATAATTTTAACTTTACTCAAACACCTAAAATTGAAATAAGACAAAAATCTAATCTATATAATGAAATTAATTTCTTATAAACCCAGTTTGATAGTTTTGTTATTTTTAATGTTAAGTCTTTTCCTACTCTCAGTCCCACCTCGTGTTTTGTAGCCTCGTGTTTTGTAGTTTTTTAGGGATGTTCTTTTAACCAGGGACTAATGATATGCTGGGTGTCAGGACAGGAGTTGTTTGTGTTGGTAATATTCTTCAGGATAATACTAAGGCACAATACATAATTCATGAGGCTGGGCTTTACTAAAACAAGCATTGCAGCTGTATCTCAGGGCCCCTACATTTCCAATTTTATTTCCTACCATTATCCCTGAGAATTCTAGGAGGTTAGCTTCTGTAAGTTGAGAACCATTGTTTCTACATTTGGGCATTATTGATAGAATAAAAAATGACACCTTCCCCTGCGGGTACCCAACAAGTATTTACTGATGTATACATTCTAGAGATCTCCAGTCAGACCAGTAACCTCCGTTTGACCTCTCCATTCAGAAATAATTTTATCATTTATCTGCAGACATATCTGTTACCTTCTCTCCTTTCTTTAAATTATCCTAGTTGTTATGCTAAAACTCCAAATCTATCACATAGATTAGATTGTACACCATTGTTAGTATCTCATATACATTTATTTTTTATGTGTTAGCCTTTTTTCTCCAACACAATTACAGGCAAGAATGTTATCTATATTCTTCAATAATCTCCTATAGTACCTAAAGCATATTTTTGTGTTGAATGAAACATAAGAGGATGAATTGAAAATGTCAGCTAAAGGCATAAGCAATTGTAGGTATTTATTCAACCCCTATTTATTGAGTACCTACTTGATGTGAGAAATTATACTTTTGATGTTAGAGATTCTAAGAAGAAAAAAAGACATTAATTTCTTGGAGCACATTCTATTGATGTAGACTGGGAATCTCAACAAAAGTTAAAATGAAGGAAATTAGTACTATAAGTAGAGGAAAAAACAAGATGCAATAGAAATAGGGGCGGACTGTGTGATGGGCAGAATCAGCAAGAACTTGACAGAGGGTATGAGTCTAGAGTCCTAACTTCACTTAAATAGAAATTTTATATGATTACCTTTATTTGTGTAAAACAACCCTTTGTTAATTGGCAATGTCTTACTTAGTACATTGTTTTTCTAATGTGAAAGGATAATTTATTCACTGTTAAATCTACGTCTATTCTAAATACAACAACACAGCTGAGGGCATTAGAGAGCTCTTAGGTATTAATTTTCTCATGAAAAGAAAAAACTAAGAGCATAGCTGCAATAGGAGTACACTCTTATTTCCAGAGCAGATTTATTTATCAATTTGTTTTTAATCCTATCCACAAAGTAGCACAATCTGTAGGCTCATACTTCTAGTTGTAGATGTGATTTATTCAAGCAATACTAGTGGGATCCACCTCAGTGCAGCTTTATCACCCATATTCATTTACTCCAAGTGCTAAACTTAAAAGGTAATCCAATGTTGTCTAATTTAAAAATTACATGTTGCATGCGCTCATAAAGCTAGCAAAATTATGCATTTAGTTTTAATACTGGCTTGATATAAAAATTTTTATATAAAAACACAAAAAAAGTTTATAATCCTTACAATAAATATAGGGTACACACACTTTGAATAATTATAAAGTCACTCTTTATTAAAATATATTTCATTTTAAAAATTGAGCTAACAGCTGTTAAAGTGTATATACATATTTTTGGGACACCCTGTGTGCATAATTTCCTTAATATTTGGAATGAGTTTTAAAATACTTCTGAGCTTTCACTTTAGAGCCCTGTTTTGGCCAGGGCTTTAGAGTTCTAGAATGGATTCTATTACCATTTTATTTGGAAGATATTCAAGTCTTGGGTTCAATGTTTGCCTTTGGATTTTTTCATTAGTATTGGAACTGCTCTGTAACCCATCCATCCATCACCTTATCAATCTAGAATAACAAAAGCAAATTGTATTTATTTCATATAAACAACTTATTAGAATAAGAGCCATACACTAGCTTAATTAAAGAAAATTATCCCAGACATGATCTCGTTACATTTGAGGCCAATTTTTTTAGTCCTTCTTCTCTACAACATTTAAATTGTTGATCTTAAGCAAAAAGTTAAGCAGATATTTCTCCAGCAAAATGGATTTATTCAGGAACAACAAAGAGTTGCAATACAGAACATGCAACCATGGCAAGTCAAGTGAACGTCCCTTAAAACAAAGGAAACTCTTTTGCAGAGGGGAAGAGGAAGTTGACAGGGCTATTATTAGAGCTCTTGTGCTTAGAAATCAGCAGTCACCATAGCCTGTGAGAGCTCCCCCTTCTGGCCTCCTTACTTCATTTAAAATGAGATTTGTTTATTCCTTTTTTAAAAAAACAGCATCTTGCCATTTTGCTGCTTCTCCAGCTACCTGGCCCAGTGAGGAGAGCTGTCTTCTTGTGGGATGGATGCTGGTAGTCCTAGTGCAGCCCTGGGAGAGGACAGTGCCCTTCTTCCATTCCAAGAGTCATCTCTGGCTGCTCTTACTGCTCACTGGGACAGGAACCCAGGAGCACCGTGTGGTGGGTGAGGTTAAGTGGCAATCTCCAGCCATTTCAACCTCCTTGGAATTGCCTTTCTCAACTGCAAGGCACTGGAAAGCTAAACACTATTTGTTTACAGACTTCTTTTGTAGCCATTGTGGATGCAAATTAGTGTCTGCCAAATAGACACTCCTGAGAGATTTGGCAGGCAGGAATGAGGCTGCAGACAACTGCGGTTGCTGTGGGCAAGAGGGTTGGAGGTGTGGTTCCTTTCTGCAGCAGTGTCCCAGCCACTGGCTTTGGGGTTGCGAAGATGTAGGTACAAGGAATCACCACTACTTCAGAGAGTACCTGAGTCTGACAGTGTAAGAAACAGCCTCCAGAGGCCCCTTCCATTCTCACTATAGCTCCTCTGGTGGGACAGTTAAGTAATGTTATTTGAGAATTCATCTTGAACACTCAACCTGTGGTTTTTATGACAACTTCCTGTTTTAAATCCTGTTCTCCTTAAAATAATTAGAATGGTTTGGGTGGTGAGCACACAATGCAATATACAGACACAATATTATAGAATTGTACAGTTGAAACTCACATAATCTTATTAACCAACTAGAGGCCTAGTGCACAGAATTCGTGCACTGGGCGGGGGGGGGGGTCCCTCAGCTTGGCCTGTGCCCTCTTGCAATATGTGAGCCCTCGGGGGATGCCGAATGATGGCTAAGGCCTGCTCCCCGCTGCTGCGCTCGCCAGCTGTGAGCCCGGCTTCTGGCTGAGCAGCGCTCCCCTTGTAGGAGTGCACTGACTACCAGAGGACAGCTCCTGCATTGAGCGTCTTCCCCCTAGTGGTCAGTACACGTCATAGTATCCAGTCGTTCCATCGTTGGGCCAAAAATGGCTCTCTGACATCTCCAGAGGGGTCCTGGATTGCGAGAGGGTGCAGGCCAGGCTGAGGGACCCCACCGGTGCATGATTGGGGCCAGGAAGGAACGCGGGAGGTTGGCCAGCTGGGGAGGGAACACAGGATGGCTCCAGGGCATGTCTGCCCCGTCTCACTCAGTCCCAATTGGCCAGACCCCAGTAGCAAGCTAACCTACTGGCTGGAGTGCCTGCCCCCTGGTGGTCAGTGCACATGATAATGACTGATCAACCTTTCGACTGTCTGCCCCCTGGTGGTCAGTGCACATCATAACAAGTGGTTGAGCAGCCTTAGCATATCATTAGCATATTTATTAGCTTTGATTGGTTGAACGGATGACCGGACACTTAGCATATTAGGCTTTTATTATATAGGATATCTCCTCAATAAATTTTATTAAAACAATAACAACTAGAATGGTTGCTGTTTCCTGAAACTGAACTATAATAGATATTTATTGTGAGTTTCACTCACAGCTGCCCAAACTTGGCTGTTTTCCATTTTACTACATTTGCAGCTGTTGCTATCATTGATGAACGGTGCACTCATTTTAGTAACCTTATTTCCAAGCTGCTTTCACATGGATGAGGAATAGCTGAATATCATTCCTGAAACAGTCCTGGGACATGTAATGTCTTATAATCAGAGACCTGTTAGCTCCAGATCAGGTTCCAAAACCCGCTTCATTGATTATCTGAGAAATAACCTCCCCTTGGGTACTTCTCAGTAACAACATCAATTCCCTTCCGTTGAAACCCAACTCCCTGCTCACAAGTTTTTCTGTGTCCTCAAGAGAGTCTGACATGTACACACTTCCTAGATAAAAAGTATCCATTCTATTTTGTCTCCTCTTGCTTTATAATACTCATAATTCTCGTATCGGAACAAACTGTAATTGTACCTTATACCTAAGCCAGACACAAGTTCTCACTAAAAATAGAATAAAATAAATGCTTAGAGGAAAAAAATAAAAGTGAGCACTTCTTTTATATTCACTTATTCTTACGTGTTTTCCATGATTTAAAAAGCCACTTATTTTTTCAAAGAATCAAATATACTAGCTAATATTAAAGTCAATTTTTATTTCTATGCAGATTCTCACTTTGGTCTTTTATGGAATTTATTTCACGTAAAATAATATATTCTCTTTGTACATTGAATGGAACTATAATTCTCTTACATATCCACTTTCATATTTTGACTCCCCAAACCCATATCATTTCATTTTCCTAAATTAATGTGGTATCTGTTAACACTTGAGCATTTAATATTTTAACTTTAAAATGAAATTGTTTTGAGATTTTATTTTTATTGTGGATATATTTACTACTCAAATATTAATGCTTCAGTTTAAGTACACCTAGCATATCCATTTATTTATTGTGGTAAATTAAAAATGCTACTCTTCCCATTGATAGATGGACTCTAATTCCCTTTCCCTGAAAAGCCAGGCTTGCCTTATGATTTACTTGTCTAACAGAATGCAGAAAAAGGTCGGGAGTTAGACATGAGCAGCTGGAGTGGGCCCTGCCCTGGGGTCTTGAACAGGATGGGACCAACATTGCCCTCAGACTGCCTCTCTATGGGTGGTCTAGCAGCCAGCAGTCCACCAGGGGGCAGGTTCTTGGCGCAAGCTCAGAGGAAAATGACATGACCTCAATGTGACCTTACCTGGGGCCTGAACTAATTATAATAAAATTTGCATTTCAGTTTTGACCCTGCCCCACTGTGGGTTTTTCTGTATGCATTATGGGTAAGGGCATGCCCAGAAGAAATAATAGTTATGTAACCCTTGTCTGTCAATCATCCCTGAATGCAAATGAAAGTCTCCACCCAGAAAATCCCTCTTTTAAAACCAGGAGTTTGGGGCCATTCTCTCTCACTTTCTCTCTCTCTCTCTCTCTCTCTCTCTCTCTCTCTCTCTCTCTCTCTCATGGCCCGCTCTAAGTTTGGAGTGTATCTTCCATAAACTCCAATTTTTTTGACTTTAAAATCTTTTCTGTGTCCATGAAAAGAACTGAGGTCCCAGCCAGTAACCCCAATCGGTGACACTTGAACTCGGTAGCAAAACTGTAACAAGTCTTGCAGAATCTACCCTGACTATTGGAACACTTGTTTTTGTGTATGTCCATGAAAAAGTGCAAGAAACATGAAATTACCATGATGTGAGAAGCATAGCCTTGTGAAAATTATCTGAAAGATAAGACACCATGGGGTGGGAGTGTAAAAGAGCAGGAGAGAGAGAGAGAGAGAGAAGAGCTCAGAAGCTCAGAGATACCAATGAAGCAGCCATGTTGTAAGATGATCCTGAAGCAACTGAATACTGAAGCCCCAGCTGAATCCTCAAGGATCAAAACAACAACAACAACAAAATCTGTGCAAACAATCTATCTATATATATATATGACTAACGTGCTAAGTGTCCGACCATTCGACCGTTTGACCATTTGGCCAATCGACTGTTTGACCAGTAGCTATGACACACACTGACCACCAGGGGTAGACGCTCAATGCACAGGCATGGAAACATGGAACAGACTGATTAATCTCAGAGGGAAGGGAGGAGGGGAGAGGCCAGGAAGAGATTAAACAAAGATCTTATATGCATACCAGAGGCCTGGTACATGGATTCGTGCACCAATGGGGTCCCTTGGCCTGGCCTGCACCCTCTCGCAATCCAGGACTCCTCGGGGAATGTTGGACTGACAGTTGCTGCCTGATCACAGCAGGCCAGGCCGGGGTCCCACAGGTGCAAGCATCCATGCACTGGGCCTCTAGTCCAGTGGTTCTCAACCTTCTGTCCCTTTAAATGTTGTGACCCCCCCAACCATAAAATTATTTTTGTTGCTACTTCATAACTGTAATTTTGCTACTGTTATGAATCGTAATGTAAATATCTGATATGCAGGATGGTCTTAGGCGACCCCTGTGAAAGGGTCGTTTGACCCCCAAAGGGGTCGCGATCCACAGGTTGAGAACCGCTGCTCTAGTCTCTTCATAAACTTCTGGCCTCTGATATTGGAAACCAAATAAAATGGTTGTTTTAAGCCACTAAACATTGGGAGTGTTTGGCATGTAACAGTAGAGGAACAACGTATTTATTCATTCAATAAATATCTTCAAAAACTTACTGCCTGCTGGGTAATACAAAAATGACCATGTTAAGTAACAGCAAAATCCTTGGTTTAAAATGAAAACACTCTAGTGTAACAGGCAAGCAAATGGTTACACCAAAATTTGCCAAGAACATTAGAGAAATGTACAGAGTATTACAGGAGAGGAGATGAAAATGCATTTCATTGTAAATGGGAGGTGAAGATAAGGTAAAGAATGACAAAGAGGTATCTGAGTTGAGCCCATGTAGTTAATGGGAATCCTTTATGTAGGCAAAGGAGTTAGAGACATTGTAGGGACAGGGAACAACTTATGAAGGGAAAATGAAATGTGTTCATTGTTGTATCAGTGAGATGATTTCATATAGATATACAGCAAGATGTACACAAGGGGAATGAAAATCTTCTTTCAAACCATTTTGATAATTATTAAGGGCCTTGTGGATTATATATAGTACTAGAGGCCTGGTGCATGGATTTGTGCACTGGTGGGGGGCATGGCCTGCGGGGATTGGCCCACTATGAGAGCCCCACTCATCCTGGTCAGCTGAGCGGCGCTCCCACTGTGGGAGCACACTGACCACCAGGGGGCAGCTCCTGTGTTGAGCATCTGCCCCCTGGTGATCAGTGCCCGTCATAGTGACTGGTCAACCAGTCGTTCTGGTCGTTCTGCTGTTCGATCACTGGGCTTTTATATATATAGATATCATAGGTAACAAGTTTCTAAAGGATTTTAAAAGTAGTTAAACCATTATAACAAATAAATCCTCAAATATTTGGCTGTTCAAACACAAGAATATTTATTGTTCACCAAAAAGTCCAAAACCTCCAAGACAGGTTTAAATTAACTGGCATTGGAAAGATGGCAGTGGGACAATGCTCTGCTCCACACAGTCATTCACAGACTCAGAGTGATGAAAGCATGAGTTCTTCAACACATGAGCTACAAGGTCACTTTGGGGATCTAAACCCAGAGGCAGAAGGGAAAGAGGATGGGGTATCAAATCTTCAATTCTTTATGCAATTATGCAATTCTTTATGAGTAATGCCTGGAAAGTGGTTCATATCACTTCCACCCACATTTCCTGGGTGAAAGATCAGTCAAGCCCTCACCATAAGAGGGTCTGCAAAATGTAGTCTAGCAGATGCTCAGAAAGAGGAGAAATCGGCTGTTTTTTGTTTGTTTTGTTTGTTTGTTTGTTTAACAGCCAGCAGTCTCTGTCACAAAGGTGAAATTAAAAGATCTTGACAACTAACTCAATTTGGAGAAGTTTAACAGAGAAGCTGTTCAGGATGACGATCTGATTTCTCACTTGAGCAGTTCAGTGTATACTCATGTCTTTTAGTTAGAATAAGGAATACGGAAAGAAAATACCATCTACTGGTTTTATTACGATTAGACAATATTAACAACAACAAACCATTACATCTCAATTTTTATTAGATAAGAAAGAAACCTCAAACTTTTAGGGGGTTAAGTAAATTTCCTGAGGTCATATAATTATTAAATGACAGATCAAGAATCTAAGACATATTTCATTTCATAATCACATCTTTAACTACTTATACAACTTCTAAATTAGAATATTCAGAAATCAGCTGTAAATAGTCTTACAAAGTTTGTGAAATTCTAGATATAAATTTGCGTGTCATGAGAGCACAGAGAATATTTGAAACTGGCTCCGTTTCTCAGCTAGCCAAGGGTGCGTGTATAGATAAATAAGAGAAACACAGAAAATCTGCTAAGAGTCTCTTGGTCCTGGACCCTAGACTGCAGCTCCACTGTGGCAGGGGTAAAGAAGAGGCAGACAAGACATGTAAGACATGTCAGAACCACTTGTCTTTGAAAGCTGAGAAATGAGTCACAGGAGGACTCTAAATCTGGAAAATTCAATGCTGTGATTTCTAAACCAAGGGGGTCACGTGTGGCGGGAGGCTAACAGTTTTCACAAATTTAGCTCTCAAATCCCAAAATCATAGTGTACGTTAATGACCAACTGGGCAATACTAAAAAGAAAAATACACCCAACTCTTCCTATTGAGGTCATTTATGTCCTAGCAAAGAGTTTTCCCTGAGCACTGAAACACTGCTTCCTCTTCTATCAGCTTAACTACCAAATGGTATCATGTTTGCCTTGTAGGCTTCCACCATCTTTCCACAAAGGGTATGACAGAGACTGCTGTCTGTTCACAAAGCCAGTGTCTCCTTCCTGAGCTCACAATTAGGCTGAGTTGCTCAGGCTTCCTGCAGTTGAGCTTGGTCATGTGACTGAGTGCTATTGGACAATGCCATATGAACAGACATGATGCAAGATGCTCACAGGCTTGGCCCACGAATTCTCCCCTTGTATGTGATCTCTATCTCTATTCATGCTCTTCCTCCATCCATTAACTATACATAAATGATTCAAAGATCCTAGAGGATGTCAGAGCTCCAGCATAACAAGAATTATTTAGAGGTAAAGTAATCCCTTGAATAATGTAATTTTGTTCAATGTTTGTTATAACATGGACAAGTAAAAAAAAAAAAGTATTGATTCCAAGCTGGGGTGTCTGTGTGGAGCTTGCACATTCTCCCCATGTCTGTGTAGGTTTCCTCTAGGACTCCAGATTCTTCCCACATCCATAAGATGTGCACATGAGATGAACTGGTGTGTCTAAATTGTCCCAGACTGAGTGAGTGTGTGAGTGGCCATGCCATGGGAGGGTGTCCTGCACAGGCTTGGCTCACACCTGGTGCCCTGAGCTAGTGGAACAGGTTCCTTAACTGTGAACTAGAATGGTGTGTTGAAAAATCATAATCATATTTATTTCAATGTGTTCAATATTATAAGTGTTTTGAGTCTTTATTTAGAAGTTGGATCATGTTTTTTTTAACCAGAAGCACGCTGTAGGAATTTAACTCTTGTTTATATCAATTAGCCTGTGGTAAAACTTATTTTGCTATACATCTTTTCCATTAAAGTTGCAGTTTCCAAGAACCTACTAATGGCATTAACTGAGACTTACTGTACACTTGAACATAGAGGGAAAATTCACTCTCATGCAGTTAAGTTAATGAAATGTTGGAAGTTGTTTGTTGCAACTTGTGTTATCATAATTAGTGCATAGGAAGATGGTGAAAAATCCTACAGGACCAACATGAAAGCAAATGGGGTTTCTAAGTAAGGTCATATTGTAAGAATTTGGGGTTTTAGTCATTTATTATATTCCCAAATTTAGACATTTGCCTTTATAATATGCCAACAAAATTCTGCTGAAAACATTTGATTAAGAGCAGGGAGAGTCAAAGCCATGAGAAAAGAAAGGAGCTGAAGAGATAAGACAAAAATTAGGGGAACAGTGGCACAAAAGTCAAGGAAGAGTAGAACTAAAGAAGAAAAAAGTTAGCCACAGAGTCTAATGCCACAATATACTAGGAAACAATACTCATCATACCAGCTGAGGCCATGAGCGCCAAATAATCAATGCCAAAAATATATATTTAGTCCTGAGAACATGCCAGGCAGTGTACTAGCCAGAGATGACAAAAGAACCAAGGGACACTAGAGCCAGCCTTCACAGAGTTGCCATTTTAGAGGAGTGGCTTTCAATGACAGCTGATTTGAAGCAGGTTAACTTTTATTGTGGAATTATTGAGTACAAAAGAATTAAACACAGCAGAATATGGGACAGAGGGTGATGGGATAGACAGAGTTATAAAATGATATAAAGCAGGGAGCTGGAACACACTGAAGGAAGGAAAAGTGATGTGAGGTGAGGTCAGAGGCAAGAGAGACACCACCTGTAGGAGGAGCTCTGATGCTGGCCTCTGCCGCTGCAGGAGCTGTGCACACTGCAGGGACCTGCCAACGAAAGAGCACACAAGTCCCAGAAGGAGGAACAAGCTTAACATCACACCAGTGGGCCAAACGGAAACCTGTATAGCACCCAACTTAGGATCGCAGACCAGTTGTTGAAGAGTAGTTTACAGCTCAGATGTAATAAATAGGTAACCGGGACAGACTTTGTCTGACAGTTTCTTAACCATTTTTCTCTTTGTCATTAACAAATGTGAAGAAATATGCTGAGATTATACAAATATGCACCAACAAATTTTAGCATTTATTAGTGATTCTTGCCTGAATAATTTATTACTGTGTTATTTTCCAAAGGTTGATTTACTATTTCCATAATCTTTTCTACATTTATTATTTACAAATTTTTTTTTTTTGTAAGGAAGAGCCATCAGTCTTACCTATTTGTTAGTGTATATGAATATAATGATTTAATTACATGGGTTTTAATATATTACTATTATTTATTTTGCTGCTCAAATTTCCTTAGATTTAGCCACTGGGAGCTCTTTTAGAGAAACTTCTGAGTCTTTCTGACATGCTTTCATGATCTTTTCTTACTCTCTAGCACCACAGAATGTTCTGGAGTTTTCTTGTATTTTCCCCCACCTCAACTCTGGAATTAGTCTTTTCTCCAAAGAACCTTAAATTACTTTTAGTGAAAAATCTTATTTAGAAACCCAAAACTGGTTTTGCTACTGGAGTAACATGTCCCTAGAAGCATATGAAGCTAAAAAATACTTGTATATATACATACATATATACACATATCTGTATCTATTTACAGTGGGGCCTTGACTTACGAGTGTCCCGACTAACGAGTTTTTTGAGATACCAGCTGTCTCTCGGCCGATTTTTTGCATTGAGTTAACGAGCTCCTTAAGGAGCTCGGTCTCAGAACAAATTAAACTTATAAGTCAAGGCCCCACTGTATATATACATATACATATATATACACATAGACATGTATATAAATGTATATATATATATATATATATATATATATAGTGATGTGTGTGTTTATCATATTCACAGAAGTACTATTTCCTCCTTATTCCTTCTATCCTGTTCTCCTTTCCCCATTCTTTTCACCTTACTCCTAGCTACCAATATCTGATACATACATATTTTTTCTCATCTTTTTTCTCGCATGTTAAATACCATAATATCTTTTGCAATTCATTTAATTCACTTATATCCATATCAGTTTATACATAATTTTCTTACACAGAGGTCAAAGTGTTTTCTTCTAATATTTGTATTGCTTCCTTTTTAATAATATTTATGTCCTTTCCATTTGGAGCTTATTCTGTGTATGGTGTAAAGTATGAATCTAATTTCATCTTTTTCCAAATGGCTATCAATTGTCACAGTATCATTAATTCCTCTCTATCCTCGTTCCAGTGATTTGAGATGCCACCTTTATCATACACTAATTTTCCATTTGTATTTGGCTCTACATCTGGGCTGTTCATTTTATTTCACCATTCTCTGTTATGTGTCAGCACAACATTATTATAATTAAGAGCTTTAAAATATGTTTTAAAATTTAGTAGGTATAGTTACCATGTAGGTTTCCTTTTTTAGTGTTTGCCTAGCTATTCTTGCATGTTTAGTTTTATCATATGAACATTAGCATAAACTCGTCTAACTTTATTTTAAAGCTTGCTAGTATTTTTATTGGGATTATATTGACTTTTTAAATTACCTTAGGGAGAACTGACATGATTATGATGTTGAGTCATTTTATAAAAGAACAAATTGCATCCCATTTGTCCAACGTCTACTTTAGTACCTTTCAGGAGTGTTTTAAAGTTTTCTTTATGTAGGTCTTGCATAATTCTAATTCTTTTAAAATATACTTAATCTTTGTTGTTATTACAAATGGATTTTCTTTAATATTATGTTATCTAACTGGTTACTTTCTATATAAATAAAGGTTATTGATTTATATGTGTTAATTTTATAGCCTGCTACCTTACCAAATTACTTATTGTTTTATTTTTTATTCTTTTATTATTAGTGTTTATTATTTTTATAAATTATTATATCTGGTTTCAAAAGTTCACTATCATAGTATCTGTAAATAGAGCATTCTTATTGTTTGCCAAATATTTTGCCTATAATTGATTGATCTTGTCTAATTTGGAAAATATATATATAAGAATCTTAAATAGTAACGGAGATAGTGGGCATTCTTGCCTTGTCTTAGTAAAATGACTTTAGTGCTTTCTCATTCTGTAAGATACTGGCCTTGAACAAGAACAAAAAAAAAAGTAGCAACCTCAAACACTTTGTTTTACCATTGGAAAGATACCTGCATGTTGCAGGTTTGAAGATAAAAGAGAAGATAATTTTAAACAAAACTGTAAAAGTCACTTATATTGTGGGCATTGATTTTCAGCCTTTTACAATGTGATACCTCTTAATTTTAAAGTGTTTCATGAGAATCAATGCACCAATGTCTACAAAGCCACTAAACTAGTAAGACCAACAAGTTGTTATTTGTTATTTACTGTGTGTTTGTGTTCTTTCCATGCATTCTCAACTGCTTGGCCAGCCCTGGGAAGTTTCCAGGGATAAAACCTGTGTAATCTTGGCTTACTTGTGTAGAAGTGAAGCCTAATTATTCAGAACAGGTTAAAGAAAGCAGGTTCCGAAGAACTCATGGGTTGTTCAAAAAAACTCTCTGTGAGCAGAGGCTACTTGTTGCCTTGAATTTTATGTAGGACAAAAACATGAACCAAACAACAAAAACCAAGGAACCTTCCTACAGGGATGGCAAACATGTGACAGCGTGCCCTCAGCTCTCCTCCGCAGTGACACCCATCACCCACACACCACAGCTCCTCTCCGTGCTCAATAGACTTGTGATCTCAGAATCGTTCTGGACAAAACTACCTCTATTACCCTCTCCCACTAACAACTGGATTGAGTAAGTCATTAAAATGAAAGTGAATCTGCCAACTGTGATTGACATCAGTGGTTCTCAACCTTGTCTGTATGCTGGAAGCACCTGGCAGAGACCTAACCACCATTCCTGCCTGCACCCCACACAGAGAATCTGCTTTCTTTGTTCTGGCCTGGGCATCACTGTATTTAGAACTCCTGGGTGATTTTAATACGCAGCCCGGAAAAGCCTGAGATGGACTTCTGCAGCAAATACAGGCTGACGTTCAGTCTGTGCTGACCTTCATTCTGGGAACTATATAATTCCCCACTGCAGCTGCTCCTGTAATGCAAAAGGTGTGCTCCTCCCACACGACATGGTTCCAGTCAGCAGCCAGGATACTGCCTGGCTGATGTGAAAAAGCCCATTATCTGAGCCTTCATGGGAAGGGGGGGGAGGGGGGGGACTGAAAGAAAACCTCCTTAGGCCTGACCTTTGCACACACTGTCTCTAGAATTATTTTTTATATTAATCGTGTCTTGTTACATACATTCAAATCCAGCTCTCCATTAAAAAAAAAGTTAAGGTAGAGATACCACCTATTCTGTTTCCTTTATTTTACAGAAAAATATATTGAAAATCAGAGCAATATGTGATTTGTAAAAGGTAACAAACTTGGTAGTGGCACCGGTTAGTTGAAAATGCAGTCCCCTTTCCTAACTCCCAGGATGGGGTTTCCTGGGTTCAATATTTCTTACAACATTAGCCTTTATTGTTTACTTCCAAATAGTAAAAACATAGGCCACTTTTATTATAGTCTGATACCATCCTCAGAAAAATAGCTAATTTAGCAGGAAGATCATAAGTAAAAATGCTCTAGTCGGCAGGTTTTCGTTTCTTCCCACCAAATACTTACTGACATGCACTGCTAATGAGAACAGCAAGGGTTTTACCCTACCTCTCCTTGCTAATTTCTGATGTCTCATTGAGATTTTCCTCTTCTGAACTTTGACAAATTACTCTGAACTTCTGAGTTTATTGAGACACTGTCCTCATTTCCAGAGTACATTGAGTCTCACACTACTAAATAATTTACCCTGGAAAATGATACTTAACTAATAATCTGCTACATGAATTCAGTAAAGACTAGAGATGAGATAGATCTGAAAATGAAACAAAATGTAAAACAAGAATAAACACAAACTGAGAGACCTAATAGGGGTGGTACAATGTAACTTCATATATTACTAGTATTCAAATTAGAAATCTGTTTTTTATGGAAAACCAAAAGACTATTGCAATAAATACTATAACATAATGAATTGATTTCTTAAAAATTATTGATGAAAAAATTTATTATACTAACACTTCCATTTATAACATAACTTAGTACCATACAAAATCATATCACCTAGTTCAAATTATAGTCATAGATTAATATTGACAAACAATAAACTTGACATAAAACAATCAATGCATAAGGCATTCATGAATATTTATCTTTAAGATAATCACATTAAAATTGTCATTGTAGTTGTAAATAAGTTGTCTGTAAATAAGTATACTTTCTGGGCAAGCTTAGAATTCTTGTTTAATACTGTTAATTGTAATTTTATGGTAAAAGTATTAACACTGAAATGAAAATCTTTATTATTCTCCAGATATTTTAAACCTAGATTTAGGCCTATTATTCCAGCATTGGAATTTGCAGGGGGAAAAATATACAAAAGATTAGAAATAATAATAACAAAAGTATATATGATGTCAAAGCAACTGCCTTGAATATTTCTTTTTAATGAAAATCTGTAAATAGATAAAAAGGAAGAATAAAATTATTAAAATTAGATCTAAACTAATGATTTCAATAGAATTTTAGGTTTTGAAAGTAGTAGTCTGATCTAATCAAAGGAAAATATCAGCTCTCTCATTAGCTACCTCTGGGGTTTCATGCAACTCTTAATATTTTGGATATCTATGCTTTAACAGAGATGTAGCCTTCAAAATAAGTTAGCATAATGTGATAAGGATTTGAAAGTTAAATATAAAGACATTTTGTCACCAAATCTACACTAATAAAAGAGAAACATGGTAATTGGCGTACGACCACTACCCTTTTCATTGGCTAATCAGGGAGATATGCAAATTAACTGTCAGCCAAGATGACGGTTAACCGCCAACAAAGATGGCGGTTAATTTGCATATGTAGGCACAATGCAGGGAGGCGAAAGGGAAAGCAGGAAGAAGCCCCCTGCCACTGACAGTGATCGGAAACCCAGGGGGTAGCTAAGAGCTGGGGGGCAGGGCAAAGGCGGCCCCCCAGCCATGATCGGAGAATCGGGCGCCTTTGCTGCCCTGGACAGTGATAGCAGGAAGTAGGGGTGGAGCTAGCGATGGGAGCTGGGCACGGTTGAAGCTGGCAGTCCTGGGAGCTAGGGGTCCCTTGCCTGGGCCTAAAGCGGAGCCTGCGATTGGGGGGCCGCTGCAGCTGTGGGTCCCCGCTGCCCGGGCCGGACGTCTAGGCCAGAGGTGTTAGGCCTGGGCAGGGGCGGAGCCTGCAACCACGGGGAGCTGGGGGTCCCCTGCCCAGGCCTGACGCCTCTGCCGGAGGCCTCAGGCCTGGGCAAGGGGCCGATCCGGTGATCGGCGATCGGAGGCTGATGAGGGTCAACTCCTCTGGCCGAGGCATCAGGCCTGGGCGGGGGGCGGAGCCAGCAATCGGAGGGGGCTGGGGGTCCCCTGCCCAGGCCTGATGCCTGGGCCAGAGGCATCAGGCCTGGGTGGGGGGCAGAGCCGGGGATTGGGGGGATATGATGGTCCCTTTGCCCAGGCTTGAAGCCTGGGTCAGAGGCGTCAGGCTTGGGCGGGGGGGTGGAGCAAGCGATCAGAGGGAGATGGGGGTCCCCTGCCAGGCATGATTCCTGGGCCAGAGGCATCAGGCCTGGGCGGGGGTCAGAGCCAGTGATGGGGGGAGATGGGGGTCCCCTGTCCAAGCCTGACACCTCTGGCAGAGGCGTCAGGCCTGGGCAAGGGGCCGATCAGTCGATCGGAGGGTGATGGGGATTGATGCCTCTGGCCAAGGCATCAGGCCTGGGCAAGGGAGGAGCTGGTGATGGGGGGAAGAGGGGGGTCCCCTGCCCAGGCCAGAATCCTGGGCCAGAGGCATCAGGCCTGGGCCAGGGGCAGAGCCAGCAATCAGAAGTGTCTGGGGGTCCCCTGCCCAGGCCTGACGCCTGGGCCAGAGGCATCAGGCCTGGGCTGGGGGCAGAACCAGTGATGGGAGGAAATGAGGGTCCCCTGCCCAGGCCTGACGCCTCTGGAAGAGGCGTCAGGCCTGGGCAAGGGGCCGATCCTGCGATTGGAGGGTGATGGGGGTCAAGGCCTGAGGGCTCCCAGTATGTGAGAGGGGGCAGGCTGGGCTGAGGGACCACCCACCCCCCCGACCCAGTGCACAAATTTCATGCACTGGGCCCCTAGTATTAATATATCAAGTTATCCTGGTGTCTGCTGGTCCAAAATGAGATGCTTTCCCCTTTGGGTTTAAATCTTGCCTTATGCTTGGCAACCCTTCTTGGAAGAAAGGTTTTTGTATAAATAAGAAACTTAATGGATAATTCATCCACACAGAAGGCTGATAGTGATTCCTGGGTAGAACATTTCCTTAAAGAGGACCAAATTAGAATACCAGGACTCTAAAGAAGGAAAGAATATCTAAAAAGAGAACAATATGTTAAAAAGAAGATAGAGAATATCTAAGACTATCATAAATTTTCCAGGACAGCCTTATTCATCAGACGCAATTTTACTTGAGGTAGAAAAAGTTTTCTTCACTGTAATTTAGTTTTGGGGTTGTTCTAGTATCTAGAATAAGCTAGGTTGCATTCTTAACATATTATTTGAATATGTGATATTCACATATATTAATTTTAAAAATTAAAGCAGCAGTTTTCTTTCATTGTTGAGACTATTACAGATGTCCCTCATTTTACCCACCTTTAACCACCTCCACCCAGCACCCACTCCCCCTCACTTCTGGCCATCACCACACAGTTATCTGTGTCCATGGGTTATGCATGTATGCTCTTTGGCTAATCTCTTTACCTCCTTTCATTTAGTGCCCCCTAGGTGACCTCTGTCAGTCTGTTCCATATATTTAAAGAAAATAAATATTTTAAGAAGCAAATAAATCATATAAATATATCTGGACAGATGAAAAACCAATAACTAGAAAGAGGAAAAAAATGCCTATACTTGAAGCATTTTCTTTACCATTTAAAAATCTTTGGTTATTACAGTATTCAGGACAAAATAGGCCTTATCAGAACAGGATTTTAAAGAGATAAAAAGTCATTTCCTCCTTTCCTGTAACACTGAGAGTTACAAACATCTTATTTTAAATGAACTTGTGCCTTTTCAAACTGTAAAAGTTACATAGCAGCATGCAAAAGATAAAAATCTCACCAACACCAACAAAAGATTTAGGGGTAGAGTTGTAGAATGTAACACTTCTAAAATTTTGAGAAGCACTGTAAATTATTCATTATTCCAAAAAGACTACCTTGTAAATCAATAAGTTTAGGTTGGAATAACTGTTCTATATTGTCACTGTGAGGTCTACACAGTAATTAAATGTGAATGACATCATTTGGAGACTAGCACATGGGAAGTGGCAAATACTAATTATATGTATGCAGTTTTTAGAAATTTATGAGTAAACTTGAACTGGAAAATCTTTCATTATTAGTCTTGACAATCAATGAGGGTAATGCCAACATAACTGATTTGAATGTTTATTTTTTAATGACGATTGGTAGGTTCAAAGCAAGAGAAACAGTGGTTATTTCCACAAAAGTTCGTTTCAGAGATAATATGCCCCAATTGGGGGTAAAAGGTGTCATTATTTAGTTATACAATGTAAAGTGGTCCCTCTCATTTGAGAAAATATGTGCTTTGACCATGACATCAACACTCAAAATGACTTAGCTCTTCTCTGTGACCTCTCACTCTGACATCCTGGTCACACACCATCCTTTGATCTTTCAATCCTACTGATTATAAAAGCCTTATGTCTCCCAGCAATCAGTTTCCTTTGTTCTGAGCATAAACATAACATAATAGGTGTCTGGGTGTCAAGGACATGAGGATACTTTATGCTTACATCAGGACCCTGATTTAATTCAACCTGACCTATCCAGAATACCTGCTCTCTTTTTTTTTAAAAAAAAATATATTTTTATTGACTTCAGAGAGGAAAGGAGAGGGAGAGAGAGATAGAAACATCAATGATAAAAGAAAATCATTGATTAGCTGCCTCCTGCATCCCCCCTAATGGGGATTGAGCCCGAAACCAGGCTCGTGCCCTTCACCAGAATCGAACTTGGGACCCTTCAGTCCTCAGGCAGATGCTCTATCCACGGAACCAAATCACGATACCTGCTCTCTTTTCTCTCTTCCTGAACATTCCAGGTGGCACAGAATATTGCTCTCCTCTCTTACCAGTTTTCAAATATATTCATCACCTCTGATGATGGTGCAATAAAAATACATTGTTCCATTATTTGATGCTGTGCATGTATCCTCCAATTGCAAATTTCTGCATGAAGAGACACTCAAACCACTATTCTAAATCAGAGTTTGCCACTTGCATAAATTGGATTTGTAAATAGGAACCATTTACAGGTGTGGTTTCTTTGCTTTTCAATTTTATCTAATGACAAGGAGCAAACACATATTCAAGGTTAGTTTATTGCTCCTACTTTATTGCACATTATGAGGGTACAGCTAACTGCAGAGACATATGACATCAACCTAGCCAGTCAGTGTGTCACCAGGTATGAGATGTTCCTCATGGTCTCTTAAATTATCATATCCCAATGGGTGTTTGGTATCAGCCAAGCCAATGCACCTGCTCATGCTACATCAGCTCTCAGAGGAGAGAGCTAAAGAGCTTTCTCACTTGGGCAAATGAACAAGGCTCTTTTTATTGGAGCCCAGGCACATGAGAATGCTACCTCAACACCCAATTTCCTTAAAGCTTTCTAATGTAATTCAACTATCATCATTGAAACAAATTGACTTTTGGCCATGGAGTTAACTGATTAGATCAGAGTCTGGTGATCATGTAAAGGGAGCAACATTGCCTGCTACTTCAAGCCCAGCAAAAGACAAAACAGAGATTTTTCCCCAGGATTTTTCTCAAGCTAAAAAACAATGACCTCAGCCTGGCTGGTGTGGCTCAGGGGTCGAGTGTTGACCTATGAACCAGGAGGTCACGCTTCAATTCCCAGTCAGAGCACATGCCTATGTTGCAGGATCGGGCCTCAGTAAGAGGACATGTAGGAAGCAGCTGACCAATGATTCTCTCTCATCATTGATGTTTCTATCTCTCTATCCCTCTCCCATCCTCTATGAAATCAATAAAAACTAAATATATTTTAAAAACCAATGGCATCAAATACTATGCTGTGTATGACTTAAATAACTATAATTTTGATAAGTCCTACCCTGATAGTGTCCTGGAAAAGAGAGGGCTGAAGTCTTGTGATGCTGCATGGAGGAATAGAAGTGGAGTAGAGCTCAGCTTTTGCACATCAGAAGAGACCCCAGAGATGACAGAACTAGGGGGTGGGTGGTTTGGGTGAGATAGGTAGGGGTAGTGGTAGAGTATAGAAGATCCAAGATATTGAATGGAGGAAAGACCCCTCTTGGCTATTGCCACACAAAAGTTTTTACTTTATTCTCAACATTTATTTTTCTAATTTTATCTAGCATAACCATTTTCTTAAAAAAAAATTTTGCAAACAACCCAAAATTCTAACATGAAAAGATTGATTTAGGCCTACGACCAGATTACTCTACTCAGCAAAGCTATTCTTTAGAACTGAAGGACAGATAAAGAGCTTCCCAGACAAGAAAAAGCTAAAGGCGTTTATCACCACCAAACCAGTATTACAAGAAATGTAAAAGGGTCTTCTTTAAGAATAACAAGGAGGGAAAAAATAAAATATAAATAATAAAGTGGCAATAAATATATATCTATCAACAATTACTTTAAATGCTTCAGTCAAAAGACATATGGTGGCTGAGTGGGTAGGAAGACAAGATCCTTGCATATGCTGTCCACGACGACTCATTTAAGATCAGAAGACACACACAGAAATACACACCGAAAGGATGGAAAAGACATTTTACGGGGAAAAAAAGCTGTGGCAGCAATACTTACACCAGACAAAACGGACTTTAAAACCAATGTTATAATAAGAGAGAAAGAAGGAGCCAGCATGTTATTTATCTGAAGAAACCCAAAACACTAATACAAAAAGACACATGCATCTATACACTCACTGAAGTATTATTTACAGTAGCCAAAATATGGAAGCTTCCTAAATATCTATAATAGATGAATAGAGAAAGAGAACATAATGCATATATGCAATGGAATATGACTCAGCCATAAAGAAGAATGACATTTTTCCATTTGTGACAACATGGAGGAACCTACCTACAGAGTAACGTGCTGAGTTCAATAAGTCAGACAGAGAAAGACAAGCCATATGATTTTACTTTTATGTGGAATCTAAAGCACAAAATAAACAAGCAAGCAGAACAGAAACAGATCCATAGATTCAGAGAACATGTTGCTGGTTGCCAGAAGGGAGCGGGGTTTGGAGTGATGAGTGAAAAAGGTGAAGAGTTTAGAAAGTACAAATTATTTTTCTGACATCTGAGGTTCTGCCTGAGATGCTCATGCATATATGCATGGAGATGAATTATCTATGATTTTCTAATCTGAGCTCCATCTTGAATTAAACAAAACTTTGCTATTGAGTTTTGTCAACACAGAATCCGTTGGTTATCTAGTCTCTTACTTCGGCATCATAATGAAGGCACTAGACCTTCCAAAGATCTGCCTCTTCTAACAGCACAGTGATTCCTATATATATCTTTACAATTGGTGCTGCAGGAAATTTTCCAGTTTAAATGATCTAAAGTATATCATATATGCAAATATGAGAGCTTTCAGATCCAATAGTTTGATAAGGTTCAAAGACTAACAAATCTTCCTTAATGGATATTTCATTGTTCTTTCTAATTCGACTGAGTCTTAAAAAAGTATTAAAGATGACCATTATCTGCTGCAATCTCTACATTTGTAGTTCATAGCAAAAGAAGAGAAAGGGCAGCATATCATGCCAGACAGTCTGTACTGCCAGCGCCTTGACAAGTGTGAAAAGGGAATATAACAGGGACTAAGACTCTGTTTATAGCCAACACAACGTTACCATAGCAACTATTTTCCAAGAATATTGCCATGCACTTTGTTAAAAAAATTATTTCTTTCTCATTAAAATAATTATATATGTATATTTTATTTACTGTATATATAAATAGACAGATCATAATTATATCATTAAATATACAAAAATAGCTCACTAAATTAAGCAATAGATGTTTAGTCATTATATTATATATCTACAAAATATGTAATTATAGAAAAATGCTTATAAGTGATAAAGCAAGATACTTATAATATATATATATATATATATATACACATATATATGTGTATATATATATATATATATTTCATCTCTAGATATGTTATACAAATATAAAGGCCATAAAGAAATTTATCTAATTATTATTAGCTATTAATTGTGCTATCTTTGGAAGAAAGTACAAACAGGGGAGTGATTTTAACAATTTCTTTTCTAATTTTTTTAACATGGATATATTGTGCATGTAGGTGACAACATTTATTAAAATCTATATATAATAAAATCATTCTTCTCCCTCTTCTCTTTCCTTTCCTTTTCTCTCTCCTCCTTCTTTCATTTTTTTTTCTTTTGCTATATTGTTCTGAATTTTAAATATGCATAGATTCTGCCCTTTCTCACCCTTCTTTTCCTTGCAAAAAAATTCAGTGTTTTTTTTCTCCAGACAGACAATGTGCTCAGGGCTAAATGATAAATCATGATTGGCTTAAGACAGTCCTGACTGTCTTAAATGATTTCCCAATTTCCATTGTATGTAGTAGGGTAGCTGCACACCCAGTTAGGATTGCCAGGTAAAGTACAGGATGCCAGTTAACTTTGAATCTCAGATAAACAATGACTAATTTTTACATCCCAAATATTGCATTGCACCTACTTACAGTAAAATTCATCATAGTTTATCTAAAATTCAACTGGTTATCTTGTATTTTTATTTGCAAAATTTGATGCAACTTCACTCCCAGGTCTGGCAAATGGAACCTAATGGAAAGACTTGCAGGGATTTCTGGGAAAGCTTTTGCCTTCCTTATTTTTAAAATATATTTTTATTGACTTCAGAGAGGAAGTAAGAGGGAGAGAGAGATAGAAACATCAATGATGAGAGAGAATCATTGATTGGCTGCCTTCTGCACACACCCTAATGGGGATCAAGCCTGCAATCAGGGCATGTGCCATGACTGGGAGTCGAACCATGACTTCCTGGTTCACAAGTCAACGCTCAACCACTGAGCCACTGTGGCTAGGTGCTTTTGTCCTTTTTAATAAAATGGTCTCACAGGACTAGTCCTGCCCTCTGCCTATTCTTGAATGTAGATGTAGTGTATGGAGATTAATAGCATCTTGTGATAAGTGTTATCACAAGCATTGGGAATGAAAGCCACAAACTGAGAGGAAAGATTGGAAAGCTATCTGAAGCTGGTCTCTGGTATTAGACACACTGGAGGCTAACTCCTGAATTTTTCCTTTACAGAAAAAAATAACTTCCATTTAGTGAGAACATTGCAAATTTGATTTTTGTATATTTTAATCTGAATGAAGTCATAATGGCTACATACTGCTTGAGGACTACTCTGCTTTCTACACCAAGAGTGCTTTGCTTATAGTGATAGTAATACAGTTATATATTCCTTCAGCAATTATATTTTGAGCTCTGACTTTATGCCTGACACTGTTTTCCTATACCCCTCTCCCAGCTATCTGTCAATTATTTTCCATGAGGACTCAAAGAAAGTTGATGGAGTTACTAACATGCTTTAAGTTCTTCCAAAAACATTACCTGACAGGCCATTCATATGGAAAAGTTCCTGCAAACAGCTTGGGTTGGGCTGCAAATTGGGATGGGTGGGGTCTCAGGCAATCACCAATGCTGAGTCAACAGTGTGGGCTCCTTGATTAAAACTCAGATATGGCTGTCAGTCAGCTCTGCACAGAGCAGGTCCCAGCAAGGAACAATGACCACTGCAAGCACCCCTATATGGGAGAAGTCTACCCCCGAGGTCCTGCCCTGATGCCAGACAATCCAGTTCCTTCCCATGTGTCCCTGGTTCTCCCAAGCCATTGCCCCAGCCCTGGAGCTCAGAGGAAGCAGGACCATGTAAGTTCCTTTAACAGGAACTGCCTGGATCTCCAACAACCTCCGGGTCACTCAGCCACAATCTCCACTGGTTTTCCACCCCAAAGTTATGGGGACGTCTCTTCCCAGCTCTGGAACCCTGGGCTAGGAGTCTGGTATGGGGCTGGGACCCCTTGCTTCTCATGGGAGGCCTCTGCAGTGGAAATATCCCTCCTGATTAAAAAAAAAAAAAAAAAAAAAAAAAGCTAGCCCTTTTGGTGCCTCCAACTCTCTTACTAGTCTCTATGTAATTTCTTCTTTACTTCTCTAGTTGTAGGACTTCCATTCAGCCAGATTTCAAGTGGTTCTGAATGATGGCTTTCTGTATTTTAGTTGTAATTTTGATGTGGTTGTGGGAGGTGGTGAGTACCAGTGTTTACCTATGCCGCCATCTTCCTATTTCAAGTAATATACCCTTAGTCTTAAAATAAATCTATTTAAAATATATTGGCTATGTTGAAGACAACTCAGTTGAAATCTTGAATGTATACACTGAGTGGCCTGATTATTATGACAACCCCATCAGTACTTCGTTGGGCCACCTTTTGCCTTCAATACTGTGGCGATTCTTCTTGGCATTGACTCCATGAGATGTTGAAAGGTGATGCGAGGAATCTGACACCATGCCTGATGAATAGCACTGTCCAGTTCTGTGAGATTTAATGGTTGTGGAACCAGCTGCCTGATGACTCTTTTAACTTAGTCCCACAAATGCTCAATTAGATTGAGATCTGGTGATTGTGGGGGCCACCTAAGCAAGGTAAAATTCCCCTCATGTTCTTGAAACCACTCCTGCACAATATGAGCACCGTGGCATGGTACATTGTCTTGTTGGAAGAAGCCATCTCCATTGGGATACGCCATCAACATGACAGGATGAACTTGGTCAGCAACGATACTTAGGTATGCTGAGCTATTCAGACGTTGTTCCACACAAATTAAAGCGCCCAACTCATGCCAGGAAAATATGCCCCAAACCATAACACTGCCCCCACCAGCTTGAGGGGTTGTACTCATGCATGTGGGGTGCATGCTTTCATGCTGTTTCCGCCAAATTCTCACTCTGCCATCTGCATGATGCAACTGGAAACGTGATTCATCGGACCACATGACTTTTTTCCAATGCTCAAATGTCCAATCCTTGTGTTCCTGTGAGAAGTGGAGACGTTTTATCTTGGTAACTGCAGACAGCAAAGGTGTTCGAACAGGCCTTCGGCTTCCATATCCCATATGATGCAGTGTACAGCTAATTTGCCTACAAACGTCAGGTGGTCATAATAATCTGGCCACTCACATTAAAATATATCCCACGTTCAAAGAATGTTAAATTGCATTGTTTACCCATATCTTCAGAAAAAAAATCACTTCTACTATCATGGTAAACAACCTGCTTCCCTATTTATAATGGTCTGGCCCTCTAGCAACTTCAGCTCGAAATTATAGCTAATTTGCCTACAAACGTCAGGTGGTCATAATAATCTGGCCACGCAGTGTGTGTGTGTGTGTGTATGTGTAAATACACATACACACACACACTGAGTGCACATTATTTTGCATAGAAGTTATTTTAAAGAGAGAACTATTGCAACTGAAATAAGTGCTGTCAAAAGTATGCTCTGTCAACATCAGTGAAACAGAAGGGCCTTAAATACAAGCAAATTTATCACTGACCATCTTGTAATCTTTCTGTAGTTCACTAGATGCAATATTTCATAATAAAGTTTTAGAATATTTAAAATATGTCAAATTTTTGAAGTGTTTTTCTAAATGATATTTTAGTTATGTCTTTATTGATAGACTTATCCTACATTTTATGAACATATGAAAAAATGACATTCTTTATATTATTATTGTCATGCTACTTTGCTTCTGTTAAAACTCCAAAATTTGAGTTTATTTTAGGCCATAAATAAGATTTAAAATCCTTATTTCATTTTCAAAAATTGGAACATTCTTTCCAGTTGTTTCTTTACTATAACTCATATTTCTGAAGAAAGCAACATTCTTTTCCTTATGATAGTCTCATAAAGCTAATTCAAATGACAGATTGTGAAAACAAAGTGATATTAAAAATGTACTTGGATGAGAGGTTTTGGATTTTTAGGAATATTTATGGCAAAGAATGTGTTGATGAAATAAGATGGGCCATTAAACCCTTACAGTTAGGATGTAAACCGATAAAGAAAATGAACTATTTTTAATTCTTGGTGTTTTATCTTAATTGAATTTCACTTGTGTACTTGATTTTTAGTAACATGTTTGGCTTTGAAAGGATCAAGGTGTTGCAAAACACAATGTATAAGACAAAAATTATAAGCAATCATTTCTAGCAACTTGCACTTAGAGAAAAGAAACTCTTATCAATGAATCGTATCTCTTATTCTGTTCTGTAAACATTTCTCAATTCTGCCAGTTTTACTAAGCAAGAACCATTCTATAAAAATAAACAAATTATTTATTTGTCTAATTTAGAGAAAAAAGAACTCCTATCAATAGACATGTGTGTCCTCAGTTTTCTAGTTCTCCAACATAATTCACATCAGTTATAATTTCTGTTCAACACTACTCTTTGCTCACTGATTAGTACTGACCACTCACAAGTTGGACATAGAGACAGACCAACACTACTAATTTTAATCTGTGACCTTCCTCCAGGCATGGTGCTTACATGACATTGAGGATTTGGAATAAGTTAGTCCAGTGGTCAGCAAACTCATTAGTCAACAGAGCCAAATATCAACATTACTTCTTCAAAATAGACTCGCCCAGGCCGAAAACTGACTTCTGTGCATGGGCCACGAAGTTTCAATCACACTGCACATGCCCCACACGTGGTATTTTGTGGAAGAGCCACACTCAAGGGGCCATAAAGCCGCATGTGGCTCGCGAGCCGCAGTTTACCGACCACGGAGTTAGTCTATCCCAGGGATTTACACATTAGATCTGGTGGGGCAGGTTTCTACCTTGTTTGTTATTGTTGCAAAATTGTAGTTGCCTGTTGTTTTTAATCCAAGCTTTATTGAAATACTAATGGCCCGGTGCACAAAATTCATGCACATTAAAAGGGGATTAATTAGAGGAAATATTTTAATATTGCTATTTGCCCTTTCTCTATAATAGAAGTGTCAGAGATGAAAGAAAATTAGTAAAATGTGTATGAAAATCTTCCTCCTGTCAGAGTCTTGGGTGCACCACAGGACCCAGAATCAAGTCCCTGCCCACCCACGTGTGCCTCCAAATCGCGTGAGACCCAGACCCGGCTGCCCCCCCCCTCCCCATTGGGCTAGATTCAGACCCACCTGGTCCCACCCTTGTCAAGCCCCACTGGGTGGGGGTGCAACCTCAGGTCCCCTGGCCTGGCGCCAGGATGGAGGTCACGGCCTGAGGTCCCCCAGCCTGGGCCGGGGTGGGGGCACACCTTGAGGTCCCCCATCAAGCCCCACGGGGGGGGTTGCGGCCTGAGGTCCCCCGGCCTGGGGTGAGGAGAGCAGCTTGAGTTCCCCCGGCCCAGCACTGGGGTGGGGGACGCACCTTGAGGCCACCCGTCATGCCCTGCCAGGCAGGAGTCATGGCCTCAGGTCCCCCGGCCTGGCACTGGAGCAGAAGGTACAGTCTCAGGTCCCCTGGCCCGGTGCCAGGGCAGGGTGCATGGCATGAGGTCCCCTGACAAGCCCCATGGGGCAGGGGGCCCAGCCTGAGGTCCCCTGTCAAGCCCTGCCGGGTGGGGGGCACGGCCTGAGGTCCCCCAGCCTGGCACCAGAGTAGGGGGCGTGGCCTGAGGTCCCCTGTCAAGCTCCACAAGGGGGGCCGGGGGGGGGGCGCAGCCTTAGGTCCCTGCTGATTGCTCATTAAGGCTCATTACGGGAACTTGGCCTCTGCTATGGATGCAGCCATCTTCTGTTACGGAAACCCCGCCTCTGCTGTGGGTGCAGCCATCTGTGGCTAAGTGATGGTCAATTTGCATATCCCCTCTTTATTATATAGGATAATTGACATACTGCATTGTGTAAGTTTAAGGTATAGAGTGTAATAATTTGATATCTATATAGATAAAAGGCTAATATGCTAAGTGTCCGACTGTCCGACCAGTCACTATGATGCACCTGACCAGCAGGGGGCAGACACTCAACACAGGAGCTGCCATGACACACACTGGCCATTTGCTATTTCTAGAGAAATAGCACCATGGACCAGGCACCCACAAAGCAACACTTGGCTTTCCCCAAGTGGGATACAGGCCCCGCCACCATCCTGGAGCAACAACCCACCAAATCGCAGCCAATGCTGCCGAGACCCCATGGCGCAAAATGGGGCCCACAGCCCAGCTCAGCCTGGAAATGGTCGCTGTGGGCATGGGTAATGATGTCACATAGCAATGCCCGGCTTTCTCTCCCTAGCAACTAGCCTCCTTGGAGTTTCTTCAGCTCAGGAACATGACTTGCTTTATAGCCAGGTGAAAACATTTTACACTTTTACCAAATGTCTGTGAAGTGTTTTCCCATGCCTCATTTCATTTGATCCTCATAGAAGTCCTGGAATAGGTAGTTAGGAGATTCAGTGGAATCCTATTTTATTTTCTTTAGCTGGAAAACGGAAATTTAGAAACTTTACTCGACTGAAAAGAAGTAAGAAATGATAGACCTTGAAAACTTCAGGTTTTCTCACTGCACAGAATATAGTCAAACACTGCTGCAGTTAAATATTTTACTCTTTGTTCTCCCTGTGTGATCTATAATAATAATCTGTTTCATGTTGATATTTACTGCTGTGTTGCTGACAATTACCTGAAAGAAAAGTTAGGCTGCTTCACTGAGCTGGAAAAAGTTTAGCTAAATCAGAAAGCAGGTTTAATTAAGCAAGTTTATTCTATATCTATAAAAGGCTAAGTTGACTCACGCATGCACAATACATATAAAACTCTCACTGGTGTCAATTGCACGCATGTGTTTCAATCTGTCATTGTCGATTGTAAATTTGGTTGACACTTCTATTATAGAGAAAGGGTGAATAGCGATATTAAAATATTTTTTCTAATTTCCTCTCAATGTGCACAAATTCATGCACCAGGCCACTAGTATGTATATAACTCAAAATGAGTACCACAATAGCTATTTAACACATCCATCACCTCACATAGCTATATTTCTTTTTTTCTTTTTTTGTAATGAGAACTTTTAGGATCTCCTTTCTTAGCTACTTTCAAATATACAATTCGAGATTGTTAACTCTAGTTATGATGATGTACATGCATCCACAGATTTATTTTATAAATTAAGTCCATACTCTTTAACTACCCTCACCCATCACTTTTCCCCTTTCCCCAAGACCTTGAAACCACCTATCCACTCTGTTTCTATGAGTTTGTTTGTTTTTTGTTTTTGTTTTAGATTTTACATATATACAATATTGTACAGTATTTTTGTTTCTTTGTGGATTTATTTTATTCAGCATAATGACTTCAAGGCCCATCTATGTCACTACTGATGGCAGGATTTCCTTTCATTTTCTTTAATGGTTGAATAATCCATTCTATATGCATATATACTACTTTTTTTACCCATTTCATTAAAGTCAATAATGAAAACCATGTGAGGTAAGTACTATTATTTTAATGAAGAGTAATTGAGGCTCAGGAGTTGGGTATCTTGCTCAAGGTCACAAGATTGCTAGACTCTTCCCCAAAAGGACTAATTCATAAGTGTAGAATAACATAAATATGCTAAAGCTTTATTAAAAAATAAAATCTATATTTCTTTTAGAAATGAGCCTCCATTCATTTTAATGTAACTATATCTCAAAACTGAAACACCTTAGAAATTCCAAACACAAAGTTATTATTGACAAAAGAAGCAATATAGTTTTTTGTCTGTTTATTAGAATACTATGAAAACCCAATGAAATATCATTTTCCTTAAAATAATTAAAAGTAAATTATTCTAAATTCAGGATAAAGTTTTTATTCTTCTAAATTTATTTAGAATAAGTCCTTACTTTAACTCATTTTTTAATGCTTATAATATTGGCGTTAAGTTGAAGAAATTAATGAGGTGGCTCATTATCCATTTTTCAGGCTAATTCTTATCGGAGTTTTCAAAAGTAAATGTGACTAATTTGAAAAAGTAGTTTTGTTGGACTTTTGGACTAAATTTTTCTATATCAGCAAATAAAGGATCTGGTTAAAAACAATCTATATATTTCCATACCTGCTTATCACAGGAAAACTTCCAATCTATTCATCATCACAGTCACAAACTCAGTGATAGACTGTCAGAAGGTCTGGTTATCACCTATCTAACATCTAATTATTTGAGCAAACAAAATTATTCATAAGTTGACAAACTTAAAAATTGAGTATGTCTAGCCTCAACTTAATCTTTTTTTCTTTCTTTCTTTTTTTTTTTTTTTTAGAGACAAGGGCTCAATGAGATGATTATCAAGTTTATGTTATCTCTCTTTCCTTTACACACACACATACACTCACATCACATAGTATCATATAAGATATATGAACTTAATTTTAGTATCATAAAAGAAATCAGAGGAGATATTGATTGATTTTACCTGTAAATATCACTAAGGCAACATTTCAATGAAGATTTGGAAATGGGATGGGGTTGATAAGGTAAAGGAAAGGACACTCTGTAGAAGAATAGCATGAAATATGGTGTGAAGTAATCCATGAACTATGAGAATTTGGAGCCACACATCTTTGCCTAAATACAGGTTGTATGAGGCAGAAAAGGCATGAGCTAATAATGGAAATATAAAATGGACTGGCATAGTGAACGGCCTTGAATGCTACATTAAGGTATTTAAAATTTTTCTCAGAGGCTATGGGACACCATCTAAGTATAGTCTTGTTGTTTATTTTCTAAAATGGAAAAAGGTATATAGTTGTTCTTTTTAACTGTAAGTGTGGTATATATTTTTGGCTAAAAATAAAATACCATAAAATATAAATAAGAAATAAATGTCTATAATCCCATAAGACAGATAGCAGCCAACACTTTGCTTTATGTCCTCTATACATGTTTACACTAATTGAGACTATCCATATACCATAAAAGAGCTTTGAAAACCCTTTTAGAACTTGTTAAATATGCAATAGGCTTTATAGGTAAATGTTTAAAAATTTTCAAGAGAAAGGTAAATATCATCCTACTATTTCTCCATTCCCCCAAGTTCACTGTCCAGAAATATAAAATCTGATACATAATTTCAGAAATGGCTATACATACATAAGGATAAATTGTTTTTAAAACATGTTGTAGTACATTATAAACATGTGAAATGAAACACTATACTATACTATGCTTTGCTTTTTCACATAACAATTTATCATGAAAGTATTGAACATTAACTAAAAATGTTTGAAGTAGAGAGAAGGTGAGAACTAATGCAAGCATATGAATTATTCATTTTTGCTTGTCTTAGTAATTTGCTGACTAATTTGTTGTTCTCTTACATTATAAACAAAGCATAATGTTTCTAGTAATTTTACTGTTCTGAATTTATTGAGCATCTTTTGTCAATAATATGACTGTTTTATGGGTGCTTGGAAACTGTAAATTTTATGCTCTGCTGAGCTATATCATTTAGATCAATATAAGCCATAAGGTTATTTAGGTCTTATGTATTTTTTTTATAATTTAATCTATTATAGGTTGACAGAGGCCCATATTAAAGATTTTTTGTTTTATGGTTTTTACTGCAATTATTTTGTATGTAGATCATGATTATAAATAGTTCAGTGTGGATTAAGTCTTTATTTTTAAGTCTTTTTATTCATTTTTTTACTAGAATCATGTATTGTCTGATATTAATATGCTGTAAAATTTTAGTCTTCAGTTTCCTGCTATGTCTTTGTCTACTCTTTTACTTTCTGAGTTACTTCATTTTATTTCTCCTGTACATAACATGCCATTAGGTTTAGCTTGATTATTTAATATAAGCATGTTTTTTCTTTTAATAGGTAAGCAAATCTCATTCATATATATAGACATAAAATTAATGTTTAATCAAGTTTTGTCAGCTTAATTTATATTATTTTTTGAACATTGATATTTTATTTATTTTTGTTCTTGATAAGGTCTACATTTCTATTATTATGCATGCTTACTTCTGATCATTTTGAAAGTTTATACTCTTTTAAAGTCATTGTGGCCCTTTATCATTGTAATTTATTTAGTGGAATTAATCTATTTCTTTCCTAGTGCCTACTGATTTCCCTGCAAGTGATGTTGAAATTTTAATACATCTACTTTCTTCCATCTTTGCAATTGCTGCTAATTATATAACCCTTTCCTTTTCTAGAGGCTATTTTCATACATTTAAACACAAACATACCTCTTACTAATTTACAAAATGTACATAATACATCTTTTCTCCCAAAACAGACATTTTTCTTTAGTTGAAAACTACCCCCCCACCCACAGGTTTTCTTTTACTATGCAATGCAGTTGCCACAGATGGTAGGTTTCTTTAGTTACTTCAACTTCCTTTTTGATATCCTTGCATGAAATAAATCGGAGGGAAGTTTCTGCAGCAGTTCTCATCATTGATGCAAATCTGCTTTTCCAAGTATGGGTCCATTGAAATGTCACTCAGGATAGCTCTCTACTTTTGAGGATCCTGTGTCCAAACACGTTTGCCTACTATCTGCACTAGCTGCCGCTGTGAGCACGGCTTCCGGCTGAGCAGGCGGGGAGCACTGCTTAACCAGAAGCTGGACTCGCTGATCCTTAGTGCTGGCCCTGTCCCTGTCAAACGGGCTGGGCCGGTTGGGGCAGGGGCAGAGGGAGGTTGAGGTGCCATGGTCATATATATGTATATATATTAGAGGCCCAGTGCATGATTTCAGAGAGGAACATCAACGATGAGAGAGAATTATTGATCAGCAGCCTGCACACCCCACACTGGGGATCAAACCCAGGCATGTGCCCTGACTGGAATCCTCCTGGTTCATAAGTCCATGCTCAACCACTGAGCCACACTGGCCAGGCTGAAATTGCATTTTAGAAAGATAACTACAAGAATATAAAAACATTGCCACACACTGTGATTGAGTTGTGATCTACAAATATTTTAGATATCTTTGAGTTTATCTAAAGACACCTCAAGATATACAATTTGTGAATTTCATACAAGAAGTGATTTAAGAAGTCCAAGTATGGCATGATAGGCTAAAAGCCTAAATGAAATCACCTTCATTGTTGGTTAATACCTGAACTTCTACATTTAGAACTTAACCAATGCTTATTATTTGAATCATTTTTAATTTCAAAACATTATTGTTACTAATAGCACTATAACTGACACTCATTTATTCAGACCTTAATACTAATAAGCATGTTGAGAAAAACATTTTTATAAATATTTTTGAGAGGAAATTTAGGAAAAGTAAGAAGGATATGGATTCCAGAAAATAAGAGGTATTAAGATGCAGAATAAAGTATACATTCTGCAAGTCCAAGTTTGAAGGAAATCAACAGCTATGAGATAATACAGAAGTTAGTTTGTAACTATAAGAATCAGGAAAAACTATCTAAAAAATTATGTTTTGATATTAAAATTGTATCTTAAGATTTTTACATGTTATAAGGCATATGAGACATATTTGAAGGTAGTCAATTTCAGGCTGAGAGAATGAGATGCTTTAAGGCTCAAAAATATAGAAAATATGAAGTGACCAATCCAAGTAGGCTTCAAATAATGTAGATATGGGTGCATAGCAAGGCACTTGTAGGTGGGTTTTGTCTGTTAGACACTTTGGATGCCAATGACAGAAATTCAATTTAAATGAGGTGAGCATTAAACTAAAATGTATCATCTCTTGGATCCAAAGCACAGGAAGACTGAGAGTTAATCTGCCTCAGAGTCAACAGGAAGAACCCTGCTTAGGCAGGAACGTTGTCCTTGGTTCTGTAACTTCCCCTGAGGTTAGAATGTAGAAGTCAGTTGCCAAAGGAAGAAGATAAAAACAATTGATTCATAGTATATTCTCTCCCAGTGTAGTAAGCCAACACACACACACACACACACATAGATACACATATCTTTTTTTCAACATAGATTATAAATCATGCTCTGGCTAGTTTTTCATATATTCATAGCAAAACATACCCTTTTCTAAATGGACATAATGACAAATTGGATCCATCTACAGATTCTGATCTGAGTTCTGTTTCCTTCTGTATTAAATTTATTCCTTTAGACTACATCTGGATGTGGCTCATCGTAATTCTGCAAATCTAGCCCAAGACATTTGAAGAAAGGCAGTTTAGATCAGGGACTCAGATGTAATTAGGATTCTCTCCATCTTGTCTCTCTGCTAAATTTCTGTATTTTTATTCTATTTTCTACCTTCAGTTTCTCCATGAAGCAGAAATGGTGAGAAGCAACTATATGACTAAAAGACAAAGCAAACCATATATACCTTTGGCTAGACTAGACAACATTAATACCAACAATCATAAGAGATTATTATGAAAACTATATGCCAACAAATAGGACAACCTAAAAGAAATAGGTGAATTATTGGAAACATGAACACTGAATCATGAAGAAATAGAATATCTGAATAGACCAAATGCAAGAAGATTGAATCAGTAATATGAAATCTCAGAACTAAGAAAATCACAGGACCAGATGGCTTCAAGTATAAATTTCACCAAACATTTACAAAAAGAAATCATGCCAATCCTTCTCACGCTCTTGCAAAAGAAGAAGGAAGAAGGAAGAAGGAAGAAGGAAGAAGGAAGAAGGAAGAAGGAAGAAGGAAGAAGGAAGAAGGAAGAAGAAGGAGAAGGAGAAGGAGAAGGAGAAGGAGAAGGAGAAGGAGAAGGAGAAGGAGAAGGAGAAGGAGAAGGAGAAGGAGAAGGAGAAGGAGAAGGAGAAGAAGAAGAAGAAGGAGGAGGAGGAGGAGGAGGAGGAGGAGGAGGAGGAGGAGGAGGAGGAGGAGAAGGGATGAGAACACTTCCAAACTTATGTTATGAGGTCAGCATTACTCTGATACCAAAACAAGATAAGGAAATGACAAGAAAAGAAAATGACAAGGCAATATTCCTGATAATATATATGCAAAAATACTAGCAAACAAAATTCAACAGCACATTAAAAGGATCATACATCTCATGATTATGTGGGATTCATTCTTGGGATACAAAGATGGTTCAACATACACAAATCAACAAATGTGACACATCACATTAATAAAATGAAAAATAAAAATCATATGTTCATCACAAAAGATATAGAAAATCATTTGAAAAAATTTAGCATCCATTATAATAAAAATATTCTCAACAAATTGGGCATAGAAGTAATATAACTCAGCATAAGGGCATATATGACAAGCCCACAGCTAACATAAAACTCAGTGATAAAAGATTGAAAGCTTATTTTCTAAGATCAGGAACAAGACAAATATGTCCACTTTCACCACTCCTACTCACATGATACTGGACTCTGGCCAGAGCAATCAGCCAATAGAAATATATAAAATGCATCCAAATTTGAAAGGAAGAAGTAAAATTATCTCTGATTGCACATGACATAATTTAATATGTAGAAAATCCTAAAAAAAATGCACCAAAAAACTGTTAGAAATAATGAATTCAGTAACATTGCAGAATACAAAATCAACATACAAAAATCAGTAACATTTTTCTGCACTAACAATGAAATATCTGAAACAGAAATAAAGAAATCAATTTCATTTATGATAGCATCAAAACCAATAAGTTTAGGAATAAATTTAACAAAGAGGTGAAAGATCTGTATATTGAAAACTATGAAACATTGACAAAAGAAACTAAAGTAAACCCACATAAGTGAAAACATATCTCATGTTCATGGATTGAAAGAATTAATGTTAAAATGCCCATGCTACCCAAAGCCATCTATAGATTCAATACAATTCCTATAAAAATTCCAATGGTGGCTCAGTTTGGTTGAACATTGTCCCAAGCATTGAGAGGGGGTCCAGTTCGATTCCTGGTCAGGGCAGAGGCCGGGTTGAGGGCTCCATCCCCATTAGGGGACATGCAGGAGACAGCCTATCTATGTTTCTCTCATCAGTGTTTCTGTCTCTCTATCGCTTTCCCTTCCTCTCTCTCTAAAAAAATCAATCAAACCATATTTTAAAAAATTCCAATGGCATATTTTTTACAAAACTTGAAAAAACAATTCTAAAATTTATACGAAACCACAAAAATCCTGAATAACCAAAGTAATTCTGAGAAAAAGAACAAAGCGGGAGGCATTACACTTCCTGATTTCAAACTATATTACAAAGCTATAGTAATCAAAAAAGTATAATACAGGCATAAAAACAGACACATAGCCAAAGGAAGAGAATCAAGAGCCCAGAAGTAAACTTATTCATACATTGCTAATATTTGACAAGTGAGCCAAAAATATTTAATGAAGAAAAGATAATCTATACAATAAATGGTGATGGGAAATGTATATTCACATGTAAAAGAATGAAACTAGACCCCTATTTTACATTGAATACAAAAATTAACTCAAAATGGATTAAAAATTTAAATGCAAGACCCCAAAACTCCTAGAAGCAAACACAGGGAAAAAGCTCCTTGGCATTGACCTCAGCGATAATTTTATGGGTGTGGTACTAAAAGCACAAACAGTAAAAGCAAAAATCAATAAGTGGGACTAATTAAACTTAGAAGCTTCTGCACAGCAAAAGAAACAATCAACAAAATGAAAGTCTGCCTACAGAATAGGAGAGAATATTTGCAAACCACATATCTGATTAATCAATATCTAAAATATATAAGAATCTTATAAAACTCACTAGCAAAAAAATTAATAAATGTTACTAAAAATGAGCAAAGGATCTTAATAGAAATTTACTAAAAAAGATACTGAAATGGCCAACAGCTACATGACAAAGTACTGAACATCACTATTCATCAGGGAAATGCAAATCAAGACCACACAAGATTACATCTTCTACCTGTCAGAATGGCTGTCATCAAAAAGACAAAAGATAAGTGCTGGTGAGAATATGGTGGGGGGGGGGAGGAAGATATACACTGTTAGTGGGAATATAAAATAGTACCACCACTATGAAAAACAGCATAGAGACTCCTCAAAAAATTAAAATTGGAACTATAAATCCAGCAAGTCTACTTCTGGGTGTATATCTGAGGAAATAAAATCACTATTTCAAAGACATATCCAGTCTCCCTATCCATGTTTTTTGCATCATCGTATACGATAACCAAGACATGAAAATAAGTGCAATAATTATTTCTATGTTGAGCTTCTATTTTGTTTTACTACTTTTTTTTAGTATATACAAATATTTAAAGCCTAATTATTTTCAATTTGAATGCTGAAATAAAGTCTTGTGCAAAATATTGACAGAATTAGTATTCAGAGTCTCAAGCTGCAATGCATACACAATTGAAAACAAACTTGATTAATTAATGACAAAGCAGTTCTACCTTTGATAATAGTGTGGTGGCTTGTATGAGAAACATTTTCTTATAGATAGCAAATAAAAACTCTAGGATAAAAATTCTGAAAAAAATAACTACTGACAATTCTGGAATGCAGCCTAATTTGGGCAGAACTGGAGGGTAGATAATCCTTGAAAGAGGAATTTTCACTGGGAGATATTTGTGTTCATGTGGCTTTTTTCTTTATATGGTGTGGGGTAGCCTGAACATAAGCAGAGAAGTCAATACAACTAGTTTAAAAAAGTAAGAACTAGAGTTCAGGGCTACTAGAGAAATGAAACCATCAGGGAGATATGGGTGGAAGGTGAATCTAGAGAGGACAGCCCCAAAACCTGAGTATAAACATTGCTTACATCCTTTCTTCTACCATAAACTATATATACATAGAGGAGTATCCAAGGTGCTGTGAAGGTAACAATGGATGGAAGGTTACAGAGATGGAGTAGAGATTTTAACTTTTCCCTCACTGCAAAAGAGACAGAGTGTAGAGTTTAAGTTCAGCTAAATTAACTACCTGGTAGAGAAATACACACCATTCTTCAAAGGAAGCTGCCTGAACTCTGTGTCTGCAATGTATTATCCACAATGCCCAGTATACCAATACAAAACATTAATATATGAGTTAAAAGGAATATATTACCATTGGATAAGAAAAATGTGATCAATATTAATCAAACCTGAAGTCACTCAAAGGTTGAAATTGAAATTAAAAGTAGGAAACAAGACCTTCAAAGCAGGTAGTATAACAATGTTTGGACTTAAATAGAAATATGAAGAATCTCAGCAGAGATATTTAAATCATTAAAAAATCTAATAGAAATTCTACTAGAAAGTAAAGTATGTGAAATAAAACGAGGCTTTGCTAACGGCTTTAAAAGCATATTGGAGAGGGCAACAAAAAATGAAATGTGAGTTTAGAGATAGAGCAATATAAATTATCCTACCTAAAGAATAGAAAAAAATATTTTAAATAGTAGATGGAGAAGAAGAAAAAGAAGAGAACACATAAGTGAAAGGGAGAAGAGGGGAGAGACGGGAAAGCAGAGAAGGGGGATGGGGTGAGAAGGAGAGGGAATGGGCAGGGGGAGGAGATGAGAGGGAGGCAGGAAAAAGGGAGGAGAGTGTATAAAGACAAAATGTAAACAATAGGTCATATAGGATTTTCTTATTCTATTCCTACAATATTTTCATAAGTTTGAAATTACATAAAGAGCAAAAGCAACTAAAAGCAAAAAAAGTCATTCTGTTTTTATTTCCTTCTTTTAAACTTAAAGGGTGATTTAAATATTTGATTCACTTCTATAATAAGTCAACATCTTTGGACTACTTAATAAGACATTTTAGTACAAATTAAGTTAGAGTATTTACAATAATGGTTAAAAATTCAATTAAGGAAAAGTCTAACATGTATATAATGCATGATGCCAGAGCTAATTATTCACATTCATAATAATCTTAGAGAGAGGCTAATCTTTCCATAATTTTATTTCCAAAGACAGAGTAATATTGAAAACAAAGACAAAGACTTAATTAAGTCTTAAAAATAGACTGAAAAATTAACTGCATTTGCTAATTAATTTGTAATGCAGAAAGCTGTTCTACTGAGTGCTATTAAATAAATACACTTTCAGTGTGTCAATGGCCTAAAGCCTTTATTTTTCCAGATTTAGACCAATCTGCTCCTTAAAGTTTGGGTAATTTTAAAGGGAATTGAGAGTCTGAATTTAGGTCAGATTGCTCACAGCTGTTGCAAAGTGGGGTCTTTGGCTTTTCTTTGATTTCATATTTTATAAACAGAAACATACCCTCATCTCCACACATAAATGCCACGCAATTAAACAAAGAGGTTACATTGTTTTGATACAGAAAAATGACGTTCTTGAAATTACCAGATTTATTTTCTCTGAGAGCATATAAAAAAATGAAGAACTTTAAAGCTTAAAAATAATGGTTTTGTTTAATTTAGCCAGCCACATTTTTAAGAATATATAAAAATTCTCAATATATAAAGTATGTTTAAATCTGTAAGTAATTTGTATATTTAAAAGAGTATATTAAAACAAGTAATGATACTATACAGCATTAATGTTACTAGGTTTATTTGCTTAAATTTATTTGTATATATGATTTAAGCCAAAGCAATAGTCAAAATAAGAGTAAATTAGAACAATGCAGAAATACTATAATTTAATAAAGTGAGGTTTATATTATTTTTCTTCTTTTTAATGTGTTTTGATTATACAAATTGCAGCTAACTATACATTTGTTTAAAATGTCAAGTTGTACAGAAAATATAGAACATATAGTCTGCCTTCATGGTAGCCCTGCATCTACTTTATTTTCTTCTCCACATATAAATATTAATACGGTTTTTTTTGCTTTTTCATACCTCCTAATTTATTATATATATTTAGATATTTTCACTTAATAAAAACTACTAAATATCATTGTGAGGCTTGCCTTTTTTACTTCATAATAATATACTCATATCGTACATATTGTTGAGGAGAAAGAAATTTTCTTTTACTCTTTTAGCTTCTTTTTACTTGTAAAGAAAAAAAAACAACAACACACAGGACGTTCACCACTCTGTTTCCAACAAACTCTGCAGTTAGAGTTGCAGGAGTCTGATCTGGCCAGAATTCTTATCTTTTGCTGGCTTGTTTCAGAGGCCCAGGATCTTCCTACTGCAGCAACCCTGGGGTGAAGAGTGCCCAGCAGCCAATGAGATATATCTTGCTGGCTATGCCGATTGTGGGGGAGGAAGAGAGTTTCCTCTATCTTTCTGAGTTCTTTTGGCTGGTTTAATAATTAAATCTACATGAAACAGATGAACAAAATAACCAAATTTAATTACATACATGCATATGGAAACCTCACATACATGAATCAGAGACCCACATACATGAGCAGTGGAGGAGGGTAAATCTCAGGACAATAAGAGGAGCAGATGATTATTAATTAAAAGTTTGTCCTGCCCTAGAGGTTGGTCATAAAAAGTTAATTCTGGTGATGGCTCTTGTTATGAGAAAAAGCCTCAACTTTAAGTTCTTTAAGTGAAAGGTAAATGTATCATGAGCCTACAGAGTCTCCATTGCCTTTGGCTAAAAGTAATCTACGTGCTGAAGTGTCGTATGTTGGGGAAGCCTATTCTGACCCTTTAATAACTTAATATCCATGGACTAAGAATATGTCTATATGCCTCCCTTTAAAAGTACTGCTCAATATTTCATTGCATAGATATAGCTTATTTGATTATCATTCCCTATTTATAAACGGAAATGTAAGATATACACAATTTTTACTATTACAGACTTGGATGCAATGTATCTGCCTGTTCATATATCTTTCAGTACAGATGAATTGTGGGTCAAAAGTTTGATGGATACTGAAAAACTGAAAAATTAAAAAAGATTACTGATTTATCAATCCATCAATAACATTAAAAGTATCATTTGTCATTCCCTTTACAACACTGAATATTATAGAAATGTTAGGTATCCTAAAAGGCCAAACAATATATTTTTATTAATTTGCATTTTCCTGTGACTCAGTATTTTTATTAGCCATTTTTCCTAAATATGTTTTTTTTATTTTGAGAACATTTTTCTACAATGTTATTAACTATGTTCTTACTGTTTTTTAAGAATTGTTTTTAGTTTTAGTTTACTCTTTTATTTTTAAATATATCTTTATTGATTTCAGAGAGGAAGGGAGAGGGAGAGACAGAAACATCAATGATGAGAATCACTGATTGGCTGCCTCCTGCACACCCCCTACTGGGGATCAAGCCCTCAACCTGGGCATGTGACCTTGACTGGAATCAAATCTGGAACCTTTCAGTCTGCAGGCCGACGCTCTATCCACTGAGACAAACTGGCTAGGGCTTTAGTTTACTCTTTAGTTAGAATTTATTTTGCTAAACTAATGGTAGAGTTCATGACATTCAATGATGAATGAAAAATAAAAGCTTAATAATTACTTATTGTTAGACATCCTATCTAATAATAGACAAACATGGTAATTAACCATACCTCCGCTACACTTCCCATTGGCTAATCAGCAGAATATGCAAATTAACTGGCAACAAAGATGGCAGCTGGCAGCGATGCAGCTGAAGCTAACATGAGGCTTGCTTGCTCCAGTGATGGAGGAAGCCAAGGTTCCCCACCTGCTGCAGCCCAGCTTTGAGCTCCGGATGCAACAATGTTGCAATTATAGAAGCTAAACAAATCCCAGGTACCTGCTTTCAGCCAGCCGCGGGCTCAGAGCTTAGAGCACCAGTGATGGCAACAGAGTTTCACTTATAGAAGCTAAACAGACCCAGATACCTGCTTTCAGTCAGCCATGGCCTCAGAGCTGGAGCCTGCTCTCAGCTCCAGTGACAGCTATAGAAGGCAAATACATCCCAGAATAAAAAAAAAAAAAAAAAAAGAGGCTGGGAGCTTCAGTCTCCCACCAGCCTGAAAACTACCCTCAGCCCCTCACCCAGACTGGCCAGGCACCCCAGTGGGGACCCCCACCCTGAAGGTGGTGTGACCAGCTGCAAACAGCCATCAGCCCATCATCCAGGCTGGCCAGGCACCAAAGTGGGACCCCCACCCTGATCCGGGACACCATTCAGGGCAAACCAGCCGGCCCCCACCTGTGCACCAGGCCTCTATCCTATATAGTAAAAGGGTAATATGAAAACTGACCCTAACAGCAGAAAGACTGGGAATGACTGGTCACTAGGACACACACTGACCACCAGGGGGCAGATGCTCAATGCAGGAGCTGCCCTCTGGTGGTCAGGGCGCTCTCACAGGGGTGAGCTCTGCTCAGCCACAAGCCAGGCTGATGGCTGCCAGTACAGCAGTGGTGGTGGAAGCCTCTCCCACCTCATCAGCAGCACTAAGATGTCCAACTGCAGCTTAGGTCTGCTCCCCGCTGGCAAGTGGACATCCCCCGAGGGCTGCCGGGCTGCCAGAGGGATGTCTGATTGTCAGCTTAGGCCCAATTCCCTGGGGAGCAGGCCTAAGCCAGCAAGTGGTCACCCCCAAGGGGTTCAGACTGAGAAAGGGCACAGGCCGGGCTGAGGGAGCCCCTAGCCCCAAGTACACAAATTTTTGTGCACCGGGCCTCTAGTTAATAATAATAATAATAATAATAATAATAATAATAATAATAATAAATCTGGAAAATTATAGCACGAGTTTACTTTTATTTAATTACTGGAGACCTGGTGCACAAATTTGTGCACAGGTGGGGTGTGGCCGGCTTGCCCTGATCAGGGCCAATTGGGCTGGGCCGGCTGGAGGAAGGGGACACAAAAGGTTGGCCGAATGGTCCCGCCCCTGAGCGGGGTGGGGAGGCTGATTGGAGGTAGGGCTGGCCAGGGGGAGGGGCTGTGGGCAGTTGGATGGCCAGCCTCACCCACTCGTTGAACTCCTTGTCGAGGTGACAATTTGCATATTAGCCTTTTATTATATAGGATTTATTTAATTGATTTTAGAGAAAGAGAAAGGGAGAGGGATAGAAAGATAGAAACATTGATGAGAGCTAAACATTGATCAGCTACCTCCTATGCACGCCCTATTGGGGATCGAGTCCAAAACCTGAGCATGTGCTGTGACTGGGAATCGAACCTGTGACCTCTTGGTTCATCAGTTGATGCTCAACCATTGAGTCACACTGGCCAGACATGAGTTTACTTTCATATTCCTGAGCCTAGAAACTTTTCTAGGAACATGATAGGTCCCTTTATGGACAATGGATGATCTCCAGCACAGCAACAAACTCTCTCAATATGTAGTAAAACATTTGTGTTTGTTTATATGCTTGTTTTTTACTGGGGAGGGCATAGATAGATTGCTTTCCCTTTTTAAAAAAACTAGATTACTAGTTTATTATAAAAGGATAGAACTCAGGACCAGCCAGATGGGAGAAAGAAAGAAGGTAATGTATGTGGGAAGGACCACAGAGTTTCCATGCTCTGTGTGGGTGTGCCACCCTCCCAGTACCTCCACAGATTCACCAACATGGAAACTCTAAGTAGACCTCATCAGATTCTCAAAGGAATTTTAGATCATAGGGACTTTTCACTATTTAGGACCAAATATGCAAGTATTTTTCACAATTTATTGTATGCAACACATGTGACCTTGATTCTAATGCAGACAAAATGATACCGCCCTAAATTGCAGAAAAATATGACTCATGGCCAGGTGAGGTGTGCAGGAGGCAGCTGATCAATGATTCTCTCTCATCACTGATGTTTCCATCTCTCTCTCCTTCTCCCTTCCTCTCTGAAAATGATAAAAAAAAATTTTAAGAAGAAAAATATGACTCATGTACATAAATGAAAAACTTTTAATATTCATATGTAGAAACCACCTAGGTCTTAGAGAGATAGTATCCTAAATAATAAAAGAGAAACATGTAAATTCACTGTCCCTTCACTCCACTCTGCAGCCAATCAGGGTGAATATGCAAATTAACCCGACAAAGATGCTGGGTTAATCTGCATACATAGACACCAGGCGGAGAGCAGAAGCGGGAGAGCCAGAGGCTTGGGGGGCCATGGCTCTCTCAGTCGCTCCCAGTGTGGAGAGCACCAGGAATTCTGGGAATAGTAGTTCTGATGGCAGCCCCAGGACCAGAAGTGGAAGCCCAGAGTGTGGGGAGCACCAGGAATGCTGGGAATTGTAGTTCTGGTGGCAGATAGATCTCCTAGACCAGCCGTGGGCAAACTACGGCCCCCGGGCTGGATCCAGGCTGTTTGAAATGAATAAAACCAAAAAAAAAAAAAAAGACCGTACCCTTTAATGTAATGATGTTTACTTTGAATTTATATTAGTTCACACAAACACTCCATCCATGCTTTTGTTCCGGCCCTCCGGTCCAGTTTAAGAACCCATTGTGGCCCTCGAGTCAAAAAGTTTGCCCACCCCTGTCCTAGACACTAGAGCAAAGTGAGCCTGGAGCAAGTTACTGTTGTGGTGGGGGATGGAGGGAAAGCAAAGGTGAGAGACATAAGTAAAATCAGAGTGTCTAGGAAAAATTAAAGGGAAGATAGCCTAAAACTTCCAGGAAATCTCCACCAATGAAGCAAAGAAAAAAAAAAAGCCTCTATTATTCTGTGCACAACAAACCAAACTGGGTTGAGGGTCTCAGATAATTCGCTCATGTGATTGCAAAGACAGACAGAAACTCCCAGAAAGGAGAGGGCTCCCCTGAGGGCTCCCAGATTGGAGAGGGTGAAAGTTGGGCTGAGGGACCCTTCCCCCACCCTCCACCCACTGTGCATGAATCTTTGTGCACTGGGCCCCTAGTCCTATATAATAAAGAGCTAATATGCTAATTAGACTGGACGGTGGAACGACCTTCCGGAACGACCAGTGGGAGGGGGGTGGGGGCAGTGATCCTGTGCTGCCAGGTCAGCCATGGCAGTCCCAGCGTGCCCCCTTCCACAGAGGCAGCAGGGGAGGGGGTGGCACAGTCCTGGCGCCTCCACAGAGGTGTAACAGGGCACGACCCGCGGCACCTCAACCTCCCACGGCCCCTCCCCCGGCTGGCACAGCCCCTGTTCACCCCCCCACACCAGTGTGTGGGGGACAGGGCCAGCTCTAAGGATCAGCAAGCCCAGCTCCTGGTTGAGCAGCACTCCCTCCTGCTTAGCCAGAAGTCGGGCTCACAGCTGGCAGCTCATGGCTGGTGAGCACAGCAGCAGTGGTGGGAGCCTCTCCTGCCTCTGTGGCAGGCAGGTGGTAAGAAGCAAGGGGTCCTGGACTGCAAGAGCCCTGAACTGCGAGAGGGCACAGGATGGGCTGAGGAAACCCCCCCCCCCGCCCCCAGTGCACAAATTTCATGCCCCAGGCCTCTAGTATAATAATAAAATTCAATTAGCTCAGGAATTCAGTAGTTTAATAGTAGAAATACTAGGAAATATCATTCCCATACTAATTATGTCATTTTCACACTAATAGGCAAATCTGATAACTTGAATATACTTTAAACTTTTGCAATTATTATCAATAAAATGTGAAAGTCTACTATCTTCACTTTTTTCTAGCTTGGGAAGTCAAAACACTGGGGGTAAGGGAACAAGGGCAAGTGCTGGGGGGTAGGGGAGGCTGGAGGGAGGTCAGTGGGGAAAAAAAAAGAGACATATGTACTATTTGTAATACCTTAAACAAAATAAAAAGAAAGAAAGAAAAAAAGAAAAACAAGGAGAGGAAGGAAGCATTGAAACCCAAGGCTATCATTATTTGATGAGGTTTTAGTTATTTGCATATAAAATACAAATCAACCTATAAATTATGAAAATTAATAATTGAGCAATTAACAGTTGAGCAAGTTTATTGAAGAGAAAAAGTGTTGAAAAACTAGTTGTGTTGCCGAAACCGGTTTGGCTCAGTGGATAGAGCGTCGGCCTGCAGACTGAAAGGTCCCAGGTTCGATTCCGGTCAAGGGCATGTACCTGGGTTGCGGGCATATCCCCAGTAGGAGATGTGCAGGAGGCAGCTGATCGATGTTTCTCTCTCATCGATGTTTCTAACTCTCTATCTCTCTCCCTTCCTCTCTGTAAAAAATCAATAAAAAATATATTAAAAAAAAAGAAAAACTAGTTGTGTTTTTATGAACCAGAATAAGACAGAAAATATAATTGTAATAGGATGTCATTTATAATGTAGTATCTGAGAATAAGTCTAGATTCTGTATAAGCACAATTCCTTTCTTTAATATTTTTTTTAAAATATATTTTATTGATTTTCACAGAGAGGAAGAGAGAGGGATAGAGAGTTAGAAACATCGATGAGAAACATTGATCAGCTGCCTCTTGCACACCTCCAACTGAGGATGTGCCCACAACCAAGGTACATGCCCTTGACCGGAATCGAACCTGGGACCTTTCAGTCCACAGGCCGATGCTCTATTCACTGAGCCAAACCAATCAGGGCCCTTTCTTTAATATTTTAAATGCGTGAAAATAAACTATTTAAAAGATATCATCAAAGAAAGCGTATGTGATATATCATTGATGTTATTTATTTAAATGCATATGATTATATGTACAAATATTTACATAAGATCATGGTGCTCGAACAAATGTATGGCAGTTATTATTGGTTACTAAGATTTCAGATGATTTGGATATTTTTTACTTTCTTATATAACTATGTATTTGATTTTCACATAAATTTACTTTTACTATTTATATAATTAAAAACTAGAAAAGAAAAAAGAAAAAAATAGAAAATAAGTAAATCACTGTTAAAAAGTAAAACTCAAAAATTTACAAGGTACTATAAAAATGTATTTATCATTATTGTATAATGGCTATTTTTTTTATTTTTTTCTTTATTGATTAAGGTATTACATATTGTCCTTATACCCCCCATTGCCCCTTCCCCCCACTCATGCCCCCTGGTGTCTGTGTCCATTGGTTAGGCTTATATGCATGCATACAAGTCCTTTGGCTGATCTTTCCCCCTTACTCCCACCCTCCTCTACCTTCCCTCTGAGGTTTGACGGTCTGACTGATGCTTCTCTGTCTCTGGATCTGTCTTTTTCATCAGTTTATGTTGTTCAGTATATTCCACATATGAGTGAGCTCATGTGATATTTATCTTTCTCTGACTGGCTTATTTCACTTAGCATAATGCTCTCCAGTTCATCCATGCTGTTGCAAATGGTAAGAATGCCTTGAACTTATAATGGCTATTTAAACTAAAACAATGTGGTTAAATGGTTGTTTATAACAAGCTCTAGAGCCTATTTTATGTCATCCTGAAAATAAATTTATTCCTAAGAAAATGAACTAATGCCCGTTATTTTACTTTAAAGTTTATCTGATTCCAAAATCACAGCATAGAATGATATATATAAAAGGGACATAGCAAAATCCTTCATAAGCTGAGAAACATAAGTTCAGTGATGAGGGGAGAGTGAACATCAGAGGAATCCTCATGAAAGATGTGCCATTTAAACTGGTGTGTGTGTGTGTGTGTGTGTGTGTCCTGTTCCTTCATTAGCCAATCAATTAATAATGACTGTATCAATACTCGAATTCTCCTACCTCTTGGGTAAATAATTCTAAGACATGTGTTCTACACTTTGCCCCATGTTTTTGAGTTCTCATTACTATAGATTTAGCTGGCTTAAAAATGTACACTATATTGTCTGTCTGCCTTTCCCTATCCAAGTTTCCCATTCTTTACCATTTTTTCCTTTGCTTCTCATATACATACTTGCACTTGAATCTTTGTGATGTGAATCTTTGTCTACTTCTGGGGGAACCCAAACCAAAATGGCAGAACGTTTCCAACTAAACAGTAACACCTTACCTAAGGAAGTGCAAAAGTTGACAATTTTCAGGTTGAGAGATTTTTCAGATGTCCAATTTTAAATATAGTGTTGAACTATAAAGTAGTCGAATGAAGAACTGTGAAGGAAAGGGTAGGAAAACAACAAGGGTTTTTGTTTGTTTTCAAAGAGTTTACATGAAAGAGAAAAAAATATTGGGAAAATTTTAGAAAAATCTTGCTATTCAACTGTGTTAAAAGTCACAGAGCTTGCTAACCTCCACAGATCAGACCACCTGTCTGTCCTTTGTACTGTATGTAAATAAAATATACTCGGCTTCCAACTGATCTTATAGTTGGTGACTGGTGGACTTGTATTAGGATCCTAATGAAATGAGGTGAATGGGGTGGATGGGACAGAGTGTGGACGAAAAGTGCTGAAAAAAAAAAACAACTGGAATCATCCTCAAAGCTTAAAATTAGTGTTGGTATTAGTATGTGGGTTAATGAAGTTTTATGTTAACAGAAATGTTCATGACAAAAATCATATTTAAGGCAGAGATAATGCAGATCAACTGCCCTCCAATCTGGTTATAATAGTAGCTAGGAAATTTGAAGAAAAGTATCTCATCTTATTGACCTAAGCCAGTAGTATACTGGTGGTTCTGTGGCAGAAAATAGTTTTAAAAAAAACCCACATAAAACCTATGTTTTCAAGTCTTAGAGGAAATTATACAGGAATTGGCTCACTGTATTCTTAAATGAACGAAGTAACTGGATTCTGACAAATCGTTTTTCTTTCCCATTATTATACATATTTTCTAAAATTCCCATCTGCTTTATAAAGAATACTGTCCTATTTACAGGACATTTCATTTAAAGTAGTTTAATAAATTAAAATTCTTAGGCTTTTTTTTAGCTTTGGAGAAAATAATTGGTCCTATACAGAAACCTTTGGTATTAGGGCATAAAATGCAGATGTTTGCTCTAAAAAACAATGTGTATTTAGGACTTAATGCTATTACTGAATTTTGAGACTAGTGATCAGAGTCACATTTACTAAGTAGTGGTCAGTGCTTTTTCTTAATTCAATAACAGACTGATATTGAGATATAATATTTGCACTAAATTCTTAAAAGTCATGGTTGGATTACTAATTCAACTGTCATTATTAATGGTGAAGAGTTAGGCATGTTTCCTTTATGATTAAGCCAAAAATCTTAGCTTATTTGAATGTAAAGTTAATAACTGGGAATGGAATATAGCAGCTGGCTTTACAGTTGCCAATAAATGATCATTTTTACTAGGATGAGATTTAGATAATGATTCTTTCAACTCCCCATCACCAAAGCAGAAGCAAAGCGCTCGATGCAGCTCATCTGAATGGACCTCCTGGTTCTTTGCTCTGTCAGTTTTGTGATGCACCTTAGGAGGTTTCCAAAATCTGCCCTACCTCTCTGTCGGATGAAGGATAGCGGTGTTCATTAGAAAAGAACCATATGAAAGATAATTTTGCCATTTAAAAAAAAGCCTTCTTGAAAAATAAGAGTTCTATGATGTTGGAAACTCCAGTGTGTCTTGAAGAGTAGCAAAGGTCTTTGTCTTAAGGCTTCATAAGTGCTTGTTGAAAGGAAATTACCTGGAATAGCGTAGTCCACAATGTGCATAATGCAATGCATTGAAGTTATGGCTCATTGCTAATTCCTCGTCCATACCACTTTTAGAATTGTGATTCTGCTGACCCTATTACCTTTTCAGCAAATGATATTTATCCAGGGCAGCCCACTGCTATGAAATCTGGTTGGCTTAACCTTATCCCATCAACAGTAAATTGGACTGAATGTGTGGGAAATGAGGCCACACTTATAGGGGCCTCGGAGGTAAGGGAGTCTGCTTTAAAGTATGGTGAAAATAATGTGAGATGAAATAAGCCTTTCAAGGTACAGTTTAAGAAACTCCATTCTTTGAAACCTCCACGAGGGACTTACACTCCTGAAAATTGTCAGGAACAGGGCAACGCAGCCTCTAAACACTGTCCCTTCGAGATCCGTAATTACTCATTATTGCCCTGGTATAACCACCAGGACTCTCGAGGAGAAAATGAGCCACTCTACAATGGTGCAGCAGGACTGAATGAGGCAGAATTGTTTTTTACCTTTGTGAAGTGAATCTCTTTAAGTAAGTTTTCTCTAAATCCTAGAACTAGCCACAGTGGAACGTGAGATACTATTTTCAATGGCTTCACACTCCATCTGTGTAGGATAACATTACATCAGAGATGATTGAGTGGGGCTTACTAAGAACTTCTGAGCAACATGGCTAAAAAACAAATATCAGGGCAATTGTAAGCCAGTTTCAGTTCTGGCTTCTTGTTCGCTTTGATGTTGGGGCTGAGTTTAAAATGCTTTTAAAGGAGACTTTGGTGTGTGCCTTAAGGGGACAGCAAGGATAAAAATGGAAACAGCTAGAGAAAATGAACAGATTCCAAAGAAAATGAAATACTCCTGTCACTCTTAAATGTCACTTGATTACAGAGATTCTATTTACCATCATTTAACAACATAGAAAAGAGTATTCCTTATTAAACTATCACCCGTTTAAGCAGAAATCTTGAGAATCGACATGGGATCATACTTAAAAGCATAGCCTAAAGTGCAGCACGTTTTACATTCTAGTTGATGCCCTCTCTTGGCTATAACAGTCAATCCTAGATTGCTTTAGGAAGAACTATAAAAATGCAAATTACTGAGACCTGATTTGGTCTTATTGCCTTAGCTAAGTTCTAACACTTAAACTTAAAATATATGGCTGCTGGAGCTAATTAATACTGGTTAATTTGCATATTCAAGAGTCTTCCCATAGTACTCCTTCTCTCTCCTAACTAATACGAGATGACTCTTTCAAAGCTCATGAGGCCATTTAAATAGTAAACCGGATTGAAATGTGTGCCTTCATTTAAAAATGTTTCAATTTTATTTTTTTTTTAGCACCATATCCCAGTTTGAATTGCCTGTTATCCCTTACTAGTTTCCCTCCCTAATAAACAGAAGACAAGGACTATTTGGTATCAAATTACACAATTTAAGTAGAAATTAATGTCTTGAATTAGCATAATCACAAGTTTTGGAAGTGATTGTATACTTATAAAATAATTTTACCATGCATTTAAATACAGTAAATGGCAAGTCAAGTAATATATTTGCAAATAGGACAGAGGAAAATATCTACCGCAATGGCTTCATAACATAGCAGAAATAAATAGTTATATAGTTGGAGTCAAAAGTGAGTTATGTACTTGATATTTTTCTAAACTTTAACATCTTTGATTTTGAGGTTACTTGTTTTTTTCAAATAAATGAGAATTGCACAGTTAATACTAAAAGAATGACTAGTTTATTCCAAATTATAAAATGATACTAGCTGGATATACAATTATATATTACTTACAAAATTTAAGGCATATGTAGATATATATGCTATCTATACAGACAGAGAAAGAGGAAAACATAAGGGTGAATAATATCAAAAGCATGATCTTGTAACCCAAGTTTAATGCTCTATAATATTTAGCTTTTTTCACAAAATTCATCAATATTAAGGTTCTTATTGTTTCTTTTGAAAACTTAAAAAATTACCTCAGAATTTGTTATTTAACAAAGTTAACATTAACATTCACCACAGGACATTACACTACTCCTAATAACACCCCCAAAGTGTATGAGGGAAATTTGAGGACGATGTCATTACTGAAATAAGTGCATGGTCGTACCTGGTAACTCTTTTGTAGGGAAGAATACAATATTCATGAAACCTTATAGTCATACAAAATCTATAAATGGCTACATGTATGATATGTAGATAAATTTACTTTGACACAGGTAATATGTCAAACCACATTTTAGATTTCCATGGTTTTAGTACCCAAACCAGTGAACACACCTTAGATTCTAGAGCTAAGAAGAAAAAGGGGAAAATTGAGACTATGGGGCCTTCATTAGGAGGGTTTAAATATAGTTACAAGCTCTGGTTTTGAAATACATTACCTAATAACCTCACTCTCCAAAGTATAATTTTAACAGAATGAAATGCTAGGTCTCTCTGACTCCATTTTGTTTAAGCCTGCTTTGTTCTCATGGCCTTCAGACTAATAGCTCCTACCATAGTATTGCATATACACATGCTAATCATTAGAGGAATTCTGTTTGGAGCTTGGTGACATAAGGGAAGTATGTATTATTTATCAAAGATTTGCAGAAACCTTCAGACAAAACTCACATCAACTAGCACTCTCTTCCTGGACCCCTGCTGGCACCCAGATGTCTGAGGTTGTCATCACCTCCTGCCCCTCCCATGGTTCCTTCCCTTGACACAACAGAAGCCTGAACTCTGTACTTGTTTAAAATGGACTTGAGATACCACTAAGGCTTCCATCTTCATGCTTGGTTCATTCTCTGACATTTTGAGTTTGGGCCTTTTGAAGCACAGGGCACAGGACTTTAAACTGGTAGCATAATTAATTCTTATAGATACCTTCCACTTGAATACAGAAAATAATGCCTTAAATCTGCATAACAACCTTACTTTTGTTTACTCCGCTTTTCCTGGTAACCTCCAATAACTGACTCCCCACCCCCAACATCTTTTTATGATTTTAGCTGAAGGTGGGGTATTTAACCTTAAATATCACTTCTGCCACTTTGGCAAGTTACTCAGTTTTCCTGAGTCTTTCCCATGTATATAGATGGTATACATATTATTAAACTTTAATTTTGTTTTCTTTGGCTAATCTGTCTCATGTAAATTTGATCAAGACCAGCCAGAAGAACTTAACAGGGTGTTGGGAAATGTTCTACCCCCATTAGAAATAAGCATAACATATTTTTTAAAAGTTGGATATCATGGTTAGGGTATTGCTTAATGTCATCACAAAAAATAGTCTATTAGCATAAATAAATTTATAGTGACAACTATAAAATACTGACTACTCATATATCCATTATAATTTTTGAAATAAGCTTTATGTTAACTTAGTTGAACTTTATAGCATGTTAGCAAATTACTTATCAGAAAAATAAAGCCCAGTAAAACTTCATAAAACATCATTTATAAAATATATTAAAATATTACTTTATAAACAACTTTTAGTTAGATGTAGTCTTAACATATTTCAAAATAGCAAAATAACCTATATAATAAGAAAATAGGAAATATTTAACTATAAGACAACTAACAAAGATACAACTATCAGAAAATGTCATATTGCTATAGTATATTAACACTTTAGTTGCACATTTTACCAGATAATTAGATGAGATTGATAATGGGTTCTTAGAAAAATTTCCTAATTGAAAGGACAGAAAAAACATGAATTTGTACTCTATTTACTAAACAGACAAGTAATTGGCCCTTGTGCCACATTGATGCTGAGCTTATCCTACCTAATAAAGAGGGAATATGCTAATTGACCCTCATGCTGTTGCAAAGATGGCAACACCCACAGCCAATAAGGAGGGAATATGCTAATTGACTGCCCTGCCCTCAAAGATGGCGGCACCCACGGCCACAAGATGGCGGCGCCCAGTCCCCTCAGCCCCCCAGCTACCCAGGGCCGCCTGAGGCTCAGGTAACCAGGGCCGGCTGGGGTCTGCACTGCTGGCAGTGGCAGCAGCAGAGGTGTAATGGGGCATTTCCTTCCCCTGATCACCGGTCACCTCCCGCCCCTGAGGGCTCCCGGACTGTGAGAGGGGGCAGGCCAGGCTGAGGGACCCCCCCCTCCAGGGCATGAATTTTCATGCACCGGGCCTCTAGATATTAATAACAAAAAGTAATCCAACTGACAGGGAAACTCTGGAAAATCTGATGTTTTGAATGGATAATTCTGTTGTATATTTTTAGAAATTAATTGGGTTTGAGTAAAGGGTAGACAAAAAATATTTGAGCAGCCTCCGTTATATATGTTTTTAACCTAGCACTCCCTCAGCAATAGACCAAAGTCCTTGTCCTGGAATTTACATTCTTGAATTCTTTCTTTAATGATGCTTCATTTCATTGTCTTATGTTTGTCATTCAAGAATTTTTTTTCTTTTAGGAAAACTTCTCCTACACCTGCAAATGTTCTAAGTTGCCACTCTTTCTTGCAATTCTGTGGGGAAAGAGGAGGATGGAGAACTCTCAATTTGTGTTTTTTGCCCAAGTTAATTTTAAGTCTTTGCTTCTAGATCAGGTTTCTCTTTCTTCACTTAAGACTTCTAAGATCAATTCAGCCTACATAATCCTTTCTTCTTCTTCTGAACACTTATTTAACAACTTTAACAACTTATTTATAAATAATGTACTGCTTCTTTAATATTCTTTATGGCTTCACATGTCTCCATGTCTGAAAGAGTACACTAGAATAGTTTGCACTCTTATCACCATTTTTTGTATTTTATCTATCCTGCATCATCGTTAGCTTTGTCTCTGATCTTTGACATCATTAGTCTTCCAGAACCTATTTATTCCCCTTAGTTTATCCACTTTGCCTTCCTCACTGCTATACTCATTGCCTGGACCACTTTCACAACTCTTTTATTCCTTAAAACCTGCCTACCTTACACATTTACTTTGCTGCACTCACCTGAAAATCTGACTGGATTAACTGTAATCTATCTTTAATATATGCAGTACCCAGAAGACTGAGTAACTTTTGGGGAGAAAAATCACATAATTGTGTAGCTAAGTGTCATTGCAAGTCTAGACGTCAATCTCAGGCAAACCCTCAGTGTTCTTTGAAAATCCTTCATGTCTTGGACAGTTCACTATATTATTCTTTCTCCTCAATCATCTCCCCAATCTTTTGCCTTTTTCTTATGCCTCTTTCACAACACCTGCCACACTCACATTCAGAAGACTTTCTGGCTCTTTTTCTGGCTCCAAATGAATGGGTTAAATTGAATTTATTAGCCATGAACCCTCTCAAGCTCAAAATAATAATAACAAAGTTATCAAATATGCTATGATACTCCTTCATTTCATTTAGTCTCTAAGAAAAAGAAACCCCTTCTCCTCTTTAACTCAACAAATTCATTTCCACACAATAGCTTCCTAATATCACTTTAATCCTTGTCATCTGCCTCATGCCTCTTCTACTACTTTAGTTCATCATTTCTAAACTTCTGAGTGCTTTGCATGTACCTAATTAAGGTGTTACCCCGATCACAAACCAATTTATTCTCTCCATCACAGCCAGAGTGATTTTTCTAAGATATAGATCTGATATGTCATTCTTTGCTCAAAATTCTCAATGTCTCTTCTTTAACTGGTCCACAATGTAAATGTCTCAGCTTCACTAATCAGACCTATCACGAGTCTGGCTCATCACTCAACTACCCTCCAACTACACTGAGCTCCTTGCATTTTTACATCTTGTATTCTCTTGTGTTTGTATTTTGTTTCATTTTTACCTTTGTGCATGCTGCTACCTCTGACTAGAGTGCTTTCTCCCTGGAAAAACTGCTCTATGTAATTCAGTGTTTGCCTGATCTATAACCTTTGCCTGGACAACCCCTCTTCTGACTCTCTTACTCACTATGTTGGGCTCACATCCTTCTTTGGGCTCTGTAGCATTGTGCTTGCATGCTGTCCTTTGCATTTTGTCTGTGTAGTGAGGGTACAGATAACCTCATTTACCCAAGATCACACTAAAATTAAATTCAAAGTTTCCCCCCCAAAAATTAGTTTATTGATAACCATGAAAAGACCCTCTTTTCGTTTTATCCTATTTTTTGTTACACATCTCATATAAAATACTAACATTGTCCAAAATACATGTAGCAAAATGAACAATAGCATTTATAAAGCACGTTATAATAGCATATTTACTTTGCATGATTGTATGTTTTATTAAGAAGTAGGTATAATTGAATAAAATACTATTACTAGCAATCCAATCTTGGCATAAAGGATTAGATTGAAGTGTCTAGTTGGTGTGTGTTTGGCAGTGAGAGCCTGTCTAAAGGATGATTTGAAAAATATGTTTAGATGTTTCATTATAGACACAGAAAAATCTTTATCATTTGTCTTATTCCTGTTCTTGTTCATTGTCTATTTATTCATTCCTTCAATATATGTTTATTGAACATCCAATAGGTGTTAGGCCATGTTTTAATTGATGTTTATACGTTGGTTACATAAAACAGTTATGGTTCTGGCTTCATAATCTTGCTATTCCAGCTACAAATATAGTGACAAGCAGATAAGGAGAAAGTAAACACTTTTGATCAAATATAACCATTTACAGGTGTATGATTTTAAAAAAAGACATATTAACTCATCCCAACATTTGATTGGAACTAGTAGTAAAATTTCCATTAGGTTTATTACTAAGCTTCTGTTGAAGAATGGTTAACTGATCAGAGTTTTTATTAGAAAATATATATTCACCTCATAGTAGAAGGAAACTTTTCAGTTATTAATACATCTACCAGGTTAAAAAAAAAAAGTATTACCATCTTCTATGTAGAAATAAAGGAAGAAAATAATTATTTTCAAATACTGTCATGAGTCGGCGTGCTAGCCATTCTCATATGCCATTTCATTTCATATAGCAGATTTGTTATTTATATTCCTATATTCATTTCACACGAAAATCCCAACATTTAGGGGGAAAAATGGCATTTCTTTTTTCCCGAAGGGTGCACATCTAATAAATATCAAGCCAAATTGTAATTCAGAACAGTACTCTTTTTATGACCCAGCTGCTATACGATTAGCAACACTCAGTTTGAACAGGTTTCTATCTGATGAAGGATGCAATACCATCAAACAATTGCTTGCTGAGGAAGGGTCTGTAGAGTCCTAACCAGTGCATCAAGGAGTTGGGGCAAGAAAGCTTATTTGCTTCCAAGCAGACTGTATTGTATAGTTAGCAAGAGAAAAAGTGTGAGCAGAGTCAGTATGAATATCTCAGCTGCCGATAGGACAACGGAGAAGGAATTACACTTTTAAGCAGAATGAAAAATACCACTTAATGGAGATGTCAAGGGGAGAGATTTAATAGATGAAGCTATATGTCCACCTGCTAGATGCTCATGACAAGTTTCCTGGGAGGGTTATTTCAGAAAAAATAATACTGTACTGAATGAATTAGTGTCAAGATCTAATCCTCATACTTTTAGAATTTATTTTGTAGGAATTCAAGCCCTTAAACCCGTCCATGAAGTTTCCTTTTTATGCTTTAAAACATGGATAAACTAGCACAACATCAACGTATGTCATTTTCAATGTTCCTAAAATGTTTTGTAAGAGTCCTAAATTGAACCATTTCAAAGGTGATAGAGATATTTTCATTTGAAGCATAAGGATTAGCTTTCTTGGAGTCCACATTTGTGTATAAATACTTCTTTAAATAATTTCAGCCTTAAACAACTTGCTTTTAGTTCTCATAAGAGAAAGAGATTAGAAAAGTCTATACATAGTTAGAAGCCCCTTCTAATCCTTCTTTGGTTTATTTTTGAGTAATTTTTTAGCACCTATTTTGTATCAGGCTCTGGTATGTGCTAGGAATGCAAAAATGTACAAGCAGACATTGTCCCTGCATTCATGGAGTAGCAATCTAAGGGAAAAACCTTTCACATTTAATGTTTAAAAAATACTTTACAGATATGTATCTTGATATGTCCTAGCACAAATTTTAATAGAAGAGTAATTAATTTGCTGTCGGTTATTCTAAGGCGAGGCTGACATTAAAGGGAATTTAGTAACTTCCTTGCAAATCTTCTCATGTTGCTATTTTCAAGAACTTATCAGAAGTGTAGAACTGTTTATTCCCTGTTCTGAAAATCTCTCAATTTAGCTTTCATTGTATCCATCGCTATCATGGCACCTGGATTTTCGATGGGGAATTTCTACTCTTCCAGTCCACACAGCCTCAGTAGCTGTCAATCAAGATGCCCTGTATTCTGTTTGCCAAGAAGTGAAAAAGAGACCAGACAAGAACATTGCATTTCTTTTCTGGGCATTCTAATCTTGAATCAAAGGACATAAAAACACAGATTAGTTAGAGGTGATTTGTCCACGGAAACAGCACCCTAAAGAACCATCCCATTAATCCTGCAGCTTTCATTTTTCTGTTACAACTCTGGTCTCTGTGTCTTCTTTAGTCAAGCCCTACCTCAGGTGCTGAGGGTAAAATGGTGAAAAAAACAGATGTGGTCTTTGCTGTCATCATGTTTAAGTATGGAGGCAAAGGAAAATATGTTTCAGATAATCACAAAAATGAATTAATTGCACATTTGGGTGAATAGGACTAAGAAAAGATTGGAATTGATCAGAACTGCTAGGTGCTCATTTTAGTTAATATTGTGGGAAGCTCTAATGTCCTTTCCATCTTTCTTGCTAGGTGGGATTTTTGAGATTTATTGAGAATTATAGTTTAATTTGGTTCAGATAGGTAGATACATGTGAACTCACAATGAAAGCACCAAGAAAGAAAAGAGAGCTAACAGGCTGCATCAGCAGTTTTCATTTTTCCTAAAGAACCTGTTGTATAAACAAAATAAGTTTTTATTTGGTAGAACACTAACATCATCCCAACTAAAATGCTAAGAATCAAAATAAGGTGACGCCATTATAACACTATTAAACTTACATAAGATGAGTAAAAGGCACTCAAAACTCAACATTACCTATTTAGAACATAAGTATAGCTAAGAGATAATTGAAGATTATATGATGATAAAACATCTGTCTTTATGATTGTAATAGATATTGCTGTACATTTGTAGTCTTTCTATTTAATTTAAATGTGATCTTTCCATTGGAAGAAAGTTAGGCATGTTAGTATTTCTCTATAGAAATCATTTTTCATGTCTTAAGAAACAAAAATAAAACAAATACACTAGAATGTCATTATAAAAAAAATTACTGGAAGTCTGAAAATATAAATTTAAGTGGAGAAAGGTGAAATTCTAGGTTAAATATTTATTCATTTAGAAGATTAATCTTTCTCCCTGATCGATATATATATATAAAAGGCTAATGTGCTGTGTCCAACCATCCAACCAGTTGCTATGATGTGCACTGACCACCAGGGGGCAGATACTCAATGCAGGAGCTGCCGTGATGTGCACAGAGAAAAGGTACAGTGGATCTGGCCCCACAAAGCAACACTCAGCTTCCTCCAAGTGGGACACAGGCCCTGCCACCACCCTGGAGCAACAACCCACCAAATCACAGCCAACACTGCAGAGACCCCTGGTGCAAAAGGCGGCTCACAGCCCATCCCAGCCCCGATATGGTCACTGTGGACACTGGGTCATAATGTTGCATAGCAATGCCCGGCTTCCTCTCCCTAGCAACAACTAGCCTCCTTGCCGTTTCTTCAGCCCAGGAACACGACTTGCTTTATAGCCAGGTGCAATAATTTTACACTGTAACCAAATGTCTGTGAAGCATTTTCCTGTGTCTCATCTCATTTGATCCTCACAGAAGTCCTGGAATAGTTAGATAGGAGATTTGGTGGAATCCTATTTTCTTTTCATTAGCTGATAAATGGAGATTTAGAAAGTTTATAAACTTGACCCGACTGAAAAGAAGAAATGGTGGACCTTGAAAATGACTTCAGTTTTCTCACTGTGCAGAATATAGTCAAACACTGCTGCAGCTAAATATTTTACCCTTTGTTCTCCCTGTGTGATCTACAATAACAATCTGCTTCGTGTTGATATTTACTGCTGCGTTGCTGACAATTACCTGAAAGAGAAGTTGGGGTGTTTCACTAGGCTGGAAAAAGTTTAGGTAAATCAGAAAGCAGGTCTAATTAAGCAAGCTTATCTATATATAGAGAGCTCTCGCTGGCACCAATCGCACCCGTGTGTTTCAATCTGTCATTGTCGATCATGAATTTGGTTGACACTTCTATTATAGAGGAAGGGCAAATACCAATATTAAAATATTTCTTCTAATTAATTTCCTCTCAATGTGCATGAATTCATGCACCGGGCCACTAGTATAATATGTATGTAACAGCAAACAGCAACTATTAGAGTTAATGCATAATCCTGTAACTTCTCAAGTTCCTTATTTGGTTAAAAATATTTATAGGCAGGCTAATTACCTAACTATGGATTTATAATATTTTATAATTAATCATTAAAATGTAATTCTGGTATAAAATTCTAAATATTAACAATAATATTAGTTATTCATCAACAGCAGGTGACCGAGATCTAAGGGAAATATTCAAATAATGATTTGCTATATAAAAACAAGAGTTAGATTATATGTTAGCTGCTGACTTCAGCTATATATTTTTATATCTATACTTTTCATCATTACCTTTTAAACCCTCTGGGGAAAACAATATGTTTAATGTCTTCAAAAAAATATACCAATTGTAAAACTGTACCTGCTTTATCCATGAAACTATAGTTATAGACTCTATGAGTTTGTCAGTTATTGAAACATGAGGTGCCATAGATTTCTACCTGATACTATCTTTACATACATGTAAATAAGGATCTTTCATGGCTTCAAGTTACCAATCATCTTGTCTTAATTATAGATATAGTTTCCTTTTTAAATAAATTAAAATATGGCATTTTAACCACCCAAATATTCCAATATATTCAAATTTGACCTAATCCATTTCAAATCCCAAACATACTTCCAGCATATTAAAGTAGGTAAAACAATTTATATCTGAAGAATATTTATTAACTATTCCTATTAAGGTGTGGCACATTACAGGATTAACTGAAATAATTATAGCACACACATACTCTGTTATAACCGGTCTTTGTCATCAAATACATATTATGAACATATTTACTACATTTTATTAAGTCTGTCGATAAAACAATTTTTACTGGATAAAGAGACTTCCATTTTTAAGAATATATCACAATTTATTTAGCCACTAGAGGCCCGGTGCATACAATTTGTGCAAAGGGGTTGAGGGAGGTCCCCTCAGCCCAGCCTGCACCCTCTCCAATCCAAAATCCCTTGGGGGATGTCTGACTGCCAGACATCCCTCTCATAATCCTGGACCACTGGCTCTTAATTGCTATCCCATCTGCCTGCCTGGTCACCACTTACTGCTCCACCTGCTGGCCTAGTTGCCCCCAAATACCCCCCTCTGCCAGCCTGGTCACCCCCACTGGCCTGGTTGCCCCTCACAGCCCCCCTCACCAGCCTGGCTGCCCCATGCAGCCTGCTGTTCAGTCATTTGGTCATCCCTCACTAACCCCCCTGCCAGCCTGGTTGCTCCACGTAGCCTGCTGTTCAGTCGTTTGGTTGTCCCTCACTAACTCCCCTGCCGGCCTGGTCATCCCACGCAACCTGCTGTTCAGTTGTTTGGTTACCCCATGCAGCCTGCTTGTTCAGTTGTTCTGTTCTCCCTCACTAACCCCCCTGCCAGCCTGGTCATAAGCAGCCATCTTGTGAGGGTGTGAGGGTCAATTTGCATATCACCTGTTTATTATATAGGATTATTATATAATGGGACATTTTTCTTTATTGCTATGATAAGTTTGCAATAGATATTTTTGCAGATATACTCTTGCACATCTGAACTGTGTTTGCATATGTCAGACAAAGACCTTTTGATTCAATTGTTTAAATGCTTTGGCATTAGGATTATATTTTTAATATCTGACTTATGCCTGTGCCTACATGTACACACTAATATGAAGGAAATTCTTAAATTTAAAAATATTCCCTTTAACCTTAAACTTTTACTCTTCCTTACATATATAAAGCTCTTTTTCAGCCAATTGAAGTTTTAAAGGATGTGTATATCACTTAGGAGGGATAGGCAACTTTATGCATGTATTTCTGCTGAAGAACAGATAAGCTTATCTAAACATTATTTCCTTTACCCAATTGTCAGCTTACATTTTACTACTAAATTTTTATCAAAAAGCAAGGGTGAGCCCTAACCGGCTTGGCTCAGTGGATAAAGCATTGGCCTGTGGACTGAAAGGTCCCAGGTTTGATTCCGGTCAAGGGCATGTACCTTGGTTGCAGGCACATCCCCAGTAGGGATTGTGCAGGAGGCAGCTGATCGATGTTTCTCTCTCATCAATGTTTCTAACTCTCTATCCCTCTGTCGTCCTCTCTGTAAAAAATCAATAAATAAAAAAAAGCAAGAGTGATATTTTAACTCTCAGTTAATGAATTATTTAAAACATGTTTTTTTAGAATTAGTATATTTCAGGAATTTTAAAGTCAGATAAAATGAAAAAAAAATACAAGTTTACCAAAATGATCTTTCTAATAGATAAATATATGGTTTGATAAATATATGTCAATTTTAATTAGCAGTTTATTTTGTAGCTGGACTCTCATTCACATGTCTCTTTTTAAAAATGTATTTATTGATTTTAGAGAGAGCGGAAGGGGAAGGGAGGGAGGGAGGAGAGAGAAAGAGAGGGAGAGAGAGAAACACTGATTTGTTGTTTCACTTGTTTATGCATTCATTAGTTGCTTTTTATATGTGTCCTGACAAAGATGGAACCTACAACCTTGACATATAGGGAGAATGCTCTAACCAACTGAACTACCCAGCCAATGCCTCATTCATTTGTCTCTTAAGCCTGAATACTTTCTGTTTATTTTAATGTTTAATGTTAGTTCTAATTGATTTCTTATACAATGTATACTACTTCGCCAACACCCCCATCCCTCCTCTTTCTTGTATTGATCACATACTGTGTCAAATAAAAACTTTGATGGCTTGTCCTCTCCCACAATATCTTCTGTGCTTTTGAATTTGGGCCTGGCATAATGGCTCCCAGTAAAGAAGGATGGTAAGAACAAAGTCCATTCTGCCATCAGTGAGTTAGTGAACAGAGAATACACAATCAACATTGAAGTGGGTTTCAAGAAGCGTGCCCCTTGGGCACTCAAAGAGATCTGGAAATTTGCCAAGATCATGAGATGGAAACTCCAGATGTACCCATTGACACCAAGCCCAACAAAGCTGTCAGGGCCAAAGGAATAAGGAATGTCCCATACTATATTTGGGTGCTGTTGTCCAGATAACATAATGAGGATGAAGATTCACCAAACAAGCTCTATATGTAGGTTACTTATGTACTTGTCAACATTTTCAAAAATCTACAGTTAATATGGATGAGAACTAACTGCTGATTGTTGAATGAAGTTATAAAACTACAAAAAAACAAACAAACCCAAAACAAAAAAAATCCAAAAACTTTGGTAAACAGTTCAAGATGTTCCATATATTATGTTCCCATCAATTTACTTTTTTTCTTATAAGTCTGAGTACTCTACCTCAGCCAAACAAAATTATTTCTTATAGGCACAAAATCAATTACAGTCTAGACTAGAGATATGAAGTTATTATTCTACCTTCATTTATAACTCTAATTAATAATGACCTCAAAAAGATCTTTCTAAACTAGCTCCTCTGTGGTCTTTGCCTTAAATGAACTCATCAGTCTTTATACAGGGTGGGGCAAATGTAGGTTTACAGTTGTTTGTATGGAAAATAACACAACAATTAATAATAATATGAAAGTAAACTCTGTGTTTCTAGTATCACAACTGTAAACCTGCTTTTGCCCCATCCTGTATTTCCTCACCTCCTTAATTACTTTGCAACTTCATATCCGCCCCCCTCTAAAAATGTGCACATTGAGAAAAGAAAAAATATTAAGAGGATAAATACAGTAGTGTAAATTGGGTTATGTGCACTGTAAGAATAGCAGATTTAATTTCAGTGCTGGTTTATGAGTATAGACTATCTTTTCTAGAACATCTGTGTCATTCACTGTGGTTTATTCTACTACGAAGTGTCTTTGCACTTATGAAGAATGGCCACTAGAGTGCTGCAAGTATCCATTCAAGTTTGAGCCCCTGTTCTGTGCGGATGTTCTATTAGTGATAAAAACAATAAGATGGATCTATCTTTGGAACTTAGGGGCCACAATCAGTAAAGAAGTACTAAGAATCTTATAAACCAAGAATAGTTTTATGTGTTTGTACATCTAACTATTACACATTTTTGCATTAGAGTCAGAAGTTACAGAAATAATTTAAATAAATGTCTCAGTTAATAAAAATTAGTTTCAATTTTACCATCTTGTCATCAGTCTTTTAACTTGCTTTTTTAAAAATACATAGGCTTGAGTATTTATATATATCCTTTGTGTAGCACTCCTTAATTTCTATTTATTAAGAATATAGACCATGCTAAAGATGAACTTTGATTAACTTTCTTCTTTAAGATATGTTGTTTAGTTTATATATTTATTCAATGTATCAATGAATACATTTTTGAAAAAAATTAGTTTTATTTTTAAAATTACTATTTGATGAGTTTTTTGTACTTAGTGGTGAGTTCTTTGAGGATAAGGATTTTATTTATCCTTATAGCTATAATGTCTACAGCATATTTTAAAAATATATGAATGTTGATTATTTAAAAACAGAATAATATAATGTATTTCTTAGAAAACATAAAAAAGCACTTGCCCTAGCATCTATGCTTTATTGTCTGTGTTGTTTACTGATATTTATAGTTAAATAATACTTTATATGAGATACGTTGTGATATTATTATTTATGAGAAATATATATTTGGTCTTTATCCCAGTTTCTGACACAGAGCTCCTGAATCTCCTTGAAATCTCTCAAGTGATCAGAGTAATAAAGGTGACTTTTGTTATGTTAATTAGATGTCTTTTGGATAGCAGCTAACAGTGGGGGCTGGTCACCAGAGGAACCAACCAGCAGTGGTTCTCAACCTTCCTAATGCCAGGACCCTTTAATACAGTTCCTCATGTTGTGGTAACCCCCAACCATAAAATTATTTTCATTGCTACTTCATAACTGTAATTTTGCTACTGTTATGAATTGTAATGTAAATATCTGATATGCAGGATATATTTTCATTGTTGGCAACCCACAGGTTGAGAACCGCTGAAGAGGATTTGTAATGTCAGTCCCAACTGCAGAATGGAGAGAGGAAGTTAAATCAATGGCCACTGGCCAATGACTTAATCAATCTGGCTATGTAATGAATCCTCCACAAAAACCCAAAAGGAGTGAGTTTAAAAAACTTATGGGTTGGTGAACATGTGGTGATTGGAAAGAATGGTACGCCTGGAGAGAGCATGAAAGCTCCTGGCTCTTTCTTCTCACCTTGCTCTACGCATCTCTTTCATCTGAATGTTCCTGGAATTATATCTTTTTATAATAAACCGGTAACCTAGGGAGTAAAGAGGTTCCTGGGTTCTATGAGCTGCTCTAGTGGTTCTCATGAGAACCTCTGAACCAGTCAGTCAGAAGTACAGGTAACAACAGGGACTGTGACTGGCATCTGAAGAGGAGGAGGGAAGGATTGTAGGACTAAGCCCTCAACCTGTGCAATCTGACAATATTTCCAGGTAGATAGCATCTGAGCTGATCAGAATTCTAGGGCACCCTGCTGGTATCAGAGAATTGCTTGGTGTTGTATGGGGGAAACCCTTCCACATTGGAATTGATCCAAAAATACCAAAAAAAGATTTGTTAGGATTAGAAGTATTGGGTAGTAATAAATTAGTTTTAAATATAAAGGAAATCAAGTCACAGAGTTTACATCATATGTTACATTATTGATAGGTACCATACTGGACTTCATATTTCCTGGCTGAGAGAACTATTTTTATGGTCTTCATTGTAGAATAGTCTTGAACTTGCCAAAGTTTATGTTCAATCAGTTTATATCTCACCAATATGTGATATACTTCAATTGAAAGTATACCACTACACACCAACTAAATAGAATCAGTTAGCTTCAAATTAATTAAACATATTTCATAGCTCAGTTGGTTAGAGTGTTTTCCCCATAGGCCAAGGCTGTGCATTCGGTCTATAGTCAGGGCACATAGAGGAGTCAACCAATGAATGCATGGATAGGTAGAACAACAAATCTCTCTCTCTCTCTCTCTCTCTCTCTCTCTCTCTCTCTCTCTCTCTCTTTTTCTCCCCCCACCCCCATTCCTCCTGTCTCTCAAATAAATAATTTAAGAAAATAAACATATTTCATATAAGACCAGAAACTACTATTTTCACCCATCAAGTGGATAAATGAAATAGAGTCATTAAGATCCTATGTCTGTTCATTTGTCTCTGAGATGAACAGATTGCCTATTGTTGCCTGATAGAGCCAGTGGTGAGAGAGGCATTCATCTCCTCGATAAAACTACCCGGCTCTCTGCTGCTTGCTGCTGTCCAGTCAGTTTCCCATGAAACTCAAGGCAAACCTATACCTAGTCTCATTTTTCACAAGAATATTTCATAAACTCTACCCCGGGAATTCATGTCTGTCTGCCTCTGTTTCATTATGTTCTCTTATTCTTAAATACCACCTTTCCAAGACAGCTCAAATTTCAGCTCATTAGAGAAGCCTCATAATTCCCAAACTGGAAAGAATTGCTTCCTTACTAGGACTCCACAGGGTTTTGTTTACAGGTCCAATTATGATATCATGGTGAGTATGTCTCCCTGTTTTACAATTAGGCATTTTTTTTTCAAATGTATTTCTCAGACAACTGAATTATTTATTCATTTATTCCACAAGAATTTGATGAGTACCTACTATGAGCTCAGAGTTGCTCTAGGCCAGTGATGGCAAACCTATTACAGGGGTATCAGAGGTGACATGCAAACTCATTTTTTTGGTTGATTTTTCTTTGTTAAGTGGCATTTAAATATATAAAATAAATATCAAAAATATACATCTTTGTTTTACTATGGTTGCAAAGATCAAAAAATTTCTATATGTGACATGGCACCAGAGTTAAGTTAGGGTTTTTCAAAATGCTGACACACCGAGCTCAAAAGGTTCGCCATCACTGCGAGTCTAGGCCCTGAGTATAAAGTAGTGAACAGACAAAAATCTCTGCCTTCATAGAGTTTTCTCAAATATAATTTGGGCAGATGATAAATAAAATATGTAATATAATTAAAGTGATACATGATATGGAAAATATAAAGCAGGATAAAAGAATTAAGAGGGGTGATAAGCTATATACATAGCAAGTCTCTGTCAAGGAAACAGAGGCAAACAGAGACCAGAGTGTCCAGAGGAGAGGGCCAACCCATGCCATTATCTGAGGAAGGAGTTACCCAAACAGAGAAAATAGCAACTACAAAGCCTAGGGCAAAAGTGAACTTGACAAGGTGAAGAACAGCTTTTGCTGGGTTGCAAAGGGGCTTTCAAGGAGTCAAGTTCAGAGAGGGGACAGTGATGTCTTATCACTATGCCTATCTGCCATTGGTTTCTTTTTATTTAAAAAAATGTATCTTTATTATTGAAAAGTATTACAGGTGTTCCCCTTTTATCCCCCATTTACCGACCTCTCCTCACTCCCTACCCCTCCCCAGGCCTTTCCCACACCGTTGTCTATGTCCATGGGTTTTGCATATATGCATAAGTTATTTGGTTATTCCCTTCCTGACCCCTCCCTTCCCTCTGAGAATCATCAGTCTGTCGCATGCTTCCATGTCTCTGGATCTATTTTGCTTATCAGTTTTTTTGTTCATTATATTCCACATATAAGTGAGATCATGTGATATTTGTTTTTCTCAGACTGGCTATTTCACTTAGCATAATACTCTCTAGGTCCCTTCATACTGCCTCAAAGGATAAGAGATCCTTATTTTTTTACTGCTGCATAGTATTCCATTGTGTAAATGTACCACAGCTTTTTTTTATCCACTCATCCACTGATGGGCACTTGGGCTGTTTTCAGATCTTAGTCATTATAAATAATGCTGCTTTGAACATAGGGGTGCATATATTTTTCTTTTTGGTATTTCAGGCTTCTTAGGATATATTACTAAAGGTGGGATCACTGGGTCCATTTTTAATTTTTTGAGAAAACTCCACACTGTTTTCCATACTGGTTGTACCAGTCTGCATTTCCACTAGAAGTGTACAAGGCAACCTTCCCCTCCACATAGCAATCCCTTGGTTTCTTATAGCTCATATTGCATTTAATATATAGGTTTTACATAGAGTGATACTCAATGATAATGTAATATACTGATTTTGGGTAAGCAGAATTTGGGTTAGAGTTGAATTCCATTTTCTTATTTGTTTAATGACATTGAGCAGATTGCATAGCTTGAGGCTTGGAGTTTGTTTTATCAACACTTTCACTTTCAAGGTGAAAACCTTATACTAAAATTATCTATTAGGGAAAAAAAGAGATTAGTTAAACAAGGTAAATTCTCATAGAAAAGTGTATATTTAATATAATTAATTGAACAGAGCTTTTCTCCTAAAATAAATATTCTAAAGTACATGAATCCTCAAAAATCAGACAAAACTATTGACTTATCTTAAATGATAAAACTCCTTGGAGAACTGTGGGGGAGGAATAAATTATTCTTTACCCCTCCAGATTCTTTTGGCTGGTCTAATTTTTAAATCTATATGAGACAGATTAACTAAATAACCAAGTTTAGTTACATATGCATATATGGCAACCCCACATACATAGAGAATCAGAGACCCAGCATACATGAAAGGTTCAGAGATAGACCTAGCACACAGGTAAAATGAGGTATATGTAACATTCTGAGCCAAAGAATGATATAATGCACCCCGGGCATCAGAGAAGAGGCGGGGGATTCTTAGGACAATAAGAAGAGTAGATGTTCCATAATTACAAGCGTGCCTTGCCCAATGGATAGATCATAAAATGTTATTTCTGGTATAATTATTTTTATGGGCAAGGCCCCAATTTAAATTTTAAAATTTTTTTAGGGAAAGGTAAATGTTTCTCTTGAGCCTGCAGAGTTTTGATTGCCTTCAGCTCAAAATAATTCACATCATGCCAAACTGGTACATATTTCCGGGCCGGGTCTGAATCCCTTCAAAACCTAACATCTTTATTTTTATTTATTTTTTCAAATATATTTCATTGATTTCTTACAGAGAGGAAGGGAGAGGGATAGAGAGTTAGAAACATCGATGAGAGAGAAACATCGATCAGCTGCCTCCTGCACACTCCCTTCTGGGTATGTGCTCGCAACCAAGGTACATGCCCTTGACCGGAATCGAACCTGGGACCCTTGAGTCTGCAGGCCGACGCTCTATCCACTGAGCCAAACCGGTTAGGGCAACATCTTTCTTTACTGAAAATCACTTCCAACAGAGGCTTTCTTTGCTCTGAAAAACCAAGTTCTCACCCTCCACTAGGAAAAAAACTGGGTTTATTTCACTTAGCATAATATTCTCTAGGTCCATCTATGGTGTCACAAAAGGTAAGATATCCTTCTTTTATTATGGCCAGATAATATTCCATTGTGTATATGTACCACAGCTTTTTTTACTCACTCATCTACTGATGGGCACTTGGGCTACTTCCAAGTTTAATAAGCCAGGCAGAGAAAAACAAGTACCATATGATTTCACTTACATGTAAAATCTAATGAACAAAATCTATACTAGTATATATAAAGGCTAATATGCAAAGTGTCCCTGTGGGAGTTCGACCGGGAGACCTGGGAGTTCTATCGCTTGCTATGATGTGCACTGACCACAAAGGGGTGGTGCGGAACGAAGGGAGGCCCCGGCCAGCAGCTGGCAGCTGGGAAAGGGAGACCCCAGCCGGCAGCTGGAAGGAAGGCCTCAGCCAGCAGCTGGAAGGTCTCGATCAGCCCTGATCGCCAGCCAGGCCTAGGGATCCTACCCATGAATGAATTTCATGCACCGGGCCTCTAGTAAACAAATAAACAAAATAGAAACAGATTCATAGATGCAGAGAACAGACAGCTGTCACAGGGGAGCAGGGTTGGGGGACTGGGTTGAAAAGGTGAAGAGATTAAGAAGAAAAAACTGATAGACACAGACAACAGTATGGTGATCACCAGAGTGAAAGGAGGGTGGAGGAGGTAAAAGAGTTGGAAAAGGGTGGATAAATGATTATGAATGGAGACTTGATTTGGGGTAGTTAACACAAAATACAATATATGGATGAGGTATTATGGAATTGTACACCTGAAACCTATATAATTTTATTAACCATTATCACCTCAATAAATTTAAAGAAAAAACTGGGCTTATTCATGAGGACTCCACTTTTTCCCCTTTCATACTATCTATATTAGATTCTGAGCTTCATTCTTTCCAGTTTTATTCTTAAGACAACAGCAAGATTAATTAAAATGCTATAAAATACCAGTTGACAAACATCATAGTTTTCTGTAGTTTGTGTATGATTAAACATAGTTTGAGTTAAAAATAATCATTCCTATACTCTTCTATTATTTTTATTGATTTTAGAGAGAAAGAAAGAGAGAGGGAGAGAGAGAAACATCAATCCATTGCCTCCCCACAGGTGGAACATGTGGAAAGCGGCTACAGCATTTGGACAGGTTCAAGCCTCGGACTGATGAGAAGGCACAGTCCTCTTGTGGCAAAGCCACATACAAGTCCCAGCTTGGAGGGCAAAGCCCTCCCAGCACAGTTATAGCCAAAGGCTATGGTTGTAAACTTAATCTGATGGTCCAACCCTGTGGTCCCAGGTGGCTGAGGGATGTGGGCTGCGGAAGATGCAGTAAATACTGCCAAAACAAAGCTTGATAGAGTTCTCTGGTGCATGTAATTAAGTAGATTTTAAACTTGCAAGAACATTGTAAACATCTTGACCACTCCCTTGTTTTGCTCTGACTATACAATAAAGACTTGGCTTATAGACTGTGTCACTGTTTCCTTATCCAGGCACAGTGATCCACCTGGCCCCAGCTATATTCTCTTGTCTGTTTTCTTTAATCCTTCATCTCCCCCTGCTCAGGGTCACCACTGGCTATGCTGCACACGGTTCAGGGACAACACTCAACCAACTAAGCCACACCGTCCAGGCCAGCCGTGGGCAAACTACGGCCCGTGGGCTGGATCTGGCCAGTTCGGCTGTTCTATCCGGCCCGCGGAGCCGAAAGAGCGGAGGGTGCTCTTGCTCTCCCCTCCGCTCCTTCACCAGCAGCAGTGTTAACATGGCAACGTCAGGAAACACGGCCGCAGCTCCTTCTTCTGAATCCGGTTTAAGAACCCATTGTGGCCCTCGAGTCAAAAAGTTTGCCCACCCCTGGTCCAGGCCATACTCTTCTGTTTTTAATGGGTGGCAAACATCAGGATCGTTAGGGAGAATGGTTTCCCTGAAATCTGCAAGCAACACAGTTGCTATCAATGAAGCCAGAATTGGTCTATTATTCTGTTTGAGGTCACAATTCTTCTGATAATATCTTCTGTCCTGAACTCACATGATCTCCCACCTCTCTTCTTACATAAGTAAATAGAAAATATTGATCATCTTAAATGTGACCTAGAGCAATGTCTTTCTTTACTTCTCTGATGCCACCTCCAGATCAAAGTGGCACAATTAATATGCTTGATTTGCCTGCGTTAGCTTTATCAGATAATAAAATGAATGACAAATTTTGCCTTTTAAAACCTTTACTTTCAGAATAAAACTTGAAAAAATGAATATTGCCTAATTATTAGGTTGGGGATGTTCTAATTTCATCTCCTATCAACATCCTTTGTGATTCTTTTTCTTTCTGCCTCTATACCTAGGAAAACATAATTTGTTTCTTAAGATCGCTGTGAGTTTACATATTGTCCTTTGGCACCCTATTCTGCCTCCTACATTTGAAAATTCCTAGTGTCATTAATTTCAGAAAAATAGTACATCCTCTGTGAAGCCTTTCTTAACCTTTCCACACCCCCATTAGAATTAATATCTGCAATGTTCTTTTATCCTTTTATAGACACTATATTCTACTACTCCTTGTGCGGTGGTATAATTGTTGGTGTGCAGTTCACAACCCTTCATTAGATTGCACAACACTAAAAAATAGAAACTGTGTATGATTAATTTTCATAATCCTAGAAGTTAACCCAGTGACAGGCACATAGTAGATACCAAATTATTATTGGATTGATTTTACCTTAAAGAGAACAGTATTTCTTTTGGAACTACAGAATTCCCCCTCTGTAAATTGCCCAGTTCAACTATATCTATTCTCAAAAATAAAATGTTACCTATCTCAGGTATGAATTTATAGACATTAGCAAAAGAATCAAAAGCCCCAGTGCTCTCTGCAATATTCTCTTATTTCTCCATTGTGTGGACTCTTGGTTCTTGACACAGGTGCCTACCTCTGGTGGACATGAGCAACCACATTCAAGGGGACTAACATCACCTTTGCCTTAATTCCACTATAAGATTTTGGCTGATGAATTTGCCTTTTTTCATCTAGAATTTATTTATTCTGTTTACCTCTTTGCCATCTGCTTGTAAATATACTGCCATGCATTGAATCTTAACACATCATGAAAATATTATGATGTCGGCATCATCTCCTGTTGGGAACTCCTATGGTATATGTATCTGTCAATTTCCGTAGTTATCCTAAGTAACCTTGCACTGCATCTATTTGTGTGGAGTAGATCACTCAAAGCGTCTAATAGACTTAAAGCTTCTTAGTAACTGTGGCATACTCTCTTAGTATCATTTGTTATATCCAGTACCTGCTTTGCATATGGAAAATAATAAATATATCTTGAATGAATGAATGAATATATGTTGGTAAGGATATATATTACAGGTAAATATTTACTACTATTTATTTATACTCATCTTATAAATTAGCTACACATTTGCAGCGACTTCTCCCCATGTGATATATAGGAAAATTAGTATTAACTGGGGTTAGGCAAAATATTTTCTGGAAGCCAAATCCATATCATTGACTGTTTTTGCTTTACCCACAAGCCAAGAATGGTTTTTACATTTTTAAAGATTGAAAAGTAATCAAAAGAAGAATATTTTCTACCCCATGAAATTAAAATTTTAGTATCCATAAATAAAGTTTCGTTGGATAATGGCTATACCTATTTGTGTAGGTATTTTCTATGGCTGCTCTCATGCTATAACAACAAAGTTGAGCAGTAGCAATATGTATGGCCCATAAAGCCAAAATATTTACTATCTGGCCCTTTATTAGAAAAAGTTTGGTCACTCTCTTTATAAATGAAAAACAGCAATACAAACATTGATAAAACAAAATTCAATTTGCAATTTGCATTCACAACAGACTTTTCTAGTTATTATTGAACCTTTCAATAATGCAATCCCATATTTACAAGATTGTAGTTATTGAATTCCATGTATAGCAGAGATGTATAGACTTGTTACTTACAAGAGAATAAAATGTACATGTATATTAAAGTACATTCAAACATGCATATACAAAATCAATGCAGTGTAGGAATTGAAGAATCATGGAGCAATTTTTATGCTGAAAACTAGTGATCTGGAGTGGGATACAGGTATAAACCTAGCACAGATTTAAGAATTTTGATGCAGGTAAGAGTTAACATTGAGTCCTGTTGATTTTAATTAAAAGAATGAATGTACTAATGTATTCATGATTCTACTGAATATTACATAAGCATGTGATGAATTTTAAACTAGAACATGTCTCACTTAAGTTACATCTCATCATTTTAATTAAAGAATTTACAGAGACTTTACTGTGCTTCTTAAAATCCAAAATACCCTATTTGTCTAAAACAATTTTGATTTTGTTTATTTCTTTGAGGACAGAGTCAGATAAAGAAATTTCTATTGGTATGTAGAAGTCTTATAATAAAATAGACTGAATTTATGCTTTTAAAACAAAATGAAGTTAAATAAATGCACTCATTTCTGCTACATCTTTTCTTTTCCACCACAGGGGCATATCTTGATAATTTCTTTGCTCAGCAGTCTAGCAGACTTTAAGCAGCAAAATTTATGAAATGAAAGAAAACACTTATGCCACAGGGCTGAGTGGGTAATCTTCCTCTCTTAGCAATTGCATTGCTAATGGAGTCTCCACTTCCCGTGATGAACTGTAGAACTTTTGCCAAGTCGAAGAGTGCATATATACTGCTTTGCACAATGATAAGTTAGTGAGGGTATACTACTATTCCATCTTGTGTTTGTGTATTGAATGAAGAGGTTTACTTATATATTCACTTTAATTGAAATTTTCTGTTGCATAAAATAGGCTTTATTTAACAGTGATCATCCCAAAGTTAGCACACATAATTGTCAACAATTACAAATGCATGCTAACACTCAGACCCAGAGCATAATTACAATGCAGGCAAAAGTTGTCTATGATACAATGAGTGTTAAAGTTTTTATGCTCATTTCAGAGTTGTTTGGTTTGCTTAGGTCCCAACTGCATTTCTAATTTATGGTTACTGTACCATTTTTTCCCAAACTTCACCTCAATTCTACCTCCACCTCATTTCTTTCTCTAAGTGATTCTTAACCAATTACTTTTCTCATTATATTATTAATCTTCTGAGGACCCGAGCCTAGTCACTTTGCCATTCTTATGGAGTATAAATACTATACATGTTAACCTGAATATTATACCAAACTTTTTAACTTGCCTCACTTCATATTCTTATGCTTTTAAAATATGAACAAAAGGATAAAATATGAAAGGATTCCTTGTTCCTAGTTCTTTTATTTTTAAGCAACTTCTTTCTTTTCTTTTTTTTTAAAGTATATTTATATTGATTTCAGAGAGGAAGGGAGAGGGAGAGAGAGAAACATCAAATGATGAGAGAGAATCATCGATTGGCTGCCTCCTACACGCCCCACTGGGGATTGAGCCCGCAACCCAGGCATGTGTCCTTGACCGGAATCAAACCTGGGACCCTTCAGTCCACTGGCCTACGCTCCAGCCACTGAGCCAAACCAGCGAGGGCTGTTCCCAGTTCCTTATGTTGTTACAGTTTTCCCCCAATTATTCCCTGAATTATTTTTAAAAGGCCACATTATTTTCAACTAACTAGTTTACAATATATTGACATGTGCAAAGTATCATTAATAAATCAGTATTACAAAGATCATTAAACATAAACAACCCAATAATCATACTATTTTAAAAACATCTAACCAGCTGCTCCAACACCAATTTTTTAAAATTCATTTTTGTCAACTGATAAAATGCTAACCTTATCATATGGTAAATTCCAAAATTGACTCAGTTTTTGTACTTTCCCATTCAGTTCCACTTATCTATCTAGTCCTATTAGTAAGAAATCTTTTTTCAATTCTATTTTCAAATCTATTTTAACTTCTAGATTTTAATTGTCCCACTTGATTATTCTTCTGTTCTATCATCTCAGTGAGCTTTAGGAAAGTAAGTTAATTTTGGCAGATAAATTTGTATTTTCAGGTTCCATAATAATCTTCTTGGTGCTTTAAATTTTATAGAACTTAGGGGAACCAAATCATGTGATAATCTTCATAAATACTAGAGAAGATATTTGACAAAATTCAACACCCATTTATGTCAAATCATGCTCAAAATAGGAATTTATGGATACTACCTTAATAAAGTAAAACATGTATAATCCAGTGCAGTTGCTAGCAGGTTACTTAGTAGAGAAGTAACAGGGACTTTCCTACTAAAGTTTAGAAAAAGTGGAGACTCCATTTGCAATTCTTGGTCCTATTTTTGGCATTTAGTTGAAGATCTTAGCCAATGGAATTAAAGAGGAGAAAGCAATTATATATTGTAGATTTTATAATTTATAGATAAAATTATAATTTAAAATAAGTTGAGGCATATTAACTTATTCAACCATCACACTTTATAGATCTTTGTAGATACTTGATTGACAAATTTTTTAAAAAATGAGACAATGGAGGAAATATGTACACAAGTGATATTGAGAAAGTATTTAAAATTTTTAGTGGGATAATTGTATTGCAAATCTATTTAGATAATATTCTGAAATATTTTCAGATAAAATGATGTGATATCTCAAATTTCCTGCTAAATATTCTTGGGTGGGGGAAGGGAAATGGAGCATAGATAAAATGAGATTGGCCATGAGTTGGGTAATGATACTATTCTAATTTTCCATATGTTTAAAGTCCATCATAAGAAGATAAGCATGTTTATTGATTTATTTATCTTTTACTCAGTCTTTCTTTGCTTATAAAGATATTACTCTCCCAGAAAACAATGTGCAGTCACCACTCTATCCCTTTTTTATATACCCTCAGTGCTTTTCTTGGAGTTTGCCTGAAGTTTCTGCATTGATTGGTTATATAAAGATGAGAGAAAAGGAGGAATGTTAGAGGAGTATATACTAATAAGTTCTGACAAGTTCACATATCAGAGGGGTTGGAGGGTATAATAAATAATCATCTGCACAAATTTCTGGTTGCAATCTCAGGACTCAAGATTTAAAAACTGATGGATTTTTTTACCCTTTTCACGGTTGGTCTCTCTCCTAAGTTGAATTCTGAGGGCACCATGGTATGAAATTTCAAAGAAAAGAGTCATAAAATTGTTACTTTGTGTAACCCATATATCAGGAATTCTTTTAGATCTAGTTAAACTGAGCCCAAACCCCAATTTCCTGGTTCAAGAAAATTCTGTTCACATTTTTTTATAGATTCATATAATTTTCTTAATTTTATTCCCTCAACTTCTCTTTGTTTCTGCATGTAAATGAGATTTTTCTTGATTTTACTAATATTATTCTGCTTGAAAAGTTAGTCTCTTTGTTAATATCCATTAAAATATGCTTTCAGGTGGCCGGTGTGGCTCAGTGGTTGAGAATCGACCCATGAATCAAGAGGTCACTGTTTAAATTCCGGGTCAGGGTAGGGGTGTGCAGGAGGCAGCTGATCAATGTTTCTATCATTCTATCCCTCTCCCTTCCTCTATCTCTAAAAATCATTACAAACATACTTAAAAATAATAAAGTAAAAAGCAAACTCCCAAAAATATATGCTTTAAGTAAATTGACTCTCAGTAAATTTTCTGAAGGTTTAGAAATTGTGAAAATCAAATTGCTAAACAAAGTTATCTTCTGCAGTATTACTGACTTTACATTCCTTTTCATCCCACCCTTATACCTTTGTCCTTCCTTTAGGAACTGGAATTTTTTTTTCCTATTAGCAAAGTATTTTTTCTCACATTCAGGACCTGGAACCTTACATTCTATCAAAAAGGTCTTGCAGCCGAAACCGGTTTGGCTCAGTGGATAGAGCTTTGGCCTGTGGACTGAAAGGTCCCAGGTTCGATTCCGGTCAAGGGCCTGTATCTGGGTTGCGGGCATATCCCCAGTAGGAGATGTGCAGGAGGCAGCTGATCGATGTTTCTCTCTCATCGATGTTTCTAACTCTCTATCTCTCTCCCTTCCTCTCTGTAAAAAATCAATAAAATATATTTAAGAAAAAAAAAAAGGTCTTGAAAATAATTACTTAACCCAATTATTGTACCCTCTTATATGCAGAAGAATAATTCTTGATCAGTTTGACCCAGTGTTACAGCAGAATGAATGAGGACAAATTCTGCTGATGGAAGTAGAAATGGAGAAATAGACTGGCCCTGGCATAATGAAATGTATGAATTCTTAGAACTAATAGGTTTGGAGAGAGCATTTGGTTACTTCCTCATTTCATATGAAGACAAGGCCTATTAAAAAATAAAACAGTATTGTCTATGGCTGCAGAGTTGGTGACAAAGCCCGAACTAGAATGCATGTCTTTCAATTCATGGTCCAAAATGTGTTCTATTGTGTTGCTTCTAATACCAAAAGATATTTTTATCTCCTTGTGAAAATGCCAGAGTTTAAAGAAAATAAAAAAGGAGAATATCTTTCCACTCAATACAAAGAAACAAACTTTCTTGAAGTACGAATTGAATAGCTTTTGAGAAACATGGCAAAGTCCAGGTTTGATCTCAGAGATTACAGCTCTTACTCTTTTCAGACTAGATAGATAATTGGATTGGTAAAGCCCATGATAGTGAAATTTGACAGATGGCAGAAGGAAAGATTTAAGAGATGTAATTGAAACTATAGTTGTTGTTTTTTGGAGATGAAGTGCAATGATGTGTTTGTGTCAGAGCAGAATGAATCCTTATTTCAAGGTAATTATCTATGTGTGAGGATTTACTAAGATAAGAAGCGAAAGGAAATTTATAAGAGTGATAGGCATTTTAAATGCATTGTCAATTACTATACATAAATATGTATAATAAATAATTTGAAAGGTAATGTTATTTGAAAACATTAATTGTTATATGTAACAATTATAATGAAAAAAAAACACAACATATTATTGTATTTTTTAAAAGGCAGACATAAGTAGTTTTCAGTCAGCAAATGTGTTAATATCCTTAAATCAGTTGTTCTTAAATTGTGATACACATCAAAAGCACCTGGGAAGGTTTTTAAAGCATATATGCCCAGCCTGGCTGGTGTGGCTTAGTATTTGAGCTTCGACCTATGAACCAGGAGCTCAAGGTTCTATTCCCCATCAGGGCACATGCATGGGTCGCCTGCTTGATCCCCAGTAGAGGGCATGCAGGAGGCAACTGATCAATAAATCTCTCTCATCATTGATGCTTCTATCTCTCATATCTATATATCTAAAAGGCTAAGCAACCAGATGACCGGCTGACCGGATGGTAGCTATGACACACACTGACCACCAGGGGGGCAGACGCTCAATGCAGGAGCTACCCAGCAAAAGCAACTTTGCAGAGTGCCTCTTGTACTCCAGGACCTCTTGAGGGATGTTGGACTGTCGGTTTCTGCCTGATCCCCACAGGCCAGGCCAAGGGACGCCACCAGTGCACGAATCCATGCACTGGGCCTCTAGTATATATATGAAAAACAAAGCCCTAACCACTGTGGCTCTGTGGATAAAGTGTCAGACCGTGGACTGACGGGTTATGGGTTTGATTCTGGTCAAGGGCATGTATCTCAGTTGCAAGTTCGATCCCCATTCTTGGTTGTGGTATGTGCAGGAGGCAACCAATCAATGTGTCTCTCTCACATCCATGCTTTTTTCTCTGTCTCTCCCCTACCTTCAATTCTCTCTAAAAATTAGTGGAAAAATATCCTTGGGTGAGGATTAACAATAACAAAAGCAAAAGTTCTAAAGCACATATGCCTGACTCCTACTCTAGACCTACTTCCTCAAAGTATCTGTGTGAAGTCCAAGAAAGTCTATTTAAAAACATTCGCTCTGGCTGGTTGCTCAGTTGGTTAGAGCATCATCCCAATACACTAAGATTGCAGGTTTGATCCCCAATCAGGGTACATACAAGAAGCAGCTAATGAATGCATAAAACTAAGTGGAATAAACAAATCTCTTTCTCTCTTACTTTCAAGTCATTTTTAAAAAGAATATTCCTCAGGTACCTGATGCACAACTCTTGTTAGGATGGGCCCCCTTAAATATAATGTTCATGATAAACTCTGTTGCTCTGCTGAATAGAGGAGAGATTTCAGGCAACATTCACTCACTGTCTTTCATTTGATGACTAGTGGTGCCTAGATAGCCACCTCTCCAGGTGGCAAGTGATACAAGGTACATGTTTATTCACAAAGTTAGAGAATTTTCCTGTTGAATAATTTTTTTCTTATCTTCATATTCTGCATTTTAAATAATCTAGTTCCTTCTTTGAGTTCATTTAGATTATTCTCATCCCTCCAAAAAATTTTAAACAGAATTTATTGATTACAAAAGCATAAAACTGGGCACCATTGCAGAGCATGAAACAGCACACAATGGCAGCAAAAACAAAACAAACAAACAAAAAACTGAGAGGGCTGTACTTCTGTCAAACTGATCCAATATTACATAAGAATGCTTTACTTCTGGCTTCTTACCTTCCATTATGCTCTGACTCAGAATTTGAAGCCCCAGTTTAATCACTCAGGCAGTAATCAGAGTGGGTTGGAGGCTATCTGAGGAAATCAGCAGCTTTACAACATTAGGTGGTTGACTTGGTTCTGGATGAACCAATTTACAGCTCCCCTGGCTAAAAATGGTAAGGCCAAAACAAGCAAGGGTGGGGAAGCACATACACAAAAAATAGGAAAACCAGAATGATAGGCAGTCACCAGGTTTTAATTTCAGTTTAGGCAAATGGAAGACGACGGAGAAATTTAACAGAGAGGTCCTGGAATTGAGAAAGACATAGGAGGGCTGACATAAACTTTCCCCAAATTCTGGCTGACTGCTAATCACATATGCAGAGGAAATCTGAACATGCCAGGAAAAAGGCAAAGCCAACGGAGAACTTGGAACTTGCAGCATCTTTGATGCTGAATTACACAATGCATTATGCGATGCACACACAGCTCAGGTGGCAGAGGGTGGAAGTCTTACAGGCTTTATATGTCTGATCCCAGCCTCTTACCCCAATCCAAATTGTTGGCTGACCAGTAAACTTAACTGCACAGAGAAGACTCCTCAGTGGATACATAAAAATATATACATACAGATATATAAACATATATATGTACATACACACACACATATATATATGCCTATATATGAATATGAATGATTGTATACTATAAAAGAGGTAGTTCTACAGTTAAGTCTTGGCAAGTCAATAAAAATAATAACTTGAAAGAACAGCACAAAATTCAGAGACACTGCTGTATCTACTTACATGTGTAATTTTAAAGCAAAAATTATTAAACATACAAAGAAATAGGAAAGTGACTACAATTCAGGAAAATAAAAAACCTTTCAATAGGAACTGACTCTGAATGTGCTCTCACGTTGATTTTAGCTCACAAAAGCATCAAAGCAACTATTATTAATATGTTCAGAGAATTTAGCAATATGTTAATAATGAGACAAATAAAAAATAGCCACCAAGAAATACAAAATATAGGCAGTGCCCTCAGCGGTCCTAGATCTGTCTCTTGCTTCAACTGTGTTTGGACAGAACAGACCCAAGGACGCCTCTTCTTCCAGCCTCCGGCCACCCTCCTGCATCTTACCCAGTCAGAACCACCTTCAGAACCACCTCCGAGACCAGCCAACACACCGTTATTGGTTTTTTTTTCTACCTTAACTCCTGATGGCCGCACAACCATGGCTCCCAAATTCGTCAGAGTTACCCCACCGAGGTGGAGGCTGCTGTCAACCGCCTGGCCAACCTGCCTCTGCGGGCCCCACACCTACCTCTCTCGAGGCTTCTATTCCAACCGTGATGGTGTGGCTCTGGAGGGCCTGGGCCTCTTCTTGGAGTCAGCAGAGAAGAAGCCGAGGGCGCTGAGCATCTCAAAGTTGCAAAACCAGTGCTGTGGCCGCATTCTCCTCCAGGACGTGCTGAAGCTTCCCGAGATGAGTGGGCAAAACTCAGGACGCCATGGCAGCCTTCCCGGCTCTGGAGAGGAGCCTGAGCCAGACCCTTTTGGAGCTGCAGGTCCTGGGTTCCACCTGCTCAGCTCAGACCCTCAGCTCTGACTTCGGGGAGAACCACGTCCTGGGTGAGCAGGTGAAACTCATCAAGAAGATGGGCGGCAGCTGGCTCACCCCGCAGGCTGGCCCGCCCCCAGGCTGGGCTGCGAGTATCTCTTTGAAAGGTTTACCCTCAAGCAAGACTAGGAGCCTTTGGAGCCCAGAGGCCTTGGGGGGGCTCCGCTGCATCCCTCTGGTGTCTGGCTTTTGCCTGAGCCTCTCCCGGAAACTACTAGCCATTCTTCAGTCTGCAGGCCGACGCTCTATCCACTGAGCCAAACCAGTTAGGGCTACTAGCCATTCTTTTAACCACCCTGAAGCCCTCTCCCATGCATTGGACCAAATGAAACAATAAAGCTTTTTGCAGCAAGAAAAAGGAAAATAAATAAAAACTATAAGAAAAAATATTTTCAGATATTATAGATCTGAAAAGTACAATAATTTAAATGAAAATTGTAATAGCTGGGACCTATATAAAACAAGCAGTTGCACATGTGGTGCCAAAGTCAGTGAGACTTTAATGGGTGGGTGGATGGATGAGCTGTAAGGTTCTATTCCTTCCAAGAATTTACCATGTCTTTCCTTGAGGCAACATTCCCTATGGGAAAACCTTGCTATAGTTCCTTATGCTGACCTTTATAATGTATTTATCATCTCCATGCCAGTTTCTTTTTCTCATGAAAAAAAATAAAGCAACCTAGCTCTAAACTATCTTGTAATTTATTTGGTAAAGATAATGAATTGAGCCTTTGTTTTTAACTCATATACACAGACAACAGCATGGTGATTACTAGAGGGAAAGGAGGATGGAGGGAGGTAGAAGAGGGTAAGGTAGGGATAAATGGTGATGAAAGGAGACTTGACCTAGGGTGGTGCACACACAATATACAGATGATGTGTTATAGAAGTGTACACCTGAAGTCTACATACATTTATTAACCAATGTCACCCCAATAAATTCAATAAATAAAAATAAATGAATAAAATAATTAATCTACACAAACACTTTATTAGCACAATAAACTACATTAATGTTAAGTACTGTAATTAATACTTCTGATTGTGATGAGAAGGTAGAAATACAGCTCTCTAGAAAAATCTTACAGACAAAACTCACTCATGGCTCATTTTTAGCAGAGGGAAAAAAAGATTGCCATTTATAACCAGTATCTAACAGTACCTTTAGTGAACAAAATTTCAAGTGCTAAAATATTCAATTTTTTCCTTTTTTTTTTTTTTAATTCCAGGGTTCCAGATTTAAGTGTAGGAGGGATCATTTTTAGACATGGGATAATTGCAACAATCCTACATCATTTGGTCAAAATCACCTTCTTGAATTTTCTGACTGCCCCAACCCTCCTCAACTCTTTTAAGTGCTAAAATAGTCAATATACATCAAGGCACATAACCAACAAGTACATATAATATTTCATTTTATTATAATGAACTAATGAAGGTATCATCATTAATACAATGCTTTCTCCATTTACTATTTCTTATAGTAGAACCACTTTAGTTGAATAGTACCTAGTAAATATTTCTTTTCATAAAATGGGTTTTACATTTGCTCTTAAAATGATAGAATTACCAATTTAAGCTTAAACACTGGGAGTATGTTTCTTTCTTCTCTATAACAATAATTCAATATAATGACAGAAAAGTATAATTTTAAAAATTATAAATTAATAAACTAAAGGAGAGATATTACTGGATGAGATTTCTATTAAACTAGAAAAAGAAAAGCTGATGAGAAGGTGTGGATTGATGATGTAGAAGGAAAGAAATCTTACATAGAACAATATGTGGAAGGTAATGTAACCAAAACGCAGGTTTGGCTGCCTGCTGCAATGAAAACCAGACTCATGAGACAGGTTCTGGTGCAAAAGGAAAGATGTTTATTAAGGTAACATAACCCAGGAGAATGGAGGACTCCTGCCTCAAAGATCATCTCCCTTCTTGCTCAAGCCAGGGGTTCTTATGGGGATACAAAGAGGGGGTGCTTTTTACTATTCAATTTCCTTGCTACCTTTTTGCTGCTCAGTGTAAGATTCTCCGCTTGTGCCATCTATGCTAATGGGGGAGACCCCCCTCCCTGGCTCCCTAAAGGCCTACAGCAGTGGTGAGCAAACTGCGGCTCGGCAAACCGCGGCTCACGAGCCACATGCGGCTCTTTGGCACCTTGAGTGTGGCTCTTCCACAAAATACCACGTGCAGGCGCGCACATACAGTGCGACTGAAACTTCGTGGCCACCCTCAAGGGGCCAAAGAGCCGCATGTGGCTCGCGAGCCGCAGTTTGCCGACCACTGGTCTACGGTAACAGTGATACATCTAAAGAAAGTACAATTTTTAGCAGTCTGCTGATTTTCCCCAAAATCTATTCTGCCTTTTTCCCTTTGGGTAATTAAAACGTGCTGACATCCAGCCTCCCATTTCTAGCAAGGAATATGGCTCAAGTAGAGATTAGATACCCTAGCTTCCCTTGAAGCTTAATAAAACCATGTGGCTAAATCCAGACCAATGAGATGTGAGCAGAATTTGACATGTAAACTTCTAAGTCAAAATCTTGAAAAGAAAGAGGATTGTGTTCTTTTTCCGAATTCCCTTTCAGATTGTCAGGAAAATAGCAACTTTAAGTGAGCATACCAGATATAAAGAATTACCTAGTGCTTTCATTTAACCATTTATGGTTTTTATATAATTTATGTTGTCCACCTTCCCATTAATCTTTTAACATATACTAAGACTTACGAAAGAATATTTTTTAAAATATGGAAACTGTAACTATATCACTAAACGTTTAAATGATTACTACATGAATGAATAAACACTATGTTAATAATATTCTGAGAAAAGACAAGTGAAAAAATCAATAAAAGCATTTTGACTCTTCAATGATAATAATACCAAAGTTATATAAAGTATCAAAACCCAGCACAGAAAAAAAGATATTGAAATTAGTTAACCTGATATAAATTCCTGAAATACACATGTAAATGAGTGTGTGTGTGTGTGTGTGTGTGTGTGTGTGTGTGGTATGTTATCTCAGATCATTTTTCTTTATGGATACAAATTTTTTATCCTTTCAAAACCTAAATAATTTTCCTGTGATATGCAAAATATGGTATTGAAGGAAGTACATGCTTTTGAAACAAGAGTAAATGCTTTTCAAACAAAACTGGGTTAGAAAGCTAACTGTGTTTCTTGGTAACTTTCAAAATATGCTAAAGTTACTTAAGCTCTCTGATATATAGTTTTCTCATTTATATAAAAAAGGAAAAGTGGATTTAGAGTTGTTTTTTAAGTCATGGAGATAACAGAATTTGGCATACAGAAGCTGCTCAATATATTGTAGCTGAGTTTTTTTGCGGCAAGGTATTGAGGAGGGTTGTTACAATTTACAGGTACATTGAAAAGAATGAAATTTAGACTTGTAATTTGAATTTATTTTTAGCTGACAATTAGTTTTGTGATCATGAGATACATATGTAATCTTAATGAAATGATTTTTTATGAAATAAAAATACATGTATTTTATAGTGTTACTATGAATGTTAGAAAAATATACATAAAATACCAAAAGTGTACTGATACTATGTATGAGATATATATATATATATATATATATATATATATATATATATATACATATATATATATATATATCCTATATAATAAAAGCCTAATATGCTAAGTGTCCGGTTGTCTGGTGACGGGTCATCCGGTTCAACCAATCAAAACATAATATGCTAATGATATGCTAAGGACGCTCAACGCTCGCTATGATGTGCACTGACCACCAGGGGCAGACACTCTGACCAGTAGGTTAGCTTGCTGCTGGGGTCCAGCCAATCAAGTCTGAGCAAGATGGGCCAGACACGCCCTGGAGCCCTCCCATGGCCCCTCCTCAGCCCTGATCCGGCACCAGTGGTGTCCTTCAGCCTGGCCTGTGCCCTCTCGCAATCCAGGACTCCTTGGGGGATGTCAGAGAGCCAGTTTTGGCCTGATCTCATAGGCCACTCCCCTCGGGAGGGCGCCAAATGCAGGGCTGATGGCTGTCGAGCACTGCTGCAGTGGCACGAGCCTTTCCCAATAGGGACTAATTGGGTGTGAGCCTGCGGCAGGTGCAGTGGGGCCAGGATGAGTGGGAGCAGCAGGTAGGAGCTGCAGGTGGCGTTAGACTGTAGGTTTTGGCCTGATCCCAGCAAGCCGCCCCAAGGGACCCCACCTGTGCATGAATTCGTGCACCAGGCCTCTAGTTCTATATTTAAAAAAAAGGGTAATATGCAAATTGACCCTAACAGCGGAACCACTGGGAAGGACTGGCCGGTATGACGCACATTGACCACCAGAGGGAAGACACCCAATGAAGGAGTTGCCAACTGGTGGTCAATGTGCTTCCACAGGGGGAGCTCTACTCAGCCCCAAGCCTGGCTGATGGCTGTGAGCGGTGGTGGCGGGAGCCTCTTCTGCCTCCTTGGCAGTGCGAAGGATGTCTGACTGTGGCTTAGACCCACTCCCCACAGGTCTAAGCCACAATTGGACATCCCTAGAGGGCTCCTGGGCTGACAGAGGGATGTCTGACTACCAGCTTAGGCCCATCCCCCAGGGAGCCAGCCTAAGCTGGCAGGTAGAAATCCTCTGAGGGGTCCCAGACTGCAAGAGGGTGTAGGCCCAGCTGAGGGACCCCCCTGAGTGCAAAAATTTTTGTGCACCAAGACTCGGAATATATATAATAGTACAGCTACCATTATTATGATATGCTTCTTATGAAAATCATTTGTTCATTTCCAGGAAACTTCGCTTAAGTATTAAATCAAAATTTACATTTTTTGTATTCACAAGACTTCTATCCATCTTTTAAAAAAAATACCCTGTTTCTAATATGCTTTGTCTCTTTGCACTAAAATTTGAACAATTTATGTTCCAAGTGGTTCATTTTATTCTTAGCTATTTTTCTCTAATTTCATCACTAACCTTAAGGCCTAAACTATCAGAAAATCCCCACCTTCATCAGTTTCAGATTATCAAATATAGATCTGTTCTAGACCACCCAATATAGTTCCTCTAAGGTAGCTTTCAGAAACATGTCACTAATAGCAGATTGTCTTGAATGCATATGGAAATGAATCAATAATATAACTATACTTTCCATTTCTCTTATTCCACTGCCATTACTGCATAAGGAGACAAAAATTCACATATATCACCTACCCCTGGGAATTTTGTTAGTTTCAGCTCTATAATACCAATATTCTCAGCTCTCAAGTCTTATTACACATGCTCTTAATCTCACAAATATTTTATTGAGACAGTCTTTGTTTTATGCACTTCTCCTGTTGAAATATTGACTATTTGGGAATCTTTACTTTTTAATTAAAAAAGATGTGAATATTTACCAGTTTTAAAAAGAGTAATTCAAAGAACACTATTTTAATTTTAGGTTGATAGCTACAACTGCCACTTTGAAAACAGTCTCAGTCAATAGTGCACTAGTCTAAACAATGAAAATCTTACAAAAGTTATTACATAATTGCTCTTTTGAACAAGGTATAGACAGGTGTCTACTAAGACAAAAGTACCTAACTTTTCAGAGAAGAGTTATAACTATTTTCAAGGAGCAGGAGCTAATAGATTTAGCTTTGAAAAATAGCAGGCATTTTCATTGTAGAAAAAGGAAGATGATTAAAAGCAATAGGAACAGTTTGGGTTAAAAAACTATTTTGATGCATTTATCAAATAATGAATTTTTTAGTGGCTTAGAGTATATGTACCTAATTAAAATGTCTGAAAAATTAAGCCATTCAGTGTTAATTGAGTTAAAAAAAATAAGGATTAAGAAACAAAAGGGAAAAAGAGAGGAAGGAAGGAAGGATAGAAGGAAGGAAGGAAGGAAGGAAGGAAGGAAGGAAGGAAGGAAGGAAGGAAGGAAGGAAGGAAGGAAGGAAGGAAGGAAGGAAGGAAGGAAAGAAGGAAGGAAGGAAGGGCCTTTTAGGGGAAAAATGTATATTTCTTCATTTTGAGGAGGAGGAAGGAGGTACTCACAGATACCACAATAGGTAAGCCTATAAATAACAGGAAGGAAGTATAGAGACAAAAGGCACTATTTTTTCTATGACATATTTAATGTTTGAAAAATAAATTTATAGAAAGTTCATTTCAAGGTTACAGTAAGAATGTGGTAAATACTATAAGTTTAAAGGCTTGAAAAGTAGCTTTGAGAGCCTCATTGATGCAAGTCAGAGAACTCTCATCCAAAAAATACTAGACTCATCAAACAATTCCTTGATAGAAGTGGAATTTAGTATCTGGTTTAAGTTTAATGAAGCCAGATGGAAATATAAACTAAGATTATGTGCCTCTTGATTCCTTCAACTCTCTCAGAGTAACTGTGTGTCTTCCCTCTGGAGTTGCTGAATTTTCTCTTTCTAATAAAGCAAAGGAATCAGTTATTTTAGTTGCTTTCTTAGGGAGGCCTGTCAGTGTATGATAAAGATAAAGCTGTACAAAGAATGTGGCTTAAGATACACATTTGATAAAATTTCAGAACAAAATTTTTCAACATTATTATTCTTCCTTAAGGACTAAAACCAAAACCAATTTGTAAACTCAAACAAGCAATTAGAAGCAGCAACTTTCTAGACCATTCTGTCTCTCTTCATCATACTAATGAAATGGGTACAATTCACTTCCTAGTAGTAAGGTGATGTCTACCAGGATATAGTGCATGACAGGACGATAGGAAAGACTCTGCCAGAAAGATGTCATATGGTGTATAAAGAAAGTAGCCATATACAACCAAGTACAGTGAGGAGGGAGGGGTCATTGTGCATAGATAAATTGCTTGCCCAGTGCCAGAAAGTTGAACCATTGAGATAAGGCATCAGGTAGTTAAAAAAATATACACCCTGTGTATGGTGAAAAGGACTTTGGACAAATTCATAGGTTCCCAGATATGAGGGTCTCTGACACTCTTATGTATATGGTGTTCACTAATATATATATATATATATATATATATATATATATATATATATATAGTTGGTTATTTTCTTTCATTAACCTATCTCTTATAAATTTAATTAATTATTGGGCCAGTTGAAACAACATTAAAAGATAAAGAAAAGTTTCTTCTTCCCCAATACTGGCGTATATAGTAGAACCTTGCTTCTCAAACTTAATTTGTTCCAGAAGACTGTTTGAGAAGTAATTTATTTGAAAACCAAATGATTTTTCCCCATTAGAAATAATTGTAAATTGAAGTAATTCATTCCAGATCCTGAAATGATTCCCTGTTTTAACCTTTTTTATGTACAGTACATGTCCAATGTACTGTTTAATCTATAAACAAACACTTATTTTCTTAAATTTATCAAACCACTCTCTCCTAACCTTAAATGAATCCCTTTCAGCACTCATTTCAGGGGTGTCTGTCAGGAAGTCAGTATGCAGTATCTTCGCTTTTTCACATATCACTGACTGTAAAATGCTGTCACTGGTTAACAGCTTTTTGTTTATCCAAATCAGCAACAGTTTTTCTACCTCTTCAATTGCCTGTGACCATTTGTTTCTTTCACACCTTTAGCAACATTAGCATACTTGATGGTCTCTTTTTGTTTTTAAATTGTGCTAATAATCCATTTCACCAGAAACAAAAGCAAAAAATAAAAAATAAAATAAAAAACTCACAAAAATATTCACAGCACAATTTGCCGAGATGTTACACACAGGAGTTTTAGTGGTAAACTGACTCACATTCTCTTCTTTGTGGCCTGAGAAATGCTTTCTGTCCTGCTGATACATCACAACCAGGACATTTTTTCCATGAACAACTTGGTCAAGAACAGAATTGTTCAAGAAGGGGAATTGCTAGAAAACCAAGCTTTGATCATAAGGAGGAAAAGGCTGAAAGAGAGATTCCCAGTCTGTGACCTAAGTCACTAATCAGATGAGACAGGTGCAGCGCATCTACCAGTGGAAATAGTACATCTGGGGTCTTCAAATGTATGGGCTCTTTTCTGTTGCGTTCATATTATGGCATTTACAAATGAAAAACTTTTATGCCAAATGCATTAGATTACCATTCTTTCAAGAATTGTTTCAGTTTGATTATGCACACATGAAATTTTTAAAAAATGAGTCAATATCTCAACCATTAAGAAATTCTCTACTCTTCTTTTTTTTTCTTTTTACTAATAATAGATCATTAAAATGAATGAATAATCATCGGACAATACATTTTTATAAAAAGAAAATTTTGAAGATGAAGGGGAACAGAAGGTTCCACCCCAGATTATATCTCTTTTGTATAAGGAATACCTCAAGCTGATTATTTAAGAAATTGCAGACACAAGAGAAACTCTGAAAACTGAATTGAAGTTACCCTTTTGCAAGAGACATTTACATTTATGAAGAAAATTTCCATTTTGCAAGGGTGCCTCCCTAAATGTATCAGGAAGGGGCAGATGTAAAAATCTCTAGAAACTTTTATTAATATAAAGGCAATAACTTAACAGTGGTATAACAACCATTACTTTTATTACTTGTTATTGTGCCTTTCCTAGTAAACCTCCGTATCTGGTCTTCCTCCCACCCCTTTCCCAACATCATTCCTTTGTTTTTAGCTGGAGGTGATATTTAAGATGACTTGGGTCTGTTCTGAGAGTTACTCAGATTTCCTGTGTCTCTGCCATGTATACAGGAGGTATCCATGCTATTAATATTGTGTTTGTTTTTTCTGTTAATCTGTATTTTATTATAGGGGAGAGACTCAGACAAGAACCTGGAAGGGTAGAGGGAAAATTATTTTCCCTGCCTTACATACATGACACATATTTTGCTGTTAATCATGACAGCTAAGTACTTAGAGTTCATTTATATTAATTTCACTTATTAATTTAATTTAAAACTTGTTTAGTTATAACCTTTTGGCCAGTTATAAAAATGTGGATAATTATAAACTTTATGTTAAGACAGAGAAAATAAGCTCAAATCTCACCATATCAATATACCCACAACTGCTTGTTAAATGAGAATATAAAAGCAATATGCATAAGTTACTGCAATTTTATTTCTCCTTCCAGGGTCCTATTTTCACTATCAAAAAGAATGAGTATTTAGTAAAATAGAATAGTCTTGAGGAAAATACACATAATTGTCCTAATTCTATTTATAGGAGATAAGTTTCAAATCTCCTAAATTGTACATTATTCATAATTAGCTTGTGTTTTGCTTGCTCCGTTTAAAATTTTGAGGTTAGCCCTAGCCAGTTTGGCTCAGTGGATAGAGTGGCAGCCTGCAGACTGAAGGGTCCCAGGTTTGATTCCGGCCAAGGGCATATGCCTGGGTTGCGGGCTCAATCCCCAATAGGGGGCGTGCAGGAGGCAGCCAATCGATGATTCTCTCTCATCATTGATGTTTCTATTTCTCTCTCCCTCTCCCTTCCTCTCTAAAATCAATAAAGAAATATATTTAAAAAATGAAGTTTTGAGGTTAAACTTTTTATTTTGAAAATATTTTTATAAACTACAAGAAATGAATGAGCATTTAAACCACTTTGATTTATTTAAACTTTGATTTATTTAAACTATCTGTTTATTTTTTTTTCCTTTATGGGGAAGTCTAAAGTTTGTAGTATTAATTGCTTATCCCAAATGCTTTTTTATATGCTTATAAAAGGTACAATTATACATATATAACAGTAAATCAAAGTTCCACATTCTGACATGGTCTTGTTATTGGAGAAAAGTGTGTTTGGTCTTTCTCTACTGCTAGTGGGAGTGTGGTTCTTGGAGCACCCCTGGGATGAGCATTTCCGGAGGCCCCCATGGGAGGATGAAATATGGCAGAAAGCTTTATTACATCCCTTCAGTCAAGCCAGCAGCAGAGTCAGAGTACAGAGTTTCCATTTCATATTGCAGCTGGGTCCAGTGCAGTATCAGGCCAGTTGCAGTCCATCAGTCCATTGTGTGGGGTCCACATGACTCTGGGCCACATTGGTGAATGCAGTAGCATGAGAGTGCACCCACTGCAACAAGAATCCCGAGAGAGCAAGAGAGTGAACTCCTTTATTTAGGGGATAAAATATCTTAAATTTCCTGCCATGACTACTCTGGCCTATGACCTATTCCCAGGTGTGACTGACAGACAAGTACCTTCCCTTTTTCATCCAGACTTTCCTGGTCATGCATCTATTCTCCCCCTGTCTGGTCCCTTCCCCCGTCAATCTACAGGGGATGGGTCGGAGGTTCCCTGGGGAATGATAAATGCAAAGCTGAACATATGACAATAATATTTGGTCTCCCCTTTGTCCTTTCCTGTTAGTTATAACTAAGTTGCTTACAATGGTATCAGTCTGATGGAAAGTGGGATCTGAATATTTCATGAGAAAGAACTAAGCAGAACTTTGGTTTACTAAAAATCCTTATTGAAACAATTACCTTACGGTTCTATCCAAAATAATTACTTGACCTTTTCTAAACTATCCAATTGTCCATGCAAACAGAGAGAAGAAAATGAGCATGTGCTCCTGCTGGGAAAGCTCTTCTTTCTAGCAGTCACTTAAAGCAGCCTTATTTCTGACCCAGAACTTCTATGTGTACCTTCACAATGGTCCAACCATTCTTTCTTTTGAGTTTCCTTGTAAAAAATATCGAAGACCCTTTCATTACATGAAACAAGCAATCATTCATCATATACTTTTCATGAATAAGATATATACATATGTACATGTGTAAATACCAGTATGTCTCAAAATGAATTGTTTCTTGGTATATGTTAACTTTGAAATAAACCCTAGTGAGTGTTTTTGTTTTTGTTTTTTTTCATGTTAGGAAGGCTCGCTGTGAAATTTATTCAAGTTGTCAAGAAATCAGATGAAAATATAAAAAAAGGAAATACAAATTTTACTTTTGATTTTCACTAAAAATAAATATTCATACAATTTTATACAGTGTCACCTAGTGAGTGTTTGAGATTTATTTTCTTCTAAAAACTATGAGGTTGCAAAACCTTTTCAAGTCTAGATTACTTAATATCTCATTTTAATTAAAGTAGTTATCACAGACTTGTAGGTTCCAAATAAAAGAAAAATTTACTAAAATAGAAATTAATTTATTTTGAACTTTCATTGAAAATTAATTTATCTGATCTTAAATTACACCATTCTTTTGTATTTTAAGTAGACTTTGACTAATGGTGATATGACTTAAAATGACATTTGGCAATGAGAGAAAGGCATATGATTAAACAAATATTATTTGCCATCATCCATTTCCAGGACTTGTTTAATCTGAAGAGCTAGAATGGCACTTTTTTTTTTCTTCGTTTAGTTTTCTTTATGATCTTGTTATATATTCAGCTGCATGATCTGAACATCGTAAAGTGTGTGTGTGTGTGTGTGTGTGTGTGTGTGTGTGTGTGTGTGTGCATGAATGTGTTAGAAGGGGAATGAGAGGAAGGAAGGAAGGAAGGAAGGAAGGAAGGAAGGAAGGAAGGAAGGAAGGAAGGAAGGAAGGAAGGAGGGAGGGAGGGAAGGAAGGAAGGAAGGAAGGAAGGAAGGAAGGAAGGAAGGAAGGAAGGAGCAAAAACAAAAACATATAGAGACATGAAACATAGAAACAAAAAACAGAAACAGCAAGAAACACAGGGTTTACATTGCTGTTTAAGTGCAGTTTGCATAAGACTATCCAGACTGAAGTCTAAATTAATATCTGCATCTCAATCCAAAGCCACACTCGTCCATATCCAAAGCTTGAAAGGAGGCCAATCATCTGCCCACAATCGTCGTTACTCTTTAAAAAAATAATAAAGACTAAGGCAGAGATTTAATAAGAGATAAACATGTTTAATGTCCACCTGTTCCCCTTGCATAATTTTGGATTGGAGTCTGAACTTGTAATTTATTAACAGCATAAAATAAATGAGATTAACTAAGTTCTACTCTATAATAACACAACAAAAACACTGAATAGATCTTTAAAATGGATTTGCCTATATATTTTTGGTTTTCCATTTGAGATGATATTTTAGATTTAATTTGAGGAGGGTTTTGCAAGAATCAGAATTAATACTTAGGAGAGAATTGGATGATTTTAGAGACAGAAGTTTTTATCTTTTGCTTTGAATTTAAATTTTAACTGAATAAATAAGAAATATTACTGTGTATAAGCCAGTAAGAGAGTTTAAGAAGCATGGATTTTAAATATTTTTATCTACAAACTGAGTAGTTGAGAACACACATACAAAGTATTTCTGGGCTTGTTTCACTCATGGTCCTACATTTTAGCCTACTGTTATAGCCCCCGCTCCCCACCGCCCCCCCCCCCACGCCAATATGTTTTGAAACCTAGATTAGAATTTCTAATACCTATATATATATATTTTCTCCTTTCCATCATCTTTTTTTTCTTTTTCTTTTTCTTTTTTTTTTTTTGTTAATCCTTATCCAAGGATATTTTTTCCATTGATTTTTAGAGAGAGTGAAAGAGAGGGAAGGTGGGGAAAAGAGAGAGAAACATCCATGTGAGAGAGACACATCAATTGGTAGCCTCCTGCAAGCAACCCAACTGGTACCAGGGATAGAACCTGCAACCCAGGTACCTGCTATTGACCAGAATCAAACCCAAGATCCTTCTGTGTTCAGACTAACACTCTAACCATTGAGCTACACCAGCCAGAGCTCACTTCTCTCATCTTTATCCCTTCTCGTACTTGGGGCTTACAGATTAATATTCTCTTCCATATAGATAGTTAGGAAAATAGTTTTCAATAAGAATATATGATAAATACTTAGTTTATAGAAGTCCTTACGAAAATGTTTTCTAACATATTTTCTTTTCACCAACACACAACCTGAGAAAAACTTATCCTCCTCTATTCCACTCAGCATTTCTAAGCTTTTAGCACTGTTTTACATTTTTCTAAATAATTGATTTTCTCATCTATTTTTCTCCACCCATTTATAAGTCCATTGAAAGAAGCTATTGTTACTTAACCATCTCAGAAGAGTCAGCACATAGCCTTTTGGTGATCTTGTACTAAGAATACAATCCATATTTGAAAGAATGAGTAAATGAATGAATGAATGAGTAAATGGCATGAGTATAAAGGTAGAAATAATAGAAATCCACATTTCTCATAAGAAGTATTGAGGAAACTAATTTTTAAGCACTTCGGTGTCTATAATTTTTGCAGAGACAAAAACAGACTAATTTATGGTTCACTCTTACCTCTTAAGATTTTTCCTGTCTTCACAAAATCTCTTGGAGCATGCTATAGATCATGGCTGAGTATAATGAAAGGGTTCCAATAATTTAATCAGTTAGAAACTGGTGAATAAGTAGATTCCCCTAGCAATAGTTCTTGTTAAGATAAATGTATTGTTATATTTTTTGTTGTTTCAGTCTTTTCAAGTTTCTTTCTCGTCATCTTACACAATATAGGAACTGCTTAATCAATGACATGTTTTTAAGTTTCAAGACAATGAAGAAGCATAAGAAAATCAATTTGTAAATTTGTAATTCAAGATTCAGGCTTGAACACTTCTTATTTACAGCTATTCTTTATGATGTTAACTAGTTGGTATTATCAGAGGCATGTAATAAAATTATTTTTGGTTTCTGTTGATTTCAATAAAATAGACTTGAGCAAAGTGAAGTTTTACTATTTGGTTGTCAAACACAGCATAATGTTATTACGTAAGTTAAGGTTAACTATGCATTATTTTAAACCAAACAGAGTGACTAGCGTTTAGATCACAGGCATAACCATTAATATTGTTTGGTATTAAAGCACTAAATTATCAGGTAAATTTCTATTCAAAAAATAAACAGGACAAAATGGAATCACTTTGCTAAGCCATGTCACCTAATTGCAGTTTAGTCCCTCCCAGGAGTAGAGTTTTAAACCAATCAGTCTGGGTTTGTTCCAGATTGATACTAGTGAAATAATTTGCCTGGTAAGACCTCCTGCCTTCCCCTAAGAGAAGGTATTCTAGCCTGAAATAATCCACTCTTAACTTCTTAGTTAGACCCTCTTTCTGCCTATAAAACCTTTCCATTTTGTACAACTCAACATAATCACATTTACTCCATTGAATTTTGTTCTTGAACGTTTCTGAAGCTTTGCTTTCTTGGGTACTTTGAGGGGAGCACAGGAATATAAGAACAGTTGTGAGATTGAGGAGACAGAAGGATGCTAGGTAGACAGGGGTGGGACCATGGGAGGAGGAAGTAGAAGCCGGGACGTAACGACGTGAAGTTACTAAGACAGTCACTTCCCAACTGGGCTGGGAAAGAAGGCCACTTGTGGGAGGCATAAGCTTTAAAATGTGTGGATGTTACTAAGACAGGCAGCTTACAGCAGTGAGGCGTGGAACCAATCCCAGGGACGTTACTAAGGTAAAATTCTTTGAAAGAACCAACCAGAAGCTAGCAAGGATGCGTACAAAACAGCATGCACTTCTCTCTCTCTCTCTCTCTCTCTCTCTCTCTCTCTCTCTCTCTCTCTCTCTCTCTCTCATTCTGTCTCCTGGCACTGGGTTCCTGACTCTCCTATGGCACAAAATGTGCTCCCCTCGGGGCCATGTGGGGCTGGCTCCACACATGGACTAAGAGACTTTAACACCGGCTGTAACATGGAAAGGAATCTCTGTACACTGGCCTGACCATGGAACTCCAGCTGCACCTTTTCTAGGACTGGCTTCTCTCAATAAAGTTTGCTCCTGCTAACCGTTTTGTCCATGAATCCATTCTTCAGTTTTGTGAAGCAACGAACTCAGACTCAAACCCCACATTCTGGTTTCAAGATGTTCAAAATAAAGCAACTTTTAAACTCATCAAGTGATAAAACTTTTTTACTTATTTACCCAATAAGAAATCAGTAGAAAACCATAAACCAGTGTTGAAATTAGCCCTACTGAACAGTTGATCTAAATCTTTGAGGGGATAACTAATTCTGTAACTAGTTTATTCTTTTCACATTTGCAATAATGATAATGTTGTGGGTGGCAGGCCCAGCAGCAGGTGTCTGACCAATGAGGTTAGACCAAACCTGGGTTCAGCAACCTTCATACTTGGGTTCTGGCTAGGAAAGTATTCAGAGACAAGACCCAAACTGTAAGAGAACATTTATTTGGTAAATCACAGAGGTAGAAGAAGTAATTCCTAGATGAAACTGGTTTAGGAAAGGAAGGTTAGTAAAGGAAGGGCCGTTGGAGTTTGGGAGTGGAGAAGCTAACGGTAAAGTGCCCAGGGCAGGGAGGGGGAGGGGAAAGGCACGGGTGTACTCCCAGCAAGGAGAGCACGCTGGGTCCTCCATCGGAAGTGTTTTAGGGTGGAGAGTTTGGGGGAGATCCCTAGAGAATATCTCAATAGGATATTCAGTAGTTTTCCAGATGTGTACTTTCAGGGTTGTGGTTTCCACTCCTTGATTGGCCAGCACTAGGACAGGGGATCATCATTCAATGCAGTTGGTCCTGAGGCTGTTTTGTTGCTTATCTGGGTTTGGAGCTGAAACACAACTTGAGGCATAGATGTTATCTCTAGAGAGGAAAGGTCAGGGGGTCCTGGTCCAAACCGCATGACCAGCCATATGCTAGGGGAGGAAAAGTCACCGTCCCAACCTACAATTGTCCTTTGCTGGGCACCTGGGGCTTGGTACCCTGGTGACTTTCTGTACCTGGCTCATCGTCTTTGCTCTGCTCATGTCTGTCTAACTGCCTATAACAATGACACTTTATAAAAGCATATATTTCATTTAACATTTTTACATATCTTCAAGAACTTTTAAATAAGTTAAACTTAATAATCATATATTTTCTTAGTTTATGATCACTGGATTGAAAGGATTGCTGAAAGTAGGGTTTCCAGATAAAATATAGGATGTATTTAAATTTTTTTTTTCAGATAAATGATGCATAGTTTTTAGGGTAAATATGTAATATTTGAAGCATACTTATAAAAATTATTGATTGTTTATCTGAAATTCAAATTTAAATGGGAATTTTTAATCTGGCAACACTAGCTATAAGGGTTCTTCTCTTAGAGTGAATTATAATGAATCGCTATTTACTAGAAATTTTACTTTCCTTAGTGTACTACTCTCTTAAAACTATTAGCATGAAGCACCACAATACTCATTTTTTAAAATTTTATTGTTGAAAGTATCACAAATGTTCATTTTTCCCCCCATTGACTCCCTCCACCCGGCACCTGCCCCACCCAGGCCTTCACCACAACACTCTTGATGACACCTAACATTCAATATATTAGAAGCAAATCTATAAGCTTCAGAATATTTGGAAATTACTTGGTCTTACTATTAGGCAAGAGTAGAAATGTAAGAATTAAATTCATGCTTAGAGTGTTATGCAGATACACTTTGTTTTTCTTTAAGGCGGAAGTTTAGTGAAATATGTTGGAAAATTCTGCTAAAATGCTAAAGGTAGAACATCCTATGTATAGAAAAGATTTTAACCTTTCCCCAAAGGAGGACTTACTTTTGTCCTTGGCTTCTAGAAGATAATCTCTAAACCCTTGGGAAGTTGTGCCAGATTGGAGAGTCTGTTTGCCTGGAGCCTTGGAACATCCAGATAATAACAATGTGATAGGGGGTAGAAACTGAGCTGGATCAATAATGTAATGTAGGGTGGAGGTTTGAGGTCGAGGGGAATCAGCTCAAACCCCTAAGGGGCTGGAGAGGAAAGGCACTTGGACAATCAGCCTGACTTACGTGATGACATCCTGTAAAGACTCCAGACATCCAGACTCTGGTAAGCTTCCCTGGCTGGAAGTACTCCAGGTCATACAAAATACCACATATCATACAGTGGTTCTCAACCTTCCTAATGCAGTTCCTGTTACTAATGTTGTGGCCCCACCCTATTACAAAGAAACAGAATTTCCAGAGGATGAGGCCCACAAATCAGGATTTTAAAAAGATTCCCAGGTGATTCTAATGTGCAGCCAAGGTTGAGAACCACTGCATTAATCTATACTCTTTTTCTATAATACACTGTAGCCATGAGTTCTGGGAGTCCTTCTTACAAATAATCAAAACTGAGGGTGAACCCTCCCAAACCTGAATTATTGAGAATAATTCTTAATACCCTTAATCTTGTTTTACCTTTAAAGTAATATTAATTACATTATTTTTTTAAAAGCCTTTCAAAAACAAAATATACTCCAAAAAGGAATAATTTAACTTTATACTCATTATCTATTGTTGCATAATAAACCAGATCAAATTTTTGTGGCTTAAAGGAACATTTTACCACATTGTACCACTAGTGTGAAACACCTGCCATCAAAAAAGCACTAATGGACAGTCTCGCAGATAATTTTAGTTATTGTTTGTTTGATTGTCAGCCCTCTGTGCCTCTAAACCTAGAAAACAACTTGGGCAAGTGTTTTAAAATTTGAAGAAACATTTTAAGGTTTTTAAAAATAAAGATATGCTGTCTGTATAAGTTAGATGAATGTAGTGTGTAAATGTGAGGTCCAAGATGACATTTTTAACCTGCTCTTGAACAGGCATTAGTTGAGTTAGATAAAATAGAAAACATTTCTTCCACAGAGTAGCTAAGATAGGTTAGAACATTTTACTAGCTCTCACAGTTTTGAGGACTGATTGAACTCAGGAATCTGTCTCTCTCCATGAGACGAGCTTAAGGTTTACCTAATGAGTATATTGGTCAGAAAGAAAATAATCCCAGATGGAAGTGCTGTGATATAAGAGCAGTGAGCAAAAACATTGGTAAGTTTGTTGCCAAATCAAGTAAGCATTGACTGAAAAAGTCAATGATAATAATGTCTTAAAAGGTGAGATTCAAATAACAAAAAATAAGGTAGATATATAATTTGGGTCAGGGTATTTAAAATAGTCTAAAATGATTATATTTTTCAGAGATAAGAAAGATAATAACTTTGGATATTTATAGGTATACTTATCTTGTGTATAGGGAGAGTATAATTTCCAAATAAGTGGAGGAGAAATAGAATGTGAATATCTACTCAATTGATCCCAAATATGTCAAGAAAAGGAAGAAAGATCCAAATAAGAAGCAAGACAAAAAGACAGACTATCTTTAAAAGACTAAGTGTTCCAACTAAAATCAAAGATTTTCAGATCAGCTACATAATGTTTAAAAAAAGATATAGTTAAGCATCAATATGCTAAAATATTAATATTCAAAATATTCAAAATTCAGGCAAATTAAACAATAAAAACGTGTATTATTATAATAATCTGAAACACGACAGATTTTAAACAAGTCATTAATTATAGAGATAAAGTGATCACCAAAATTTTTTTCAAAAGTTTCAATTTAGCAGAAAATTATAACAAATTGAAATATGTATGACTTATTAACATAGTGATATATTATAAACACATAAATAAAAACATCATAGAATTATTTAGAGAAACAGCTAATCACCAATAGACTGTGAGACTTGAACATATTTTCTTAGTAAGAGGCAGATTAAATGGACAAAAATTAGTAGTAATAATTTAGAAAAACTATATAACAGTACAAACTTGATCTAATAACAGATGTCAACTTCCACTTAAGTTGACAATACAAAGCATTTTTAGTAATAAAATCATTAATAAAAGTAATTTTAAAAGTATAGAACATAATTATTTGTAATAAGTGTTAAAAGATAAAACTTAGCCAGAATTGGAATGCATAAGCATTAAACTAAGAATGTATAGTACTATAACTCAGTTTTTCTGACCTTAAAAATTAGTACCTCTCATTGATTGTCTCTATATCAAGTAGAAGAGTATGACTTACACTGTGTTCTGAAGATATAAAGCTTACTAAGAATAAACCCCTAGAAAATTCTGAATACATCAACAGCCCTAAAATGACATTTAAAAAGTTCTTAAGGATTCACCTCCTAAAATTGCTCTGGGACAGACATTTTAAAGATAAAATTATCTTAAATTTTCTAGAAATAGAAAACTTACATGTTTTGATACTGTGATAAAAAATAAAAAAGGGCATGTTATGCAACTTGGTGCTAAAATAGACAATGAGAACATTAAAAAACAAAAAGCATAGATAGTGACAGCAAGTTTTCAGTCTCATTCCAACTCTGATTCATTAGTAGTAGCTGCTGACAAGTATTATGTAAATAATAAATCATTAGCCTCATTTGCTTTCACCAATTACAATATCTGCCATGAATACACGTGGCTCTACAGATGACAGCATCCCATTCTTACTATAAAAAACTATTTTGAAATAAATGTAGACATAACTTCCTATATAACATCATCAGAATCAATTTCAAGACCACAGTAGAAAATGATCAGCTACTATGATTAAGATATGTTCACCCCAGGAATCAATGAATGGAATTATCTTGGGAAATCTATTCATATATCACATCAATAGATACAAAAATGAAAACATGTAAGTCTCTCAAATGATGGTATACATTTTTTAAAAAATATATTTTTATTGATTTTATAGAGGATAGGAGAGGGAAAGAGATAGAAACATCAATGATGAGAGAGAATCATTGGTTAGCTGCTTCCTGCCCTCCCCCTACTGAGGATCGAGCCCACAACCCAGGCCTGTGCCCTGTGTGAAAGGCTAACATAGGCCAAATAAACAAGGTTTAAGTTTATGTGGGCCATCAAAAAACAAAAGCTTCAATTTTCATAGAAATATAGGTTTATTTCAAAAGAGACATGCTGAATACAAAGAGCTGAAATAAATGAGTAATTGTTAACATAAAATAATAGAACATTTTAATAAAAAATAATTTTTTTCTTGAACATTAAGTGTTACACAAACCTATTTTTCTTGTCCTCCGAAAGCAAAATATTTCCTGTTGCACACACCAAACAAGTCAGTCCAAGACTAATGACGTGGCAATCGGCTGCTAGAATATTCGCTGCTAGTATTAGTGGAGAGAAATGGTGTGCCTGCATGTTAGGCACATAAGGGAAATGAATACAACACTATTACAGTAATCAGTCATTAGCGAATGTTGCAGTTCATTATTAATTATCCTGTCTAATAAAGAGGGAATATGCAAATTGACCATCACACCATCACAACGATGGTGGTGCCCACAAGCAGAGGTGGGGTTTCCCTAACACAAGATGACTGCGCCCATAACGGAGGCGGGGTTTCCATAACACAAGATAGCTGCGCCCACAGCGGAGGCCAAGTTCCTGTAATGAGCCTTAATGAGCAATCAGCAGGGACCTGAGGCTGTGTGGCACTGGCTCAGGCCAGAGGACCTGAGGCCACACCCACACCCTGGCACCAGGCTGGGGGACCTCAGGCTGCACCCCCCACCCTGGTGCTGGGCCAGGGGACCTGAGGCTGCATCCCCTCCCAGCAGGGTTTGACGGGGGGACCTCAAGGCACGTCCCCCACCCGGTGGGGCCTAGTGGGGGACCTTAGGCCATGCCCTCAGCCCGGTAGGGCTTGATGGGGGACCTCAAGAAGCACCCCACACCCCAGTGCCAGGCCAGGGGACCTCAGGCCACACCACCTGTCCTGGTGCTGGGCTTAGGGACCTCAGGCCATGCCCCCTGCCTTGAAGCTGGGCCAGGGGATCTGAGGGTGCACTGAGGGACCTGATGCTGCGCCTCCCACCTGACACCAGGCTAGGGTACCTGAGGCTGCGCCCCCCACCCAGCAGGGTTTAGCAAGGGTGGGGCTGGTCGGGTCTGGATCTCACCCAATAGGGGTGGGGCCGGCTAAGTCTGGGTCTCACATGATTTTGAGGCACCACGGGTGGGCAGGTACTTGATTTTGGGTCCCGCTGCAAGCCCCAGACTCTGACAGGAGGAAGATTTTCATATATATTTTACTAATTTTCTTTCATCTCTGATGCTTCTATTATAGAGAAAGGGCAAATAGCAATATTAAAATATTTCTTCTAATTAATTCCCTTTTAATGTGCACAAATTTTGTGCACGGGGCCACTAGTTATATGTAATAGGCTATTGTAAAAATTAAGTTATGAAATTTTTATTAAAATATTTCTTACAAAAAAAAATATTTCTTACACACTGTTATATTGGCTGGGAAGCAAAAAATATTCGTTTTGGGCCACATGTGCTATGAGTTTGACATTCTTGCTGTAGAGGAATCGAACTGTGAACTCCTGGTTCATAGGTAGATGTTCAACCAATGAGCCACACCATCCAGGCATGATGGTATAAATTTAACAACTCTTCCTTGTAAAGTACCCTTAAAATTAGCAGTAGCAGGATCTTTTCTTAATATGTTAAAACTTTTCTGTCATAAACTAATAGCCAACATCATATTTTATGGTGAAACACTTCTGTCACCAGCATAGTATTTTTTGTAGGTGTTTTTGCTTTGCTTTGTTCCATTTTAGAAATTCTATCCAATATAATAGACATAAAAAATAATTAATTGGTTTAACTTTTGAAATTACGGTACAAAATTATCATTCAATTCAAAGTTATAATGCAAAAGTGATATTTTTGCAAGAGGAATTAAAACATGAAATAACTAAAAATAGCCCTAACTGTAAATGCTTAGACTCTTCCAATGAGGATATAGAAAGATGTGAAAGGCATGTCTCATGATAATAAGAAAAACATGAACAAATAATAACTATACTATTTTATGTGGCTAACACAGAGCAGTAGACAACAGAAAACCTCGAAGATGTAATTCCAGAGGAAAACAAGCCTTTCTTACATGAGGGACAAGAACTACAACTTCCATATGTGGGGTGGACATTGGGCTGGGATAAGTAAATTGAGGAGTGACCCTGTCATAGAGAATTTTTGCAGAAAAAAACAGAAGTCAGCTGAGACTGAAATGGGCCATGGGTAGAAAGAATGGAATAAAATCAGAAAAGCTCAAATACAATTGCACCAAATCAAATGGCCAAACAATTCTTCCCTTACATAAACCCTCTGATTTTACCTGGAAAGTGCCATGGAAGAGGGGCTAGACAACAGAGCGTAACTGCATCGTCCCACACATTCTCACAGGGCCAGATTCCAAAGCCCTAACAGAATTGAAATGTAAAGTGAACAAAACATATCTCAAACAGTAGCCCCACTGTCCAACTTAACTACTATCAAGAGCAATACCAAATACGTTCAAGATGGTGAAAGTTTTGGCTTGAATACAGGTGAACCCATTCCAACTTCAGCTCAATTTGAATTAAAGAATCAGAATGATCAGCTATTACCTTAACTAACTGACAGAGGGAAGGGCTTGTGTCATTTGAAAAATAAAACACATAAAAATGCTATACCTATATATTGCTGCATTATAAACTACCCCTAAACTTCATGACTTAAAACACTAATAATTTTATTATATTTCACTATATATTGCTATAAAGTTTTACATAAAGTGGGACTCTCCAAAAATGTCTTGTGAATAGGTAAATATTTTAAAAACGTGCAAAAAACTTTAGGTTTATGCACAAAAACACAAGGAAAATTCTGCCTTTGTAAAATCTTTCAAAACTTCTAACTAGAATATTAAAAATTTACTACCAGTTTAAATTAGGAATCTTAACTTGATGAAAAAAATTACATTTTATTTTCTGCAAACTGCTGCTGTTGAGCTCTCTATAACTGCCCTTTTCTGTGTTTGGCAAGTCTCTTAATGATATCTTAGCCTGAGCTCATAAAATTTTAGTTATTAAAAGAGTCTAATTTCAGTGATTATACCTTGTTCTTGCTCATTTAAATGCTTCAATTTCGAATTTGATTCAAAGTGCACTAGAAATAAGTACAAGTTAAAACATGCTGAGTATGAGAGCATTTCTGTGCTTCACAAGGTGAAGGGACAGGCTGCCTGTGAAGTTACTTAAGGCTCCTAAAGGAGCATACTATGACCAAGCAGGAGGGATTGGAGTCCAAGGATCCTCTCAGAAACCAATGCCATGTAACTGTGAGGTGCCCAGCCAGTGTGGCTCAGTGGTTGAGTGTCCACCTATGAACCAGAAGGTCAGGGTTCGATTTCAAGTCAGGGCACATGCTCAGGTTGTGGGTTTGATCCCCAGTGTGGGTTTGCAGGAAGCAGCCGGTCAATGATTCTGTCATCATTGATGTTTCTATCTCTCTCTCCCTCTCCCTTCCTCTCTGAAATCAATAAAAATATATTTTTTAAAAATGTAACTCTGAGATAACTCGCTTGGGTCCCCTCCCTGCAGTAAGAAGCTTTTATGTAATAAAACTTTGCTTTTACTCAAAAAAAGAGAAAGAAATATAACTGTGAAAGATTAAAAACTCAGGTACCTTACAAATTAATAAATAAGCACAGAGATTTGAGGCAGATGCTGTAAAGTTTAGAAAATACCCAGCAGACATAGAAGAAACAAGTTGCTGAGTTCCACCTATAAAGACGAGCTAAATATTGCACTGTCAAGTTGGTTTGGAACATCTGATCTCTCTCTTAGTTTGAACTTATAAAGCTACTAGAGGCCCAGTGCATGAAAATTCATGCACTGGAGGGGGGTCCTTCAGCCCCACCAGCCCCCTCTCATAGTCCGGGAGCCCTCAGGAGCGGGAGGCGACCCGGCGATCAGGGGAAGCGATGCCCCATCACACCTCTGGTGCTGCCACTGCCAGCAGTGCAAGCCTTGGCAGGCCCTGATTACCTAAGCTTCGGCTGGCCCTGATTACCTAAGCCTCGGGCAGCCCTGGCAGCTGGGCAGCTAACATCTGAGGCTTGCCTGTGCCCTGGGCCGGCTCTGGGTGGCTGGGGAGCTGAGGGGACTGGGGGACTCCGAAGGCAGGTGTGTGGAGCAGCCAGGGCCTTGCCGCATGCCTGCAGCCCCAGCAGGGCTGAGGGGACTGGGCGCCACCATCTTGTGGCTGTGGGCACCGCCATCTTTGATGTCGGGGCAGTCAGTTAGCATATTCCCTCCTTATTGTCTGTGGGCGCTGCCATCTTTGAGGGTGGGCAGTCAGTTAGCATATTCACTCCTTATTGGCTGTGGGTGCTGCCATCTTTGCAATGGCATGAGGGTTAATTAGCATATTCCCTCTTTATTAGATAAGATTATACCAACAAACAAATTAAGAAATTTTACATTATAAAGCCCTTGGAATTGTAAATTGTAAAACAATAAATAAATTGAATTACATAGGAAAAAGGGAGTGAAGACACTTTGTCCTCATTCCCAGCAATGCTAGGCTGAAAGCTCTTGCCACGCATTTGGAGAGGACAGTGGTCTGCCCTTTCAAATCACTGTCATCTTCCCAATACTCTTCCCCTTGTCTTGGGACAGGCAGGAGAGGATGCAAAGGCATTTCTTTTAAGTGCTATTCTTGTTTGACAGGACAATATGAGTACCTTGATACCTCACATATCAAGGATGGTGACAGTGCTGAGATGGGTCTAGTTGTCATTGTTTCTCTACCTAATACCAACTGGCTCTGTGCTTTTTATATTTTGTGTGACCGAATGCTATCTCCTAGTGATACCTTTCCTGGTTCATCAAAGGACTAGATTCTGCCTCCACATGACCTCCTGGCATGGGAGAGTCACTTAAAGTGCAAGCTTCTCCCCCACTCCAAGCCTTGCCTCGGGCCACCTCCCTCACGTCTTGTGCAGTTGGGGTCCTCTCCAAGGAAGTGGCTCTCTTAGAAGTTTGGCAAGAATACCTAAGATGATGTAACCATCCAAAGTGTCCATCAGATCTATGGGAAGGCACTTACCTTTGCCAAATTAAGTGGAGGTGATCTAGGTTCTAATTTCAGCTCTTCCTCCTCTCTTAGGCCCCTTCTGTTTAAAGTAGCAGAAGAAAGAGATCTATCTGACTCAGCAATTTTCTGATAAAAACGCATTATTTATTGGAACTTTAAAAAAAAAGCATATTTCAGGCACTTTCTAGTGAAGAGGTTGGAAGAAAGAGACTATATGGTTGTTGCTGCAGAATTATATTCTTATGAAGACCATTTTCTTACTTTTAGGCTACTTAATATATCTCTTGATAGTTCACCAAAAGACTTTAACCTTCTTTCTTATACCAAGAAACATGAGTTCTATATAAAGAGCCAGGTATTCTTCTGACTCTGGAGCATTTAGCAACTTTTCTGTATGCCTACTTTAATCACTGCATTATTGAGTTAGCCACCCTCCTGCGCCCACTGAAAATATAGATCTCAATTAGTACGTCTCAAGCACATTTATAAGTGTACCTCTGTGATGGAGATTTATGAAAATGAGGAAAAGTTAACTATGGCATTTTTGATCCTCTGCAATCTCTATAAATGCAAAATGTACACAAGCTTGTATCTGAAACCATTTCATATTGTCAGGAATAAAATGGAGACATTCTACCCAAAGAGATGGATGGCAAATGTTTCTTTTGGGCCATTTTTAGTTGCATAGTTGACATTTCAGCATAAATAAAATATTCAAAGTAGCATGAAAGGTGCAAATTAGGATCGGTAATAGCTCTGGCATCAGCCATATTAATATCATTTTCTGAAGTTATTATCTCATAAAAAATTCTCATGAGAAAGACAAAGAATGAGCTATATAATTACACAAAATATAGGCATCTTACAATTGCTCCCTGTGATGGCTCTTAAAATGATTGCTCTCCATGTGAATACTTTAGTAGTTGTAACTGTCTAATTAGAAATACTTAGGTATAGTAAATTAAAAAGTTTATTCCATCTACTGTAACTCTTGAATAAATCACACCAGCAATTAAGCAAAGAAAAAGTATTCAGAAGTTTAAATCAAAGTAAAAGAAAACATATCATTTTCAGTTTTGCTGTACTTTCTGAACTCTTCCGTTAGACAGATTGTCATTACCACACCTATGCCTTTATGGGACATGTCTGGTTTTCTCACTGCCACAGAGCAGAAAAGTGGTTTTATGGTTGCAACACTAGCATTTCTGCCATTTCCTAACACCAAATTTGACACAAATGGAACACAAAATCCTATAATTTTCCAAATAGTGACACCAGAGATGTGGCACCATCTTAAATTACTGTCAGCTCTATTCCCTGAATTGATGGCTTACAGCTGAAAGAGGCAGAGCTGGAGATGAAGTTCTCTCATGACGACTGCACAGGATCTTGGTCAACATTTGGAATGCTAAGAATTTTTCAATACCCTGATTACATGTTAAGAACCTCAAATACTAACAAGTAAGCAAAAATACAGATATTGGAATATTAATGAAGGTTTTTGTTTCTTTTCTTAGAAAGAAAAATAAATAATCATACTATATTGTATATTATTATCAATCACATTCCTAAGGTTATAAGGAGCAGGTAGCTAAAACTCCATTGCAATGAGATAATTTTATTTGTAACTTGCATTCTATTATAGCAAACCTTATCTTTGTCTAATAATAACTAATTATAAAACACATCTTGTACCATTTCATCCTTCAAATAACCTGATGAGGCAAATGGTTTTCCCATTCCATAAAGAAGGAATTGAGATACACAAATGTTAGTCACCTTATTTCAGATCACAAAGCCAGTAGCTATTTGGCATGGAAATTGAAATTCAGTTTATTTCAAGGTTAATACCTTTTTTATATGCCACTGTTGTCTTTACATTATAGAAAGGGTATAGGGAGAGTGGTAAGAGGACATACTTTTCAAGGTTTCAACCAAGCACAGATAGGAAACTTGGATTTTGGAAAACATAAATATTTTGGCTTTTGAACAACTGTTTTGAAAACGTATGGGTTGATTTCATTATGAAAGCACCTATATGAACTACATACCATCAAAAACAAAGGCAGGTAGGTGGGTGCTGGATACACTTTTATAATTCAGCTTTCAGATGTGGGGATGTCTCTTTTAGGGCACTTCTTTATTTTTGTTTTGTCGTTGCTATTTATGGCCTCTACTGTCTGATTATAATGTCTCAAAAAAATCAAGAGAAAATATATTCTGCTTGCAGCGACTTAGATGTTTTATTTTCCCTTTAATTTAATAAGTAATTCAAGTTCTTTATAAGTCTCCAAAAATCAGGCTTTTAGAAATAGCAAACAGTCTAAGTTGGCAAACAGAAAGGGACATTTTCATTTGATTTACCATCTCGTTAAAATTTGCGACACTGCACTGATTAATGAGGAAGTAAAAATAGGAACCAAGAAACTCGAGACAGAGAAAGATGATTCTGAATTAGAGTGCTATTACCAAATAGCAAACCAAGAGGAGATGGCTTTGGAGTTTCAGTGGCCATTGGCTCTCTGTTGTCTGACCAAAGAAGGTGAATTCCAACTTCGTGATTTTAAAAATCACAATCACCCCTTAATTTCTTTTGTCTCTTATAAGACTACATGATCAGAATAGAAGACAGATTTTTTAAAAGTCAATATAAGCAATAGTGTCAGAGAGAAATTGGCAAACACTTGGCTATTTTCTTTCAGCCCAGCAATTTATTTTTAAGGGTACCTTCCAATTATGACATAAAACCTTACTTTAACAATAAAGCTCTAGGTCTTTTTGAAAATAACTTGCCAGTGGCTCTGGATACTATAATGAACACCAAATGCTGGGGAAATCCTAAAATCATGAAGTCTTGGGAGGTAGTCAATAATCTGACACAAAACAAATGCTCACATCCACTTGGCTTTGCTTTACTAGGACTACTCACAAGCCTGGCAGGCAGAAACTGGAGCAAAGTGGCAAAAGGAAGTACATTTTGAGTAAATGCTGACTAGGAAATAACAACAGGAGGGAGCCAGAACTAGTGTGTGTAGCAATTGGAAATGAGAAAGCTCAATTTGAGCTAAATTGTTGGGCCATCCATGAATCATATAACGAACGAACCTTTGAAGTTCAAACTGTGTCAGTCATTTCCATCATTAGGCAGCATCTATCTGCACAAATCCACATTTGAGCAGATATGGGAAATGTAAGGCTTATAAAATACTTAGTGATAGTGATGGTTGTTGGATATTAAATGTGTGCTCTTGTTAGAAAGCAGCTATTTGGATGGGGTGCTGTCCCTTTGTATTTACAAGTGGCTACCATTACTATATTTGAAGTTAAGGCCATTTTTTTAGGGCCAAAGTTTTGTGTGAACATTGAATAATACTTAAAAAGAAAAACACACACATACATAAAAAACACAGAAAAAAAACCCCACATAGCCCAGCTGGTGTGGCTCAATGGTTGAGTGTGGACATATGAACCAGGGGGTCATGGTTCGATTCCTGGTCAGGGCACATGCCCCGGTTGCGGGCTCCATCCCCAGCGTGGGGCATGCAGGAGATAGCCAATCAATGATTCTCTCTCTCATCATTGATGTTTCTATCTCGCTCTTCCTCTTCCTTCCTTCCTTCCTTCCTCCCTCTCAAATATTAATAAAAATATATTTAAAAAATAAAAAATAATATAAAAACACATAAATAAGCAATAACACTCTGACTTTTTTAAAAAATACAGTTTTGGTTGGTTTTTTTTGGAGAGAGAGAAAGGGAGAGGGAGAGAAAGAAACACCCATGAGAGGCTGCCTCCTGCACGCCCCCTACTAGGGATTGAGGCCAATGCTGGGGAACCAGCTACAATTCAGGCATGTGCCCTGAACAGGAATCAAACCAGTGACCTGTTGGTACATGGTATGAGCTCAACCAACTGAGCCATGCCAGCCAGGCAATAACATTCTGTCTTAATAGAAAGTCAGGACTAAAACACAGATTGTAAACAGTTGTTATAGCATAAACTGAATGTACCCATTTATTGTGTCAAGCATTGACCTGTGTGATAGCCACTTTAATTCACAAAGGGTCTCTATTTTATGTGTACAGTGCTATGTGTTTTAAAAAGGTATATAATTTAACAATCATCAAAATTAATGTGAAAGAAATTATCAGCATATCATAACGTTTCTTATGCTTATTTGCAGACAGCCTCCACCCACTTTCCCCTTTCAGAATCTACTAATGCTCTTATTATTTATATTACCTGAACTTAGTATTCCTATCCTATCCTATATAATAAAAGGCTAATATGCAAATCGACCAAATGGCAGAACGACCCGGTCACTATGACACACCCTGACCACCAGGGGGCAGACGCTCAATGCAGGAGCTGCCCCCTGGTGGTCAGTGTGCCAGAAGCCAGGCTCACAGCTGGCGAGCGCAGTGGCGGTGTGCCACCGAGGCAGCCCTAAGGGTGTCTGACTGATGGCTTAGGCCCAAAGGGAGTGGGCCTAAGCTGGCAGTCGGACATTCCCCCGAGGGCTCCTGGACTGTGGGAGGGCACAGGCCAGGCTGAGGGACCCCCCCTGAGTGCATGAATTTCATGCGCCGGGCCTCTAGTAACTTTATATAAATGCAATTATACAGTATATGCTTGTTTATGCCTGGCTCTTTTACTTTGCATAATTTCTTATTATCACCAGCATGATGTAGGAGGAAAGCTGACATATTTACTTTTGAAATTCCAGAGATACAAACCACCCAGGAGATGTCTTGGATTGTGGTAGAGTATTATTGCATTTACTTTTCATTTTTGCAACTTCTCTGACCTATAGCTTGGCCAACTCTTACAGTGATCTTAAGGTCAAGAGTACTGGTTTTTGCAGTTTAATGGCTAAATGATATTGGGCAATGATTTACATTCTCTACCACTTAATTTCCTTATGCATATAACGAAGATGATAGTAACACACAAGATTCAGTGCTTTAGTAAAGATTAAATAACAATTGATCTCAACATGCGAGACTTCTAGTTTTTGCTTAGCATATACAAAATAGATAATCTACAAAAATCATAGCTTTTCTTCAAACTGTCAGAGAGATCAGGTCATAAGCCAAAAAAAGGCAGGCACTTTGAAGGAGAAGTGGAGTGTGCGTGCTGACTTATATAGGGCAGACCACAGGAGAAAAATGAAGCTTCCACTACAGGTGGGAAAAATAATTCAGCTAAACTTTTAATGAATGCTACAGGCTCTGTGTGGCCTAATGTGAGAGTTCAGAAGCCAGGGAAGCAGACCCAGAGAACTTTACACTCATTCAGTGGCTTTTCTGCACAGATCTTCACTGAATGCTCATGAAAATAGTTAGACTAGGATGGTTGACCCAAGAAATCACCTCAAATTTGCAGGTTTCTTGGGGGAGAGTACTTGTCATCTTTGGAAAGTCAAGTAATGTTGCTTGAATCCTTTTTTTTTTTTTTTTAACAGAACGAAAGCCTTCATATTTTGGGGGAAGGGCAGCAAACACTACTGTCCTCAAGACACATACGGAGATTGATGGTGGCTGGGGAAGAGAAATAGAAACTGTTCCTCTATCTTTGAGAAAGGGACAGGAAATAGGCCTGAGCCAAGAATTAGACATTTTGTACAGTGGAGGATGGACAATAGTATGTCTAAATGTTGAACATGAAGACACATGGGTACAACATCTGCTTAAGTCTGAGACTGGATCAGGACAACAGAGCACTTCCCCTGGGCTGACAAGCACTAAGATAACAGCATCAGCTGTCTGGTCTCGGAAAGGAGCAAGAGCCTGGAAAAAGTCCATGAGGTAGTGAGGACTGGACAGGAGGGATTTAAGCAAAATTCTCAGGCAACCAAGCCTTACTCAAGGTAAAGGTAAAGAAACATGAAACTGGAAGTGCACCAAGAGTAACTACAGCAAAACAAAATCCCAAAACATCTCAACAAATGAGTAGATTGACTGTACATCTCACACTTAGTGTCAAGCAGAAAAAAGAAGTATGTCAGTCTCCAGGTCAGAAAATAATTTACCTCTGTCATTAATACGCACAATGTCTAGAATTCTAAAACTAGAGACACAAAATGGAAAAATTAACCACCTAGGTTAAAAATACAAAGTAATAAACAAGATCAGATTGAGAAATCATCTATTTTAACCATTGACAAAAAATTTAAAGAAACTATGATTGATGAGTTAAAGGCTCTAGTACAGACGGTATAGAACATACACAAGAGGATGGGTAAAGTCAGGAGAAGGAAGCTACAAAAAGTGTCAATCTGTAAGACTAGAAAAAATGTGGTATGAGAGAGGAGGAATGCCCTGAAGAGGCTATTTAGTATATATGATACAGGCTTGGATAGAAACAGTAAACTTTCAGGAAGTTCAATAGAAATTATGTAAACTGAAATACAAAGGGAAGAGAGAGAGATAAAGAAGAAGAAAAAGAAGAAGAAAGCGAGAGACCAGAGTAATGCAACATCAAGTAGTCTAAAATATGTATAATTAGAATCACAGAAGGAAAAGAAAGAGTAGAAAACAAGTATTTCAAGTGATAATGGTCAATAGTTGAAGTTAATGGCCAAGAATTAGACAAAAACAATGCAAGACATCAGACTACATATCTAACATCAGAGAACTCCAAACAGAATTAGTGCACACACACACACACTATATATAAACAACAGAAAATCAAAAGTAAATAAAACAATTTTATAGGCACCAATAAAAAAGACACATTACATATAAATAAAGATAAAAAAATGTAGCAGATCTTATGTGATAAATTTTTCCAGCAAAAAGACAATAGAGTTGCACCTTTTAAAGTACAGAAAGTAAAACATAATTTTCAATACAGAAAAATAATCATCAATAGAGAATTGTATTTCTGGGACAATATCCTCCAAAAATAAAATAGAAAAAAGACTTTTACCCCAAATCAACAACTGAAAGAATTCATTACCAGTAGACCAGCCTTATAAGAAATGTTAAAGGAAGTTCTGAAGACAGAAGTAATATTGTAAGACAGAAATTTGCTTATATATAAATCAATGTCCATGGAGATTACCCAGGCTATATAAAGACCCCTTACAACTCAATAGTATTTAAAACCCTATTTTAAAATATAGACATAAAGTTTGAATAGACATTCAGATGTATGGATGGAAAATAAGTAAGTGACTAATTGTTCAAGATTCATTATCCATCAGGGTAATGGAAATTACTTAAAGCCACAGTGCTATATCACTACATACCAATTAAAATCACTAAATGAAAATGATTAAAAATATCAAGTGTTGGAGAGGAGGCAGAGCAATTGGCATTCTCAAATATAGCTGATGGGAAAGCTATAAAAACAGTATAAAAAAACTTTAAAAACATATGAACATCTCTTATAAAGTTAAGATTACACATTTCATGTGATTCCAAATTTTACTTTAGGAAAATGAAAACACAAGCTTACATAAAGATTTACATAAGAATATTAATTACATTTTTATTCATGAAAGTCCAAAATTAGAAACAGTACAAATATTGTGAGCACATAAACAGCTAAAAGAAGTTCTGATATATTTGGAAAACGGAATTTTACTTTAAAAAAAGCAAAACATAGTATTGATATATACAATAACCTTAATGAAATTCAAAATTTTTATGCAGAATGTAAGAAGCAAAACACATAAGATTTTATACTGTTCATACATATATACATGAAACTGCAGGAAAGATTAATCTATAGCAAAAGACAGAGTATCAATAGTTGCCTGGAGCTAGGATGGGATTGGTGATTGTTTAGGAAGCAGTGATGATGAAGATGAGAAGGAAGGCACAAAATTAAAATATTTTTACTTTTGGAATATAAGTGTTGATTTTAATTTACTGTTGCTGTTCAGTAACTTTTGTATATACCTTTTATTTCCTATTAGATTTTATGTTCTTTGATTCCCTGAAAGCTATTTAACTCAAACTTTTGAGCAGTTCTATTTATGTAGTGGTTATTCAATATTTATTGGCTGACCAAAAAATGAATGAGTAAAGTAATTGTCACCATTTATAGCACCGAACATGGGGAATGAAACATCATTCATGTTTAACAGAAAGTTAATTGGAATAACTAGCTGTTTTTGATTAAGCACCTTTCTCAGTTATTTAAATCCTTTGGAAGCATTGCACTTGGCTGTGATATAAAAGGATTACTTAAGATGTTGCAGACATCAATTAAGGTGCATTTGTTTGTGTATAATTAGATGAGGACCTTACCAATAGTAATTTCACTGAATGCAAATTATGGCCCTATTTAGGTAGTGACTACTGAAATCTCTTCCTACAAAGCCATTAAACAATGAGCATGTCATTGAATCTCTAAGTTGAAAGTTGTTATTGTTTTTTTTCTTTATCAGCAGTTTCTTGTTCTGCTACTAGTTTGATAAGACAAATAGAATAAATTCAATAAATTTCCAAAAAGGGCTTTAAAACATTTTGTTAAAACTTTCCCTAAATGATAAGAAATATTCATTTTCTTCTTTTTCTAGTGAAATAAAATAAGTGCCTTTCCATTTTTTATTTTGGTAATTTATGCTCAAAGTTCATGGAAGATATATTTCCATGAAATATTTTACATTAGTAGAAGATAGTAACTAGTTGATTCATATATTAACTCATAGAAAGCTACTCATCATATGAAATGAATCTTCCACAGTGAAGATTCATCCTGGAATTGTTACCCACATGGGATCATAATGTGCCTTTTCTCTATATTCTGGCTTGGATAGTAAGAGTATATTCATATTGATTTGCAACAGTCAATACTACGTAACATATGAGTGTTCACTCTTTCGTATAAAACAATTACACTTTGAAATAATCTTTTGAGAAAACTGGAAGACATTGAGGTGAATGTATCTTTGAGTGTAATGTTCTGTGCTAATGAAAAAAGTAAGTGACCGAAGCTTATAGTCTCAAAAATATTCTGTGTTGTAAAATTAGAGACATCTCCAATATTCTGGTATTTGCCTACTGATGGGGAAAAAAGGTAGCATATATTTCTTCTGCAGACACTGAGCGTGTAAGGAAATGACTGCTGTAAAGATAAAAAAGGGATAGATTGTGACAGATGAGAATTTACTATTTGAAAGTACAAAGCAAACTTGTGTGTATAAAAGAGAATCTTGAGCGAGGTCTCTGAAAAACTTACAGCTATAAAAATAAGTCATCAACATATATAAACAAAACGAGCAGAAAATTAATAAGCTAATTTTAAAAATAAATGTTAGTTAAAGCCTATTTGTCATGGACATTGAGATACTCTTTTATTTTATAAGAAGTTATAAAAATATTTTAGTAAAATGGTTTTAATAGGGTAATGATATCTGTATATCACTGTCATCTTTTACAATGTTTTATTCATTAGGATAAAGTAGGAGTAATCAGTGAAGTTGTTAGTAGAATGATAAGCTAAAAATCTATCATTTCATTTTTCCAAACTTTTAGCTTCCTGTTAATTTAAGACAATAAATATCCCCATGTATATAGCGCATTTTCCATATATACATATAGAGAAATGTGCATATATGCATATATATAGAGAGAGAGAGGGGGGGAGAGACTATCCTATAAAAGCCTAATATGCTAAGTGTCTGACCTTTTGCTCAACCATTCAACCAGTCGCTATGATGCACACTGACCATCGGGGGCAGATGCTCCAACTGGTAGGTTAGCTTGTTGCCGGGGCCTGGCTGATCAGAACTGGGCAAGATGGGACGGACACGCCTTGGAGCGCCCCCCGCGGCCCCTCCCCAGTCCCAGTCATGCACCAGTGGGTTCCCTTGGCCTGGCCTGCACCCTCTCACAATCCAGGACCTCTTGGGGCATGTCAGAGAGCTGGTTTCAGCCCAATCCCCACAGGCCAGGCCAAGGGAACCCACCAGTGGGTGAATCCATGCATCAGGCCTCTAGTGTGTGTGTGTGTGTGTGTGTGTGTGTGTGTGTGTGTGTATTACTTTGAGAAATACATTACTTTGAGAAATGTAAGCCATAAAGTATAATTTCATGTTATTAATATACTAATTCTTAAATGTTCACTACACATGGACATGAAGTCTAGCTACAAGTATACTTATGGCTGTTAGAATTGCTCTATTTCTAATGTCTGCAATTCTAAAATTCTCCAAAAACAATCTCCATAGCTCCATGTTTTGTTTTGTTTTATATATTTTTATTGATTTCAGAGAGGAAGGGAGAGGGAGAGACAGAAACATTAATGATGAGAGAGAATCATTGATCAGCTACCTCCTACATGCCCCCTATTGGGGATCAAGCCGGCAACCCCAGCATGTGCCCTCACCGGGAATCAAACCATGACCTCCTGGTTTATAGGTTGATGCTCAACCATGGGCCCATACCACATGGGCCATAGCTCCATGTTTTAACTTATTGTTTAGCTGTCTCCCCCTACCCCCTAATCAACTGGCTATGAGCAGTCTTTACCCATCCCTTTTGTTCTAGTTCCTGTGCCACTTCTAGAGCTTCCTGACTTCTCTGTCACTAGAACCTGGATTTCCCTCACCACCTTCTTTTTCTCCCTTTGATATTAGGCTCCCAAGCACTTGAGAGCACCAAGAAATTATCTTCTCTGACTTGAGAAGATCCTGCTATTTTCTTCACAATCTTCAAACTGGTCTCTACACAAATTCTTATTACATGATTCACAATGTCTTTACAATTTTCTTAGTAGTAGTAATAGTAAACAGTTCTATGTTGCCCACATCATGCAAGAGAGAGTTTTAAGGACTTTACATACATTAACTCCCATAGACACATAAAGGTGTTCAAGTGGGAGCATTTTTAGGAAAACAATTAGCATGCATATGCAGGAAAAGTAAGTATGTATTATGTGTAATGTGACTTTGTGACCCACTTTTTCAAAAAACTTATATAAATCAATTATTTTTTCTCATTTACCCAATTCAACAGAAATTGTAGAACATATTCCTGAATGAATACCTTATACAGCTTGTAAAATGTAATACTTGATCAGACTTCCTTCCAACATTCTTTCCTTTCTTTGCTTCTCTAACATTGCTTTGATTTAGTTCTTTTATTCTCTTCATATTATATAAACTCTTTTAATTTTCTTATTTTCCTTCTCTTGTATCCTACATAAAGGTATCCTAAAGCTTATGCTTTGACCCATGGGCTGAAGCAGATGCCTCTCATGAATGCTTCCCATCCTCTCAGCCTTCTGACTCAAGTGTGAATTCTAGTAGACAGTTCAGAGCAACCTTAGACTCATCTTGGCTGTCAGTATCCCATCTCAAGTGCATAATGTCTTTCAGCATTCCCCTTCAGGTCATTTTCTGAGCTGGGTAGTTCATCCACGGAGCAGTCAAAAGATTCACCAAGAATTAACCTCTAGGTCAATCCTCTACCAATGGGAACTGGTTGCTAAATGCTCTCTAGCCTCTAGCTTTTAGGTGACCAAATCTAGGAGACGTTTTTATTCTTTATTAAGTCCTGGGGCAACTGAGTCCTATTATTTACAGCAGCAATTCCATTCTCCATCTCTTTTTTATTTTTTTAATATATTTTATTGATTTTTTGCAGAGAGGAAGGGAGAGGGATAGAGTTAGAAACATCCATGAGAGAGAAACATCGATCAGTGGCCTCCTGCACACCCCTCACTGGGGATGTGCCCGCAACCAAGGTACATGCCCTTGACTGGAATCAAACCTGGGATTCTTCAGCCCACTGTCTGATGCTCTAGCCACCGAGCCAAACTGGTCAGGGCCATTCTCCATCCCTTAAATTTCAGTGATATCTATACATAGATACCATGGTCAATCTTTTTTTAAAAAATATATTTTTATTGATTTCAGAGAGGAAGGGAGGAGGAGAGAGATAGAAAGATCAATGACGAGAGAGAATCATTGATTGGCTGCCTCCTGCATGATTGGGGATTAAGCCTGTAACTGGGGTATATGCCCTGACCACGGAATCAAAACGTGACATCCTGGTTCATAGGTTGACACTCAACCACTGAGCCACCACGGCCAGGACTCCTTCTTTACTATTGTTACCTATCTGTGACTCAGGCCAGCCACTTTCTGAGCAATAGTGTGAGGGTGGTGTGGAGGAAGGACATTCAGGGACAGTCACAGCTTTAGTTCAGCACTGTTGTGAGAGCACTAAGCCTCCTATATCTATTATCCTTTAAGACATAGTTTCCTTCAGTTGCTTACATTCGGTCAATTGCTATGACATGTATTAAAGCCCCTTAATTCATGGGGTCATTATGTTATAATAATTGCTTTTCTTCCCTTTTTTTTGTCAATTCACTTTGGTAAAAGCCTGTACCAAATTGAAAAAAAAAAGTACATATTACTGTTTCTCCTTCAGTTTTAATTTCCCCACATTTATGTGCTGAACTGAAGAAATGCCCATGTTTCTTCTATGACCTCCCATCTCTATATTTTAAAGATTCACAGGACATATCTTTTAGGAGCCTGATTCATACTTTTAGGGACATGTTAACTCTCCCTTACTCCTTGTATGTAATGGGTTACATTTAAGACCTTGTGTCCCTCTATCTTTACAATTTCAGAGCACCTAACAGTTTTTTGATATAACATATGCATTGAAGTCATGATCTCTTTTCTGCCTCATTAAAGAAAGGTTTCTTTGTATATATTTTGTTCATTTTATTTATTTGATAGAAGTCAGTGAAAGTAAAGAAAATTAAAACAGCCTCATGTTGTCAAGTTTAGACCTGTATTTATAATTACTCATTATACCTGTTATTAAGAATCACTTTTATAGTACTAATTTTCATAAGCTAATAAAATTATAACCACGTACAATACGTAGGCTTTAGCAAAATTTCTTTTATCCTGCTGGAAATAATAATGGATCCAACTGCTTTCAGTCTCAATTAGTAAAACTACTCATCTTCAATGCAATTTTCTGTCTTACAATAGCACAGTAAAGTGTCTCAAATAAAATACTATCTAGAGAGTTGTACTTCAAATTTGGCTTTAAAATTCCATTTTTTCCTTCATTAAAGGTCTTTTCTTGAAGATGTATTTACTTGGCTAAAATATGGCTTGAGATTTACAGCTAATTCATGCGGGAAAATGTATAGTCTAGCTTATAAATATTCAAGGCAGTAATAATAGAAAGAAATATAGAGAACATATTTTATCATTAGAGGTCAGTGGTTCTTTTTACATTATACTGTTGATTAAATACCTTAGAATAGACATGCAAAAGAAGAAAACATTTTTCCTTTGCAGAAATAAAAAATGAATCTTAGAGTTTCCATTTTTATGAATTTATATGTTCCTTGTGTTCTTAGGATTTATATTGAGAAAGTGATATGTTCTATTTTTGACATGCAGAACTTATTTAAATATTGTGAATCTCCATGTTCCATCTGAGAAAGCTCTCAATTATAGCATTTTCTTTGGATCCTCAATTTCTAAATGTAGATTACCAAATAAAATTCTTTGCCACTTAACTCAGATGGAAAAAATTAAAGCTTTGTTCTGGTATGCTTTATTGTTTTGGGTGGAAATATATTTTTCTCAAATAGTATCCAACAGTGATAAATTACTGAAGCACCAAAATTATTTTGGTAGGCCTTATATATGGATTCTAAAGGTATAGGAGGCTCCAGTGTGATTCATGTTTAATGACAACATCTATTAGAATATTGTAACTAATACAGTTGCATTCCCTTCTGTGAGAGGAAACATGTTTGTTTTATGTTTACAGGCTGGATCCTGCTTACAGTTCAGCTTCCTCCCTTTACAAGAGCCATCCCATCTCAGATTGCTAATATGCCAGCTAGGTCTGCCTGTTGCTATGGTTTCCCAGCAGTCATTGGCTATGCCCTGTTGCTTGAAATTATGCTTAGGCATGTCCTCATAGAATTTCATTGTTTTCCTGTAATTTTGGTTGTTCTCAATTTTGCATAGAGCAGTAATCCATTTTTTGGTACCCATTTTTCCACTGAGTTAATTTGACTACAGCTAGAATTGAATGTCACCAAGGTTTGTCTGGCTCAGGATTTATGGGGGTTTGTCTTGTTAATGGCAGACCCTAGACTTGTAATATCCCTATTGCTCATGAAGTTGAACAAATGGCATGACATCGGAATTTGTTTTAATGGCCTCTTGAACCTGTAACATATTATTTACATAGGACGAGTTTCAATGTTGACACAGCTGTTGGTTTCATCTAAGGGCTTACCTTTTGTTCATTGTGACATGGTGGAATTACGACATTTAGCAGCATCTGTGAAAATCTAGGCCTCACAGTCCAATTACAAAATGCATACTACCACCGTTCTATAGGCTATTAGCTCGGCTGGGAGCGTTTTGCTCTGTTGGTGTCATATTTTGTCAGCTACTCTTTCTGGGAATATACTAGCTTTCTTAATTTTGTTCTCTATTCTCTTTCCTTTTAAAAAATTTTTTTATTGATTTCAGAGAGGAAGGGAGAAGTATAGACAGAAACATCAATGATGAGAGAGAGTCATTGATCGGTTGCCTCCTGCATACCCCCACTGGGGATCGAGCCAGCAACCCAGGCATGTGCTCTTGGCCGGAATCAAACCTGGGACCCGTTAGTCTGCAGGCCAATGCTCTATCCACTGAGCCAAACCGGCTAGGGCTGTTTTCTGTTTTCCGAATGGCATGCTATTTGATGATATTGTATCAAGAGTAAAATTTAATAATCAATTTTTATTTTTCCATTTCCAGTAAAGTTCTTATGGTCCTATGCTATGATGCAGTCTTACACTTCAATGGACTTCAGACTCATTACCCTATAATATTATTGGATAACAATTGCTGAACATTTATTAACATAAGATCATTTTAAAAATAAGTACAAATAAAAAGAAAAGAAGAAAATCTTAATTTTTATTTTTGTATTGTTTAATATTTTTATTTTCTTCTACTTAAAGTTAATTTTTACATGATAATGTTGGCAGTGGTAGAGTATAAAGAGAAAAAAACAGTGAGAACGCAGGAGAAATAAATTCAGGAAAAACAATAGTATGACTTAGTCTGGTTAGGATAATTAAATATTATATAAAGTTATATGTCACATACTTTGCACATATACATTTATATTAAAACCTTTAAAATGATCTAAGACATTTATCTTACTCTAAGATATATCTGTCTCTAATTTATACTCAGCCACTCCCCATAAATATCTTATACTTAAATTTATAAGACTAGTTTTAGTTGGAAAGAAACAAATTACAATCCCTATGTTCTTTAATTTGGCTATGACTAGGAAGCATAACTTTGTTATTAGTTTATAAAAAAACCTTGAAAGAATGGTGAATTTTTGACATAGGTAATTTGAAAGGTTGGCCCATAAGCCAGTGTATTCTGTTGAAAAACAGGAAAGCAGCAAATATGTACATATTCCCTTAAAAGTTAACTTAAATTTAAATGTATCCTATATCTTGGCATCATATAATTGAGAATCATTTAAGCCCATTTGTTAATTGGGCCAAATATATTTTTTGAATTATTTTAAAAAGTTATATTAATATTGTCAAGGATTATTTATTTGTAACCTCCAGATTTTAACCTCTAGAGAATATTAGTTATTACATTTATTAGGATTTTTATGTCAAACCATAATTACTCAGTTCAAATTTTAAACCATGTTTCTATAAAGGGTTCATTTTCACTGCAAACTTGGTGATAAATTAGCCCAATTTAGCTGTAACAAAACCAATCTGTATAAAAAGAGAGCACAAAATTCCTTTCTGTTAGGAACATGGCAAAGGATCCATTTCTCTTACTAGAGTATAATTACTGGTAAAATAAAAGGATAAGAAAAATAAAGATGGCCTTGAAAGTGATACAGATTTTCAATTGGTGATCACAAAGGATTTTGAGAATATTCAACTGGACAAGGGCACCAACAGAGAACTATCTTCTAGATGCAAAATCTCTGCATTAGACTGCTACTGTTGATGAATTCCTATTCATAATGCTGCTTTATGATACATGCAAGTTTGTATTATTTCATGGGTACTCCTTGCCTTTGCTATTATGAGTCTATGTGGTGTGTCACGAAATTTGGAGTCAGAAGTACTGGACTGTCCTCCTTCTACCACTTGCTTCCCCTATTACCTTAAATATGTCACTTTAATTTTCTGATTCTCTCACTTATCTGTAAAATGAAGAAAATTTTTTGTGAGAATTAAATGGAGGGAAATTTTGACAAAAATTTTAAACTGTAAGATAATAACCCAAGTGCTAATCAATTGTTAATTTAACAGTTGTGGAGACTTACCTCCTGGGTTTCTGAGGATGGCATGTATTCTAAAGTTGAAACTGTGTTCTGCAAGAACACAAGACCATATTTATTTTACTCTATGGGAAGTATTCTTAGTCACTACAGAAAATGCATGAAATTGAGATGAATGAATATAACTATTTTAAGAAAGAACATTTTTTTCCTCAAAAATGGCTTTGCAAGCCACTTTCTACTTTCACTTCCAGTCTCTCAACATAACTCAATACTTTCAGAATTTTTATTATTTTAGCTTAAACAAATTTCTCTTCCTTGGAGTAATTCATAGTCATTACAATGACATAAGGTGTTAAAAAATGTAAATAAGGTAAAATAAAAAAAAAAAAGCCCAACCTAGTATATTGAAAATAATATGGACTAGAGAGTCCAACTGATATGGGCTCAAATGCCAATCCTTTTATTTTTTTACTCTGATCTTTATGAACAATTTTTAAATAATTATACCTTAATTTGCTGTTTATATGATAAGAGCAATAATATTCATTTTTTCAAGATATTTTTATGAAAGTGATGTGAAATAAAACATACAAACTATCTTCTGTAGTGTACAGCACATAAATCCCTAATAAATGACAGCTTTTATCATTACAAGACTTCCACTTCTCATGGGACTGTTGTTGATATTTTTATTTATTTAGTTATTTTTTTTGCTTAACATTTTAAAAGCAGTTTTCAGCTATAGGAAATTATATAATTTTTACTTTTGAAAAGCAACTTAATGTTATTAATTCTTCAAACTTTCTTTTCCTATTACTTGCCTGCTTAGCCTTCTAATTTACAGTTTCAAATACCTTTCACTTAAATAACAGTTCCCAGGCATGTTTACCCTCTAGGTAAGCTTTATTTATTTATTTTTAATATGTTTTTATTGATTTCAGAGAGGAAGGAAGAGAGAGAGAGGGATAGAAACATCAATAATGAGAGAGAATCATAGATTGGCTGCCTCCTTCATGCCCCCTACTGGGGATCAAGCCTGCAGCCCGGGCATGTGCCCCAACCAGGAATCAAACCAGGAATCAGACTGTGACCTCCTGGTTCATAGTCTGATGCTCAACCACTAAGCCATGCTGGTCGGGCAATAAGCTTTATTTTTTAATGACATATTGAGAATATATGTCTCAAGTGTTTAGATTCATAAGTATTGGAATGGACCTAATCTCTTTGTCTGGTTAATAAGTTTCTGTTAATAGCACTTCTTTGCCAACTTCCACTTTTATCCTTAAAATCTCAAGGGAGTGACTACTGGCTAAGCTTGAATTCCACTAAACTGTCCTACCTGCTACCCCTTGAAGAGTTGTCAGTGTTCTTTCATCTAATATCTATGTTTTAAACTGCAAATATAAATGAAAGTTTTTATATTTATTGTTAATAAACCTTAGTTGACTTGTTTTAGCACATTATTCTAGCCTAATTTTATATACTTTTATTCTGATCCTGTCAACCAAATATTTTAACAATTCTCCCTGCTTTGTAATATTGACTGAATGTTTTATGTATCTTTAGAAATTTTTTTACTTTCAAAAAAGTTAAATAAAATAAAGCCCAAAGATAATCTTATGACATACCTCTAGAGCAATTTCTCCACATTGACAACATGTATAATAATAAAAGCGTAATATGCTAATTAGACTGGACAGCCAAACAACCTTCCAGATGTCCTTCTGGACAACCTTCCAGAATGATCAGTGGCAGTGGGGGTGGCAGGGCCAGTGAGCCTGTGCTGACAGGCCAGCCATAGCAGTCCTGGCACCCTCCCCCCCCCCCCCCGCTTTCACAGAGACAGTGGGAGAAGCTGCAGCTCGGGGCTGGTCCCTGAGCTGCCCCTTCCTCCCTTCCATAGAGACTGGGGGGACAAGGAGAGGCATGGTCCCAGAGCCTCTGTAGAGCTGTGATGGGGTGCAACCATGGTGCCTCAACCTCTCATGGCCCCTCCCCCAGCCAGCCCAGCCCTACATCCTCCCCACCAGTGGGCAGGGGGTGGGTCCAGTGCTAAGGAACAGTAAGCCCAGCTTCTGGTTGAGCAGCACTCCCACCCTCTCCCCTCCGCTTAGCCAGAAGCTGGGCTCATGGTTGGTGAGCACATTGGAGGTGGCGTGAGCCTCTCCCACCTCCATGGCAGGCTGGCAGTAAGGAGCGAGGGGTCCTGGACTGCGAGAGCCATGGACTGAGAGAGGGATGTCTGAGTGCCAGCTTAGGCCTGATCCCTGGGCGTTCCTGGACTATGAGAGGTCACAGGCTGGGTTGAAGGGGCCCCTCCCCTCCACTGCATGAATTTTGTGCACCAGGTCTCTAGTTTCATCAATAAATATTCATTTTTAGGTAAGAGTTGCTCATTAGTTCACATGATTATAATATAACCCCATGTCTATTTTTCCATCTTATCCATACTGCTATGAAAATATTTTGAATATAAACTGAAATAAAAATATGCTATTTATAGAGCAGTCACTTAATCCATTGGTCTAATGGTCCAATTGGGACATAGTAAGTTAATTTTTACATGATGTTTTTAGTAAGGAGGGTAGTTATCAATATTACTTTTATGTTCTTTAACAAATCATTTATTTAATAATTCATTATGGAATTTTTACCTGGATATCAAACATATTGATTTGTTATGATAGATTCAATTATTTTTTCTATTAAAGAGTCCACTTCCATGCATTTTTATTTCCCCAGCTATCACAATATTTTTATGTTATTTTATAGAATAACAAATATATAGGGAGCAGCACACATGTGCCAAGCCCAGTGATGAGACAATGTTGAACTAGACATTTACAGTATGAAATTTATATTACAGAAAGTTAGACAATAAATATATCATCTAATACATAAATAAAGGAACTCTATAAAGAAGTAGAATTGGAAAGAAAAAGAACAGATTGCTATGATAAAGAATAATAGAGGCAGTTTTTCATAGAAAGAATAGGTAGACAGTCATTATTTAAGGGAGCAATATATTAGATTAAAATGGGTCAGCTGAGTAAAGAACCAGGAAAATAAAATTTTAGACAGAGAGAACAAAGCAAAAACCCTATACAGAAAATATTTTAACTTTTCTGTAGTGGGACCGAGATCCAGGTGACCGACTAACGTGGTGAACAGGGAAAGAGTGGTTTGAGATGAAGTTAGAGATGTAGTAAGGAGTCAGGTCACTAAGTGTAAATTGGGACTCCATTAATAGACTAGACATGGGCAGTGATATGGTCATCGGACCTTCTCAAAGTGATTATTCTGGCTGCTGTGAAGAGAGAGGGTTGGTAGAATTGCACAAGAACAAAATAAGGAAGGCTAGTTAGGAAGATTTGTAATATATTCCAGTAAAGATATAATGAATGAGTGATTTTAGCTCAATTTGCCCAAGAGAAAACACGCATCGATTCAGAATGACTGAATCCTTTAAAATAAGTCATAAATATGTTGAATGGCCAAATTGCAAATTTAACAATTTACTGAAACCATTATTTATTTATAAAGTTTTGAGATATTTTGATTGAAATGAATAGCTTTAATAAACTTTGAAAATTTCTGAGATATTTTAGTCAAGCAATTTAAGTTTTAATTTATTTTGAATTTATTTTTTTATTTGTTATGAGCCATTTCACTGTGGCAAGCCAAAATCTAGTATATTACTGAATGTTTTACTATTCCCTGGATTGGAAATATCAATGTCTTCTGTATCTCCCATGACAATACTTGTGCATACATATTAAATATTGGGACTTTAAAATGAAAGAATTTTTACCTTCCAATAAATTTATAGGCACTAATTCATTAATAAGCTCAACCAAATTAATATTTGAGAATTTATTAAGTATTGAAATGGGAATCACTCCAAAAACAGACATTTAAATTAACTTTATCAACAAATTCACTGCAAAACAACTAAAGATTTAACCATATTAAAACTACTGTGAATCAACTTATCTTACAGATAATGAAAAAGTCCTTAAAAATCTCTTGAAACAACAATGTTTGAAACTATATAAATATTTAGTATAAATGTGTTGGAATAAATTTACATTTTTGGCCATTGGAGCTTTATGAATTGGCCTTTAGACAATTAATTTTATGCTAATTTTAATTAAAAGATAAACAAGGTTTTGGTAAATTGATCATTTGGCTTGAACTCTGATATTGGCAAGTTCAATAGAGGGTAGTGGATATGATACTCTGGCTGGAGAGACAGTAAGATTTGACCCAGGGATCATTTTGAGGGGCAGGAAGAAAGAGAGGCCAGTAATTACTCCTACAGTTTTGAGTTTGAAGACATGGTAAGTGCTAGTACTATTTACTAACCTAGGGAAATTGAGGGCACAATTGTGTTTGCTGGCAAGAGGAAGGAATATTTCCAAATTGATATTTTTATATACTTGGAATGCTAATATAATAGCCATGTAGAGATGTCAAGTAGATAGTAGGATATACCCATCTGGATCTAACAATAGAAGACCAATATGAAGGTAAACATTTAGGAATCATCAAAATATGGATGGCAATTAAGACCAAGAGTGGGAGGTGAAGAAAGAAGCAATAAGATTCACACCTGAGGTTCTCAACATATAGACTGTGTCTAGAAGTAATTCAACTGGGAAAGAAGTCTAAAAGGAGTAGCCAGGGAAATGTGCTGCTATTAAAAATAAGAAAAGAAAGTTCTCAGGTAGACTAAAGTTGTTAGGTATCTATAATAATAAAAGTGTAATATGCTAATTAGACTGGAGAGCTGAACAACCTTCCAGACATCATTCCAGATGTCCTTCCAGACAAAGTCGCGGCGGCGGGGGCCACGGCAGAGGTGGTTAGAGGCGATAAGGCAGGATGACAAGCAGTTAAGGGCAATCAGGCAGGCAGGCAGAGTGGTTAAGGGCCAAGGCAGAAGTCATTAGGGGTGACCAAGCAGGCAGTGAGCAGTTAGGGGTGATCAGGCTGGCAGACAAGCAGTTAGGGGTGATAAGGCAGGCAGGAAAGTGGTTAAGGACGATGAGGCATGCAGACAAGCAAGCAGTTAGGGGAGATCAGGCAGGCATGCAGAGTAGTTAGGGGCAATCAGGCTGGCAAGCAGTTAGGAAGCAGTGGTCCCAGATTGCAAGAGGGATGTCCGACTGCCGGTTTAGGATTGGTCCTAAACCGGCAGTCGGACATCCCCTGAGAGGTCCCAGATTGTGAGAGGGTGCAGGCCAGGTTGAGGGACTTCCCCCAACCCCTTCATGCACAAATTTCGTGCACTGGGCCTCTAGTAGCCAATAAAACAGCAAAGTTTTATCTACACCATCCTATTTGACTTCCCAATTCCCCTTTCTCTTAAGCCTTCCACTTCACTATTACTCATAATTTCTGTGCTTTATTTTATGCATATACACACACACATATGCATGCATATATACACAAATGCAGTGTGTATGTATGTGATTATGTCTACATTCTATTTCATCCTTAACTATGAATTCTTTAAGGACAGGCACTCTGTCATCAGTCTTTATATGTCCAGCACAGTATCTGGAAAAGAAAAAGTGCTCAGAAATATTTGTTGAATTGTATCATACTATTTCTCATAAGAACTTTGTATCAGTCATCAAGATACAACTATTGATGAAACTTATAAGAGCATCTTGCATATTCAAGCTGAAATAAAAAGTACATTTCAATTCTTAGTGGGCATTTTATCTTTGCACCTGAAAACCAAGACTACCGTTTTGGTCGAACACATCCTATCTAATAATAGACAAATATGCAAATTGACCGTACCTTCGCTACACCCACCATTGGCTAATCAGAGCGATATGCGAATTTACCTCCAACAAAGATGGCGGCTAATTTGCATATACTGGCTGGGAGCGAAGACTGAAGACACAGTAGAAGGAAGCTAAGAAACAGAGCCAAGGTAGCAGAGAAGGGTGGGAGAGACGTGGCAGAAACGGGCAGGATAGAAGGGGCAGAGACGGGTGGGGTAGGAGTGGCAGAGATGGGAGCTAAGCCCTATTCTTGCAGGAATCTTCCTGCAATGGGCCTCTAGTCTAATCTAATAAAAGAGAAACATGCAAATTGACTGTAGCTCCACTATACCCACCAGCCAATCAGGAGCAAATATGCAAATTAACCCAACTAAGATGGCGATTAATTTGCATACTAGGCACCAGTGGCCTGGGTCCGGGAAACATCATAGGGCACCCAGGTCACTCCAAGGTAGGCCCCTGAGAAGCCTAGGAAGGGCCTGAGCCAGGGGGCTCCTGGGCAGGGCCTGAGCCTGCAATCAGAACCGAGGGGGGGCCCCTGCCCAGGCCTAATGCCCTGGCCAGAGGCCTTAGGCCTTGGCAGGAGCCGCGCTTGGGATTGGTGTGAACTACAAAGGAAACACCTTTTCTTACCGCTCATTGGCTAAGCTCCCTGTATGCCACTGGTAATATTCTTAGTAACTTGGGTAATAAGAATCCAAGAAGGTGATCTAGGTTTTTTCACCACACTCCTGGAGAAAAAAATGAAGATCTGCTGCTGGAGGGCTAAGAAATGTCATATCCTGCCCTAGCTGGTTTGGCACAGTGGGTAATGCCTCGGCCTGCCCACCGCAGTGTCTGGGTTCAATTCTGACCAAGGGCATGTATCTAGGTTGCAGGCTCCTCCCTGGCCTGGGCCCAGGTCAGGGCTCATGCAGGAGGCAACCAATCAAAGTGTTCCTCTCACTTTGATGTTTCTCTCTGTCTTTCCCTTTCTCTTCCACATTCTCTAAAAATCAATGGAAACATATCCTCAGGTGAGGATAAAAAAAATAATAAAGAAATGTCTTATGCTATGAATGACACATCTTGAAAATTCCTAAAGAAAGTTGTCATTTTTTCATGGTGAAGGGACTGGAGTCCGTGTTGATGAAAACACCTTGGTGGCTGCGGTGACTGGCAGTGGCTGCAGCAGCGGGGTGATAGGGCTGGCGCCTTCCCCTGATCAGCTCAGTCGCCTCCCACTAAGGGAGGCCAGACTGTGGCTTAGGCCCGCTCCCCAAGGGGAGCAGGGAGTGAGCCTAAGCTATCAGTAGGACATTCTCTGAGGGCTCCCAGTATGTGAGACGGGGCAGGCTGGGCTGAGGTACCACCCCCCGTCCCCCAGTGCACGAATTTCATGCACCAGGCCCCTAGTATTGTTTCTGTTTATCTCTAAAGTTCTTTCTTTGACTTTTTATGAACATCTTTTGAGAGTATGTATTTAAATCACAAACGCTGATCTCAGAGCAGAAAATTTGCAAAAATCATGCCTACTTGCTACACCGGCTACTGATCCAAAACTACAACCTGCACCTGTAGCACTAAAATTGTTTTTACTCATCCTTGCATATGTCATCAAGGTCAGCATGAGTTTGAACCATTACTTAAGATTTTGTTATAAAATGTTGAAAGTTGTAGCATGTGAGAATGATTGGTTTTCTGAAATGCTTCTCTGCTCATTTGCACATAGACAAAGGCCATGTGTAAGCTCCTCGACAAGGTATAATCTTGGCATTATGCCATTTTATGAGCAAAAATTCTAAAGATTTATTTGTTCCTGCTATTGAAATATTCACTGAAACTATTGTTAAAGAGAAAACCACAGGCCCAAAAATGGCATCACTTGAGCTAAAGCCCACGATACCAAACCTAGATTTAATACCTGATCTAATTGCTGTTGCAACCTCTCCGAGAAATACAATCTTAATCAAACAGGATAGATTTTTTTTGTCTACACCAATAATCTGCCACCTGCACTCTCTCCATCCCATATATAAAAAAGAGGCAATTTGCATGACAAAAACCTTTACAGTTCTCACTGCTAACCCCCTCCCCACCTCAAAGAGGTTCTGGTCTAAAAATAATCCTTTATTTTCTTTAGTTAATAGCTCCCTTGCACCACCCTTCTTCTTATGTAAACCTTCCATTTTGTACAACCCCTTCTGAGTATCCTTCTAGATGCTAGATGGGAATCTGACTGATTCATGAATTGCTTAATAAAACCAATAAGATCTTTAAATTTACTTGGCTGAATTTTGTTTTCAACTCAATGAAATAAGAATGCGTTCCAATCTGTGAATAACACAATAAAATAATAGAATAATGTAGCCTAGTGCATGTGAGAAAACAATGTTAAATCAAAATGGAATGGGAAAAGTCCTGAAAATCGGTAAGCATACTCCAAAGGATATGTGTTTAAATTGGTCTGAAGGTGAATATACATGTAATAGATTTTCTAGTATTTCAACTTCATCTTTTGGGGTTATGGAATCATAAAGCCACATATCAGCATTAAGATGAATCTTAGAAATCCTATGACTCAAAGGAGGAAAGCCATAGGATGTGAGGCAATATTAGGAGGAGCAGGGAAAGCTGCATTCATATGTCAACTTAGATTGCTTTTCTACCAAGCCACATACTTGTCAAAGTAGAGATGAAAGCTTTTTCATACCAATCTTGTTCAGTACCTTAAAGGTTCCCAATAAACAGTAATGGTTGCCAGATAATTATCTACATTTATTTATACTTGAAATTTAGGTACCAGCAACAATGGAAAACATTTTTATGTAGCATATTACTAATAATAGCAGCATATCAATCTACTATTTCAAATGGTCTTCACTGGCTAACTACACACAGAGAGAAGTGAGAAATGGGGGCCAGTGTTAATTCAAAAATTAACATTTGAAATTGATCAACAATGAAGCGCATCATTTCAAATGCAGTTATATTTTGAAATATTTGAATTGTTGAATGTTTATTCTTCATCTTGCCCTATGAATTCTGCAAAATAAAAAAGAGAGTAATTCAAAGTGGATACAATAGAAACTGACTTTTAGTTCATTACCTTTAAAGTATAAATCACCCATAATAACTCCCATTAGCACTAATGGAAATTTGCATGTATTAAATCCTTTTGGTGCCTGGAGACTATGCCACAGCTCTTTTAAACTGTTTGGCGCTTTTACCCCTGGGCCTTTCAAAAGTGATGAGCCAGCAAATAGTGTTCCTGGGATGGAATAAGATGATAAGTAAAGTATCTCCAATTTTCTGTCCTTGAATATAACAGTCATTTTCCCCTCTCAGAAGTACATGCTTACATACCTTAATACTCTCACAAAACTATACTTCAGAGGAGCTCAAGTAAAAATATACTGAATCACATGAGAGGGACGATGATTATTACTTATGAGAATCTTATAAATTTCTATAAGAATAATTACAGTTGGTTATAAAGACATTTATTTATACTCTTAAGTAAATAATAGGTCACTTTAAAATGACCATTTTGCTTGATTAACTTAAAATTGAAAATATCTACCAAGAAAAAAGTCATACTTTAATGCATCCAGTTTTTGTTTTATAGGAAATTTTTTTTTTGTATTCCCACTAACACTGCACAATAGTTTTAATTTCTCAACATTTTTCCAATACTTGTTATTTTCTGTTATGATAGTAGCCATTTTAATGGGTATAAGGTGGATCTCATTGTAGTTTTGATTTGTATTTCCCTAAAAATTAAGCATATTGAACATCTTTTTTTTATGCAGACCCACTAGATCATTAAGCTCCTTTATTTTTCCAACAATTTTTATACTTTCTAGGAGCCCTACCTGGCATAGCTCTGTGTTCAATTTCTCAGCTCAGTCATAAGTATCATGCCCTCTTCTTACCTATTCATCATTTACGTAGAGCACTCTATCATTTCTGAATTTGCTGTAGTCCATATTTGTTTCAGCTTTTCTCAGTTTATTCTGTGATAAATTGAATGGTAGTAGTGTAAGTGAAATAATATCATGGTATTGTTTTTATTGATAGTGGTTTTTTTTCCTAATGACTATAAACACATTTATTCATAAACTTAATCTAAGTCTGAACTTCTGATCTTTCCTAATAGCCCTGACATTTTCTCAATGTAACAACTCAGTTCCTCCAATGGAGATCAACTTAATCACATGATTAAAGAATAGCAAACACAGGTCAGGGCTTTGAAATTAGAGTGATTTGTTTATATCCTTCTTTCGGAGCTTAATAAAACTAGGGCTGTGGAAAAATCACTAACTTTTTCAAGCTTAAGTTTACTCAGGTGTAATTGGGGGCCCATCTAGCTTTTCATCTAGGTGGGTGGTAGAGAGTAGAAACTGACTTATAAATTAGACATATAAAACATTTTTTTAAAGAAAGTTCTCATATCAGATATTTCATTGCTGTCTGTATAAAACTTGATATATTTCAAATTTTCAAACATTTCATAATGTGTATTTCATCCTCAAGAGAGAATTTCAAGAGTTGAGGAAGAACAAAAATAATTTATCAGTTTATGTGTTCCAAGATTGTATTGGAAAACATAACATTTTTAATCAAGATAGTGTTATATACGAAAGATTATTAAGGAAAAACTAATGGAAGTGAAAGTATTAGTTAAAAAGCTGTAACAATTCCCTAGCCAGTTCAGCTCAGTGCCTAGAGCTTTGGCCCATGGACTGAAGGGTCACGAGTTTGATTCTGGTCAAGGGATGTACTTCAGTTGCAGGCTCGAACCCCTCCTCTGTCGGGGCATGTGGGATGCGAACAATCTATGCGTTTCTCTTACATCGATGTTTCTCTCTCTCTGTCTCTCCCCCTCCCTTTCATTCCCTCTAAAAAAAATCAATGGAAAATATCCTTGAGTGAGGATTAACAAAACAAAACAAAAAAGCTCTAACAATATTTCAAGTGAGAATAAATAAGGCCTTAACAAAAGAGACGAGATGGAGAAGTAAGGGCATATCTTAAAATTAGGAATAAATTCAACAGCAGCTGTAGGTGACTTTTACTTAGGAAACAAGGAAAAGAATGATTCACTAGAAGTATTTGCTATGGTGTCTAAGTGTGCCTCTCACTTGGTGATGCTCTTAACAAAGAGAGAAGAAGGAGCATTGACGGATTGGAAGAAATGGAAACACACTTGTTTTCCTCACTGAGTTTGATATGGTGAAAGAGTTTCTGGGAAGAGAGATGCAAGGCCTAGAATTTGGGGAAGTTATAGGGGCCAGATAATAGATTTGGCAGCCATGAGAGTTGTCATCAATGTGCATGAAAAATAGGAAAAATAAATACAAGAGAAACAAAGGTAAGCCACGTAGAGATTGTTTTATGACTAATTTAGATGATAAAGAATAGAAGCTGGAAACAAGAAAAACAGTTGATGGAGGAGTCCAAGGGGCATCAGGAGGAAGCACTGACCTGCATGACAAGTAAGAAGAGCAGAATAAGTGGGAAAAAGTGCAATGATTCAAAACACCAAAAGCCTTAAAATGAAGGCTTATAAGAGATCTTTGGAATCAGTAATCAAAACTGCAAAGAAGTTCAGTAGAGACAGAAGCAAAGTGCATGGGATTTAAAAGTATCTCAATTTTTATATTTCCCACTTGTATCAACCTTTATTATTGCTTTTGAGCTACTCTGAACTATCTATTCCCTGGGTAACTTTGAACACATTTTAAAATTACATTTCTTTAAGAAATTGAAGTAATCCTTTAGATTGGTAATGTTTTGTTTGAGAATACTATGGCCCTATGAATATTCTACACATGTATGATCTATTTGCCATGAGTAGAAAAAAATTTGAGTTAATCACTTAATTATTTTAAGCAAAAATGACACCCAAATTATTATGGTATAAATAACTTTACTGAAAATTTTCCTTATTTTAGAAACATATATTTAATAATACATGCAATGTACACACACAAGCACAATTGCCATAGTACTTTGTATATTGAGCTCTTCTTTATCTAAAATAGTCAATTATACTAAAAGTACAGACAGGTAGCTTGACAAAATAGTGAATACTATTGGGCATAAAGAGGAGATGGTAGTGACTTGGGTATAAAGAAGAGTGATGGGCAGGTGCTTTAAGAATGAATAGCTGACAGAGTACTGGACTTCTAGGAACACATGGCAAGCAAGATTACCCTGGGATCCTACATGCAGATTCAATGCAACCTTGGGAGTTTTAGGAAACAATTGTCAGCTGTCAGCTCAGAGCAGACTGGAGCTCTCAGCCCATCTTTAGTCCTTAACACGTTATCTGGGACAGTGAGGACCTGGAATGGGATATATTTCAGACTATATTTTAGGCCTGACCTACACTCCAGTTTGTGTGTTAAGAAACAATTAAGTACTTTGGTCCAAAGATGAAAATTTACTCCTCCTTGGGATATATTAAGAAGGCCACATTTATTTACTTAAAACCTTTCATCAAAGTCCTAAAGTCAGAGACAACGTCGTAAAAATTGTCCTTCAGTTTTAAGTAACAATATTCATAACCAATTAAAGCAAAATACTGTGCAGTTGTCTAAGTCTGCTCAGGCTTTCGTAACAGAATACCAGATGCAGATTGGCTTAACAGACACTTATTTTCTCACAATTCTGAATATCCCAAAGTTCAAGATTAAGATGCCAGCTGGGTTGGTTTCTGGTGAGATCTCTTTCTAGTTTGCAGACAGCTGCCTTCTCACTATGTCCTCACATGGCCTTTCCTTCATGCGCTCAGGAATAGAGATCTCTGGCGTCTCTTCCTCCTATCAGTACACAAGTCCTGCTGTATTAGGGCTCTAACCTTTTGACCTCCTTTAACCTTAATTACTTTCACAAAGACCCTATCTTCAAATATCGTCACATTGGGGATTAGGGTTTCTATATATGAATTTTGGAGGACACGATTCAGTCCATAACAGATGGGATCCATCTGATACAGAACTTCTCACTGACAAAAATGGGAAATTTCAAAGATTAGTAAACTCTCTTTTATATGCCTTGGTAAGTAGAACTCTAATTTTAAAAAGGATAACTACCAATCAAAATATATTAATAAAAATATTATATTGCTAGAGGCTGACTTTTAATTCTGCCCCAATTCATCTTTAGTCAAAGCACACAAATTTATTGATTTGTATTGATCCTGATACAAATATAAATAGATAGCAGCAATGGTAGATTTATACATTTGTATAGAAATTATGTGTTAGGTAGGTATAGTGGTGTAACTTTCAAGTATTTATAATTAAGTCTCTGGCTAACCAAGCAGTCAGATAACAAAAGTTCATGATGTGAATTCATATTTCCCTATTATAAATAATTCATTCTCCTCATATTAAGGAATAATGTTTACCTCCTTTAAAAGCATCATGCAGCCCAGCAAATGTGGCTCAGTGGTTGAGTGTCCACCTGTGAACCAGGAGGTCAGAGTTCAATTCCTGGTCAGGGCACATCCCTGGGTTGAAGGCTAAATCCCCCATGGAGGCCGATCAACAATTCTCTGTCATAATTGATGTTTTTATCTCTCCTCCCTCTCCATTTCTCTCTGAAATCAATAATTATATATATATAATGCATAGGAAAATTGCTCTATATGAGTATGTCAATTCAAATTAAGCTATAATTTTAATGAATATTTCAACATTTATTTTTAATAAAGTTATTTTCCCAATAAATCAGAGAATCAGATAACTAAAGAGCTTAAAAACAAACAACCTAGACAATATTTATTTTAAAGAAAAATCCATTTGCATGTGTACTTCTTAAATATATTTAACAACAATAAAATGATACTTAAATACACTAATAAAGCTTGCTAACAAATATTTTTTGTAGAAAAGTCAGTATTCAAAGTGAATATTCTACAGAGTATCTGTTAATTCCAGTGGCTAGGGCAGTTTTCTAATAACAAAAATTATATTTAAAATAATATTAAATATTATAAACATATACACACAAAGTCATAAAGGAAAAGAGCAAAATTATCCATAAGAACATCATCCAGGCAATCCATACTGATTTGTTAAAATGAAAGTGAAAAGTCCATATAATTAGAATATTTAACAAATAATAAGTAAAATCCTCCCTATCCAAAACCTGCACCCATTTTCTCTTCCAGCCATAGCCACTTTAAATATTTGTGTGTTATCTTACATTTTGTTATACATAGGAGTATATCAATTTGAATTGAACAAAATTGCTAATTGTTGACCATCAATTTTATGTTACTCAAATAAACAAGTACATCTCAAATAATGATAATTTTGGCAGATGAAACACTGACAGTATAGAAAAAATAAGTTTTAAAAATTGTATTAAACAATGCTAATGATTGAATTTTCTAGGAGGATAACTTATAAAAGTTATAGGCCTAATGATTAACCTTTGAAAAATGCCAAATACAGTTTACATTTAATTTTGAAAAATAAAACAAAGCAGAATTTTTTTTCATAGGCTTAAGAAAAGAACCATCAGTGTATATTGTTGCCTAAGTCAGTGAAAAACCGAGACAAGAACACTAAAACTGACAAGAAAAGCAATTTGGGTTTAGTCATATACACAAAACATTAAAAAAGATTAACAAGAGACTAGTATGAGTAAAGGATGTCCGAGTTTATAGATTATTCTATCTAGAAGTTTCATATTAAAATAACAACACAGTGCAAATTGTCTTTGAGTCAAACAAAGATGTTTTTAATCTGGATCAAGACTTGGGCAATTGCAAAGGCAAAAGAGAAACCAGAGGAGAGACAGAGGGTAAATGAGATGAGTTGAGAGCGAGGAAAGAGTGACAAAAGAGTCCTTCAAAGTGAGGAAGGATTAAAAGCCGTGGTATCAGTAGGATTCTGAGGGAAATGGGCAAGCTAAGGACAGAACGCCAAACTAAAATATGCTCTCCTGTTCCACAGGGTTTGGCTAGGCATTTGGGATTCTCTGAAACAACTAATGTGAAAATTAGCTGAATGACATCTAAACTGATAAAAGTATGAAATATTCTAACACAGTTCAAAATTATCAATATTACTTAGTTATTATCCATAACTTTCATGGAAAAAAATAACACAAAGTTAAGAGAAAACATTTGAAGTATTGCAAATGGGGATTTAGGCAAAATTAAGGGCAAATTTAACCATATAGAGGCTTTAGTAACAGAGAGGAGAATGCCATTAACCTGAACCTATGTACATAAAAGTCTTCCTCGGGAGTACAACTTTTAACACATCAAATTATTAAGACTAAGGACATTGAGTTTATTATTAAATATCTGTCATATATTTATATGCTAATAAATAATTGATTTTGATTAAAAAAATTTTATCAGTATATGCATTCAGGTACCTACACCTGTTGGGACATTTTTGTGTTTTTTGTGGGTACTAATAGGTTTATTTCTTTCTAATATGTGTGTATGTACCAGCAAATAAAAATTCAATATGAGTATGTCCCAAAAGGAATATTGAAAAATTTATTTTCCAAAATAATACAGCATTTATCTTTTATCTAGAGTAAACTTAAAAATTAATGGTGACTTCCAAGTAATGTTGCAAAACAATTTTAAATGTTTTTTTCTCTTTTTGGTAATTTTTGAATAAATAAGTTAAATTTTTCTATATTCTACATTAGGCAATATTTATTTTACTTTGATTGAATTAAAAATGTGTTATTTTTTCTCTATTCCTGAACATTTCAAAGTAACTGAACAAACATCTCATTAATCTTTCCCTGAGGTAGAATAATTTAAAAAATTATTATTTGTATTTAAATACAAAGGAATTCAATGTAACAGAAAGGGCCACAGTGTTTTAAGCATTATTTTTCCCCAAATCTCACTGACATTTAATTAGATAAAGAAGAAAACCAGACAATGAGGAACTTGGTAGCATTATCCCTTCCATTTGACAGTACTTGCCATAAGTTTAGGCTTCTTCCTGAATTAAATTCGCCATAGATCAATATAAATTTTTTCATTTTGGGAGAACACTTGATCTTGTTACAGGGAACATTGATATATCAGTAGATAAACTTTCATCTGCTTATAATTTTAAAATTGAAAACAAACTATTCTACATTTATTCTTGAGTGTGTCTTAATATCAAGTTCTTGAATGTAAAGTAACTCCACCTTTGGTCTTTATAATACTCATAATGTTGGAGTTTAAAATAGAATGTCTGCCCCTTTCTCTTGAGCCTGCAGCTTTCATGAGGACAGACAGATATGATGCAGATGTACTAGAGTCTGCCTTCACTTTTGGAGTTCCCAAGAACTTTTCCAGCATTTTGCAGCATTTCCAACTATTTGCAGCATTCATCTTTTATCCAAAGCAAACTTAGATATTAATGGTGGCTTTCAGAAAATGATGACAAAGCAATTGGGCTTTATATTTAGAGGAACAGTTCAGCTTGAAGAGAGTTCTGCTTATTTTGTAAGAAATGTTGAAAACACATTGCTCTGATTGATAATCTTCTTGGGCTTTCTAGGAATTAATATGCAAATTCAATTTTTCATCGACAAGGGATTTTCCCACTTTTCATGTTGTGTTCATTACTTTTATGTATGTGATGTTAATATAACAACACCTTCCGTTCCCTACTAAGAGAGATAGTTGAGTGTTGGGCTCTTTCATATTTACCTTTGATCTTTATCTTAAAGAGCTCCTTGTAGCAGAAGCTTAATGATTTTGAGCCATAACCTTGACAAAAATCAGGAAGAAAAATAAAATTAGAAGAGAAGATAAAAGGGTGAACATAAATAAATGTAGAATCATATACTTTTCTTAATAAGCTCTCAGGAGTTCTTGGTTGAAGAGATTATGCTGGGAGTACTAGGAGAATTGTAGATGATACTCCTACAGTTCACAGGGAACAGAGACAACCTACTTTAGAACCGGGCCACGGATGCCAATGAGTGGATGTGGGAAGCATAGATAATGAGGACTAGGAAGAGGGGGAGACACTACATTCCAGGAGTGCTGAACTGTTCAAATTCTTCCTGACAGCTCCTATTCACCGATATCCAAACTGAAATCACAGTTGCTTTTTATCTGCAGTGGGCAAGTGGGAGATATTGGCAGGAAGAACACAAAGAGAATCATCCAAACAATGATGTGAGGACAGGATGACTGCTCCAAGGTAGATTTTGAAATTCCATAGAATAATCTTTCAACTCAAGCATCTAAGAGCAAGAATAACTCATTTTTGAGAACAGAGCACAAAATAAATACTTGGATTATCTTGACTACAAAGTTTGTTTGTTTAATAATGGATAAAATTGAGAAAATAGATAAAAATGGAAAAGGAAAAGGAAGTAGAACTATGTGATATAATGTATTGGCAGTTATTCAGTAATGTGATGACTATATTTTTTACATTTATCAACCATTGAAGCTAATAACCTTTATTTTTTGAAATATTTTATATTATTGACATTATCCCCTTAGATAGTTTGTCTTTCTAAAAAATGATCAACTGGAGTAAATTACTTCTCTAAGATACTTTCAGCTGTTTGAGTTAACGATCTAAATTTTGCATTCAAATTTATACTGGCAACCCACATTCTTTCAATAATGTATACAAGTTAATCGTATTTCCCAGAAATCAATCCTTATTCTTGAAAATATTAAAAGTTAATGTATAACATCATGAAGTAATTTCTGTCATACACTGAAAAGAGAATAAAGAACTGGGATGAGCCCTGACTGGTTTGTCTCAGTGGATGGAGCGTCGGCCTGCAGACTGAGGGGTCCCAGGTTCGATTCTGGTCAGGGGCATGTACCTGGGTTGCGGGTACATCCCCAGTGGGGGGTGTGCAGGAGGCAGCTGGTCGATGTTTCACTCTCTTCGATGTTTCTAACTCTCTATCCTTCTCCCTTCCTCTCTGTAAAAAAAATCAATAAAATATATTTTAAAAAAAAAGAACTGGGATGAGATGAAATCTCTTAAACTCATACCCTTCTATACTCTTTAAGCACTAATTTTATGCCAAGCAGTTTTTTTAGGTTTTATGAAAGATAAACAAATAGTAGTTCCTACCCTTAAAGAATGTTGCCAATGACCTAGTTCTGATTCCCATTTTTTCTTACCTTGGATGTTGTAATCATTATGTTTTTTCTTGATCCAGTTCTTTCTCTTTTATGGTTACCTGAGTTCTCATGTCACACACTGCTTAAAACTTTTGTTTCCCCTTGCCCTAAACTGGTTAACACGCAGTCTGAGATTTTCTAATATGTAATTCCAATTGGCCTTTCTAGCTTTATCTTTAGCAGCATCCCTCCCATGTACACTACACACCTACATCACCAAAATACCCATTCTATAAGAATTTTGTGATTTTGTAGCTATTACTTTGACCTGATATGCCTTTTTCCAATCATAAATATCTTTTTACAATCAAATGTGAATTCAAATCCAACCTCCACCAAGAAAGGCTTCCTCGCCGAAACCGGTTTGGCTCAGTGGATAGAGCGTCGGCCTGCGGACTGAAGGGTCCCGGGTTCGATTCCGGTCAGGGGCATGTACCTGGGTTGCGGGCACATCCCCAGTAGGAGATGTGCAGGAGGCAGCTGATTGATGTTCCTCTCTCATCGATGTTTCTAACTCTCTATCTCTCTCCCTTCCTCTCTGTAAAAAAATCAATAAAATATATAAAAAAAAAAAAAAAAAAAAGAAAGGCTTCCTCTGTCTCAGTGGTTCTCAACTTTCCTAATGCCGCGACCCTTTAATACAGTTCCTCATGTTGTGGTGACCCCCAACCATAAGATTATTTTCATTGCTACTTCATAACTGTAATTTTGCTACTGTTATGAATCTTAATGTAAATATTTGATATGCAGGATGTATTTTCATTGTTACAAATTGAACATAATTAAAGCATAGTGATTAATCACAAAAACAATATGTAATTATATATGTGTTTTCTGATGGTCTTAGGCGACCCCTGTGAAAGGGTCATTCGACCCCCAAAGGGGTCGCGACCCACAGGTTGAGAACCGCTGCGCTATCTCTTCATACCTTGAAGGAAATATCTTTTATTTTCTATTCCAATACCATATAGTATATTAAGGCATTTTTCAATCTCTTCTTGCATCATACTTAATTGATTTTTTATGTCCCCCTTGCCTTGAAACTATTTCAGTTGTTACTATTTCTTTCCCTGGTACAAATGTTTTTCTTTGAGGGCCACTTGAAATCCCTTTTTCAGGGTAGGAATATTCTAATGCCTTCCCTCTAGGTTGGACATTACATCATAGGACTACATCATAGTTACTTTTGTCATAATCAATAAATATATAATAATTGGATTGCAGGTAATATAATTTGACTTGATTTCAACAACAATTAAATGGAAAATCCTTCAAAAATAATTTTTATAAAGGAGTAACCCAGAGGTTAGCTGTACAAATTAGTATACTAGTAATGCGTTACTTTATTTAATATTTTGTTGGATTGAATTTGTATTCAAATTATGAAAGCACTGCAAGTTATGGTTAAGAATAATTTCTAGTACAATAAAACATCAAAGCAAGTCTTTATTTTATAAATAATCATGGGTTATTTAACCCCAGATATTTTTGTTTGACTACTACTGGGTCTGGCTAATGAATGAGAAATTATCAGAGAGAAAATAAAGGAGCACAAGTGTACATCAGATAAGAAACATCAGAATGAGGATGACCCATGGTTTAATTAAATGCTCTAATCACATTTGATGGCAAGGACATTTGCCTAGAGGGCGATTTCTCCATGAGAATAATATTTAAATATATCTATATTAATTTATTTGATTCTATAATTAATTATAAGTCATATATATATATTTAAATACCCCTTGAACCTAGTAATTTTTTTCAACTGTATTATAGCTTTAACAGATTCCTGATACTGATTCAAGGCAATCAAATCCAATAACATTCACCAAGTGCCTATGATAAACCAGTCTCTATATACTGAGCAATGTTATACAAAGACATAATAAAAACTTCTGTTTTAAGAAAGTTGACTAACAAACACTGTTATAAAATAATGGAATGGAACAGTGGTAATTTCTTACACACACACACACAAAAAAAATCATAGGGGCCCTAAAAAGAAGCTCTTAACTTGTGTTGGTGTGGTTAGAGATGGCTTCCAGGCCAAACTAAAATCTGTTAGGAAATGTGAAGTAACGTTAGGCAGTTGGAAATGAGGAAAGATGGAGGGAATGGAAATTCCAAGTAGAGGAAAAAGTGTCATTAAAAGCAGAGCAAAGCATGAATCAGCCACGCTAGAAACTATTGATAGTGCAGGGCTACTGAAAGATAAGCCATTCTCACACTGGTGTCAAGTATTGGGCAGTGTTTCTAATGTCTTAGGATTTGGTGACTAAACTATGGTTGCTTTTTCTTTTGAGTTAAACCTTCCAGAATAACAGTATAATAAGTATAATGATAATAACATATCATTAAAATATATAGATTACATTAAACTTGCAATTGTGTGTAAAATATAATGCATAATAACATTTGTTGAAGGCTTATGTGCCAGACATTGTGCCATCAAATTGAAAGACAATCTGTCATCCAATTTTATCCTCACAAAAATCATTTGAAATAGTGTTACCAACTCCATTTGACAGAATGAAGAAATAAGAAATAAAGAAATGAATTTACTTGTCAAGTTCTAATTATTACGAAGTATTGGAATCCAGATCATTTTAGATGACTTTGCTGAACACTTGAAATCTCTCTGAATCACCTTGAGGTGATAACCTTTCACTAATTGCATTTTCAAGCAGAGAATTTTTAAGTGATGAGTTTTCAGTTTTAAGGAATGGCTTGTCCGTTGCTGTGTTCTCCACAATGATGTGGATTTTTCTATGAAAAAGAATAGCAATCACAATTGTCCCTGACTTTCTTAGAGAAATAATTATTTTTCTCTCCAAAACTCTTGAAAACTATCCCATTTTTATCACTTTGTAGGTTATCATTGTCCATTCAGTCATTCAGGGTTAGATCATGATTATTATATTTTAAAGTCTATATCATTTTCCTTCTTTGAATTGCCATGTTTCTCTCCAAAAATGAATGCACTATTTCTGCTTTTTAAAGATGTTGTATTTAGTACTAAAATGACATCAATACTGTGACTTGCTAACCTTGATTAAATTAACTTTCTATTCTGAAACTACCCCATATCATATTTTTCCCTTGAGTTCAGATAAAATTAGCATTAATTTGTGTTGTCCTTAACTTGTTTTCCACCTTTAGAAACGTCACAATTTCTGACACTTATAGAACTATGTCAACTTTAGCACCTTTCCTTCTACATGTTATAAATAAATTCCACATAGTCCCACCCAAAATTCCTTCCTTTCATTTCTCAATCTTTCTTTATTCAATAAAAAATATTTATTATCTGTGTGGCCTTTACCTTATGCTTCAGGTTTGTATTATTTCATATGCTATTTTGGTTTTGAAACTTGAAAGAAATGTTTTTTTTTATTATTATGAACAAATTTATAATTTTCTTTATATGTTTGACACAAATCATGGCATCATGCTATAATGAAATCCTACTTGAGGTTAAAAATATCCAATTTTTCACTTATCTGTAACCCAAATCCTTAATGTACTATATCATTAACTTGAATTATCTATCTCTTTTGACTAGGGGCTCCCAAATGTTAATATGAAAATAACCACTTGAAGACCATGAAAATTATCTGGCTGCAACCTTAGATGTGTAAGAACATCTGTAACAAACTTCATTATATAACACTAACAAAGAGGGGTCCTCAGCCATATTTAAGAATCACTGCATAAGATTGACACAAAACACATTCACAGAGCTATACATTTGCTATGGCAGCTCCTTGACATATCTTCCCTGGAAGCTCACATAAATTGTTTATTTTTAAATAGTTTTATTGGGGTAAAAGTTCATGTATAATAAAATGTATTCATTATAAGAATACAATTCAATGATTTTTAGTAAGTATATTAAATTGTTTAATTATCATAATCCAACTTTAGGTTATGTCTATTAGCTCTAAAAAGTTCCTTAGGTCCTTTAACAGTTTGCTGTTTTATTCTGTTTGTATATCCAGGTGTCCGAAAAAAAATGTATGCACACTTTAACAGCTGAGAGCTCAATTTTGAGAATGAAATGTATTTAAATAAGCCCTGCCTTTATAATTATTCAAAGTGTGTGTATACATTTTTTAGAACACCCTATATTTATTTACCTTTTATAGACATTTAATATATGTGGAATCATTCACTATGTGGTCTTTTTTATCTGGATTATTTCACTTAGCATAATAATTTAAGATATATTTGTGCTATAGTATATATCTGTGGTTTGTTCCTTTTCATTGATGAATAGTATTTCATTGTAATTTATGTTTTAAAAACATCTATTCACCAAGAGACAGACAATTTGAATTGTTTTAAGTTTTAGGCCATTATGAATAATGTTGTGAAGATTTATGTACGGGTCTACATGGACATTATTATTTTTCTTTTTTAGGGAGTACTTTTAAATAATAGGATTTTTACAATTGATTTCAGAGAGGGAGGAGAGGGAGAGATAGATGAAAACATCAATGATGAAATAGAATCATTGATTGGTTGACTCCTGCATGCCCACAACATGGGCATGTGCCCTGACTGGGAGTTGAATCGTGACCTCCTGGTTCATAGGTCGATGCTGAACCACTGAGCCAAACCAGTTGGGCTCAAATAATTGATTTTAAAGACTACATTTTATTTTCATAATCAAAATATTAAAAATAATTTTTATTCCTTAAAAGGTTTATTTATATACATTGCTTATGTTACATTAAATATACAGTTTACGAATCATGTGCCAGAAATCAGTATTTGTCTAATCTAAGCTTCATGTCCCCTTCCTTCTTAAGTAGCATAATTTTTTACTGGATTCATTGTCGTTGAATCAAAAGACTTCCCAAATTCAACTGCAGTAAAATGTGGCTATGTAATTTCTGGAAAGGCTTCTTAGAGAAAGTTTACTTAAACTTGGAGGGACAGCTACTTGCAATCATGCCTTTTATACTTCTTTCAGTCTTCAGTAATGGTATAATGTCTGGGAATCCAGCAGCCATCTTGGGCTAGACTAACCTAGAAAATAGAAGCCATAAGCTTGGGCAGAAGAAAAAAATAGAAGTTTGGTCCCTGCCAACATAGAGGGAACAGTCCATAAAAACACCCTCATTTCCAACACCAATTGCAAATTCAGGAGTCACAAGGACCACTCTTGATAATTTGGTAGGAGGACTCACAGACCTCACTGAAAGCTCATGGTTATGGTATACTAGAGGCCTGGTGCATGAATTCAAGTACCGGTGGGGGCCAGTGGGGGGAGGGACTTAAGGTGGTTGGACAGATGCTCCCACCCCCTGGTCAAACTCCTGGTTGAACTTCCTGTTGAACTCCCAGTCCAGGGGACAATTTGCAAATTAGCCCTTTATTATATAATATAGGATTATAGTTAGATACAGACTAAAATCATACAAGAGAAGAGGCACATAAGACAGAGCTCAGGACATTTTCAAACACAAAGCATCTAATTTCCAGCTGAGTGAGAGAGAAAAGTAGAGAGAGAAACATTGATGTGAGAGAGAAATATCGATTTGTTGACTGCAAACATGTCCTGATTGGGATGGAGCAAGCAAACTGGGTACGTGCCCATTGGGATGGAACCTGCAAACCAGGTATGTGCCCTGACCAGGAACCAAACCCGCAACCTTTTGGTGCATGGGACTACATTCAACCAACTAAACCATACCATGCAGGACAAGTGATATATTTTTTAAATGCGAAAAAGATAATTTTCTCTTAGATATTTGAGGATCTACTATTTCAGCCTAGAGTACGGCTTCTTGATTGAGCCTCCCGAGTGCAAGGTCTCTTCCACCCAACACCTACTGCATTATTCTTTCAGAAACATCTGTTTATTCCATTCCATTTGAACAAATTGGTGCATCAGACTGCAGTTTTTGGTAACATGAGAACAAATTCTGAACCTGAGCACACTGCTTTCATCATTTGGATAATTCCCAGAACTTATTCATCAGCCTGTAGTGCTCTTCTCTCAGCACATAAACTGTTTTATTTTCCTGACATCCCTGTTGATAATGCCCATGGTCTGTTGAATCTCAATATGACAAGATTTCAAAACCATTTGCTTTAAAATTTAACTTCCCTTTCTTGGCTTGATATTTTTGTGCACAAGCCATAGGTTGTGTATATAACCTGCATTTTTCTTTTTAATTGAAAAAATTTAGAATATCAATAAACACTTCAACAAATATTTTCCCTGAATTTCAATAAACATTTTCTTCTGACAAGCAATACTATAAGAGAAAAGACCCTACCATATAATTACCAAGTAATGATAATTAGAATGAAGAGCCTTGGGTCCGTTTTAAACATTGCTGCAAAAATATAAACTGCAGCATGTACCTTCCTTATTTGTCCATCTCTTGTCAGGTAGAAAATTTTTATCCTTGATATATTTTTAATTATGTTTCCTGAATTATTTATGATCTCACCAAAATAACTGCAAATGTTTCAGAGAGGTGCCAGAATTTTAGGTAATTTCTGATTAATAAAGACAGCAAAATCCATTGTGTACCCATGTGTCCTAAACATTGTGCTAAGTATCACTCAGTCCAGATGAAGCAAATCATCACTTGAGGACACTGAGGTTTGTATAATGACCTAACTTGTCTATGACCACAGAGCCAGTTATGAGAATAAAACACATGATTTGTCTGTCTCCGTAATTAATGTGACAAACTTAAGTTTGGAGACCTTTCAGAAGCTGGTACCACTCTAACAATATTTTTCATTTTGATCTGTCACATGTCATTTTCTAACCCTTTGTGCATTTATCACATCAGGCTTCTGAACTTTACAGCGTTGACAAGAGTTTCTGTAACTTTCTCATATCCTTAGTGTCTCTCTTAATTTAAATACACAGCCTTCTTTTTTTTTTTATCATAGTGGGAAAATGTAACCTACCTCCCCATCACTGTTAAATACCACCATCACCTTTCTTTATTGCTTCTGTCTCTTCTGATATACTTTGTTTTGAATCCTTTTATTTCTCACCTATAAGCTTAGTTGATTTCTTTTCTAGTTCCTTCTCTTTCCCATAGAAATATGCTTAAATATCTTCTATTCTTTTTTAAATACTATTTTGAAACAGATGATACTTCTTTAAAACTTTCTTGACTCTTTCTAGGGTTGGAATGGTGGAGAGAAGGAGGTTGAGCCTTTTAGATTGACATACTGGTGGCCCTTGCCGTGCAGAACTGATAAGGGCTGAGTCTGGGGAGGCCAGAACTGGTCAAAACCACAAAAACAAGTGGAGTGTAGATTGACAGAGGATAGGAGAGAGCATTCTAGATTGAGGAGCTAGAATGGGCAAAAGAGGACAGGTTTGGGCAAGTACAACAGATAAGGTCATTAACCTTTACTAGCAGAGAGAGAAAGTGGGCATAGTTTGTGAGAGAGCTTCAAATTCCATCCAAGGAGGTGGAATTAAATTCAAATATCTGCAATGCCAAAGCTATAAAAATGATTCTGAAAATATTGTGGTGGAAACATCAGAAGAGACACAATACCCAAATTAATCCTGGATGGAGAGGTATACAGGCAGGATACAATAAAACATAATAAAAATAATTCCCAAATTTCAAGAATGATAAGCCTGAGATTGATAGTCCTTAAGGAATGGTACAATTTTGTAGGGTAATATCAAAGAAAAGTACTTAAATTCATATTCCTGAGAGCTAGAAAATTCCTGAAGTTCTCAGAAAAAAAAAAAGATTTTATATTCAAAGACCAATTTCAAATGTATAGTATATTTTCAAAACTAAAATTCTAGGTGCATACACACTAAAATGTTGAAATTATTTCAGGTTGTGATGTATTTAAATATAGTAATTTGTGTAAATCACTTGCATATTCAATTAGTTGACCTTTTATGACTAGATCAATAGTCTCAGGGTGATCATTAAATATCAGCCTCATTTTTCTGGATATCAAATTAGCTTTCCAGCCACTTAATATTTTTTTATTTTTTTTATTGATTTCAGAGAATTATTGATTGGCTGCTTCCTGCATGCCCCCTTAATATTTGTTTTTAACGCTTAGAAAGTTAATCTAAGAAAATGAAGGCCTGTTGTATCTTGATGTAGTAGGCCTGCTACTTCTTTTTTCCTAAACTTGTGTTTGGTTACTGACCCCAGTGTTTTACCCTGACATGTGAAAACAGAAAGAACCCAACATTTAAATATCTCATTAATAGATGTATACAGTATATCAACACAAGTGCTGGATTCACCTAGTCACGATCCTGAAGCAGGAATTTGGGAGGAACATAAGCAGGCTTAGGGAATTTTTAGAATTGGGGTCCATAGAAAAGCGCAGGGCTGCAGACTGGGAGAAGGGGCATTTCCACAACACAAGGAAGCCAGCTGCAGTTACATCTCCATAAGACAAGGGAGCTGCAACAGCTGCATTTACATAAGACAAGGGAACTGGACTAGCCAGGAAAGGTCTATATTTACAAAATAAAGAGAACGAAGCCCTTCATTCAGTTGGAAAAGAAGAAAGCCCAGAGAAATGGAAAGACTATGAGGGAGGAGGGCCTTAGGAATCACTATAGTAACCAATTTGAAGGGGGATACTGACCAATCAGAGGGGTGTCAGGACACAGGAATTTCAGCCTTTATAGGCCATAGAGAAAAAGGACTCAGTGGGACCCTTTTCCCCCTCCCTACTTGGGAGTCAGTTTTGTGGGACTCTTTCCCTCTCCTCATGTGGGAGTCTGTACTTGTTCTTCAATAAATCTCTACCTTTGCTATACCACTTTCTGTCCATGGATTCTTTCTTCGATTCTGGCGGACAAAGAATCCGGGTTCCAGTCCAAAAATTTGGTATCAGTTGGATTAACAGGAATTTTCTACCTCTGATCTGGAACCCTGTAGGAATGTACCTTTTTGTCATTTGCCATTTATTACTTTACTAGAGGCCCAGTGCATGAAATTCGTGCACTGGATGTGTGTGTGTGTGTGTGTGTGTGTGTGTGTGTGTGTGTGCGCCTTCCTCAGCCCAGCCTGTGCCCTCTTGCAGTCCTGAGCCCTGTGATAGATCGCCCCACAGAGGGAGGCCCCACCCACCCGCCTCAGCCCACCAGCTGGGTACTCGGCCTCCCTCTGGCCGGGGCTTTGCAGTCCATCCCTCCTGCAGAGGGAGGCACTGCCCACCCGCTACAGCACCCCAGCCAGTGTCCTGGGCCTCCCTCTGCAGGGCAATCTTGGGCTGATGGCGGCACCCCCACACCAATCTCATCTGCCTTGGCTGGCCTGACACCAGTGCCTGTCATAGTGTGGTCATCCGGACAGTCATTCTGCTGTTTGGCCAATCGGTTGATTTCCATATTACCCTTTTATTATTATAGATTATTTATTGAGCACCTAAAAAGTGCTGGTCCTATTGGCCCAGCAACAATGCAGCACTTCGAGGAATTATATTCTAGTGTGTAGAAACTGACAATAAGTTAGCGAGTAAATAAGCAATAAATAAGTAAAGAAGAAAGAAGTAAAGAAACAAACAAACAAACAGATTATAAAATGGTGTAATTTCTGATCATGGAAACTACTCTGAAGGAAATTCTTAGGTTTTACACCGCCACAAGGAAAAACCGTGAGTCCAAACAGAGACCAGATTAAATAGGCTTTATTGGGAGCACACGGGCGGGGTTCACCGGCTCAGAGAGGGGAGCAGGAGAAGCCGCGCCCAACCTGGGCAGGGGCAAGGTTTTATATTTTTCTGAGGCAATTGTTGCTGGCCGAAACTGGTGGCAGTCGGGGCTTTCCAGGGTCAGGTGAAACCTGCGGTCTGTCCTGCGGTTTGGCCATTTTCCGGGAGCCGTTTGTCCGGCAGGGATTTTTCACCGGGGTGGGGCGGTTTTCAGACGTCAGTGTGGACAGGTCAGCTTCTCACCGGCCCAAGAGAGGGAGGGGGTCCTTTCGTCCCTGGGGCAGGGTGCCAGCGAATACCAGACAGAAATAATTCTGGTATTGTGAGAGAGAAATCTGTAGAGAGAAAAGTCAACATTGAGTGGTCAGTGAAGACCCATCTGAAAACCTGACGTTTTGAGATAAGACCTGAAGAATAAAAGAGATAATCACTCTAAAAACCAAGTGAAGAGTGTCCCAGGGAGAGAAAATAAGAATTAAAAGCTAAAACTATAAAATTCTTGAAAAAAAAAATCAAATAAACCTGCATGACCTTGGATTTGGCATACAGAATGGGGAAAATATTTGCAAATCATATATCCTTACAGAAAACTTGTACATATAGAACACATAAAGAACTTTAACAACTCAATAATGCAAACACAAAATAAAAATTGATAAAAGATCTAAGTAGGCAATTCTACAAAGACAATGTACAAATAATGAATAAGCATATGCAAAGATTCCTGACATTATTAGTCAAGGAAATGTAAATTTAAAAAAACACAATGAGATGCAACTTCACATCCTGTAGGATGGTTATAATAAAAAAAAAATTAAGTCAGATAATATCTTGGCAAGGCTATGAAGAGATTGAAACCCTCATGCACTGCTTTAAGAATGCAATATGGTGCAACCACTTAGGAAAACAGATGGATAGCAGTAATTCAATTAAATATATACTTACCATAGGATCCAGCAATTCCATAACTCAGCATTATTCATAATAGCCAAAAGGTAGAAACAAGCACATGTGCATGTTAGAGACTGTGGGAATGAGAGAGAGGGACACACACACACACACACACACACACACACACACACACACACTCTCACACACACACACACACACACACACACACACACACACGAAAGAAAGAGACAGAGAGAAAGAGAAAGAGAGAAGAGCACTGACTCCCTGAATCACTTGGGGTGGAGGAGAGAGAATTAGTTGTTGAGGAATAACTCTGCTGGATTAAGGGAAAAAGAATGTAAGATAACCCTTCCCTTTCCCAAGTTCAGAGAGAGAAAGGTAATCTGAAGGGTTTGGAAAACTGAAATTTGGTTAATTTAAGCAATATTATATTATGAACTAGACTCAGACAAGATTATCTAGCAATTTTAACTCCTCTGGTCCTAATTCCAAAGGAGAGATGATACAAAGGCACTGGTTATAAGAGAATAGAAGGAATCCAAAGGTAAATCATGGCAGTCATTTTCACAGTGGTTGGCTCTGGGGAGGGAACATGGTGCTGAAATGGGGTGGGATTTATAAATGTATATTGCTTAACTCCGTACCTCAGCCATGGAGAGTTTGGCATATGTCTTAGATGTAAAGGATGGCTGAGCATATGGATTAACAGATTTTACTGCATTGCCAGGCTCCTGTTATCAATATGTATGATGCATAGTACCAGGAGTGGAAATAAATATAATGTAAACTTTTGTTAGGAGAAGATCTGCATTAATTTTTGTGGGGCATGTATAAGACTATGGACGATGTAATATTAAATCAACATTAGCTACAAAGAGATGATGAGGTTTCCATGAGAAAATAAATCATAATAATGCCTTGCATTTGTATTATACTTGAATGATTACCACATGCAATCACATAGCTGAGCTCATTTCATTTTCACAACAGCCCTGTAATCTAGGCAAAATAGCTATTACACTTTTTTAACATTTTTGCAAGTCAGGATAATTCATGTGTCAAAGTTTACAAAGTAAATAAGCAAGAACTTATTGAGTACACATCTAATGCTCTGTCTATTGTACCACAGCTGTTCCCCATAGCAGGGAGACCAGGAATGGAGGGAGATGCGGGCTACATCCATTACTGGGCTAGCAAGAGCCCCATGCCTTCATTACAATGGGCAGTTTCGGTTTTCATGTCTTAGGGTTTTGTTAAGGCAATAACCTAAAGCAGAATGCCCTAGGGCAGTGATGGTGAACCTATGACACACATATCAGAGGTGAAACACGAGCTCATTTTTTTGGTTGATTTTTCTTTGTTAAATGGCATTTAAATATATAAAATAAATATCAAAAATATAAGTCTTTGTTTTACTATGGTTGCAAATATCAAAAAATTTCTATATGTGACACGGCACCAGAGTTAAGTTAGGGTTTTTCAAAATGCTGACACGCCGAGCTCAAAAGGTTAGCCATCACTGCCCTAGGGCAACTCTCAGAGGTGCCAAATAAATAACCAAAATCTTATTGAGGCAATGAAATTCCTAATGCTTTGTGTAATTTTTTGAAGTCCACAAATACAGTCATCTTTAAAGCACTGGAACAGAGTTCTAATACCCAAACTCAGCATTGATATTAGGCTTTCTGTGACTTAAAGGGACTTATGGAGATTATGAAACTGTCAATGATATATTGAAGTTTTGGGAAAGCTTCATAAGGTAGTCTTCAAGTAATTAGTTAATTAGGGTGTACGTGTGTGTGTGTAAAAGAGAAAATATAAGCACTCAGCTATAAGGTAGATTATAATCAATAAGTAAAATGGCAATCTATAGGCACTATAATAATTTATAAATCTGCTATTGAAATAAGTAAACTAAATTAATTAAATTTTTAAAATTTACCACTATCATTCTTTTCTCTTTGCCTGCAAAACTAACTATAGGAAACAATATGAATTGACTACTTTCACTGGATCATTTGATATTATAAATTAAAATTTTATTTTAGCATTGTATTTCAGGATTGGCAAAATGTTTCATTACTGAAACCAATAATTTTTAGAGACATTTAGAAGGACATGGACATATTAGATTGTTAATTACTCAAAACTGGAATGTTTGTCTTTGATATACTACAGGAAACATCGTGCTAATGTATGCACAAAATGAAGTCAGATAAAGCGCTGATGCTCACGGATATAGCCCAAAGCTCTGGTGGCTTGATGCCGAGATACTGAGTGTAGTTCCAGGAGAGGAGCTTGGCAGTGCCTCTCTCCTGCTGCAGAGAATGCTGCCTCCATGATGGTTCCTACAAAACGAACTCCAAATGAAATTTTAGCTTTTCACCTTTTTCGTAAAAGTGAAAATCCTCTTTGGATTGTTTTCGGTGTAGGGAAACAAATGCTAATTAGAGCTTTCTTAAAATGGAACTGGCATAAAGTGAACTTTCAAAAAGGGGGGATGCCTGATTTTATTGTCTGTGCACTGAACACATGTCTGGCACATAGGAGCCTTGAATAAACATTTAATCAATTGAATTGAAGGCAATGCATTACCACATTCAAGATATTTGAGGCATGATTTTATATTATAAACACTGCAGTATTCCAACTGAATACATTTCAGTCAGTCTGGAAACAAAATCAGAAAATAAGTAATCATGAATGGTTAGCAATATATAGCTATATATCTGTACCAATCTTTTCCTTTAAAGACATACTTTGAAAATCACCTTGAAAATGGTAAAATCCTATTGAAAAGTTAGGTTTCATTCAACGTTTTAAAAAGATATATATTTGTATTGATTTCAGAGAGGAAGGGAGAGGGAGAGAGAGATGGAAACATCAACGATGAGAGAGAATTATTGATCAGCTGCTTCCTGCATGCCCCCTAATGAGGATTGAGCCCACACCCTGAGTATGTGCCCTTGACCGGAATCGAACCTGGCTGTAGGCCGAAGCTCTATCTACTGAGCAAAACTGGCTAGGGCTCAACTTTTATTATGGATGGTTTTCCCCAGTGGAGAGTGTGTTTCTTAACAGTGAGAATTGTGACTGATCTGTGGGTGCAGATTAAGCTTCTCAGAGCTGAGAGCCTATAGCAACATGTATTTCCCTCCACAGATCACCCTAGAGAATAAATGTGCATATTAAGTGCACATTAGAATACAATTCTGAGAAGTTGAGCATTGATACTTGTTTTGGCACCATTGTATACCCAAGACCATATATATATATATATATATATATATATATATATGGCATATAAAAGGCATTCAATAAATATTTATAAAAAATCAAAATCATAAAAGTGTTAATATAATTTTGCAGTTTATATCATCTTCTTTAATAGGATGTATCTAAGGTAAATTACATTTGATAACATTTATTGAGCCATCATTCTGTGTAGAAAATTGAATCATACACTTGGAGACAAAAGAAATATTTTACAATGACATTAAAATAAAGCATATGGAATTGCTTAAAAGACTATGAACAGATGTTCTGGCATTTGCTAAACATAATGTAAATAGATTATTTTTTTTCCTTTAATTGAAGTCTAATTGGTATACAATATCCTGTTAGTTTCAGGTGCACTAAGAGTGATACAATATTTATATACATTAAGAAATTATCACCATAATAAGTCTAGTTACCATTTGTCACCATACAAAATTACTATGATATTGTTGACTATATTCCCTATCCTGTACAGTGCATCTTCATGACTTATTTACTTTGTAACTGAAAGTTTGTATCTTCACATATTTCAGCTCAACTCCTAACCCCTCTGGTAACCACCAGGTTGTTTTTGTATCTGAATCTGTTTCTGTTTAGTTTTGTTTATTTGCCTTATTTTTTAAATTTCATGTAAGTGAAATCATATGCCACTTGTCTTTCTCTTTCTGACTTACTCCACTTAGCATAATACCGTCTGGGTCCATCCATGTTGTCTCAAATGGCAAAATGTGATTATCTTTTATTACTGAGTAATATTGCATTGTATGCCACATCTTCATTATCCATTCATCTATCAATAGACAGTTAGGCTGCTTCCATATCTTAGCTATTGTAAATAGTGCTGCAGTGAACATAGGGATGCATATGTCTCTTTAAAGCAGCGGTTCTCAACCTGTGGGTCGCGACCCCTTTGGCGGTCAAATGCCCCTTTCACAGGGGTCGCCTAAGACCATCCTGCATATCAGATATTTACATTACGATTCATAACAGTAGCAACATTACAGTTATGAAGTAGCAATGAAAATAATTTTATGGTTGGGTAACAACATGAGGAACTGTATTTAAAGGGCCAGAAGGTTGATAACCACTGCTTTAAAGTAATGTTTTTGTTTTCTTAGGACAAATACCAGAAGTGGAATTGATGTATCATACAGTAGTTTTATTTTTAGTTTTTTGAGGATCCTCCATATGGTTTTTCATAGCATCTGCACCAATTTACATTTCCACAAAGAGTGCATGAGGGTTCCCTTTTCCCTACATCCTCACCAACACTTTTTATTTCTTGACTTCTTGATAATGGCCATTCTGACAGGTGTGAAGTGATATCTCATTGTGGTTTTGATTTGTATTCTCTTGATGATTAATGATGTTGAGCATCTTTGCATGTGAGTGTTAATAGATTACTTTTCTTTCACCCACTTGCAACAGAACTGGCTAGGAAAAAAATAAGAGAAGACCCAAATCAATTATTTTTGGATTCCAGGGCTGTATCTGTCTTTGTACCTAGTCACATGCCGTGATTCATTCAGTTATTCCTGGGGCATTCTTTTGTCAGAATCTGGAAACATTTCTCCCTTATTCTTTATATTGCCTTTCTTGTCTAATCCCAAGAAGAGAAAACAGGATGAACAAGGAAAACTGATACTCAGGCACAGAATGTCAGTGTGTAAAAGTGAACTAAGGTGAATGCTGGCAAGGGTTAGTCATGTCCCCTTTTGCTTCCATTCTGTGGTTGAAGTTTAACTGGAGCTTCAGGCTCTTTGTAAACCTATGAGGAGTCATTATGACCCCTACCTCAGGCAGATCCACAACAGCCAATGCAGTAGTTGACCCCGTGCTATCCTTTCATTAAAACCTCACTTTAGGGCTAGGAAGAAAAGAAATCAAATTGATATTTAGAAATAGAAAAAGAAAGTTGTGATTGGCAATGCATCATCTCTGTATCACACAAATGCTCTCTGGATTTATATAGAACAAAAGTAACACATTGATTAAATGTGAGGAAAATTCATATCCACAACTTTTTAATATCTCAAGCAGATACGAAGAAGACTTCCAAATTCTCTGTTTTTGGTAAATTTTGAATTAAAAATAAGCAAATCTCTTGGAAATACAAGGTTGCAAAATTTTCTTCTCTTTTTATATTTTCACGTTTTCAGCCTCACAGTACTTTTGCTTCTCACCCAAGACACTAAAGTAGTTCACAGATGGTCTCCAACTTGCCATTTCTCAATTACAAAGTGTCCCAAATGTAGCTTATAGAGTACTTTTCCTTCACATTCAGTTTAAGAACTACATTTATTCCAGAGGCTACTTCCAAGTCACTAGACTAGATAGAGGGGATGAGATGCACTGCCGGGCAGCCTGAACTCCTGAGGAAACTACTTTGGAAAAACAACAAGAATAATCCTTAGACCTGGCAGCAAAAATGTAGAAATACATCTTTTTTCAGAGATAATGTAGACATGATCTGGGAGTTCATTCCTGGAAGGAAGAATAAGAAATAGGAAACAGAAAAGAAATGGGATATTCCACTGGTTGCAGGGGTCTATTTGAATTGATTTATTAAAAATGATCATAAAGCCTGGCTGGCATGGCTCAGTGGTTGAGCGTAGACCTATGAACCAGGAGGTCACGATTCAATTCCCTGTCAGGGGATGTGTCCAAGTTGTGGGCTCTATCCCCAATGGGGAGACATTCAGGAGGCAGCCGATCAATGATTCTCTATCTTCACTGATGTTTCTGTCTCTCTCTCCAGCTCCCTTCCTCTCTGAAATAAATAAAGATATATTTTAATAAATGATCATATGGTCTACACAAGCCCCTAGGAAAATATTCATCATAAGAAAAGTGATCTTGCCCTAACCGGTTTGGCTCAGTGGATAGAGCATTGGTCTGCGGACTCAAGGGTCCCAGGTTTCATTCCGGTCAAGGGCGTGTACCTTGGTTGCGGGCACATCCCCAGTAGGGGGTGTGCAGGAGGCAGCTGATCGATGTTTCTCTCTCATCGATGTTTCTAACTCTCTATCCCTCTCCCTTCCTCTCTGTAAGAAATCAATAAAATATATTTTAAAAAACACACAAAAAAGAAAAGAGAACTGATTATAGGATAGTGACTGCAGTGGGAATTATTTTTCATTCTAATTCTGTAGATTTGGTCTGAGGGTCCGAGGGGAAGCAAACCCTGAGAATCATTTCATTGGCATAGCATCATCAGGTGCAAAGAGCAAAGCTGTCCTGGCCTCCTTCAAATGCGTTGTGCAAACACAGTCTCCCAGATGCAGGTGGCTGGGGGTGTTTGACAGAAAGAGAAAAATGAGCTATGAGTAGACAGAGAAGAGCAGAGGTGGCAGACAGCAGTGGTACCCCTGCAGGGAAGCCAAGCGGATTAACCGAAGACACCTATATGAGAAGCACGGCTGAGAAGAAAGCCTTCAGGGTGGTTGAGGTGTGGTGATTCCTGCATTCTTTGGAACAGTCATGCATTCTGTGAGGGATTTTCTTCCCTCTCAAGGTTTCAGCCTGTCTGTGCAATCCCAGCATTTGTATTTCTATCCCTGATTTGAAAAATGAATTTCAAAGGCATAATAACTGCTCTGCCTGTATGACCTACTTGTACCTTGAGATCAGCATGAGCAAACCCTAATTTATTACTTCGGCTCCAAATGCAGCAACTCCCGGTGACCTGCAGGTTTTGATTAATGGCCCATGCACTTGACTTACCCAGAATAAAACCCCTGAGACATCTTGGACTCTTCTCTATATCCACTTGATGAGTGGAAAAATCTTCAGTTACCTCCAGCATGCTTTTCACTTGCACATTCTGCTGTTTTCACTTTGATTGTTATCTTTAAGATAATACTCTTGGTAGATGACAATAGCTCTGATTATTTGGCGAGTGCTTACTTACTAGGGGCCAACAGCCCTTTCATGACTGACCTTGTGCAATGCTCAAAAAATCTAAAATGAAGGCACTAATGTTTGTGTTCTCCGGGTGAGGGAAATGATCCTCGAAGAGATTTAATTATTTGCTTACAGTTACCAAACTATCAAACAATAGAGTCAGGATTTGAGCCACAACAGCCCAGCTCCAAAGCCCCAAATCTTACATGTGTGCTCATCTGCCTTCCACAGAGATGTGTCACCTTCTAAAAGAACAATATCAATAGTCTCTTGCCTGAATCCTGTCTTTCAACACAGTCATGCTCAACATTAATTTATCCTAAAGCTTGTTGCCAGAAAATTCTGTGATGATATAAAGCGCCAATTGTGTCCACCTCCTATAAAACTTCCATGGCTATCCACCACCCACACAGTTCGGTAAAACTCTTCTCTCTGCAATTCTAGAATTTCTATGTTTTAGCCATGAACTACAGTTTTCACCTTACTACTTTATTTTTTTTTGCATAACAATTCCTAAGCAATCTCTAACTTTTCTGCTGTCATAACTCAGTGCCTACAGCTTCTTCTACCATGATTGCTACCATATTGATTTCCTACTCAGTCTTTAAAGATATTTTGAAATAAAGTCTTAATGACCAAAGATGCACATTTTTCTTGACAAAATCTTATAGGGGGAGCATTATGTCTCTTGGGCCCACATTGTACTTGGTACGTACATCACTTAAGACCCTTAACTTTCATGGCAATCACTTGTGTAGAGGTACTATTCAATTTATCAGAGAGCAAATCCTCCTAAGATTAGAACTTGGCCTACCAGTCATTTCCACTTTTATTTTACATATTGATTAATTAATTAGTTAATTAATCGCATACTGAATTACCCTGAGCTGACAGGAGGTAAAGGAAAGGTGTTGATGAGGGAAATAACAGAACAGAGGCAAAGATGCAGCAGGGCCAAGGGAAATGGTAATGTTTAACAGGATGGAGTCACGAGTGGCATATGGGTTCCAAAGCAGGAAGGAATAGGTCAGGCTTACAGCCCTAGCTGTAGAGTTGTGGGCAATGTCAGCTATAGGCTGGAGGAAAGGGATTCAGTTGGTGAAGCTACCAGTATGTTTTGTGGCAGTACAAAGAATGTTAGGACAGAGATGTTTGAAGGAAAAACAGAAATATGTGAGACTCACACTGGATGGTTCAACTTTATAAATAAATTATTGATGGAGCCATCTTCTGGGGTTAAAGATGAAACAGCAAGATTATGACTTATGGAGAAGGGAACAACATTTGCAGTATCTCCTGAGGGAAAGGATATTAGAATCCAACAAAGTGGAGGAAAATATTGATGTGCAGCAAGGAGACTCAGCTGAAGGTACAGTGGATTCTAGTGGACCCAGTGAGTGTGATTTTCTTATAACACAATACTCAGAACAATTAAGAAACATGAAGTTATCATATAACACTATAAAAATTGCATAAGAACAGTTAATATTGATGTTACTTTTTAAATAAATAATGTGCTTTTGGGGTGTGTGTATGTCTACATGGAGTAGCTCTTACTTCTATGGAATAGTGTATTTTATAGAGGTAAGGTATATGTATAGATATATTAATAAACTTTGTAGTATAATTAAATTATATATTTTAGTTAAACATAACATATGCACATATTAATCAAATGTCAGATTACAGATGAGAGGAGAATATAAATAATAAAATCATAGTTTTTAAAGACAGTATTATGTTAATACTCAAACTTATCTGCTCGTAACAATAAGTATATTTGACTAGGATGATAATGACGCAAATAGCTCAAATGTTATAATTTTTCTTAGACTAAAAAGTTATATATACTTTACTTTTTATAAAACTAGTGTTCTACTAGTATATTATACAGCTACATCTATTTTCTAAATAATACACACCCATGCATATAACAAACACTGACCGAAAGATGCCATTGCGCACATCTTATCATCATCAAATAAACAAGATCTAGATACTATAGCATTTGTAAAAGGTCATTTATATTTGAAATTAACGTCAGGCTCTCAACCCTTGCCCTCCTCTTTATCATGGCACTAATTAGCTGCAACACTGCCCTGTTTCGTCTTGTTTTATATAGGGAAATAAAGAAATATTCTAGCCCAGCCAGTGTGGCTCAGTGGTTGAGCATCTACCTATAAACCAGAAGATCATGGTTCAATTCCTAGTCAGGGCATATACCTGGGTTACAGACTCAGTCCCTTCTGAAGGAGGTAGCCGATCAATAATTCTCTCTCATCATTGATGTTCCTATCTTTTTCTCCCTTTCTCTTCCTCTTTGAAATCAATAAAATATATTTTTTAAAAAAAGAAATATTCTAGTTTTGTTGCACAGTAAATCAGCCTAAAATCAACCATATCTTAATCCTATTTTGACTCTGGACCCAAATTCTATTAAATTTCTGTCCTATTCCTTGTGACTAATTCCTTGCCTTCTATTCATTTGCTCAATCCTTTATTCATATTTATTGGTACATACCCTATGGCAACCACTGAACTAAGACCTCATGAAACAAAGACTTATGGGATCCTCTATCTTGAGGAACAAATAGAAGAATCTATCTGCCAGCTTTTCAGGGTCCATATCTTGCCATCAGGTTATAAACTTGTTTATCCCATTTCCTCCTCAACCCCAGGACCAGATTCTCACAGTTCTTAACTTAACCGTTGAGGTTCCATAATTCACCCATCACACAACCCCTCCACTGGTCTGCATTGCTGTGCTTATGTAGTATACTAGAGGCCTGGTGCATGAAATTCATGCCCTGGGGGGGAGGGGGTCCCTCAGCCCATCCTGTGCCCTCTTGCAGTCCGGGACCCCTCAAGGGATGTCCCTCCTTACAGGGAGCAGGCTTAAGCAGGCATCAGACATCCCTCTTGCAGTCGGGATCCCTCACTCCTTACCGCCTGCCTGCTTGCTTCTCCTTAACACTTGGCTTGCTGCTCCTTAGCACTGCCATGGAGGCAGGAGAGGCTCCCGCCACCACTGCTGTGCTCGCCAGCTGTGAACCCGGCTTCTGGCTGAGTGGCACTCTCCTTGTGGGAGCACACTGACCACCAGGGGGCAGTTTCTGCATTGAGCGTCTGCCCCCTGGTGGTCAGTGCACATCATAGCTACCCGTCATTCTGGTCGTTCCACCATAACAATTGCTTAGGCTTTTATTATATAGATGTTGATAGGACTCATTGGAATCTTCATCTTAGATGTTCATCTTTGACCACCAATTGATGTCATTTTTTTGCCCTTTCTCCTCACAAAGGATCAGAGCCCTAGCACTTTCCAAAAATCCTCCAAAAATTATCCAATGATACCAGCAGTTGTTTTAGACCCATCTCTCCAGGTTTTATTTTCTGGAATACCTTTTCATTGCTTTACTTTTAACATATTTATTTCCTTGAATATAAAGTGTGTTACTTGTAGAGAGCATACATTTAGATCTTTTTTTTTTCTTTTCTTTTCATCTAATCTCCCATTCTCTGCCTTTTGATCAGAATGCTTAATCTTTCCCCTTTAATCATTTCCCTTCCCAATGCATTGACTCAGTTATTCTATGTTCTGTCATCATGTTCTTTAACCCTGTATCCTGTTATGTCAAGTCTGCCGTTTATTCCCCTCCTACGATTTCTTTATTTCTGACATATTTTTAGTTCTAGGATTTCTATTTTATTCTTATTATTCAACTTTGCTGAACTTTCCCATCTCATATATACTGGCCATATTTTACTCAAGTGTTCTTTTATTTCCTCTACTTATAATATACATAGTTACTTGTAAAATGTTGTTTCCTAAATCCAACATCTGGAACATCTTTAGGTCTTTTTTTAATTTATTCATAATTGAACTTTTTTCCTGCTTCTTCATATACCTAATGATTTTAGTATATGCTGTATATTTTGGAAAATACCTTGATGACCTGTGGGTTATTTTAATATATTTTAGATAGTATTAAGTTTTGTCCTGGGGTGGAGTTATAGTGCCATCAGATCACATTAATTCAGTCAAGGGTTGCTTTCAAATTTTATTATAGGGGGACAGTTTTGGTTAGCACATACTCCTAGAGCAGTGGTTCTCAACCTTCTGGGCCTTTAAGTACAGTTCCTCATGTTGTGGTGACCCCCAACCATAAAATTATTTTCGTTGCTACTTCATAACTGTAATGCTGCTACTGTTATGAATCGTAATGTAAATATCTGATATGCAGGGTGATCATAGGAGACTCCTATGAAAGGCTCGTTTGACTGCCAAAGGGGTCGCGACCCACAGGTTGAGAAACGCTGTCCTAGAGCATAATAACTATTCTTACAGCATAGTTTTTGTTTGTACAGTGTGGCCTTATTTCAGTTTCAATTGAAAGCCTGGTATGTCTATCCAGGGGTCTGTCCATTCCAAAAGGGCCTAACCTCCAATCTGTATTTAATGGCTTCACCATTGTGCAGCTTCACAATCTTTTCTTTCTTTTCTAGTCGTTTTTCTTTTTTTTCTCTTTTGTTTATCCTCACTCAAGGATATTTTTTCCATTGTTTTTCAGAGAGAGTGGAAAGGAGGAAGGGTCGGGGGGAGAGAGACAGAGAAGAGAGGGAGAGAAACATCAATGTGAAAGAAACACATCAGTTGGTTACTTCATCCCAACTGCGGCCAGGAATCCAACCTGCAACCCAGGTTGCCCTTGACTGAGAATTGAACCCATGACCCTTTGTTGCATGAGCCAACGCTCTAATCACTGAGATACACCAGCCAGGTCTCTATTTTAGCCCTTAATAGATGTTCTCTATTAGTTTTTCTAGAGAACTACCTGTGTATTCACAGTTTAGATGCTAAGCAAAAGCTCTGAGCTAATTTTACAGAAATTTTTAGGGCTAACTCTCTGAGGTCTCTGATATCTTCCTTCAACTTTCTTGGCATTCCTGAACCACAGTTTATGTTTTTATTCAGAGAATATCACTGTTTTCTTCCTTTCTTTCTTTCTTTTTTTTTTTTTTTTGCAGGGTGCTATTTCCTTTAGCTGCAGTTTGTAAAAAAAAAAAATCACACACAGAAATCTGGGAGATATGCATTGTTAAACGTGTGTTCATCTTTGTTTTAGGGACTAGAAAATTCAATGGGTTACTGAATACTCTTTTTTTTAATCCTCACCCAAGGATATTTTTCCCATTGATTTTTTTCAGATAGAGTGGGAGGTAGGAGAGAGAGAGAGAGAGAGAGAGAGAGAGAGAGAGAGAGAGAGAGATCTACGTGACACACACCCTCTTGGGTCTGGAGATTGAACCCACAACCCAGGTACATGCCCATGACTGGGAATCGAACCTGTGACCCTTTGGTCTGTGGGGCTGGCACTCTAACCACTGAGCAAAACTGGCTAGGGCTGAATACTCTTTTTAAACAGTTATAAATTTGTAGCTTGAATAGTTATTTAGCATGGGAGGCTTTCAGTACCATCTAAGACAGTGGTTCTCAATCTGTGTGTCGTGATCCCTTTGGGGGTTGGACGACCTTTCACAGGGGTCGACTAAGACCATCGGAAAACACATATATAATTACATATTGTTTTTGTGATTAATCACTATGCTTTAATTATGTTCAATTTGTAACAATGAAATTGGGGGTCCCCACAACATGAGGAACTGTATTAAAGGGTCGCGGCATTAGGAAGGTTGAGAACCACTGATCTAAGATATCATGGCTATAAATGGAGCCCCATTTTCTCTGGGGTTGCATCTTACTCATTTATTCCATGCCTCACAAGGATTTTGCCCTTATACCCCATACCAGCTACTAAGGAAGCCTGTGTCTAATACCAGTGGTCTGAATCACTATCTGTTGTTGCCAAACCCACAGATGCTGTACATTATCTACAATTATTTTTATGGTAAGTGCACAAGTATTATCTTGATCTCTACTTTTTCCACTGTTCTCTTTATTGGACATTATCATTCCCTATCTAACCCCGGGTATCTTTCTAAGCATCTGATTCTATTTGCTACGAATTTTACGATACATTAAGTTGATATCTGCTTTACAATGAAAACTTTTTGATATTTTAGAACTTTTGAGATGTAAATTGATGGGGAGCAACACACAAATCTGAGTAATTGATTGGCCTTACAGAGGAGAAGGGACTCATTAAGCATGTATATTTGATTTCATATAATAATAACACTTGTAGATTGTTTCCTATATTCCAAACACTACTCTAATCTTCCCAATGTATTGACTCAGTTATTCCTCACAAAATTTCCCTAAGGTAGGAGTTCTTATTTACATTTTACACAGATGAAGACCTTCACATTACAAAAATGATTAAACTTTTGAGTGAATACAATATAAAGGTGAGTGTAATGTTGTGAGGCATACAATTTTAGTGAAGAAGAAACTACAATGGGAAGAGAAGATGAGAAGCTGGGCCTTGTAAGTGCACATCAAATGTTACCATTATTGTTCACCAAGTTATCTGTTCCCTTCTAGTAACAAACTATAGAAATGATCCCGGAAAGTATAGTCTTATCTGTTCCTTTCTAAACAGAGCAAATGCCTTCTATAGCTGTAGACTGATTTAGATTAATGAAGTGTCATTTGAACAACATTTCTGTGTATTTATTTGAGATACAAGAAAAGACTTAAATACATTCTCTGCAACCAAGATTTTAAAATGTTAAGATTCTATATAAAGTGCTTCATTGTGCACATAAAATAAAAATTGGATTAGAAACTGAATTAATTGATGGTTCATTAAGCAATAAAGTGAATTAAGTATTGATCCTGAATACTTTAAAAATGAGAAACGAATTCACATCTGAATTTGATGGAAGGTATGCCTCACATTAAAAATCATTCATTTATTAAGAGATAGAATATAAAGATTAATAAAAGTAATTCCTAGTTTAATGAGTGTTAAAGAGGCCTCAATTGGTTCAGATAGGAAGCTCATAAAAACTGTAACAAAAGATTGATGACATTTTTTAGGGTGAGATCAGGAGTGGTTAAAAGAGATTTATGAAAAACAACCATCTTTACATTATTTTGTATTTTGCTATGACTTTCTCTTGCCTAAGATGGTTAAAATGGCAGAAGCCAGCATGATTGTTTTGAAATCTACATTGAAATACCTGAACAACTGGAAAATATAAAGGTGGAAAATGATGTGATGAGACTTGAATTAAAAAGAAAAAACAATCAAATTTTCTCTAAAAAAATTAATAAATTGTAGAGAAGGAGCTAAAGGTGGGACGACAGTAAAGTATTTAAGAGGTTATGGCCCCCCAAAAAAGGTTATGGCAAACTGCAAAGAAACATGGTGACAATATTAATTAAAGCAGTGGCAATAGGAAGTTGTAGAGGAAGCAATACATATGTAATATATTAAAAAGCAGAATCCATGGCCAATAGGGATGGGGTGTGGGAAGAGCTCAGGAGATTTATCTCAGTGCAGTGGCAGATGCAATGGCGTGAGCACACTCCGCCTATACAAGCTTCCTCGGCACACCAGGAAGTGGCAGCGCCCGCCTGAGCAAACCTCCTAGAGCCCCTACATAGTACCCTGATCTTTCCTACTATTGGCTGCCCTAAGGATGGTGTAAACTTCTGATTGGTCCAAAATGTTATATATACTGCTGCACTTACACAATAAACTTAGATCTGCGTCACTGAACCTGGTCTCCGGAGCCGGGCATGCTTCGTTAGGGCTCTGTTGGCCTCACCCCAGCAGGACCCCCTGCTTCACAATAGGGATGGGGTAGTAAGAGGCATGAGAGAATCAAACATGCTTACTGAGTTTTATACAGCATGGAGAAATGCCAACAAGTACCTTGTGCTGGATATCTGTCATTCCCTTTGCAAGTCCTTCCTGCTTTGTGCTTAAGAAGCTGAATTACATAAAATTGTTTGATACTCTCCTTTGCCCTATGGCTTCTGGTTTAGATTTATCCCATAGGCAGAAGAAAGGAAGAATGGAAGAGAGTGAGTCCACTGTATTTCCTTGGTCCCTCCCTTCAGAGTCATCTCAGGTCATGTGTCTTCTCTAAGAAACCTTTTCAACTTTGAAACTCTCCTTCTGAGTTCTAGTAAGTGTCTTTGTACCAGCCCTAAGGAGATTAGGGTTAGTATACTGTTTATTGTGGCCTCTTCTTATGCCACCAAACCTCTGTAAATAGTCCACTTGAATATAAATATTCTTTACATTTTTCTGATTTGTTTGACACCCACTTCTACTGGGACCCTGACTGAAATGTAGAATTCTGCTATCTACAAAGATGGAGAAACAGGAACTAGATTTATCCTTCTGCTGAAACAATTAAAAAAAAATAGTGGACAACAGATAAAAATGCACAATGATTCCTGAGAGATAGGATACAAAAAAGGTGAGCTCCAAGGTTATTCCTCACTTTGACTGCTGTGAGGAAGTTCTAAACCAAGGTACAAGGACAGTACCCAGCTGGAGATGTAGGTGACAGTGCAGAGAGATCAAGGAAACTGGAGTTTACAAGGCAGAGTACGAAAAGGAGAGAGCTGTACACAGAGAGAACTCCAGAGATCTGCAGAGAATTTCCCTCAAGTATCAGACAATGAACTGATTAGCCTATTAACTACCTAGGCCTGGAGCAAGAACCATCTGGAAGTATTAAAGGTAACAGTGCCCAGCATCCAGGAAGGACAGAAATAGTTGCTCCAACCAATCACACTGAAAACAAACAAACAAACAACCCTCATAATTTACAGGATATTGGGGAGAGTATTCAGGTAGGCTTGCCCTGGTAAGGGATAATACATAGTCCTAGATTTCACAATGCTTCAGAACCAGTAACTAAATAAGCAGGGAAAGGGGATGAAAGAAAGATAATATGAAAATGTCGAAATAACTAATGAGAATTATATATTTAATATAAATATGTGTATGTATAGTAAATATAATATATTGTCTATATATTAAATATAATATAAATATGTTATCTTTATATTAAATATAAATGCTGTAATTATTCCAATTGAAAGAGTTTGTCAGAGAGAATAAAATCATAAGACCCCACTTGATGCTGTCTACAAGTAACCTAAATAAAAATTTTTAAAACAAGCTAAAAGTAAAATCTTGGAAAAAGATAAATTATGAAAATCTTGTTCATCAAAAATCTGTAGTGGCAGTATATAAAAGATACTATACATACTATACATACTATAATACTTTTATAAGTATTATAAAAGATACATTACAGGGATAAAGAGAATAATTCCATTATGATAAAGGAGTCAACTTATCAATGTGAGGAAGTAAGCCCTGAGCAACTGGGGTGGGACCTGCCCTTGGGTCCTGAAAGGGTCAGACCAACATTGCCTTCAGGCTGCCTCTCTATGGGCAGCCAGGCAGGCAGGTACAGAGCCAGTCAGGTCTTGATGCAAGCTCAGAGGAAAACAACATGACCTTAATGCGACCTTACTAGGGCCTTGGACTAATTATAATAAAATTTGCATTCTGGTTTTGACCCCACCCCCCATGGGCTTTTCTGTATGCATTATAGGTAAGGGCATGCCCAGAAGAAAGATAGTTTCTGTCAATCATCACTGACTGCATATGAAAGTTTCCATCCAGAAAATCCCTCTTTAAACCCAAGGAATGTGAGGCCATTCTCTCTCTCTCTCTCTCTCTCTCTCTCTCTCTCTCTGCACTGGCCTGCTCCTCACTTGGAGTGTGTCTTCAATAAACCCCACTTTGTTTTATTTTCCTTTTTCATTGACGTTAAAAATCTTTTCTGTGTCAACAAAAAGCACTGAGGTACCAGCCGTAACTCCAATTGGTAACATCAACAGCCAATAAGGATCCTGAATATGTATGTACTTAACAACTGGACATTTAAATACCTGAAGAAAAATTTATAGAACTTAAAAGATAAAAAGAAAAGCACACAATTTCTCTCTTCTATCTAGTACTGATAAAATAAGTGGAAAGAAAATCAGATATCTTAGAAATATATAGATATCACATTTTTCTGTCTATTAATCATATGTATATCTATTTTATCACATCTAATATACATCTATATAGCATATATGTATATATACCTTCAATATATCTATAGATGTAGATGCTATATATAAATATGAATATATCTGCAATATCTCATACATGGTACATCAGATTCTACCCAGCAACCACCCAGAGAACATTAACAGATATATAGATCTTATATATAGAAATAAAATGTCTCAATACACTTAATATGATTTACATTACAGTATGTTCTCCATCACAACAAAATTATAAGCTACTGACCTACCAACCATATGAATTAACCTCAAAAACTCTATGGTATTTAGGGGAAATCTAGTGAATTATATAATATATAATTAAATGAATATAAACTTTTCATTTGAGTTTATAAATGAAAAGGCAACAAACAGTATATTCAAAATGAGTGAATGTTCTTGTATGTAAATTAATTTACATATAAAAATACTAATTAATTTTTAAAATCCTAATATTCTTTAAGATTTTGGATTGTAAACAGCATACTCTTATATAATTCATGAATAGAATAATTTTGAAGTAATTTACAAATAATTGGAATTAAATGGAAATGACAACTCAGTATACAAAATTGTAGTTATAATATTCAATAAGATTCTTTAAAGCATTGCTCAATAGGATTTATAATTTTAATGTGTATATTAAAAAACACATTTAAACTCAGTAAAATGTATAAAAACTTTGAACATATTCTTCAAAGTCAAGGTGCACAAATAGTAACATATAAAAATGCTCAACATCATTTGTCATCAGGAAATGTAAATTTAAATACATTAAATACTCTACTCTTTCATTAAAGTGGCTAAGATCAAAAAGAATGACAACATTGTGTGGCCCAGGATTTGGAGGTTAGCTGGCAGGAATGTAAAGTTGTACAAACTACTTTATAAAATGTGTTATCATTTATTTGCAAAATTAAATATTTACTTACCATTTTATTGAGAAATTTAAGAAGAACATACCCTATAAAAGTGAAAACATATGTCCATGCAATGACTCAGTTATACATGGATCTCATACTAGCTTTATTCATAATAATAAAATATTGGAAATAGCCTAAGGTGTCCAACAACAAGTGAATGGGTAACCAATTTGTGGTACAATGCAATAAGAGCATAAAATGAATAAACTACTGATCTACCAACCATATTAATTAACCTCAAAAACTCTATGGTATTTGGGGGAAATCTAGTGAATTATATAATATATAATTAAATGAATATAAACTTTTCATTTGAGTTTATAAATGAAAAGGCAACAAACAGTATATTCAAAATGAGTGAATGTTCTTATATGTAAATTTTATTTCAATAAAATTTATTTAAAACAACAACAAAGTATTGAAATTGTATATTTGAAGTACTAACGGGAAATAAATCCTGCCATGTATAAGTGAAATCATATGGTATTTATACATTACACTTTAATCAAAAGTTAAAATATAAAACAATCATTAACAACTGGAAAAGTCTTTGCATCCCCTAATATAATGGGCATTTTTCTTAATATATAAAGTGTGCCTATGAATACATAAAAAAAAACAACAACCCACCATCAACTTCTTTTAGCATCACCAGTTGACAAGAACAGAGTTTACAGAGTAGGAAATGAAAATGTCTCAAATACTTAGGTGCTCAATCTCTATGATTAAATCAGCAAATATCCAAAAGTTTGACCATACACCATCTTTATAAAAGTATGAAGAAACAGAAATTTGGTAAATTATTGGTGAGAGCATTAGTCTTTAAAAAAGGAATAGAGGGGGCGGGAGCAGCCAGGGAGAGGCCAATGGGAGGGAAAGGAGACATATGTAATACTTCCAACAATAAGGAATTCAAATTAAAAAAAATAAATGAATAGAGGACACTTATTAAAGAATCACCCAAATCCAGAATGCTGACAACACCAAATGCTGGCAAGAATGAGGTGGAACTATCATTGCTGGTGGGAGTGCAAACTGGTGCAACCACTTCGGAAGACAATTCGATGGTTTCTCACCAAACTAAACATACTTTCACCTTATGATCCAGCAATCATGATCCTTGGTATTTTTTTTCCCACAAGAGTTTAAAATTATCTTCACACAAAAACTTGGACAGATGTTTACAGCAGCTTTATTCATAAATACCCAAACTTGGAAGTAACCAAGATGTCCTTCAGTAGGTGAATGGTTAAATAAACTATGGTACATCCAGACAATGGAATCTTACACAGCACATAAAGAAATGAGCGATCGAATCATCAAAAGACATAGAGAAAACGTAAATGCATTACGAAGTGATAGAAGCCAGTCTGGAAGGCTGCATGACATTCTGGACAAAGCAAAACTGCAGAAACAGTAAAAAGGTCGCTAGTTGCATGGAGTTGGGAGGGAGGATATATAGGCAGAGCACAGAGAATTTTTAGGGCAGTGAGAACATTCTGTGTAATACCATCACGATGTATCCGTATCATTATACATTTGTCCAAAACTATAGAATGTAGAGCACCAAGTGAACAGTAATGTAAACTATGAACTTTGGGTGATCATGATGCGTCAGTGTAGGTTTATCCATGTAATAATTGTACCACTCTGGTGGGGAATGGAGCTCATAGAAGAGGCTAAGCATGTGTGCGGGCAGAGGATATATGACAAATCTCTGTACCTCTCTCCCAATTTTGCTGTGAACCTAAAATGCCTCTAAAAAGGTAAAATCTTTATTTAAAAAAAGGAATTGAGGCTCATTTGGAAATATTTCTTCATATTTTAAATATCCACGTTCTGCTTGTAGGAAATTGTCTTAGAGATGTGTTCATATACATGAAAAATAGCATCACTTACACAGTCTCTCTCTCTACATATTTTTTAAATATATTTTTAATTGATTTCAGAGAGGAAGGGAGAGGGAGAGATAGAAACATCAATGATGAGAGAGAATCATTGATCGACTGCCTTCTGCGTGTCCCCTTTTGAGGATCTAGCCCAAAACCCGGGCATGTGCCCTGACTGGGAATCAAATCATGACCTTCTGGTTCATAGGTCAATGCCCAACCACTGAGCAACACCAGCCAGGCTGTCCTGTCTATATAATAAAATACTGAAAACTTCATAAATGCGCAACAGTAGGTAGGTGGCAGAGATAACTCCCATGTACTCACCAATATTATTTTATTTTTCTCTTGGTCATACTGCATTTATTATTCTCCCTATTATTGGATGGGACCATTGGGCTGAGTTCTGTGGGCCAAAGGAATGTGGGCAGAAGTGAGGTGCCTGATTTCTAAACCCACTCTCAAAAGTCTCCAGTGCTCTATCTATACACAAGTATTTATATCATAGAGCTCTATGGGTGAGGGAGTTGAGTGAATGCAGGGATTGGAATAAATAACAATGACTACAATATTATAGTAATAATATTATATAAATTATTAGTTTGTTTCATATTCTCTCTCAATTTAAATAGATTAACATGTCTTCCTGTTTTTTAAAGTTTTCAGTAATATGTTTTGCATTTTGTGTAATGCTTCCCAGCTTAGATTTGTTTCTTTTTTTAATGACATATTGTGTTGAATTATTAATCCTTTCCCTAACACAGATAACTTGAATAACCATTACTCCAATACTGAAGTCTCCTAATTTTCCTGACACTGTCTTAAGTGTCTAACAGTATTAATCAAACTAAATCTTTACAAAACTTGCCCGAGATACATAATAATAGCCTAATATTATAGATAAGGAAAGTGAGGCATGACAACTTTCATTAAATTGACAGAGTTAAATATCCAGCCAGTAGATGAGCTAGACTTCAAACCCTTTCCTAAACACAGATTTATATTCTCTCTTATTAAACTGCTTTTGCATTCTGGAGAATCTCACTTGATTGCTAGAAAGTATTTTAATATACTAATAAGTATATTTGTTTATATTAAATGTATGATTTATATTATTGTCTATAATTGAAATTGAGATGTTAAAAATAAAGTTTTACTTCACTTGTACCAACTTCTTAAAATGATGACAATGCCATTTTTTCCTCTGAAATATATATTATAGAATATGAATAATGCTGTCTTAAGAAAGTGAGCCTGAGCTCAACTATACAACATTCTCAGAGTGGAGATTTCAGGACGTCATTCTTTCAATCATTTTCATTCTCTTACTTGACTAGTGTCTATTCAGATTGTGAAAGTTCTCTGTCCCACATTTGGTAAAATATATTCTCCCACAGAATTATTCTGAACATATATTCTTAAAACTAAAAAACAAACAAACCAAAAAGAACTGCTAAAATTTTTGCCCAAAGCTTCTCTGAGAAATGATAATTTTTGATTTGACCCATAATTTGACCTTTACCTATTTGAATGGGTATCTGGTGTAAGATTAGGAGGTTCTGCTTTAAGAAAGTTTCTTCTCTCTTCATTGAATAAAAATAATTAGTTTATATATTTAAGCATTCCAGAATATTTGCTTTTTGTGTTCTGTATTAACATACCACATGATCTCACTCAGATGTGGAATCTAATGAACCAAAAAAAAACTGAATATCAAAAATGGACCCAAAGACATAGAAGCATGAGCAGATTGTTAATACTCAGAGGGAAGGCAGGGGAGGGTGGGAAGAGATCAAGCAATGAATTCGTATGCATTTATGCATAACAAGTGGGTACAGACAATGGGGTGGTGAGGACCTGGAGGGGAAGACTGGATCAGGCTGGAAGAGGTTAATGGGGGGAAAAGGAGGACCTATGGAATACTTTCAACAATAAAGGTTTAAAAAAGAAAAGAAGATATTGTTATCAGTCTATTAAAATTTTAACTTTAATGTGCAAAACATGATTTAATTTTAAGTTTAACATGATTTTTTATTGTTTTAAAGTGCATTATGTATTTCCAATTAAGCATATTTTCTTTAGTACTAGCATAAAAATACATCCAAATGTCAGACAATTAGAAAATTTTTGTTTTAAGACATCTATTGTTGTCCATTTCTTTTGCTGTGCAGAATCTCTTCAGTTTGATATAGTCCCATTAATTTATTTTTCCTTTATCTCCCTTGCCTTTGGGGTCAAGTCCATAAAATGTTCTCTACCACCCATGTCCATAAGTTTGGTACCTATATTTTGTTCTATGTGACTTATAGTTTCGGGTTTTATAAGTCTTTGATCCACTTTGAATTAGTTTTTGTACATGGGGACAAACTGAAATCCAGCTTCATTTGTTTGCATGTGGCTTTCCAGTGTTCCCAGCACTATTTATAGAAGAGACTATCTTTAATGTGCATATCTGGCTCCTTTGTCGAAAATTATTTATCCATATATGTGTGGTTTTATAGCTGGGCTTTCTATTCTGTTCCATTGATCTGTGTATCTGTTTCTCTTCCAATACCATGCTGTTTTGATTATGGTAGCTCTGTAGTATATTTTGAAGTCAGCGTGATACCTCCAGCCTTGTTCTTTTTTTTCAGGATTGCTTTGGCTATTCTGGGCCTTTGTGGTTCCATACAAATCTGATGATTTCTCATTCTATTTCTTTAAAAAAGGACATTGGGATTTTGATGGGGATTGCATTAAATCTGTATATGGCTTCGGGTAAAATGGCCATTTTAACTATGTTGGTTCTTCCAATCCATGATAGAGGCTGGATAAAGAAGATGTGGTATATATAGACACAATGGAGTACTACATGGCCATAAGAAAGTATGAAATAGCGTCATTTACAACAACATGGATGGACCTTGCAAACATTATGCAAAGTGAAATAAGTCAAGCAGAGAAAGCTACAAACTATATGATTTAACTCATATATGGAATATAAAAATGAAACTTATGTACACAAGCAGCAGTGTGGGGATTGCCAGAGGGAAGGGGGTTGGGGAAGAAAGGGGCCCTAATATATATGGTGACAAAAGATTTGACTTTGGGTGGTGGGCACATTTTATAAATCTATATACAGATTTTGTAAATTAGTAATCCACACATGTAACCTGTATGTTCATGTAGACTAATGTCACCACACTAAGATAAAATAAAATAAAAATCTATTGAACTTAGTGATCATACTAAAAAGGATTGCTTATGTATGTACATTAATTTCACTTTTACAAATGTCTCTCAAACTTTGTTTCTTTTCCCAATGCATTAAAACATACTAAAAGATAGCAGTGAACTCTAATTGTTTACATAAAAAATATTGCAATTTCTGTTTTGGTCACAATAATAGGTTCCTGTAACATAGTCTTATTTTAAGAAAAAAGTTTCTCACCAGACTCCAGATCTACTGGCACCTTGATCTTAGATGTCTAGCCTCTCGGAACAGTGAGAAATAAATGTCTGCTTCTTAAAAAAAAAAATCGTTGATAAGATAAATTCATAGAACAACCAGAACCATGGAGAAAAGCCTATATTTTAAAAAAAAGATATTATGAAGATTGTACTTTTAAAATGTTAAATGACCTCAAATAGTAGTATAACTTCTAATATACAGAAAAGAGTCTATCTAGAGGTTTTGGGTTAAGATTGGACAAAGCAGGAGTTAAATTTGGGAGAGAGCAAGGGATGCTAAACTTAGTTCAAATAGGAAATGCAGTGGCTTCCATGTGTCATGACCTTGGCCTGCCTCCTGTGTTCCTTCAACACCAGAGGGAGCCAAGCCAGGAAGCTACCTTGCAAGTGATATGGGCAAGGACGGCTGCAGATGAAAAATGTGTCTCTCTGTCACTAAAAGTGCATAGTTTCCTAATTTAAAAAAAAGGTGAAAGCAGGAGGAGGATGGCCCGATGGAAGCCCAAAATAAATTAGGAAACATCACTGAGAAGGAGTAGTAACATAATGGATAGCGGGGAGAAAGTGTTGCTCTAATTGTTCAGTAGTCAGCTGGAAAGTCTTCATTTAGAGTAAAAAATGACTGGGTTGTCAATGTGCAGTGTTCAAATATGACAACTGAGTGCAAACTGAAGGTCCTTTATAAAGATACAGAATTTATTTGTATGTTAAATTATTGTTTATTCCTCTCACACTACCATTAGTAGTGATCCACATACCAAGTAATTCAGCTTATTTCTGTTCACTTAAAACTATAGCATGCACATAATAACAGCCTTCATTTGAATACAGTTATATATATGTATATATGTATATATATAATTTGTATATATACTTTTCTGAGCTATATTTTGTTTTAATATGTTTTTATTGATTTGAGAGAGAGAGAGAGAGAGAGAGAGAGAGAGAGAGAGAGAGAGAGAGAGAAAGATCTATGTGAAAGAGAAACATCAATTGGCTGCCTCCTGCACCTGGGCTTGTGCCTTGACTGAGAATCCAACTCTCATCACTGCATGGGAGGATACTCAACAAACTGAGCCACGCTGGCCAGGGCTATATTTGTTTTTAATAAAACATGCTCACATATATATAAAACTTTCCACCAGGATATGAACTTCCTGAGGTAAGAAACTATTAATTTATCTTTTGTATCCACTCATCATTTAATGTAAATCTTTTCATATATGAGCTCTCAATGAAACACAATGTAGTTTGTGTTTTTTACAACCTCTTCACATTTGAATCTAGTACTTAGGAAAAACAAATTCCACGTTTGCTTATATCCACAGTGAAATAACTGAATTCCAGGACATTGAGCAATTGATATACTAAAGAAAAGTGGGCATTTAAAAAAATTATTGATTGATATGAGAGAGAGAGAGAGAGAGACAGAGAGAGACAGAGAGAGAGAGAGAGAGAGATTTGTTGCTCCACTTTTTTATGCATTCATTGGTTGATTCTTGTATGTGCTGTGACCAGGAATCGAACCCACAACCTGGGTGTATTGGGGCGATGCTCCAACCAATGCTCCAACCAGCCAAGCAACCCAGCCAGGGTGAGCAGGGCATTTTTATTTCTTATTATTTAAAAATTTTAATATATTTTTATTGATTTCAGAGAGGAAGGGAAAGGGAGCGAGAGAGAAACATCAATGATGAGAGAGAATCATTGATCAGCTGCCTGCTGCATGTCCCACACCCAGGATTGAGCCCGCAACCCAGGAATGTGCCCTGATCAACAATTGAACCATGGCCCTAACTGGTTTGGCTCAGTGGATAGAGTGTCGGCCAGTGGACTAAAAGGTCCCAGGTTCGATTCTGGTCAAGGGTATTTATTTTGGTTACGGGGCACATCCCCAGTAGGGGGTGTGCAGGAGGAAGCTGATTGATGTTTCTAATTCTCTATCCCTATCCCTTCCTCTCTGTAAAAAGTCAATAAAATATATTTTTTTAAAAAAGAATTAAACCGTGACCTCCTGCTTCAGAGGTGGACACTCAACCACTGAGCCATACTGGCCAGGCTAGAAGGGCATTTTTAAAAAGAAAGAATTTAGTGGAAAGAACTCTCTATATTACTAAGTTATTGTTTTTTTCTATAAAAATGTATTCCAGCCTTCTCCCTCGCAGAGGCAGATAATTTCTGTTGTCTAGAATTGGCAGTGCCCTTTTATTTACTCCTCTTACCTCTCATTTAAATATCATGCACTAGACTATCATTCCTGATTTTACTACTTTTTACTGCCTATGGGCTTTTCTCAACTCATTTAAAAGACATTATGCTTTGATAATGGACTGTCTGAAGATGGAACTAAATTATAATTTTTTTAAAACTTCAATTTAATCAATGCCAGAGGCTACCTAGGGATATAGGGCTTCTCATGAAAAGTTCTATTCTAGTTAAACTCTTTATATATTGCATCTTATTGGAAAGTTTTCAAAGTGTATATGTAGGGTGTGGAAAAGTAGGGTTACAGTTGTTCATCTAGAAAATAATACAATAATTAATAAGTAATAAGCTCTGTTTCACATACTCCCACCTGCAAGCCTACTTTTGCCGCACACTGTACAATATGTGCTGATAAACATGTGAATATATTACAAAAGTAATATTCATCACTGTAGCTAGTTATCATTAATATAGTGTCTTCGAATTTTTTTAACTTTATAGCATAAACATACAAGAATGAAGCCAGTTTTAGTAGTAGGAACACGGGCCTTAGCATTTGGCAGATACAGCTTTGAATTCTTATTCAGAGTTTTCCTAGCTATGTAACCTTGGTGACATTACTTAACTTCTCTGAGTTATCCATCTGGAAAATTATGACAACAAGCCTTATAACAAAGGTCTGAATTAGGTAACATTATAAATCACTAGCCTTCAAAAACATTAGCATTCCCCTTAGAGAAAAGTGAGAAAAGCTACTAGTCTACATATAGATCCTATTTGGTTATTTTTCTCTCTCTCTAAAATACATAACAACCAAAAGAAAATGACATGTTTGCCCAGCACCTTAATCTACTTATGACTAGCATAAAGACAAAAATACAAAACAATATACTAAAAACCAGATTCAGTGAGAATTCCTAAACTGGCTATAGATCTTCTGGTAAAATTATAATTAACTCATAGTCTCATAATGAATTTAGAAAGTATGTTTATTTCCGAAAGTATATATACATTGCTTGATGGGCTTAGCACAGATTTAAAACAAAAGTAGGAAAACTGAGTAGTTTTGAAAGACATCCAAGGTGAAGTTTTTATGTCCCTTCAGTGATGATGATACCCTCTACCAAATGGTTGTTCAAGCCACTTATCCTGGATTAATTTTTCATATTTCTATTTCCCTCACTATGCCATATTCAATATGTTGTTAAGTCCATTGTCCTCTACTTCCAAGATATATCTCAAATATGTCATTTACTTTCCATATCCACTACTATAATAGTACAAACCACTGTTATCTCTCATTTGAACTATTACATCAATCTCCTGTATTACATAGTGGCTGCAATAAAAGAAACACCCTAAGTAACCATTGCTTTCAAAAGTTAGCTGTTTTTTGTACATATATGTACAATTTCCCCACAACCATTTATTGAATAAACTATCTTTACCTCATAGTATGTTTTTGTCTCCTCTATAAAATATTAATTGACTATAAAGGCATGGGTTGATTTCTGGGCTCTCTATTCTGTTCCATTGATCTATATATCTGATTTTATGCCACTATCGTGCTGTTTTGATTACTATGGCCTTGTAGTATAGTTTGATATCAGGTAGCATGATTCCTCAAACTTTGTTCTTCTTTCTCAAGAATGCAGTGGCTATTTGAGGTCTTTTGTGGTTTCATATACATTTTTGCAATATTTGTTCTTCTGTGTCTTGATAGAAATTGCATTGAATCTATAGATTGCTTTGAAAAGTATGGACACTTTAATGATGTTAATTCTTTCTATCCATAAACACAGTATATGCTACCACTTATTTGCATCTTCTTTAATTTCTTTCTTCTGTGTCTGATAATTTTCTGAGTACAGGTCTTTTACAACCTGGGTTAAATTTATTCCTAGATATCTTATTTTTTAAGACATTGTACTAGTAAATAGGTATACAATGCACAAGAACAAATTCAAAATGGATTTAAGACTTCAGTGTTAGAATTGAAACCATAAAAGTTCTAGAAGAAAACATAGACAGTAAAAAAAAAATCTCAAACATTTCTCTTAGCAACTTTTTTTCTTTTATGTTGCCTTGTGCAAGTAAAATAAAAGAAAAAATAAACAGATGGGACTACATCAAACTAAAAAGGCTTTGCACAGCAAAGGAAACCAACAAAATAAAAAGACAACCCACTAAATGAGAGAACATATTTGCTGATATATCTGATATGGGTTTAATATCCAAAATTACAGGGAACTTATAAAACTCAACACTGAAAAAAGAAACAATTCAATTAAGAAATGGTCAAAGGACCTGAATAGATGCTTCTGCAAAGAGGACATACAGATGGCCAACAGACACATGAAAGGATGCTCAGCGTCACTAATCATCAGAGAAATGCAAATTAAAACCACAGTGAGATATCGCTTCACATCTGTCAGCATGGGTATCACCAATAAATCAACGAACAGCAAGTGCTGGCAAGGATGTGGAGAAAAGGGAACACTGATGCACTGCTGGTGGGAATACAGATTGGTGCAGCCACTGTGGAGAGCAGTATGAAGTTACCTCAAAAATTAAAAATGGAACTTTCTTATGACCCAGCAATTCCACTTCTGGGAACTTATACAAAGAAACCAGAAACACTAATTCGAAAGAATAACTCATTGCAGGGTTATTTACAATAGCCAAGATTTGGAAGAAGCCCAAGTTCCCATCAGTAGATGAATGGCTGAAAATGCTGTGGTACACTTACACAATGGAATACTACTTAGCTGTAAAAAGAAGGAAATCTTACCTCTTGCAACATCATGAATGGACCTAGAAAATATTATGGTAGGTAAAGTAAAACAGTCAGAAAAAGACAAGTACCTTATGGTTTCACTGACATGTGGAATTTAATGAACAAAATTGACAAAGTGGAGACAGACTCATGGATATAGATAACTGACTTAAGAGCTGTTAGAGGCGAGGGTGTTGGGGGCTGGGAGGGAAGGGTAAAGTGATTAAGCAAAGAAAAAAATAAAGACTCACAGACACAGACAACAGTATGGGAGGGAAAGCTGATGGGGGAGGTAGGAGAGGGTAAAGGGGGGTAAATGGTGTTGGAAGAAGACTTGATTTTGTATAATGTATTTTGATAAACACAAAATACACTATACAGGTTATGTATTGTAAAATTGTACCCCTGAAAAATATATATTTTATTTAGCAATGACACCTCAATAAGCTCAATTTAAAAAAGTTGTTTCTTTCCTAAGATAAAGTAAATGTAAAGTTAAAATAATCCAGAGCTGGCATGATGGTTCTACAAAGTTATTAGAGAAGCAAATTCCTTCCTTTTCACCATGTAGATGTGTCTTTTAGATCTCATGGTCCATGATGACCTCAAGAACTCCAGCCCTCACCAGCAGCAATATGGAAAAAAGAGGGCAGAGGGTGTGTTTCTTTCTCTTTAAAGGGACTACCTAATAATGCACATGACATAATTTTGCATAACACTGGTCAGAAATGAATTTCATGGCCCACAAGTTACAGGGGGCCTGGAAAATATCTTTAAGTCAATGTGACCAGCTAACAGTTTGGGTTCTGTGTTTATCTGGTTCTCATCTACTCTCTGCATACCGTTGTAGTATGTTCCCATTATGTTTCCAGCTATCTAATTATATACTAAGCCAGGGGTGGGCAACCTTTTTGTGAATGTGTGCCAAAACCAGCAAAATCTCTGACTCAAAATTCTTCTGCGTGCTTACCCTAATTTTTTGAGAACATGTTACACCTACTTTATATCTCTTAAGGTGTACGTATGTGAAGAACCTTGAAGAAATAATAAAATTCATTCGAGCGACAAAAACACAGTATATGATGATGAAAAATACATTTATTTTTTAATGTATACATGTACACTGATAGTCCGACAGAAAACTTTATGACTCCATTTGATATTATCAGTGGGACTTTTGCTGCTGCATCACTGATGACAGAGATTTTACATCAGGTTTATATTTCGTGACCTTCAGAGATATGCACGAGCTACTACTTTCAACCATCAGGCTACTCCTGTTACGAGACTTAACAAAATTCATCACTGAGAACAAAGATTCACAAGCGTATGTGGATGAAACCAAAACACTGGTCGGATCTAGGAAGGCAGGGAGAGTTAAGGCAGAGGCATAGAAATTGCTCTTCCCCTCTCTCGTCAATCCATGTCTATGGTCTTTAAGATAACTTGTTATGTAAAATTATTTATTTATCTAAGATGCACCTACAATGAATTTACCTGAAAAACAAAAAAGTCGATATTAAGAAAAAGAATTGTAAATGGAAGATTATAAGAGAGGTTTTCACGTGCCAGCGAAAGTTACTGGCGTGCCATGTTTGGCACGCGTGCCAGGGGTTGTCCACCCCGCACTAAACTATATCCCATTTCATGGTCTTAGTACACTCTATGTTCTCTGCTTAGAGGTTTCTAAACCCTATTCCTCCCCAAATAACTTCTGATAGTTTAGGTTTTACTGGAGTATCACCTAATTGAGTGGATCTTCCCTGATAATCCCATGAAAACTGCCTCTTTCCATCAACTCTCTCTCAGAGGACCAACTTTTTTCCTTCACAACACAAATTATCAACGACATTTATGTATCTGCTCTTTTCTTGTTGGATTTCAGCCTAAAAGGTCTATGAGAATGTGGAATCTGTTTCCTTTTTATCCGTGTATAGTGCCTAGTACATAGTAGATGCTCAATAAGTATTAGAAAGTGAAAAAAGTAAGGAATAAGAGAGGGATTAAGGAAAGAAGAGAGAAAATATAAAATTTTATGGGACGATTGATAGTTTACCTTTCATCTTCCTATTAGTCAATTTTCCATTTTTCTTGTCTAACAGTTATAATTCAGAAAAAATACATTCAGTTCAACAAATATTCATTGACTGAATCATTTGATCATAATGTGAAAACAATCAGAATTGTTCTTAAAATGCTTGCTTTTTTGAAATAATGTTTTGAAAGTCATATCCACTGGATTCACCTCTCCAGGTGAAAATGAAACCGAGTGAATCCAAATGTTTTAAATCATGTTTAACACAATCTCCCAAGGAACTACTCTGAATAGCTTTCTGAATCATATTTATGGATAAAACCTAACAGATCTCTTTACAAGTTCAGGCACAAAAATATAGGGATTAATTTCATGAATGCTTTAAAACTGCCCTGTCTGCTGCTGTGTTTGTTTGTAAAGAAGTAAAAGTACATTAAAAGTCTTTTTCCTATATGGTAAGGAATATGAAGGTATTCTAGTGAATATAAAATCACTTGTTTCCTCTAGAAATCAATCCAGTTGGGGTAAGTGTCCCTGAATATCTTATGAAAGTTTGCCAATCCTAAACATCTCTCTTGAACTTGCTTTGTGCTCAGTTGTCAATAGCAATATCTTGTTTTTGCCTTTCCCTGAAGAACACTTCAGTAATGAAATAAAAAAACTAATTGAAACCAATATTTGTCCTGAGTAACATTCTCAGTGCTCATAACTATTCTAGTTTGTAGTATGATTAGTTAAATTTAAAGACATTTCTGTCATATTACATTGGCTTCATTTGGAGTTTTCTCTATTTTTTCCCATCATTTATTTGGGTTTGCTTGTTATTTTGTTTAGCCTTGTCGGAATTTAAATTTCCTCTCATTTTACTTCCCACAAGCCATCTTTCAGATGTTCATACATTTTTTAAAAACTTATGCCAAAGAACACTTTATAACATTGGTGAAACAGTGCACTGCCAATACTTTTAGTTGAGCTGTATTTTATTTTTAATGAAAGGAAGTATTACTATTCATTGGAGAATATGTTTTCAGCTCAGTCACATTTCCAGTTGGCTGCTTTGTAGACATATTTTTTTTTCCTTAAGAAGGATTTATCAGAGACTTATAAGAAAGGAAAAGACTTCTGATAGCCATTACCCTGCTACCAGAAAGTGAGTACATTTTTGATGTAGTGGTCATCATAATGTATGAAAATTATCTTCACCTAAATAGAACATAATTTTTCAGTGTCTAATATAATTAAAATGCATACTTAATAAATCATTTCCCTCAAAATATGGATGCTGTAGTAGGCACAATGATATCTCCCCCCGCCCCCCCCTCCCCCCCATGGATATCCACATCCTAATCCTAGGATTCTGTGAATATGTTAAGATTGCATTATATTCATTTCCTATGGTTGTTGTAATAAATTACCACAAGCTTAGTAGCTCAAAACAATATAATTTTATTATGTTACTAGAGGCCTGGTGCATGAATTTGTGCATGGGTGGGGTCCCTCGGCCTGGCTGGTGATAGGGGCCAATCGAGGCCAATCGGGGCTGGCCGGCTGTGGGGAGGGACCACGGGAGGTTGGCTGTGGGAGCGCAATGACCACCAGGGGGAAACTCCTGCATTGAGCATCTGCCCCCTGGTGGTCAGTGCATTGTCATAGCGACAAGTTGACGGGTTGTTTGGTCAACTGGTTTTAATGGTCACTTAGGCTTTTATATATATAGACTAGAGGCCCGATGCACGAAATTCTTGCAAGGGTCTTGGTCCCTGCTGCTGCGGCAGCCACCTCTGCCTCAACCCCCACCTGCTGCCTCAGACTTTGCAGCCCCGTCTTTGTTCGTTAGGTCGTCCGGAAGGACGTCCTGTCTAATTAGCATATTATGCTTTTATTATTATAGATAATTTTGGAGGTCAGAGTTTTAAAATGGGTCTTCAGGGCTGCATTCCTTCTAAGGGTTCCAGGGTAATATTTGCTACTTATCTATTTTAGCTTCTAGAGGCCACACTCATTCCTTGGCTAGTGGCTCTTTCTATCTTCAAAAGAGTCAAAATAACAGCTTTACAGCTTTCTCTTTATTTTCTTCCCTTCCTCTCCCTCTCCCTTAATTTGCTTTCCTCTCCTCCCTTTTCTCCCTCTTTCTCTCTCTGTCTGTCTCTGTCATTTTATCTCTCTTTGTGTGTCTCTGTCTGTTTACCTGTGTCTGACTCACCTGCTTCCATTTATAAGCACCCTTTTGATGACATTGGGCCCCCACATGAATAATACAGGATAATCTTCCCTTTTCATGGTCCTTCACTTAATTGCATCTGCAAAATCTCCTGAGCCATGTAAAGTAACATATTCACATGTTTTGGGGATGAGGATGTGAACATTTTGAGGAGGTGTTGTTCAGCCTACCATAGTTGCAGATAAAATCATGGTTGCTAATAAGCCAATTTAAATGAAGGAGATTATTCTTGATCATACAATTAGGCCTAGTGAAATTACAAGGGTCCCTGAAAGGAGAGGGAGGCAGAAGAGTGGGTCAGAGTGATGCAACATGAGGAGGACCCTATCTGCTGCTGCTGTTTTTGAAAATGAAGAAAGGAGTCCATGAGCCAATGCAAGGAGCCTCTAGAAGCAGGAAGAGTCCTGTAAAGCAATACAAACAGCCTGGAGAACACTTTGTTTTTTAACCCTGGGAGACCCATGTGAAACTTCTGACTCATAGAACTGTAAAATAACTTTCTGTTGTATTAAGCCACTAATGTATAGTAATTTGTTAGCAGCAGCAACAGGAAACAAAAACAAGAACCCATTTTTAAAAATAGAAAACTTTTGCATAGTCTCATAACATTTGTCATGCAATTCATAATACATTTTAAATAATAAATCAGATTTTGAGAGGTGTGTACTTCCATGAGAGCATTGTTGCTTCACTTATTCTTTAGGCCACTTGAGTGTCTCAGGCATTGGGAAAAAGACTTCTTGAGTTGATGAGTTTGTGTCCATAGTCATTGTCTTGCTTTAAATATCATACAGGGAGAATATAGTACCTACTGTGACATTCAGTGCATTTGATATCTTTTAGACATATTTAACTATAAATTTGTAATCTTCAATTTGGTATCAACAATCCCAGGCAATCAGAGAAAATATCTGCTTCTGTAATTCAATGATATTCTGAAATAGTTTAATTTAGTTAAAATAATAGTTTGTAATCCACAAAGGTGCATATCTTAATTTTATAATGCTACTTTTTGATTATTCTCTTACTAGAGGCCTGGTGCACAAAATTCATACACAGGTACGGTCCCTAGGCCTGGCCTGTGATCAGGGCCATCTTCCCTGGCTTCCCGCAACTGGCCCTGCCCCTCCCCCCACCACCCACCCCGGTTCCCCCTTCACCATGGGGTGATCAGTGCCTGCTGGCCCGGGAAAGGGACCAAGAGGTGGTCAGTGTGCCTCATAGTGAGTTGTCAAGTGGGCATTCTGGTTGGTCTGCCATTAGGGTCAATTTGCATATTACCCTTTTATTATATAGGATATTTTATAGTTTATGTGGTATTTGACTAATAGCCACACCTAACAAGAAATCCTAAAAAGATGGATGACATTTTATTTTGAAGATATGTTATCCACAAAGAAATGACCTTTAAAATGGCATTGGCTATAGTTAATATAAGAAATGTTTGCATTTCCCACAAGTACTCAGAATTCTGTGTGTGATACCATTACTATCTATATTATATAATTTTTAACATCATGTGGTTCTCAGGTGCTCATTCTTGGATCCAATTACCAATGTTTGAATATTAATTGAGCTACAAGTCAGCTTTGAGTTTAAATGGCAATTTAAACTTCCCATTCCTCAATTTTTCTCCTTGTAAAAATGGGAGGGTGGTAATAATATCCACTTCAAAGTGAATTAAATGTGTTGTGGTTGCCAGCCTCACAGATGGCCGCGTATGATTGATCCCTGCCTCCTGGTCTTTACTGTGTGTAATCCCAACCAGCTGCCTTGTACTCAACCTGTCTGTGGGGAGCACCATGTCAGGACAAACTGGGGTCTCTAGCAAACAGCTGCCATGTTGGAGTCCTATATCTTCATCAAGCCTTCAAATGACTACAGCTGTTCTGGCTATTTCATGTAAATAGATTTACAGGTTATGTACATTTTTCGCACTCGTGGGGGTTTTTGTTAACTTAGTATAAATTTTTTTACAGTTCATCTACATTGTAGCATGTATCAGTACCTTATTCCTTTTTATGGCTGAATAATTTTCCGTGTGTGAATAGAGCACATTTTGCTTATCCATCCAATGGATGGTGGATATTTGGGCTGTTTCCACCTTTGACTACTGTAAATTGTGCTATAATGAACACATATTTGCCTGAGTACCTGTTTTCTATTCCTTTGCATATACAGGGTGGGGGAAAAAGTAGGTTTGCAGTTGTGAGTACGTGAAACACAGAGTTTATTCTTATATTATTATTTGTCTATTTATTATTGTATTATTTATCTTATTATTATTATCATTATTATTTCATATCCTTACTTATGACTTACTAGTATCTTTTAGGTAATGATGGCTGGTAATTTAACCAACAACTAACAAAAGTGGATACTTAAACCTATTTTTGCTCACCCCTGTATATTTAGGAGTAGAATTTCTGGGCTATATGGTTATTTTATGCTTACATTTTGGGAAACTGTAAAACTGTTTTCCACAGCTCTACCCCATTTCACACTCTTATCAAAATGTATAAGGATTCCAATTTCTCTACAACATGGACAAAATTTATTTTCCTTTCTTAAAAAAATAATAGCCATCATAGCGGGTGTAAAGTTGTATCCCATTGTGAGTTTGAGTTTCATTTTCCTAATGATTAATGAAATTGAGCATCTCTTCACATGCCTGTTGGCCATTTATAAATCTTCTCTGGAGAAATGCCTATTCAAGGCCAATTTTTAAAATTGGGTTGTCTTTTTGTTGTTGGATTGTGAGAGTTATTTTTTAATATTCCAAATACAAGGCCTTTATCAGATATCTGATTTGCAAATATTTTCTCTCATTCTATTAATTGTCTTTTCATTTTCTTTATAATATCCTTTGTTGCATAAAATTTTACAATTTGCATGAAATCCAAATTACCCATTTTTTCTTTTGTTGCATGTGTGGTTTTCTTCTAAAAGTCTCATAGCTTTAGATTTTATACTTAGATTGTTGAACCATTTTAAGGTCATTTTTGTATATAGCGTGAGGCAGGGGTCCAACTTCATTCTTGTGCATTTATATATCCAGTAGTCTCAACATCATTTGTTGAAAAGAGCATTTTTCCCCTTTGAATGGTCTCTGTACCCTTTTCGAAAAATCAATTGGTCATAGATGTATAGGTTTCCTTCTGGACTCTCAATTCTATTTCACTATCTATGAGCCTATGCTTATCCCAGTACCATACTTTTTTGATTACTGTAGTTTTGTAGTAAGTTGAAATCAAGAAGTGTGAATCTTTCAAGTGTGTTCTTATTTTTAAAATATTGTTTTGTAAATTTGAGATCCTTTGCATTTCTATATAAATTTGAGAATTTACCTTTACATTTCTGCAAAAACACTATTGAAAAATTGACGGAAATTAGATTGACTATGTAGTTTGCTGTAAACAGTATTGCTATCTAAATAACATTAAGTCTTCCAATCCATGAACAGAGGATGTCTTCCCATGTATTTAGGTCATCTTTAATTTCTTTCAGTAATATTTTGTCATTTTCACTTACATGTTTCTCATTTCCTTGGCTAAGTTTATTTATAAGTATTTTATTATTTTGGATGCTAATGTATATGATATTTGTTTTTAAATTTCTTTTTAAGATTGCTCATTTCTTGTGTATACAAACACAACTGAATTTTGTGTGTGGATCTTAAAATTACAAATTTGCTGATTTTTTGTTAGTTCCAGTAGTTATGTATTCATTGGGATTTTCAACCTCTAGGATCATGCTATCCATGAATAAATATAGATTTACTTCTTTGTTTCAAGCATGGATTCATTTTATTTCTCTTTACTGCCCAGTTGTTCTGGCTAGAACTTCTAATACTAAGCTGACTAGAAGTGGTGCAAGTGAGAAGCCTTGTCTTGTCCCTGACCTTAGTGGGAAAGTTCTCAGTCTTTGACCCTGGATTATGATGTTAGCTGCTGGTTTTTTACAAATGTCTTTTATCATAGTGAGAAAGTTCTCTCCTTTTCCTATGTTCCTGAGTGTTTTGATGATGAAAAGGTGACTGCTCCCAAAATGCCAGTCAGATGACAACATTTACTGCTCCTAAACTTTGCCACAATGGTAAACTTTTGTCATATACAATGACTTTTGTCCTTATATCCCATCACTTCCATTCCTGCCCCTAATTTTTGAACCAGCCAATTAAATATGTTCAGGAGCATGCAGAGCACATTATGATATAAAGGAACATACACTTTGCCTAATAAAGTAGATAAAGTATGCAGAAGACAGAGAGTAAAATCAGGAATGCAGGGATATTGTAACATACTCAAAACCCAAGACCATACACAAGAAGCATGAACTCTAGTTTCTTCTCATTTTCTTTCTGTATCATTAAAATAGAAATATATTTACTTCTAACATCTATTCAAAATAAATGTTTTTATGACTATAGTTAATCTAAAGAAATTATTTTAAAATGGTTAATTTTATAGTGAATAGCTGCAAATGTTATTTTAAAGGAAATAATTGAACCAACATAATTAATTGTATTCTATATTATTTGGAAAAATTACAAGTAGGTAATTTACAAATATATGTTTGCTTTTCTAGTGAGATTTGTAAAGTCATTAAAAATATTTGGTAATCTGTGGCCAAATTCATAAATTCAGTGCATGGTATGACAGAGGCTACATGATGGAAATATAGACTTGTGCTCTCTGTTGCTAGCTACTAAACTGAGGTTTGGATAAGATACTTTGAGATTATTTTTGCTAATATCTAGATTTAATTTTTTTAATTTTTAAGTAACTTCAGATTCACATAAAAGTTGCAAAAATAATAGAGACTATTTCAATATACCTTTTATCCAATTTATCCAAATGTTACTGTTTTACTCTATTTGCTATATCACTTTATCATGTTCTCTGTCTTTCTCTATGTTTCTGTTTCTGTCTCTTCTCCTCTCTCTATATCTATCTATATCTATCTATATCTATCTATATCTATATCTATATCTATATCTATATCTATATCTATATCTATATCTACATCTATATCATCTATCTATCTATATCTAATATGCTAAATGTCCTTCCCTCCATCAGAGTAATGATGTCACGTAGCAACGCCTGGCTTCCTCTCCCTGGTGACCACTAGCCTCCTTGCAGTGTCTTCAGCCCAGGAACATGACTTGCTTTATAGCCAGGTGGAAGCATTTCACACTTTAACCAAATGTCTGTGAAGCATTTTTCCGTGCCTCATCTCATTTGATCCTCACAAAAGTCCTGGAGTAGGTAGATAGGAGACTTGGTGGAAGCCTATTTTCTTTTCATTAGCTGGAAAACAGAGATTTAGAAAGTTTGGAAACTTGACCCGACTGAAAATAAGTAAGGAATGATGGACCTTGAAAATGACTTCAAGTTTTCTCACTGCACAGAATATAGTCAAACACTGCTGCAGTTAAACATTTTACCGTTTGTCCTTCCTGCATGATCTATAATAATAATCTGCTTCGTGTTGATATTTACTGTTGTGTTGCTGATAATTACCTAAAAGAGAAGTTGGAGTGCTTCACTGGGCTAGAAAAAGTTCAGCTAAATCAGAAAGCAGGTCTAATTAAGCAAGTTTATTCTATATCTATAAAAGGCTAAGTTGACTCGCTCATGCATGATATATATAAAGCTCTAGTTGGAGCCAATCGAATGCGTGGGTTTCCATCTGTCATTGTCAATCGTGAATTGGGTTGACACTTCTATTATAGAGAAAGGGCGAATAGCAGTATTAAAATATTTCTTCTAATTAATTTCCTTTCAGTGTGCATGAATTCATGCACCAGGCCACTAATATAATATATATATATATATATATATATATATATATATATTATTAATTATTTAAGAGTAAGTTGCAAATGTGATGTCCCTTTACCCCTTAAATATTTTTTTTTCTTTTTCTTTTTTTTTTTTAAAATATATTTTATTGATTTTTTACAGAGAGGAAGGGAGAGAGATAGAAAGTTAGAAACATCGATGAGAGAGAAACATCGATCAGCTGCCCCCTGCACATCCCCACTGGGGAAGTGCCCGCAACCCAGGTACATGCCCTTGACCGGAATCGAACCCGGGACCCTTCAGTCCGCAGGCCGACGCTCTATCCACTGAGCCAAACCGGTTTCGGCCCCCTTAAATATTTTATTATGAATTTTCAAAAAGCATTCACTCACTTATATAATCACAATACAGTTAGCAAAATCAGTAAACTAAAACTATAAGCCTTATTTACATTTTGCTAATTATCCCGTCACAGTCCTTCATAGTAACAACAGCAGCAATAACAAAATATAAACAAAATCTTGCCCAAGATTCAATCTAGGATTACACTTTATGTTTAGTTGTCATGTATTGAGATAATTTTCATGATAGTGGTTGGATGGCCATGATAGTCAATGTGTCATTGATTTGTTGTTATTTTTCTTCTGTTGGGCTGATAAAAATCTTGTCTCTGATGTTTTTTAATTCTATTATCATTCTCGTCAAATGGATGTACTCACTTTGTAATAATTATTTTATACAGTAGATTTTCATAATGATGGTTTTCTACATGGCAATATTATTTAATGTGAGAGACCAAATAATAAAAAAAATATATCAAAAATTATTTGCAGTAATTTAAATCCTTAAATGTGATGGTATTCTCTTAAAATACTATTTCAATATTAACTAATCCTTTCCAGGATTAGTTTATTAACTTGTTTAATGATATAAAACAATTTCTTATCCATCTGCCTCTGCGGCAAAAGTTTTAGTGTACTTGAATATTGTATTAAATAATATTTTAGTCTTCATCTATTTATTTATACTGAATACAAGAGAATTCAGATCTTCATTTGTTGTGTATAAATATATTATATTTTATGGATGTGGTCTCACCTTAATATATTGATCTCTAGAAATAATCAATATATGAGCTACAATTTAACAATTCAAGGAATTAATTTGAAAAAGACAGTCAATAACTGTCACCTTGAAACAATAGCTTTATTCCCTTTTCTCATAATGCAGTAACTGCTCCTCTGCTGCTATCAATGTCACTAAAAAATGTGTCAGTGCAGTGATTATAACTTGGTCAGTTTTCCAAACAGAGATAATTTCAACATCATAAATGTGGTATTCGGGTGTTATGCCACTTTAGAATTCATATCAGCTTCTTTCTTGGCCTTCCTTCCTTACATTTGTGAAGATTTAGAATGGCAATATTCCAAACACAATAGTCAGTCCTTTCTCTCATCTGCTGTTCTTACTTTTGTATCTGTTAAAATTCAATATGATAATTTTAAAGTTTTCCAATCAGTAAACACTTTTTTCCCCGTGTATATATATAGGCCAGCTATGGGTGATGAATATTCATTCTGTGGCATATTAACATATAGCATACATTTTTTGACTCTGAACATATTACCTATGAGAGATTTTTCACTGAACTTGCTACTGCTGCTATTGATTGGCAGCACAGCCCAGTCCCCATTCCCTTCTTTCCTACTTGTGACCCTAACATATATTATGAATGTTATAAAAGAAACTGGAACTGATTTCACTAGTTTAGTTAGTGAAACTAAAATAAATGGAAAAATTAAAACAGCACTTTCTATGTAATGGGCTCTGCCAGATTCTTCAGTAGATGACAATCAGTCATTCAATATTTTGGTCCTTTATTATATCCTATCTCAGTCACCAAGGCATTAGAAAGCTTAATATAAATGATTGGGCTGCTATAACTTTATTAACCCATTGTTCTTGTAATTGGGGTCTACTGAATCCTTGGAGTCAGCTTAATGAGGTATACCTAAAGTTGATGAGAACTCTGAAGTGGAAACTGTGTTTTATTTAATAATACAGGTTAGGTATTTTTATTAGTGTGCAAAGATAAGGTGATTAAATGCCCTTTCACCTGGCTTTTCTAATAATGGTCTGTGAAAGTATTGGATATATAGTTTGTGCATTAGCTACAGAACATATTCTATAATGTATGCCTTATTTATCCTTCAAAACAAAATTTGTTTATTGCAAAATGTTCCTTAATATCCCATTGTTGAAATAATAGTGCAGTAAATGGAATGCCATTTAAAAAAAACCTTTCAGGACCAGAACTTGTTTAATATGAGATAAATCTTTATCCAAGATATACAAATCGATTCAGTGGTGATTATGGTTAAGTTATTTACATCATTAGAAGAAGAGGTGGGTTTACCAGTAGTTATAATTTATTCATGTATAGATATGATACTTTCTATTCAATAATGATCTATAGCCGGCTCTCAATTTATTTACATATATGTTTATACAATGTTTGCATGAATAAGTTTGCTCTGAGAATATTCACAATGTAATTATGGTAACTGTAAAATAGTTATATGTGAAATAAGTGGAGAACATGGTAAAATAGAGTCATCTAATGAAAATACATGGATCTGCCCTAACCGGTTTGGCTCAGTGGATAGAGCTTCAGCCTGCGGACTCAAGGGTCCCAGGTTCGATTCCGGTCAAGGGCATGTACCTGGGTTGCGGGCACATCCCCAATAGGGGATGCACAAGAGGCAGCTGATCGATGTTTCTCTCTCATCGATGTTTCTAACTCTCTATCCTTCTCCCTTCCTCTCTGTAAAAAATCAATAAAATATATTTAGAAAAAAAAGAGAAAATACATGGATCTGATGTTTGTAAGTGGATGTATAGGGCACTTGGAGAGTATTCTATTTTCAGCCATATCCTGTTTGGAAATACATTTCCCCTGTTAAAATATATTTTAGGGATTTTGATGAGAGTTTACCTAAGAAAATAAAATCCTAACTTTCTTGATAATAACTAGGAAAATAAAAATCAGCCGGCTAACCATACTTATAATGATCTGGATATCCAGAGACATTGTATAAGAAAGTCAACCCAGGGACTGTTCTCAATTGTATCTTCTTAATGCAGTTTTAACATGAAAAAGAGGACTATGAATGGATAATGTAATTGCTGTTGCTGGATATAGCAAGAGTTACTGCATCTTTTTAATTTATGAAACTGGGTTTGTATATCTCTTCATCAGCACCATATGCTTTTAATCTTTTGGTATGCTGCAAAGCAAAATGTGATCACAATTACTGCACAATAATTTTTCTAATTTATATTCATCCCAAATGTTTACAATGTATTAATTAGCTGTGGTTGGCATCTTATTCACTCTCCACTACTACTGCTACCTGTCTAAAGATTGGTAATATTCCTACGGTGAAAAAACAAAAATATCAATGAGTAATGGTTCTACAGCTTATTTCGTAAACTTTAATAGTCTTATCACACTTGTTAGCTATATATCCTCTTATCATTGGCCCCATGATAGCATATACTCAACTTCTAAATGGGATGAACAATGGCTGGTGCCAAAAGAGGTCATGTTTATATTGCTGGGTCACTGAACTTCTTTCTCTTTAGTTTCCATGCCTATAAAACAGATAAAGCAATACTTGCACATGTTTTTCAGAGTGCAAACCGAGATAATGGATGTGAAGACATGTTAAAATTTTAAAACATATGTAAAAGATAATCTCCCAGCCCTATCTTGAAAAATACAGAAAAAAAATTTGAATCAGTAAGAGAACTTGGAAAAGTTTCAGTATGTTTTATTTGTAGAAAAGTTAGTCCCCATTCTTAGGAGGGGTAGAGGCAAAATTGGAAAATGACTTTATGAAGAGACTGAGGAAACATTTTAGTGACATTTGAAGCATGCATTTTCAGGCCCCGATGGTGTTACCTGGAGAGTTTCACTGTCCTGAAATAGAGGTGGGATAGAGACAAAGTACCTCAGCAAAAACATCTGGTGAAAGAGGCTGTCACATCTAAAATAAGGAGAAAGGGGCAAATTAGAGCAACCGTGGTTACCTATTTTCTAGTCTCTTCCTTCTTCCACATGTCTTCCCAATTCCTTCACAAACTGTGGCTTTTTGTGTTGCTTTTTAGTTTTAAAATCCAGCCACCTCCCCGAACCCCCTCCATAGTTAGGGAATGGGGAAGGAAGGATAGATGGGAGAGAAATCAGAACTAAGTCAATACCCACAACGATTGTACGCTAGAAGCATGTTGCTGTACAACAACATCGCCTGGAGCCTCTTTATTGGTTTATCAATGAACATCCTACTGCTTCCCGGAGATGTAGGTCAGGCTCATTGAGGACAGGAGTCACCTATCCCATGCAGTCTTCGTTATGATTCCAGACTGGGTGCGCTGCTAATTCCTGCACATTGGAGCGCATCTGAGCCACAAGAGCGGAGACACCTGTGCCTTAGGGACGCTGGGAAAGTCCCATCTACCTCCGGGAGACTTTCCCTCGTGCTTTCCCCATCCCCTCAGCTGCTCACTCCTCATCCCCATCCTTCCTGCCGTCTTGGCCCCGAGCTTCTCTGTTTAGCGGGTGCTTTTCCCGCTCTCTCCCCTCTCGAATCCCAGCTGAAGCCCCAGAGCTCCACACAACTGGGCATGTCTAACAACCAGGGAAGGCTTGAGCTGCAAGAAGAAAGCGCTTGCACCTTCTGCGCTCCCCTCCCCTCTGCAGCTGTCGCCTGCCAGTCAGGCGATCCGACGTGCGGGGCGACCCAATGAGGGCCCGCGTCCTTCGCGAGGGCCCCGCCTCTCCCGGCACCCCCACCAATGAATGGCTGGCGGAGGTGGGACGCGTCCTGTTCCCGCCTCTCCAGTTAAGGCGGCTCGGGTGAGTGGGGGGGCTCGGCGCGAGCGAGGGACGACGGAAGGGACGGGCAGGTGTGGGCGCTGGGCCGCGCAGCCCGACGGCTGGAGTCGCAGGTGCTCGGTGCTCCGGCCGGTGCGGACGCGCGGAGATCCCCTCGCCGCGGGAGGCGGAGCAGCGCGGGAGCCAGGCGCTGCCCCGCGACCCTGCGTCCGAGAGAGCGGAACCCAGCGCTTCGCCCGTGGACGGTCCGAAGTCTGCGCTATGGAAGAGGAGAAATATTTGCCTGAGCTGATGGCAGAGAAAGATAGCCTGGATCCATCTTTTGTGCACGCCTCGCGCCTTTTGGCGGAAGGTAGGACTTGTCCCCGCAGATGGGCGCAAACCATCGGCCGCCCATCTCACCCGAGGCTGGGTTCGGAGAGTGAAGTTGGGGAGGGACGCCTGTCTCCTTCGCAGAAACTGTTCCCCCGAAGATGCTAGCTCCGGAGCCTGTTCTCTGGGCGGCCAGCGATGCTCCCACTCCTTTATGTCTTAATTTGGGGCAGACCGAAGCGGCCAGATCTAATGGCAGTGGTGATGTGACCTGTTAGGATCATTGATAGAGAAACCATAAAGTGTATCGCGGTTGCAGGGATGTTTTCACTTCGCAGAGGGAAGGGGGATCAGTTTGGGAGTAAATAGTGACCAGTGCAGTGTTCTACGAGCTTCTTGCAGCATATCAGCATTTTTTTTTTCCTTTTCTTTCCTGCATTTGGGAAGTGATGTGAAACCCTTTAGTCTAATTACAGTCTTTCCTATGGAAAGTCTTGGAATTAGCCCAGATTAAACTATGCACGTACTATGCATGTTCTTCTATGTTTGTGAATGTGGCAGAGGCTAAAGTGGTTATCAGTTTATTTGAAGTGTGATAATTGGTTTACTCTGCGAGTTACCGGTCCCTGGGAACACTTCACAATTGATCAACTGTTTCACCAAGTGTGCATTTTCTTTTGTGTACCTGTAATGCCAAAGGAGATTTCATTCCCAGAGGAACATATATGTCTTGTCTTTTGCGTGGCTTTGAAAGGTTTTTTAAACACACACACACACACACACACACACACACACACACAAACTTCATGAGAGGAATATTAATCAAATTACTCCACTTATCTCGTTATAATGCCATCTAGCTGATAAAGATACAGTATCTGTAGTAATCTACACAAGCCTTTTTAAAAACAACTTTAGATTTTTTTTTTGATGAGTGCTTCATTAATAATGAATTGCTTCATTATTAAACTGACTACAGTGCAGTTTTGTAGCTGAGGTTTTTATGGACTTACCTATAGCCAAACTAAAAGTGACAACTTCCTCTTCCTCAGCCCTTCAGCATTAGAGAACTGTTTTCTTTTTTGAGACTTAGTTGTACATGGCAGGGAAAATTCTGATCCTCCATGTGTGATTCAAATAGACATTAGGTTTATTCAAATATTTTAATAATAGATTATTATTTTAATCATAAAGTATAAGGTGTTTTATTCCATTTTTACATACTAAACAATTAAAAAAGATTTGTAATCAAAATACTGAACTTGTGAAACAACTAAACTGTTTTTCAAGAAACAAGTTGGTATTGTAGAGGATTTGGGAAGGTAAAAGACAATTCTGCTTACTACTCTCAAAAATAGAAATTAAAGTTGAAAAGTAAAGTCAATTACAAAAACTATTGAAAAACAAAGTAATACATAAAATAAAGAGTATTGAAAATTAATGAATTATTAAATGCTTAGGATTGTTCAAAATAATTAAAAATGAAACTAAGCTTGCAAAATGGTTTACTTCAATATGTTTTCCAGAAGTGTCTTTAGCTGATAATGTCTTTAAAGTGAAAATAAAAAAAACAACAACAACAAATAAAAAGTGATCATTTTCTCTGAACTGCTCTTTGGGACAGCAGGATCAATAATTAATTCATCTTTCACTAATGAGAGTTAGTGTACTTTTGAAAACTGCCACGCTAAAGGGATGCATGTGAGAAAACCTTAAAAGAGTACAAAGTCTTCTAGGGTTGCTGAAACAGTCAGAGAAATCTATGCATCTGGTTCCTTAACATTTTTATCTTACCCAGGAACTTGATTTTTTGATACTTAGGAACCTGTTCAGATGTCCTTGTAATTTAATTTTTTCCCAGTAGGGGGAAGTATCCCCTGCTTTTGTAAAGCCTGAAGCTCCTAAATAGAGAGAAAAGCATCTAAGAAACAAAGAGAGATGTCCAAATTTCACAGAATCATGAGGAAAAGAGAATGAAATAGATGATGGTAATAATCTTGGAGTTTATAAAGAGGTGTGCAAAAAGATGCACAAGGTATAAATTAATTTTCTAATTGTACTTTTTCTGGGCTTATTAAAAAGTATAAGGTGAGTGTGCTTTGGAATCTTTAATAAATCTTAATGTGCATTTTACATTATAGATCTTTCATTATCATTTCAAAGACCGTTTGCCAAGATTTCCAGGTTTCTGTTCAGATCTCTAGAGGAGAGTATTGTTGAGATGATTTTATATCTCATACCTGGAAATGCACTGATTGAAAGCAGTGGCTATAAATAAACCTGACATAGATATTCATTTGGAAGGAAGGTGCACACTGAAGTACATTTCAGTCAGTACTGTGCAGACAGTCTCAAGACTGAGTGAGTAATAAAAATGATCCAGATGATTCACTTCGGAATGATTTTTCCGGAAACTGATATCTGTAAGGGTAGTGATATGAACCAATGAGCTTTCATAATGGTTTACTTTGCTGTTGTGATTGGTGATAGATGCCAATTAGTGCTCAATATTGATTGCTTTGTTTGGAATTGAAGGCCATGGGGTTTAAAGTACTAGTACTAGTTTTTTAGTTCTTTTGTCATTTTTGTTGTGTGTGTTTTTATTTCACTGGTTTCTGCTGTCTGTTTTCAGTAGGAAGGATCCAGAGAAAGCTAATGGAAGAGCCTAAACATTTTATGTATTTTAACTGTTACTTTGAAAATATCTTGAATAATATGGTTCAAAGAGTATTTATAATATGTTTGATTAATTAAAATAATTATTTTCCTGTGATTATAATATTATTTAATTATCCATTTGTTATGGAAGGTGCTTTTGAATATGATAAAACAGCAAACTCAGCATGGTCCTTAAAGTTGCTTGCCAGATGAAATTAGATGAGGTTATTTATACCTACTACTTCTGGGAAGTGCACTAAACTGTGAATTCAGATACCTGGATTTTAATTCCACTTTTGCCTAAACTGATTCTTGATAAGTAAGATTCCCTTCCCTGGGCCCAGTTTCCTTGTCTCTCAAATTAAGGAGTTGGACTAGATAATCTATATGTATCTTTGTAATTCTAGTTAAGTCTGGGACTACTGCTGATACAGAGGAATGGTGTTTGTGTATTCAGAACACTAAAATCAATGGTTGAACATTTTTTTTGAAAAATTTTTCTTCCCTCCTAGTTTAATGATTAATGTAATTTGAGGCATATACATTATTTTGGGCACTCAGGACAGATTTATGTTCTTAAGTCTATTGAACTGTAATGGAGACTTGGGGCTGAAAATGTGTATACATGGAAATATTCTTGTTTGCATTCAAGCAGGCCTATCTGGTGGCAGACATAGATCTGTTCAAATCCATAGATCCCATTATAGTGATTCCATACCCTCCGGAGGATTAATAAGTTCTTATCAAATTGAGAGTGTTTTGGGTCCTCTGATTGGCATGGCTTTGTAACCTGAATTCTTCATCATTGTTTTTGACTCAAATATTGCCAAATATCCCAACAGTTCAAATGTGGTTTTTTTTTTTTACTTTTGTTTTTTAAACTTAGGTTCTATTTTCAAATTTTGGTGAAAAGCTTGGCTGTCCATCTAGGATTGGATTCCAAGCTGCTGATATAGCTTTTAAAACCACACAAGAAATGGGGATTAACATTTATTTCAAACATTTATTTGTAGTGACTTATCTACATTTAGATCCTCAATAAAGATCATTTTTAATTTAGATTGTGTTTATTAAAATATTTTTCATAAAGCATGGTGCGCTCTTAAGTGAAGATATTGGTATAATGTCTAAAATCAGCTTCTGATAAGAAATGATAATCATGTGACTTTTCCTTTAATTAATGTAATCTCTATTTTTTTTTTACTCTCAATATATTTACTTATGTTTCTTAAAGAAAAGAAAACTGACAGAAAAGCTAAATTCAAGGTTTAACTTTGATCTTCAATTAAAAAACATTTACAATTTTGTAAAAAAAAGTCTGATTAAACAAACAATACATTCAGTATAGGGTGGTGACACTTCTGCCAACTGTAAAATTTCCTCCCTGACTCTCATCAGGCCTAGTTCTTTACAGGTTAAAAATGCTGTTTCTGACAATATATGTGGTATTTTATATAAGTATATAAATGGGATATTTTGTTCAAATATAACAAAAGCATAAGCAGAAAGTATATAGATGTAACATGATACTTTCAAGATTTCTCTTACCATGTTAATGGCATCATGGACTGGACCACAGCTTGAAGTTTGATTTTGTGAGAAAATAAACACTGCCTTATTTTTTACTTACTTCTGAGTGAAATTTGAACTCATAAATCAAACTATGAAATAAATAACCTTATGAAAAAATGACTCCAGTGAAGGTTTTAAAATATCATGTTCCCTTAGTCAATGGTTACTTGTCAGTATTTTACTTGGGCTTGATTAACTCTAGTCCTGTGTCTTAAAGGTTAATTTCAAATCTCCTGGGGCCTCTTCATAAACCCATATATCCTTCTTTCTGGGAAGCTGATTTCATCCTCTGTTTTCTGGGGGGAAGTAGATGTGTATTTTCTGATGCCTTCAACCTCCTACTATCTAAAAAACACCATACTTCTTCTTATTATCTTTCATTCTCAGAAGATGAACTGTTTCTTTTTTTGTTCAAGGCGGATTTGTTCACCCGTATCCTTAACCCTGATACTCACCATCTCCGCCAGACTTGTTCTATAGTTATATCCTTACTCCAGTGTCTCTAACTTCTTCCTCCCTGTCTATTCTTTCCTTGTAGCAGTCTGTAAACTTGATCCAATCTGAACTGCTTTTAAAAAGTAGAATTCTTTTTTCACTTGCCAAAAGTAATAAATCTTTCTTGACATTTATCTTCCTTCATTTTCTTAAACTTTTCAATAAGTCTATACTAAGCTGCCTCACTTTTTCAGTTTACCTCTTCAAAGCTCATCATAAAACCAGTGTCCCTAGTGACAGAATCATCTCTTAATTGCCAAATCCAATAAAATGTTTCTGACCTCTCATCAGGTCTCTTGGCTGCATTTTCCATTGTTGACCTTTTTCCAATTTTTTTTTTTTGTGTGTGTGTGTGGCTTTTCCTTTGACTTCCAAGCATTGCCAGCACTATTGGTTTTACTCTTCTCTATTTCTTACCCTCACCATCCTCCATCCTTCTCCTCCCTGCCTGAACACATACTGTGCTATCCGAGTGATTCATTCAAAATCAAAGTGTGACCATGGCCCACTTTTTAATAATATTCTCTTTTAGCAGGCCACCTCTGACACAATGTCAGCAGAGGGAGAGGGGGCACCACCCTGATACTTCTGGGTGGAGGTGAAAGTTCAGTCTTTCCACCAGGTGTCCATTGACAACACTGGCAAGGAAGGGGAGGAACACATTGTTCCCCTACCCTCGTGTCCTCTGGAGGAGTGGGAGACCTCATTCCTGCTGGAACATGTTGAAAGTTCCAGAAGGAGTGAGACTTCTGATAACTCCTACTTTGGAAGGAGAAGGGTGGCTTGTTACTGTTCAGAAGGGTGGAAATCCAGGATCTCCATGTGGCCCCATTGACACTCTAGGAGGCCTCCTTATTGTGTGTGGAATTAAAATCCTTATTCCCCATTCAATCTTCTTTAATTCTGAGGAGACAGAAGGAAGCTAAGTAGATAGTGGTGAGACCACAGGAAAGGAAGTAGAACTGGGAACCCAACTAAGCGGAGTTACTAGGCCATGGTCGGCAAACTGCGGCTCGAGAGCCACATGCGGCTCTTTGTCCCCTTGAGTGTGGCTCTTCCTAAGCCGTAGGAGTACCCTAATTAAGTTAATAACAGTGTACCTACATATATAGTTTAAGTTTAAAAAATTTGGCTCTCAAAAGAAATTTCAATCGTTGTACTATTGATATTTGGCTCTGTTGACTAATGAGTTTGCCAACCACTGTATTCCAATTGGGCGGGGAAGGTAGGGCATTCATGAGAGAGGCATGGACTTTAAAATGTATGGATATTGCTAAGACAGGCAGTGTGCAGACAACCAGTCACAAGACAGTAAGGCATATAAACCAATCCAAAGGATATTGCTCAGGCAAAATTCTTTGAAAAGACCTATTAGGAGTTAGCAAGACTACCCACCCCTTAAATTAAAAGGCACACACTTCCTCTCTCTCTCACTCTCTCTCTCGCTCTCTGGCAATCAAGGGTTCCTGACATTCCTTCCTGTGATAGGGGAGCACATTCCTCCTTCTACATGGCTTATGGCCATATGGGCCTCCACACATGGATCATCAGACTTTAATTAGCTTGGATACTAAACTGCTCCTGGCTGTCACATGGAAAGGAAGCTCTGGACACTGGCCTGCTCCTGGAACCCCAGCTACACCTTTCCCAGGACTGGCTGCTCCCAATAAACTTTGCTCCTGTTCATTGTTTTTGTCTGTGACTTCATTCTTCGATTTTCGCAAGACAAGAACTCGGACTCAAGCAACACCCACACTTTTTGGTATCAATTCCACCCAGAGGGCAAAAGGATGCCTCTTAACAGCTGGGTCAGATTGGAAGTCTAGGCTCCCTATTTAACCTTTCTTGACAGGGGTGAGCAGGAGACACCTTTTTTTTCTTTTTATTTTTTTCCACTGTTGTTTAGCTGGAGCAGGAGGCTTGTTGCTAAGTGTTTTCTGTTTTTCTAGGTTGCCCTTTTTCTAATCCCTTGGCCAGAGAAAGCAGGCTTTTCCTAAGGCTTTTGTTTACCTCTTTTGTCTGTTTCTATTGATGTTTATGGATTGCCAGCTTTCCAGTACCCACTTTGGCATATATGAGATACAAGAAAAACTAGGGAGACCATTGCCTTGCTGTTCCCGGGTCTTGTGGAGCCCAGTTAGCTTGCCACCTTCATTCCAGACTGTGGTTTATCTATACTAATAAAAGGGTAATATGCTAATTAGACTGGGCATCTTCCAGACGTCCTTCTGGACAAAAGCCACAGCTGCTGCAAGGGCCCGTGGTATGGGAGAGGCACTGCTGCCGCCATGGGAGAGGCCTTGCTGCAGGCCAGTCCAGCACCGCGGCTCCAGTGGCCCCTTTCGTAGAGGCAGCACAGGAGAGGTGGCAGCGTGGGAGAGGCCAAGGCACGGGCTGGTCCAGCGTCATGGCCCCCACTGCAGAGGCAGTAGGAGAGGGGGCTGTGTGGTCCCGGTCCCAGTACTGCCCCTTCCGCAGAGGCAGCCACAGAGGCAGCAGCTCAGGCCTGGTCCTGGCACCACACCTCCACAGAGGCTGGATAGGATGCAACCTGCTGTGCCTCAACCTCCCTAAGCCCACCCCCCAGCCAGCCTGGCCCCAGATGTCCCACCACCCACCAGTGGGTGGGGGGCAGGGCCAGCATTAAGAAGCGAGGGCCAAGGGCCAGCAGCCAAGGGCAGCAGCCGTGGTGGCTGGCAGTGGCACCAGCAGTGGGGTGATGGGGGCGGTGCCTTCCCCTGATCAGCCCAGTCACCTCCCGCAGAGGGAGGCCAGACTGTGGCTTAGGCCCGCTCTCTGAGCGGGCTGTCAGTAGGACATCCCCTGCGGGCTCCCAGACTGTGAGAGGGCGTAGGCTAGGCTGAGGGACCCCTCCCCACCCCCGCCTCCCATGCACGAATTTTCGTGCACTGGTCCTCTTAGCTGATATATAATATCCCATCTCCATTTATTTGTGTTTCTTTATTATCGGCCTTAATTTATTTCTTTATGACATTTTCTTGTGAATGTATGCTAGGCCTAGTACATTAATATTTCATTAGCAATTTATATAAGAATGAACATAACTAGGATAAATCCATGTTAATAATGGGCAACTATTTTTTTTTATATATATACTCGCTTTATCCAATTTCAAAGAGACTTTGTGACATGGTACCTGAGAGTGGGAACAAAGTGAGGTCTGATCATTATTTCTAGTTTCTGTTGAAGTATACAATCTAGATTGAAGCTCTTTCTTCCCACAGGAGCTGTAAAAGGGAAGAAAGTTTTAAGAAACACTTGGAAATAAGTCTACAGTGTCACCAGCTTTCTTATGCCCTTATTTGTTTGAGCATCTGATTTGATCTTTTTTGCCCTGAATATTTATTATGAGAAATGCATTTTAATTGTCATATTCTGATACCAGTTTGTTTTTATAAATGTAAGATTTAATATATTCATAGATTTAAATGTGTTCCTTTTGCTCACATTGTGAATTTTAATAAAATAAGCATAATGTGGAAATAGATTTAAAAAATGACTACTGGGTAATAGCTGATTTCCCAAATTCATCTTAGCAAATATCCATATTGTATCACTCCTTTTTCTGGAGAATGGAGAATCCTGAAATGATCAATGTATTATTTGTCAAAAACTTGAGAACTCACAGCCAAGCATCCTTTGCTCAATCATTATTAACTATCATGGGAAATAAGTCATTTGTAGCATATCCACCATTGCTTACCTTTGCCTCATGAACATAACTTTCAAAAAGATTTTGTTGTAGAGAAAGATAATAATCAAGAACACCTGAATGACATTTTTTAGGCCATTTACTATAGATACCCTTACAGTTTAGCTACAGTTTGGGGGAGAAATATCGACGGGCGTGGACTCTGCTGTATTTGACTATAACATATATGCCCTTGAATGTGTGTTGGTAACACCTGTCTGGAATATGTGCTTTTGGTATATGAAGAGGTATCAGATGTGTAATTTATTAGTTTTTAAATTGTCTGGGGAATTCAACAATATGCCTAAGGTATAAATAACTAGGATTGGGAAGATCTGCTGGATTTTATGTACTTACGATTTCCTGGGAATTTAGAGGAGGTCATGACTCTTGTTGGACATGGTAATTATAGATTCATCATCATCATCATCATCATCTTCATTGCTGTCCACATTAAGGGGGAGATTACTCTTTATCAGGTACTGTGCTAACATGCTTTGCATGCATTATCACACTTAACCCACCCACCAATGAGATAGTTATTAGCATTAACTTTTTTTAACAAATGAGAAAATTAAGAATTGAAGAAGTTAATTTATCATAAGTCACAAAGCAAATGAATTATAAAGCTGAAACCTGGCTTTCTTACCCAAAGTCCATATGTTACCATTACACCGTACTGCTCTTGCAGGGGAGACACAACTGGAATCAGGCTAGGAAGGAAGCCTAGATATTAATGTGTGATGTATGTCTAGGAGGTCAACATGGTTGTTGTCCTTACCTTCTGAAATATGTTCCTGATGCAAGTATTGGATACATTATTACACAGTATTGTTAAATAATTAAAGTGCATATGTAAAAGTCAAGTGCAATTATAAATAGGAAAATTGGTCCGAGTGCAGAATTGTGTTAAGGATTATCGAGGCAGCTTAACTTTTCTGTATGTCTTATATTGACTGTTGTTTCTAAGGAAGTTTGGTGATTCCAGGCGTATTGTTTTGTTTTGTTTTGTTTGATCCAAAAAGGGATTGGAGAACTTCGTGTGATTTTCTAAGGTATTTTTCTTATTTTTGGGATGCTTCTAGAAAGGAAGAACAACTATGAGTCTCTTTCTTGTGTCTTGAGGCAGTGTTGGTTTTGTTTAAAATTTGGAAGCAAGCAGATACACGTATTGTCAGAAATCAAGAACTCAGAAACATGGCTTGGTTTAAATGTCATCTACGGGTTTTTGAGGTTTTAAGATTCAATAACTTCCAAACAGATTGGTTGGTATTAGTATACTGTTATCAGAAATGGCACAGTTGATGCCCATCTCCTTTAAAAAATTAAAATTTTACTTTTCTAATAGAAAAGCAGAATGAGTGTGTTTCCTGTGGAGTGTAGATATATTTTGCAAGTTCATAGAATTGTATAACAGAAAATGATGTGTCCTGACTACAGCTCAGGAGAGGGAGCCTCTATGATAAAATTCAGTAAAGAGGATGAAGGAGAAGAAAATTTGTTAATTTTGAGAAGAAAGGGATAAATCAAGTAATAGCTACTTTAATTGAACATGCATTCTGACTGAGGTCCTTATCCTATCTAATAAAAGAGAAACATGGTAATTAGCCGTACATCTGCTACCTTTCCCATTGGCTAATCAGGGTGATATGCAAATTAACTGCCAGCCAAGATGGCAGCCGGCAGCAAGGCAGCTTGAAGCGAACATGAGGCTTGCTTGCTTCAGTGACGGAAGACTCCAACGTTCCCTGCCTGCCGCTGCCGGCCTCTGAGCTTGCAGTTTGAAACATTGTTACAAATATAGAAGCTAAACAGAACCCCAGAAACCTGCTTTCAGCGAGCCGGGATCTCAGAGCTGGAGTTGAAACAGTGTTTCGATTATAGACCCCCAAAAAACCAGATACCTGCTTTCAGCAGCGGAGGCCTAAGAGCTGGAGCCAAACCTCAGAGCTAAAGCTGGCCCAGAATAAAAAAAAAAAAAAAAGGAAAAAAGGAGCGGTTGGGAGCTTCAGTCACCCCCAGCCTGAAAACAGCCCTCAGCCCCTCAGCCAGACTGGCCAGGCACTCCAGTGGGGACCCCCACCCTGAAGGGTGTGTGACCAGCTGCAAACAGCCATCATCCCCTCATCCAGGCTGCCCAGGCACCCCAGTGGGGACCGGCACCCTGATCCAGGACACCCTTCAGGGCAAACCAGCTGGCCCCCACCCGTGCACCAGGCCTCTATCCTATATAGTAAAAGGGTAATATGCCTCCCAGCACCGGGATCAGCGGAGCCGCGAGGCCTTCCAGCACCTGGATCAGTGTGACGGGGGCAGCGCCCAAACCCCCTGATCGCCCTGCGGCTCTGTGTGTGACAGGGGGCGGGGCCACAATCTCCCTATCCACTCTGCTCTGTTCGTGACAGGGGAAGGCACCCCAACCCCCTGATCAGCCTTGCCCTGTGCCTGATAGGGGGGAGCTCCCCAACCCCCTGTTCGCCCTGCGGCTCTGTGTGTGACAGGGTGTGGCTCCCCAACCCCTGATCAGCTCTGCTCTGTGTGTGACAGGGTGCGGAGCCCCAACCCCCCCCACGGGCCCTGCTCTGAGTGTGACGGGGTAGAGCCATAACCTCCCCATTGGCCCTGCCCTGTGTGTGACAGTGGCGGCGCCCCAACCCCCTGATCCTCCCTGCTCTGTGTGTGACAGGGGGCGGTGCCCCAATTCCCCTATCGGCCCTACTCTGTGAGTGACAGGGGGGAGCTCCTCAACCCCCTGATTGGCCCTGCTCTGTGTGTGACAGGGGGCAGCTCCCCAACCCCCTGATTGGCCCTGCTCTGTGCGTGACAGGGGGTGGCGCCGCAACCTCCCCATTAACCCTGCCTTGAGTGTGACAGGGGGCGGTGCCCCAACTCCCCAATCAGCCCTACCCTGAGCATGACTGAGGGTGGCATCGCAACCTCCCAATCCGCCCTGCTCTGTGCATGACAAGGGGCGGCGCCCCAACTCCCCAATAGGCCCTGCTCTGAGCCCAACCGGGGGCTGCACCTAGGGATTGGGCCTGCCCTCTGCCACCCAGGAGCAGGCCTAAGCCAGCAGGTCATTATCTCCCGAGGGGTCCCAGACTGAGAGAGGGCACAGGCTGGGCTGAGGGCCCCCCCCCCCCCCCCAAGTGCACAAATTTTTGTGCACCGGGCCTCTAGTATCTACACTAATAAAAGAGAAACATGGTAATTGGCGTACGACCGCTACCCTTCCCATTGGCTAACCCCCCTGTCACTCACAGAGTAGGGCCGAGATATGCAAATTAACTGGCAGCCAAGATGGCGGCCGGCAGCCAGGCAGCTGATGCGAACAGGGAGGCTTGCTTGCTTCAGTGACAGAGAACTCCAACATTCCCCGCCTGACTTGCCGGCCTCTCAGCTGCAACTCTCAGCAACTATGTTGCGAATAAAGAAACTAAAATACCCCAGAAACCTGCTTTACTCAGCGGAGCTTCAGCCAGCCGGACCGCAACATTGTATCAAATACAGACGGTAAACAAAGGCCAGAAACCTGTTTTCATCAGCCGAGGCCTCAGAGCTAAAGCTGGCCCAGAAGAAAAAAAGAAAAAAAAGAAAAAAGGAGCAGTTGGGAGCTTCAGTCCCAGCCTGAAAACAGCCCTCAGCCCCTCAGCCAGACTGGCCAGGCACCCCAGTGGGGCCCCACCCTGAAGGGTGTGTGACCAGCTGCAAACAGCCCTCAGCTCCTCAGCCAGACTGGCCAGGTACCCCAGTGGGGACCCCCACCCTGATCCAGGACACCCTTCAGGGCAAACCAGCCAGCCCCACCCATGCACCAGGCCTCTATCCTATATAGTAAAAGGGTAATATGCCTCCCGGCACCGGATCAGCATGACATGGGGCAGCGCCCAAACCCCCTGATCGCCCTGTAGCTCTGTGTGTGACAGGGGGTGGGTCCCCAGCCCCCCTGCCCCCCATGGGCCCTGCTCTGTGTGTGACGGGGTAGAGCCATAACCTCCCCATCGGCCCTGCCCTGAGTATGAGAGTGGCGGTGCCCCAACCCCCTGATCGGCCCTGCTCTGTGTGTGACGGGGGCAGCGCCCCAACCCCCTGATGGGCCCTGCTCTGTGCGTGACAGGGGGTGGCGCCGCAACCTCCCCATCCACCCTGCCTTGAGTGTGACAGGGGGCGGTGCCCCAACCCCCCAATCGGCCCTGCTCTGAGCCCGACCAGGTGCTGCACCTAGGGATTGGGCCTGCCCTCTGCCACCCGGGAGCAGGCCTAAGCCAGCAGGTCGTTATCTCCCGAGGGGTCCCAGACTGCAAGAGGGCACAGGCCGGTTTGAGGGGCCTCCCATTCCCCTGAGTGCACAAATTTTTGTGCACCGGGCCTCTAGTTATATATAAAAAGGCAGCTAATGTATCTATTTTATGGGGAAATATAAAGAAGCAGACTAGAGGGTAGCATAATCAATTAATATTTCTTATTTTTTAAAATATTCCCTCAGTATTTGTATTTATTTATTAATTTATTTATTTTCCATCACCATTTATTAATTCCCTTTATGCCTTCTTCCACCTCCACTCACCCCTCAAATTAAATGTTAGGCAAATGTTCCATTATAATGTGAAAGAGTGTCAAAAAGCAGCCATTAAACATAGAAACATTTAAAGATATTTAAGAATATTACTTGTTGAAGGAAATACCAAGATATTGCTTTGAAAAAACTTTTAGAAGAGTTACATATCTGTTACCACAGAGTCTATTGTTTCCTTTAAAATGCTTTTCTCCAGGGAATTTAAGAAATTTGTTTGTTTAGAAAATTGATTTATATGCAGTAATACACTTATTGTATAATAGAAGACAGGTGATGGCTGGTTACATAATATAATACATTTCTTATTATATGTTTAGGCATGTAAATATTATAAATGGAGAAATTTCAATGATTGTTATTTTGAATTAAAGAGCATTCATGTCTTAAGAGGGACTTAGGTTTTTCTTTTTGGAAGGCAAAAACTAGAGCTGCCATTTTATCCATCCAACTTCTTATGGAAGAGGGGGCCTTTAAGGAATTGTGTGACGATGAAAGAGCATTTGGTGTGCTGAGGGAAGATGGCATTTTATTAAATGATAGTGTTTTGGAATGGACTTCAGAATGATAGATGGCTATGCATTATTGCTCTAATATTCTGAAATTAGAACAAGATTGGAAATTATATAATTCCCATATAAGGAAAAGCTGGTAGAATAAAACAGTATAATAATGAAAAGCCATTTAATGAAATTATATGAAATGGTAACTATTTTGAATGATTTGCAATAAGCCAAATGGTATAAATAACTGGGATTGGGAACATCTGCTGGATTTCATATACTCTTTGAGTAAAATGAGTAGAGTGTGTGTGTGTGTGTGTGTGTGTGTGTGTGTGTGTCTGTATGTTTTTGTAAAGCATATGCTAGACAGGTAGTCTGTGAGAAATAGTACAGAGTTTGTCTAGTTGGTTCTTAATGCTTGTGACTGAGTTCTGTTTTGATTGAGGAGGAGGAGTTACAATTAAGTAAACAATTTTCATAGGATCTGCAAAATGCAATAATAAGGAAAATTGATGATTTTTAGGAGTCCCAGGAAGGGCCCCTAAAAACATCTACAGAGACCATGGAAAGCTTCAATTGGAAGGGGCATGTTGGTTGAGATCTAACAAATAAGTGGGATATGGCCAAGATTCAGTGAAGAAGGGGCTATAATTGAGGAGAATTATATATGGATACAGCAAACAACATCTCTAAACTCTGAAAAGAAAAAGAATATTTATTTAAATAGGTAGGAGTTCAGTGTTATATTGTGATTTATAATAAGAAATATATATTTTTGTCTTCTTCCCTGGTCCCTGCACTGAGCACCTAAAACCCTTGTAATTTCCTAAGTGCTGAGAGCTGTAAGATGTCCTTTTTATGTTAATGAGGTAGCTTTTGTACCCCACCTAAGGATGGAGCCTGTAACTTCAGTCCCACTTCCCTAACCTCCAGGAAGGTGAGAGGGGCTTCAGGTTGAATCAACTGCCAAATGGCCAAATTATTTAATTATTCATGCCTATTAGTGAAGAGCTTTATAAAAACCCAGAAGAACTGGGTTCAGAAATCTTCCCATTGGTGGAACACATGAAGATTTAAAAAGCTCAATCATGGAAACTCTGGGCCCTTCCTACAGCAGTCCCTCCCCCTCCCCCCCTTCCCATGCGCTTGTTTCTTCTCTGTGCTCCGGACATACATCCTTTGTAATAAACTGGTAATCTAATAAGTAAGATGTTTCTGTGAGTTCTGTGAGCGGCTCTAGCAAATTGAGGAAACCCTAGGAGGAGATCACGGAACCTCTGGTTTATAGTCAGCACCGCGGCCCCTTTCGCAGAGGCAGAGGTTAGGAGTACTGGTAACAACCTGGAATTGCAACTGGCCTCTGAAGTGCAAAGAAAGCATTGTTGGAATCCCCAATTTATATCTGGTCAGTCAGAAGCACAGATGACCACTTTGCTTGCAACAGGCTTATAAAGTGGGGCATGGGGCAGGCTTGTTGGACTGAATCCTTAACCTGAGGAGGTTTATGCTATCTCTGGGTAGATAGTATCAGAATTCAGTTGATTTCTTGGACATCTTGCTGGTGTCTGAGAATTGCTTGGTAGTGTTTGGGACTCTCCCCTACCCCACTCCCACCACACACACACACACACACACACACACACACACCCACACACACAAACACACACACACCAGGTTGGAATTTGGTCTAGGAAGCCAAAAGATTAAGTGTGTTTGAAAGATGCAGTAAAATAGCAAGCATCAAGAATAAGTGGTAGATGCTTATCACACTTATCTTGTCAACTGTGCTAGAAAGTTTGCACTTTATGCCAAAAGCAATGGTAAATCATTTAAAGGTTTTTAAAGGGGCAATTGTGACATCAGAATTTCATTTAAAGCATAATGTTGCTGCACTGTTGGGGAAGGATTTGACAGATAATAAGACATGGGCAGACCATCAGATAGATTGCGATCTAGGAGAGGATTTATGGTGACATGAATTCAAATAATGAGAATGCAGATGGGATGAAGTAGACAGAGCTAATAGAAATTTAGCAAGTGAAATATAAAGAATCCTACTGAATAGAGAGGATGAAAAACAAAGGGTAGTGAAGGCTATTGTCTAGGATGCTCTTAGTAATTGGTTTAATGGTGGTATCAGTTATTGAGACAAGAATTAAAAGGAGGTTAATGCTGAGTTCAGTTGGATATGCATTGAAAGGCATGTGGGGTGTTGAGGTATAAAGGCAGGTGGAGAGCTGGGTCTGGAAAAAGGTCTGGCTGCAGGCAGTGGTTTAGGTTTCATTAGCATGTAGGTCAGTGGTTCTCAACCTTCCTAATGCCGCGACCCTTTAATACAGTTCCTCATGTTGTGGTGACCCCCAATTTCATTGTTACAAATTGAACATAATTAAAGCATAGTGATTAATCACAAAAGCAATATGTAATTATATATGTGTTTTCCAATGGTCTTAGGCAACCCCTGTGAAAGGGTCTTTTGACCCCCAAAGAGGTTGCGACCTACAGGTTGAGAACTGCTGATGTAGGTGATATTTGACCTTAGGAGAAGAAGAGTTCACTCAGGGAGAGCATGGAGAGAGCAGCAGGAAGGAGATTTGGGATAAAACCCTGAGGAACATCAGCATTTAAGGGGAAGACAGAAGAAAAGTGGTCTGCAAAGCTGAGGAGTTTCTTAGAATGTAGGTAGGAAAGATGAAATGTGTCCAGAGTCAAGTAAATAGAATATTTGAAAAATGAGGGATTTGGTTAATATTTTCAGGAACTGTAGATAGGACAAGTGAGACAAAGATTTAAAATGTCTAGTGGATTTGGCAACAAAGAACAAATTGAGAGAGGAGTTAGATAAAATTCCAAATCCATCACATGCACCTACTCTTTTCTTTGACAGTTCTTATTGATTTGTTGGCACATGTGACTTTGTTGACCACTGCCCACTTTAAATTAGGACACTATTAGTTCTAAACTAACAAGATAGTGACAGCCACTTTCTTGATACATTTCCTCCTGAAATGTGTGATTCTACAATCAATGTAGAAATTTACCTTCTTTATTCTTGTCTGTGAAGCTATGATCAACAGTGAGCATGAGACCAGCACCTAAATCTGTTGTATGCGTAGACCCTTAAAGCTTATAGAATAATCACTTATCCATACTGAATAACAATATTATGTGAAAAGATACATGTATTATCTTTCATAGGTTTGTTTCAAAGCTGGAGAAAATACCGACTTTATTGGACCTGAAAGAAGACATGTGCTTCTGCAAAATTTCAATTATATATATTTTAAGGTTACTCACAATTTTATGAAACATTTGTGTGTGTGTGTGTGTGTGTGTGTGTGTGTGTGTGTGTGTGTACTGTGGAATTTCTTATTCTTTATTGTGGTAAAAAAACAGTTTCAGAGTTACTGTTATAGTAGAAACAATATGGTAGGTAAAGTGAAAATACTAGTGTTTGAAACCCAGATCTGCTACTTGGCTGCTTTGTGATGTGGGCAAATTCCTAAATCTCTTTGTGTCTTTGTTCTTACCTATGAAATATGATCTTGTCAAGCGTTTCATAGATCAGTCGAGCATCTCATGAACCTCATGCTAGTGTATGTGCAGCATTTATGGCAGAAATCAATGAAGAGTCTTTCCTTTACTCCACTTTGTCTGGTTTTCTTACTTTAACAAAAAAGTATCCCTGTTTGGGTAGCTTAGGTTGGTTAGAGCATTGTCCCGATATGTCAAGGTTGTGGGTTCAATCCCAGGTCAGGGCACATGCAAGTATCAGCCAATTAATGCATAAATAAGTGAAACAACAAATTGATGCTTCTTTCTCCCTTCCTCTCTCTCTAAAATAAATAAATAAAAATAAATAAAAATAGAGGCAAAATTTGTGAAGAATGAAGTGCAGCTTTTAGGTATACAATTTGATGAGTTTTGATAGTTGAATATTCTTGCATGAGCAGTGCTCTTGGCAAGACAGAGAACATTTCCCTCAGCTCAGACTTTCCTTATACCCACTGCCTATTAATCTGTATTTCCTTTGGCAACTGCTGTTCTGATTTCTACCATAGATCACTTTACTGTTCTTCAACATTATATAAATGAAATAATTCACTATATACTCTTCCTTCTTTTTAAGTTCAATATATTTTTGAAAGTCACTCAGGTTGTTGCATTTATCAAGAGTTCATTATTGTGTTTCATGCTGAGTAGTGTTCCATTATATAAATGTCACAATTTGTTGAACTTCTTGTGGATGGACCTCTCAGCTATTTTCAGTGTAAGCTTATCTATCCTATATACTAGTAATAAAAGGGTAATATGCAAATTGACTGAACAGCAGAACAACCGTTCACTATGATGTGCACTGACCAGTAGGGGACAGATGCTCAACGCAGGAACTGCCCCCTGGTGGTTAGTGTGCTCCCACACGGGGAGCGCCGCTCATCTGGGAGCCCTGAGACAGGCTCATGGCTGGCGAGCGCAGCTGTGGTGGCGGGAGCCTTTCCCACCTCCACAGCAGTGCTAAGGATGTCCTGCAGGGAGAGGGCCTAAGCCATCAATCAGACATCCCCCAAGGGCTCCCAGACTGCTAAAGGGTTCAGACTGGACTGAGGGACCCCCCCCCCACCTCCACCCGAGTGCATGAATGTCGTGCACTGGCCTCTAGTATATATAAAAGCCTAAGTGACCACTCGACCACTCAACCAGTAGCTATGACATGCACTGACCACCAGGGGGCAGACACTCAATGCAGGAGCTGCCTCTAATGGTCAGTGCACTCCCACAGTGGGAGCACTGCTCAGCTGACCAATGGCGCCAAATACCGGGCTCAGGGCTGGCAAACCTCTCCTGCGGACACTCCCCTTGCGCGCCCCTCCCCCATATGGACCGGGACTAGGACTGGCATTGGGACTAACTAGGCGCGAGCCTGCCACTGCTCCTTGGTCATGGGAGAGCAGGTATTGCCCTAGGATGGCACACGGAAACCGCAGCAGAGAGGCAGCAAACCTACTGAGCAATGGCAGCGGCAGGCACAGTGGGGCCGGGATGAGCAGGATCGGCACGGTGCCAAGCCCAGGCTTGGGCTCCTCCCCGGCCGCCTGCTGCTTTGCACACTACTATATCCCCCCAGGAATGTAGGACTGCTGGTTTCTGCCGATTCCTGCAGGCCAGGCCGAGGGACCCCACTGGTGCACGAATACATGCACTGGACCTCTAGTTACAATTAAACTGCTATGAACTTCCCTGTACCAGATTTTTTTACACATGTATTCTCTTTACTTGGAGTGAAAATGGTGGGTTTTTGAGTGTGTATAAATGGTTAGCCTTTTATTACATGGAATTGCCAAATAGTTTTCTAAAGTGGGTGTGCTATTTTACTCTCTCACCAATGATATGAAAACTCTGGTAGGTCCCCTTCCTTGCCAACATTTGAAATTCTCAGTCTTTTTAACAACAGCTGTTTTAATGATGTCAAGTGGTCGCTTACTGTGTTTTTCTTTTTTAATTTTTGTAAGATACAGCTCTCTCTGGAGAAAGAAAGACTGCCTCTTGTTTCTTTCTTTGGAAGTCCGGGCACCACAGTAGCCATTCTTTTCTTTTTTTTTAATTTTCATTTTTTTCTTTATTCATTAAGGTATTACATATGTGTCCTTATCCTCCCATTGCTCTTGCCCCACCCATCCGCTCATGCCCTCACCCCCCAGGTGTCTTTGTCCATTGGTTATGCTTATATGCAAGCATACAAGTCCTTTGGTTGATCTCTCCCCTCTACTCCCACCCTTCCCTACCTTCACTCTGAGATTTGATGGTTTAATCGATGCTTCTCTGGCTCTGGATCTGTTTTTGTTCATCACTTTATATTGTTCACTATATTCCACAAATGAGTGAGATCATGAGATATTTATCTTTCTCTAACTGACTTTTTTCGCTTAGCATAATGCTCTCCAGGTCCATCCATGCTGTTGCAAATGATAGGAGTTCCTTCCTTTTTAAAGCAGTGTAGTATTCCATTGTATAGATGTACCACAGGTTTTTAATCCACTCATCTGCTGATGGGCACTTAGGCTGTTTCCAAATCTTAGCTGTTGTAAATTTTGCTGCTATGAACGTAGGAGTGCATATATCCTTTCTGTTTTTTTTTTTTAATATATTTTATTGATATTTTACAGAGAGGAAGAGAGAGAGATAGAGAGTTAGAAACATCGATGAGAGAAAAACATCGATCAACTGCCTCCTGCACATCCCCCACTGGGGAAGTGCCCACAACCTAGGTACATGCCCTTGACCGGAATCGAACCCGGGACCCTTCAGTCCGCAGGCTGACACTCTATCCACTGAGCCAAACCGGTTTCGGCCTTTCTGTGTTTTTTAATTTGCATTTCCTTTATGATTAATGATGTTGAGCATGTTTTCATGTGCTTTTTGGCCATTTGTATGAATTCTCTTATTTGAAACTAGAGGCCTGGTGCAAGAAATTTGTGCATGGGTAGGGTCCCTAGGCCTGGCCAGTGATTAGGGCCGATCTGTGAGGCGACTGGTGGGTTGATTGAGGGGCCCCCGCTGGTACCTGCCATGGCTGGCCTGGAACCTCCCACTCACTGGTCAGCCCTGACCCCACCACCGCTGATGGTCACCTCCTCTGTGGGGTGACTGGCGGGGTGATCGGGGCAAGGGGCCCCTGCTGGCACCTGCCTTGGCTGGCCTGGAGCCTGTGGGCTGGGGGCAGCTCCTGCATTGAGTGTCTGCCCCCTGGTGGTCAGTGCGTGTCATAGCCACTGGTTGTTCCGCTATTCTGTCAATTTGCATGTTAAGCTTTTATTATATAGGATAGGATGATTGGTGAGATTGTTTTTTTTTATTGTTGTAAGAGTTATTTATATATTCTGAATTTGCATCCTTTTTCCAGTATATGTACTGCAAATATTTTCTCCCAATATGTGGCTTAGCTTTTAATTTTCTTTTGTATTTTGAAGAATAGAAGCTATTAATCTATTCTGAGGTTTAATTAATTGTTTTTCTTTTATATGTAGTGGTGTCTGTGTCCTCTCTAGGAAATTTTTGCCTTCCTCAAGGTCATAAAGGGCTTCTCAGTATTTTCTTCTGGAGGATTTATGGTTATAGAACTCATAGGCTTTATTTGTGAAACTCATTTAGCATTTAAGCATAGGTTTATGTAAAGTTTTTTTCTTAGATTTGAATATCCACTTGTTCTGGCATCATTCACTGAAAATACATTTTTTGCTCACTGTCATATTTACAGTGTTCAAAAATATAGTGTAAACACATAAAATGTGGAAAAATAAAGATCACAGTGTTTAAGTATATGTGAGCTACCTTACAATATTGACCATTTATAAGTCTGTTTCAACATAAAAGGAAAAAATAACTGCCTTAGAATTATTAAGGATGACATGTGTTTATAATATGCTTTATAATTATATATAGCTCTATGAAATTGTCTTTTTCTCACAATTTAGAATATAATCCTTGAGGAAAATATGAACACACTTTTTTTAAAAATATATTTTATTGTTTTTTTACAGAGAGAAAGGGAGAGAGATAGAGAGTTAGAAACATCGATGAGAGAGAAACATCGATCAGCTGCCTCCTGCACATCTCCTACTGGGGATGTGCCCGCAACCCAGGTACATGCCCTTGACCGGAATCGAACCCGGGACCCCTCAGTCCGCAGGCCGACGCTCTATCCACTGAGCCGAACCGGTTTCGGCTGAACACACTTTTCTTATTGTAACTGAGGGGAAGACTAGTTAGTCATCCTTGGTGGTTATTGATTCTGACAAGTATAGCATTCTACCAATAAAGAAGTCAGGTATTTGCTTCTAATGAACAGTAGTGGTATCTAGAAAAACCTGAGTAATTGCACTGCCCTGAGTAGCAGAATAGGTTGTTGTATCACAAAATAGTAGGGAAGAGTGTACACATTAAACATTTTAATTTTAAAAGACCTTATAATTTTAGATAAGAGGTTATATGCTTTTTCTATTTTTGCGAGGAAAAAATGTTATATAGAAACAATATACAGGTTGGGGCAAAAATTGGCTTACAGTTGTAAGTATGTGAAACACGGCGCTCATTCTTCTATTATTATTTCTTAACTAGAGGCCCGGTGCACAAAAATTTGTGCACTCAGGGGGGAGGAGGGTCCCTCAGCCCGGCCTGTGCCCTCTCGCAGTCTGGGACCCCTCGGGAGATAACGACCTGCTGGCTTAGGCCTGCTCCCAGGTGGCAGAGGGCAGGCCCAATCCCTAGGTGCAGCCCCTGGTCGGGCTCAGAGCAAGGCCAATTGGGGAGTTGGGGCGCCGCCCCCTGTCATGCACAGAGCAGGGAGATTGGGAGGTTGTGATGCCACCCTCAGTCACGATCAGGGTAGGGCCGATTGGGGGATTGGGGCACCGTCCCCTGTCACACTCAAGGCAGGGTCGATGGGGAGTTTGCGGCGCCACCCTCGGTCATGCACAGAGCAGGGCCCATCAGGGGGGTTGGGGCTCTGTACCCTGTCACGCACAGAGCAGGGCCAATCAGGGGGTTGGGGCACTGCCCCCGTCACACACAGAGCAGGGCCCATCAGGGGGTTGGGGCACCGCCCTCTATCACCCACAGAGCAGGGCCGATCAGGGGGTTGGGGCACCGCCATTCTCACACTCAGGGCAGGGCCGATGGGGAGGTTATGGCTCTACCCCGTCACACACAGAGCCGCAGTGCCCGTCGGGGGCCAGGGGTTGGGGAGCTCCCCCCTATCAGGCACAGAGCAGGGCTGATCAGGGGGTTGGGGCGCCTTCCCCTGTCACGAACAGAGCAGGGTGGATAGGGAGGTTGTGGCCCCACCCCCTGTCACACACAGAGCTGCAGGGCGATCAGGGGGTTTGGGCGCTGCCCCCTGTCACGCTTATCCCAGTGCCGGGAGGCCTCATGGCTCCGCTGATCCCGGTGCTGGGAGGCATATTACCCTTTTACTATATAGGGTAGAGGCCTGGTGCAAGGGTGGGGCCGGCTGGTTTGCCCTGAAGGGTGTCCTGGATCAGGGTGGGGGTCCCCACTGAGGTGCCTGGCCAACCTGGATGAGGGGATGATGGCTGTTTGCAGCTGGTCACACAGCCTTCAGGGTGGGGGTCCCCACTGGGGTGCCTGGCCAGTCTGGGTGAGGGGCTGAGGGCTGTTTTCAGGCTGGGGGTGACTGAAGCTCCCAACTGCTCCTTTTTTTCTTTTTTCTTTTTTAATTCTGGGCTAGCTTTAGCCTTGAGGCTTGGCTCCAGCTCTTAGGCCTCGGCTGAAAGTAGGTTTCTGGTTTTTGCTTACAATGTTGCGAATCTGCTGGCTGAAGTCCGGAGGTATTTGTTAAAATGTTTCAAACTGCCCGCTCAGACGCCTGCAGCCGCAGGCAGGGAACATTGGTTTCTTCCGTCACTGAGGCAACCAAGTCTCATGTTAGTTTCACGCTGCCTGGCTGCCGGCCGCCATCTTGGCTGAGTTAATTTGCATATCTCGCTGATTAGCCAATGAAAAGGGTAGAGGTCGTATGCCAATTACCATGTTTCTCTTTTATTAGTGTAGACTAGAGACCTGATGCACGAAATTCATGCATGGGTAGGGTCCCTAGGCCTGGTTGGTGATCAGGGCCAATCAGGTTCCCCACCACCCCACCTCCCCGCCTCCTCCTTACCTCACTCCCTCAGTGACCTACCGCCGCTGCTGTTCATCTGCTGTGTTCCCCCCCCGGCGGTCAGTGCATGTCATAGTGAGGATTGAACCTCTGGTCTCCTGGTCAAACTCCCGAGGGGACACTTTGCATATTAACCTTTTATATGTAGATTATTGTATTATTTTACATTTTAAAATATACATAAAATTGATATTCATAGGACATCTAATCAAAACTTTCATTTACAAGGAACTATCACTATATATCTTTTGAGGAAAACAAAATAACTATTTTGTTTTCCTGTATGAACAACTGTAAACCTAGTCTTATCTCACCCTGTATTGTACAGAATTGACAGTCTTTTCCTGTATAAAATAGATATACCCAAAGATGAATAACTGAGACCTACATCTACATCCATAGTGATAGCCCATTTATATCTCTTGATCTTCAGTGGCATGTTAACTGTCAGCATGGCTATCACCCTGAAATGTGACATAAAGATTTTGAAATTGCCCAAGGGCATAAGTGACTGTTGATTTTACGTTAATCCTTAGAGCACAGGTACCAAACCACTGTCATTTAGTAAACACATAGGTAGTCATCATGTCAACAGTAATAACCCCAAAGAAGATTTAACAACTATCCAAACTGACAAAATACATCAGTGCTGGTACCTGACAAGCTAATTCTTGGGGAGTGTGTTTATACAGGTGGGAAGGCTGCTCCCTGAAGGAAAATGATCTGATAATGGGGTTTAAAAGTAGGGATGCAGTGGACAATTTTGTTTGCATTTGGAAAGGAAAAACACTGGACTTAGATGCCATCAAGTGAATGTAGCATTAGAAAATGTGTTACCATGGAGGTATTTAGAACCTCCTACAGATGTAAGAAATGGAAAAATAGTTATTTTGTTTTCCTCAAAAGATATATAGTGATAGTTCCTTGTAAATGAAAGTTTTGATTAGATGTCCTATGAATATCAATTTTATGTATATTTTAAAATGTTCATAGCATTGACAATAATTCCTCATGTTACCATAACAAAAAACTGCTTTTGAAATGTAGCTCAATATGAAATGTTTGAATGTATGACTATATTAAACAGTAGTCCACAGAGATATTTAAATCTGTGAAGGAAAATGTATATATATATATATATATATTTAATAATATTAGAGAGTCTAAGATCCATATAGGTGAATAGGAGAGAAAAGGGTTCTTGATGCACCTAATGTTTATTGTTGGTAGCTCATTTTGACTACACCTAATTAGAAATGAAAAAATAAGTGCAGCTTTCTTAGATGCAATTCACCTTTAGTCCCTAATAACTGATCCTATATAATAAAGGGGTAATATGCAAATCGACTGAATGGCAGGACAACCGGTTGGCGGGGGGCTGGGTGACGAGCAGGTGGCACCAGGCCAGCCAAGGTACGTGCCATCAGACAGAGGGCGGTGATGGCGATGGGGTAGGGGGGCAGTGGCAACCAGCAGCAAGGTGAAGAGGGCCAGCGCCATCCCCTGATTGCCCGCCCGGTCGCCTCCCACAGAGGGAGGCCACTGGAGGCAGTAGCGCAATGGGGTCAGGCTGGCTGCTTGATCGCAGTACCCTGATCGGCCCACAAAGCACCTCCCACAAAGGGAGGCCATACTGTGGCTTAGACCCGCTTCCCCTGGGGAGTGGGCCTAAGCCATCAGTTGGACATTCCCTGAGGGCTCCCGGACTGTAAGAGGGCACAGACTGTGCTGAGGGACTCCACCGAGTGCACAAATTTTTGTGCACTGGGCCTCTAGTATTATATAAGTGGTATTTTAGAGGATTCTCTACTTGTTTTGACCTTTATTCTCTTCTGTATTCTCTTAGAACCCCACCCCCTTCTTAGAGCACTATATCACGTACCATTGTCCACCTGCCTGGAACCAAATGGATGAGTGGCCATCTGACACTTTCTGAAGAGAAATTGGCATTAAAACCAGGAAGCCACCATTTAGGGCCAGTTCCTAATACAGAGAAATTCTAAACTCTGGAGTTGTAGGTCTGATTTCCAAACAGAACAAAACAGATGCACTGTGTGAAGCCAATATGGGAGAGAATTTACTGAGACTATCCAATAAGTCTTTTAAGGAACCGAGCTGACCTTGGTTTCTGAGAAACCCCATCATTTTTCTAAGATTTTCACTTTTTGATCCATATTTAAGATGGCTCCAAGTGGTTTATGTTATTTGTGACCAAAATAACTTTGACTAAGAGAAAGCAGGACTGGTTCTAGGAAAATAGAAATTTCTTATGTTTTAGTTTGAGTTTACCTAAAAGCAGACCCTGAGATGAGGATTTGAATGTAGAAACTAGTACTGATAGAAAGTACTAAAAAGAACTAAAATGTCAAAGCAACTTCATTAATCTCTAAAGAGCTGGAATTTTTTGTTTGTTTGTTTGAATACTTGTGAGTCTAGTTATCCTATCAAATAATAGACAAACATGGTAATTAACCATACCTCGGCTACGCTTCCCATTGGCTAATCAGGGTGATATGCAAATTAACTGCCAACCAAGATGGCGGCCGGCAGCCAGGCAGCTGAAGAGAACATGAGGCTTGGTTGCCCCAGTGATGGAGGAAGCCAAGGTTCCCCGCCTGCCGTGGCCCAGCTCTGCGCTCCGGATGCAACAAAGTTGCAATCATAGAAGTTAAACAAACCCCAGATACCTGCTTTCAGCCAGCCGGCCTTGGAGCTGGAGCCGCAACAAAGTTTCAATTACAGAAGGTAAATAAATCCCAGAATAAAAAAGAAAAGAAAAAAGGAGAGACTGGGAGCTTCAGTTGCAGGCTTGGCCTGCCTGAAAACAGCCCTCAGCCCCTCATCCAGGCTGACCAGGCACCCCAGTGGGGACCCCCACCCTGAAGGGGGTGTGGGCAGCCTGAAAACAGTCATCAGCCCCTCATCCAGGCTGGCCAGGCACCCCAGTGGGGACCCCCACCCTGATCCGGGACACCAGGGCAAACCAGCCGGCCCCCACTTGTGCACCAGGCCTCTATCCTATATAGTAATAGGGTAATATGCAAACTGACCCTAACAGCGGAAAGACTGGGAATGACTGGTCACTATGACACACACTGACCACCAGAGGGCAAACGCTCAATGCAAGAGCTGCCCTCTGGTGGTCAGTGAGCTCCCACATGGAGCTCAGCCACAAGCCAGGCTGATGGCTGCCAGTACAGCGGTGGTGGTGGGAGCCTCTCCTGCCTCCTCAGCAGTGCTAAGGATGTCCGACTGCAGCTTAGATCTGCTCCCCACTGGCAAGTGGACATCCCCCGAGGGCTGCCGGGTTGCCAGAGGAATGTCTGATTGCCAGCTTAGGCCCAATCCCCTGGGGAGCAGGCCTCAGCCAGCAGATGGTCATCCCCCGAGGGGTCCCAGACTGTGAGAGGGCACAGGCCGGGCTGAGGGACGCCACCCCCCCCAAGTGCACAAATTTTTGTGCATCGGGCCTCTAGTCCTATAATAAAAGACTAATATGCAAATTGTCCCCTTGGGAGTTTGATCCGGAGACCAGGAGTTCGACTGCTCACCATGATGTGCGCTGACCACCAGGGGGTGGGCGAAACATGGCGGGCTACCAGCTGTGGTGAGGCATTGAGGGAGCGAGGGAAGGAGGAGGTGGGGAGACAAGGAACCTGATCATCCCTGATCCTCGGCCAGGCCTAGGGACCCTACCTGTGCACGAATTTTGTGCATTGGGCCTCTAGTAGTTATATATAAGTTAAAACTGCCTCTATTAATCTAAGGGGATGGAAATAAGAAGGAAAATAATACAGCTATTGGGTTGTCTTATTCTCTGGTGACATCTTTATTGCTGATGGCATTTAGGATAAAAAATGTATTCTATTCATTTTGGATGAAGTTAAGTCCATACTTATTTAGCAATAGGTACATAGTATCTTATAATTTCCTCCAGAAGTAGACCTTGAAACAAATACTGGAGTGTAAGTAATTTATTTTGAAGGTGATCTCAAGAAAGGATGAAGTTAGATATGAAGGAAAGGCATCCAACAAAGGTTTTTTCGTTTGTTTGTTTGTTTGTTTTCCTCAAGAAAGTTACTGATATAGGCAACTAATTATTAATCACATTGGAAAAATTTGGGAGTCAGTGTAAAACATACACAATCTGAGATTGAGGAAGATTGTTTACACTGTAACCTATTACCTATTGGTTGAGAGTAGCTCATTAATTTTATCCCATTTCATGCTTCTCATTTTGGGGTAAAAAAGCAGACTGATAGCCAGCAATAGCTCTTAGGCAAGAAATGTATAGGCCAGTGATGGTGAAACTTTTGAGCTCGGCATGTCAGCATTTTGAAAAACCCTAACTTAAGTCTGGTGCCGTGTCACATATAGAAATTTTTTGATATTTGCAACCATAGTAAAACAAAGATTTATATTTTTGATATTTATTTTATATATTTAAATGCCATTTAACAAAGAAAACTCAACCCAAAAAAATGAGTTCGTGTGTCACCTCTGACACGCGTGTCATAGGTTCGCCATCACTGGTATAGGCCCTGGATATTAGAAGATGGGCAGATGTGCCCCGAAGTTAAAAGGATGAGGATAGGCAAGTATAGACACTGTATTGAATGGGATGGTATAATATGAGATTGCTTTGATTCATTTTTTTTGGCTGTATTGGACAGACAAAACATGTGAAAATCCCATGTGCATTAGAAAAGAGTCAACTAAATAAGGAGGATGATGGTTTGTCTACCCGCCTCTCCTGTCCTCTCAAACAACAAATCGATCAACGGGAACTGGGTTTGGAAAGTACCTCCCTTGAAATGTTTCTGTATGAATGAGTTTTAGAATAACACTGTTCTTTATTGAACTGAGGCAAAATATTGTAGCTACTTGATAACAGCCTGCCACATTACAAATCACCACTTGCAAGGTTACACAAGGTGCCTTTAGAAAAAGCTAAATGAATTACTTCAAACAGTGTGTTTGTATTCAAAAGGGAAATAGCTGGTAGTTTGAGAGTGACAAGTCTTTTCTTTGGGTTTCAAAAGGCCCATTGCCATGCTCTGCTTTTTTGAGTGCTGCTGGGAGCTGAAAGCCTGCAGTGAACAGGTAAATAGAAGATATTTGTAATTGAGAAAGAAAATTAAAAAAGAATTTTGGTGAAACAGTCACAAGGTTACTCATTTTCCTATTGTAATATTTATAGACTTTGAGGTTGGTTAAACTAAATGTAATTTTAAATATAACATTTAGTTAATTTATTTTCTTAATCCTTCTTCAATTAACTTTCTTATTTAAAAGGTATTTCATACTTTTTAATATTTTTATGTTTTAAATCTGGAAGAGTCTATTAAGTTTAACTGCCATATATCTCAAAAAATATACCCACACAAACACATGTATATATGTGCGTACATGGCATTTAGGGGAGGTGTACACACACACACACACACACACACACACACACAGACACACACTCACACCAGGTTACAGTAATCCTGTCATTTCTGCCTATTGGGGTGGAAGTTAATCATTAGCAACATTGGTTTGTAGTTGAGAGGAGATAGCCACTTGTTCAGCAACAGTGGCATGCAGGAGATAGTTTTTCAGTGGTTGTTGTATCCTTACCTCTTATTATTTAATGACTTACCATATGGGCAAGATCAAATAAATTCACTTTCTGCCTAAATAATGTTTTAGGATAAATTGTACCACAAATACCTTCAGGGATTCCTATTGTCTCTCTTAGTTTACTTAACAATGTTTTATGTAAAACGTTCAGCTTACTAGTTCTCTGGTAGTTTGTGAACCCCACCTCATTTTAAAAATCATTTTTTTTCTTAACTTATATTAGCCAAAGTACACATTTCCTGCTATTATTTCTCTGAATCTATTGTGTTTGAGAATGTATCTTTATATTAGGTAATTGAAATGGTTGATTTGATGAACCTTAGTGGGTAGAAGTAGGGACATGAAACACTTGCTTATTCAATTGTTAGTCATAAGAAATTATATTTATGGGATTTCTGGAAACACTGCCACCTTGAATGTCTTAATCTGTGAACTCCTTTTCTAATTTTAGATTCAATTATTGTAGTAAGAAATGGAACAAGATAAGACCAGTAAATTTCAAGATAAAGGACCTAATGAATTAAAAAAAGGTAGATTTGAAAAAAATAAGTCAAGATGACCAATCAGTCTAGTCAGAATTACATGATACTATAAATACCTCAGTAATTACAAAGCCACTCTACTATCACGTTTCATAATAATAATAACTTGAAACTATCAATAGTTTTGTATTAGTGCTTGCAAAAAAAAAATAGAGATTTGTAGATTCTGAGAGGATGAAGGCTACAGTAAACGAAACAAGAACAGCCAACATATGCTCCTTAGTATTAACAGTCCCATACGTATAGCTTCAAAAAGCTACCAAGTTGAATTTGAAAATCACTGTGCAAACAAGCTTTTACTGAAATGATTATAATGGCTGTATTAGAATGAATAGAATGTGGATAATTTTTATTTGTGTCTTAGAATTTTTAATGAAGGGAGTAAGTAATAAGTGATTTTGGTGTGACATGTTCCTACAAAGAGAGATACACTGAAACACTGATAATTGTGATTTTTAAACCTAGCATTAATATTTGTGGTTTCAAGTAAACATAGTAGTTTCCAGCTAGTATTTTTTAAAAAGTAATATGATTCAATCACTTCTTATACTCACTGCTTTTAGGTGATTATATAAAACCTATTGGCCTGGCCAGTGTGCTCAATGGTTGAGCATCAACGTATGAACTAGATCACAGTTTGATTTCTGATCAGGGCACATGCCCGGGTTGTGGGCTCGATCTCCTGTGTGGGGCGTAGAACAAAGAAGGCAATTAATGTATTGAGCATTGGTTATAGGCTAGTCAATGTTCGAGTTCTTTACCTTTCCTGAAATCCATCTACCAACCCAGTAACAGGGTTGATAATAAGGACAGCAATAATAACAATGGCATTTTTTTTGCTCACAAATGTCCAGATGAATGCTAAAGTTGGTGCTTAAGCTTGGGACTGAGGGTGCCAGTGTTCACAACCCAGTGACAGTATGTGCTCTCTGTGCCATCTTGGAAAAAGTTCTTATCATTCTGCATATCTCATTTTCTTCTTCTGTGAAGTGGAAATTATATTTGACCTAACATCAAGGTAGTTTTTGAAGATAGGTCCATATGAATCCCTGATAAAGTGCATGGCATACAGGAAGCACATAGTGAAATAGCTGCTATTTCTCCTCCCCCACTGGTTTAACATCATTCATTTGCACAACAACCTCCAGAGGTAGATACAATTTTAGCTTCATTTGGGGAGACTGAGGATCAAGAATACAGATAACTAGCCCAAAGTCCCACAGCTTATATGAATTCAATATTTTCTGTCTCCATAGCCCGTATTATTTCTCTTCTTGTGCAACCTGAATGCACAGAAATTATTACTTTGGTTCCCTTCCTCTGACTAGTGGCTTATCATTGCTGCCACTCTGGCAGTTTTTGAGAAAAAATAAATTATTCAAACGTAGATGCAGGTAAGAAACTTGGCAAAAGTTACTGCTGACAAGGGTCCCTGGATTACCCACCCAGAGTCAGATATCTGGGCCGAATGCCCCCTATAGCCGCTGCTTAATGTCTAAAACTCTTCCTTAGCCCTGAGATGAAGGATTTTGTTTGTTTGTTTGTCTTTTTAGTTTGTGTCATTGAAGAACTTCATTCAGTTGGCCAATTTACCATGTCATATAAGAGTATGTAGGATGCTTTCCCTGGAATACAGTAGGACACCTACCATGTATTCTGAGATGGAGCACCAGGATCTAGGAATAAATTTCCCAAAATAGGCAAACAATGGTTATTTCTACAGATTCTTTTTAAAGCATGAGGAATAAGATTAAATATACTACTGCATGGTTGTTAGGACAGTTTGAAAGAAAACAAGCTTGGTTTGAACTGCCCGGGTTTGACTCTCTGCTCTGCAGCTGCTGACTACATTGGCTGGTTGTTAACCTGCATTTCTTAGTGTCTCCTCTGTAGAATGGACATACCAATAATTTTCTTTATTTACTTTGTGATGTTGTAAGAGGCTTCTATTAATCAGCACTTAGAATAGTGTTGGTACTCATTTAGCATCCAGTCAATGGTGGTAGTTGTTTTCTTCTTATATATCATACAGACCTCTGACTCCCAAATCAAAACAGTGTACATTATAGATTAAATAGAACACTATGGACTATCCTGGGGAAGTAACCAACATTCATTATGTCTATGAGAATGTGTGCTCTAGATTTACAATTATGAATGAATGAAAGGACTTTTAGAAAATGATCCATTTGTCAATTGGAAACTGCCTAATGTATTTTCTTATTTTACAAAGTGCCAGTGTAATCAGTGATCACATTTGCAAGTTTACCTTACCTTGAGTGTCAGGATTAGGTCACAACTCACATCCCAAACTTCAGAATTCATGGGGAGAATAAAAATAAATTTTTATCACTGACATTTATTTAGGACTTACAATATGCCATGTACTCTATCAACATTTTTTTTTAATATATTTTATTGATTTTTTTTTTACAGAGAGGAAGGGAGAGAGATAGAGAGTTAGAAACATCGATGAGAGAGAAACATCGATCAGCTGCCTCCTGCACATCTCCCACTGGGGATGTGCCCGCAACCCAGCTACATGCCCTTGACCGGAATCGAACCTGGGACTTTTCAGTCCGCAGGCCGACGCTCTATCCACTGAGCCAAACCGGTTTCGGCATCTATCAACATTTTACATGCATTATCAATTTCAGAATAGCTTTATGATAATAGGTACTATTGTTCTTATACAATCCATCCAGAATCCATCCTTTCAACTGCTTTCAGGCATTTCAGAGCATATTGTCAATGTTTTACAAACTGCCCATTGCAATTAGGATGAAATGCAATGTCTAAATCACACCTACTCTGTTCCCTTTTCCTGGCCTCGTCCATGTTTCTGATCTAATTTCACACCCCTTTCATTCCACTGCTCATTTTATCCCAGCAGCACTGGTTTCCTTTCTCCACCTTGACCAGCTATTGGCTCTTTTCTGTGTTAGGGACTTTGTACTAACTGCTTACTTTCCCGGGAAAGCATCATCCCAGAACTTTGTGTGGCTGATTTCATCTCATCATTCTTTCCTCAGCCCAGAGTGGCCTTCCGTGGCTAGTTTCATTTAAGTTGTCTCCTTCCTCACCCTCCTCTGTTCCATTATTGTCTTTTTTTCCTTTCTGAAAACATCTGTCACTAACTGAAATTTATTAACTTACATATATTCTTATTGCCTGTCTCTTTTTACACATTGTGAATTCCATGACTACAGAATCCCTCTCCCTTCACTGTATCTAGAAAAGTACTTGGCATATATTAAGCATTCAAATATTTGTTGAGTGGACAATTGGGTGCAGTTTAGAAAGATTACAAAATGTGTCCATCATCTTGAAGCTAGGGAAGTGGCAGAACTCAGTATATTGAATCGAAGCCTATTGCTCTCTAAGGTAGAAGGACATATGAAATGCATGAACAGCAACTGAAACAAAAGCATAAAGGTATTGATGTAATAGCTTTTTGACATTTGTTTTATTTTGTCACCCTTTTTGCAAGAAAGAAATGTCCTGTTTTACTTCTTATTGCACCGTTACCTCCCATGTGTATGAGTTTCTGTCAACAGTGATATTCTGGGTCACTCATTTCTGTCTCTGTTAAAAGTTAGAATACTTGCCTGTGCTATTCTGCATGGCTGTTGACTAATGGGAGAATTCCCCAAGAAAAAGAACTCTGGCATCTGGTCCCCATGGCTATGTGTGTGGAGGGAAAAAACAATCCCCACAGTTATATCAGAAATAGCAAAGTTTTATTTTCTCCCCCAGAACAACAATGCTAATTGCAGTAGTTTGTAAGTCCAACATTCAAATACTTTAAGGAGAGGTGGGAAGGCATTTGCTTGTCAGGATCAGGTGAAAGTATACACTTCATGGGCACTAACTGTTATTGTAATTATTATAATGATAAAAAAATAGTTTTATTTGTAAGGACTACTACAAATTACAGTGATGATAGCGTTATTTTCTCTTTCTCCTGCTCTCCTTCTCCTGTGTGTCATTTTTTTTCTTTCCATATTATAGATACTTTTTGGGATGAAATGGGACCTGAATCTCAAAAATTTTTCAAGTTGTACATCTTTCAGTTTTATTTGAAAGAAAAAGAAATAAAGACAGATAAGGAAAGGGAGAGGGACAGAGAGAGGGCAAATAGAGAGAGATAGAGAAGAAGAGGAGAAGAGAGGAGAGGAGAGGAGAGGAGAGGAGAGGAGAGGAGAGGAGAGGAGAGAGAATTTTTCTGATCCCAAAAACAAAAGAATCCCAGTGAAGAGTCTCAGTGACCAAGCTTTGTCTCAACCAGATCTTTCCAGGGGAGGGACAAGAAGAGAACAAGGTAAATGAACCCACATGCCCCTAATTTTACGTGAATGAGAATAATATATGTATAACTCATACTTTTTCATACATACAGCAAAAATCCTCCCATTTTTAAGATGTGAAGACAGTCTTGATACTTGAAAGCAGAACCGTGTGCCAAACACAATCCTAGAAACAGTGTCAAGGAAATAAGTGTAGAAGATATTCACTGGCCTTTATAATTTCTAGGGAAATTTGGGAAATGTAAAACAAACAAAAATTATAAAGCCAAAATGTTCTTTTTACAAAGAGTATAATGTTATATATGCTTTTTATGGTGTGTGTGTGTGTGTGTGTGTGTGTGTGTGTGTGTGTCTGTGTGTAAATAATTTTTATTTACTTGGAGAGAGAAAAGGAAGCCATAGCCAAAATTAAACAAGAGAAAAACCACCCAACATTCCAGTCTGAGACTATCCTATCTAATAAAAAAGTAATATGCAAATTGACCGTCACTCCAACACACAAAGATGGCCACCCCCATGTGGTCAAAGATGGCCACTACAAGATGGCTGGCAGGGGAGGGCAGTTAGTGGTGATTGGGCCAGCAGGGGAGGGCAGTCAGGGGCATTTGGGCCGGCAGAGGAGTATTTAGGCATCGATCAGGCTGGCAAGGGAGTGGTTAGGGGCAATCATGCAGGCAGGCAGGTGAGCAGTTGGGAGCCAGCAGTCCTGGATTGTAAGAGGGATGTCCGACTCCCCGGTGGGATCGGGCCTAAACAGGCAGTCAGACAACCCTCGAGGGGTCCCAGATTGGAGAGAGTGCAGGCTGGGCTGAGGGACCAAACCCCCCACACACACAAATTTCGTGCACCGGGCCTCTAGTTAATGATAATATGTTTATATATGCCATTCTAGTTGCTTTATAGTATAATTTTTTTAGTCATGATCATATTTTATACACACTTTTGTTTTTTGTTGATTCAAGCTATCAACTGACCAATCAGGAAAAGACAAGGAGTAAGTTGAAAATTTTATGAAGCCTTTCTTTGAATTGAATTTTTAAGGAATTGAATTTTAATTAGAAGAGGAGGACCATTTGCACTACTTGTTTTCTTTTAAGTAATCAAGAGTACCTTCACACAAGATTTAAAGTCATTTTATTTTATTTAAAAATATTTTTTTATTTATTGATTAAGATATTACATAGGTGTCCTTATCCCCCCAATGCCACCCCCCCCCCCCACTCATGACCTCACCTCCCTAGTGTCTGTATCCATTGGCTTATATGCATGCATACATGTCCTTTGGTTGATCTCTCCCTTTTATCCCCACCCTCCCCTACCTTCCTTCTGAGGTTTGATGTTCTTTATATTCCACAAAAGTCATTTTAATGTTCTTTATGAAACTTTGAGATAAATTAAAAATAAAATCAGTAAATAAATATTGAATTGATTCATTCAGAGGCTATTAGGCATTATTATTATTTTTTAAAATATATTTTATTGAATTTTTACAGAGAAGAAGAGAGAGGGATAGAGAGTTAGAAACATCAATGAGAGAGATCGATCAGCTGCCTCCTGCATGCCCCCCACTGGGGATGTGCCTGCAACCAGGGTACATGCCCTTGACCGGAATCGAACCTGGGACCCTTGAGTCCGCAGGCCGAAGCTCTATCCATTGAGCCAAACCGGTTCGGCTAGGCATTATTATTAATGCAAAGATATCTTATATAGTTCTTGGTCTCAAGGAGATTATAATCAGTTTGGTTGGAAATTATAGAACTGGTAAAAAATCTACAATAAGATTTAAAAAAGCTATTCAAAGTTATGAGAAGGCATTATTTATTGCTAAATGAAGAAAATACTTGAATCTGAAATAGATAACATTTTTTTTTCAAAGAGGTGAGACCAAATTATTTTGAATGGATGAATAGGGAAGAGTAGAGATGTTATTCTGGCTGCATGATGGTGGAATGAAAGCATAGAGACCCTCAAAGTACGAAGCATTGCTGCAGACCCATCAACCGTGAAATGTTCTCCAAGTGTAAATCTGGCATCCATAATATTGAGTGGTATCATCAAGCAATGAATATTATCTTTATTGTTTGACAAGGCCTATTAAAAATATCAAAGCCTAAGGGAAAGAACACATTTCTAAGAAATTTATTACACCTCTCCTCTTATTAATGCATTCAATAAATATTATTATGTGAACTGCTGACAAGAATAATCTCCTCTTGTATAATAGGTAAGCTGTTCATTCATGTTCCCAAATGTCCTACTTTAAGTTATTATAAATGGTAATGGAATTGGATTTTAAATTGCTTTGAATATTTAGTCTTCTGCGGGATTCGTATTATTCTCACAACTTTAAATATTATTTGTCCTCTTATCTTTAAAACTGTATCTGTTGTTTTCTTTTTTAATAATTATGCATTTGAAGTAAAAAGGTGATGCCATGCATGGGTGCAGGAAAACAGTTTTTGTTGGTTTTGAAAATGATTTTCATAATGTGTGATTATATCAAGCGTAAAATGTTAGGCAAATTTGTAGGTGAAAGCTTTAGTACCTGGAGTTATTATTAAGTAATTATCCTCTAACCCATTTGTGGGAAAGTTGTGCTACTTCATTCTCATCTTCATTTATTAAAATCCCTGAGATTCCTTGACAATTTCTACCAACCTGACGTCCAGTATATTGAATGAAACCGAGTTGTCATGAAGCCAGAACTTTGTATTCAGGCTCTCTAGGTTTGAATCTTGGCTCTGTCAATTATAAGCTATATACTTTGGGACCAGTTGTAGACTACACTGTGTCTTAGTTTTCTTATTTGTAAAAACAGGGCATGTATCTCAAAGGGGAATCTTAAGGATTAAATGAGTGAATAGCTAAAGCTACTCATAGAGCACATCTTTGTATGTTTGTTAAATTTTAAAAATGCACAAACATACTAAAAGTGCCAATCCATCTGCCATGATATTATTTTAACATTTTATTTTAAAATAATTTCATACTTAAATGGAAGTTACAAAAATGAAAATGTTACAGAGAATATTAGTATACCCTTTATTCAAATTCACCTCTAGGTAGCATATAGGATATTTTCCAAGGTTAGGGATATCCTATTCTATAACTACCATTCAATTGTCAACCTCAGTAATTTAATTTTGATGCAATGTCATCTTCCATTCTTAATCCACCTGTATCAGTTGACACAATAATGTCCTTTATAGCATTTACTTCTCCGGTATAGGAGTCAGGTATTCCACTGAAGAGTGAGTTATGTATGTCTCCTTACCCTCCCTTATCTAGAACCTTTCCACAGCCTCACTTTGTCTTTGATGACTGACATTTTTGAAGAATACTGTACCACTATCCCCCTTTATAAAAATGGAAATGTCCCTGTTTATTTATAATTAATAGTTTTTCTCCTTGCATCCTATAAGAAGTCTGTGAGGCACTTCAAGATCCCTCTAGATTTAACATCCATTGATAATTCGTGCTTGATACAATCTTTAATATGATGATGGAAAAAATGGTCATTTTGCAACTCTAGCACTCCCTCTGCATATACCTGCCAGCCTTTAGCATTCCACTGAAAGCCTCCCTCCCTCCCTCCCTTCCTTCCTTCCTTCCTTCCTTCCTTCCTTCCTTCCTTCCTTCCTTCCTTCCTTCCTTCCTTCCTTCCTTCCTTCCTTCTTCTCTCCTTCCCTCCTTCCCTCCCTCCCTCCCCCCTTTCGTTCCTTCCTTCCTTCCTTCCTTCCTTCCTTCCTTCCTTCCTTCCTTCCTTCCTTCCTTCCTTCCTCCCTTCCTCCTTCTATTTGAGTTCTGTATTTATATCAGTATTTATATTTATTTCCTAAATTAGGTTATAGAATTCCTCATTAGAAGTTATCTATTTAAATAGAATTATAAGACACTTGTCTAATTACACTCAGATAAGGGAGTATCATCAAGAGAGGACATTAGGCACATGTACAAACAAGTCTAAACATGCTTCGGAATTACAGTATTTCATCAACAATGGCTGACCTAGAGGAAGCACTTTGTCCTCTCTTATAACTAAATCTTTATTCATTTGCCAGGAGAATCAGTATGCGTCTTACATTCCCGGGGGTTGACTTTGGAAGATTTTCTGAATGGCAGACCATTGCCCTTGGAACCACTCCATTTATCATTTTAAGCAATAATAAAAGTATTTTCTTCTAATTTAATTCTAGTCCTTGGTGCAAGAACAGAGCACTACAGTTAATAAAAAGATAATTAAGAGACAACATGTGGGTAAAATCAGTGCCTCAGTAGAACTTCTGAACATATGAGAAAGCTGCCTCTTTAAGTGTGAACTTTAATTAAATAAATTTATCATATTAGTTATTTGAGGCAAGGCGTTTTTATGAAAATGTGCAGCATGGACTTAATCATTAGTAGAGAGTATAAGAGCATGCTCTTTTCATAAATATGAAAGCCACTTTTCTGAATTATTCCGCATGGAGAATAAGACCTTTATTGAAAAATAGAAGATATGTAATGTACTGGTTTGCACATGGACAGCAAGATGGCAATTTTCAATTTGGGTTAAATGGCAGCCTGAATCCCACAAACTTATAGGGGGGCAAAGTGAAAATTAAACTTTTTTTGGTTTTATTTTATCTTATTATAGAATCAACATTGGGTTCCTAAATTAGTAATTGTCATATACTCTTGTTCTATACTATATTTATTTATAAATGGAGGGAAGAGAAAAATAGACAGTATTTTCTCAATATTGCATAGTTTCTTTTGAAAAATTAGGATAGACATTAAGTATACAATTATCAAATTCGATTTTGCTACATTAATATGTGTGATTTATGAAAAATAGCTTGTAGTGTTTAATATACTACCTTAGAAAGTGACATTTAAAGATCACTTTCAGGTTAAGGTATGATCTTAGAACTTTTTAAAATGTATTTTATGGTATTTGTTCCAAAATCTACTGAGGAGGGCATATAAGTTGAGACTTTCCTTAAGGATATATGAATTTTCTGTATTTTTTTATCATTTTGACTACAAATACTATACATTACAAATAAATGTATAGTGACATATACACTTATAAATCATCATGACACTGAAGCAATAGTGGAATACTTTTACTGAGAAATATTACACATTTCACCTATCAATTACTTTAGAAAATTTATATAGAAATGGGTGAATAGACATGTTTAAAGTATCTTTTACACAGGATTTTTCAGCACTGAGTTGTAAAAGATTGATGAAACTGATTATTTTTCTAGAAACTCTTTTGCTAAATGTACATGGCCAAACTTTAAAGGATTATTCATCCGAAAGTATTACATTAAAGAATGATAGCATGTGAGTTAATTTGTTCTATCTTCTTTCACTATCCCAAGTCCTTAAATGCCCCCATTCCCTTTTGAACACAGTCTTTCAGCATCTACTTTAGTAGACATCAATTCTCCCCTGCTTGTTTTCCTCGCTTTGCAGTTGCAGTGGGACAGCATGCTTCCTTTTTAATTATTTTGTAATAAGTCTGTTGCCCTTTGGGGTTTTCCTCCAAGTAAAATCAGGCAATTCAATTGAGTTCTGCACCAGTCTTTTGAAGTTGAAGAAATAATTCCATCAATAAAAATGACATTAGAACAAACATCTTGCTGGGTCCAAGTTTAATAAGAAAAAAAATCCCTTCTTTGTATTAGTAATTTTACCTAATTCTATTAATTTCTCAAGCTGTTGTGTTAGTAACTTTCTTTTGTTACAGAGGTAATGAAAGCTAGGCATAGATACAACTTTTACTTATAGTATTTTGATTAAATTTATCTTGACTATACACCAGCTATATGCAAATGTAGAAAAATAACTGAGAAGTGTTAACTTATGTGTAATTTATTTGCCAGTTAGCAGTTCTGCCTGAAAATAATGTAGAGACTGAAATTTGGATTAGGAGTATTTGTTCCAGGATAGTATTCCATTAAAGAATATATAAAAGGGGTCCTAATACATTGACAAGAGAAGATTTGACTTTGGGTAGTGAGCGCATGGTGCAATATACATATCTTGTAATATAGAAACCTGCACCTGAAACCTATATGTTGATGTTGACCAATGTCATTCCAATCAATTTAATTTTAAAAAAGAGAAAATATAAAGGAAAACTCATTTTTAAAAACTAAATGAGTAGCATTGTAGGAAAACTCTTTTTCATTTCCACTGAAGCTTTTGGATTTGAAAAATTGAGCTATTCTCTATAGAGTCCTTCAAATAGGAAATTAATGCTTACCTACAGCCTTTTTATTGATATCAGGAATAGTGGTATTCTAATTGAATGCAATTATGCAGTAGTGTTGGCTAAACATTTAAGCACTGATTTTGTACCTGTACAAAGTGCTTATATCATTTATCTCTTTTCATAGTGGTGATTACTCTGTGTAGTAGAAATTATAATGTGCTTTCTTTTACAAAGGAGGGATCCGAGACTTAGAGAACCTAAGGTAAAGAGGTAATAGCAACATGTACGATCCACGTGTGCCAGATCCCAAAAGCCTACATTCTAAATAACTTTATGTATAATATATCCTTGTAAAATACTTAGTGCACTTGATGTCTTTAAGATATTCCCATATTATCTATCTATCTATCTATCTATCTATCTATCTATCTATCTATCTATCTAAAAGGCTAAGTGTCCATCTGTCTCACTGGGAGCTATGATGTGCACTGACCACCAGAGGGCAGAAGCTCAACGCAGGAGCTGCCATTACGCTCACTGGCCATTTAAAAATAAATGGCACCATGGACCTGGCGCCGACAAACCAACACTTGGCTTCCCCCAAGTGGGACACAGGCCCCCCACCACTCCGGAGCGACACCCCACCAAATTGCAGCCAATACTGCCGAGACCCCATGGCACAAAATGTGGCCCATGGCCCCGCCCAGCCCGTAAATGGTGGCTGTGGGCACTGGGTAATGACATCACATAGCAACGCCCAGCTTCCTCTCCCTAACAATTAGCTTCCTTGGAGTTTCTTCATCCCAGGAACCCGACGTGCTTTATAGCCAGGTGCAAACATTTTACAGTTTAACCCAATGTTTGTGAAGCGTTTTCCCATGCCTCATCTCATTTGATCCTCACAAAAGTGCTGGAGTAGGTAGATAGGAGACTCGGTAGAATCCTATTTTCTTTTCATTAGCAAGACACGAATAGCGATATTAAAATATTTCTTCTAATTAATTTCCTTTCAATATGCACAAATCTGTGCATCGGGATGCTAGTCTATACATATAAAAGGCTAATATGCTAAATGTCCCTCCTACCATCCGACCAGTCGCTATGATGCGCACTGACCACCAGGTAGCAGACGCTTAACGCAGGAGCTGCTGAGCTGCAGTGACTTGGCAGAGGAAGTTCTCAGGCGATGCACCCCAGAACCAGAGAGGAGGGAGCCTGATTCCTTGCGGGGCCACATGATTTCACCTTTGGCCATGGGTTATGTTGTTGCTGGGGCACTGTTGGCCCTGAATCTGGTTTACTGCACACTTGGCGTTTGTGTTTCGCACCCTGTACGACAACAACTTTGCAGAGTGCCCTCTTGTACTCCAGGACTCCTCAGGGGATGTTGGAGAGCTGGTTTCAGCCTGATCCCCGCAGGCTAGGCTGAGGGACCCCACCTGCCGGAGGGAATCTGCTCACTATGCAGATGGCAGATGCTTGGAAGGGACCATGGGAGGTTGGCTCCAGGGGGTGTCTGGGCCATCTTACCCAGTCCTGCCTCTGGCCACCTTCTAATTAATTTCCTTTCAATGTGCACGAATCCATGCACTGGGTCACTAGTTTTGTATAAATCTGCAAAATTTCCTTTTCTTATAAAGCTAGAAATTTCTTGTTTGTGTTAAATTACTTCAAATGAAGGACATGCTCTTTTTGGCATAATCTTTAGTATAAATATCCTTGGAAGTAGAGTAGAGCCTAAGCTTCATAGTAGAGTTGTGGCTCTGGTGGGCAGATTTAAAAATGTACCTGAAATATTAACCACAATACTATTATTTACCAGAGGAGTCAGAGCAGACATACTTGCTATTGCCCTAAGCTTTCAAAGGAAATCTCTGTCCCTTCTCTCCCTAGAGACAGTTTGTGCGTATGAATGAGTTTGGGAATTGATCAAATAGCCCTCTTCTTTATAAGGAGTGTGATAGTTATTTCAACCAAATGTTTTGGCCTAGCACTCCTCAGAAAAACTTTAAAAAATTCACTGTAGAGTAAATTATTAACTGTTGCCATTTTTCATGGCTTGCCTGATAAATTCATTTTCTTTTATTTAAAAAATGCTTTATGTTTGATTAGTATATTTGATTAAAATAGAAATCAATTGAGGAGGGGCATGACATTAATATTTTGCTTTACCAAATTAGGGCAAGTATTTGAAAAATCAGAAAGCACTAAGATATATATATATTTCCTCCTGAAACGTCATTAAAGATACATGAGGGTTCATTTTTCTTTTCCTACTTTGTCAGCATTTGAAAATGGCTTTATACGTTTCTTTTGAGAGCTGACTTTGATTAAATGCCCTATGTACTGAAAAGTTTCTTATTCCTTTTATTTTGCAAAGCAGGATATTTAAAGTTATATGCTGTAGATTTCACAGAACAAGAAAAGAATTCCTGTTATATATTCTTTCAGTCCATTTGATAAAATCTGGGAAACCACAGTTGAAAAAAAAATGAACTGTTAGTAGAAAAGAGAGGGTTGTGGAGGTTTTCCTTATATTGATATCTCAGGTTTATTTTAGCTAAGAGAATATGTTTTGTTTTTTAAAAATATATTTTTTATTGATTTCAGAGAGGGAGGGAGGGAGGGAGGGGAGAGAGAGAGAGAGAGAGAGAGAGAGAGAGAGAGAGAGAGAGAGAAAAAAGCATGAATAATGAGAGAAAATCATTGATTGACTGCTTCCTGCACGCCCCCTACTGGAGCCTGCAACCACCCTGACCGAAATCGAACCATCACATCATAGGTAGAGGCTCAACCACTGAGCCATGCCAGCTGGGCAGAAAATATGTTTTCTGAGGTGCAAAATCATGTAACTCCATGTAGCTTATGTAACTGGTTGAATAATCAAAAAAGATCTTGTCCACATCGTGGAAATCCTCAGCTTGGCTATGATTACCTGTCCTGGTTCTCTGGCTCTTACAACCTCCCTTTTCTTCTTTTAGAAGCAGTTTACCATAACAGGAACCCCTCATTTTAATATATATTCTTCCACTTTGATGAAATTCTTTTACTGATCAAACTAGGTTAATAAAGGCTTCGGGGTATAGTTTTAACACTGATTTTTATAAATAAAATTAATTACATTAATATTTGTAAATTTTCCAGTTAGAACATATTATTAGGCATGAGTGCATATATGTGTATATGTTGTGATGGCCATATTTCTAGAAATTCTCCTCAAAATAGAGGTATTGGCACATAATTTCCCTCTGTGTTGCATTTAGAATATAGATCGACTCTTTTAAAGATGTAAAGAGCCAGGCCAGCGTGGTTCAGTGGTTGAGTGTCGACCTATGAACCAGGAGGTCATGGTTTGATTCCTGGTCAGGGAACACACCCAGTTTTCAGGCTTGATCCCAAGTTGGAGACATTCAGGCGGCAGCTGGTCAATGATTCTCTCTCATCATTGATGTTTCTACCTCTCTTTCCCTTTCCCTTCCTCTCTAAAATTGATAAAAATATTCCTTTAAAATATGTAAACAGACATTGTTTGAACTGATCCTAGCCAATACATATTTCAATATTCACATATATTTAGGCCAAGCTTTGCTTCAGCTGAAAGTGATTGAAGTGGAGACAGAAATAAGATCAAATGTAATTATTTGATGCTATGTTTTCAAAAGGCTTTAGCCACAGTTTTGAATAGAGGAACTACATTTAAAACAATATTCAACAAAGTCTCTTTTAGAGTAGTAAAGTGAGGATTTTCTTTGTGTAGTCTGCAGAAGGTTTAAACATTTAATTAGCATTTTCTTTTTATGATATCTGGGCAACAGAAATGAAATTTATGAGATCAAAATGCTAAAAAAAACACCAGAAAATCTGAGTGTAAAAGTCACAGAGAATAGCGAAAACAAAGAGAATGCAGCATTCCTTCTTGTATGCATTATCATGATGAAGAACATTTCTGAATTGCACTTTCCACCTGTGTTCAGATATTTAGTCATCAGTCTTCAAAGCCCTTCCAGCTTCATGGAAATAAATGGTCGCTGTGTTTTTAGTTTTCTAGTATATGAACATTTTGGGAATAAGCCATAGAACTCATAAAATACCGTAATTCACATCTCCTCCTGCACAGAAAGTTACCGTTACCTCCTTAGTGTGAGCAAGGGTGGAATGTGCTATCTGGCCCTGATGACCACAGTTGCTGATGTGAAAATATTTATCTGCCTGACTCTTCCCATTATCCCACTTAATAGTCACGGCTGCTTCAGATGCAATTGCTGAAACATGGCAAGGCAAGTGCAAACTGCTGTGTTCCATAGAGATTACATTTCCAAAACATGAGATTTGGATGCAAAAAGGCTTAGGTCAGAGATCTGTAATGGTGATCTTAAGAAACAGATTAAATCTATTGCTTAATCTATTTCTACTTATCAGTCTTCAGTAGGGCACTGAATTGATACCATGGAGACTCAATTCATCTACCTCCATAGAGAAGGATGTTGGATATTAGAAAAAACACATTTCTTCTTTTATACCTGAGCTATGCTTTCCTTGAGGTCTAGCCCATTGTGTTTAATTTATTCTCAAAATAAATGAAATTGCCACTTGACAGTGCCTGTGTGCTTTCCTTATTACCTCGTATGGTAATAGTTGTTCAACTCTCACTTCTTTCTCCACCTTCTTTGTTTTTAAGGCAGACTGAGACCATGAGGGAGATTATAGACAGATGGATTTGAACTTTCCTTAATTTTTAAAAACAATCTATAGTTGCCTAACAATGGAAGGATCCATTTAAACATGTGCAAATGCCTTTTAACTTTCCTTAAACTTTGGCTCTTTATGATGTATAAAGACATTCCTAAGATAGAAAATACAAAATATTTCAACTTAACATTTGTGATAGCTAGCAAAACCCAACCTCCCCAAACTGATAAAGCAGATGAGAAAGATTACAACTTCATGTATACATTTAAGTGGGAAAACTCTAAATAAATTATTAGCAAACTCAGCAGTCTTTTTTAAAGTAGCAGATGACAGGAACAAGTATTGTTTTGTTGTTTTGTTTTGTTCCGGGAATGACAGCATGATTCAATAATCGGAAATATGATTCGTATGCTCTATCACACTAAATGATTAAAGGGGAAAAGAAGGCATGAGATGCTCTTGAAATCTACAAAAAAAAGGCATTTAAAAAACACCAGTAGATTCTTATTGCCCTGTGCATAGGGTATTTCCTTCATCTGTGAAAGATTTCGTATCCACCATTAGTGAATATACACTGTATCAAGCCCTTGGCTTGGCATTTTATATGCTTCCTAACCCATTCTCATAGCATTTAGCGGGGTCAGCGATGACATCTTTACTTTATATATGAAGACCCAAAGGATGATGAGGTAAGAGGTGGAGGTTTTAACCCATAGAGTCTGACTTCAAAATTCATAATTTCCGTTAGTTCCTTATTACAGCCCTTCTTTTTCCTTATGGTTTTCTTTGTATCTTATTAGAATGAGTTGTTATTGTTGATTTTTTGTTTTTGTGTGTGGAGGGGGAGGAAGTTATTAAGTCTTGTTTTCAAGTCTTCTGAACAAAGTAAAGGTGAAATGACAGGAAACCGTCCTGGAGAGTGGACTTCTCAGTACAGTCACTTTCCGTCTGCAGTTGGTTTCCAGCCTGATGAGCAGTGTGATTGTTTTCAATTTAGGTTTCTATGTTGAGGCCTCTGAATCTTAGTGCACCTACTCTATTGGATTCATGTTTGCATTAGGGATTTAAAATGGACCCACAAGCACATATAGCTGTATCATGTCAGACTTAAGAGGTTCTGTGACCACTGTAGAAGCACAGAGAAACAGGATGTTTTCTGCCTTATAAAACACTGTAAGTTCTTACAACAAATATCCCAGGAAGGTACAGCTATTGTGTGTTGCTTGAGCTAGAGCCACTTGTGACCAAACTGCATCTTCTATTTAGACCACTATGTCACTTCTCTTTAATGTCAGACTCAGTGGCTAAACTGACACAAATTTCACAGGCTGGGAAGGCACTTCTGAAGAAATGATCTGGGTATATGCACTGTTTCTCCCATACCTTTTGCCATTCTGTGAGGGTTATGGTTGTGGCACCTGACGAAGTATCTAAAAGCAGAGGCATGTCCTGCAGGGGTAACATGTAGGCCAGCTTTGGTTTGGAGTTTAAATTGTGTTGATGCCATTAGGGCAGATGTCTTTAAAGAAACAAGCAAAGCATTGGTTTTTAGAGTACATTGTTCATTTATCTACTTGTGAGGGTATAATTTATAAAAGAGGTATATTTTATTTTTCTTCAATGCTGCTGAGGTTGACCCTGTTTAGGATTAAATTTAGTCAGTCAACTCCTGGGGGGAGGGTGTTTGTTTTGTTTTGTTTTGTTTTGTTAACTAAATAAGAGTTTTCTTCCTTGCTGTATTATCAAAGGTCCTCCTATTTAAATTCAATAAATATCATTCCTCTAAGGTTTGGTTCTCAACCAGTGGTTTTCTATCCATTTTTGATGAGTACCTTCTTCTGCATCCTTATATGATGTCTAGTCTTGTCATTACCTGTAGTTTTTCTTTGTAAAGTTACCATGAAGATACTAAAGACATTATTAAGGCTTAAGCTTCAGCATGCTGCTTCTCTAGTTCATTGCAAATACCTGCCTTCAACAATATTTTTTTTTTAAAAAGATGTTTTAATTAATCTTTAGAGAGAGAGGAAGGGAGAGGGAGAGGGAGAAACATAAATGTGGGAGTGAAACAATTGGCTGCCTTCTGCACGCCTATCTAATTAGGATCAAGCCAGCAACTTAGCCACGTGCCCTGATTGGAAATCAAACTAGCAACCTCTGGTGCATGGGGCGATGCCCAATCAACTGAGCCACTGCCTTCAGCCTTCTTATTCAGGGTACCTGAGCACTCAGCTCTGCGGGCTAGTACAGGTATAAATATATTTTCCAATCTTGGATGGTTTACTTAATAGTCAGTTTACTTTTTCCTTCTACTTTTCAGATGAACTATTTAGTGCCTTCAGCACTTTTTCTAAAGTTTATCTAGAGCTTATTACTTCAAATATATGACCTTATATCTTTCATCACAGAAGGGGAAAAAAAGGGCAGTTATTGGAGTTTTCTATTAATTCTTGATGAGCACCTTCTTCTGCATCCTTGTATGATGTCTGTTCTCATCATTATCTTTAGTTTGTTCTCATAAAGTTAACATGAAGATACTAAGAAATTAATAAAGCTTAAATCTCAGGGTCTCTCTTTTATATGTTCTTTACATAGGAACAGGGAGGTCTTCCAGCAAGGTTCCCAAGGTTTTATGATTTTACAAATGTGGCAAAATAAGATGATTTTACTTTATTTTCAACAGTTTTAAATTTTTTATTTTGAAATACTTCAAACCTGCAAAAAGGACAAAAAAATCCCAAACAAAATAGGGGGTAAGAGCGTTGGTCCAACTGTGGAATTGAGTGCAGTCTGTAAATCAAAGGCACTAGGACCTGCACATAAGCACTGTATTCTGTTGATGAAATTGTGCCCTGTGGAGATAAGGTTAATAGTTCTGAAACCTCTCACTATATATGTACAGTGGAATTGAACAAGGGGGTACATGTATGGTGGATGATAGGAGCCATGTTTCTCATTGTTGGAATGAGAGATGACAGACAAGCAAGGGGAGAAGGCTAGAAGGATCCCTATGGTAATGGATTCAGGTTGAGGACTTAAGTATGAACTCAAATGTTTACCATAATTTATATTAATTATATATATTATATGATATTAATTATATTATAATTAGGTTTAGATTTATAGATATTGTATATTATGTATACATGATCAATATACAATCCTTGCTCTGTCTTCTGAGAGAGCCTAGAGACAGTGATACCCCAGGAACAAGAAAGCACACCCAGCTCATATTTTTATAAATGTCTACTTATTTATATATATACTAGAGGCCCGGTGCACAAAAATTTGTGCACTCGGGGGTGGGGGGTAGTCCCCCAGCCCGGCCTGTGCCCTCTCGCAGTCTGGGACCCCTCAGGGGATGACCACCTGCTGGCTTAGGCCCGCTCCCCGGAGGATAGGGCCTAAGATGGCAATCAGACATCCCTCTGGCAGCCCGGAAGCCCTCTGGGGCTGTCCACTTGCCAGTGGGGAGCAGGCCTAAACTGCAGTCAGACATCCTTAGCGCTGCTGAGGAGGCAGGAGAGGCTCCCACCACCACTACCGCTGTACTGGCAGCCATCACCTGGCTTATGGCTGAGCAGAGCTCCTCCCATGTGAGAGCGCCCTGATCACAAGAGGGCAGCTTCTGCATTGAGCGTCTGCCCCCTGGTGGTCAGTGTGTATCATAGTGACCAGTCATTCCCAGTCCTTCTGCTGTTAGGGTCAGTTTGCATATTACCCTTTTACTATATAGGATAGAGGCCTGGTGCACGGGTGGGGGCTGGCTGGTTTGCCCTGAAGGGTGTCCCGGATCAGGATGGGGGACCTGCTTGGGTGCCTGGCCAGCCTGGATGAGGGGATGATGGCTGTTTGCAGCTGGTCACACCCCCTTCAGGGTGGGGGTCCCCACTGGGGTGCCTGGCCAGTCTGGTGAGGGGCTGAGGGCCGTTTTCAGGCTGGTGGTCGACTGAAGCTCCCAACCTCTCCTTTTTTTCTTAATTCTGGGATTTATTTACCTTCTATGGCTGTCACTGGAGCTGAGGCCGGCATTAGCTCTGAGGCTCGGCTCCAGCTCTGAGACCTCGGCTGCTGAAAGCAGTTATCTGGGTCTGTTTGGGTTCTATAATTGTAACACTGTTGCGGTCCTGCTCGCTCCAGCTCTGACGGCTGAAAGCAGTTTTCTGGGTATTATTTAGCTTCTATAATTGCAACAAGCGCTAAGGATGTCTGACTGCAAATTATTGTTTCTTGCAGTGCAAGCTCGGAGGCCGGCAATGGCAGGCAGGGAACCTTGGCTTCCTCCATCGCTGGAGCAAGCAAGCCTCCTGTTCGCTTCAGCTGCCTGGCTGCCGGCCGCCATCTTGGTTGGCAGTTAATTTGCATATCTCGCTGATTAGCCAATGGGAAGGGTAGCGAAGCTACGGTTAATTACCATGTTTCTCTATTATTAGATAGGATATTTTTAAAAATCCAAAAAAAAAACCCACAAACCTAAAACAAAACAGGATCCTTGGAGAAACTGCTGATGTGGGACTGGAACAGGATATAGACAAGATGAGTCTAAGCATCTTGTAAAACTAGAAAGTAAGGAAGTTCTTTCAAAAAAAAGAAGGGAAAAACCCACAATGATAAGAATATGTCAAAAAGATACAAGAGCCTAAGGAGAATCCCCAGTGGCAAATCTAGAGAAATTTGGGTAAAAAGTAAATAAAGCACTACTTGACTGTAACCCAAAATATATAATAAATATCCATGAGTTCACACTGATATAAATAATTAATATACAAATAAATAAATGGGGAAAATACACCAATATCCTATGCAAGAGAATTCTAAATAATTTATGTAGACATTTTGCCTGAAGGAGGAAGAAAGTGAAGAATCACTCCTCTCTCTTTTAAGCGTGGGTGGTGCATAGTAACTTCCTACCTAAGAATACTGTGTGGGAAGGGAGGAAAAGAGTAACTTTACATCAAAGAAACCTGACAAAAGCTGCCTCAGCTAGGTAATCAAGGTCAACATTAACTGTGCTATCACGATGGTAGTATCTGTCCTTGTTATTACGTGATGAGAATGTCATTTTAATTCTGTGGTCTTTCCCCCTAAAACACATTACCCCAGTTGAATGTGAAAAAAACATGAGGCAAATGCTATTTGAGGGGTAGTCTGCAAAATACCTGATGAGGACTCCTCAAAACTATCAAGATCATAAAAACCTAAGAAAACCTCAAAAATATCAAGACCAGTAGAAGCCTGAGAAGCTTGAAAACCAAGAGTAATGTACTGTCCTGGATGAGAATCTGAAGAAGAAAAAGGACATGGGGCAAACCTAAGGAAATCAGAATAAAGCATGGACTTTAGTTAATAACTAGAGGCCCAGTGCATGAAATCCATGCATGGGGTGGGGTCCCCTCAGCCCAGCCCTTACCCTCTCCAATCCGGGACCCCTCAGGGGATGTCTGACTGCCGGTTTAGGCCCGATCCTGGGGACATCTCTCTCACAATCCGGGACCACTGGCTCCTAACTGCTCACGTGCAGGCTTGCCTGCCTGATCACCCCTAACCGCCTCTGCCTGCCAGCCTGGTTGCCCCTCACTGCCCCCCTCTGCCAGCCTGGTTGCCCCCAATTGCCCCACCCACTGGCCTGGTCACCCCTCACTGCCCCCCTGCCAGCCTGGTTGCCCCACACAACCTGCTATTTGGTTGTTTGGTCACCCCTCATTGCCCCCCCTACTGGCCTGGTCACCCCATGCAAACTGCTGTTCGGTTGTTGTGTAAGGGCTTGCTGACCAATTTTCATATTACCCTTTTATTAGTAGGTAATATATTAATTTTGGTTCACTAATTATAACAAATGTACCATACCAATATAAGCTATTAGTAGTAAGAGGAACTGGTTGTGTGGTATGTGGGAACAGTTTGTACTATCTTTCTGTGCTAAACTTGTTCTGTAATTAAATATTAAAATGTTAAAAAATGCACTGGATTAAGTTTGCCACATTTGTGCTTTAAATGTGTGTTAGAGGGTATGTGAGGGTATACATGTTTTTGTGAACTACTTGAAAGTAATTTATTGACCTCAAGACACTTAAACACTACCCTAAACATTTCAGCATGTACTTTTGAAAATAAAGTCATTCTACATAACAATGGCACTATCATACCTGAGAAAATCAACATTATTCACTAATATTTAATTTATATAGTTTATTTAAAAAGAATAAGGATCAAATTAAGGTTTATGTAGTACATTTGGTTGAAATGTCTCTTTAGTCACCTTTATTCAATGACTTTCCTCACCTTTGTCTTTCACAATATTGAATTTGTTTAGCAATTCAGTCAAGTTATGTCATTGTACTTACATTGTTTGGAGTGTCTACTTAAGATTACATTCAGGTTAAACTTTTTTGGCCACATAGGAGATGTGAATTTCCTGTGACATAACCATAGAAGGCACATGCATTCAATTTGTACCATTATTGCTTTTGCTAAGTTTATTCACTTGATTAAAGTGTTGCATATATGTCAATTAAAAATAATAATTTCAATACTTTAATAAGTAAGTTATAGGGCTATAGTTTGAGACTATGTATATATACTATTAAAAAAATATCTTTCTCCCAGTGGTCTTAGCATCCATTGATGATGATTTCCTTAATCAGTGATAACTTGAGTGTTGTTTATGATGTTTTTATAATTCCACTTGGGGCCTGTGCACGAATTCGTGCACTTTGAAAGGAACTGTGGGCCATGAAGCTGTGGTGGGCACAGGGGCAGGTCTTGGCCCATCTTCTGAAAACCTGCCCGGCCCCTCCCACCACAGCCCCTGGTCCCCTGTCTGCCAGCAGCCCCGTTCCTGCTGCCACTGCTCCCACATGCTGATGGCACCAGCCCCGCTCACACCTGCTGACGGTGCGGAGTGATTAGGGCTGGGGCCAGCAGCGGGTGTGAGTGGAGGTTGCTGCCCCAATTGCCCCTCAGGAGCAGGGGGAGGTGGAGAAGTCCTCAGGGGCGATTGGGGACAGCAGCTGCCGCTTGCACCCACTGAGGGTGCTGGGTGATCAGGACTGGCGCCGGGTGCCGGCAGTGGGTGCCAGTGAGGCTGACACTGGCAGCAGGTGCGAGTGCCAGGTGGCACCACAGCATGCGGGAGCAAAGAATTTTCAGTAACCACCATAGGCTCGCCCCAATGATAGCGACCAGCACCCCTCTTGGTCTGGCGCCGCTCGCTCACCTGCTCCACCGTCCTGTTGTGGCAGATACCCACCATGTTCCACATTCTGCTACCATGTTCCGTGCGCGCCCCCTAGTGGTCAGCACATGTCATAGCGACCGGTTGTTCGGTCTATTTGCATATTAACCTTTCACTATATAGGATTATTTTTTCTACATTTAACTACTTGGATACTTAGTAAATACATTTTTCCTTCCTTGTTAAATTTTTCATATTTGAATATTTTTATGATTTCATGAACAATTTTTTAATTGAATATTTTACACTTTATTAGTTACATTGTTCTCTTTTTATTTAAGTTGTCCCAAATTTTGTCAGTAGGAGCACATGTAAAAGAAGACATTTGAGGCTCACTTTTTACTTTTTTCACTAGAATTCTGGACTCAAGCATTTTTCTAGTAATTATAGAATTTTCTCTAGTTTATTTTAGGAATAAAATTCAAGGGGATGGGTGTGGTTATTGTTACTGGGGTGCTGTTTCTACTGGGCTTTTAGGTTTTAGCGTACCTAGCTATGAAATGCACACATGTGTACATACATCACATGAATATATATATATATATATATATATATATATATATACACACACACACACATATATATGTGTGTGTGTATATGCATGCAAAAATAGGCATATTTGTGTTTGTGTTTTAATAATTAAGAGATAATTTTCATGTAATTCAAATCCAAAAATTCAGAGTTCTTACCCACTTTACCCCATTTCATATCTGCTCTCTTCCATAGTGAAAATTTTGATTCTCCAAACATCAGTATATTTATTCATTTGCTTTACACTTAAGTATATGCTATAAACTAGTTATGGAATTTCTACACTGATGTCACTATCTACTAGTTTAAAGAGTCTTACTAATTAAAGTTTAAAATGCTTGGCAATTCTTTTTATTTCTATGGCATATGTAAAAAGGTGTATTATCATAGTACTGCATCTAAAATAGGTTTAAATTTTATTGTGTTTGTGTTAATATTATTATTTTTTTAATATATTTTATTGATTATTTACAGAGAGGAAGGGAGAGGGATAGAGAGTTAGAAAAATCAATGAGAGAGAAACACTGATCAGCTGCCTCCTGCACACTTCCCACTGGGGATGTGCCCGCAACCAAGGTACATGCCCTTGACCAGAATCGAACCTGGGACCCTTGAGTACGCAGGCCGATGCTCTATCCGCTGAGCCAAACCGGTTAGGGCTGTGTTAATATTATTAATTTTATATATGATGATGTGTATTTGGTTCTCGTTGCATGTGATTTTGGAATTTTCATTTTTAATTAATTTTGAACCATGTAAAACATGGTTCCTATTGTTCTATTTTCCAAATATATAAATTAAATAATACAACATAAAACTATTGTTTTTCAGCTATAAAAATCTATTTAAGTTTCATACATGTTTTGCATGAATTGGGAGTTTTTTTCCTTTTATTCTGAATTGTATTCTATGATAAGGATGTATTACAGCTTGTTTATTCATTCACCTAGGTTGTTTCCAGGTTTTGTCATTTATGAATAATCAATCTAGATATTTTCTTAAGGGTATCTGTATGAACATAAGTTTTATTTTAATAGGGTAAATACCATGAAGTATGATGGCTATGTTTGTATGGTAAATGTATTTTCCTTTATTTATTTATTTATTTATTTATTTATTTATTTATTTTGATGGAAGGAAAGTGATTTTTTCAGGTGCCAACAACTTGAGAAGATAATAGGATCATGCCTTATCAGCCATCTTAATATCTCAGGGTAGGCAAAAGGGATTTTTAAAAAAGTTTTAATTTAAATTTTATTAATTTATTTATTTTAAAGTCTTTATTATGGAAAGTATTACATATGTCCCCTTGTATACTTTCAACTGTGTAAGACACTATCAAACTCTGTTTAGACAAGTACTTTTTAATTTCATCACTTCACTTATTTTGTTTCTTACTAATGTGATGACCTAAAAGTGCTATGTTTTTTTTAAAAAAGGTTTTCTTTTTTAAAATAAAACTATGTTTTCTAAGAAAATGTAAAAGAACTAAAGTTAAGCATACGATTCAAATTATATATATATATATACACACATATATATTTATATAACATATATAAAAATAAAATTAAGGCAAACTATATTTTCTGTAAAAACATACAGGAACTAAAAATAATGACTTAGTTTTTTGGAATAGGTTGAAAATAACGCTACTGACATATTCAGTTGGGACTTAAATCCACAAAGCTTTGTTCTCTCTCTTTTTGTCCTAAAGGCATATCTATGACTTTTTTAAAAGTGAAAAATGACAAAAAGAAGATAAAATGAGAGGGATAGAAAGAGATGCCATTCTGACATAGGAAATTCTAAGATTTTTTACATGAAATTATTGCATTAGACACCATGTGAGGGAGGGAAATATTACTGATATTGCCATTCATTTTGTTAACTTTTAAATGGGTTCAGAATGTTTTTTCTATTATAAGCTTTTAAATGAGTGTCACTGAAAACATTGTATTATTCAATCAAGTTCTTGGGGGTGGTGGTTTGCATTTCCACTGCTTTCTTGGGAAAATTATTGGGAATACTCAGTGAGAGAACACAAGATAAGTGCATATAATATCTTATCACAGAGGAAATAAATATAATTCTAGGGCTAGAAGATAGAATTAACAAACACAACATTCTCTGTAATAATTATCCTCAGAAAGTTTTGAGAAGATAATGTGACTTCCAGTTTCAAGACTGCTAACATAGAGGCAGAATGTTGGTTGGTAAAGGGGTAGGTTAGGACAAGTGGTGTGTTGTGGTACCAGCTGACTGAACATTAAGATCCAAACAGTATAAGACTATCAGGAAGCAATGGAGAGGTAAATATGATACAGGTATAAGAGAAGGGTGTGAATTGGAAGGTAGAAAAAGAGCAGAATTTCTTTAACAATTTATTACCCAATCTATCAAGTATGTGGTCATCTTTAGATTTAAAAGTTAAAATGGAAATAGATCATGTGAGCATCAGTCTACTGTTTTGTTATTTGGAGCTAGCTCCAGGAAAACCTAAAAGAAATTGCAACATCCTTAGTTTGCAAAATACTAAGAACTCTATGATTATGTAGTACAATTTGTGTTAAATCTTTTCATAGGTATTCATACTTATCAACCAAACCACTTAAAATGATGTATTCTAATATAAAAAAAAATTAATGAATTTATATTTGAAATTTTAATTTTAGTTGGGTTTTGGTCCAGAAGAAGAATCTTCTGGGACTTTCACTTGACCCCAAAGCTCAGATTTAATCTTTGTTAAAATTTATTTTAGCTATTAGAGATTGCTATAGATAATGATTTTGTAATGATGTTGGAAACTGTGCTGGGTGATTTATTTTCAAGTACTTTTCTTTTATATTGAATTTATTGGGGTGACATCCTATCTAATAAAAGAGAAACATGGTAATTAGCGTACGACCGCTACCCTTCCCATTGGCTAATCAGGGCGATATGCAAATTAACTGCCAGACAAGATGGCCGCCGGCAGCCAGGCAGCTTGAAACTAACATGAGGCTTGCTTGCTTCAGTGACGGAGGAAATCAACGTTCCCCGCCTGCCTTGCTGGCCTCTGAGCCTGCAGTTTGAAACACTGTAATAAATATAGAAGCTAAACAAAACCCCAGAAACCTGCTTTCAGCGAGCCGGGATCTCAGAGCTGGAGTTATACATTGTTTCGATTATAGAACCCAAACAAACCAGATACCTGCTTTCAGCAGCAGAGGCCTCAGAGCTGGAGCCAGAGCTAAAGCTGGCCCAGAATAAAAAATAAAATAAAATAAAAAAGGAGTAGTTGGGAGCTTCAGTCACCCGCCAGCCTGAAAACAGCCCTCAGCCCCCCACCCAGACTGGCCAGGAACCCCAGTGGGGACCCCCACCCTGAAGGGTGTGTGACCAGCTGCAAACAGCCATCATCCCCTCATCAACGCTGTCCAGGCACCCCAGTGGGGACCCCCACCCTGAAGGGTGTGTGACCAGATGCAAACAGCCATCATCCCCTCACCCAGGCTGGCCAGGCACCCCAGTGGGGACCCCCACCCTGGTCCAGGACACCCTTCAGGGAAAACCAGCCAGCCCCACCCATGCACCAGGCCTCTATCCTATATAGTAAAAGGGTAATATGCCTCCCAGCACTGGGATCAACGGAGCCGCGAGGCCTCCCGGCACTGGGATCAGCATGACAGGGGGCAGTGCCCAAACCCCCTGATCGCCCTGTGGCTCTGTGTGTGACAGGGGGTGGAGCCACAACCTCCCTATCTGCCCTGCTCTGTTCGTGACAGGGTAGAGCCATAACCTCCCCATCGGCCCTGCCCTGAGTGTGAGAGTGGCGGTGCCCCAACCCCCGATTGGCCCTGCTCTGTGTGTGACAGGGTGCAGTGCCCCAACTCCCCTATCGGCCCTACTCTGTGACAGGGGGAAGCTCCTCAACCCCCTGATGGGCCCTGCTCTGTGCGTGACAGCGGGGAGCTCCCCAACCCCCTTATCGACCCTGCTCTGTGCGGGACAGGAGGGAGCTCCCCAACCCCCTGATCGACCCTGCTCTTTGCGTGACAGGGTATGGAGCCCCAACCCCTCTGATTCGCCCTACTCTGTGCGTGACAGGGGGCAGCGCCCCAACCCCCCAATCGGCCCTACCCTGAGCGTGACTGAGGGTGGCATCTCATCCTCCCGATCCGCCCTGCTCTGTGCATGACAGGGGGCGGCACCCCAACTCCCCAATCGACCCTGCTCTGAGCCCGACCAGGGGCTGCACCTAGGGATTGGGCCTGCCCTCTGCCACCCGGGAGCAGGCCTAAGCCAGCAGGGCGTTATCTCCCGAGGGGTCCCAGACTGCGGGAGGGCACAGGCCGGGCTGAGGTACCCTCCTCCCCCCCGAGTGCACAAATTTTTGTGCCCCGGGCCTCTAGTTGGTTAATAAAATTATCGTTCTTCAGGTGTACAATTCTACATACATCATTTGTATACTGTATTTTATGTTCAATTACTCCTATGAACTGGTCACTTTTCACTGCCCCAGTCAGCTGCAGAGGAGCATTTCAGATTTTGATGATGGTAATGCTTATTCTTTCTATCGAACTTGTCCTCTCTGTGACGATTGATTTAGACTTTCCAAGCTAGCACTTTTTAGTTTACCACTATAGTATTTTAAAAACAATATTTCATTTTTTTAAGTTTCAGATTGAGGTCTGAGGAATATGAGATATAATCTATATATATAAAGGGTAATATGCAAATCGACCAATGGCAGAATTACTGGTCGCCATGATGTGCACTGAACACCAGGGGGAAGACGCTCAATGCAGAAACTTCCCCCAGCCTGCAGTCCCCGATCGCCCGAATAGGGAACCAGGGGTGGGTGGCGGCAGACGCTGGCGGTGCCAAGCCAAGGCGGGTGTGAGCGAGCAGGGCCTTGTTCGCCTGGCTGGTCGCCCCACACATAGTGAGTGACTGGTGGTGGGGGTCCGTGGCTGGCGAGCAGGTGGGAATGTCCAACCTCTCAGTCCCTCCTCCGGCCAGCAGGCTCTGATTGCCCAATAGTGAAAGGGAACCGGGGGTGGGGCAGACACAGGTGGTGGGGGGTGGGGCTGGCTTCTGGCAGCCGGGGAAGATTGGCCCTGATCTCAGGCCAGGCTTGGGGACCCTACCCGTGCATGAATTTCATGCAACGGGCATCTCGTCTATATATATAAAAACCTAAGCAACCGACCGACTGAACAACTGGTTGCTATGAAGCACACTGACCACCAGGGTGCAGTGATACATCTGATAAGAGGTTAATTTCTAAAATATATAAAGTACTCATATGATTCAACAAATGGAAGAAAAGCAATCCATTTAAAAATGGTCAGAGGACCTGAATAGATACTTCTCCAAAGAAGACATACATGTGGCCAAGAGACATATAAAAAATGCTCAAAGTCAGAGAGATGCAAATTAAATGAACAATGAGGTATCACCTCAAACCTGTTAGAATGGCTATCATCAATAAATCAACAAACGACGAGTGCTGGCAAGGTTGTGGAGAAAGATGAACCCTAGTACATTGTTGGTGAGAATGCAGACTGGTGCAGCTACTATGGAAAACAGTGTGGAGTTTCCTCAAAAAATTAAAAATGAAAAGGTGCTACTTTTTGAGGATTCCATAGAGATCCCAACAGGACTTGAATTCGTGATTATTGTAAGCAATTACCAACCTGGAACCTAGTATTGATTAGATTTTTGAAAACTGTGATATCAATAATTTTTAGAGAAAACTATTAAATTTCCACTTTTTCCTTTCAAGAGTCTAGAAACACTGAGACAATAATGGGGTGGACCATAATGGGAGGGTCTGAGAAGGAGACTGTTGGGTGTTTACGTTGCCTACTTGTCCATTATGCCTTCTGTTTTTCTAATAGAAGCTGGGTTTTGCTCTAGTACCTGAGCCTCCTTCGTGCAGCTCTGTACTTCTGAGGAAGCTACCTCTCTCACTAGATTCATGGGTGGATTCCAATTTAAATCGATCATTGTGATATTTTCTGAGCACCTGTGGGCAACCTAATATAGTCCGGTAAAACTGAAAGGCAGGACTATGGTCCTGGATCCAAGAGGGGTGTCTTTCTCTTCATGTAAGATGTGACGAGGAGCCACGACTGTTATGAGCTTCTCTGGTTGGGTGGCAGATAAGGAGAGTCAAGGGCTCTGTAACCTAATTCTACTAGTACGTTGTGGGTGGACTGTAGTTCTCTCGTGGCTTGCCATAATTCTAGGTGTCTTAATGTCTCAAATAATCAGTTTCCTTATTGAAACTTATTTATTTTCTGTTGCTAGCAGATAAAACCAAACTATAGATAGTTTGAGAGAAAAAAAAGTTTCAAAGTAGAAAATAATGAGCAAAGGAGAATAAGAATCCACTTGGTTCCATCTGTGAAGGTGTTTATAAATGAAGAAATACAGTATTAAGGACAGTACAGTCATTAGGTTTCAGATGTTTGTGTCTTAGGTACATGTGTGTGTTTCAAGTAAATGTAAATTTTAGATGTGTGTGTGTGTGTGTGTGTGTGTGTGTGTGTGTGATTCACGTATGTGTTTTGTTTCAGTGAGAAAGTGGCATCTTTTATGTTTTGGACTTAACTTTTCTTAGAGTAATTCCATAATTACGTGATGGCTTGGTCAAATGATTATAAAAATTTTATTCTATACATATTGGGATTGGGTAGGACGAAAATCATTCTCAATTACACGTAGAGAGGACAATTAAACTTATTTATTTATTCAGTAGCTATTTATTAAGGGACAGTATTTACCACATACTATTTTGAGCATGGAAAAGAGAGGTCTTAATAAAACTTTTTTTTTTCACGGAGCTTATAGTCTAGATTGACAAAAATTCATGGATATTAAAATGTTATATAGTAGTCGTGCTGTTCATGACAGTTTGAAGTTTAAGTAAAAGTTAAAATGTTCTCTTTTCTAAGAATAATCATTTGTCCCAGTAACTTATGTTTTTATTACTAAAAATAAGAGTGTAACCCAGTTTCAACAGTGTAATCACCCTCATAGAATACAGCATATGAACACATTAGAAAGGCAAATTGTTAGAAACATATTAATTTAGGAAGCCCAGTATCAATTCATTACTATGAAGTATGATAAATTAATGTTTATAAAAAATATCTTAACATGCTCTATAAGAATTCATCAGGAGACAATGAAGACAGATTGATGTCTTTAGCAGTCCATCATCACTAGGTAAACCATTTATGCCACTTTATCTTAAATAAGTACTGCAAGTTAATGCTTCCAGAGAAAGCAAATTCTTCAGAAAGCAAGAATAAAAGGAAAAGGGAAGTGATTAAAGATGTTCTTTGGATATTAAGAGGTGCTACAAACAATATTTTATAATTTTTGCCAATAGTTTTCAGCTACAACTATATATTGCATAATTTATTAGGCTTGATGCAAAATACTGTTGGTGATTTTATTTTCCTTACTGTTGAATATTCCTCACATGTTTGATACTGCTGGGGAAATTTTATGTTAGTGCTTATATTTGGACCTCTCAAACAGTGATTGAACTATGAGGCATGAGCACATGAGGCATGGACTATTCTGTGACCTAGAATGGCATTTTGCATGTCCTTTAACACAACTCCCAGTCAATTACAATCATTACAGATATATACGATCATATGGTGATTAGGGTCCTAGACTATTCAGGAAAAGCAAAATAATTAAACCAGTCAGGCCGTTAACATGTGTAGCTGTTAAATTCCTGCAAGTGGCAGTATCACTTGATTTGGTTAAGCTAAAACATCCTAGTTTGTGTGTGTGTGTGTGTGTGTGCGCGCGCGCATGAGCTTGTGTGCGTTTTCTAATCCTCACCCGAGGATATATTTTCCTTGATTTTTAGAGAGAGTTGAAGAGAGAGGGAAAGACAGAAATATCGGTGTGAGAGAAACACCTGATTGGTTGCCTCCTTCATGACCCTGACCAGGATCCGGGGAGGAGCCTGAAACCGAGGTACATCCTCTAGACAGGAATCAAACCTGGAACCCTTTGGTCCTCAGGCCACTGCTCTATCCACTGAGCCAAACCAGCTAGGGCCATAGTTTTGTTTTTAATTGACCTCTGAATTATGAATTGATTTTTCTTTTCCCTTACTTTTAGAAGGTTTTGGAGGCTAGTGAATTGGATAAATATATAATAATATTTAAACATTAAATAAAATATATTAAAATGATTAGGAATTTCTGCTAATTGCTAGGGACTGTTCTACTCACTTTCCTCATATCAAATCCTCATGACTTTCTCTAAAGTGGCAGAGCTAGGATTTGATCACTAGCAGTCTGAAATGCAGGGATAGCCACCACTATGTTATTGTTGCTGTAGTTTGCTCAAATCAATCCTATATAATAAAAAGGCTAATATGCAAATAGACCTAACAGCCAAATGACCGGTCTCTATGACATGCACTGACCCCCAGGAGGCAGACGCTCAATGCAGGAGCCGCCCCCTGAAGGTCAGTGCGCTCCCACAGGGGGAGTGCCACTCAGCCAGAAGCCCTGAGCCGGGCTCATGGCTGGCTAGCACAGCAGCGGTGGGGGCCTCTCCTGCTTCCGTGGCAGTGCTAAGGATGTCCACCACTAAGGATGCCCAGCTGCCAGCGCTAAGTCATCAGTTGGATATCCCCCAGGGCTCCTGGACTGCGAGAGGGCACAGGCTGAGCTGAGGGATCCCCCCAACCCCCAAGTGCAAGAATTTTGTGCACCTGGCCTCTAGTCTTTCATAAGAAGAAAAAAGTAATTACTCTATTACAAACTGAAAATCCCAGCTGAATCTTGGAGTTTTAATTTTTTAACCATTGATTTACATTTTAATTGTCTCTAGACATACATAAAGAAAAACTCCAGGTTTCATGAAGATCATTATGTTTCTAATGCCAATGTGAAAAATATGAAATGAATATTTACATTTCTATTTAAATAAGCACATCTCAAATTGATATAATAATCATATTTCTCAATTAGTCAGATGTATGATTAAGAGATTCTTTAATGAACGTTGTGAATAGGTCACTAAAATTATATTGAGGGACATATGAGAGTAAGTATATCCTAATTTTTAGATCTTAGAATTTTGACTAAGTTCAAATTTTAATCCTTTATTCTAAGGATGGACTCTGTCCAGTCTAGAAAACATGAAAGAAAGCAACACAGGGTAACTGTCACAAGATTGGAGGGGTAAGAAAACCCCTGGATTGATCAGATTAGACCAGGCCTTCTGGGTGAGGCTCCATGGGCATTTTGGGCATAATCCATTCTTGTGGGGGACTGACTGTATTGTAGGATGCTTAACAGCTTTCTTGGCTCCTACCTTCTAGATTCTGGTAGCATCTCCCTCAGTTATAAAAAACAAAATATTTCTGGACATGTCCCCTGGGAATGAAATCACCCTCAATTGAGAATTACTGGATTAGCCAATATTCGAAGGAATATCAAAGAGAAGAATAGTCCAATCAGGGGTGATGAGCAAGCCAGGAGAAAATGTGTGTTTTTTTTTAAAAAAAATACTGATAGGTCAGATATGAATTCCTTTGAGGATGCAACTTTTCTTTCTATTGATATTTGGATAATGATTTAAAAATTATTTTTTTTGAATTTAAATGCATTTTATTTTTAGACAACCTACATGACATCTTTTTTTTCTTAAAAACAATGCCTCCGCTCCAAATTAATCAAGGTCAAAATAAATGAAGAGCTCAAGATAACATCAGTCCCATTTGTCCTAGTCTTGGTGTGTGGATGAAAAGCAGCAGCCAGTTACGATGACAGGTGATGGAGCCAAACTGCCCAATTTGTTAACATTTTCCCATTTCTAAACCATCCTTAAAATAAATATTTGGATCATTTTATCATCCAGTTTACTCACTGTTTTCTTTCACACATTTGAAGACATTATTCAGCTGTCATTTGGCTTGCATGGCTATTTTTGAGAAGTTAGCTGTCAGTTCCCTATCAGTAAATTTCCTCTTTCCTCTAACTCAGTGGTTCTCAACCTGTGGGTCGTGACCCCTTTGGCGGTCAAACGACCCTTTCACAGGGGTCGCCTAAGACCATCCTGCATATCAGATATTTACATTACAGTTCATAACAGTAGCAACATTACAGTTATGAAATAGCAACGAAAATAATTTTATGGTTGGGTCACAACATGAGGAACTGTATTTAAAGGGCCAGAAGGTGCCCTAACTCTTTAGCTCAGTGGATAGAGCGTCATCCTGCAGACTAAAGGGTCCCAGGTTCGATTCTGGTCAAGGGCATGTATCTTGGTTGCGGGTACATTCCCGGTAGTGGGTGTGCAGGAAGCAGCTGATCGATGTTTCTCTCTCATTGATGTTTCTAACTCTCTATCCCTCCTCTCTCTTCCTCTCTGTAAAAAATCAATAAAATATATTAAAAAAAAAATAAAGGGCCAGAAGGTTGAGAACCACTCCTCTAACTACTTATATTAAATTTCTCTTTAATTTTTAGTTTCATGTTGATGTTATCAGACATATGATTTTGTTTTTATTTATCTTTCTTAGGATTGATTGGAATGTTGAATGTGTGGATTGATGTCTCATCATTTTGGGGGAACCTCTTAGATATATTTCTTTCTTTTTTATTTTTTTGCTTTTACTCCGTTTTCTCTGTTCTCTGGACTTCTGTTACAAATTTATATTATACTCTTCCCTCTTCTTTCTATATCTCTTATATGCTCATATTTTCTTTATGCTTCTTTCCTTAAAGTTTCCCAAGTTCATTAGTTTTTAATTTAGGTATGTTTTATCAGCAGTAAATCTTTCTGTTTATTTTCTAATTTCATTATTTAATATTTATATTCTGAATACTCGTATTCTTTTACAAATCTTTAAATATTACCAATTCCTATGTGAAATTTTTAGTTTCAGATTTTTTCTCCATAAATATTGCCTGCCAGTCAGCTACTGACAATTTTCACTTCTGTGCTGCTTACTAGTCTGTGCCTGTTTTCTGTTGTTTGTGTTCTGTTCATATTGTGTTGACTTATCTGTGTACATGATTTTCTTTGTTGCTGGATATTGTTATTAAAAATTACCTGAAGACATAATTATTTTTCTAGGATGATGATATCTCATTCCAATGTGAATATTCTTTTGCTCTGTTAGGGTCCCAGAGATTCAAAAATCATATTAATCATGTTTCAGGGCCTGAGATATTTCTGGATTGTTCAGACAACTAGCAGCCTGGCTGTCGTCCATTGAGGGCTGATTCCTTTTGGGATACCCTTACTCCTTTTGCACTGTACCCACCCTTGACTCCACATTTTTGTCTCTGTAGCTGGAGAGACAATCAACATGCTAATGGTCCCTTTTCTGTCTCTTCTGTGTTGGCAGATGTCAAGAGAAAACCCAAATGCTAACCTTTTCTCTCCAGATTTCACTCGTCTCCTGGGTCTTGGCCCAGTAATTACTTTCTTTTTTGTTAGTCCTTTATTGCTTTTAATATTTTATAGGTATTAGGTCTAGTAGGAGGGTTGGTTCAAATTATCCAGTCTGCCACTGTGAAAGCAGAAGCCCTCTCCTAATGCCAATCAGTAATTAATTTCAAAACTTCATTTACTTAATCATTCAGGATTCCACATTTTGATGCTTTATGGTTCTGTGTATTATACTTTTTCCTTTAGGTTTTAAAAAATAAGTACTCATGATTATGAAAAGCAAACTATGTGTTCATGTTACTTATTTAAGACAATATGACACATTCTTTTAGACTCAAACTGTTCTAATCAAGACATCTGCTGGTCATTCTTCTAGAAAATGTCATTTTATTTATGAGCCTATTTCCAAATATTCTAGCTAGTATTTAATTCTCTGAACCCTTTGTATTTTGTTAATTCTTCTTATCACATATACCACATTGTATTGCCAATTATGTGTTTGGAAACAGCTCCTCAGTAATAAAGATTGAATATCATTAATATGTATAAACACAGAGCCTACCACAGCATCTGGAATTTAGTAAGTCCACACTAAATGTTTAAATAAATTAAAAACATAACTTTTACTTCTATGTCAGAAATGTTCATCGAGAATAAGCAATGAACTGACATTGGATATAGACCTCCTGAATACAAAAACCACAAACCTGTTGTTAAAGGATCCTGTTTTTTTAAGCTTTATTTTTTTTTTTCTGCTCCTTTAAATATAGAGTCGTTTGATCAAAAAGAATCTTGTGACTTTAACGTGTGATTTTAGGTTTGTGGAGGGACTTGGTTTCCTTTTGAAAAGAGCATAGAGACATTTCCTCTGCATTATTTAAGTGCATGTATTATTCTCTTTGAATTTATTCAGTGTTCACAGTAATAAATGATAATGTGGTAAAGATGTTGAAGACAGCAAGAACAGAGGCCCAGATTTTGTTCTTTGACACCTTATTTTTTAATCAGATCATTTCTTTTTGAAAAGATATAAAGATTTCAGGCCATATAATTTTTATAGTCCACCTGCTCTTGATATCAACTCCTGTAACGACTGCGACTTACTTGGGGTCCTTGATTTTAATAATAGTACTTGGCTCTTCAGAGACCGGAAATTAAGGATGCCTGGGAAAATGTGTCTAGGTACATATTTCAGGCTCCTTATATCCAGCCAAGGTTGAGGGATGCAGATTCTAAGTCTACTCAAGTCTACCCCATTTTGTTTGAAACTTGCTCTTCTTCCATTGGGAGAAAACTATATAAGCTCTGAATAATTGGAAAAAAGAAAGAAGGAAGGAAAATAAATATACTCAAATATTTTAAAGAAAGAGGATCCAATCTTAGCTGTGTGATTTTTTTGCTTTGCTTCCTAAGACCACCAGTGTCACTATGAATCATTATAATGAATCCTATGGAACTTCAGTCCCCAGAGACCTTTAAAAAAATACATTTTAAATGCTGAGGGCATCTTGTTTAGTTAGCTATTTTAGACCCCTAACCTTTAAATGGTCTATTGTATATTAACATTTCTTTGTATTTCATAAGAATTTTTAGATTTCATGTTAAAAAAAAACCCACAAAAACAGATTAGATGTGCTTTGCTGAGAGATTTTAAAGGTCCACTGAATAAATCATTGTGTCACTAGTTTTATTTAGAAGTAGCACTCAACCTTATTCTTGATCATATTATTCAGCCTTTTGTTGAATGATTTCAATTTGTTACTGAATGTTACATGCAGCTGTGTAAATGTTTTTCTGTACAGTGATTCTTATACTTGAAAGTCAGCTTTATTGAGTTATTTTGGGATTTAACTATAAAACCCCAAAGGATTCTTAAATCAAATCTTTTATAGTTCATGTACAACTCATATGGCTTATGGTGAAACCAAGATTAAAATGTTGAGTCCAGCCAGCATTAGATCAACTTAACATGTGTATGAAAATACTATGTCTAAAATGTTTAAAAACGTAAAAAATTATGCAATGTCATTTTTAAATGTTATTTGTAAATAAAATACACATTTTATTGAGAGATAGTTTGTGGCATATAAATGATAATAGAACCTTAAATTTATCTTCAAATGTCTTGTATTAATCAACAAGCTGAAATTCCTGAGTGACTTGCATCATTGAAATATTATTTGTGTTTTAAAGAAAATTCCAATTTAGTAAATAAACCAACACTATAAAATCATTTAGTAGATTAAGAAGATTTTAGTGGATTAAGGAAGATTATGCAGAAATCCATAAATTTGGAATGGTTTAAATAACCTACAAAAATATTTTTTAATTTCAATATTATATGTATTACTTTTTAAATGGACATTTTCTATTTACTATGTTTGGAAAGACTTCTTCCCAGTACCTGCTGTGTCTTTTCATATGAAAAAATCTTCAATGACTTTACACAGGAGATGGCTCTCACATTCCTCAGTCACTTATCTCTGGGAGGACCACTTAGTAGTTTAGGAAGTATCTAAGCAATCAAACCCAGCTCCTATCTCCTCCTCCTACAGCAAGCATGTCAAACTCATGGCCCACAACAAATATTTTTAGGGCCTAGCCAACATAACGGTATGTAAGAAATATTTTAATAAAAATTTCATAACTTAATTTTTACAATATCCTGTTATACATAATTATTAATAACGAGCTACAACATTTGCTAATGACTGATCACTATAATTGTGTTGCATTCATTTCCCTTACGCGCCTTAGGCGCAGGTGCACCATTTCTCTTCACTAATACTAGCAGCGAATATTCTAGCAGCCAATTGCCACGTCATCAGTCTTGGACTGACTTGTTTGGTGTGCGCAACAGGAAATATTTTGCTTTAGGAGAACAAGAAAAATAGGTTTATTTGCATTACACTTATTAATTTGAGCAGTTATTCAGTGACTGGTAAGTTAATGTTCAAGAAAAAGTATTAATTTTTATTAAAATGTTGTATTATTTTATGTTAATGATTACCCATTTATTTCAGCCCTTTGTATTCAGCATGTCTCTATCAAAATAAACCTACATTTCTATGAAAATTGAAGCTTTTGTTTTTTTTTGTGGCTCACATAAACTTAAACCTTGTTTATTTGGCCCATGTTAGCCTTTGAATTTGACATGCTTGTTCTACAGACACTCTCCCATAGGAAATGTGTGTTTTTCTCTCTCTATCATGCCCTAGTACTTAATGGGCAACACTTCCCACCCAATGAAGAGGTGATGAAGCACAGCATGTGAATTGGTGAGGAGATAACGAATGTGGAATTCTAGGGTTCAGAATTGGAAAACTCACTTGCTTGTATTAATGTTATCATTTTGAATTTCTAGTTTATCAGTAATAACATGATATGTTGGCCTTTCTACTGCTTCACTTTTATTTATCAACTTGAATATCTATAGGGAAAAATAATGCTTTCTATTGGAACCCTCTTAGCTTTCTAATACAACAATGTCAAGTTCAAAGAAATTGTGATTTTTATATTTTTTAAAATTTTCTTTCACTTATGTCTTGATTTGTATGTATAACTCTATCCCTAAATTAAGTGAATGAATGAACATTGTCGGAGACAAATGAAGAAAATATTATTTTGGGTATTGTTGATGAAAAATGAAAACTTTTATGCATTCAAATTTGAAAGAAGTGGAACTGAGAGGAAATAGATTATTGTGATCTGTTTGGGTGGGGAGGTGAGTATAGGTGAAAGTACCTATTGTCCAGTGAAATTTTGCTCCTGTGGGTCAAATGTGTATGTGACAGAAACTTGCTAGATGCTACTTAGCCAATTTCCTCTTTCTGGACAAAAAGGAAAACAACTGCCTAGGTCTCCCTTTCATATCAGCTGCAGCTGTGTGAATGAATTCTGGTCAAACGGATGTGAGTGACAATGATGTGAGCCATTTCCAGGCATGCATCTGATCCTTTTCTAGTGCATTCAGTCAGCTGCTTTTCTTTATGATGCCCAGGTTATATACTTTTTTGTTATCTGAGGCAGGATTGGCCTCATAAGATCATACTCAGCCTTTTCCACCAGTTGCCTTTTAAGTAGGTTTAGATTTCAGGTACCTTACTCATTTCTAGGCAGTTTTATTCTCTGAAATTTTATATTATTACAGCTTCTTAGGGTTATAATCTTATTTTGTATTAAAATAATTCCATAATATATCAACATTTCGTACATACATTTGTATAATCATAAACAGTGGTTCCAATATGATATATAATCCCTTTTCTGCATTGGTGAGATGGTATAAAATGTGTGTAGTGGAGTTCAAAAAATAAAACATACCAGCAGTCACTGCAATGATATACTTTACACAAGGAAATTTTACCATGGAGGCATTTTCTGCAATATAAATCAAAACTCAAAAGTAAATAAGTGAAGCATCAAAAGGGATAGGACAGGATTTGACTATACAAAGAGAAATATCTGCAAAGGATAGAAGACAAGGCTGTCCAATTTGCTGTGGACAAAATCTTATAGTTTGATTAGAGGCCCGATGCCTGAAATTTGTGCAAGGGGCTTGGCCCTCCAGCCCCGCTGCCTCGGCCCTCGCAGCCACGGCTTCGTCCAGAAGGTCATTTTGACGGTCATCCGGATGGTCGTTCTGCTGTTCGGTCTAATTAGCATATTAGCTTTTTATTATATAGGGTAGTTATTTTTGAAATACATCTTATACTTAAATTAAATGCCAAAGTGTTTTATCATCATGTGTGTCTCTTGGCATACTAGTAAAGCCTATTTGAGAAAACAAACACACATAAGACATTTAAGTTATTCATTTTCTACTACAATGGAGATATATGATCCAGACTTATTTCATCTCTGAAATTTTATGACTACTGGCTTCCCCCACTCTATGATCCCACTAAATCCATTCTATCAAGGGCCAGTTCTTCCCTTTATAATTTTGTTTACATTCTATTTTACTTTCAAAAGAATTGAATGTTCCAGGAAGATGTTATTTGATAAAGACTACACATTATCTGTTTAGGTAAAGATTGATGTTTACAAGAATTCAGATGATTAATTTATGACATAAATTTATTTTGGTGAGATAGCCCAATATAATAGATAAACTGAAGGGGATTTTTAGAACTGTGTGTTTTTTGCACATATTTGTATTTATTTATTTTATTTTTAAAAAATATACTTCTACTGACTTCAGAGAGGAAGGGCGAGGGAGAGAGAGATAGAAACATTAATGATGAGAGAGAATCATCAATTGTCTGCCTCTTGCACGCCCCCCCTTCCCCTCCGGGGATCGAGCCCTCAACCCAGGCATTTGCCCCAACTAGGAATCAAACCAAGACTACCTGGCTCATAGGTTGATTTTCAACCACTGAGCCACACCTGGCCAAGCTGCACATATGTGTATTTAGAGGAAGAAAAATAAAGAAAGAATTTGGGTTGGGTTTGAAATTTGCATAGCTTTGCTTTTTTTAATTTTGAGTATTAATTATAGATCGAATTTTGTAGTACTGTAAGAAAAATTCATTAGTTTAGTCATCTATACCTGGGCCTGACTTTCTACTCCATCGATAGAGAATAACTCTGAGAGAGGTTCTTAACCTCATGTTTAAAATTATTGAAATGAAATCAGTGATTGTGTTATGATTGTTTATTGAATCAGTATGTTAATATATCCATGTTCAGGTTTCTCTGATAAAGTAATTTGCCCTGTGATTTACTCTTAACTGGGAACACCTGAAGAAATATCACATTTGTAGAAACATTATTTGTTGAGGATTTTAATAATACTAAAATAATATGCTATTTATTTTTCTATGGTGACTAGCACCTATAAGTGTTTACCAGGAATTTATTATTCAACCCACAAAATTCTTAGGAATCTCATCTTTATTTTCTACTGTTCAATCCAATAGAAATAGGTGGTCTGAGATTCTCTTGAGAATAATTTTTCTCACCAGATAAGTAAAAGCCAGACTGTTTTTCAATATTTAGATATTAGTTCTAAATGGTATTTTGTTTTTGCATTATCAATGCCTAATGGTGGTGTGGTGGTGCATGTGTGTGGGCACATGTGAGCAAACACTTTTATGTACAGATGAGGTATGTATGACCTTATACAGCACTTTGAAGAATGGCCTGTAAATCACCAAAAATGAAGCTAATCTGCTTCCACAAAATAATATGATCTGCCTCCATTATTCTCTGTCTTTGATTCTTCTCTTCAAAGCTCTTTCCCTTTGCCTGATGTTTCCCAACACCAGAAAGGAGAGTGGTGGGGTGAGAGATACTTAAAAACATGCTTTGCTCTTCCTACCATCCATCTCTTTTTCAAGGAATCATTTACTACTTTTTCTTGTTATTTATTTTTAAAATTTTTATTTTTCAATCACAATTTATTTTCTGTATGATTTTGTATTGTTTTCAATTATATTTTAAAATAATCGTTGCATGGAATTCTCAAAATATAGAGATGGCAGTATGTTTTATAATATGAAAATCATTGGAGGTTACAGATGTCAAAGATAGCTTACCTTCATATGAGCGTTAGATAGCAATCAGAGTTCTGTGGATTAAAAACAGAATTTTGGGGGTTTTCAGTATGTACTAGAGGCCTGGTGCATGAATTCATGAACCAGTGGGGTCCCTCAGCCTGGCCTGAGGATCAGGCCAAAACTGGTTCTCCGACATCCCCTGAGGGGTCCTGGATTGCGAGAGGGCGCAGGAACCCATCGGTGCACGATTGGGGCCGGGGAGGGATGTGGGAAGTTGGCCAGCCGGGGAGAGACTGCAGTAGGGCTCTAGGGCATGTCTGGCCCATCTTGCTCAGTTCTGATGGGCTCGACCCCAGCAGCAAGCTAACCTACTGGTCAGAGCATCTGCCCCCTGGTGGCCAGTGCACTTCATAATGAGCGGTTGAGTGACCTTAGCATATCATTAACATATTACGCTTAGATTGGTTGAATGGCTGACCAGATGACCAGACACTTAGCATGTTAGGCTTTTATTATATAGGATACCTTTTATTTGTTGTAAAGCTTTGTTTAAATTTAAAATCCATTTTCACATGAATTTTCACTTTGGCTTCAGGCAGTTTTTGAGATGCATTGGTGGAGTTTTTATCCACTCACCTATAAGGCTTAAGAGTATCAGGTTTTGTAATTTAAGGGTACTGCTCCCATTTCTTTCACAGTCCCTGAGCCAATTCTAGAAGAGCCAGCAGTCTTGCTTGTCATAGAAACCAAAGTGGCCTTTGAGTTTGTGGTTAGATATTTTTAATGCATATTGGAGTACATGTCTGGATAGCAAATTATACCATTTAAAGTAATTAATTTTGATGTTATTGATGTGTCTCTCTCTCTGTGTGTGTGTGTGTGTGTGTGTGTGTGTGTGTGTGATAATCTAATTTTTATATATGACATACAGAGTCCTTTATGCATTGTTTTATTCACTGATGTGTCTCAGTTATTTTGAACAATGGTTATCATATAATAGACACTCAAATATTTGTTTAATATAAAAAATAATGTCTTAAATATGGATGAGAGAAGTTTGACAATAGCAACTGTGGTATTATTTAATCTGTTTCTGCTCATTGCTTATTTGTATGTTATTTTTTTCTGCCAATAACATTTTATTACTTTATAATATAAATTATTTCTGTATGTGTAGGTAAAAAATAGATAGATAAAAATGGTTAGATAGGAGGTTTTGTTAAATGGTGCATACTGCCTGGCCAGTGTGGCTAAGTGGTTGAGTGTAGACTATGAACCAGGATGTCAGGGCACATGCCCAAGTTGCAGGCTTGATTCCCAATAGGGGGCATGCAGGAGGCAGCCAAACAATGATTCTCTTTCATCATTGATGCTTCTCTCTCTCTCTCTCTCTCTCTCTCACCTCACTTCCTCTCTGAAATCAATAAAAATATATTTTTAAATGGTGAATACTGCCATACTGCCTCTGCCGTGCCTTGGGTGTCTGGACATGAAGAAGATACACTCATAGCAGTGTGTGAACATGTGAAGTTAGACAGCTACACTCAGCAAGCCAGTAGGGGGGAAAAAGTCACATCCATTCATCCATTCATCCATCCATCCCTGTCTTTGCATCTGTATGTCTATCTATGTATCTATCAATCATCTATCTATTTATATGTGTATTATATCTATTACATAGGATACATATTATTTCAGACTTGAATATGGATATGCATGTGCATATGCATGTACATAATTATTTGTATCCTGAAAATATTTTTAAATGAAGCTGGGAAGATTGAGTAATGTCTTAGCTATATAAGGGTAAAGAGATAAATGAGGTCAGGGGAGTTGCTGTGTTTCTAATTTTGACATACCAACAGATTATGAAATTGAATTAGCAAGTCAATTATTACTTTGGTGTGGGAAACAGAACACAGTTACTGAAAAAGTAACAGCCAAATTCCGACTCACTGTTTATAAAATTTTGGAAATGGTATAACTATTATAAAATACTATTTCAACTGTAATGGAATGAGTGTACTAATTACAGTGTATAATTAAAGTAAGCACAAGCCCTACATTTAGTGCCAGTTATTTTTAAATAAAGTTATTTTCACGTATAGCTTGGAAATTACATCTTAAAAAACAAATACATATTGCATGTGCATTTTAACCAACTATATAGAATTTTTTACCCAAAAGGTTATTTAAAGATGATTTTTTGAATATCCATAAAAAAACATTTCTAGAATCAAGGAGACAAATTACACACCCCTGAAATATCCTTGTGTCATTAATTTTATGAAAGTGTATAACTTTGAAATGTGTAAACATCGACATAACTGAACATTAGCTATCTTTTATAAAAATAGTTTTCTCCCCTAATAGCTCTAGGCATTATGCATAAATGCCTTTACAATAGTGATTCATGGTTTAAGGTTATAGGGTAGACTATGTTATTCTTCTAATCTATTTGGCCAAAGCAAAAGTGAAAGCTTAATTCTCAAATTAATATATTTTAGTTAGAAGCATGTATTTTCCCCTGTGTAGTTCATTTTCTCTATTATTTGAATTAGCTAGATGTCATTTATGTGATGTCTTCAAGTATCTTGGACATTTTAATGTGAACTGCACACAATTGTTCGAAACATCTTTAAAAATTCATAGCCCTTTCTTACAAATTTCAAAATGTCTTTCAAATGTCTGCCACATTTTAATTATACCTTTTCTGTTCTATTTTGAATATAAGCTTCTTTCATGTGTTTACATAAGATTAGAATTTTTATCCCCACACTAAAGTCTGTATTTATAAATTCATGGACTTTTTCTCTACTAAGCACACTAGAGGGCTTTCATGTTTATTAGTCGGAAAGACCAAGCTCAGGAAAGCTCATTTTTAATGCTTAGTGTGACAAATACTTGAATTGGCAAATGTGTGTCTTACTAGAGGAGTAAACTCCTTCAGGACCCATTATTTCCAGAAGCAGTGCTCTTAGAGTAATCTTAAAGAACACTTCCCGTAAATGATTGATGATATATTGTATATGTACCAGTTAGAATTCATGTTGATTTGATTGTACCACAGTGTTTCCTCAGTAAAATACAGGTTTTCAGAAATACAGATTGATCTATGTTCACAATTGAATTTGCAAGTTTTACCTTGATATTATGATACATATCTTTATCACATTTGCCTCAGATTGTGATTAAATTTTAGAGAAAAACATAAGACTGTTAAATTTGCTTACATATCCAAGGGGGACCTTGAAATTAACTTTATATGACAAATTCACTTATTATAATCTAATACCCCCTTTTTGAGGGAAATGTTCTTGTTCTGAATCCCTGTTCTGATTCTTTCCCATAAGATAAAAAGCTTAAATAATCGCTTTAATTATTGTACAAGTTCTTTGATCGTTGTGATTTTTATCTTGCATGATGGAATGCGTAAGGTCTAAGCAGGTTATCATCAACCTGCTACCATCCTTATTAGACCTGGGCCAGGGGGCCCCTGCTCTGAGCTTTATGCCTTACAGAAGCCCCTTATGGTTCTTATCAGGCTGTGCCTTTCTTGTGGGGCAAGGATTCTTGTAGGGTCAATTCGTTTTGACCATATAAAGTCAGAATGCCCACTCTCAGTCTCTAGAACATTTTCTGAAAACTCAAAATCCCTGCCTATTTGTCCCCAAGCCCACTTCTAGGGCCTATTTAAATATGTTCCTTGGGCCCATCTTTCTGAGAGCAGACCTCACTGCTAGTGTATGAGCATTTGGCTTGTAGGATTCCAAGGCATGCTTTGTGCCGGGGATGTATGACTGAAACTTGGCTATCTGGCCTGGGTGTCCATCTTCCCATGGACAGACCACACTATAGATATGCAGGCCCAGAGAAAAAGAATCCCAAGACATGGCTGTCTGCAGGGATGGATTTGGTGGTGTGGAATGGACATCCACACAAATGGAGGCATGGCCTTTAGCAGTGCTAGATGGAGCGGAGAATGTGTCTGGCTCTTCCTATACCGTGTTCTTGCATAGAACTTAGAAAAGTACTAGACATCTAAATTCTATCAGACCATTTACCTAATTGAAGTATGTTGACTAAGAAGTAATGAATAGCAATACCAGTATTAAGTAAAAAGGTCTACTTGTAAAGTAAGAAGAATAGGATACATTTTACAGTTTCTGAACTTGGTTTATAACTTCTAAGTATTTAGACTTATGTATAGGGGTTTCTATTTGCACTACTATCCCAGGTCCTGCAAATGGTAGGAGTTGGTCTTGATAGAGGTTCCAAATTCGGTTTTCTAAAAGCAATATTTTTTTTTATTAGAGACTTGCATTCTTTTTTTTAATAGAATTTTAGATTGTACAGGAAACTTTGAGGTTATTTCGTCCACTACAAAAGGAATGGAAAATCACTTTATAGAGTCCATGACCAGTTCTTACTCTGCCTCTGTTTTAATCCTTTTAGACACAGACAACAACTTACAAGTCAGTGCTTCTACTTAACTCATTAATTTAAATTAAAAAATAATTTCTAATAGTCCTTTTATTTTTTCTCCATTTGTTCATATGAAATAGAGATAGGGCTCAATGTCCCTATTCTCTAGTCTACACCAAGAATTAGCGCTGGGCCCATTTTGTCTGCACTGAGACTTTTCTCTGGGGATGAGAAGTCATGGATTTTTCTTAGTTGGACTGTGCATACCTTATGTATTTTTATACACCCCATTCATTTTTATATTCTTTCAATGAAGATTTATTGAGTGTCAAATGCCCAAGGGCTTTTTTACATTCCTTAGCTCAGAGAGCTGTCATTATTTCACAGTATTAATTTAATTTTACTACAATAAAAAAATTAGCTCTGCTTTATAAGAAATGTGTTTGTTTTTCTAGGGGAGTTTTGTTTGGTGACTAAGAAATTTCTCATTCAGGCATTGCTTCTTCCTTAAATTTATTTTATTAAAAACTTAGCTGATGGGGAAGAATATTGTGATTATACTCCCTCTTCCAAAGACTATGTGGTGGGAAATCAGATTAATGGATTGTTAAGAGAATGTAAATGTTAAAATGCAATTGATATAGAAAATCTTAAGGAAGTCATGCCAAAATTTTAAAACTAATTAAAAAATAGCAAAGTTCCAGGATACAAGATCATACAAATATAAATTGTATTTCTATATCAGCAGGGAAGGATCCAAAATGAAATAAAAAATAATTTCATTTACAATAGCATCAAAAAATAATAAAATTCTTAGGAATGAGTTTTTAAAAAGGAGTTGTAAGACTTGTATGCTGAAAAATCACAAAACATTGTTGAAAGACATCAAAGCAGACCTAAATAAAAGGAAATGAATCACATTTTTATGATTTTAAAGGCTAAATACTGATAAGATGGCACTATATTGACCTACATATTTAATGAAATGCCTGCCAAAATTCCAGCTGCTGCCTTGCATAAACTGGCAAAATAAACATAAAATTTATATTGGCATCCAGGGATCTATAGCCAAAACAGTCATGAAAAAAATAAGCAAATTTAGAAAACTCACACTTAATGATCTCAAGACTTACTATAAAGCTATATGAATGTCAATGGTATTAACATTATGTCAGACAGAGAGATCAGTGGGATAGTTTTCAAAGTATAGAAATATACCTTCATATTATGGTCAATTGATTTTTGACAAGGGTTTCAAGAACATTCAATGTGGAACAACTAGTTTCTCAACAAATGGTGGTGGTACAATTAATTTTTAAAAAGTAGAATTAACCCAAATGCCCATCAAGTAATGAATGGATAAACAAAATGAGATATATTCATACAATGGAATATTATTTGACCCTAAAGAGCAATATAGTATCAGTACATACTGCAGCACAAATAAACCTTAAACATTATGCTAAGTGAAAGAATCCAGGCACAACAGGCTACATATTGTGTAGCTCCACCTATATGAAAAGATCACACTCAATTCTATTTAAATACCTTATGCTGTTGACATATTAGGAATTTTTATCTTCAATTAGTAATAGCTCACCTTTATTCAATTCTGCAAAATTGATTTTTAAACACAAGGAATGCCTAATGCAATTAGGCTTTTGAACAGGATTGAGAATAAATGAATACAAATTCAAGCACATGAGGTACTGTATTTCTAAAAAATTAGTTTAACTGCAGAATAAATGCTGACTTAGATAAATATCACAATAAAAGTCTGCTCAAACATGGTCTTTTAATTTGAACCTAGACAATGAAGATTGAACTGCTACTGATTTTGAACGTTTTTCTTTCTTGTTTTTTTTTAAACTTTATTGTTGAAAGTATTACATATGCCCGCCCTCTATCCCCCATTGTGTGTTGTTTTATTTGTATTAAGATAGTATATCTCAAGATATCTTTGGCAAAAGTAAAATCTCTCAGTTATTTTTTTTCTTATAAATATGGGATATATGTTCTATTCATGCTCTAGAAATAAATATGGTTAATATGGGTATGAGAATTTCAGAAATAAATTAGTAATGACTACAGACTGCTTCTGCTTAACAGTAGTAATTCATTTTTAAAAAACGAATAAGTTGAATAAAAAGGCTGAGAGATTATTTTCTAACATTTTACATAAAAATTATAATGCATGAAGTCAACCAATTTCCTAAAATATAACCAAAATTACAGTTAAACAACATAAAGCTAATAAGAGATATCCTATCTAATAAAAGAGAAACATGGTAATTAGCATACATCGGCTACCCTTCCCATTGGCTAATCAGCGAGATATGCAAATTACCTGCCAGCCAAGATGGCAGCCGGCAGCCAGGCAGCTTAAACTGAACATGAGTCTTGCTTGCTTCAGTGAGGGAAGACTCCAACGTTCCCCGCCTGCCTTGCCGGCCTCTGAGCTTGCAGTTTAAGAAACATTGTTACAAATATAGAAGCTAAACAAAACCCCAGAAACCTGCTTTCAGAGAGCCAGGATCTCAGAGCTGGACTTGATACAGTGTTTTGATTATAGAACCCAAACAAACCAGATACCTGCTTTCAGCAGCAGAGGCCTCAGAGCTGGAGCCAGAGCTAAAGCTGGCCCAGAATAAAAAAGAAAAGAAAAAAAGGAGCAGTTGGGAGCTTCAGTCACCTGCCAGCCTGAAAACAGCCCTCAGCCCCTCACCCAGACTGGCCAGGCATCCCAGTGGGGACCCCCACCCTGATCCAGGACACCCTTCAGGGCAAACCAGCCGGCCCCCACCCATGCACCAGGCCTCTATCCTATATAGTAAAAGGGTAATATGCCTCCCAGCACCGGGATCAGCATGACAGGAGGCAACTCCCAAACCCCCTGATCGCCCTGCGGCTCTGTGTGTGACAGGGGGTGGGGCCACAGCCTCCCTATCTGCCCGGCTCTGTTCATGACAGGGGAAGGCCCCCCAACCCCCTGATCAGCCCTGCTCTGTGCCTGATAGGGAGGAGCTCCCCAACCCCTGATTGGCCCTGCTCCGTGCGTGAGAGGGGGTGGCGCCGCAACCTCCACATCGACCCTGCCTTGAATGTGACAGGGGGCGGTGCCCAAACCCCCCAATTGGCCCTACCCTGAGCGTGACTGAGGGTGGTATTGCAACCTCCCAATCTGCCCTGCCCTGTGCATGACAGCGGGCGGTGGCCCAATTCCCCAATCGGCCCTGCTCTGAGCCTGACCAGGGGCTGCACCTAGGGATTGAGCCTGCCCTCTGCCACCTGGGAGCAGGCCTAAGCCAGCAGGTCATTATCTCCTGAGGGGTCCCAGACTGCGAGAGGGCACAGGCCGGGCTGAGGGACCCTCCCTCCCCCCCGAGTGCACAAATTTTTGTGCACCGGGCCTCTAGTTTGGTTATAAAAATGCAAAAAATGTCACTTAATGACCACTAAACAATAAGGTTGTATCAAAAAAAAGTTTCTTTGAATACTTACTGCCTCTTTCAGAGGTCACTCTCATTTTCTTTATGGTTTTCAGAACATGTACATGAGATCTAAACTAATCCAGATTATAAAAATGTTGTATTGCATTTTGTGGAAATATATATGAATTTTAAAATGTGTCATAGAAATAAATATATGTTTTCTTATGTAAACAACAATCTAAAGATCTTCATATTGGAATTCACATATAGTCTGTTTGTTTCTTTTTTCAATTAAAAAAGAAGAGACAGTTTTTTCGCAAAAATTATTTGAACAGACAATTTGATGATTAGGCCTGATGGTAAGTGTGTAATGAGTGCTTGGAGTAAAAGAAAAAAGTGTGATGTGGTCTCTGACCTCTAGAAGTCACAGTTTAATGAGAAAATACTTGTAAATGGCACATTACGAAGTGACGCAAGTGCTGTATTTTAAAACTACAAAGTGGTAAGGGAAGCCTGGGATGGGGTAAGCATGCAAAATGAGCAGGGCCTGCATTAAAGAAAGAGTTATCCTTTATTGCTTAGAGGAAGAAGAAAAGATCATAAGCAAAGCCTGAGACTCTCAAAGCACATGGTTTGCTAGGGTATGTGTGAGGATAGAATGCAATTTTTCCCTTAGGATGTCAAAAAATAAACTAGAATGTGGCAAGAGACAGTAACGGAATGGTTGATCAATGTTTAGTGGCAGGAAAAAAATCAAGAATTTCACCTTCAGGTAATGAGAAACAGGTAAGTGTCAGAATAGCCACACTCATTCATTCAACAAAGGAAATTCTAATGTTCAGTATAACCAGGAAATAAACAAAACTCAAATACCGCATTCCAGTAGCAAAGAGAAATATGCAATGCTCAAGTCTGTGTTTACAAAGACAGCTTGGATGTGAAAGACAAGTTGTGCATGGGTCTTCAGGGAAACTGTGGCTCCTGCCATTGGTGAAAATGATGGCAAAGGGGAGGGAGCAGTGGCAGAGCAGCTACAGGGAGAAGCTGGATTTGAGAGGAGCTGCAAAGATGGAATCAGCATAACTTGAAGACTACTGCATGTAGAATGGTGAGGACCAGGGAGTACTAAGGCTCAAGATTTGTGTTCTTGATTTTGGGTGACTAGGAATAATGTGGTGGAAAGGAATACAGGGCGAGGATAGTCTTTAGAATTAAGATGAATTCACTTTGAGGTGTATGAGTGTCATATGTCTTGGAAATTTTAGAGTGGATATGCAAGAGTAAGACATTGAAGAGATTTAAAACTCAGGAAGGTTGTTTGGGCTTGATGCCCGAAAAGATGGAAGATGGTAGATGCGGATTGTGAGAGTGGATAAATTCAACTGAAGGTGTGCTTAATTCAGGTCCACTCAAAGACAGTGATTTAGGTCCTAAGTTAGAAAGGAAGGGGAAAAATGTTATCAAATTAAAGGACCTGCAGTACTGGTAGGTCTCAAGGAGGTTAGAACAGGGTTTAGGAAGGCAATGAACCAGAGTAGCAGTAGGTGGAAGCTTCATATTTACTTGATACACGTCTTCTCCACCTATTCTCTCCTAAATGTACGCCCAGTGACTGAACCTATTATTAGAAAGATCACCAGCATCCTTCTCTTGCCAAATCCAAGGGTCAAAATGCAGTTTTCGTTACTAAACTTCTTTCTCCTCCTTCTGCCTCTCTCTCTCCCTTAGTTCATAACACTGAACTCGTCATACTTCTAAATTCATGTTATGGTATTAGATAGTTTTATGAAACAATTTCTTCTTTTATACGTTTTAATTTTTTTCTTATTTTTACTGTTTTCATTTTCATCTTCTAGGAACTCCAGTTATACATATCTTGGTGAGAGGTAATTTCTCCTTTTGAAAAATAAGTGTTTGAAATTTGAGTTTCTCTTATGATTAGTGATCTTGAGCATCTCTCCATATGCTTATTTCCCATTTGTGTGTCTTCTTTGGAATTTTATTTTTTTAAAAAAAATATATTTTTATTGATTTTAGAGAGGAAGGTAGAGGAAGAGAGAGATAGAAACATCAATGATGAGAGGGAATTATTGATTGGCTGCTTCTTGCATGCCCCCTACCAGGGATTGAGATCTCAACCCAGGCATGTGCCATTGACCAGAATTGAACCTGGAACCCTTCAGTCCATAGGCTGAGCCAAACCAGCTAGGGTTGGAATTTTCATTTTTATTCATCCATGATCTTCCCATAATTGCTTTTCCACATAGGACCCAGCAGAGTTCCTACTATTCTCAGTGTTTTGAGAAACTCACTTTTATTATAGGGTTCTTCTAGAATACCTGGATTGTGGGGATGTTTTCAGAATTCAGTGTTTTTTTTTGTTGTTGTTCTTTTATTATCCTAGGTGCTCTTTCTTGTTTCTATAAGAGAAGTAGGTGAGATTCAAAAATTAAGCCATTGAAGGAAAATGGAAGTCATAGAAACACTTCCATTCTGTGGAATGTGCCTGATATATTTTGTAGAACAAAGTAGCAGAACTTTGTCAAATTAAGTTTATGCATAATTTATGAACCACTACTCTTCTTTTTTTTAAAAAAAAATATATTTTATTGATTTTATTACAGAGAGGAAGGGAGAGGGATAGAGAGCTAGAATCATCGATGAGAGAGAAACATCGATCAGCTGCCTCTTGCACACTCCCCACTGGGGATGTGCCCGCAACCAAGGTACATGCCCTTGACTGGAATCGAACCCGGGACCCTTCAGTCCGCAGGCCGACGCTCCATCCACTGAGCCAAACCGGCCAGGGCCAAAACTCTTCTTTTATGTACATATTCTAAAGAAATTCTCACACACCTTTTTCACTTCAAGATGGATCTAGTATGGGTAAAAGTTATTTTACTGATTTATATCTAACATTTTGCCCAACAACAGAGGATATAAGCCCTTTTCATATAATATTCACAAATCCTGAATAAAAATATACAGTCATGCCCTAACTGGTCTGGCTCAGTGGATAGAGCGTTGGCCTGCGGACTGAAGGGTCCCAGGTTCGATTCCGGTCAAGGGCATGTACCTTGGTTGCAGGCACATCCCCAATAGAGGGTGTGCAGGAGGCAGCTGATCAATGTTTCTCTCTCATTGATGTTTCTAACTCTCTATATCTGTCCCTTCCTCTCTGTAAAAAATCAATAAAAATATATTAACAAAATATACAGTCATTTGGAAAACAGTGTAGAGATTCCTCAAAAAGTAAAAAAGAATGTAATTACCATATGACCCAGCCATCTAATTCTGGGTGTATATCCAAATAATTAAAGCAGGACCTTGAAGAGATATTTGCATACCCATGTTCACTGAAGAATTATTCATAATAGCTAGGAGGTGGAAACAACCCAAATGTCCATTGAGAGATGAATGGATAAAGAAAATGTGGTATATAAAAGGGAGCATTATGCAGATTTTATGAAGGAGGAAATTCTACCACATGCTACAACATGGATGAACCTCAGGGACATTATGCTAAGTGAAATAAGCCAGTCAAAAAGAACAAATGCTGTTTTATTTCACTTATATGAAGTATCTAAAGTGATTAAAATTGTAGAAACAGAAAGTAAAAAAGGTGGTTGCCAAGGCTTGGGGGACAGTGAGAGGGGAAGTGAGTTTTTAATGCATCTAGAGTTTCAGTTTGGGAAGATCAGTTGCATAACAATGTGAATATACTTAACACTACTGAACTGTATACTTAAAAATAATTAAGATGGTAAATAATGTTACGTGTTTTGACCACAACAAAAAATACCTTCTTACATAGCTTCCATCTGACTTATCCATTGGGTGAATTGCAAGGTGAATGACCAGCATGACCAAAGGTTGACACTGCGTAATCACTGCGGGGATAACCACTACAAATAAGTCAATGAATGCTAAAATAAATTCTTGAATAAATATATACAGTAAGGGACCAATAGTGAAAGCGGAACAGAAAATACTAAAATCTCTGAGCTGTCCTGTGGCTGAGCTGGTAAAGGTGCCTGTCTTGTAAAATCTATGTAGTTTAACATTTTTAAAAGAAGACAGTTGTCCTACCTTAATGTATTGAATATGCTTTCTCAATAATATAGCAGCCAATTTTAAACAGACTATATAAACAAGTATAAAAATGATTTAACATTTCTACCCAAAACTATTCAGTTAGTGCTGAATGATAACGGGTGCCTTGCAATTTTTATGGATACCTATGTTGTCTAAATGTTCCACAGTGAGCATGCATTAATTATGAAATAAAAAAGAATTACTTTACAGTAAACATTTAAAAAATAAAGATGATGTATACATCATTTTCACTGGTTTTAAAGCTAGGCAAGCTTGGCATATACTGTTCTGTGACTGTGTTGTTTACAAATGCGATTACTGAGCTATTAGTCGTGTAGATATATATGTACGGACAGACATCTCCCCAAAACTATAAGAAGGGCAAAAGAAATATCAAACATTTTGAAAGGAAAGTATGAAATTGAACAGAAAAAGCAATGGACATGTTATTTCATTCAGGTCTATTTCTTGATGGAAAAGTTATTAATCAAAAATTGATCAAATTTCAAAATCTAAAAATGTCTAAGGTAGTTTTGTAGAAAGCAAATAATATCAGACATATCAATTTATTTTTATAACAGAGTGACAAGGGGGAAGCTATACATTTAAGAGATTGGGAATTGAGCCAGCTTCTTCAGTGTGAACTGTTATAATTACCTTAGCAATCTAGGAAGTACAATGTTATGTAGGTGCATGTACCTAAAGGACAGTGATCAAGAGTTTATTGTCAGTATCAGAAGAAATAATGAATTTTCTTTCTTTTTTCAGTTGTCAGGGTTTTGTATGTAATAATTATATAATGGATTGAAATTCTTAAATAGAGAGTGCTTCTTGTTTTAAAAAACAGTCAGTGACTTGTTAATACTCTGGAGTACAAAAGTAAGAATCTGATGCCATCATAGTAAGGAGATATTATAGACATATTACAAATAACTTCTTTTCAGATAGCTCAGTGTAAGATGATTGTTTTTAGGAAGATTATAGCATCTAACTGAAAAAGTATAAAATGACTTTACACAAACTATGCAGTGTGGCATTCATTCAGGCATTATCTGGTAAGAAATGTAATCTTACTTAAACTTTTTTTTTTTAATTTCACATGGATCAAATAAATAATATGCTGTAAGATTACTACCTGGAATATTGTAGGGATTTTACATATGCTATGTGAAAGTACTTTGGGAAAGATGTTAATTAAAAATTAAATAACAAAGAATAAAGCTGTTTTATAATGTAGTATTTCTCCTAACTGCAGAAGTAGTCAGCCCTTTAACCATAATTGTTAAACATGCAATATAACTTAATATGAATTAATTTCTCTCTCTAAAAACTATCATCACTTATTTGTCTCAAAAATAACAGAAACAGGATGTTGTTTCATCTATAAGAAAACTAAAAAACTGACACATTCATATTTTAATTAGGGAGTGCTTTGAAAAAGTACAATTGACCAAAAGCAAGGAGAACATAAATGTTTATAGGTGACTTTATGCTAATAATAACTGTCCAATAATCATAAAATAAATAAGGGAAATGAATTTTCCAAGAATTCTTCAAAACATTGATTTTACATAGTGAATTCTATGAAGTGATTCTAGCTATATACATTCTTCTCACCATTTTATTTCTATTATTTTAGAATAATTCACCATCATTTCTCAGCTAGACAAATAAAAGTTGGTTTTCTTGATTGCTTGCTCCTGGCTATGATGGGTTTTGCATATTACATCTGGTGTTATCTTTACAAGTAAAAATCAAGTATGGCTTCCTCCTTCCTTTACCAAAACCACCCAATGGCTTTCCATTATTCACAATAAAAAGCAGAAAATCTCACTTGTCTACAAGGTCTTACATAATCTTTCCTCAGAGTATGTCAGGCTGTTTCTCCAGCCGACTATAAAACTTGATTTCTCAATCTCTCCTGACTTTATTTTTCTCATTATTTAGGGTTCTGCTCATCTCACCCTATAAATCTAAAGTAATAACCCCACTCCTTGACTTAACTTTCCTTTATATTTTTAATAGCTTTGTTGTATTTATTCTTTATGCCCATATATAAATATGCATGTGTACATATATTCATTTTCTAATTGTTCATTTGTCCTATCAGAGCATAGATTTCATAAAAGCAGACACATTTTCTTGTTTTCTGTTCTAGCTGTGATACCCACAGTAGAGGTTTAAAAGTTTTTGTGGAATACATTCATTTTTAAAAGAAACAATGTATAAATCGTGTACATTTGCTCAAAAATATTCATTTTGGGAACATTGACATAGGGCAAAATTAGTAATTCCTCTTAAACACGCAGACAGACAATTTCAGGTTGATGAATGTGAATGATAGTATTTACATATTTAATCCTTTATGTGACTTTTCTGTGATCTCCTTGGTAATTGCCTTTAAGTTTGATTAGAATATAAAATAACATGCTATTTATCTTTACTACCCTATCTTAGATAATGGATAATTACTATTTTCAGTTACTTTTTTCTTAGGAGTAATTCTAAGTAAAAATAAAACATATAATTTCAAAGTATATTTCATTCTACCCATTGCTTCTAGGGAAGTTATTAATTCATAGAAGACAGATCTTCAGTTACCCCATTTTAGTTTTGATTGGCAGGGGTCCTTTTACATCAGTTGTAGCATTCATGTAGCTGTTAACATGATGCTGTTTCAGCCCTTTTATCAAGATTCTTCACAGTCTCAAGAAGGGAAGTAATAACAACCACCATATTTTACAGTGGCTTCCCATTTCACTTATTGTTGTTTTCTTGTGATTTTTTTTCTTTCAGAAATTGAAAAATTCCAAGGTTCTGATGGAAAAAAGGATGATGAAGAAAAGAAATATCTTGATGTCATCAGCAACAAAAACATAAAGCTCTCAGAAAGGGTATTGATCCCTGTGAAACAATATCCAAAGGTACTGAATTGCATGCTTTGGTCTCATAAAATTCAGAAAAAATAAAACAAGAGGATATTTTATTCATTGACTTTTATAAACTAAATATTTAAAGTTTCATTATATTGGTGTACACAAATATATGATACTGATATAGAGAAAGGAAAACTTTTAAAAGGACCATGATGAGAATAATTGTCAGCTGAAGCCTATAGCATTTTTGTTCTGTGAATGTGGGAAGCAGCATTAGATATTTTAATAATTTATTTAACATGTTAGTGGTTCAGTGTTTAAATATGTACACTCACTTGATTATGTTTTGGTTCATGTTAAAATGTATATTCTTATTATAAAAAGGAGTGGAATTTAGAATGGTACTAAATATGTAACATTTGCCAATCAGAAGGAAATTATTTTATACAGGGATGCAATAGAGTCTTTATTAGATCCTTGGATTATAACCATCAATCTTCCGTAATCAGGAGACTACATAGAAATAATTATGATATTGTTCTCTTCCAAGTACTTTTTACTAGACGTTTTGTCATATGAGGTTTAAATCACCAGATTCAGGATTATAAAATATATCAACCAATGGCATGATTTCATTGTTATATTCATAAATTCCAATGGGTAAAGAGAGGTTTTTATTCTTTTAAAATGCGTTAAGTAAGCCACAAATGGAAACTCAAATATTCAAGCTGGTAATTTACTTTCTGAAGAGTGAATCTGAAGAAAGGACCATGTAATTATTCTAATAATAAAGATTACAGAAATAGATGCTATAGTTTATCAATTGCCTTCTAATGTGATACATTATAGTAAATATAATTAAGTGGAATGTTATGTTTATAATTATTTCAAACAGGGATAAAACTGTTGCAGCCTACCAAACCATGAAATTTAACTTTCAAATGAAGTTTTCAGGCATGAAAGTTTTTAGTTTTTGTCTGTTTCTTCCTTTTTTTTTTTTTAGCTAGATTGCAAGAAAGGTGCATTCAATAGATATACTTTCACATTAAATTATATTAGATTTACTTTATAATCACGTTTTAATAAATATTAAATTGAGAAGTCAGAAACATAAATGAAAACTTTTACATAATAATTAAATATGGTAGAAATAGGGGGTATTAAGAAAATTGTATCTTTTATTAAAGAACATAATTACCCCATTGGGTAATTATAGTCTAGAGTGCAAGGTAATTATAGTCTAGAGTGCAAGGATTTTTCTTTAAATCATACACTTAAATATTATATAACTTGATACTGTTTCTCAGAATAACACTTGTCTATTCGCTGGACATGAAAAAGTCAGTGAAAAACTCAATGTCTGCTTCTGAATAAAATTCAGCTTTACATCTTTGACCAAATTAGGTTGTCAAGTAGTAGAAGGCATGTCAAGCTCAGATTGCTCTGCATGTGACAGTATGCGTGATTTTATGCTGACTATTAAAGTAGTTTATTTTAGTCATAGTAATTAATATTGGAACAATATTTTTCAATTTTTAAAATTTACAAATAGTTGATATGAATCTTATATAGGTTATATTAGTTTCAGGTGTACAACATAGTGATTCAACATTTTATACCTTATAATGTGATAATTCCACTAATTCTAGAAATCATCTATCATGTAAACTTATCAGACTATTATTGAATATAAAGTATTTTGTGGCATCTAATTTTTGAGATTTACTTTTATAATTTATCTCAGAAGCAAATTATTATACCTTTAGAATCACAGAATCCTTAAGCTGGGACTAAACTTGAAAATCACAGAATACATAAAACATTCATTTTGGATGAGGTACCTGGGAGGTTATGAATTGTTCAAAGACATAGCTTTGATACACATGGAGATACTTAGAGAGATTGCTGTTGATTTAGACTAGAGGCCCAGTGCATGAATTTGTGCACAGGTGGGATCCCTTGGCCTGGTCAGTGATTGGTGCCGATTGGGGTATCTCATCCAGTCCTGATTGGAGCCGGTAGGAGGGGGATGGGGGGTTGGTTCTGTGGGAGGTTGGCTGGCTGGGGGAAGGGGCCGCAGGAGGTTGGCCGGCTGGTGGGGGTGAGGGGCCACAGGATGTTTCAACTGGGGTGATTGGGGCCGGCCAGCCAGGGAGAGGGGCCACAGAGGTTGGCTGGCCATGGGAGGTTGGCTGTGGGAGCACACTGACCACCAGAGGGCAGCTCCTGCATTGAGTGTATGCCCCCTGGTGGTCAGTGCACGTCATAGTGACAGGTCAACCAGTCATTCTGGTCTTCAGTCATAAAGGTCGCTTAAGCTTTTATATAGATAGATTCCTCAGTTTTTATGAGCCATTACGTTTTTAATTTGACTAATAATGATCACATAGTTGTGTTACTTTTTCATGTAAAATATGGAAGAATGAAAAAACTAAAGGTCCTAGTAATTAATAGCTTTATGTCATATTATCAAATCTCAGTTTATGCTTTAGAAAAATTACCATTTTAATTGATGAATAGAATGCCAAATCCCTGCATTATTTTTTAAAAGACTGTGCATTTCATATATCTAGTTATCACACATAAGAGAACTCTTATTAGAGTTTTTACAGGAAATAAGTACTGAGAAACAGAACAGAATTGTCTAAGTTGACCTACATTTGTTTTCATTTACTCGTTTACTATATGATAATAATATTAAAATAAATCTTTTGAAAAACCATATTTTATTTCAAAAGTGCTAATTCTCTCCTACTGAGTGAGTTTTGCCTGCTTCTCACAAAAGTATCAGTGGGGTTGAATTAAGATATGAACACTAAACTTGAGCCTTAGTTGATGTATATTTGTGAGCTATAAAATATGTGTTGTGGATGATACTGTGAACTGCTGAGAAGAGCACACCAGTATTTATGGCTTTAAAGTTTAATGTTTATAATAAAAAGGTATTTATCCTTCTGGGGATTTATTGAAAACAGATCTGTTTTTGATAACTTCTCTCAGAGCCATCTTTGCCCTTGATGCCTGCTGTCTATTTGAAGTGCTAATTAATGTGGTCCTGACACAGTCCTTTCCAACAAAGGGCAATAAATAACTATGGGGGTTCTTGAGGAAATGACTTTCTCCTGACTTTACTATATGACCTATCCAGATAGATTTTGTTTCAGTTAGTGTTCAATTCCTAGTTAATTTGCTGACTTAATTAAGTAATAAATGGAATGGAAAGAAGTTTAAGATTTAAAATTATTTAACATATAAGGATGGTCTTATACCATGCTAGAGGCCTGGTGCACAAAAATTTGTGTCCCTCAGCCCGCCCTGTGCCCTCTCACAGTCTGGGACCCCTCGGGGGATGTCCACCTGCAGGCTTAGGCCTGCTCCCTGTGGGATCAGGACTAAGCTGTCAGTCCGACATCCCTGTGGCAGCCCAGGAGTCCTCAAGGGATGTCCACTTGCCAGCAGGGAGCAGGCCTAAGCAGCAGTTGCATGTCCTTAGCACTGCTGAGGAGGCAGGAGAGGCTCCCGCCACCACTGCTGTTCTGGCAGCCATCAGCCTGGCTTGTGGCTGAGCACAGCTCCCCCTGTGGGAATGCACTGACCACCAGGGGCAGCTCCTGCATTGAGCATCTGCCCCCAGGTGGTCAGTGTGTGTCATAGTGACCAGTCATTCCCAGTCGTTCTGCTGTTAGGATCAATTTGCATATTACCCTTTATTATGTAGGATAGAGGCCTGGTGCACAGGTGGGGGCCGGCTGGTTTGCCCTGAAGGGTGTCCCGGATCAGGGTGGGGGTCCCGCTGGGGTGCCTGGCCAGCCTGGGTGAGGGGCTGAGGGCTGTTTTCAGGTTGCCCACAGCCCTTTCAGGTTGGTGGAGTCCCACTAGGTTGCCTGGTCATCCTGGGTGAGGGACTGATGGCCGTTTTCAGGCTGGCCACACCCCCTGGCTACCCAAGCTCCCAGTCTCTCCTTTTTTTCTTTTTTTTCTTGTATTTATTCATCTTCGCTAATTGAAACTTTGTAGCCTTGAGCAGAGCCCAGGGCCAGCCAGGGCAGGCGGGAAGCTTGGCTTCCTCCATCGCTGGGGAAATCCAAGCCTCCTGCTCGCTCCAGCTCTGTGGCCACCGCCATCTTAGTTGGGTTAATTTGCATACTCACTCCTGTTTGGCTTGTGGGCATGGCTTGTGGGTGTGGCTTGTATGTAGTGGAGTGATGGTTAATTTGCATGTTTCTCTTTTATCATATAGGATTAAGAATGATTTGTATAGCTCTAATGCTTTATGTTTAATCGCATAACTTAGAGAAAATATGCCCCATTATTAAATTATTTTTAAAAATAGGTTTTCTTACTTGATTTTAATATTTTTGTTTGTAACAGATTTTTGTTTGTAAAGAAATAGACCTTGTACATCTATTGTTTGCATTTCCAAATGTTTTAGAATCAGAGAAATTATTCCTGGATAGTCAAGTCTCCAAGGAGGTATAATGTGGCAATATGTTGCTCTATAATCCTAAGAGATTCAAGCAGAAAACTCACCATCCTTAACATTGTCTCTTTTCCCCCAAGTTCACATGTATTATATTTTATAGTCAATATATTTTTATTGTGTTTTTTTAATTTTAACATCTCTAACTGGTATGCATATTATAATCAAAATAATTTTGCATCTTTATCAGGCAAGCAGTGGTCAAAACTCATTGTTTTGGTCTGTAAAGTGGCACATGTAAACTTGGTCATGGCTTCATATGTCAAGTTGTTTGTAGTATTGGAAATATGCATATTGAATTTAATCGCTGTTTAAGATATTTCCAAAGGTTGCATTATGATTTAGTGTTGATTATGATTTAGTGCCAAGCTATTACATTTGCAAAACAGAATAAAACCGTAGTGTGGGGTATATATTTGGTATTGCTGAGGACAACATTCATGCTTGGAAGAAGGAGAATAATAATACTACAGTTTCCTGGCCCTCAACAAACAAGTGCCTTACCAGACCTAAGAAACAAAGATGGCCCTGGCCGGCTTGGCTCAGAGGATAGAGCGTCAGCCTGCGGACTGAGGGGTCCCAGGTTCGATTCCGGCTAAGGGTACATGCCTGGGTTGTGGGCTCCATCCCCAGTGGGGGGTGTGCGGGAGGCAGCCAATCAATGATTCTCTCTCATCATTGATGTTTCTATCTCTCTCTCCTTCTCCCTTCCTCTCTGAAATCAATAAAGAAATATATTTTTTAAAAAAAGAAACAAAGATGGACATAAATGGCCAGAGCTATATTATGTTTGTTACTCCTAGATATGCAATAGGAGTGCCTATCAAGCGTGGGCAAGTTGAGAGAGCATGAGAGGATAGGAAGGTGTACTTGCTGGGAGAGATCTATTTGTCATTTGCTACTGTACCTCTCTATATTTCAGGCTCTCAGTGTCTTTTAAAAATATCTTTTTGATGTTGCCTACAGAATTCTCTGAAATACATCAGAACTTCTCTAAATTAAATTTGCCCCAAGGCCCACTTTTCATTTCTCTCCTTGAGTCACTGCCAACATTTTAAAGCAGTAGATTGCCAGGAGTATAAATCGGCCCCAAATGTGGCCCTTTTTAAGATCAAACGCAGCCATGTTCCCCTGTGCTGCTTTGCAAATCAATTCCTTATGTAGATTAATGCAGAAAATTAAAGTTCTAAAATATGTTCAAAAGCATCACACTTGCTCTATATTTCATCTTACTCTGCGCAGTCCCAGAGAGAGGGCCTGCCTTCCTTGCTTGGTTGGAAGCAGTTCCACAACCAAACCTGTCATACCACAGAGCTGTTTCCTTCTTTACACTTTGAAAAATGAAAATGTAAGTCCAAGTCCTTGGTTAGTGATATTTTTTTCTGACTTTATAAGTAACTATCAGATCATTTAAGAGTAGGTTATGGAGACGAGGGGTACTAACCGAGGAAACTATGACCACATTTCAAAGCCAATATAACCAGAGGTAGAAACACCTCTCTATTTTTCTAAGCAATGTGGTTATCCCAAACCCACTCTGTAGTTTACATCTTAAACCCATTTCATCTTTACTAGACAGAGACCATTGCATAGCATCACTTTTGATTTTCTAAAGGAAATGGAAGAAATAATTCCATGAGATTTATGATTTCAGTTTCTTTTATATCAGTTTCCTAGTCCCTCACCTATGAATTTAAATTAAACTTATGGACACTGACAACCATATGGTGATTGCGGGGAGGTAGGATGGAGGAGGGTATAGGATGAATAAACAGTAATGGATGGAGACTTGTCTTGGATTGATGGACATACAATACAGTGTACAGATGATGTAGAATTGTACACCTAAAACCTATATAATTTTGTTAACCAGTGTCACCCAAATAATTTCAATAAAAAGGAAAAAAATAATTGAGGAAATAATGACACTCAGATTTACATTTCCGATAACAAAAACCAAAGTGCTTGTGGATTCTATTCTTTCCAGTAGAATGATATCTGAAATAACCCTGTTTTCTAGCAAAATTTAGATATTTGCAGTGATATTGTCTTTTCTGATGACTTTCTTGTAATTAATGCTCATCCCATGTATTTCAATATTATTTTTCCTTTGAGAACTTAATTTTTTTGTCTCTATCTCACATTGACCTATGGATTTCTAATTCTGGTTTATATATGCTTCTCTCCACATCCTCTTTTTTATGGGCTCAGCCACTTCCTCACAAAATATGTATGTCCTCATACTTCTTGAAATAATCTGTCCTTCTTTTCTATGTCTGTTTTAATGGGTTTTATCCATCTTGTGAGGTCATTTCACTTTCATTCTCAACTGAAAAGCTAAAAACTACTTCAAAGGATCATGAAATTGCAAATCCCTGTTGAAATGTCCACACCTATATCTTTACTCAAGGGTTTCTTGAGTGCCTAAAGATCTTCCACCTCACATCCCAGTTTGTAATCTTGCCATTCATTATTTGCTTGTTTCATCATGTGTTTGTTTGTTTAATAAACTTAAGTAAGTTTCTCTGCACGCATTATAGCACAGATGGCTCTTTCATTCCTTTTGATGTTGCAGTAGAAGTGGCTTTGACATAAATCTTTAAGAGACTAGAGAAGAAATATCACTTTTAGGATCAAGAGGCAAAATGTTACCAATTGAATGGATTCCTAAATTATTGTTAAATTTGAAGGACTTTTTGACATGTAGAAACAAGTGAATTCTATATAAATTCAAGTAGTTATATGTTAATATCTTGAGATTAACAGAAAAACAAACTCTCTAGAAAGATACAGGAAATATACATTAATGCATCCCCTCGAAACCTGCAGGTAAGGGTTAATGCTACTTGCATTACTAAATTATGACCTTACTACACCTAACTTTTGAAAGAAATTTAAATCTATGTAGAAAAGTTGTGAATGAATGTGACTTTTATGTGTTTTTTTTTTTTAATTTTAAGTAATGTTTAAAAGAAATGTCTATAACATTTGTATTTCTATCATTTTGTAAGTAATTTCCTTAAAAAATATGTGGGTTTCACAAGTGTCTCACCCAAATAAAACACTACCAAACTCTTATTATTAATATCCATGCAAAAATTTTAAAATATTACCGAATGTTCACTAGTGTTCAGAGCATCACTATTCACAATAGCCAAAGAGTAGAAACAACCCAAATATTCTCAACAGATGAGTGGATATATAAAATGTGATATATCGGTGCAATGGAATATTATTAAGCCTTAAAGAGCAATGTAATTCAGATACATACTACAACATGGATTATCATTGAAAACATTGTGCTAACCAAAATAAGCCAGACACAAAAGGACAAATATTGTATTATTCCACTTACATGAGGTACGTAGAACAATTTTATAGACACAGAAAGTGAAATAGAGGTTACCAGGGACTTTGGAGAGAGAGGAATGGAGAGTTATTGTTTAATGGCTATAGACTTTTGTTTGGGTTGATGAAAAGTTTCTGGAAATAAATGTGGTAGTGGTTGCTCAACATTGTGAAAGTACTTATTCACACTGAATTATATATTTAAAATAAATTTATGCTATAATATTTAATTGAGGCAGAGCATTTCTAAGAAAGATGGAAAATTCTGAAGTCATATGTAAGTTATTAAAACATTTCACAACATAAAATTGAAACTCCAGTACAAGTAAAAATGATGATGACAACCAAAACCCAAAGGCACAAAAAGTGCCAAACTGGTGTGACTGAGTAATATTTGAAACACATGACAGAATGATCATTTTCTTTATATGCAATGGACCCAATTTTATAAATTAAACAAGAAACCAGTGATATCACCAGATAGTTTTTACACATATACTGTTGAAAGCAAATAGAAAAGGAAAACAAAACAAAACTTGCACTTCACTTAGAAAACTGCAAGTTAAGATGAATATGTAATGCTTCTATTCTTTATCAGACTGACAAAAAAGGTTGATAATAACCAATAATATAGTTAGTGTATGGGCAAAAATATACTTCACTTCATAACCTGTTCATCAGAGCACTGAGATTCAACCATTTTGGGGAACAATTTTGCAAAATCAATGAAAATTTCAAAGGTACAGACTTGGAAGCAGTTAATTTATTTTCGAATTTATATATTTAGTAGAGGCTCGGTGCACAAAATTTGTGCACAGGGTTTGCCGGTCGGGGGAGGGACCGGGGGTGGTTGGCTGGCTGTGGGAGGTTAGCTGTGGGAGTGCACTGACCATCAGGGGGCAGCTCCTGCATTGAGCATCTGCCCCCTGGTGGTCAGTGTGCGTCATAGTGACTGGCCTACCAGTCGTTCCAGTAATTCGGTCATAAGGTTGCTTAGGCTTTCATATATATATGCTCGTGCACCCGTGTGTGTGTGTGTGTGTGTGTGTGTGTGTGTGTGTGTGTGTGTTAGAATGGTAGGTAAATGATAGGAAAACAGATAGATATAAGTAAAAGGAAAGGTTTCTTTTCTGTTACAGGCACTTTTGTGCTATTTGAATTATTATTAACAGGTATTTTTCTAGTAATAATCATATTTTAAAAATTGTTTGCTCTATTGAAAACATTTAAAATAGAGAAAATTAGTTGGGCTAATTAGTGATGGGCTGCCTCCTGCACAGCCCACATTGGAGATCGAGCCTGCAACTCAGGCATGTGCCCTAACCAGGTATTGAACCATGACTTCAACTACTGAGCCACACTAGCTCTCTATCCTTCCCATTATACAGAAAAAGAAATTAAGTCTCTAAGAGCTGACTTGCCAAAATCACGTAACTAGGAAATGACCAATTCAGGATCATATCCAGCCACTCTGAATTCACAGCTTGTTGTCTTTGCCTCATTACACTGTATGATTTTGCTATTATTATGTAAGGAAATAGCATCTTCAAACATCCAGTACAAAATGTAACCCAAAGTATGACTCCTCAAAATCTGTTATGAACTTAAAAACCAGGTGAAAATTTTTTCTTTATAAAATATCATACACTTCTATTTTTGGTTTATGAGTAAACTAGTAGCTCTTTGCACAAAATTCGTGCACTCGGGTCAGGGGGAAGGGGGCCCCTCAGTCTGGCCTGCACCCTCTCCAATCTGGGACCCCTTGGGGAATGTCCAACTGCCTGTTTGTGCCCTCACTTTTAACAGATGACAGCTCCATTGTTGTTTCTTTCTTTTCATGCTTAAACCCTTTGGAATTAGTATTCAAAGTGTGTATACATTTTGGGGGGACACCCTGTATATCTCTAGTCAGTGGTGAAAGGAAATAACAGTGGATTTGGAACCCCCAGACAGGGAACCTCGCTCACTCCCTGCATGTCTCCCCACTTTTCCACCTTTACGGGCAGCGGGAGAATCAATGTTTTCTCTCATTAACTCGGAAAAGCACGCCCTGTCACCCGCTGCCTGGCAGGGGTGCACTAGGACCCAAGGCAGGACTTGAGCAGGCACTCCTCGGCGCTGATGGCCTGCAGGCACTACTTCAACTCAGCCCCCAGGCTCCGCTTGGTGTGCTCACAGCTGCCACTGCAGCCATGTAGGGAGTATAGGCCGCTCTCTGCCAGCCCACCTCCTTTGCCCAGAGGCTCTCCTTGTGCTGCCCACAGGCCCAGAGGTCCTGGGCAGGGCGGGACACTGGCACGCACTGCTCACCTGCCCGGAGTGATGGGGGCGGAGTGGAAGCCAGGCGTCCTGCCCCGCTCAACCCCGGCCGCTCTGCCCTGTGCACACTGCCCACTGGCCCGAATCGGCCGGGGCGGGGCAGGGCGGGATGCCTGCCCCCTGTGCTCGCTGCCCACGTGCCCCAGCCAGGGTGGGGTGGGGCAGGATGCCTGCACCCAGCCTCTCGGAGCCTGTGCACATGCGCGCTGCCCACAGGCCTGCCATCTTTGTCGGAATAATTTGCATACTCACTCCGATTGGCTGGTGAGTGTCGCGGAGGGATGGTTAATTTGCATGTTTCTCTTTTATTATATAGGATATGCTTAAATGAAGAGTGTAGTCTAAAACTCCAGTTTAGAGAAACAGCTAACTTTAAAACATCATAAAATAAGTCTTTCAATTTGGGACCTCACACTTAGACAGTTAGGGTTTCTGTGAGTGCCCACTATGTCAAACACTGAGAAAGCACAGTGAGCTACTGTTCTATTCCTTCAAGAACACTGGTGGTGAGAGTTCTGAAGCTACTAAGCTTTAAAAATATTTAAGGAAATTTTCTAAAGCCACACATTGTATCATTGATAGTGTTAACATTGCAGTTCAGGTCTGTTTTGCCCCACAGCCTCTCCTCTTTGCATTAAACCATTGTTATAATTCACTTTCTTTTATATGAAGAGGCATTGAGATAATTCTGAACGCAGACTACTAAGGCCCACAGATGGAAAAGCAGATGTATTTCTCCTCTGGTGTTAAGCGAGGCAGAAATAATAGACTCATTAGTTGGAGTGTATCTCATAGGTCGTACAGTCTAATCTTCTACCCAATTCAGGAATCATTTTTACAAGATCTGCGATACTCATCAGCCTGTCTATGAATACCTCTAGTGATTAAAAAGAAAATTTGCTGTATTATGAAACAGCTGGATGTAATATTGAGCAGTATTGCTGTTCATTTTCTTTTCTCATTGAAGTAAAACCTTTATCCCTGTAAGTTGACAGTGGACCTGGTTCTGCTTTCTGCATCACTAAAGAACTTACTTGAACCGTGATCTTACTTGAACTATCATTGATACGTCATTTTCATTTGGCTTCTGGACACCACAATTTATTTTTATCTCCTGTTGTAAAATTTATTTCATTTCTCATCCTCTTCTCCTGGTTTCTCCTCTTCCACACAACTTCTTATTGTTGAAGTTCCCCAGGAGTTATCTATCAGTGCCCATTCTCTATCTACAACCTCTCGGTCATCTTGCCCATGGCATGATTCTGGCCAAAACCTCTCTCCAAGACTTAGATATGGAACTGCCTACTCAACATCACCTCACGGATGTCTAGACATCTCAGCATCAACCATTATTTTTCTTACCCCAAATGCCCTTCACTTGTAGTCTACCTGTCTCAGTTATTGGCAATAGCATCCTTTTACTTGGTCAGGTCAGAAATGATGAACTCCTCCTTGACTCCTCTCTTTCTTCTACACATTCTATCCAATTTGCCAGGCAAACCTGGTATTCCTTTCTTCAAATCAGATAGCTCCCATAATCTTTACTGCTATTACCCTGGCCTAAGTCATCATCTTTTTTTACTTGAATTACTGTGATAGCCTCTTAACTCATCTTCCTGCTTCTGTACATGCCTTCCTCTATCCCTATCCAAGTACTCACCATCACGTGCTGTTGTGTTTTCCCCCATAGAATATAGCACCTTTTAACATAATTTGCAATATAGTTATTTGCTATTTTTATGGTCTTCCATACTACAATGTAAATTTCAAAATGCCAAGTCTCTTTGCCTTTCTCGGTTAGTTATGAATCCCAATCATCTAGAACAGTGGTTCTCAACCTTGGCTGCACATTAGAATCACCTGGGAATCTTTAAAATCCTGATTTCTGTGCCTCATCCTCCAGAAATTCTGTTTCTTTGTTATGGGGTGGGGTCACAACATTACTAACAAAGAAACAGAATTTCCGGAGGATGAGGCACAGAAATCAGGATTTTAAAAAGATTCCCAGGTGATTCTAATGTGCAGCCAAGGTTGAGAACCACTGATCTAGAACAATGCCTTTTTTTGGTAGGTGGTTAATAAATATTTTTTGAATGAATAGAAGATAATTTTATATAGCCTCTTCTCCAGACACTCTTGGGGGAAGAAATGCAGTTACTATACATTGATCTAGAACAAGAATCTACTGATTCTTATATCTTGCCTCTTCTTACAGAATTTCCAGGGGACCTATCACAGTTGCAGCAGTGACATCACAGGTCGTCTGAAATAGACCCCAGCATTACTGTTCTCATTGAAGCCCTGATGCTATGCTAATCTTGGCAGAGAGTCCAAGTACTGCAAAAAGAAATTACAGTGAAAATGTCATTCAATTCTAATGCCTACATAATCGGTTACTTGGTTTAACCAAATTTTCTAATTAAAATGATATTAAAAGGTTAACTCAGAAATTACTTTCAATTCATTTCTGAATATCATGTTATAGTTTTTATTATATAATTATTCATTTTTAGTAAGTGCAGTATATTGAACATCATTTGACCTTTTACAAAGAGCCTTATGAAGCCCTCCTTATTTTCATTCTGAATATTAATTCCAGTTAATCATTTCAGTCATCCAGGAGATAATTTATTGGGTCTATATGGCAGTCACTTTGTCTCCAACTTGTAAATGTGAAAATGGAAAAGTTGATTTCACTGGTCCCAGAAAGACCTATAGTACACTTAAACTACTGTTCTAACATGGCTTCAACCAGAATGGATCCAAAAACTTCAGTATGGTGTTAGTTTACATAAAAGCCTGAAGGCAGATTTTCTTTAACAATTGTCTTTAAAGTTTAGAAGCTAAGACCTGAAAAGGAGGCAAGGAAATAGAATGATTGACCTTTTTCGAAAAACAGCAGAAAGGAGGAAGAGAGAAAGGGGGTTGTTTCAGATGTAGGGTTGAGTGGAGCAGAGGAGTAAGATCATGGTAATGTTTGCGACTACTGTCACGTCCTCTCAATAGAGAACCCTTAATTTATATGGATGCTTTTGGAACTAGGTAATTTTTAGTCTGGCCTCTTCTCCTATAGAGTTTCTATGTTCTGGAAAGAAATCCGTAAGAATATACTAAGATACAGAGTTTCTTGAGATGCAAAAGAGCTATGAAGGCACAGTATAATATAATGGGAAAATAATAGCATTTTGAACTTGAGACTTAAGTCACAGCTCTGCTTTCATTCAAGGATGACAGTGGTGAGCTCTGTGAACAACTTCATCCTCAGTGTTTTTTCAGCTGCAACATGAATATAATGGCATGCCATGAAGTTTCATCAGGAATGCAGAGAATATATGTACATACTTGGCATGATACGTAACGGCACATACTGTGGCTTGCATGAGAATAATCACTAAGTAAATATTATTTTTTCACTTAGTCACACTCTTTTTGGCTGGGAAGCACATTTTTGTGCCAGATTCTGTATGTGTGATAGTTGTAATTAGTTCCTCAAAGGGAGAACAATTAAGACATTAATAAAAATAGGGATAAAATAAATGAAAGGTGGTGATGATGATATTGGCAGTAAAAAGTCTTTTATTTGTTGACTATTATGTATTAGGCATTTTTTCTGTGATTTATATTATTACCTAATTTAGTCCACTTAATATCTCTGTGGAGTAAGTACTATACACAGAAGGAAATTTAGAAACAGATCATTACACTGTTCAGTCCCATGGACATTTCATAATGAATTAAGACTAAAGAAAAGAATAAAGTTTAGGCATGAATGCTATCTTCTATAATTATAGTATTTTTATAAGCTAAATTTCATCCTTATTTTTCATTTTTATTGAATTTATTGGTGTGACGCTGGTTAACAAAATTATACAGGTTTCAGGTGCACAACTCATCATCTGTACACTGTATTGTGTATTAACCACCCCAAATCAAGTCTCCATCCACCACCATTTATCCTCTTATACCCTCCTCCAACTCTACCCCACCAACTCCGCCCCCCCCCCCCCCAGCAATCACGACACTTTTGTTATCCCTATTTACTTAAAAACATTTCGAAAGAGGCCATGTATACTCCACGTTCTTGTTTTAATGTTTGGAATTTGAAATTGAAATTTGTGAAATGTCATAAATTAGAGAATAAATATTATACATATAATATTACATTTTGAAATGAGTAAGTTTATATAAACCATGTTGGTATTATACTTTTACATATTTGTTTTTTGACTTATTATGTACTGCTTTGTGTTAAACCATATGAGTACCTACCACTACAGTACCTTTTGCTTATTTCTTATGTTCTCATTTGAAGACACATCTCTTAGAGATAGAAATTAATGCTGCTGTTGGTTTATTTTTTAATTGCATTTACTAACTGAGAGCAAAATATTCTGTGTTTTAGTTAGTTGGGTATTTATTGAATCATTCCAGAACTATCCAACAAATATCAAAGTTTCACAAAGTTCTTTATTATCGCTTGTCTGATAGTAACTTTATTTCACTCATATGCTTGGCTGTGTAATATGAAATTAGAATGATAATCCATGTTGGGTTTAGCATACCTCATTTAATTTTCTTTTCTAGAGTATGGTATTATATTTAACCTAATTAAAAAATATTAATCCATGGTGTCATAAAAATCTACAAAATTACCTGTTTAGAACAGTAACTCTCTGCACTAGAAAAATCTAATGATTTTTCTACTAAAAACTCTAATAAATGTTCTAATAATTTGTCCATTGTATGACTTTAGCAGTAGAATCTAACAAAATACTTGGAAGAGTATTTCCTTACTGCAATTCAAATAGAATCTTAATGTTAGGTCAAAAAATCAGGATTCATTTTTTAAGGTAAAGTTTTAATGAGGAAAATTTAATTTCTGAAATGGCCAATACACATTTTAATTTTTATCAAATAAAAAATCCTCAAATTTATGAATACTAATGATAGTTATGGTTACCTTTTAGAATCTAATTTCAAAATCTTGAAATAGTTTTTGATTTTATAGTTTCATACAGTTGACTTTATCACTGACATTTAATCATGTATCCCATTACCACTTGCTTTAGTTCAATTTACTTAACTATTCAAAGAAATGTTTTATTAAGATTTAATGTAATCTTCAAAATTCTCTCTGAGGTGGACTATTTTTACTATTATTATTTTAAAATATATTTTATTGATTTTTTTTACAGAGGGGAAGGGAGAGGGATAGAGAGTTAGAAACATTGATGAGAGAGAAACATCGATCAGTTGCCTCCTGCACATCCTCTATTAGGGATGTCCCCGCAACCAAGGTACATACCTTTGACCGGAATCGAGCCTGGTACCCTTCAGTCCACAGGCCAACACTTTATCCACTGAGCCAAACCGGTTAGGGCTGAGGTTGACTATTTAAAGTGTAACTTCTTGGTTGATAAAAATATAAAATATGGTGCAAGACACACACACAAAACACATAGTTTAGTGGAACTTGGGAAATATTTTTCACATGGTTATCATTTTTATATTTGTATCACAGATGGTTTGAAATTATTAAAACCTTCTTTACACACTAATTCTGTACCTAAGCTATCAAGTATAATTGGGTTGATGGCATTACTGAGAACTTTTTATTTTTTAGTATGTATAGAGTTGTTTTTGACTACATTGTGGGAAATGTATGGGGAAATGCATTAAATTAACATACAAAATTCTGCTGCCAAACAATATGTTGTCTAACTAACTAGACAGATGAATTGCTACAACTATATTTTACACATGTCAGGAGAATAAGCCTATTCTGTGCTCTGAAATCATGATGGGATTTCCCCCAACACACACCTGTGGGATAGAGCTCTCCAGTCTTCACAAAAAAGGAAAGATCCTGCAGAAACTATCACTCCCTCACCCCCATTTTTATCCTTCTTGCAAATGACTTCTGTGAGCTCTTGCATTTTTGTAAACTGTGGAAGACATATCTGGAAATAGTTTATTCTGTGCATTCTAAAACACTTATAGGAGCACAATTGTTTTAAGTGATCTGAATAGTATTCACACATTAAAGAAAATGAATAGCTTAGCAATGAAGCAGGGATTGAGAGGGCATTTAAGTTCGAACCCTTCTTTTTTCAATACATAGTCTAAAAATCGGGGCTTATATTATTTGCTGTTTTTAATTAAAATTTAATATATTCTTAAAGTATCTGGCAAGATGTCCTATAAAATAACTTTGATGAAACAATTTCAGGGCTTTTTATTCCATTTTTTTTTCTATGCAAATCTAGGTTTAAAACTAAATCAAGTAGAAGAACATAGGAATGGAAGAGGGAGAGATCAACAGAGAACAGACAGAATCCCAGTGACACCTGGGTGCTGTTGTGTCCCTGGGGCCCAAGCATATTTATCTGACCTCTATGCTTACTTTTCCTGACCCAGCACTCACTTGTGCTTGAGTCTTCTTTGATCACTCCTCATGCAGCCTCATTATGCGCCACCAGTCCCCTGCTTGTGTTTCCCATTAGTCTTGTCCAGGAAGTGTTGTAGTCTAGTTACTAGGAAGATAATTTACCCAGTGATAAAAGAGCTTCCACTAGTGAAAGAAAGAAACCCTGTGCCCAGGATTCTAGTACCCAAAGCTCCTTAAGAGACGCCTGTTTTGTGACTCCAGAGAAGGTGGATGGGGAGATGACAGAGTAGATCGCCTATGAACCATGTGTGGGATTGTTGCCTGTAAAATCTTTCTCTCGATGCTTTAGTCAAAGACTGGGTGGAGGTCTTCTAGTGGTAGCAAAATAATCTCCCTTAGCCTACACTCATGGTTCAAGAGAACTGAGTATAATTATGTCAGGTAATAAAAAAAAAAGTGGCAAAATAGTGTTCTTCGTTGGGTTTTGAGGACAAGAAAAAGGTGACATCAAGTAGGGTTGAGTGGGTCTCACTGTAGCTGCTCTCAGATCCTTGTCCCTTTTCCCAGCATACCATTATGTAAGCATGGTCTTAGGAGAAATCACTGATTATCTTTTACTATTTTCTCCAAGTCTTTAAAATAATTCAACAACAACAAAACATATTGGAATGAATATTTATATCATTTCTCTTTAAACACATATTCTTTTAAAAAGGGAGAGCCATTGTGCTTAGTTATCATACTTTGTTCCCCCTTCCCCCAATGTAAAGGCTGAAACTTCTTATATTTTTAAGGGCCGTGCATTATGTTTTCATAGCACAATGCAGCACAAAGTGCTCTTTTGCTATTTGATATATGCATGGGCCTCAAAAATATGACTTCACACTTACATATATTTTTATTAAGAATCAGATTTTATTTTATAATATACAGGCAGTAAGAACATTCATCATTTGCTCAGCATTAAATTTTCACAAGCAAATGTGGATTTGGAATTTGATTGTGCAGAATGTTCTATTTAAAACACTAAGCGGGTTATTCTCTCATGCTTGTGCAATTCATTCCTACTTGATGGTAATGAATTTAAGACTTGGAAGAGAGTGAAGCTAATCCTTGAGAATGTGAAGTTTAATGTTTATCCCATTGAGCAAGCTATAAACTGTGAAATAATGTTTCAAAATCCAGAGTTGCCCCTCCAAGCCCTAAATTCACATACATAATCACTAGTGAGCCTCACATGACCCAAAGCCTTGATGCTATCAGGTGGATCCAGAACCCTGAATCTTTACCCTGCTGTGTTTATGGAAACTAAATGTGCAATTTAAAGAACTTGTAACAGGATGAAGATATTAATTTGTTTATTTCAGATCTGAGTTATGTTCCCTGAGGGTGCTTGTCATGCACAAGTTACTTCTCAGTCATTCCTACCTCAGTAATGTGTGCATATGAGTGACAGCCACAGAGCAGCCTGTGCCAATTTATGGCCACTGTCTCCATGGAGCAAGCAGGTGGCAACGAGATAAATGAACTGCAGAGAGGAATTTACTCAGGTCAAGATTTGAATACGGATTTTCCATCCCTCATCTCTAATTATATTTTAGACCATCTCCTACAAAAACTCTACATCTTCAACTTTTTAGGTAAACTGATTGAGTAGTAACCATATATCACAGTAAGAAGAGTTTTTTTATGTCAATTAAATATTTTCCTGAGAGTCAATAGATTATTAAGTAAATAAATAAATGCCTTTTTTTAAAAGGAAGAGAATCAACCCATATTTAACCCATTAGTCTTAATATGGATAAGAATTAGCATTTAATGAATTCTTATTGAATTCCAGGCATTGTACTATCTAATTGTTTTATCTCAATTAAACATCACATAGCCCCATATAATAAGTATTCCTCTTTCACAGATGAGGACAGTATGGCATAGAGAAGGAAAGTATATTGACTAATCACATAGCTATCAAGATTTGGGTATATGTCTCAAACCCAGAAATCTGACTCCAGATCACATACTTACATTAGCTGTTTCTCTTCTTTATATGTCTCTATATATAATAAATATTGTCTGCATAAAATATATCTCTTTGCAGATACTGCCTTTTTGCTGCATGTTAATGCCATCCTTATTTTAAATTATACACCAGTGCTGATGCTGATTCTTTGTTTAGATGGTCTACTTACATTTTTTTTTTATTTATGCTGCAATATTTGAGGGGTGTGTGTGTGTGTGTGTGTGTGTGTGTGTGTGTGTGTGTTTACGCACACACGCATGGACCATTTTTCTTCTGTGCCAATAGGGACTACAGTTCACCACCCAACATCTTGAATGTCTTGCTGCAACTTCTTACAGAGTTTGTTTAATTAACTTGTGTCTCCAAAATGTGTGTTATCATCCATCTTAGATGGTACAGGCCTGCAGAAGATTAAATAGCATTTTTCCATGCCTCTGGTTCTATTTTATTCATCAGTTTATTTTGCTCATTAGATTTCTTGTTCATTTATTTTGATTTTTAGATTTAATTGTTGATAGATATGTATTTATTGACATTTTATTGTTCATGTTTCTTCTTCTTCTTCTTCTTCTTCTTCTTCTTCTTCTTCTTCTTCTTCTTCTTCTTCTTCCTCCTCCTCTTCCTCTTCCTCCTCGTCCTCCTCATCCTCCTCCTCCTCCCCTCCTCCTCCTCCTCCTCCCCTCCTCCTCCTCCTCCTCCTCCTCCCCCCCTCCCCCTCCCCCTCCCCCTCCCCCTCCTCCTCCTCCTCCTCCTCCTACTCTTCCTCTTCCTCTGCTTCTTAAAGAACACTCTTCAACATTTCATGTAATACTGGTTTGGAGGTGATTAAAGGAGTTTTTTTCTTGTCTGAAACTCTTTATCTGACCTTCGATTCTAAATGATAGCTTTGCTAGGTAAAATAATCTTCTTTGTAGGTCCTTGTTATGCATCACTTTGAATATTTCTTGCCACTATCTTCTGGCCTGCAAAGTTTCTCTTGAGAAATCAGCTGACAGTCATATGGGTGTTTCCTTGTAGGTAACTAACTGCTTTTCTCTTGATGCTTTTAAGATTTTCTCTTTGTCTTAAATCTTTGGCATTTTAATTATGATGCATCTTGATGTGGTCCTCTTCAGGTTCCTTTTATATGGGACTCTCTGTGCTTCTTGGCCTTGTAAGTCTATTTCTTTCACCAGGTAGGGAAAGTTTTCTGTCATTATTTCTTCCAATAGGTTTTTAATATCTTGCTCTCTCTCTCTTCTCCTCTGGCATGCCCATAATGTGAATGTTGGTATGCTTGAAGTTGTCCCAGGGGCTCCTTACACTATCTTCATATTTTTGGATTCTTTTATCTTTTTGCTCTTCTGATTGGGTGTTTTTTGCTTCCTCACATTCCAAATAGTTGATTTGATTATCAGAATCCTCTACTCTACTGTTGAATCCTGTAAATTATTCTTTGTTTCAGTTAGTGTATGCTTAATTTCTGAGTGGACCTTTTTCAGGTCTTTGAAATTCTCACTAAGATCCTTGAAAGTATCACTAAAGATCCTTAAAGCTCTCATTAAGATCCTTGAACAACCTTATAACCATTGTTTCGAACTCAGTATCTAGTAGTTTGCTTGCTTCTATTTCATTTAGTTATTTTTCTGGAGATTTCTTCTGTTCTTTCATTTGTGACACATTTCTTGGTCTCTGCATTTTGGCTGCTTCCCTGTGTTTATTTGTATGTATTAGGTTGAGCTGCTATGTCTCCTTGACTTGGTTGAGTGGCCTTGTGTATTAGATGTTCTGTAGGGCCCATTGGTTCAGCCGCCCCAGTCACCTGAGCTGGGCACTCTAGGTGCCTCCTATGTGGGCTGTATGCATGGAAAAGACTGAACAATTTCAGAGGGAAGGGGGAGGAGGGCAGGAAGAGATTAACCAAATAACTTATATGCATATATGCATTACCTATGGACATAGACAATAGGGTGGTGAAAGCCTGGGTTGGGCAGAACCTGGGTGGAGGGGGATAGTGGGGGGTGGGGGAAGAATGGAGGATATCTGTAATACTCTCAACAATAAAGATTTAAAAAATAATAAATATCATTTTTCTTTTCTATAACCTTAGAATTATTTTTTTCTTACTTAAACTTTAAAGTAATTATCACTGAAGAAAGAAAACAAAAAAAAAATCTTAAATCTAGATGAAACCCTAGTGTTTATTTTTCAAAAAGACATAATTTCAGGAATATTCTCAGAGAGAAAAGAAAAAGATTAATTCCGAGACTCTGATTGTGAAATATAGAAACATATGGGTTTTATGCAACAGTATGGGGATCCAATTTGTTTTTTTGTGCCAGAAGAAGGAAGGGAGAATAATACCTAGTAACTGCATAATAAAAGGCAAGTTCTGCCATAGTAAGTTCTTACATCTAATTTAGAGATGAGATCAAAGCTAAGGGAAATGAATTCATATCTCAGGATTACATTAATGGTGTGTGGTTAAGCCAGAATTTGAGAATCTGAGTTCAGAGTCCATCTCTGTTCCCTCCCTCCATCCTGCTGCCTTGTTACAAAACATGCAGGTAAAAATTTCTGGGGGTGCAGGAGGGAAGGAAAAGTTACAAAGTGAAGCTGAAGGAAAGAGTGTCCTGGGAGAATTGAGATCAAATTAAGATCAACCATGAATCATAAAGGATTATCTTTGGGTTTTAAATGTATGTAAGAACAAGATAAAGATCTTTCAGTTGCTTACAGAACTTAGATTAAAATCATTAACACATTGATTTGGTGTCTCCTTTATAAACACTCACTGGGATCTGGGGATATAAAGACTTCTGTGACAAACCCTAAAGGACTAGCAGTCTCCTTGTGGGAAAGCAACTTACACATTCAAGCAAAAATATCCAAGTCAGTGGTGATAAAGGAACCAGAATTTTTTTATTTGGGGGCTTTGAAAGTTGTCCATTTAGATCAAGTATTTTTCTAAATAATTCAGATTTCAGTCTTTAGTGGAACACAATTTAGAAAGCAAGGACAAGATTATGGTTTGGTGTTTTATCCACTGAAATAGGAATACCCTGAATTCTGATTGCTCTACCACTTGTTAGTTGCACGAATGCAGGCAAGATATTGTCCTTCCCATGTCAATGATCCATGGCCATCTTTGAATCAGGGATACAAGGAGTACCAGCCTCACAGGGTTTCCTATTGTTGTTACTTAAAAAAAAATTAAATGAGATAATGCATGGCAAATACTTAACATATCTTCTACTAGACCAGTGCTCGGCAAACTCATTAGTCAACAGAGCCAAATATCAACAGTACAAGATTGAAATTTCTTTTGAGAACCAAATTTTTTAAACTTAAACTATATAGGTAGGTACATTGTTATTAACTTCATTAGGGTTAACTCCTAAGCTGGCCTTTGCTAAAAACGTCCTCAATCTGATTGAGGTACATTCGCTGAGGTTGACCCCTTCCAACTCTCCCATCCATACTCGTCTTGTATACTTGTTTCATCTATCTCCTTTCGTTCATCCTCTCTATATGTCCAAACCATCTCAACATACCTTTCTCAATCCTGGACACTACATCTTCTTTCACTCCACAAGGTTCCCTGTACGTGAGCGCCCGCATGTGGTATTTTGTGGAAGAGCCACACTCAAGGGGCCAAAGAGCCGCATGTGACTTGAGAGCCGCGGTTTGCCAACCACTGTACTAGACTATGGTAAGTGAGCTCCCAATGCAAGCGATAGTTTCTAAAGATTTAAAAAAAATTATCAAATAGACACTTCTCCAAAGAGGACATATATGACAAGATGCTCAATGCTGCTAATCATCAGCGAAATGCAAATTAAAACCACATGAGATATCAACTCACACCTGTCAGAATTATTATCATCAATAAATCAACAAATAACAAGTATTGGCAGGGATGTGTAGAAAAGTGAACCCTTGTGCATTGTTGGTGGGAATGCAGATTGGTTCAGACCTGTAAAAACCAGTATGGAGTTACTTCTAAGAACTAAATATGGAACTGCCTCGTGACCAAGCCATTCCACTTCTGGGAATATATCTGAAGAAACACTAATTTGAAAGAATATAATCACTCCTATGTTTATTGCAGTGTTATTTACAGTAGTCAATATTTGGAAGCAGCCCCGTGTCCATCAGTAGCTGAGATGATAAAAAAAGCGGTGATGCATTCACATAATGGGATACTACTCCACTGTAAAAAAAAACGAAAAAAAAAACGGAAATCTTAGCCTTTGCAGCAGCATGAATGGACCTAGAGAGCATTATGCTAAGTGAAATAAGCCACTCAGAGAAAGACAAGTACCATGTGATTTCAATCATAGTACAATCTAGTAACAGCATGAACCATCAAGCAAAATAGAGACAGATTCATAAATAGAGAGCAGGCTGACAGCTGTCAGGGAAATGGGGGTTAGTGGGTTGGGGGTGTGAGGGATTGAGCAAAGAGGGAAAAAAAAGAAAACTCATGGACATGGACAACATGGTGGTTGCCAGAGGTAAGGAGAGGAAGGTATATGGGGGATAGGTACTGATGGAAGGAGACTTGACTTGAGGTGGTGAATACACAACACAGTGTACAGATGATGTGTTGTGGAATTGTGCACCTGAAACCTGTACAGTTTTGTTAACCAGTGTCACCCCAGTAGATACAATGGAAAGGAAAATAAATCTCTTTAGCTTGATTCCCACATCCACTGCCACCAACCACATGGCGGCAGCAAAAATGTTATCAGGGCCATCACTGAAAAGAAACATTTGCTCCCCCAGATAATGAGGCTGGAGCCTGGCAATAAATGAGCCAGCCTAACATAGCCGGATTGAAGGTGGCATTTCTGCTTGGCTAGTAGCTTTCGAAGGCTCTTCCTCACCCACGCGCATTACTGATCTGTTTTTACCATGGATTTTAAACAATGAAGAAAGGACACTCGGTATGAATTCAGGATGCACTACGTGCCCATCACAGAGCTAAATGCTTTTCATCTTTTATTTAATCTTTTGAACTATTTATGACATAGACACTATAACGTTACTTCACACATGGAAAAAAAAATTATTTCAGTTGAGTTAGATAGATTGTCTACTGCTAGTACATATTAGATGTAAAAGGTTGGAACACTTAGGCTTATGCGGATGAAAATGCTGTATCTTTGCATCACCATGTTTCCGGTATGTCTTTAATTGGGTTATTTATTTATTTATTCCTTTTTCCTGTGATGTCATAAGTTTTACATGCTGCACCATATTATACTGGGCTTTAAAAGAACCGATGTTTTGTGAATTTTTACCAAGTGCTTTATTTTAGTTATATCACATATATTCTCCATAAGTTAATTTGTTTGGTGAATATTTATTGAGCAAATTATTGGTGTCATGCACTATGCTAGGCAGTGGTACTATAAAGAGCAGTAGTAATTCTTGTTTTTTAAATGCTCACTTTCCCTTGAAAGGTTTCTTTTTTGCTTGGGAAATAGACAAGTTATTGGACCATTACAATACAATATGGACAGACTCTGAGAGGTGAACTGCCAGGTGGTTCGGAAGCAAGTAAGGTAGCTACTGTCCTACACCTCAGAATAATAAAGAACTCCTCAGAGGATCTGAAAGTGGTCTAAGACACTTAGAAATTAACACATAAATGGGAAGAGGCAGGAAAAGGGCAGAGATGAAGGGATAGAATTCTAGGTGTTACAAGTGTATACCCAGAGGCCTTTCTGCTATTGCTGTGATGTTAATAAGCAACTTTGAGTGCAAATGAAAGAAATCTGAGGGTTTACTTTTTTTCTCCTCTTGTTTTATTTCTTATGATGAACCTTGTGCTGAATTGTATCACCATGCTTATCACATTGCCCTATAAATTTCTGGTAAAGTCCAAGACTCATGGGCTTCTTGAGGCCAGGGCCTGACTTTTATCTCCTTACTGGAGGCCTGGTGCATGAAAATTCATGCACTGGAGGGGGGGTCCCTGAGCCCAGCCTGCCTCCTCTCACAGTCCGGGAGCCCTCAGGGGCAGGAGGCAACCCAGGCGATCAGGGGAAGGTAACGCCCCCACCACACCTCTGCTGCTGCCACTGTTGGCAGCGCAAGCCTCAGCCATCCCTGGTTACCTGAGCCTCAGGCCTGCCCTGGGCTGCTGGTCAGCTGCATTGGTGGCTTGCCTGCACCTTGGGCTGGCCCTGGGCGGCTAGGCAGCCACCATCCAAGGCTTGCCTGCACCTCAGGTGGCCCTGGGTGGCGGGGCAGCTGCCATCCGAGGCTTACCTGCGCCTTGGCTGGTCCTGCTTGCCTGAGCCTCAGTCAGTGGGGGGTACAGGAGGATCCGAGGCTCCCGGCGGGGCTGAGGGGACTCTGGTGGCAGGCGCTGAGCGGCCGACCCCACCCTACTGTGACAGTGTGATGGTCGATTTGCATATTACCTCTTTATTATATAAGATTCTTAGTGTCCGTCAGAGTGCCAAGCTCAAAGGAACAGGCAAAAAGTGCCTTGGTAAATTATCTAATTTATGTGGATATTATGGGCCTTGTTCTTTATATTAGTGAATAATGAGAACTAGAGATTTAGTCTGTGGCGCAACACTAAACTGTTTTAAAAGTGGATACCAGGGCTTCGGCGTTATTTGTATACTAGTGGCCTGGTGCACAGATTTGTGAACATTGAAAGGAAATTAATTAGAAGAAAGATTCGTGCAGTAATGACGTTGCTGCAAAAAATTACATGTCAAAGTGGTATATATAATATAGCATTATAAAACCAAAACATGCGTGCGATGGGCGCCAGCAAGAGCTTTATATGTATTGCTCATGCGCGGGTCAACGTTTATTTTTAAATTGCCAGTGTGCATCCTATGTACCAGTCGGTCGGTCGGACATACATATGGTCAGTCACTTAGCCTTTTATATATATATAGATTGGCTATAATAAATTAAAAATAATCACTAAAGATAATCCAGTTGCAAATAACTCTTTTTTAATTAATTTTCAAAGCCAATTCATGAAGTCAGTATGTTCTATAAAGGTTAACATAAAAATGCCTCTTAACCCATTGTGGCATAATAGTACTTACAATTCCAGTTTGCTTGCTTCAGAACATTTAATATTTTTCCTGCATGTCTGTTTTTATTTATTTGGTCCTAGTTTCAAAATGAGTAACATGTGTAAGAGCTTTATATTATCCTTTCATATGGAGACTTTTTAGTGCTGAAATGAATGATGTAGTCACTGGCTATTTGGCCTCCTCAGATACCAGATATAGCAAAAAGCAAAGAACCCCTGCTGTAAAAAAAAAAAAAAAGAGAGAGAGAATGTTTTCAGCATTATCACTTACATGCACACCCTTCTTAACAAGATACTGTATGTGGTTTAATGATTACATTTATCATCCCCTCTATCCACCACACTTTCCATATTATCCAGGAAACCCTCTCAGACATGTTGGCAATTCCAGCCCTTTAAGAATTGAGTTCTTTGTTGTTACATATTCCTCTTCTGATATAGCATCAGGGTAAAGGGCCATTGAATAGCAGTGTCTTTTGTGATGTTCCGGAAGAATCACAGCCACAGCTTCATTGATTTAAAAAAATAAATAAATAAATAAATAAAAAGAAGAAACGCTGATGGAACTGAACGAAGTGAAATTAAGCAGTGTCTAATGACTGGTGACTTCTGGGATGTGGGATCTTTTCTCTTTCTCTCTCTCTTTAAATATATATTGATAATGTAATTTATATATAATAAGAGAACACTAGCTTACTAAACATATTGCCATTATTTGGCAGATTTAAGGAAGATCTTCTGCTTAGTAGAGCATTTCTGGGAAGAGTTAGGAAACAAAGCTTGCTTACCTCAGTTTGGGCCATATCCAAAGTCTTTGAATTCCTAAGATTGATCATCCTAGGGAGATTTTGTCAACACAGTGCAAACTTATAAAAGTCATGAGAGCAGGCAACTCCATAAGCAGGAATAAGTGAAAGATACCCAATACATAATTTCTGAAGAGGAACTAATCTGAGGACTAATGTGCATATGGTCAGGTAAATATCCTTTTGTAGATCATATATTATAAGCATTTTTGTAGGAAGGGATCTAAATAACTGAGTATAAATATAACTGCTGGGGTTGTGAACTTAGACATAAAAATGTAGGCTCTTACAGTGGGAGCTGCTCATTCATAGATTCACTAGGTCAAAGTTTGAGACCCCTTTATCAGTAGAGGACCCTATGCTTACATCATCATTATTAAACAAGAAACTTGCACAGCTGAAAACTTCTTTATAAGAAACTAGAGGCCCAGTGCATGAAATTTGTGTGTGGGTACAGTCCCTAGGCCTGGCCTGTGATTAGAGCCATATTCCCAGGCTGCCCATAGCTGGCCCCACCCTCCGCTGCCATCCAGCCTGGTTCCCCATTCACCATCAGGTAATCAGATCCATCAGAGGTCGGCCATTCCAGCCCGCTCACAAGCCCTGCCCCCGCTGCGGGCTGCTCTCTGTGTCTGGGGCGACTGGTGGGGCAGGGGTCTTGGCCTGGTGCCACCTGAGTCACCCACCACCCACCCCCAGTTCCCCGTTCGCCATCAGGTGATTGGAGCCTGCCAGCCAGGAAAAGGGATCAAGAGGTGGTCAGTGAGCCTCATAGTCACTGATCAAGCAGTTGTTCTGGTCATTCCGCTGTTAGGGTCAATTTGCATATTACCCTTTTATTATATAGAAGATGGTTTATTGGGCTATTTTGCTAGCCAGAAAAGGACCAGGTCCTGAAGCATGAAGTCTCAATGACCAGCAGTATGACTCCGTGGAGAAGACAAGCATGTCAGTCTTCCTGGACTCCATCAGTGCTTTTATACATGATATTTTGGGAACGATGTAAGTTGTTTCTAAAGAATTTACATTGGTTACAGATAACGGGGACAGGAAAAGCTGAAACAGGGCAGTTCTGTGGTAGGTGCACAGTCTGTAAGGAAGCAATATTTACTATATTTGGTGAGTTTCAGGCCAGGCAGCAGTCCTGAAGGTCCATGCATAACAGTGCAGTGGCATCTAGTGGTTGGCTATCAGACTCCTGGAGGTTGATTGAAACTCCAACATACATTCAGGAATATGAACAGTCTTTTGTTAGCTGGCCTACAGCTATTAACTAGCTAACTGGTCTCTTTTTCTCACTCTCTGGCCGGCTGTAATTTAATTTAGAGCATCTCAAGAATTTTTTCGTATCGTTATAAAAAAATGTTCTTTGTATCAGCATGTGAAAGTATCTGTCAATATTTGCAAAAGTTAGCATTGTCATAGATGTGTAGACTTGTCATTTTTTTTTTAACCCTTGAATTGGGGCTGACGCGGAGGAAATAAATCTTATTTCTCTGCTTCTAGGGCATAGTGCGGCCATTAGTAATATGCTTGATTATGATAATCAGTTTAGGTATACTAATGAAAGATATAAGTATGATTTAGGAGACACCTTTCTTTTAGTCACTTTACACATATTGGCATCTAAGTGGAGTTTTTGTGCATGCATCCCCTTAATTTTTTTAAAGATAAATAATTCATTCCTGTGTGGACAAGCAACCTTGGCTTTCAAATGAAAGTATTGTAGTAGGTAATATATTTCATAGGAATGGGGATCAAGTGTGTAGAAACTCATATAAAAGCTATACTTCAAAGTTGAAAAGTATGTAAAGAAATTTTAAAATCTTTTTATTTTCTTTAAAATCTATATATAAAGTCATTACTTAAAAGCCAGACTTGGTAAAATAAGTGAAAGCTGAGCAAAGAGGTTGGAACCAATGATTTTAAAAATATTTTCTTTGGTTAGGTGATTTGGGACACTGGTCACCCAAGATGCAACCTTGAATGACATGCAACTTGGGGAGAGATTATGAAAATAGAAAGATAGTGAGGAAAGTTTAAATGTTAATGGAGCAAAGATAGTCTCTTCAACAAATGGTGCTGGTACAACTGGACATTCAAATTCAAATAAATTAGTCTAGACTAATTTTAGGGGCTTTATACCCGGCCTAGGCAAAAGTTAACTCAAATTGGATCATACACCTAAATATAAAATGCATAACTATAAAATTCCTAGAAGAAAACAAAGGAGAAAGTTTAGATGACCTTGGGAATGGTGATGACTTTTTAAGTAAGACAACAAAGGTATGATCTATGAGATAAATAATTAAGAACTGAACTTTATTAAAAACTTCTGCCCTGCAAAAGACAATATTAAGGGTATGTAGAAGACAAGCCAGACTTGGAGAGTTTATGGTAAAAGAGATCTGATAAAGGACTCTTATTCAAAATGTAAATATTGCATTTAAAACTTAACAATAAGAACATGACCTATAAAATATTGGCAAAGACCTTTATAGACATTTCAGCAAAGAAAACACACAGGTGGCAGATGAACATATGGAAAGATGTTCTACCTCACATGCAGTCAGGTAAATGCAAATTAAAATGAGATACCACTACCTTGCCTATTAAAATGGCCATATCAGAAACACTGGCCACACCCAGGGATGGAGAGGATGTGGAGTAACAGGAACTCTCATACCTTGCTGATGGGGTTTGCAAAATGGTGAGCCACTTTGGAAGATAGTTTGGAGGTTTCTTACAAACTAAATATATTCTTACCATATAATCCAGCAATCATGCTCTTTGATATTTACCCAAAGGAGTTGAAAACTTATGTCCACACAGAAACCTACACACAGATGTATGTAGCAACTTTTCTTTATAATTGCCAAAACTTGGAAGTAACTATGAAGTTCTTCAGTAGGTGAATGGATAAACTGTGGTACATATAGACAATGGAGTATTATTCAGTACTACAAAGAAATGAGTTATCAAAGCATGAAAAATCATGCAGAGAATTTAAATGTGTGCTATTAAGTGAAGTAACCAATCTGAAAAGGCTTTATGCTGGATGACTTCAACTATATGACATTCTGGAGAAGGCAAAACTGTGGGGAAAATTAAAGAGCAGAGGTTTCCTCCAGCCAGCATGACTCAGGGGTTGAGCATCGACCTATGAACCAGGAGGTCATGCTTTGATTCCTGATCAGGGCACATGCCCAGGTTGTAAGCTCAATCCCAGTGTGGGGCGGCCCAGGCTTATATTTTTTCTTATTTCTAACAATGGCCCCTCTGTCCTTCCAGTTGCTTGATCCAGATATTAGGATGTTATCCTTGATAACTCCTTTTTTCTTAACTCTCATAGTGATTCTGCTTCCTCAATATAGTTGGATTTGCTCATTTCTCCTCACCTACTCTGAGATACATCATCTTATTTGTACTAATGCAACAGCTGGGTGCCCAGCTTTCAGTTTTGTCCTTCTTTGTCATCCCGTTTTCAAACAGCAGTCAGGTGATCTTTTAAAAATACAAATCCAACTATGAAGCTTACTTTTAAAAAATGTGGTGGCTTCCCAATACATTGTATTTCTAATGTTTGACAAGGTCTGTTACCTGGTCTCCCTTCCCGATTTTATGAACATGGTACTGTTTCCCTTACACGTTGTTATTCTTTATCCACTGCACATTCTGTCAGGCACAATCTCATCTCAGAGTATTCATATCCCTGCAACTTCTTACTGGGATATTCTTTTCATTCTATGTAAGCTCCTTATACCCCAGAACTGCTTATTTTTAAGATATTAGATTAAATGTTATTTTTGCAAAGGAACCTTTCTTAAATCCTCAAATTAAACTACGTAATATCTGTCATTCAACAAATTAGAGTAAATATTAATCAATAAGATGAAATTGAGATTCAAATAGCTGAGTAAATTTTTAAAGAGCATGTTGCTATTTCACATGAACTCTAGTCCGCTAGAACATAGAAGTGACATATCCAGGTATTAAGGGTGATTGCTGATAAGATTTTTGAGCCATTTTCAATGTTTGTTAAGGAAAAGAAACATGAGTATTAGTAGTTCTGAGGGACTCAATATAGACAAATGCCTACTAAGTTTTATAAAACATTAGAGCAGCGGTTCTCAACTTGTGGGTCGCGACCATCGGAAAACACATATAGCATATCAGATATTTACATTACAATTCATAACAGTAGCAAAATTACAGTTATGAAGTAGCAACGAAAATAATTTTATGGTTGGAGGTCACCACAACATGAGGAACTGTATTAAAGGGTCGTGGCATTAGGAAGGTTGAGAACCACTGCATTAGAGGATAGAGTCTACAAACTATTGACTGGTTAACTTGTTATAAATGCTGTATGCTATCTTAAGAGTTTATTTTAAAAATACATACCTTGTTAGCATATTATACAGGAAAAATATGTTCTTAGAAAAACTGGCATAGACCTCTAAATATAAATGAGATACAACTAGCTTTTTAGGCAAGAAAATAAGGGAGACTTAACAGTGCTATCTTTTATTAAGGCAATTACTAATTTCTTCATGATATAATGGAGGAGCTATTTTCAACCTTTTCCATCTCATGGCACACATAAACCACTGAAATTCTGCAGAACACCAAAAATATGTTTTTTGCTGAACTGACAAAAAATAGATATAATTCTGATTCATTCACACCTGACAACTATTGTGTTGGCTGTTGCCATTTTTTAATTTGATAATCTAAGGGAAAAGAGGTCAGTGCCCCTGACAAAATAGTGAGGTATTGTATCTTAAAAATTCTTGTGGCGCACTGGTTAAAAATCACTGCAATAGAGAAATATGAGGCAGAGGTAAAAGTAATTAAGAATATTGAACTAATGATCCTGATTTTATGTCAGTTTCAGAAAATGCATTTATTGGTGGGCTATGTTTACTACTTTTATCACTGGCTTGAATGAGACACTGAGACTAGGATCATCACACTGTGTTGTGGTTTCAAGGGGCACTGGATGGCAGTTGTGTTAAAAATCTGAATTAAAAGATATGTTGTACCTTTAAAAAGGGTATATTTTTAAAGGACTAAATATAAGAACATGTGTTTTGTTTTTGGCACATGTCATGAGGACTGTTGACATAAATCCATAATGTAGGGCAGCTTTAAGAGCAGCCTGTTATTCAGAATAAGGGAGCCCGTAATCCTATTCTGCACTGCCTAGACTCTTAGAGTATTACACTCTGCTCTGAGGCTGACATTCTAAAGTAATAAAAAAAAAAAACACCAGAGACTTCAGAGAATTACCATTGTATGATCAAGAGTTGCTCAAAATTAACTCCTATGAAAAAAGAGTGAAAGATCTGCAGGGAAAACTATGCCAAATGAACAATAGTATAAACTTTTGACTACTTAAAACTATATAACTACGTAGGTAGAGTGTAGAATGGCAAAATGTAAAAATCAGATCATTATACAACATTAAATATCCTATATAATAAAGAGGTAATATGCAAATTAACCCTCATGCCCTCACAAGATGGCTTCCTATGACCAGGCCAGCAGGGGGGTTAGTGAGGGACGACCAAATGACTGAACAAGCAGGCTGTATGGGCTGACCACGCCGGAAGGGGGGGTTAGTGAGGGATGACCAAACGACTGAACAGCAGGCTGCATGGGGTGACCAGCCCGGCGGGGTGGGCAGTTGAGGGTGACCAGGCCAGAAGTGGGGGCAGTAAGAGGTGACCAGGCTGGCGGGGGGGCAGTTAGCATTGACCAGGCCAGTGGGGGGTGCTGTTGGGGGTGACCAGGCTGGCAGGGGGGACCATTGGGGGCAATTAGGCTGGCAGGGGGGAGGGCAGTGAGGGGCAACTAGGCCAGCAGGGGAGACAGTTGGGGACAACCAGGCCAACAGGGGGTGGGAAGTTAGGGGCAACCAGGCTGGCAGGGGCAGCAGTTAGGGGCAACCAAGCAGTCCGGCAGGTGAGCGATTAGGAGCCAGTGGTCCAGGATTGTGAGAGGGATGTCCCACTGCCGTGGATTGGGCCTAAACTGGCAGTCGGATATCCCCCGAGGGGTCCTGGATTGGAAAGGGTGCAGGCTGGGCTGAGAGTGCCCCCCCTCCATGCACTAATTTCATGCACCGGGCCTCTAGTCTGTATATATAAAAGTGTAAGCCACCATTATGACAGGTCAACTGGTTGACCGAACGACCAAATGAATGATCGCTATGATGCACACTGACCACCAGGGGGCTGACACTCAATGCAGGAGCTGCCCCTGGTGGTGAGTGCACTCCCACAGCCAACATCCGGCAGCCAGCCAACCTCCCATGGTCCCTCCCCCCGGCCAGCCTGCCCTGGTGGGCCCCAATCACTGGCCAGGCTGAGGGACTCCACCTGTGCACGAATTCATGCACCAGGCCTCTAGTTTCATATAAATGACCATCTAAGTATATTTGAGAACAGTAGTCCCACATTATCTGCGATTTCCTCTTCTGTGGTTTTCATTACCTATATTCAACCATGATCTGAAAATATGAAATAATATGAAATGGAAAATACCAGAAATAAATAATTTATGAGTTTAAAATTGTGCACTGTTTAGAGTAGTGTGATGAAATCTCACACTATTCTGTTTCTTCCCTCCCTTCATCCAAAGTATAAATACTGTATATGCTACCTACCCATTAGATACTTAGTAGACATCTTAGTTATCAGATGGGTTTTCAGAAAAAGAAAGGAAGACCACATTCATCTAACTTTTTTTATAGTATACTAGAGACCCAGTGCACAAAATTCATGCATGGGGGGGAAGGGGAAGGTTCCTCAGCTTTTCCTGCACCCTCTCCAATCCGGGACTCCTCAGGGGATGTCTAACTGCCGGTTTAGGCCCAATCCCACAACCCGCAGTTGGACATCTCTCTTGCAATCTGGGACTGCTGGTTCCTAACTGCTCACCCGCCTGCCATCCTGATCCCTCTAATTGCTCTCCCCTGCCAGCCTGATCCCCCTAACTGCTCTCCCCTGCTGGCCTGATCGCCCCCAAACTGCCTCTGCCTCAGCCCTGCCACCATGGCTTTGTCTGGAAGTTAGTCTGGAAAATGTCTGGTCTAATTAGCATATTACCCTTTTATTAGTATAGATTGTTATAATTATTCTACCATTAATTACTGTTGTTAATCTCTTACTGTCTGTAATTTATAAATTAAACATTATCATGTGTATGTATGTATAGAAAAAACATAATAATAGAGAGGTTTGGTACTATCCACAGTTTCTGGCAATCATTGGGTCTTAGAACATATCCCCAACAGATAAGGTGGGTTACTGTGAAATAGCAGCTTCTCAAAAGTAGACATAGCAGACACTGATTGCACCCCTCCCAGTATGTACCCAAATGGAGTCCTACCTGAGGTACCTTCAAATTGCTTTTTGAGAGCTTTTCCTCAGTCCACACACAGATCATGTCAGATGTGCCAAGGAAGTAATGACTTTGATAGCAACTCTTGGACAGTGACAGAAGGCAGTGAGGCATAATTACCAAGGTTCTTCACTTCTTGGATGGATAGCTGGGAGGGATGGTCTATACTGCCTCACAGAGGTCCCCAGTGGGATTGAGCTGGAGTTGCTTCCAGAAATACCTGATTAGTAGGCTTTTCTTGGGTTTCTTACCTTCCTTTTCTCACTTTCTCACTTTTCTAAGTGCTTGCTAAAGTCCCCTCCAACATAAACTAATGACACTAAAACTTTTGACTCTGCATCTAGGGCAATCCAACCTAAGACAAATGCTTACTGACCCTCCTAAAGTTCTCTTTGGAATGCATGTAAATATACCCAAGGAGATGCCAGGTTGCAACACTGTACAGTCAGGGGATATTAATTAGCAATCTTTCAGGCCACAGACACATTTCTACCCATCAAAACACAAATAGAAACCCAAACTAAAACAGCAATCTGGAAGAAAGCAGAGGTTTGTCATTCCATCCCGATTTTGTCTCTTATTTGACCTTGGTCTTTGACAAGGGGAAACTTGGCTACAGTTTACCAACTGCTATTTTACAATATCTTGACAGATTAAGCTCACTTTTCTGCCCTTATCAGTATTCTTCTTTCGATAATTTCCAGAAATTGAGTATAATCAGGTGAAAAGTGTGGAAGTTCTATAGCAGGAGAAGTGGTATAGATGCAAAGAATACTAAGATCTATGGTTGTAGTCCTTGTTCCCTCCTCCCCCACTTTTGGTGAGTTAAGATGTATGGATTATTTACAATTACTCACTGATATTTCACACTCCCTATATTTTTTGATAAAGCATTAGGAAAGGCAACATTTTTAGCCCAGGGAAATCACACTAGAAAATCGTTTTTAAATAAAATACATTTAGCTAAGCATTCCACAGATCAGCTTTCCTTCTAATTTAACATCCAATTATTTTAGTCCCATAAAAATGAAAGATGTCACATGAAATCCACCTACTCTGTATTTTAGCATGTGCCAAAGTAAAGGATACTATAAGTGCACAGAGAAAGCAAGTAAATAAAAATTTATAGATTGACTGCATAGATATATCAAGACTGGCTATATATTTATATTTCAGAGGGCTTATGAATTCTCTGAAGCCTATTAATGGACGTTGGATTAAGAACCTATGATCAGGGGGTGGGGGTAAAGAGACCCTAAAATATGGTGACAGAAGAAAATTTGACTTGGGATGGTGGGCACACAATGCAATATGCAGATCTTGTAACATAGAAATCCACACCTGAAACCTATATGATCCATTAACCAATGTCACTCTGATAAACTTAATGTTTAAAAAGTTATATAATAGGCTGGCATGGCTCAGTGGTCGAGCATCAAACTATGACTCTGGGAGTGATGGTTCGATTTCCGGTCAAGGCACATGCCCAGGTTGTGGGCTCAATCCCCCAGTGGTGGGTGTGCAAGAGGCAGCCGATCAATGATTCTCATCATTGATGTTTCTATCTCTCTTTCCCTCTCTCTTCCTCTCTGAAATCAATAAAAAAATGTATTTTAAAAAGTTATATAATAAAAGATATCCATGATCATCTACTCTTCAACTATCCATTCATAGCTCAAATTTATTTTATTTCTCTCCATGTTTATTATAGAAGTTTCCTAACTGTCCCTGCCTGTAGCCTTGTTCCCACAAATGCACCCTCCATTCAGCTGCCAGAATTATTTATCTAAAATGAAAATCTGTTTGTAAAATCTAAAATCCTTAATATCATGTGGGATGTTTCCCATTATTTGTATGCTACTGTCTCTCTTGCTTTATCTCTTGTCATCTCCTGCATATAAATACTTTCCATGGTATGCTTGCTATGGGCCAGAAACTGTATCAATCATTTCATTCTGTTTATCTCAAAAAGCTGCATAATTTTAAAGTATTGCTATGAGATTTAGGATTCTTTATGTAAACTATAGAATGCTAGGAGGTTAAGAGACATACAGAGGAAAAGCAATATTGAAGGAAAAGATTTCCTGGAAAATTGTATGTTTGTATTTATGGAATAAGTTTAATAGACCATAGGGTTCAGGCTATTTTTAAGTTTATATTCAGATGTTTAAAATATTCTAAATGAATGTTTGAAAATAAATCAGATGAGAAGGGTGAAAGGATAGCAGTTGAAAAGCTGGAATTTCACATGGTATACTATAGTCGGAGGGTGGATCTGGCATTCAAGGCCAGTAACAGAGTATAAACCTTCAGCAGAGAAGCTGAGTTAATTACTGCTAAGGCAGCCCTGATGGTGAGCCATCATTTAGTGAAAGGTTTGACTTAGGCCATGTGACTCGAATGGTTTAAAAGTCAATGACCTTCTCATCAGTATCAAATAGCTCTGATGAAGTGTATATTGTACTGATAAAGGTGCTGCCTAATGAGAACTATGGAGATTGAATCAATATTTAGAAGATGGGGTGATACATTGTAGTCTCAGAATATATATTTTTTCAGGTTTGTCATAATGCATAATGATAAAAAAACTTTCTCACTCAAATTAACAAAGTCATTTTTATAAATAATATATATTCTCTCTCTTTTAGCCTTTCCACTGGCTTCTTAGGGAAACTTTTTCTTCCCTTAAAGTTTTTTGTCAGTGGCTCTTAAAAATGAAATAAAATCTTAAATGTATAAAATTACTATGTTTTCAAATTGTTTCCCATCTTAAAAAAAGTCAAACAATTTATTTTCAGTACTGCCCATTTCAGGATGAAAAGAGCAGCACTATATTTACTAAGGGAAAAGTGCATAGCAAGCAATTACTTATGACTTGCCAGTGGCCATTTTATATACTGTCTTGGAATAATTTAAAATAACCAATTTTGCACTCCTCCTGTAAAAACTTGCTGGCAGTTTGATAAGATAAAACATCAAAGATGCGGGTTTGTTTGTAGTTAACCTTATATTTCGCTGTAATGGCAACAAGTATAGTTTTTGGTGACATTTCTCCATTTTCCTTAAATTTTTCTTGCGGGATTAATCTATATAAGTCATATCTGCAAATTTTAATGGGTTCCTAAGTTCTAGTTCACAGTCAATTTCACACAGAACCATTTCTAGGTTTAATTAACCTCCTAGATGGTCTTGACAAGCTTCGGTTATTCTGTTATTCCTTTTGTTTGACAATAGACTTCTATTTTAGGATTAAGTGAAAATGCAATATGAACAACTCACTGTAGAATCACTTTTTTTTTATTAACCTTTGAATTGGCACAGTAATAGGAGATAAAATTTTTAGTTAAAGTTTGCATAAGTAGAAATTTAGAAGCCTACTTGCTTTACAAATAACAAGAATTTCACATAATTCACAGTTGATGATATGATTTTCTCCTGAAATATGGATCTTTTAAAATACCAGATGACTCATATCAATATTGGTTTTATTGCAGAAGTGGCATTGCATCTTCAAGTTATCTGATTATTCAAAAGAGCAAATGCATTCCAAGGGCACAACTGTGGGAAAGCAAATGCAATTATAGAATAATTGAAGTTTGTCCAGATCACCTAGATGGCTGAAGAGGAGTGTAGGATAATGTTTATTCATACAATATTTGGAACCAAGAAAACAGAGGTTATTGAGTGTCTTTACATGCTATTGCTTTGACTCTAAGTCTTATTCAGAACATAGGAATCAATCATGGTTGTGCTCCTACACCATGGAAGAGTTAGCCTGCAAGTCTATGATTGACATCTGTCAACTGTGGCCCTGGGCAATGACGGTATAGGAAATGTGCAAATGAATAGGGCAGGAAAACAAACATGCAGGAAAGTAAACATGGGAAGGTAACCCATTGTAAACATTCTGATGTGATCTGAATGAATCTCATTGAACTATAATTAAACCTTTTAGAGGAAATTTGTTTTATTTAGTTTTGGGGACATCAGGGATGTGAACTCAAACATTTGAAATAACTTATTAAACCTTAAGTCAGAGTTTCTAAAGTGGCAGCCCATGAAGTATATGTTTAATCCTCATAGTGCAGTGGTTCTCAACCTTCCTAATGCTGCGACCCTTTAATACAGTTCCTCATGTTGTGGTGACCCCAGCCATAAAATTGTTTTTGTTGCTACTTCATAACTGTGATGTTGCTACTGTTATGAATCATAATGTAAATATCTGATATGCAGGATGTATTTTCATTGTTACAAATTGAACATAATTAAAGCATAGTGATTAATCACAAAAACAATATCTAATTATATATTCAATATGTGATTTCTGATGTTCTTAGGCGACCCCTGTGAAAGGGTCATTCGGCCCCCAAAGGGGTCTCGACCCACAGGTTGAGAACTGCTGTCATAGTGTTTAAGAAACAGGAATTAGTGGGCAGCATTTAAAACATTGGTATTTCATGTAGAAAATCTACTGTTTTAAAAAATTAATGAATGAAAAAAAATGGAAAAGAGGGTAATTCTGGGCTCCTGTAGCCTAAGGTCATTAATCAGTTGGTGAAAAATAGAATTTTTTTTTTTTAGATAGGATATGCCCCTTTTGATTCCCCAACTCTTCACCATCTCCTGTTGTTCACACTGAGGCCAAATAACAGTTTAATATAAATCTTGCAATTCTTTTTAATTTATATCCGGCATTTACATTCAGGTTATACCTGAATAGCCTCTGAAAATCTTGAAACTACAATTCTTCTCTAAATAAAACTGACTTTCAAATTATGTAGCTTAATATGAATTATCTCCCCGAAGTTTATCTCCTTCAGATGCCAGGAGTCTGCAAGATAAAACAATCAGTCACAGAGTCTGAGAATTACATTGGTTTAAGAATCAGCTAATTTTCATGAACAAATTGGACCAACGCAGGCCAAAATCTGCTTCAAAATTATTTACATGTCATGTGAAGTCAATACAATGAGGTTTGGCCTCCAGAGACTCACACCAAACGTTATGAATGGGACAGAATGCATTTTAAATAGGGAGCTCAGGCCAACTTTGCAGGTGCTGTTACATATGTCACCAAAGAGCTGTGAGCTTGGCCTCAGGGAACAGACCAAAAAAATGGTGTGCTTAAATTAACTGTGCTTTTCAAGTGCTTGGCAAGCCTATGCCAGGCAGAAGCCAGAATCTGAAGTGATTGTGGCTGTTCCCTGCCATAAAGAACCTGAGCTAACCACTCACTGACACTTTAACATCCGTGAGAGTCTTATGTTGTAGTTGGTTTTTTACTGTTCTTTTCATAAGGGAGAAAAAAATTAAAGCCTCATCATCAATAAACTATAATTATAAGAAACTAAATCTATTCTCTAAGCAAAAGTAAACACTATTCCTTATGCAATAGTCATACAGAATTGAGATTATCTTGAATAAACTGTAATGGATAAAAACGTATTTATGTAATAATGGAATGGTACTGAATCTTGAGTTATAATGAGTTCCTCATATTTAAAGATGAATATCTTCTGATGGGGGATCATTTAGTGAAACTGCCTTTTATTTTATGATTTGAGAAAAATCCTTCACCTGCCTTAGTTCTATTTTTCATGTGTAAAGTATTGTCATTACATTCCTCAGTCCACAAAAGTTTACAAACTATAGCCTGTGGACTGATTCTATGACCTGTTTGGTAAAGTTCTATTACATACCCATTTGTTTGCATATTATCTATAGCAAATTGGTGTTACAACATAGCTGAGTAGTTCCAAGAGACCAAGTGGTCTGAAAAGCCCCAAACATTGACTGTCTGGCTGGTCCTTCATAGAAAAAAAATGACCATGCCTTAGATACTCAACTAATTTTCATGAATAAATCAGACTAAAACAACCCATGTTAATCTGGTTAATTAGAAGGTAAGAGAATGAGAGACCTGACCCTTTTTAAACCCATTATAATAGATGTATTATGAAAATAATACTATCCTATGTTTCTACTAGGTATCTTTCTGGAAACAGAAATCTAATAGTCAATAGATTAAAATGGGGACAGATTAATCATTTTTATTATTTTTAATATGTTTTTATTGATTTTTAGAGAGAGAAGAAGGATGAGGGAAAGATAAAAACATTGATCAGCTGCCTCCTGCAAGCTCCTACTGGGGATCAAGCCCACAACCCAGGCATGTGCCCTGACCAGGATCCAACTGCTATTTCTTGGTGCATGGGATGATGCTCAATCCACTGAGCACACTGGCTGGGCAGATTCATCATTTTAAATCAGGCTAAAACTGTAAAAATTCCATTAGTACACTTTGGTTCCTTCCAGATCCCCAAGTTTCAGCTATGGTGGCTGCCAGCAGTTAATCAAAGGCAATCCATTTGTTGACCTAAGAAACATCCAAACCTATTGAGAATTTTCTAAAAGTTTATTTGAGCCAAACATATGCTCTGGAGAATAATAATTTTTAAGCATCTTCTGTGCAGTTGAAATTAAGGAAGGAATTTAAAGAAGATTACATGGAAGTGGGAGAAGCCAGGTGAAGACTGAATTACAGAATACATAGATTATGTATTTTCTTGATGGCGGTTATAGTTTATTTCAAAGGTGTGTTAAACTAGATGCACACCTCGCTTAAGCAAAATATAAGCCTTTTACTAAAAAGTTATATGCCTGGGGCATGAAAACCCAGCAGAACCTGCCCAGTTAGGAATTTATGATCAGATTACTATGTGAGATTAGTTTCCATAGAATCCCCCCTTTATTTGCCCACGCATTAAAGGAATGGTTCTTAAACTTTAGTTGACCTTAAACTTTAGGTCACCTGGAGAGCTAAAGATTCTTGGGCTCCACCCTCAGAATGTCTGATTCAATAGGGACAGGTAATAATGTTCATTTCTAACAAGTTTCCAGGTGACACTGGTTCAGCAGCTTGGTCGGGGGACCTCATTTTGAGAATCGCAACATTAAGTACTTAGTGATAAGAAATTGACAGATGTCCACTTGACATATTCACATGCCCATTTCATTATAAGCATGGTTTTAAATGACAAATAGATGAATCATTTAAGCAAAGTAACGAAACTTTAAAACAACAATGAAGACTTGAATCTGGGTTCTGGCTCTTTCTCATGTACTCATTAGCCAATTAAAAACTTTGTTTTCTCACAATTAAATACTGGAAATGAATTTCAATCTCCCTTACAGAGTCATTTTGCACTATTATTATTTAATGACCTGAAAATTACTCTTAAAATGTAAGACATGTACAAGCATTTCAAGAAGATTTGCTAGTTTTTAGAAATGTTCTTACTCAAAATAAACTAGATTATTTCGCTGATTTATATTTCAGCTTATTCTCAATATCTTGTTAATGATCAGTTTTTATTTGTATCAGTAGAACCTTCATCTACTCATTCAGAACACAACCCCCCATAAAAATAATAAACCATTCATTAAAAATTAGACAATGTACTAGATACCTTATATGTATGACATGTATCTCCCATTTACTTCTCAATTTCCACTCTTTACTGGTCAACACCCTGTTTTCTGCTACACGAGGCTGAAAGACATGGACTAGATCAGCTGGCTTCTATGTCCTCTTGCTTCCTGGTGGGTTCTATCAATTAGGTTCCAAGCAGAAAGTCAAGGGCCAGAGGAGAATAGAGAATGCAGTGAGGGTATCTGTTCCCCTTTTTCTTCTCTGTGACATTTCCTAAGGAAGGCTGAGTTCTATCATTGTCACTATTGCTCTCATGATGCCTTACTTATAGTACGTATTGTCTTTCCTGGTAACCTCTCCTCCCTCCTCCCTTCTGACCTGATGGAGGTATAACTCACCTGTGCTACCTCTATGTACTACTTTTCTCTTTTTAATTAGCTCTCTTTGAATTATTGGAATTTCCGTGGATCTTGGTGGGATCCTAATAATGACACCCTCACAATGATCTTATGTTACAGATGAGGAAACCAAAGCTTCAAGAAGTGGCAGTCTCTACATTCAGACTCGGTCCTAATACCCCAGTATGCTATCTTTCTGCTATAAAACGTTCTCAAATTTTGATACATGTAAGGATTACTCAGAGAGTTTGTAAAACATATTGATTAGTAAGCTCCATCAACAAATATTATGATTCTAGTATGAGAGATACATTTTAAATATCTGCATTTTAACAACAAGCACAGGTTTTTCTGGAAATAACAATGTTAACAATACTAATCTTACTACCTTTATACATATCACTATTAATTAAGATTCATGTTCCCTATTAGCTGGTATCTTCATAATAATCATAATGAAGAATATACCATTCTTATCCTGATTTTACAGAGCTGATGAATAGAGAGTATAAGTACCTTGGTTAAGATTATACACCTCGCCGAAACCGGTTTGGCTCAGTGGATAGAGCGTCGGCCTGCGGACTGAAAGGTCCCGGGTTCGATTCCGGTCAAGGGCATGTACCTGGGTTGCGGGCACATCCCCAGTAAGAGATGTGCAGGAGGCAGCTGATCGATGTTTCTCTCTCATCGATGTTTCTAACTCTCTATCTCTCTCTTTTCCTCTCTGTAAAAAAATCAATAAAATATATTTTTTAAAAAAAGATTATACACCTCAATTCAGTGGCTCAAGTATATAATTATGAGCCTGTTCTTGAATACCCCATTATGCAGCTGACTTTTGGACTATTTTAAGTGAACTGCAGCAAACTACCAATTGGTTCCCAACTCCTCTGCCTCTCTGTTTTCTCACCTTATCACATGTCCCTGTTACTTCTTAAAAGGGCTGATTCCACCATGATATGGCCCTAGCATTTCTGATTTACCTCTTCATGCCAGGAGTGTTTTTGCTTTTTTGTTTATTAATTTTAATAGGCAGTCACATCTAACCATTTTGGAATTACAAAGAAAAGCAAAATAAGACCATAAGCAGTGAAGTTAGTCCCCTTATATCTGAGTTTAGTATTTATGTACAAATATGTGTCATGCCTTAAAATATGCACAGGCATTATTTTAGCTGATCGTCTAAAAGGAACTTCAGCTGCTGCTTCTGCTTTGAAATAGCATATTAAACATCTAGAATTGTGACATCAAGTGATAATAATAATTTAGTTCTTTATCTCTAAATCCCCAGCATAGTGTTTTCTGAAAACCTACAATACCATTCTCCAATAGAATTTTCTGTGATAATGAAAATGTTCTGTCCGTACTATCTAATATATTAGCAATTAACTACATGTGGCTTTTGAGCACTTGAAATATGGGTAGTGTGACTGAGGAATTGAATTTTTAATGCTATTTAATTTCAATTAATTTAAATTTAAATAGTCACAAGTGACTAGTGGCCATCATATTGGATGGAATGGTTCTAGAAACCACATTAAGCAGCATTCTTTGGTTACTGCTTCTTTTACTGAAAAATTTAAAGAATATTTTAATATATACATTTTTTATTGATTTCAGAGAGGAAGGGAAAGGGAGTGAGAGACAGTAACATCAATGATGAGAGAGAATCATTGATTGGCTGCCTCCTGCACGCCCCCCACTGGGGATCAAGCCCCCAACCCTAGCACGTGCCCTTGACTGGAGTCGAACCCAGGACCCTTCAGTCCACAGTCCTGTACTCTATCCACTGAGCCAAAACAGCTAGAGCTAAAGAATATTGTGTTCTTTTTAAACTTGGACCTGGTTAAGATATTTGTAATTAAAACGACATCTTCTTTGTGCGTGGCTCTTTTTCTGTTGTTATTTAAGTTTAACCCTATGTATCAAAACTATACTTGGTTTATGTATTCTGTGTCTAATAACATATTCTCTTTTGCTCCTCTGTAATATTTTTTTATGACTGCATTTTTTATACATTGGAACTTCACCTTCTGTAGCTGTGATGGATGTTGTCAGAGTGCTCCGATATGTGAACAGTTCCCCATGAAATCATGACAGTTACCTATGAAAATGCAGTCCAAAGGTGTCTTCCACCAATCTTTAATCAAGTGTATCACTTGATTGTGGAGTTTTAATGAAGTTATAAACATAGGAAGTTTAAAGCTATCATTTCACAATATTTTAATCCATAAAACATAGAAAGGTGGCTATTACTTTATCCATCTGCAGCAAAATTGAGTGATTGTAACAAGCCTTGGAATGAATACATTGAACACGATACTCATTTTTCAGTTGAGTTTGACATTCAACTTCATGAATAAAGAAGGTCCTATTTATCATGCAGTGATAGTCACACACATATTTATCATGCCTATAAGGGAATAAGTTATTCCTGAAACTGTTATGTTACTACATAGTAATTATATAATATAAAGTAATTATAAGCATATTAGGTATATAAGTAGAATATAAACACTTCAAATTTGCCTTTAATTTTATGTTAATCTGTTTTCGGGCCAGTATGTAGTTTTAATGTGTTCTTGTAATTATTTTCATCTGGGAACGTTATTAATTCTGTCTTGCTTATAAATACCACATTAAAGATATATTTAGAAAGATGCACATTTTAAATTTATCAAGCTGAATGTAAAAAAATTAATGAAGTTCATTCATTGAACAGAGTTGAAAGGCTGTTATTTTAAGTGTCTGTGGTACTTCCACATTTTCCATACAAGCTATTATTTAAGAGAAATGTACAGTCTTTGGCTTAAATATTGTCTAACTCTTAAAAATCACCTCTCATACATTTCTACTAACATATTCATTAAAATATATCATTAAGAGAAAATTGTACACAGTGACTATTTGGACTTAAAATCCATGTATATCCAAAATCACAAAGATCTTTTTACCAACTATAAGGCCAAAGGAAATAGACTGAAAAATTCAATAACAGAAACCATTGCAGCAAAGCTATGTAGTTACTAATAATATTCCCATTTAACAGCCTGGAAATGGGAGCATGGAGTAATTTGCCTGAGGGCCTATAGGGAGTAAGGGTCAGAGCCATGATTTGAACCTAATCTGGCTCTCAAGTCCACATTCTCAACAACTACATAGTATAAACTAGAGGCCTGATGCACAAAATTCGTGCAAGGGGCTGGGCCTTCACAGCCACCGCAGCTTACCTTGGCACTCGCAGCCCTGGCTTCTTCTGGTAGGTCATCGGGAAGGACATCTGGAAGGACATCTGGTCTAATTAGCATACTATGCTTTTATTATTATAGATACTTAACTGCCCTTGTCTCGGATGAAACTGTGGCCTAATAGTAGGGTGATTCAAAAGCATTTAAATGCAGGAAAGTTACTGGTTGTAGGTTATACTCATGTAAGCTGATATAAAACAGTGAAAGAAAACGTGTGTAATTTTATAACAGGTAGGAAAGATATGACAAAATTTATTTTTCAAATATTTTAATGTTAGTGATTAGCTATTTTTAGCAGCTTCTCAGCACAACCCATGGTGTCTGGCAGGTTCTAGGTATATAATAATTGCATGATTGAATAAGTAATTAATCAAACAATTAATCAAACAATGACTGGTTCAATCAATGAGAGACTTTATAGAAAATCCTAGCCAAAGTTTTCAAGGATCTTGAAATATTATAAGGAAACCAGCAATGCTAGGTTTGAGAGGTAAAGATAGCTTTCTTACTAGTAAAAATCTTTCAGAGATTTTTGAAATTGAAGACAACTGGATTTGTAATGTATGGCTAGAGAGGGCAAAATAGTACAAATTAGAAGTTGCAACACAGCAAATTTTGACACAAATTAAGAAGCAATTTTCTAATTGTTGTTCTCATTTGTATCTTAATTTATGAAATGTAAGAAACCTTGGTATGATAAAAATTTCAATCCTTTCTAAATTGAATATATCTTACACTATCAATTTGTAACCTATTAATACATTTGTTAGGTTTTAGGGTAAGAAGTTTTTTATTTAACCAATTCAAATTGGCCGTTTTTGAGTATTTCATTTGCCTTTAAAATGCTTCAGTATTTTTAAGTCTAAGAGGGAGTTTATTTGGCTATGATAAAGAAGGAAATCCTGCCATTTGACAACATGGATGGAGCTCAGAGGCAATATGCTGAGTGAAATTAGCCAGATTGGGAAAGACAAATACTGCATGCTTTCATTTATATTAGAACTTAAGAAAAGTCAAACTCATAGCAACAGAGTATAAAAATTTAACGTTTACCAGGGGTGGTATGTGGAGAAATAGGGATAGGTTGGTAAAAAGGTACAAATTAGCTGTAAGAATAAGTTCTGAAAATCTAATGTAAAACATGGTGACAATGGTTGTTAATATTGTATTATGTAATTGAATTTGCTAAGAGAGTAGAATTGAAATTTTCTTAAATTTTAAATAAGACTAAAGAAAGTAAAAATAAATATGTTAAAAAAATTTTAAATTTATTTTGAAAGCCTGTGCTCCTAAGAGAGATTCAGTGTTTAAATTGAAGGAACATTAGTAGTACATAGAATTATGAATATTTCTATTTTAAAAACACAGCATACACATAGTCATTATACATGTCTTTTGGTTCCATTTTAGGATTTTAAATCTTTAATTCTATCAAGATAAGCTGATCCTCTTCTTACCATACCCCTACTCTGAACCCCAACAAATGAAATTTGTCTTTAGAGTTAAAGGTGTTTCTCATTATCATATACCTTCTCACCATATTGTGAAAGATGCCTCAGTCCTCTTTCATGACTCCCTTATTCAACCACATAGAGGAAGGCTAATTTTACAAAAGAAGAGATAGGAACAGGAGGACTCAAATCAATAAATGTTGTGCATATTTCTTTCTGGTTGTTCAGCCAGGGAAATCTCTTTATCAAGTTAAATAAATCATGTTTCGAAAACTAAAGTGAAGATTGGCAGTCTCTCTCTCTGAATGGGAACCATCAAAATGGCACCCTTAGAATCTCTAAAAAAGATAATAGAAGGTGAGGGAACCTGTTTAGCTCCATGAAAAGTAGAAAACAGATTTGGGAGAGGAAAAAAAGCCTTTCAAAGAATATGTATTTTTTTTAGGAAGGAGACAAAATATGCCAGAGGCCTGTTAATAGTGAATGGTATATTAAGATACCTCACTGGATTGTTAAGTTTAGGGGAATAATGAATACTCTTGAACTATGACTTGAAAGTTTATGAATCAGATAAGAAAAGGGATGCCAAAAAAAATCCAAAAGACAAATACATTTATAGGCGACAGAATAGACTTACACAAAACCATTTTTAATCAAAAACAAAATTGTACGGATAGCACAGCTTATATGGAGCATCACTATTTATAAGACTCAAATATCAGTGCTAAGTTTAACCACAGTATACATTATCCTATGTAATTACTGAACTACATGTTCTGATAATAAGAAAAAATATAAAAAATCCAATGCCTGACCTTAAAGAGTGGCTGATTTTAAAACCAGGGGGGACACACAGAAAAAGGTGGTAAGGAGGAGGGCTCAGGAATTATTTTCTAATATCACTGATTCTTAAATTGAACAAGTTTCCATTGAATTACAAAGAGACAGTCCAGGAGCTCTAGCTGGTTTGACTTAGTGGTTAGAGTGTCAGCCTGCAGACTGAAGGGTCCCAGGTTCGATTCTGGTCGGTTGCAGGCTCACTCCCCAGTGGGAAGGCAGCCAATCAGTGATTCTCTTTCATCATTGATGTTTCTATCTCTTTCTCCCTCTCCCTTTCTCTCTGAAATCAATAAAAAGTATGTTTAAAAAATAAAATAGTTTAAAACACACACACACACACACACACACACACACACACACACACACACACACACACGTCCAGGAGATATGTGAATAAGTCATGAAACAAGTTGGCATAATAAGACATTGGAAATGTTTTGTGGCCCAGAGTGCAGAGTTCAAGTTGAGAGGAACACTTGAGAGTGTAGTGGATGACTTCCAGCTGGTAGGAAGTTGCAAATTGCTTGAGATTGGGTTCACCATTGAGGCTCCAAGTCAACATTTACTTTGTAACACTTGAAGCCAAAAAGATGGACAAGGTCACTCAGGTCGGAGCAGAAGGCCACATTCAGATCCCTTGGGATATGATATTTAGAATCTCCGTCTCTTTACAAACAGTCAGAGTGAGATGAGGACAGAAAAGTGTCCATCAAATTTAGCAATTTGGAAGTCACTTGTAACCTTTGCCAAAGCAATTTAAACACACAAGCACTGAAAAGGGCATGTGCAGGGAGGAAAAAAAAAATCAATGAATCATTGTGATGTTTTATCTATCCCACATCTTATCAAGGCTCAAAAGGGCAGTTGTTTTACAGAGAACACATGCCATTTGTTTGTATTTTAATTGATAAATGCAAATCTGTGGACAAAACAGAACATAACTGAAACAAAAGAGATAGTGTTCATAAATGTTCACAGGATCGAGACTACCTGATGGCTGTCAAATAGCACCAGAGGAATTGCATGGCTCAGCACAAGCATGTGAAACGCATCTCATTGCAAAGTAATACCAGTGGTAAGGGTCAAATGTTCTCTTTTGTGGCCTAATGATCGTTAAAAAAATCAAACAGCTTGGGCCAAATGTAATTTGTTGATTGGTGTACAATATAAAAATGATGGCATCAATAATTCTAAGTGGGATATTAGGGGTCTGGATATACTGTTTTAAAAACGTCAGCCAAAATTTAAGGATTCAGGATTAATTTGTAGCATGTTTTAGGAAATTTAAAAAAAATAAATCATCCTCAATTAGTTTGATGATAAAACTGACCTTGTTTAAAATGCATGTTATGCACCATTAGTGGACACTGGTGTTTTAAGAAAATAAGGAGTAAGGACACATTCACTTGGGAGCCACATGGAAATAGCTTCATAAAATAAGGTCTTTGCTAATTAGAAAAATAACTTATCTGGACTTTTAAAAAAATTCTATCTTTATCAAATGCTTGCAGAAGGCAAACCAATAGTATGCATACATAGATTTTTTCCTCCCTCTGATTGATTCTGCCATTTGGTTTTGTGTGAAGGATCATATCACACTTGTAAGATTAACTGATTTCATCCTGTTGCTTAAGACTTTGGAGTTTGACTTTTTATAACATCTGCCATTTGGCTTTCTAGCCTTGGAAAAGTTTCTTGCCCTCTCTATGCTTTTCTAAAGCTTTATTGGTAAAGCCAAGATAAAGACAGCACCTGAGTCAACAGCACATTATAATCCCCATATCAGGAGTAGTAAGCCTGAGGTGAGCTGGACCATTAGTGTGTAAAGTACTGAGCAGAACATAAACATGCCATTTGACTCTCCTTTCTATGGCCCCATAATATAAAAATTAATTGTAGTTTAAACTTAAACTCATTCTTTCTTGAAGTAAAACTGAATTTTGAAATAAATCAGACAGTAATCAGAATAATGTTGGAATGGAGAATTTACATCTGCTTGTGAAATATTTTTAAAACAAGAGATAAACTAGCAATTCAGAATAATTTTAATACTGCAGCTGAACCACTCTTAAATCAAATTATGGCTAATAGATTGGCAACCAAGAAATAGTTATTTACATATTACAATCAAGATACACCTATTGTAGGTTGTTTTGTTTGTTTCTTTATGATTTGTGGTAGTTGAGAATTCACACTCTGTAATCAATTTGTACTAATTCATTTCCCCTGATTCTTGGTCTGTAAAATGGGCATAATAGGCCTGTTAATAAGTTAATCTAGGTAAAGTGCTCAGAATAACACCTGGGATATGGTCATTAATATTAGATGTATGCTGTCATTGTTACTGTTGATAGTACTTCGTATATGACTTCTTTCACTTAGATCACCCTATGTAATAAAAACCTAATATGCAAATCGTCCAAACAGTGGGTGGAATGACTGGTTGCTATGATGCGCACTGATCACCAGGGGGCAGACGCTCAACGCAGGAGCTGCCCCCAGCTCCCAGGCCCCAGGCCAGCCAAGGCGGGTGCCAGCGGGGGGCCCCCCATTGCCCTGCCAGTCGCCCCACAGAGGGAGGTGACTGGCAGCAGTGGCAGCGGGGGTCGGGGCTGGCCAGTGAGCAGGGCTGGTGAGCTGGTGGTACCAGGCCAGCCAAGGCAGGTGCCAGTGGGGGCCCTCCGATCGCCCTGCAGGTTGCCCCACAGATCGGCCCTGATCGCCGGCCAGGCCTAGGGATACTACCCATGCACAAATTTCATGCATTGAACCTCTAGTAATATAATAATGTGATGAATAATATTCTTACAGGGTTTCAGGGTTTTAACATTTTTTTACATATTTTATTCTATTTCAGTACTCTTTGTGATTGCTATTATTGTCATCCTATTTCTCAAGTGAGGAAAAAATAGGCTCATAAAAGTTTAGTGACCTACTCAACATGACAAAAATATTATTTATTGGAGCTAGGTCACTAAGACATGCCTGTTTCTCCTTTTAATCAACTCACAGTTCGGAGAAAATACCTACAAACTCTTATTATTTAATTTTCTTTATGGAAAGTAAATATTTCTTGTAGGTGATGTTGGATTTGGTCATTACAGTATTTTCTGGACACTAATTAATTCCCCAGAATGGAAATTATTTTTAAAAAATTCTCTTTGCATTTACTTTTTTGCAAGCTTGGTTGAGATATTATTGACATACTAGAGGCCCAATGCACGAAATTTGTGCAAGGGGCTTGGCTCTCAGTGGAGGCTTGTCTTGGCCCTTGCAGCCCCAGTTTCATCCAGAGGGTCATCTGGAAGGACGTCTGGAAGGTCGTCCGGCTGTCCAGTCTAATTAGCATATTATGCTTTTATTATTATAGATAACATTGTGTAAGGTTAAGATAGCACTAACCTTACCTGGCCTCCAGAACTATTACAGCTTTCTGCAAGGGTTCACCAGCCATTTGCCAACGCTCTCTCTCTCTGCTGCCATTGGGAATGAGCACAAAGAGCCAGCCCTGGGGTGGTAGTATGTGCGGTGAGGTGCACACCGGGCCATTCGAGAAGAATCTGTGAATGAGGCATTTCCAGTGGCCCAGGGTGGGCTTTTGATGGAATCCACAATGCAGCTGGCAGATCGATCATATCCCTTTAATGCCTTCCAAGAGTCCTATCTGTCATCCTCCCAGTCTTTTCCTGTCCTGCAGTGTGCAACTCAGGATTCAGTACTCTTGACGGGCCAAGAGAGAAATGGGCTTCTTTGGCAGCAGCTAGCACAGGTGGAGAAGCCCAGGTGCTCATTGAAACGCAGTCACTTCCACCCAACAGACAGATGACGGGGTAAAAAGTTCTCTCTGCCCTGAGTAGTGCCACCTTGGAGGGCCGATGCAGGTAAAGTCTCGCTATTCCTCTTACCCTCTCCAATGCATGCACACTCATGTTTTGCTCCAGGGGTGAGCTGGAACTTCTCTGCTGAAAAACCTTGATTTCCAAAAAGGTTCACTCATTAGTGAGTGATTAAGACAATGCTTTTGAGAGGATCCCAGACCTTGGCTGAGAGGGATTGGAACTGGTCCATGGGCCACTGCAGAATCCAAAGCCAGAATTGAGGTCTAGTTGCCTATTACCTACAGCACAGCTGGACAAGATTCTTCTTGGGTCCCAGGTACATGGTCCTGGATCCCTCATCTCCCACGAAGGCACTTTGTCACTGGATGGATACCGAAACTTTGTTTTAGGGACATGCTGAGGGATGTCTTATTCAGCCATGATGCTCCACAGTGTGGGAATCTTGACATCTTTCTGGCTTCTGAGAGTCATTACTAATTGTGTCATTGGTGATTATGTTAGAGACTGGGATTTGAAAATTATCTGGTACTGAGTATGTCTTGTGAAATCTATCTTTTCTGTTAACTTGTCAGGTAGCTCGTCTCAACTGATATATGCAAAATATCTAAGGTATTTCATATATTTTTAAAAGTCTCTAGAGAGTCAATTGTCTACAATATTATGCAGTTATGGGCATAGATGTGCTGTAATTATTTAAAAAGTAGCATTGGGAGAAATATGAAAGAATAATAAGCTTTATTATTTTCACCTAAAAATGAGTTGGCATGATTCTCTGGAAGACTTTTGGGCAAAACAAGACTATATGTTTATTATGTTATTCTGTATTTAATGTTAAGGCTAAATGTATGTCTCTGAAACCATTCTTCTAAATTAGCATTTCATGATTCAGGTTTTCTCAGGGGTTTGTGATATATACATATATCACATTAAAAATTTATGTTCTCATCTGTCTGCAGCAATTCAAACCTGACTCTAATACTGTTTGCCCTCTTCCCTTAAGTTTAGATTTTGGTTATCCTAAATTTATATAGATTTCAATATATTCCAGGAAACAATTGTTTAAATAGAGCCCGAATACTGTGACATAATGTGTGCTTAAAGAGTGTCATTTCTAATGAAAGGATTCTTCTAGGCTTTAGTCTGTAATATACCATCCGTGTAGTAGCACAATTCCCTTGGCTTAAGTCTCAAAGAGATATTTGTGATAGTCCATCCACTGACAGCATTATTGGCTTTAATCAAATTACCTCAAAGGATTTTGAATGACATGTATTAGAAATAAGTGGTACTTAAAATAAAGTAATAGCTAACAATATAGATAAGGTGTGTGGAATGGATGAATATGAAGATAGCCATCACTGTTCTGGCTCATGTTTTTGTTTTTGTTTTTCTGGAAAGTATATCCACTTATAGTAGCCCCCCACTCCTTATTGGGAGGATATGTCCCAATACCCCTAGTGGATGCTTGGAACCAGATAGTACCGAATCCTGTATATGTTATTTTTTTTTCCCTATGACAAAGTTTAACTTATAAATTAGGTACGGAAAGAGATTAAAAGCAACAATAATAAAATAATTTCAACAATACATGATGATAATAAAAGTTATGTGAATGGGATTTCTCCTCTTTCTCAAAATACATTGAAGTAAGGGGATGGTTCACATCCCAGGCAGGATAGAGTGGGATGGCCAGAACGCTCTTCATGCTATTCAGAATGACACACTATTTAAACTTTATAAATTGTTTATTTCTGGAATTTACCATTTAATATTTTTGGACTGTGGTTTAAGCCTCAAAAACCAAAACCATAAGTCAAGGGGAACTACTCTATATAGGAATTCCAGTGAAGACCTTCGGTTGAAGATCCTTTTGAGGCATTGGGTGCTTTGTTATTCAAAATCTGTTTGCATTGCACCTTTTTGCTAAGGACATAGAATCCATTGAACTTTCTGGAGTATACTAGTAGTCATGTTTCTTGCCACAGAGTAGTCTATATTAGTGAGATAAAAATACACAGGAAGCTTACAAAGTAATTTAGGATCTTTATTAGGTTTTTCTACCACCCTTTTCATTTTCATTATCTAACTCTTAATTTTTTTGAAAGGATCATTGTCTAAGGTATGGGGTTCTTTTTATTACCTTTTCCTATTTTATTTTCAGTCTCCTATTTTACTCTTCTCATGGGAACTCAGTGAACAGATTTTCTGGTGTATAAATCCCAGTGGAGATGCCGTATTTATTCAGCGTTGCTTGAATCTTTTGTGCCCAAAGGGTTTCTCCTAGTTTCATTGCTTTATTTGATATTTTAATATTCTTAGGATAGAGATATATATGACTAAAGCCACAGGAATGCTCAAACATACAGTATTCATTTGCCCCATCAAAGTTACTGTAATATGTTTTCCTTTAACTGGAGAAATCAGTCAGACTTGTAGATTATAGGTTATTTCTTTTCCAATCTTGTGGAGAAATATTGCAAATGTAAATGCCAAATTTAGGAGTATAGGCTCAGTTTAACTATAGATCTTCACATTTATAATCATGATACATTATGTGAGGTGAGATTTAAAGTGAATAATAGGTATTTCCTGTGTAATACATGTATTTTTTCTATCAAGGTATCTTGCCTTATTACTTACCAGGTTTAAACTTTATTCTTAATTATTCACATGCAGTTATAAAATGATTTATAATAAATCATTGCTTCTCAAAGTATGGTTCTTAGAGCAGCAACATCAGCCTTGCGTGGCCACTTATTAGGAATGCAAATTCCCCGGACCAAACTCAGACATTCTGAGTGAGAAAGTCTGTGGTTGGTGTCCTGCAATGTGTTTTTTTAGTTGAAGCCAATGCAGCTAATGTATGAGAACCACTGTAATAGATCATCTAACTTACCAACAAAAAATTAGGTATATCTGAACTATCTAAATTGCCTAAACATATTGTCTGATTTAACAGGATAATTGTTGGATCTCTCCATCAAATGATTTTGTATAAGGTATACTATGAAAGAGGCAACACATAAAATAGACATTCAAAAACATTTTTTGAATGAATGAATGGTTTTTATGTGGAACTAATTTGTGTAGGCCTTATTTCAGAGATTGAAAAAATGATGCAATGTCTAGAATATTTGCATTCCATTATCTGTGTTTAAGGGAAAGGTTAATACATTGTACATTTTTTTCCTAAAGTGGTAATACATATAGGTTTATCTGTGAATCTAGGAGTGTATGTGTATACTTTACCTTTTAAAATAAGCATACAATATGTGCAAAGTATATTATTTGAAAAATAGAATTAAGTTGTAGCAACTGATCTGGTCTGAACTTGGTTGTCACAAGTTGCAATTAATTGCTATAGTTCCTTAGCTATAGAATAGCTTACCTTAGAACTGAAATGTGGGATTCGAGGTACAGACTTCTGTGGGTTCTTGCCCTATGAAGTTTGAAGAATAAACTCATGGACAAAAAGGTTTCTTTAGTAAAAAATGTAGAAGTTTATTGGAAGCAGATACAAACTCCTTTTGGTCAGGGAGGTCCCCAAAAGTATTATATATGCTAGAGACCACCCTTTCCCTTATTGTGCCTTTCCCACCTTGGGATCTTAGCCTTGTAATCAGTTCTCAGGATCCCCACATCCACACTTCTCCCCTTTTTTGTTATTCTATTTGTTTATGTTGGAGTTACTTTAGACCTCCCAATGGCTTCCTTTCAGTTGTCCTAGCTGGAGACCTTTTATTAATCCTTAGGTCAAGGCTGCTTTAATTATTTAGGCCAAGATATTTTTCTGGACCTCTTCCTTCCTTCCTGTCTACCTAATTAAGCTAGCTAGTTAACCCTTATCAGAAGAATAAAATCCTCACTTCATATAGTTAATGTAGTTATTACAAAAATCGACTATAATTAGAAAAAAAATTTTCTGTCCATAAGATTTCATTGTTATTCATCACTCCTGCCCCTCACTACTTCTCATAATTTCTTGGCAGTTACTGCTCTACTTTCAGTTACTCTAAATCAGTTTCTATATCCTCAAATTTGTACAAATAGAATCATACAATATGTGGGGTTGGGGGAGACAAGGCTTCTGTTGGGTTAATTTCATACAATTATTTTGAGTATCATTCATCTCCTACCATGTGTATATGTAATTCCTTTTTTATTGTGGTATAAAACTTCATAGTATGGGGGAGAGAAACTAAGATGGCGGCATAGATAAATACCGAAATTGCTGCCTCCTACAACAACTTCAAAAATACAACAAAAAGACAAAACGGACATCATCCAGAACTACAGGAAGGCTGGCTGAGTGGAAATTCTACAACTAGAAGGAAAGAGAAAAGCACACTGAGGGTCAGGAGCTGCGGAAGTAAAGTGCAAAGGTACGGAGGCTCGAGCACGCGCAGAAAGGGGCTGGCACCTGAGGACGCGGCTGTCTTTTTGAATCAGGAGGGCGTGCGGCCCCTTAAGGCAGGGCGGAGGACCAGCCATAGCTGCTTGCTCCGCCCTTTGATTCCCTGAGATCCTGCCCCACCCAGGCTGTGGCAGAGGCTTTTGCATATGAATGCCCTGGCCCTTTGCAACCTGAAAATTACCTAACAAATTGCAGCTGGGCCAGACAGACCCAGAACTTCCAAGAGAAGGCACAAGGCCCCACAGCAGCTTGCATTGCTTCACAGCTGGGCCTCATCAGGGCACCTCCAAACTCCAAAAAAGGAAGGGGAATCTGCAGTTCTCTTCATAGCTCCTGCTGGGTAACCTCAGGCAGAAGCTAAATTAGCACCTCCTTAGATCCAAGAGCCAGTGTACCCAGTTGTCAGAGGGGGACCATCCGGATTACAACTCCTCAGATCCATAAGGAACACACTCAGGGGGCAGACTCAGTGAGCACCAAAGCCCCACTGAAGCAAGTCTTGCCCCAGAAGGGTGTCTTCAGCACAGAAGTTTTCCCACTGCAGACACAGCTGATTCTCACTGCCAATTGGCCTGGAGGTCAATTTCTCCCAGTGACACCAACAACAATCAAGGCTTAACTACAACAAGACTGTGCACAAAGCCCACAAGGGGGTGCACCAAGAGTTTCCACCTCAGGTAACTGGGGAGGCTAAGCCACTGGGCCCTACAGGACACCTAGCACACAAAACCACTCTACCAACACAGGGAAGCATAAAAAATGTGGAGACAAAGAAACAGGCCACAAATGACAGAAATGGAGGAAAGCAAATGACTGGGTATAGAGTTCAAAACCACGTTTTAAGGTTTTTCAAGAATTTTATGGAAACCGCCAATAAATTTAGTGAGACCCTGGAGGATATGAAAAAAGACCAACTAGAAATTAAGCATACACTGACTGAAATAAAGAATAATATACAGAGATCCAACAGCAGACAAGAGGATCCCAAGAATCAAGTCAAAGATTTGAAATACAAAGAAACAAAAACATACCCAACCGAAAAAGAAAAAAGATTCCAAAAATATGAATATAGTGTAAGGAGCGTCTGGGACAACTACAAGCATACCAACATCAGAATTATAGGGGTACCAGAAGAAGAGAGAGGGCAAGATATTAAAAACCTATTTGAAGAAATAATGACAGAAAATTTCCCCTACCTGGTGAAGAAATAGACTTACAAGTCCAGGAAGCGCAGAGAACCCCAAACAAAAGGAACCCAAAGAGGACCACACCAAGACACATCATCATTAAAATGCCAAGAGCAAAAGACAAAGAGAGAATCTTAAAAGCAGCAAGAGAAAGACAGTCAGTTACCTACAAGGGAGTACCCATACGACTGTCAGCTGATTTCTCAACAGAAACCATGCAGGCCAGAAGAGAGTGGCAAGAAATATTCAAAGTGATGAATAGCAAGAACCTACAACGAAGATTACTTTATCCAGCAAAGCTATCATTCAGAATAGAAGGTCAGAGAAAGAGCTTCACAGATAAGAAAAAGCTAAAGGAGTTCATCACCACCAAACCAGCATTATATGAAATGCTGAAAGGTATTCTTTAAGAAGAGGAAGAAGAAAAAGGAGCTCTTACCATTTGCCACAGCATGGATGGAACTGGAGAGCGGATAAATACCACATGATCTCACTCATTTGTGGAATATAATGAACAACATAAACTGATGAACAAGGACTGATCCAGTGACGGAGAGGCATTGATTGGACTGTTGGGCCTTGTAGGGAAGGTAGGGGAGGGTGGGGTTAAGGGGGAAAGATCAACCAAAGGACTTATATGCAAGCATATAGGCCTAACCAATGGACACGGACAACGGGGGGGTGAGGGCATGAGCGGCCGGGGGGGGCGGGGTGTAGGGGGTAACGTGGGGATAAGGACACATATGTAATATCTTAATCAATAAAAATGTATTAAAAAAAACCTTCATAGTATGGGGGGTACTATATCACAGATGGTTCATTCATTGATATATTAATGAATATTTGGTTGTCTAGGTTTGGCTATTATAAATAAGGCTGCTAAGAACATTAGTGTGCAAGTCTTTGTATAGTCACAGGTATTTATTTCTCTTGGGTGCTTAACTAAGATTTGAATGGCAGGATCATATGTTAGGTGTACACTGGCATTTTAAGAAATTGTCAAAACATTTAGCAAAGTGGTTGTATCATGTTATTTTTCCACCCGCAGTATATGTGAGTTCCTCCACATCATGATCAACACTTGGTATGGTCACTCTTTTTAATTTTAACCCTTCTACTCTGTAGGTAGAGATATCACTTTGTGGTTTTCATATGCAATTCCCTAATGACCAGTGATATAGAACAGATTTTCATATGCTTATTTGCTATCTATTTTTTTTTTCACAACTTGTTCAAATTTTTTGAATTTTGGACTTTCTTTATATAGTCTGTGTACAAGTCCTTTATAAAATATATAGGGTGGGGCTAAAGTAGGTTTATAGTTGTTCATATGGAAAATAATACAATAATAAATACTAATCTATATATATAAAAGCCTAAGCTACCATCCATTTGACTGGAAGCTATGACACGCAATGACCACTAGGAGCAGATGCTCCGACCGGTAGCTAAGATGCACACTGACCACCAGGGGGCAGATGCTCAACGCAGGAGCTGCCAAGCTGCAGTGACTTGACAGCTGCGGTTCTCAGGTGACACACCGGGAACCAGAGAAGAGGGAGCCTGATTCCAGGGTGTGTCACCCAAGAATCACCCTCTTGCAATCCGGGACCCCTTGGGGTATGTCAGAGAGCCGGTTTTGGCATGATCCCTGCAGGCCAGGCCCAGGGACCCCACTGGTGCATGAACTGGGCCTTTAGTATAAGAATAAGCTGTGTTTTGCATACTCATAACTGTGAACCTACTTTTTTCCCACCCTGTATGCTTTGAACATATTTTCTCCCAGTCTGCAACTTATCATGCTATTATCTCATCTAGTGTTTCTGAAGAGCAGACATTTTAATTTTGATGACATACACTTTATCAATGTTTCCTTTTGTGGACCTTGCTTTTGGTTTCATATCTAAGAAATATATTTTTTTAGCCTAAGATTACAAAGGTTTCCTCATATGTTTTCCTCCAGAAGGTTTAAAGTTCTAGGTTTTACACTAAGGCATATGATCCACAACTTTTAGTTAATTTTTATAAGTAATGTAAAGTTTAGCTATATTTTTTCTTCCCTTCCTCCTTTTCCTTCCCTTCCCTTACCTCTTTTTTTATTTTTTCTTCTGGTCTGCTCTCTTTCATTCTTTCCTTCTCCCCCTTTTCCTGCAGTTTGTTGAAAAGACTATCCATGCTCCACTAAATTGACTTTAAGCCTTTGTTGAAAAGTAGTTGTTTATACATGTGTAGATGTATTCCTGGACACTGCAGTTTGTTCTACTGATTTGTTTTTCTCTCTTTATAATCCTTTATAATAAGCCTCAGAATAAGTAGTGTTACTCCCCTCACTTTGTTCTTTTTCAGAGGTATTTTGGACGTTCTTATACCTTTGACTATTAAAGTCTAGTTGTTAATTTCTATTTAAAAAACTAGAGGCCTGGTGCACGGCATTTGTGCACTCGGGGGGGGGGGGTTCCCTCTTAGTTGGACATCCCCTGAGGGGTCCTTAGTGCTGCCGCGGAGGTGGGAGAGCTCCTGCCACTGCTGCTGTGCTCTCTAGCCATGAGCCTGAGAGCAGCACTCCCCCTGTGGGAGCGCACTGACAACCAGGGGGCAACTCCTGCATTGAGCATCTTCCCCCTGGTGGTCAGTGTGCAACATAGCGACTGGTCATTCCACTTTTGGTCGATTTGCTTATTAGGGTTTATAATATAGGCTACCTGGTGGGTTTTTTTAAATATGCTTTTTATTGATTTCAGAGAGAGGAATGGAGAAGGGGAAAGAGAAACATCAATAATGATAGAGAATCATTGATTAGCTGCCTCCTGTGTGCCCCCTATCGGTATCAAGCCAAAACCCTCAACTTGTGCTCTGACTGGGAATCGAACCATAACCTCCTGATTCTTGTTCAACATTCACCCACTGAGCCACATTGGCCAGACCACCTGTTGGGGTTTTGATTGGAATTATATTTAATCTTTAGATAATTGTAGATGATGCAGGTTTGGGAAAAATTGACATCTTAACAATATTGAATCTTTTAATTCTTGAACACAGTATATCTTTACATTTATTTAAACTTTTGTTAATTTTCCTCAGCAATATTTTGTACTGCTTTGCATATTTTGTCAGATTTACCTAAATAATTCATATATTTAGATGGTATTATAAATTATATTTTAAATCTTGATTTTTTTATTGTTTGTTGTCATTATACAAATAGAATTTTTGTATATTGATTTGATATCCTATAATCTTGCTAATCTCACCTAGTAGCAGCTTTTCTGTGAATACCATTGGATTCTACATAATTAATAATGTCATCTGTGAATAGAGTTTTACTTCTACTTTTCCCTATAAATGCCTTTTGTTTCTTATTCTTGCCTGATCTCACTGGCTGGAACCTTCAGTGCAATCTTGAGTAAAAGTGGCAAAATCAGACACTTTTGTATAATTTCTCATGCTCCATTAAGTATGATATTATCTTTAGGATTTTGGAAGATGCCCTTTATAAAATAATAATTTTTCTTTTCTTCCTAGTTTGGAGATCATTTTTTTCCAAGGAATGGATGTGGAATTTTCTCCAATTTTTTTTTTTAGCATCTCAGCGAGATGATTGAAATGATTATATAGTTTCTCTTTTTTAGATTATCAAGTTGAGAATTTTATTGATTAATTTTCCGTTGTTAAAAACAACCTTGCATTTCTGAGGTAACAGCCCTTTATATATAGTTGGTCCCATTAAAAAAATATTTAGAATTTTTGAGTCCATGTTTATGAGACATTGATCTTTAGTTTTTTAATAGTATTTTCATCTGATTTTGACATCAGGCTAATGCTGGCCTGATTGAATGAGTTGGGAATTATTTGCTCCTCTTAAATTTTTTGGAAGAGATTCTGTACAGTTAGTATTATTACTTCCATAAATGTTTGATGCAATTCACTAGGGAAGCCATTTTGACTTATGATTTTATTTATGAGAAAACTTTTAAAGAAAAAATATATTTATTTCATTGATATAGGACTAAAGAAATCATCACTTTTTTCTTGAAGAAGTTTGTAGTTTGTTTTTCAAGGAATTTTTCATTTCTTTTATTGTCAAATTTATAGCACAACATTGTTTTTGGTATCTTCTCATTTTTCTTTAAATATCTCAAAATTCTGTAATGATATCACTTATTTTATTCCTGATACATTTTGTATTTTTCTCTTCTTCCTGACCACTCTATCTGTAGGTTTATTCATTTTATTGATCTTCAACAAGAACCATTGATTTTTCTGCATTATTATTAATTTTTGCTTTCTATTTTATTTATTTCCACTTTGACTTCTTTTGCTTCCTTCTGCTTACTTTTGATTTAACTTGTTCATATTTTTTCTTTTTCTTAAGTTGGCACTGGAGTCATTTATTTGAGACCATTCACTTTTATTGTAGGTACTTATTGGTACCTGATCCCCTTAAGGACTGCTTTTTGAGACCCCACAGAATCTGATTTGTTGAGTTTATTTAGTTTAATGAGACTTGAAGAATTGTCAGACTATGGTCTATCTCGGTAAATAATCCATTTATACTTGGAAAGAATGTGAGTGTACTTTCCTTGGATAGAGTGCTCTAAAGACTTCAATTAGGTCAAAGTGATTGATAGTTATGTTTATGTCTTCCATTATCTTACAGATTTTCTGTACTCTGTATTTCTGTTTAAGCAATCCATTGTCTTTTACAGTCATTTGAATAATGAAAGTCTTATATATTTTCCTATAAGCTTATCATTTATAGTATTCATTATTTTATGTAGATATATATTTCCCTCTGGTTTTATTTTTCTTATAGCTGAAAGGCATCCTTTACATTTTGGGTAATAAAGATCTGTTGATGAATAATTTCATTGTGTCTGAAATAAATTTATCTCATTTACATTTGTAAGAGATATTTCACTTTGTATAGAATTCTAGGTTGACAGCTTTGTTTCTTTCAATACTTTTTAGTCTTGCTTTACTTTCTTCTCCCTTGAGTCATTTCTATTGAGAAATGTGCTCTTAACCTTATTGTTTCTCCAATGTATCTTTATCCTCTGGCTGCTTTAAATTTTTTTTAGGAGAAACCAAGATGGCAGCATAGGTAAACACCGGAAATTGCTGCCTCAAACAACCACTTGAAAAATACAACTAAAAGAAAAAACGGACATCATCCAGAACCACAGGAAGGCTGGCTGAGTGGAAATTCTAAAACTAGAAGGAAAGAGAAAAGCACACTGAGACTCAGAGGAGGTGTGGAAGTAAAGTGCATAGGTACGGAGGTGCACTCAGAAAGGGGTGGCAACTGAGGACATGGTTGTCTTTTTCAATCAGGAGGGAGTCTCAAGCTTCCGACTGCTCTGAACTCCAGTTCCGGGCGAGTCTCTGGGGACCCAGACTCATATGGGGAGAAACTGGACTGTCTGGCATCAGGTGGAACTTGAGGGCAGCTTTCTCTCAGAGGTGCTTGCAGCGATTACCTGGATACTGAGATGCTGGGCCTCTTAGGGTAGGACTGAGGAACAGCCATAGCTGCTTGCTTCACTCTGTTGATCCCCTGAGACCCTGCCCCACCCAAGCTGTGCGCAGAGGCTTTTGCATATAAAAGGCCTGGCCCTTTGCAATCTGAAAATTACCTAACAAAGTGCAGCTGGGTCAGAGAGACCCAGAACTTCCAAAAGAAGGCCCAAGGCCCCACAGCAGCTTGCATTGCTTCACAGCTGGGCCTCATCTGTGTACCTCCAAACCCCAAACAAAGAAGAGGAATCTTTAGATCTCTCCATAGCTCCTGCTGGGTAGCCTCAGGCAGAGGCTAAATTAGCACCTCCTTAAGGATCCCAGAGCCAGTGTACCCAGTGGCCAGAGTGGGACCATCCAGATTACAACTCCTCAGATCCATAAAGGACACACTCAGGGGGCAGACTCAGTGAGCACCAAAGCCCCACTGAAGCAAGTCTTGCCCCAGAAGGATGTCTCCAGCACAGAAGTTCTCCCACTGCAGACACAGCTAATTCTCACAGACAATTGGCCTGGAGGTCAATTCCTTCCATTGATACCTACAATAATCAAGGTTTAACTACAACAAGACTGTGCACAAAGCCCACAAAGGCGTGCACCAAGACTGTCCACCTCAGGTGATTGGGGAGGCTGAGCCACTGGGCCCTATAGGACACCTAGCACACAAAGCCACTCTACCAACACAGGGAAGCAGCCAAAATGTGGAGACAAAGAAACAGGTCACAAATGACAGAAATGGAGGAAAGAAAACTACAAGATATAGAGTTCAAAACCACACTTATAAGATTTTTCAAGAATTTTCTGGAAACTGCCGATAAATTTAGTGAGACCCTCAAGAAATCTAGTGAGACCCTCCAGGATATGAAAAAGGATCAACTAGAAATTAAGCATACACTGACTGAAATAAAGAATATTATACAGAGTTCCAACAGCAGACTAGAGGATCACAAGAATCAAGAAAAAAAATTGAAATATGAAGAAGCAAAAAACACCCAACCGGAAAAACAAAAAGAAAAAAGAATCCAAAAATATGGAGACAGTGTAAGGAGCCTCTGGGACAACTCAAGTGTACCAACATCCAAATTATGGGTGTGCCAGAAGAAGAGAGAGGGCAAGATATTGAAAACCTATTTGAAGAAATAATGACAGAAAACTTCCCCCACCTGGTGAAAGAAATAGACTTCCAAGTCCAGGAAGCACAGAGAACCCCAAACAAAAGGAACCCAAAGAGGACCACACCAAGACACATCATCATTAAAATGCCAAGAGCATAAGACAAAGAGAAAATCTTAAAAGCATCAAGAGAAAAAAGTCACTTACCTACAAGGGAGTACCCTTATGACTGTCAGCTGATTTCTCAACAGAAACTATGCAGGCCAGAAGGGAGTGGCAAGAAATATTCAAAATGATGAATAGCAAGAACCTACAACCAAGATTACTTTACCCAGCAAAGCTATCATTCCGAATTGAAGGTGAGATAAAGAGCTTCACAGATAAGAAAAAGCTAAAGGAGTTCATCACCACCAAACAAGTTTTATATAAATGCTAAAAGTTATCCTTTAAGAAGAGGAAGAAGAAGAAAAAGGTAAAGATACAAATTATGAACAACAAATACACATCTATCAACAAGTGAATCTAAAAATCAAGTGAATAAATAATCTGATGATGAACAGAATAAACTGGTGAATATAATAGAATCAGGGGCATAGAAAGGGAATGGACTGACTATTCTCGGGGGGGGGGGAGGAGAGTTGTGGGGGGTGCGGGAAGAGATTGGACAAAAATCATACACCTATGGATGAGTATAGTGTGGGGGGGGGGGGCGGTGGTAAGGGCAAAGGGTGGGGTGGGAACCGGCTGGAGGGGAGCTATGGGGGAAAAAAGAGAAACAACTGTAATAATCTGAACAATAAAGATTTAATTTTAAAAAATTAAAGAAAATTTTTTTTATCTTTTTCACTTGTTTTGAGCAATTGAATTATGTTGTACCTTGTAGTTTTTTCTTCATGTTTCTGGAGCTTGGGGAGTAATGAACTTCTGCAGTCTTAACAGATTTGGAAAAATTTTGTCCATAATATCTTCAAATATTTTTTTCTGTTCATTTTAGGTACTTTACTTACATGAATATTTAGGCTCTTGAAGTTGCTTGCAGTGCATGGTTTTTTTGTTGTTGCTGTGTTTTATTTTAAATAGTTTCAATTGTTATGTTTTTAAGTTCACTCATTTTTTGCACTGCAATGTTTATTCTGTTGCTCATCCTGTCCCATGAATTTTTCATCCCATATAATTTTGGTTTTTGTCTCTAGAAGTTATTTGAGTCCTTTAAAAGCCTTTTAAATCTCTAACTTTTTTTAAAAAATATATTGTATTGATTTTTTACAGAGAGGAAGGGAGAGGGACAGAGAGCCAGAAACATCGATGAGAGAGAAACATCCATCAGCTGCCTCCTACACGCCCTCTACTGGGGATGTGCCTGCAACCAAGGTACATGCCCTTGACCGGAATCGAACCTGGGACCTTTCAGTCCGCAGGCCGACGCTCTATCCACTGAGCCAAACTGGTTCTGGCTAAATCTCTAACTTTTTGGACATATTAAGTTGTTTAAGTCGATTGGCTTATATAAATATGCAAACATCTACTTACACAAAGATAAATGCTATAAAATGGCTTATCCTTCCATTGATTTCTTAATGTTAATTACGCTAATAGTATAAAACTCTCCAAATCTTGCCAACAGCCCTTTAAAATTTAACCTGCATTCCCTGGCTTGTTTGACTCAGTGAATAGAGTGTCAGCCTGTGGACTGAAGGGTCCAGGGTTCAATTCCTGTCAGGGGCACATGCCCAGGCTGCGGGATCGATCCCCAGTGGGGGGCATGCAGGAGGCAGCCAATCAATGATATTCTCTCATCATTGATATGTCTGTCACTCTTTCCCTCACCCTTCCTCTCTGAAATCAATTAAAAAAATATTAAAAATTAACCTGCCTGATGTTCCATGGTCAATGTTATCTAAATTAGCACATGAATGAAAGTTAGAGGGAGGACACTGGATTTTTTATTTTTTATTTTATCCTTATCCATCATTCATATGTCTTACAGATTAACTGCTAATTTATCCTAAGTGTAGAATTTATTTTTCTGCACTGCAAATTAAACAATTGCCTTCCTCTTACATTATTCAATGCATTTTTCACTTTTGCCTACAAATTAGTTAGAGAAGAGTGATTAAGATAATTGTCATTTATAAATTGATATCTATTCCAGAAAATGAAGGTTTTAGGAAAACATGTAGTAGGAGAGGCAGAAATACAATGAACTATTATGGTTCCTTGAATCAGGTAGGTGCCTTTTTAATTAATAAACTTTATTTGTTAGAGCAGTTTTAGGTTCACAGCGAAATTGAGCAGAAAGTACAGAGTTTACTCCCATCAGGTAAGCAATTTTGATTAGATGAAATATCTGCTTTTCCCACAGGCAGAGGCCAGAGGGGAAATAAAATAAAATAAAATACATTAATTCTGACCATTCCAGCTTCATAGGAAACTATTTGAGAATATGGAATGTTGCTTTGTGCAATGTTTGACTCAGCTGTGGCCATACTTTCTGATATCAATGAGAACTGAGAGAAAAATACCTGAAACTGATTACCTATTTGGAGATGTTCATTTTCTTAAAGTTATTATGTATTTCCAGGTTGTGTTCACTAAATTATTCTCAGGAATAAGCTTTTGTAGGCCTCTCTGTAGTTTTAGCATAGCAAATGTCATTTAGGTGAGTTATGCAGGGGCCAAAACCTTCATCAATGGAGTCTGGCATGTTCTGAATGAACAAGGGAGTCTCAGGTTGCTTGGAATTATAAAAAACCCTTTGGAAACAGACTGGCAGATGAACAAACAAACGAAGGAATGAAAACCCTGAAGAATACAAGAAGCACAACTTTAGGAAATGTGTAATTGGAAGTGACTAGAGATCAACAACAATAGGCTTAGCTAGCAAGTAGGGTAATTTTATACTGTCTTTGCAGTGTGCTCCCTACAAAAAACCAGTCCAATGCATCTGCCTTTGCCCTAGGGGCTCCTTAATCTACTGAGGTTTCATTGGTCCAAAAACTGGAATAATAATTATAATTAATAATTAATATGTAGTGAGCATTGGTAAGCCCTGTTCTTAATGCTTTACATATAATCCTCAAAACAAACCATAGTGTTATTTCCAGCCTTGCTTTGTAGGTGAAGAGATGGCAGTGTAGGAAGGTAAGTAATATGTTAAGAGACTCAAGAAGCAGAGCAAGGATTAGGCCCAAGTTGGCTGGTGCTTTTTCTGGTGAAAACTCAGTATCTATTATTAACTGTTAATTCTGACAGCTGACTTGCAGCCATGAATTACAGCCATATGGGCTACCAAGTAATTGGGGAAAAACACATTTTACTGCAAAGAAAATTAAAAATGTCAACAATTTCCATTACTCTGGAATAAGTGACTTATTAAATTAATTGGATAACTTTCTATTAAATGCCAGGGGAATAATAGTTTCAAATTACTATTACTTTGATTTTCCTCATGAGTAGCAGAGAGGTAATTCAATAATTATTGATATTTCAGGAAAAAATTATTACAGAATTTAATCTTTATGTATATTATACAACCTAACTGAAAATGTAGAAGAGTATAATGCAATTATAGCCCCTATGTATATGAACTCAGCAACCTTTGAGGCCAATTCTAGCTCTAAGTTTTTAGGATATTCCTCGTAAGGCCACCAGCCTGTTAGTACATGTACTGTTCTGAAGGCACTGTTCAGGGAGATCAGGACTATGGCGGTGTGTGTCCTTTGAGAAGGGTAATGTGCTCTTGAATCGTCCACATAGGCACCAGATGGCATTGCAGCTACGTTCCCCCATGGCAGAGCAGCAGCTGGGTTGCAAAGAAGGATGGGACATGTTCTTCCATTCCCGATTATTTTATCACGCATAGGCTGTAGGAATGATGTTATGCCTGTGGTAACTTTATTTTGCTATAGGAGGACTTGCCTTTCTAACCCTACTGGGTAATATCTGAATTGTTTCTTGGTCAGTCTTCTTTGTGACACATGCTAAAATCATGCACCTAAATATAATTCAGTGATATAGTGATGTTTCTCCTTTTATTTTCATTAGTTTGAAATAAAATTGAAGTCAGTAACATCAGATTTCAAGTTCCTTGGAGGAAATGTCCATTTAAATGCAGGCTAACATTTGTCATGTGCATTGCATTTTAGTAACTTCTATTTCTTTTAAAAATCAGACTCTTAGATAATAAAAATTGTACCTCTGTACTTTTTCTCTCTTCTTTCATTTTGATCAGTACAATTTTAAAGGAATTTTTATTGTTATTATCTTTCTAAAATCTTTATTGTTGAAAGTATTACAGATGTATTACAGATATTTCATTCCCCCTCCTCCCCCGCCATTGACCCCTTCCACCCCGCTCCCACGAACACCCCAGGCTTTCATCTATTGTCTGTATCCATGGGCTATGCATATATGCATATACATTATTTGGTTAATCTCTTCTCCCCCTTCCCCCTTCCCTCTGAGATTCCTCAGTCTGTTCCATGTTTCCATGGATTTGGATCTATTTTGTTCATCAGTTTATTTTGTTCATTAGATTCCACATATATGTGAGATCATGTGATACTTAGCTTTCTCTCCAGTTCCCTTCATGTTGTCTTAAAGAATAAAGAGATTCTTCTTTTTTATAGCTACATAGTATTCCATTGTGTAAATATACCACAGCTCTTTTGTCCACTCATATACTGATGGGCAAGAGAGTAAGAGATTAACCCAAGAACTTGTATACCTACATGCCTAACCTATGGACACAGACAGTAGTTCAGGGAAGGCCTGGGGTGTGGGTGGGAGTGGGGAGGAGGGGGTCAACCTGAGGGAAAAAAAGGGGACATATGCAATACTTTCAACAATAAAGATAAATTTAAAAAAAAGAATGAATAGGTACTGAAGGGTACCCTTTTAAATCCTAAAGAATAGAGTAATAAGTAAGTTTTAATTTCTAGAATCTTAATAATATGCAGATTATTTTATCATAAGATGTTTGAGTCTTATCTTTAAACACTTAAATGTGTGTGTTTTTTTGTAGTGACTTGTGTAGGCACCAGTGTTAATTTACTTGTGATATAAGAATTAAAAAATCACTGAATCATTTATTTTTCTTGAAGGGAAAGGAAAATAGTTGTAATTTAATTTGTCATGAAAATCTTGTTTCTGTAATAGGCAAAATAAATTTAATGAACTATTTAATGGGAGTTCTGTTCTCAACTGAAGCATATTTTGAGAAATGTGAGAAACCATTATTATAAATCCACACAATACTTCATTAGGACTATTTACAGAAAACACATTTTTCATCTTTAATGATGCAACATGAATAATTTAATGTATTTTTTCTTTAACTTTCATTATTAGTTCAGAACAGTTATATTGATTTCTGAGAAACCTTTAAGCAAATACTACCTCTTCTACTTCTTGGTGCTATAATATACATGTGTTGGAAATAACACATGAACATCTTTCTTTTTTTAAATATATTTTTTATTGATTTCAGAGAAGAAGAGAGATGAAAACATCAATGATGAGAGAGAATGATTGGCTTCTTCCTGCACTCCCCCACTGGAGCTCAAGCCCACAACCAGGCCATGTGCCCTGACAGGGGATCAAACTGTGACCTCCTGGTTCATAGGCTGATGCTCAACCACCAAGCCAGGCATAAATATCTTTCATATTTCCAGAACTGGACTCTGAGTTCAGTCTGCAGAGTCTCCTGATGCCTGTTTTTCCTCTTGGGACAGGTTAATTTCCACTGGGTCCTCTCCCCTGGACACATGCCACAAAGTGTGAGGGCTTTCTCTCTTTACTGAGTCTATTGGGGGAGCTCTGTCTTATTCTACCCAGAAATGGGGGAATGTCCCAATTCTGGTGGAGTTTTATCCCCAGAACTCTCCAGCATTATTTCATAATGATGAATCTCCAAAAACCTCTTTGGCTTCTGCATGTGGTCTTTTGTTCTTTAGAAGCTAAAACCTAATCCATGAAGGTAAGTGGGGGCAGGCATTAAACCATCTCCTTCATTGTCCTCCTTTTCACAAAACATTACCCCTTCCCTTCAGCAAAACAATATCAAATACATACCAGGGGCAGATGGGAACAAATTGAAAAACCCGCTATCCAGTGCCTTTTTGGATTTGCACCTTACAGAATCATAGGGCCACACACAAATGTGTGCTCATTGGAGGAGAGTAAGAAAGGAATAATAAACTATTTGGTTTATATCCTTCTCTAACATATGGTAATTAGGAATGTGTTATATTTACCATGTAATTTGGTCCATAATTATATTTAGTATTTAATCTTTCTTGATGATATCCATTTTTCATTCTTTCTAATTGTTTCCAATGGGACAATGTGAAATTTGACAAACAACTGGTGTGGTGAAGTACCTTGGTGATAGGTAGCTTTTTACAAGCCTATAAAGTACGTGCTCTATAATAAACTAGAGGCCCAGTGCAGGAAATGTATGCATGGGTACAGTCCCTAGGCCTGAGCTGCGATCAGGGCCATCTTCCCCAGCTGCCAGCAGCCGGCCTCACCCCTGCCGCCACCCACCGCCGGTTCCCTGTTCCCCATCAAGCGATCAGAACCTGCTGGTGTGGGGAGGGACTGAGAGGTTGGCCAGCAAGCCCTAATCAGGGGCCTGCGGGCTGGGGGCAGCTCCTGTGTTGAGCATCTGCCTCCTGGTGGTCAAGGCACATCATAGCGACTGGTCGTTCCACTATCCGGTCGATTTGCATATTACACTTTTATATATGTGTATGTGTGTGTGTGTGTATGTGTATATATATATATATATATATATATATATATATATATATATAGTTTACCTCTAAAATATAAATCTACATTTTTCAAAAATAAATCTATTATTTTTACTGCAAGTGACAAATCCAATTCCTCAATTCTAGTTTTACACAGTTTCGTTTAAGAAGCTCCAATCAATTATTGTTCCCCCAAATTTCTGTCTTTGACAGGGGCATCTCACATACTTGAGGAAAGAATTGAACATTCAAATTCTGGGACATAGAGGATGGAGCTGGGTCTCAGGATCAACTAGTAGGCAGGGCTCAAACACGATAGTGCACTATTTATTTCCTATCACCTTTCCCCCTTGTATTTCTGCTCCATAATCTCACACTATATACAGTACTTCCTATACATGGCAGGAAATTAGGTTTCTCTCAGCTCTCAGTTTAATATTTAGAACTCACACAAGAGGATAGGCTCTCTTGCCCAATTCTATTTTTATTTTATTTTATTTTTTTTAGTTAAACACCTAAACTTCTACCTAAGCACTAAAATCTTTCTTATTGAATTCATTGGGGTGACATTGGTTAATAAACGTATATAGGTTTCAAGTGTGCAATTCTATGATACATCATCTATATATTGCATTGTGTGTCTACCACCCAAAGTCAGATCTCCTTCAGTCACCATATATTTCACCCCCTTTACCCCAGCCCACTTCCCTCTGATAACCACAATACTGTTGTCTGTGTCTACGAGTTTCTGTTTGTTTGTTTGTCATGTTTATTTATTTGTTGCTGTCAGTTTTATCTCCCATGTATCAGTGAAACCATATGGTTCTTGATGTTTTTTCCTGTTTGATTTATTTCACTTAGCATGTTATTCTCAAGACCCATCCATTTTGTTGCAAATGGCAGTATTTCATCTTTTCTTATGGCTGAGGAGCAACATAGAATAAAGAGGGAGAAGTGTATTTACTAGACATTCTTATAGTTTATTATCCCTGTTTTTCAGTCCAGACCAGGACAAAACACACATCTTAAGAATAAATAAATAAAATCTTCCTAGCAATGTTTATATAATATGCAGCAAAGTTGGGTTATTAACACACACACACACACACACACACACACACACATTGTGCATTAACTTCCTCAATGAACTATAGATTTTTTAGGCTTGTTTTGTCTAAATATTTATTTTAATAATTTTAATGATTTTTACAAGAATGGTTAATTTGCCAATCTGTAAATAACAGTATATCAAATTCATAGAAAAATCACCTTCTCTTTAAAATAAGAGAAAAAAAAACATACTAAATAAAACATGGAGAAACATATATTGTTACACAGAGAAACCCAAGACCTACATTATTCACAATGGACAGACAGTTATGGATTACAGTGAGCAATTGTGCTTAGTTCACAGTTTAAAGCAATTGGTTTCAGATATGCTGCACAGAATTTTACCAGTGGACTTTTCCACATTGATTGTCATCCCATTTCAAGTCAGTTGGAATGCAGTTTGCCTATGGAGAAGTAAGATATTATGATACAGATTTTGAGAGGAAATCAGTTAAAAATATAGCTGGCTTCTCTATGAGCAAGTCTCCCAACAGTGACATACAAAAATGTTCCCTTTTAGTAGAAAATGCAAAAAAATATTGATTGTCTCTAAAGTATATCATTTGCCATTTTTGCATCAAAGCACTTTAAAACCTTTTAACACCACGGAAGTAGAAACTAAAGTACATTAAATGTACTTTCTGTGGTATAATTTACTTCATAATATTATATTATATCTTAGATATAGAATAATTATTGCATTTTATGTACTCGTTCACAAATTCAGTAACTTTTTCTTTGAATTCCTGTCATAAATAATCACAAAGAAATTTTCGTTTTTGTGCTTGCCTGATAACGAATAAATCATAATTTAAGATGCTTTGCTTTTAAAAGTCAAGTAATCAACAGTTTCATCTTTGTTTTGAGGAAAATTGTTAAACATTATCCCACTACCTAAAGATGAAATTATATATGTGTAATAACTTAAGTAATCAAAACTACTTTACATATTTAATAATATAACTATTTTCTAAATCTCTGGTAAAACTGTGCACCTCTGATAAATATGTTAAGAAACTTAGTAACAAAAAAGAAATTGTACAAATGCATACACAATCCCAAAATAACATTATTTTATATTATTATTAATTACTTGTATATTGTTTTATGATATTGGTTATAGATTCTAAAGCAGAGTCAGAAATTTTTAAATTTCTCAATCACTTAGGATTTATATTTAGGCTGTTTTATGTTCATAAAATATGTCAAGGTGTTATGTGGTCAGAGTGAATTATAAAACTGCTGAAGACTTTGGGTGATTTTGCAAATGAGATATGCAGATATTCTCAGTCAGCAGCATTTATTAAGTTATTTTGCTGAAAACAACAAAAATGCCATTGTAATTATCTTACGTGTGCATTTTCAGATGTATGCTAAGATACCTTTTCCCTTATGTTGCAAATGCATTTAGAAAGATAAATGCTGTAGTTCTTAGCTTTTAAAAATCAGTGGTACACTATGCCTGTTGTTATTAAAGATAAATGTTTTATTTATTTACTTTTTTAAATCCATGATACACTATGCCTAATGTTATTAAAGATAAATGTTATATTTCTTAATATTTTTTTTAAATCAGGGAGACACTATGCCTATTGATAATGTGCATTTCTAATGTGCCCCACTCTCATATTGCCTTGTAACATAATCTTTCTCTTACTAGGTCATTATTTATTTATTCATCAATGCATTCCTTTTTAATTAATAGAGCACCTATATGCTGAGTTCTCAGTTGTTGAGGTGGTCAATTAGGATAATAAGTCAAACTAAAAGTTAACAATAAGGCAAAAAAAATGCCTCTAGCCATTTTTCTTCATGAAATGACACCAGGTGAAAGTCAAATGGACACAAAGCAGATGTGGAAATTATCTCACTGTCAAGGAGCCTTAACAAAACTCCTGTCTTTTGTGGATTTGGGGGATGAAGAATAGGGGGAGAAGGAAAAGGGCTAGGAATGGAAATTACTGAATCACAAATGGCAACCTTGCCTCCTCAGAAAAGGACCCCAGAAAAGGAACTCTCCCTGGAGGTATCTGGGAGCTGATATGTGCATGAGGATGGCTGGCCTGTGTGAGCCTTGGACTGCCATTCTTTTTAGGAGTTTGCAAAGCACTAGCTGTACACCATCCTGGTATGGGAAGGGCAGCTCCCCCACATGAATCCTGGCAGGTAAAGCCTTTCAGTTGCCTATGGTCAGGCAACATTTATATGAAATGTGCAGAAGAGGCAAATCTATAGAAACAGAAAGATTAATGGTTGCTTAGATCTAGGGGTGGAATGGAGAGTAACTGCTGCTGGGTAGGAGTGTCTTTTACCAAGGACTTAAATGTTTTAAGGTTAGATTTCAGCAATGGTTGCACAACCCCGTGAATCTACAAAGGAAGGAATTATTTATTTTTAATGGGTGGATTTTATGACTTATATCTTAATAAATTATATTTTAATACATGAGTTTAAAATATTCAGACACTTCTTGAATGGGGTATGTCAGAGAATGATGACTGGGCAGAAATGACAATTTAACATTTACCTGCAGGATTCTTAAGACAATCTTTAGACAGTTTCCATTGCTTAAAGGAATCATGGCCAAGCAGAAGGGTCATTGAGTTTATTATGTCATGTTTCTGGTTTAAGAAATTTCCTTTCAAATATGTGGTAACTATAATATTTTCTAACTAGAGGCCCGGTGCACGGATTCGTGCACTGGTGGGGTCCCTCATCTCGCAATCCGGGACCCCTTGGGGTATGTTGGACTGCCAGTTTTGACCCAATTCCCACAGTCCAGGCTGAAGGACCCCACTGGTGCATGAAATCTGTGCACTGGGCCTCTAATATCCATATAAGATCTTTGGTTAATCTCGTCCCACCTCTCCCTTTCCTCCTTCCCTCTGAGATTCATCAGTCTGTTCCACGTTTCTATGCCTGTGAATTGAGCATCTGCCCCCTGGTGGTCAGTGTGCATCACAGCTACCAGCCAAATGGTCAAACAGTCGAATGGTCCCTTAGGCTTTTATATATATAGACTAGAGGCCCAGTGCACAAAAATTTGTGCACTCGGGGGGGTGGGGGGGGTCGCTCAGCCCGGCCTGTGCCCTCTCGCAGTCAGGAACCCCTCGTGAGATAACGACCTGCTGGCTTAGGCCTGCTCCCAGGTGGCAGAGGGCAGGCCCAATCCCTAGGTGCAGCCCCTGGTCGGGCTCAGAGCAGGGCCGATTGGGGAGTTGGGGCACCGCCCCTGTCATGCACAGAGCAGGGTGGATTGGGAGGTTGAGATGCCACCCTCAGTCACGCTCAGGGTAGGGCTGATTGGGGGGTTGGGGCACTGCCCCCTGTCACACTCAAGGCAGGGTTGATGGGCAGGATGCGGCGCCACCCTGTTACGCACAGAGCAGGGCCAATCAGGGGGTTGGGGCGCTGCCCCCTGTCACTCACAGAGCAGGGCCCATCAGGGGGGTTGGGGCTCCGTACCCGGTAACGCACAGAGCAGGGTCGATCAGGGGGTTGGGGAGCTGCCCCCTGTCACGCAACAGAGCAGGGCCGATCAGGGGGTTGGGGAGCTCCCTTCTGTCACACACAGAGCAGGGCGGATCAGGGGGTTGGGGCACCGCACCCTGTCACACTCAGGGCAGGGTCAATGGGGAGGTATGGATCTACCCCATCACACACAGAGCAGGGCCTGTGGGGGGCGGTTGGGGCGTCGTCCTCTATCACCCACAGAGCAGGACCGATCAGGGGGTTGGTGCGCCGCCACTGTCAAACTCAGGGCAGGGCTGATGGGGAGGTTATGGCTCTACCCTGTCACACACAGAGCAGGGCCCGTGGCGGGGGGGTGTTTGTGGTGCCACACCCTGTCACGCACAGAGCAGGGCCAATCAGTGAGTTGGGGCGCTGCCCCCTGTCACTCACAGAGCAGGGCCCATCAGGGGGGTTGGGGCTCCATACCCTATCACGCACAGAGCAGGGCTGATCAGGGGGTTGGGGAGCTCCCCCCTGTCACTCACAGAGTAGGGCCGATAGGGGAGTTGGGGCACCGCCCCCTGTCACACACAGAGCAGAGCGGATCAGGGGTTTGGGGCGCCGCACCCTGTCACACTCACGGAAGGGCCGATGGGGAGGTTCTGGCTCTACCCAGTCACACACAGATCCGGGCCTGTGGTGGGAGGGGGGGTTGGGGTGCCGCACCCTGTCATACACAGAGCAGGGCCGATCAGGGGGTTGGGGCGCCACACCCTGTCACACACAGAGCTGCAGGGTGTTCAGGGGGCTGGGGAACTCCCCCCTATCAGGCACAGAGCAGGGCTGATCAGGGGGTTTGGGCGCTTTCCCCTGTCAGGAACAGAGCAGGGCGGATAGGGAGGTTGTGGCCCCGCCCCCGTCACACAGAGCCCCAGGGCGATCAGGGGGTTTGGGCACTGCCCCCTGTCATACTGATCCCGGTGCCAGGAGGCCTCTCGGCTCCGCTGATCCCGGTGCTGGGAGGCATATTACCCTTTTACTATATAGGTTAGAGGCCTGGTGCACGTGTGGGGGCCGGCTGGTTTGCCCTGAAGGGTGTCCTGGATCGGGGTGGGGGTCCCCACTGGGGTGCCTGGCCAGCTTGGATGAGGGGATGATGGCTGTTTGCAGCTGGTCACACAACCTTCTGGGTGGGGGTTCCCACTGGGGTGCCTGGCCAGTCTGGGTGAGGGGCTGAGGGCTGTTTTCAGGCTGGTGGGTGACTGAAGCTCCCAACTACTCCTTTTTTTCTTTTTTCTTTTTTATTCTGGGCCAGCTTTAGCTCTGAGGCTACAGCTCTTAGGCCTCCGCTGCTGAAAGCAGGTTTCTGGCCTTTGTTTACCTTCTGTATTTGAAACAGTGTTCCGATCCTGCTGGCTGAAGCCCGGCGACTAAAGCATGTTTCTGGGGTTTTGTTTAGCTTCTATATTTGTAACATAGTTGCTTAGAGTTGCAGCTCAGAAGCCGGCAGCAGCAGGCAGGGAACGTTGGAGTCCTTCGTCACTGAAGAAAGCAAGCCTCATGTTCGCTTCCAGCTGCCTGGCTGCTGGCCGCCATCTTGGCTGGCAGTTAATTTGCATATCGCCCTGATTAGCCAATGGGAAGGGTAGCGGTCGTACGCTAATTACCATGTTTCTCTTTTATTAGATAGGATACTCCTAAAGGGGTATGATGAAGGACTTGAAATTTGGATTTTTTCACTTTCTCTTCTAACAGATTCATATCAGTTTTAGTTAAAGATTTCAGAAGAGCAGGTAGGAATACTACCTGTTTTGGGGTGTAAAGCAACCCTAGTAATCTGCTCATAGTGCCCAATCTTTGAACTGATACTGACCAACTCAATGGTATTTTAAATGAGCTAATAAAATATTTTAATTATACTACTGAATTAATATCTAACCTTAATATATTATACATATTCTTTTAGAATGATTGGACCTATAATTATATAAAATAAAATACTAAACAATCTGATATTTGATTTTTAAGTAGTCTAAGCTTTGAAAAAAACCTAGATGCCATCCAAGAAACAGAACAGCATTAGGCTATTTAAAAGTGTTTCAGTTGGAAATAAATGTAGATATAGAGTGTGAGCTCCATAGGGACAAGGAACTTTGTTTCATGCACTTCAATATCCCTGGTGTAGAACAGTGCCTGGTATGGAGTAGATGCTCAGGGAGCAATTGAATCAAACATCAGCTCATATATTGATTTCATGACAGTGTGTAGAGCGAAAGAAGTCCTGTAAAGAAAAACATCTCTAATTTGGACATGTAAATGCAGTTTACAGGAGACTTATGTGACATTTAGATAAAAGATTTACTTTATAAATTCAGTATTCCATGTGATGGCATCATTGTGGTTTATTTAAATGAATAGAAAATTATAAAATGTAAGAATATAGCTGATATTAAGGTATTATTTTTGTGACTGTTTGAAAAGCCAAATAAATATATGTGAAGTATTAAAAGTGAAAGGATGCAGGTAAAAAATGAATTATGTGCTTGCATGTCCCTGTATGGAGTAAACATTTAATCATCTACCTCCACCAATGACTCCATGACAGTGTCATCTATGAAAGTATACTAGAGCCCTAGCTGGTTCTTCTCAGTGGATAGAACATCAGCCTGTGGACTGAAGGGTCCCAGGTTCGATTCCAGTCAAGAGTACATGACCGGGTTGAGGGCTCCATCTGCAGTAGGCAGTGTGCAGGAGGCAGTCAATCAATGATTCTCTCTCATCATTGATGTTTCAACCTCTCTCTCTCCATTTCCCTTCCTCTCTGAAATCAATAAAAATACATTTGGAAAAAAAAGAAAGTATACTAGAAATATTTTTATTTAGACAACTAGAAGTCCGATGCATGAAATTTGTGCAAGAGTAGGCCTTCCTTCCCCTGGCTCTGGCACCGGTTTCCCTCTGTCACCCAGGACCTGGGTTTCCCTCTGGCTGCCAGCAGGCACCCAGGACCCAGGATTCCCTCGCAGCCCAGGCTTCGTCCGTAATGTCGTCCAAAGGACGCCCGGAAGGACGTCCAATCTAATTAGCATATTATGCTTTTGTTATTATAGATTGTACATGCTGAACAAATTAGGGTTTGTGTTTGAGCTGTGGTTATAATTACAATTAGTACTGTTTCTTGATACTTTTCACTTAATAGTGTTTTAAATTAATCTTTTGAAATAAAAATAATTTGAGCATGGAGAAGGTGTCCTTAGAGTTGTATAAATATGGCAAAACATATGGCTTAGAGACATTGAGGAATGCTCCACACAGGATGAAAAACATTTAAGACATGACCAAACCTTAGTTGTCTATAGAAGCAAACCTTAGTTTTTTTTTTATATAGTAGCAAAATGTGATTTATACACAAATATGCTGAAACATAATAAAATATTTTTTTTTTATTCTTTAAAATATATTTTTATTGATTTCAGAAAGGAAGGGAGAGGGAGAGGGAGATAGAAACATCAATTATGAGAGAGAATCATTGATTGGTTGCCTCCTGCACACCCCACACTGGAGATCGAGCCCACAACCTGGGCATGTGCCCTGACTGGGAATCAAACCGTGACCTCTTGGTTCAGAGGTCAACACTCAACCACTTAGCCACACTGGCTGGGCAGTAAAGAATTATTTATAACAAAATGAACAGGACATCATTAAATTCATGTTGAATCATTTTTATCAGCCTATTCTCATTTCTTTACCATTTCTATAAAACACAGATTATCTGTAAATGACAGTGTGGTTTTAACATAGACCATGTTATTTTAAAACTTCAAATATGGAATAAGCACAAGATATACCAGCTCAACACGTTTTAAAGGACCCACAATTTGTTTACTTGATATAAATGGATTCTTCTTCTCCAACACTGTATGCTTTCTTCAAATTTAAGTACATCCCTTTGATGAGAGCAATTTCAAATGGGATTTTTGTATTTAACATCAAGCAGAAGTAATTGCCTTTTTCATTTTTGGTAGGCCTTTCTACCTAAACTCTCTTAGTTCATATATGCATTGACATTTACTGTTTTATTTATAAGTGTTTCTCAAGTTTCTCTCCTGGGCTTTCGATTCTAACCCCTCCCGCTTAGCAATTTCATGACTTTAAGTGGCACCTTATGTAGAAAATTGCTAGGCCTGAATATTCACCTAAACATTTTCTCACAGTGTCTATTAATGCATGGCTACTAGATTCTTTTTTCATATGGAGGACACCTCAAATTGAATATATCCCGAATTTTCTCTATAACATTTTCTACTATCTTCCACAGCTTTACTCATGTCACAGTATATTTTCAATCCTCTGGGTATAGGATCTAGTTTGATTGCTAATTCTTTCTACCCTGCTTATATTCACCCAATTCAATTAATTGTCAAGTCTTACTGAGTTTTGCTAGTCTTTCTCTTATTTTGTCTTCTGTTTTCTGTGACCACCATTCTACTTTATGCTCCTATCATCATTATTAGGTTATACCGAACAACTTCTGACTGGCTCTTCCATTTTTATTTCCACCCAATTCCACTGTGTGTTTTTCATTCTGCCTTTTTTATGCTCCTGTCTTTTCCCATGCCCAGTTCCCACCTCCCTGATCACAGGTCAAACAACCATGTGGAAGACATTTTTTTTCTTTCATTGAAAACTCATAGCACTTACTTTGTACTTCTGTGATGACATATCATTGTTCCTTTTTTATTCTAACAGTTTATGTACATCTCCTTTTTCTTTCACAGCAGTGTACATTTCCTGAAAGAAGTATTTACATCTGGGTCACTTTGTATCCTCCATACATTTCACAAGTTTTAGGCTAAACCATTGTGTTTAGTAAATAACTGAATTCATTCCATCCCTGATTATATATTGATTTATTTTTTGAATAGAATTTAGTTTATAACAGTCTATTAGTATTATATCTAATGGCTAATTTAAAAACGTTTTTATGTTTCCCTAGTTTCTTGAATACTCATCCTTGTCAATTTTTTTAAATTGAAAGTGATTTTCTCTGATAGAATCTTCTATAAATTCTAAATGATTTATTTGCAGTCAAATAAATCTCTATCCCATTGTTTGATGATTGCTGAGATAAGAACCTAAAGTGTTGTCTTATCCTCTCTTCTTATACAGAAGAATATTTTTTTTTGATCTGCAACAGTGGTCTCTCTTTGAACAATCTGCCCAAAATTACTTTACTTAGTTGGTTATTTTTGTGTGTGTGTTTTTTAAGGTATATTTTTATTGATTTCAGAGAGGAAGGGAGAGGGAGAGATAGAAACATCAATGATGAGAGAGAATCATTGATTGGCTGTCTCCTGCACATCCCAAACTGGGGATCGGGCTTGCAACCCAGGCATGTACCCTTGAGTGGAATCGAACCCAGGACCCTTCAGTTCTCAGGCCAATGTTCTATCCACTGAGCCTAACCAGCTAGGGTGCTTTTCTTTGTTTTAATAGCAACAAACACAAAGGTACAATGCTAAAGGTTGATTTATTGTTGAGTTCCCAAAGTGCAGAACAGAAGCTCTATGAATCTCCTGACCAAGAAAGGGATTCATTCCCCAAATCAGGAATAGGATGGAAATGAAAATAGTGTTCCAATAGTATCAACATGAGGGCAAGAGGGATTTTAGGATAAGGAAATGAGGGAGTTCAAGTCCAGTTGTGTCATATGAAAGAGGAAGAATGAGATGAGGCCCTCAGCAGAAACCATCACAGATTCTTCACAAGTAGCCCTTGTGGTCACACTGCCCTCTCATCATAAAGCAGATGTAACCCTAGTGTCCCTGCAAAGAGAAGTAAGTGTAGTGAATTACCTCTCCTATTTGAGAAGGAACGGAGTTGCTGGAATTAGTTCATAAACATTTGACCAGAAAAGAGAAAGGTGTAAAAAGAAAAGAGGGGGGGTCGTTTGGTTTTTATACATGCATTGATGAAATATTGTTAATCACGAAAAAATAGTGAAATGGGAGGTTATAGATAAGATATTCTGGGGTATCCAATACTGAGAGGATGAATTTATAAGTTTTGAAATATGTATACCAAATATTACTGAAAAATTTTTCACCCAATTTTATACTATTCTTGGGGTTTCTGTGTTAAAAATGTCTCCAAAATATCTTTTCCAAATGTCACTATTTTTATAAGCCTTGCTTTGTCACAAATTATGTTTCGTTTCTTTAAAAATACATTGAAATGTGTTATTTTGGTTAATTTTACTCAACACAATCCAAATATTTGCTTTTAGAGAAACTTCTAAAATCTGATTAAATTGCTCACAAGACTTTTTGAATATAAAAGTTATCACAAAACTTAAGCCTAAATGGATTTGACATACAGATTTAATTTTCTTAATACACATGTGTACAAAATACTTTCAAATTATTTGACAATATCTAACATACTGAAAATACGATGGTCTTCATTCTGAGGCAGGCTAAGCTTCTCTTAAACGAATGGAATGTTCTTCAGTTATTCTTTTAAGTCTAGACAAGTTTAAAGTTTCTCTTGAGGCACTGTCCAGAGATCTCCATTCTGCCTGTGCCCTTCAATGCCAGCCCATAGTGGGAACTCGGGAGGCAGGAGCTCTGCTCTGCATGTGCGTGAAGAGCCCAGTCCTCCATAATAAGCAAAATCCTCACAGCAGTTTGGGGAGCCATGCTTTTCCTTGGGGTGTGCTCCCTCCCGTTCTCCTTCCACTACACCTTGTTGTCAGTGAACCTTTTCTTTTGAATCTGTTTTACCTCTTCTCTTGCTTTTTATCTTGGAGGTGAAGTGGGGGCGGAGATGGGAGTGGAAGCAGAAGGGCAAGAACTCCTTACCCAGCTACAACTCTCTTAAGCCTTAAGAATCTGAGAAATCCCAGAGTTACTAAATTATGGTTAAATATTGAAGACACTGCTGTGTAGTGCATGAGTTGTTTTCTGTGTTTAAAAGAGATTTGTTTCAAAGAAAGGATTTGAACCAACTGTTGTCTGTGAACTGAGAATTCACCTGTCAGGGATTATGTCAATTGCTTTGTTTGAAGGGGGACTGAGTATACATTAAAGCAGATGAGAGAGAAAAAATCTCTGGTTAGAACAACTTTTGTATTGGCTCTTCAAAGTTTATCTTAAAATAAATTTCCAAAAACTAAGCACAGCATCAAAAATATGTAAACCACTGCATGATTATTTTTGATGTTTTAAAATCTCAGATGGAAATCGTCTCCAGTCCTTCCTGAAAAAAAGGCATTCTGAACCATTTCTCATTGTTGGTTCCAAAAACTCCAGATATTAGGAAAAAACATAAAATCACTTAAGCAAACTTAAACTATGGCAAACACATACTCATTAGCAAAAGCAATGGTAGATTGTATATTCATAAATTCTAAAAACACATTGAAAGAAGGATGGCTGGCTTAAAATAATGTTATGTACTCATTAAAAGTACTTTATGTCAGTTTATGAAAGTAAATCTCTATGCAACATCTTTATTTACTTGAATGTTTCTGTTCTATTTCAAAAGGTAGAGCGTGTGAAAAAATTAAAGAGATCTCACAGCTTCAAGACAATTTGTTTTCAAATTGGTTATTAATAATAAACAAAGCTACTGTGTTGAAATAGAAGTTTTGAGAAATGTGTCATAATAATCAAGACAGAACACAAAAACTTCTGAGAGTTTATGTTTATGTTTTGTCAACAGCCTGTCCTCAGCCAGAAATGAGTGAAATGCTACCCTTTCCTTTCAGAGTCATAGTTATCAGTAGAAACATCACTTTTCCTGCTTTGGTATTTTTGCATTTGGTGGTTTGTTACCACCAGTAAAGGGGCAAGAAGCTTCTGTAACAGAGTCCTAAAGAGAAATTTGGTAAAATTTTGCTCAAATTTAATTGCTCTCTTTGATTTGTTTTTAAAGTTGTGCAATATTTATTTTTATTTTTTAAAATGTTTTATTGATTTTTTACAGAGAGGAAGGGAGAGGGATAGAGAGTTAGAAACATTGATGAGAGAGAAACATTGATCAGCTGCCTTCTGCAGGCCCCCTACTGGGGATGTGCCCGCAACCAAGGTACATGCCCTTGCCAGGAATTGAACCTGGGACCCTTCAGTCCGCACGTTCTATCCAACGTTCTATCCACTGAGCCAAACCGGTTCAGGCTAAAGTTATGCAATATTTAATGCATTCAAAGAATATGTGTAATTTTCATATAGAGTGTAAAGCAAAGTAAAATTAATACTCATGAATCCCTAAAATAAAGTCTAAATGTTACCTATTACTTTGACACTGTCTGTATAGTTGTCCACTTGATCACATTCCCTACTTTTCTTTCCCAGAGGTTATTAAGATGTTGACTTTTTTGTTAGTTACCACTGCTAATTGAGGCTTAGACTTACTACTTAGCCATATATATATTTACAAGTAAAATTGTATTTGATTTTTTTTTGTTTTGTGTTTTATAAAAATTGCGTCATATATCTAGAGTTTGAATTTTCATTCAAATTTTATTTCTAGGATTTGTTAATGAGATTTCATAGTTATCAGTAATTTGTGTTTGTCACTGTATAATATTCTACTATGCTATTTCACAGTTTACTTATTTATTTGTACCAGTCATGGTTTTCTCAGGAAAACAATCCACTCTATATCCAATAGTTATATAATTCAGGACTAACATGACTTTTGAAAGAGATGGGGGGGGGCGGGACTTTAGGAAAATTACCATGTATGGGCAGTGTAGATGTGAGTCTGAAACCTGTCTGCACCTACATCTGGGAGGTTATGGAGAGGTCTGTGGGGCTCCCATATCCACCCAGTGGGAGATCATGTAGAGGTCAGTAAAGCAGTCTGACCACCAATGGCTTGCCAAGAATAATGGAATACACTTGTCCATCTTCCGATTCTCATGCAACTTGCAGTTATTGACAAAATCCAACACGAAAGGAAGAATATGTGGGAAAAAATCTGGGAATTGTTTCTGAGACATAAACAAGTGTTGGTATGGTATCCATTTGACAGCACACCATGCTTGAATTAATGGGCATTTCTCCCCAATTATTTTTACACTTCAAGTATTGAGACTTTGAATATTCTTGTACATGTGCTAACATTTCTCTAGAGATTTTACTAGGTTTACTGCATTCACACAGTTTTAATGCACTTACAGACATTTACAAGACATTGCCAAAATGGTTGTGTCTATTTACATTCCTACAAGCAGGGTCTACCAGTCTCCATGGCTCCACATTCTGGCCTTTGTTTGCTTTCTGACATCTTCATTTCTGCCATCATAGTGTATGTAAAATGATATCTCATTGTCGTCTTAAATTGATTTTTGTTTAAATTCTAATGAGGTGAAGTATTCATAAATCTTTTCTTTTGCCATTCTGCTCTTTTGTGAATGACATTTTTATGATTTTATCTACATATAATGTCTTTTCCTTACAGTTTTTTACTTATTTTTGTAAACTAATGCTATATTAGTAACATGTAATAGAAATAGTTTCCAGCTTTGTAACATATTTTCACCTACTTTGTAGTGTATTTTAATTAATGGATATTCTTCATTTTAACTGAAGTTTTATTTTACAGGTAGGAGATTTTAATGTCTTTTTTTAGTACTCTTAGACATTATTTCCCTCTATTTTCATCTTAGAAATTGTAAATTGTTGCCTTTCATACCCAAGTCTATAATTCATCTTAATATATATTTTTCGTTATAGTTAAGGAAATATTTTTCTTTTTCTTACTATGGATAGTCAGTTTTGCTATGTGTTGAATAGGTCCTTCTTTTCTTGGCATAGTCACAGTTTCCTATTATTGCTGTAACAGTCACTGCCAGCTTAGTGGCTTAAAACACAACACACTTATTATTTTACAGTTACAGAGGTCAGAAGTCTGAAATGGTAATGATAGGCTACAGTCGGGTGTTGGTAAAGCTACAGTCCTCTGGAGGCTCCAGGGGAGCATCTGTTCCTTGACTTTTTCAGTTTCTAGAAGCTGCCCTTATTCTTTGGCTCAGGGCTGGCCCCTTCCAAAATGGAATTGTACCACAGCAACCTCTGACTCTAATCCCTCCTTCTTAAATTTATGTGGGGGTTGCGCACAGCTGGATCATCCAGGATAATCTGTTCATCTCAGAACTCCTAATTCAATCACAATTGCAGTGTCCCTTTTGCAAGCTAACATATTTGCAGATCCTGGATATTAGGACATGGCTATCAGTAGAGGACCATTGTTCTGTGTCAGTGGTCAGGAATGTCACCTGTATCATATAGAACTTTAACATCAGCACAAGTCTGTTTCTGTATTCCATTGTTCTGTTGTCTGTCTATGCCCTAAGTCTAGGACTACACTTACACACTATCATAACTGACGCAGCTTTATCATGAATCCTTGTATGTCATAGGAATAGCCTTAAGTTATTCTTCTGCTTCAGAATGTTTTGGCTATTCTTGGTCTTTCACCTTTGCATATAAACGTTAGAATAAGTTGATAAATTTATTAAAATCCTATTGTGTTTGTAATGAGAATTGCTTTGAATTTATAGGTGTGACTGAGAACACCAGAAATCTATGTAAACAGTGTGGTTTCCAATTCATGAACATGGCCTATCTCAATTTATTTATATTCATTAGATGGCTTTATTAATGTATTTTCTATATTTTAGATAATCTCCATAAATAGTGTGACGATACATAGTTAAATTTATTCTTAGGAAGTCTATTTTCACTTTTTACTGCTGTCCTAGATAACATCCCTTAATTTTTTTCTAATGATATGTTTTGGTATACGCTTGAATTTTTTATATTGAACTTGTATAAAACACCTTGCTAAATTACTTGAATAATTCTGTAATTACTTAAAGCTTTTTATGTACTTAATTATATAAACCATAAATGGTACTTGTTTTTTACTTACAAACACTAATAACATTTACTTTATGACATGATTTGAACTATCAACGATAAGTAGAACACCAAGAAGGTGAATCTTTACTTTGTTTCTGATATTATTTTACTAATTAAGTATACTATTCTTACTGGTTTTCAGTAGAAACCTTTTTTGGGTAGAGGAAACTTTTACTCATTTTGAAAATGATATTTTTTATAATGATTGAATTTTATAACAGTATTTTTCTGTTCAAATAAAATGTTAACCTTTTTTTTCATTAATTTGTTAATGAGCAAATTGCAATTGGGGGTTATAAATCTTAAACTACCTATGTACCTACCTATGATAAGATAACTCCAACATCATGTTTGTTTGTGTGTGTGTGTGTGTGTGTGTGTGTGTGTGTTTTGTTTTGTCTTTTTTTGTATACAACAGGCCTTGGTTATGCTACTGTTTTGTTGAATAGGTTTTGTTTCATGAGTGGATTTGGTCTATAAATTCCATTTTCTGACTTGGTTTTGGTATTAAGGTTATGCTGGCCTCCTGAAGTGAGTTGGGGCAATTTCCCTACTTCTTTCTCTGAAATAGTCTACATAGATTGGAATAATATATTTCCTAAAGCTCTAGTGATACTCCTTTATACAACTGCTTGGGACTAGTATTTCATGGTAGGACATTTCATTATGATATATATTGAAAATATTTATGTGAACTTTCAACTTTCTAATTTATTTTTTCTCCATTCTTAATTGAGGCACTGTTTACATGCAGAGAAATGCACAGATGACAAATGTGGAGCTTGATGAGTTTTGGACAAAAAATATACTATACCGTCAATGAAATAGAGAACAGTTTCATCACCTCAGACATTTCCTTCATGTGACTTTCCAGCCATTCAACCCCAACTTCAGTTCTCAATAGGCAGCCACTCTTCTGAATTCTAACACTGTGTATTCTTTTTGCCTCTAAAATTTTGTATTAATGGAATCTAACATGAGATAGTCTTTCATATCTGACTCTTTCATTGAACATAAATGTTGGTGACATACATTCATGCTTTGTATCAATCAGTAACTACTTCATTTCTGTTTATGTATTAATTTTTTGATCCACTTTTCTTGGATGGGCATTGGTTTATTAATTTAAAAGGGATTGTGAATAAGATGTCATATATATTCTTGTGCAAGTCATTTTGTGAACATATGCATTTATTTCTCTTGGTTAAATACTTATGTATAGAATTACTGGGTCATATTGGAGCTTTATATTTAAATTAATAAATAACTGCCAACTTCTTTCCAAAGCAGTTAGTTAGTTGTTTCATTTTAAACTGCCAACAGTGATTGCTCCAGAAGTTCCACGTTCTCATCAACATTTGGCCTTTTTTCTTTTCTTTTTTTTTTTGTTATATCAATTATGATGTGCATGCGTTTGTGTTCAATTATCAATTTGTTGGAGATCTTTATAGATTCTAGATATTAGTCATTTTTCAGATTTATGCACAGGGAGTATTTCTCTCCATCTGTGGCTTGTCTATTTAACTTTTTAACGGTTTTTAGATCAGCAAAAGTTGTAGTGAGTGCTCTTTGCTTTCCAGTTAGGTAACATTTCCCAGCTTAAGTTTGCAATGACATTCTTATATGCTTTCTCCCTAGAATCTTTATAATTTTAGCTTTTATGTTTAGATCTATGATAGATCTCAAAATAAGTTTTGCCTTAAAAGTAAGGCATATATTTTTGTTTTTGTTTTGCATATAAATATCCAATGTAGCACCTCTAGTTAAAAACACTCTACTTTTCAAATTTATTGCTTTGGCACCTCTGTTGAAAATCAGTTGACCATTTATGTGTGGTCTGTCTGAATTGTATGCTGTTCAATTTATCTATTTGTCAATGGGCACACAATCCATACTCCAGTACAGTATTGAATACATGTGGTAAGAGCAGACATCCTTTTTTTTAGCATTAAAGTAGTAGAAATGCATTATTTTCTCACCATTAAATATATTTCTTACTGTGGAAAATTTTTGTTTTAGAAGGCACTTAGTTAATTTTATTTATCTTGTCCTTCATCCCCCAGCTTATTTTTTGAAACATTTTAAGCCTTGTGTATTTCTTAAATCAGTTACTGATTATCCTAGTGATTTGGTTTGATAATATTCCTTTTAGTAGATAACAACATACTCTGATAAGTGCTCTTAGTTCACTTGTTTTCAACCATGTTTCAGGCTGAATAAAAAAATTGGATAGACCTCCCCCACACTGTTCCACTTAGACAAACTGTTTTGTCTATATGCTCTATCTGCGGTGTTTTAAACTTTTCTTTATGCATCCAAATCCTTTATTTGCTGATCCTAAAATCAACTCTGTAACAAAGAGAATGTAAGACTAAAGAAAATTTGAGTCTCTTTTTCTACCCATCATGAAATTTGCAATAGAATATAGAGGACAATGCTTAACAAACATTAATATCAAGTTTTGTTTTAAACATCAATTTTAAAGATTAACTTGAAATTTTGAAAATGCATAGACATGTTAAAATCATTTATTTCAAATGTGACTAGTAAAAGTTGCCTTTAGAAACTTTTTAAACCATAGTGCTTCTCCCTACTTTCTTAAATAAGTGAGTTATTTATTTGATATAGTAAATGCTAAGTTTAGCATATTACTAATTTGGCATTCATTTAGGAAGGGACATCCCTTTTAAAATAGATGCCAGATTAGAGGTCTGAAATAGATTTCTATGTGTGTGCATGTATATGTGCGTGCGTGCGTGCGTGTGTGTGTGTGTGTGTGTGTGTGTGTGGTGTGGTGTATATGCATATAGCATAACTCTCTTCTCAATGATGAAGTTTGAAATGCCCATAACCCCTTAATTATTCTTGGTGCAAATTCTTCTTCTTATATGCCTTAAAACCACCATTCTATTGATTTTGTTTCCTAGTTCAATTTTGTGGGGAAATTGCTTGGACCAAGAGGAAACTCCTTGAAGAGGCTACAGGAAGAAACAGGTGCTAAAATGTCTATCCTGGGCAAAGGATCAATGAGAGACAAAGCAAAGGTACTGAACTTTGAATTTGATATTTAACACACACAGGAGGTTACCTGTACCACTGACGGCCAAATTTACAAACATATCTCAATGGTTCTCCCATCATTTCCTATGAGTTTCACCTTCTGCTGCCACTCTGTTGCCTTTCAGATATGCCCTCTATTTACATAAAAACAAATTATCAGCCCTTTTTTCCAGAATATGTAATTCTGTGTTTTTATTCTTTCTAATCCTTGGTGTAGGTTATAATCAAATGTTTTTGCTTTTTGAGCATCTTCTGTGGGATGTTTCTATATGTGTATGCTTATTTTCTTTAATTCCCTGATTGGATCCCTTTTCTCTCTTCCACTGTGTCACCTAATCACATTCATCTTATCCCTCTGCTCTATGTCACTTTGATCTCTTTATCAGAGGCAACTTTATATACTTACCTCCCAATCTAAGAGAGTTCCACTTTTAAAAAACGTTTCAATGATATTAAACAACTTACCTGGCCCCACAAGAACAATAGCCTAAGAAATATATCAACTTTGATGTTTGAAATGATTTATTGCACATCTGAACTTTATCATTTCTCCATTTTATAAATTGATAGCAATTTTCCGTGTGTTAGAATTCAACACTTTGGAAAATAAGTATTTCTAGGGATGTACTCCTAAAGGATCATTTAAAATTCATTGAGAAATGGTGGATGTTTTATGGTATTATCATTTGACTACACCATACTTTTTTAAATTTGTTTGTTATGGAAAATAAAGTGTTCATATATTTTTGTGACTATGGTATTACTTAGACAATTGCTTAGGAATTGTGTCTTCTAACTATTAATGGAACATCTTAAATGAAGGAATTTATAATGAGAAATATCACCAAACTGGTGCATGTTGCATACATAACGTCTTTTACCTTAATTGTAATAAGTCTATATATGGAGTTTGAGGCAGACTCTCCAAATGATGCTTTGTTTGAAAGGACTGATAGTCCATTCCATACATTTCAAAAGGGATGCTTCTTACTAGTCTCTTATTTTAAGTAACTTTTGGTTACTCTATACAGTATGTAATTGCAAAAGTAACTACATTCTTGTCTATTCTCCTGCCTGTAGTTTCTCTGAGTACATGTAGAAGAAATAATAAAAGTATTTAAGAGGTGGTAACCCCAGTTATAAGCTTTAACCCTCCTCCAAAAAACTATTTAGATTTTCTATAGATGAGGACAGAATGACACCATAATCTATATCTGTTTGTTGTATATTGTTTGATATTGTTTTTTGTTATATTTTCTCCAGATATCTCACACTCTTACAATATAAACTTGGTATTGTGTGTTTTCGATCTTTGACATATTCTTCAAGTTTTAGATCAGATATCATCTCCCCAGTAGGGCTTTCCTGAACAACTATAACAGGCTAATTAATTTTCATGTCATACATTTTCCTGACATTTTCTGTTTTTCTCCTTAAACTATAAGTTTCCACTGGCCAGAGAAATGTCCCAGTCATTTTTGCCAACCAGAGGTTTTCATGCAGATGGCTGTATATTTTTTACTCACGTATCTTTTACATATTTACTTGGACATTTTTTCCTCTTCATAAGGTTTTAAATTGGATGCCTTTCTCCCGTGAGCATATTAGGTACCGGCATGAATATTTAAAAATTTAGCATGAAGAAAATATGCTTCTATTAAATTTCTATTAAGTTTAAATTACAGATATTACCCGTTAGTTAAGGTCCTGTTTTTCATTGATTACTTTTTGGCGGTTCATCACGTTTGCCTATGCTTTGTGTATTTATATTGTTTTTTTACAAAATAAAAACATTTAATGATAACAGTAGCAATAATAATAATAATAATGTATTACATTATAAAATACATTTCTTTAGAATATAGATAAGTCCTTAACTGCAAGGGGTGTTGGACACACAGCTGAAATAAAAGTACACACATGGGTACATAAAAGTTTACCTTAGTAAACACTTTAAAATTAAAAAAAAAAATCATTGGTAAATTTTAGATTACTATGCTGATATTTGCTTCTCTGCAACATTGCCTGAACAGGCAGGAATATTTCATATGATTTTCTTTTTCTAACATATACGTAAAACTCAATGGATTTTGCACTGTAAATGTGTATGTGTTTATGTGTATACACAGCCACACAGGCATATATTTATGCATTAATTGAAGTAATTACTAGACATACTGTGTGCCATTCACCATTCTAGTTGACAGGTAAAAATGGGACAAAAATTGTTTTCCTCTTGGAGCTTACATTCCAGTGGGAGAAGCAGACAGTATACAAGTGAATAAACACATTTTATACTTTCAGGCACTGATCATTATTATGGTATAGGTGCAGTGCATGACATTTGTGCACTGGAGGGGGGAGGGGAGGCGAGGGGCTCAGCCTGGCCTGCGCCCTCTTGCAGTCTGGGACCCCTCGGGAGATATCCGACTGCCGGCAGGGAGCGGCCCTAAGCTGGCTGGGGGACATCTCCTGAGGGGTCCTTAGCGCTTCCATAGAGGTGAGGAGGCAAGAGATGCTCCTGCCACTGCCACTGAGCTTGCCAGCCGTGAGCCCAGCTTCTGGCTGAGCAGCGCCCCCCCTGTGTGAGTGCACTGATCACCAGGGGGCAGCGCCTGCACTGAGTGTCTGCAAACCTGGTGGTCAGTGCAAACCATAGCGACCAGTCGTTCCACCGTTAGATTGATTTGCATATTGGCCTTTTATTATATAGGACTAGAGGCCTGATGCATGAAGATTCGTGCAAGAATAGAACTTTCTTTTCCTGGCTGCTGGCACTGGCTTTCCTCCAGCACCCAGGACCCGGGACTTTGCTCTGGCCACCGCCTCCCGTCTTTGCTCTGGGCTGGAGCCACCTTCCACCTTTGCTCCGGGCTGGAGCCACCTCTTGCCTGCTCTGGCCAGCTCCATGGCTGCCAGAGCTGGCCCTTGGCGGCTGGCCAGGGCTTCTGGGAGGCTTCGCTTCCTTCATCGCTGAGCGATGAAGGAAGCCAAGTGTCCCACCCGAAGGAAGCCAAATGTCCCGCCCACTCCGGCTGTCTCTGTGGCTCTGGCCGGTGCTGCCATCTTTGTGGCTATGAGTGCTGCCATCTTTGTGGCTACAAGTGCTGCCATCTTTGCGGCTATGAGTGCTGCCATGTTTGTGGCTATGGGCACCGCCATCTTTGTCGTGGAGTGACAGTTAATTTGCATATCAACCTTTTATTAGTATAGATTAAAATAAAACAGAGGATGGGCAAAGAGGTTACTTGTGGTGGGAACAATATTTTGATACAATGATCAAGTAGGACTCTGCAAAATGAAAAGAAACCAACGATAGATCAGAAGTGAGAGATGGAATTCCAGGTGCAATGACTCTAAAGGAGAATCTGTATTTTTATCTGTAACCACATCTTTGTAACTATTATGACAACTGTAGCCATATCTTTGTTTATAACTATGTTTATTCCCATTTAGCTACCACCTTATTTCTTTGCTCACCTTTATAGCAAAACTCATTGAAAGAGTTATTTATACTCAGTTAACTCTCATCAATTCTTTATTGTTTTTTCCTCAGTCCTCATGACTGGCTCCTCTTTCTCGTCCAGCCCTGCAAACCCAGGGATTAGTCTTCAGACTACTTTCTTCCCTTTTGTGATCTCATACCATTATATGTATGCATATATTTATGTAAGAAGGTGTATGCATATGCATGTATATTAATGGAATACATATGTATTATATATTTAACTACACATATTATATTATATATTTACCCATATATAAAATAAATATAAATGCCACATAGAGAGAGGGAGAATAAACCAAGATATTAAAAGAGAGAGCTAGAAATATGTAGAGAAATAACTTTGCCAACTTTTAGGGCCTCAGTGAACACAATATGAATCATGTAAGTCTTGAGATTAAAGAATACCCCCTCTTTTTGTTCTTTTGTTTGTTCAAAGGCAAAACTCATTGAAAAAGGAAATGAAAAACCGCTTGTATAAATTGAATGGTGCTTGGTAGCTCAAGCCTACATAAGTTAGTGGTGTTTGTTTGAAGATTATATCAGCAGGCATTAAGGAGCTTAATACACACAGCTAGTCTGTTTTTCAGAATTGTATTCAACAAATACATATTCATCCATCCATCCATCCATCCATCCATATATACATAAACAGTTGACTCACTGAAGCATACCAGGTGCTCCTTGTGCACCTGCAGGCAAAGCCTGGTCAGCATCTCTTCTGAAGCCCCATAGTCAGATACCTTTGCAGACTAACTGGTTTAATAGCCTTGCTTATAATTACTGTCTTAGCTCAACTTTCTAGGAAATATGCAGATGCTTCTCTGTGCTGGGTATACTGCTGGGATGCTACCCAATGTATGTCATAAATTTGATCTTTACCTTGATGGAGATATTTGAATAGTTGTCTAAGTCAGCACCAAATAACTGTGCAAAAATATTTCTTACATATTTGCTATGTGTCCAACTATAGATAAATATAGAAAATAAGAATTAGACATGACTCAAGCCCTCACAGAACTTAATTAAATGGCCTGATCTGGTTAAAACTTTGTTTTAAAAAAGTAAGAATTGTCAATTATTTGAATCAGTAGGTGAAAGAATGATAAACTCATTTGGTTTTGTTTTTATAGGTCTAACAAGACTTTTTTTTTTAAGTATATTTTTATTGATTTTTTACAGAGAGGAAGGGAGAGAGATAGAGAGTCAGAAACATCAATGAGAGAGAAACATCGACCAGCCGCCTCCTGCACATCCCCCACTGGGGATGTGCCCGCAACCCAGGTACATGCCCTTGATCGGAATCGAACCTGGGACCTTTCAGTCCGCAGGCCGACACTCCACTGAGCCAAACCGGTTTCGGCAGGTCTAACAAGACTTTTTAATCTTTAGAAAAATACAAAGTTTTAAGATTTGTTACAGGATCATCATAAAATTAACTACATAATATAGAAAATAGTTCTAGAGTTCTATTGTAGTAAGAAGATTATAACAAGTTGAATGTTTTTATTCATTATTTTTGTTTTTGGCAGTGATGGGTAAACATTTATTTTTAGTTTGTTATACCTAGCGAATAACTCTACATGCAAAGAAAGAAAACAAAAATGAAATAAAATGTAGTAGTATCCAAGATAACACCAGTAACAAAATCATACCTTATATTCATGAGTTTGTTCCCAAATAGGTCAAATCCCAAAATATGTAAACTCCTTCTATTCAATCTAAAACCATCTAGGAATCTTGAAGAGAAGCTAAATTTTCATTTGTGTTGATCAAAGGTACCTTAGAACATCTAGAAAGTAAAATATACAGTATGTTTGCAGTATTTGAAAATACCTGAGGAATTTAACTGGCAGTGCAGAAATGTCTTTAAAGTCTAAGTTCCTCGTGCACCATATGGCCAGCTGGTTCTAAATAACCACACATCTGCCGGTTTCTCTAACAGCAGCTTCTGAGGATTCTTCGGGGGTAACTGACTTTAGCTTCAGATAGAGTTGCTATTTTTTAGTGATGTGGATGGCAAAGATGGGGAAGAAGAGAGGAAACAGTGGTTCCACAGTCTTATCTTTTTTTAAAAATATATTTTATTCATTTCAGAGAAGAAGGGAGAGGGAGAGAGAGATAGAAACTTCAGTGATGAGAAATAATCATCTATCAGCTGCCTCTTGCATGCCCCCTACTGGGGACCGAGCCACAACCCTGGCATGTGCCCTTGACCGGAATCAAACCATGACCTCCTGGTTCATAGGTCAACGCTCAACCACTGAGCCACGCTGGTCTGGCTACAGTCTTACCTTTAAAAAGAGTGAGAAACAAACATATTATGTCCAAGGGAAAAAGGTTAGAGAGATTTGAGAAAATCAGACAAGGGCTGAACACTCCCAGGTAAGAATGAGGAAATAGCAGGAAATCATGAAATCATATGATTTGCATGCTTTTCTATTGTTCTTAAGTGGAAATCACAAATGGCCACGTTGCAAATAAAGTGCTTTTGTAATGAAAGGTGTTTTGGCACACTATTAATAAGCTTGGTCGAAATTATGGCATGTGGTTTTAAAACATGTGAGTTAAATATATGTTCAAAGCAAAGCGCTGTTTGATAGTGTTTTATTTGACAATGTGTGATAATTCTCCAGGCAAGTCTTTCTCTCTTTGATATGCTAATAACAAGTGCAGTTTCTATTTCATAGCATGTCATGTATTTGGTGATGGCAACTATAGTAAACCCTTTCTGATTCCATGGCACAATTGATTTTCATCAACAATAAAATCAGCTAAAAATCTTCAAAGTAATGCGGCTGCCTGGTGGGCAATGGGAGTGTGCACCCCTCACCAGACATCCTATCTCATTTGGCTTCTGGGCTAATGCCTCACATCAAACAGCCTGGTAGTCTCTCAGATCCTGAGGGGTGAGGCTGGGCTCACTGCTTGTCATTCAGGCTGGGTTTGGTTACATAGACTCCTGTTTCAGCTCTTTAATATCCCCAACAACAAAGCAATTTGTAATCCCACAAAATCAAGAGCCTAGATACTCTGATTTTCATTTTAGCTGTGTCCCTGATAATCTGTCCAGTAGATAAACAACATTTCTGTCTCAAGATTTCTGCCTTGCTCATCTTGGCTTCCAAACAGAGACAGAGAAATAAGCATAATACTGTACTGTGCTTGACTATCACTTTAATTTGTGAAGAACAAAGAGTGTATCATAAATTACAGGTAGGTAGGGTGTTGACTTTTGGCTTTTTACTATATTCTTCTGTTTCTCTTATCTGAATTCTGAGAACTTACAGTAACATAGCCCACTTGAACAGGAGCAGATGTCATGAGCAACATTTTGTTATAAATATATATATATTTTGTGAGGACACACTGAAACCTGTGTTTCCATGGTGAACCAATACAACATTATTTCAACCTATGATATATTTGGATTGCAAGTGACCAAACCATCAAAATAGTTAAGTTTGTGTTGAAGAGTGAAATATATCATGATATTGGTGAGAAATAATTTTTCACATTAGCATCTTCAACCATTTTATATACAGTCATTCACTATAATGTGCTTTGATCTTTGAAAAAAAAACTAAAAGTCATAAATCTACTCATGCTCAGTTCTTCATAAGCTTTAATGACAGAGCCTGAGGTAGCAATGTTTTATGTATTGGGAATCAAAGTTATAGTTTATTTTATTTTATTTAACTTTTAGCTGAAGAACTTTAATATTTTATTTCTTTTTAATTTTATTTCCCCGTCACCATTTATCACTTCTATACCCCTTTTCACCTTCCCCATTGCCTCCTGCGTTTTCTCTAGTCAGATTTTATTCAGAGCTAAAAAATTTATTTTAATTTTTATAATTAAGACCTGCTTTTGGAAACTTTTAAGAACTAATGTCTCATCCATATACCCTGGATTATATACAAAAATATACTTTTTAATGTTACTAGTACAGTAGTTTTTTCACCATTGTCATTTGTTATTTGGGCTGCACCCTTATTTCCCACAAGGAGTGAAATAAGGGAATCACAGAATCAAGCTATCTCACATCATGTTGGGAATTTTTATTTATTAAGCTATTAAAAATCCAATATAAGAAAACCGAGAAATTTCTAAACATTTCACATTTTATAAATCAGAATTATAATGGATTTCTTTTTTCAGAGGAAGCCTATCTATTTTTGTCCTGTTGTTCACCCAAAATATTACAACCAAAATTCAAATGAGATATAACCAATCTCAAAAGAGGCCATATATGTCTTGGGAATATTTAAATTTCACATTCTGTGACAGTTTGAAAGATGGCTGCAAATTCTTTGACTTCCACTTAAAGGTAGATAAGTAGTGTCTAATTCTCTTCCCCTTAAATCTGGATGTTCCAGCAACTTGCTTATAACGGACTGCAGAGGAGGTGTTGCTTCATGAGTTCTAAGCTTAGGCTGGAACACAGTGCATCTTCTGCCTCATTTGCAAGAACACAGTTTTGGCGCTCTAAGCCGCCTTGTAAGGATTCTGACAATCCTGAGCTGTCCCCTGGGAGGAGGTCAGTTTATGGAGAGGCCTTGTATACGTACCAGTGGGAAGTCCCAATTGAGCCCAGTCTTTGAGTCACCTCAGTCCAGGCACTACACATGCAAGGAAAGAGCTCTCCAGATGTTATCAGCCTTTAGACCTTTGGGTGATCACCAACTGCTTGAATCTTCCTGTCTGCAGCTCCAGGTTCAGGGAGCAGATTCGAGTTATCTCCATTGTACTCTGTCTGAGTCCCTTACCCACAGAATTCACACACAATAATAAAATGGTTATTTTAGGCAACTAAGTTTGGCATGGTTAGTTATGCAACACTAGATAACTGGAGCACATTCCTACTGCTATATACATATATATTCTTCTCAACATTGTTAGCGACTTTCCAAATACTAGATCCGTTCTCTGGCATTTCTACTGCCCTCACATGGCAATTACTATAGACTTAGATAATGTCTGGGGTTTTGTTTGGATTTGTGGGTTTTATGTTTTGTGTTATTGTCCTATAACTTACCACTTATTTTCAATTTATTTATGCCTGTTCACAAATCAATTGATTGAAACTCCTGACAAAGTGTTATTTCAGAGTTGCCAGTAAGAGAGAAAGCTTCCAAGAAAGTTAATTCAACAATTTCTTCTTAGTACAGGCATTTTATGAGACATAGACCCCTCACCCCCCACAATAGAACACTCTAGTTAAAAAGTATTGTACCTTTGAATGTCTGGTTTAATGTCACATGACTTAAGGTTAATTGGGTAGCTAATTCTAATTTCTTTGTAAAGCTTCTTAATTTCACTACAACCTAAAAAAGCAAGAGCTCCTGCATTTATCAGGGATGCTAGATGGATCCCAGAAGGGAAATAAACTGCACCGTATAGAAAGCACCAAACCACGATTGAGACAATATGTTTTTTTTCTTAGTCCGTCTTTTTTACCAAGTTGGTTTTTTAAAGATTTGTCTTAGCCAAAAAAAGAACCATATGGCATTTTTGTGCTGAGAATATTAACTAAATTTGTTGCTTTATAAGTCATTTATTATATTTCTTATAGATTGCAAAACTTAGATATGTATTAAGTTATATAGTACATGGGCCATCAATATTACCTGCAATATATAGACCCATTGTAATTACTTATTCTTTAACAGTTTCCTATATTAGAGAAGAATTTCTAAGCAGAATATTACAGTGATTCAATTTAGTGATATACATTTATATGGTATTACTATATTTTATGGCATTTAGTACTACATATATTACATATTTAGTGGCTTTTCTCTCTCACTACATGTTTAAGAATATTAATAATATTTGCTTTATTTTTTTTACCTTGGATCCTATCTTTGCATTGCTCACATATACAGTAACCAAAGCAATTGGCCCATCTAAATATGTCAATACTATAATAGAATTGGGTATTAAAAGAAATATTTCCTAAATAGCTTTACATTGCGTATAGTAAGACATAACACATTTTTTTTTAATTTTATGAGTAATTTCAATGTCAAACCAGGTGAGGATGGTTATCTAAAAAGTTAAATAATAATGTTATGTAATATCGTAGATAAGCCTTTGTTGGAAAAGTTGTTGTTGCTGTGTATGTTTTTAGAAAGATGCCATTAAAGGTTTGCTTTAAATTGTTGAAACTTGACCCCGATATAAGCTATGTTCTTTGAAGAGAAACTTGGACAACTTGTTCTAGCACAGCTTGGGGAATTTAGAGATACTAGCATTTGGGTAGTTAAGAGGATAATGGACCCAGAGTGAAATTGCTAAAGGGAAAATCCTGCACTTAACTCAAGTGCACTATCAGCACTAATTTGGATTCTGGATTTTATTAGTTGTAGTGATGTTTATTTGATTTCTTATTCTGTTTTCTCCTTATAACTTAATTTCACTAGTCATTTAAAAGTTTAATGGTAGTTTTCTCAGATATATATATATATAGAGAGAGAGACATATAATCACTCCACAGCTAAGTAGAGTTGTCATGAGTACTTGAGAATTGTTTGAGCTCTTGACTATCTTGATAAAAAGGAAAGAAGTCTGTACTCAGGCTACAGGTAGTGATGCTGAACAAAGGACTCACCAACTCCTCAGCCTCATGAATAATAACATTACCAAGTTCACTTCTGCTTTCTGTGAGTATTGGTTCACTAAGACTGAAGTCGAAATGAGAAAAATGAAATGCTCAGGATACAAATGAAATTTTACATATTTTGCTATGAACACAATTGATTAGCCCACTTGACTTTTTGCAGCCAGGACAATGTTTTTACTCTTCCAGGAATGCATTCAGAAGGCATTCTCTGCGAACTGTGCCCACAATTGTCCAATACTTCTTGTTAACAGCACTTAATTTGTCTAGGAGCATACCAAATGTCAATACAGAAAACACTTTTATGTATTTTCAATTGATATCTAAATATCAGAAACCACCTAGACTTAATAGGTATATAATGAACATCTTCAATTCTAGCATCACTATGGGATTTAAAGAAGAAGCAAACAGCCCTATCTGGTTTGCTCAGTGGCTACAGTGCCAGCCGATGGACTGGAGGGTCATGGGTTTGATTCTGGTCAAGAGCACTTACCTTGGTTGCAGGCTCAATCCCTGGCCCGAGCCAGTGTGCATCCAGACAGCAACCAATCAATGTGTCTCTCTCATGTTGATGTTTCTCTTTCTCTGTCTCTCCCACACCCTTCCATTCTCTCTAAAATCAATGGAAAAATATCCTCAGGTGAGGATTAGTAACAATAACAAAAAAGAGGCAAGCAAAATGTAGGCCTTGATTCAGAGAATTTGGAATGTCTTCAAACGCTTTAATGTTCACATTTCTAGGCTCTCTTTGCTGCTTCCTTTTTCTCTATAACAGGCTTACTGTTTTCCTCTTATAATTTTTGCATGTTTTGAAAAATATTTTATTTCTATCATTTGGCACTTTTATGGAATGTCTTTCCCAGTCTTTCTTAATTTTCTTTTCACCTATCTGCCTTTAAAATAACTTAAAGCTAAAGTAATTTAAAACATGAGTAATTTTCCAGTGTTTGAATAACCTTCATTTCTGTCTTATTGAATATTACTAGAATATGTGAGTGATATTTATTTATTCAGCAGCACCACCAATATCATATTTACTTAAATAAAACTCATCTAAGTCAACAGTTACCCGGATAAATCCAGGAGCATAAACAATAAAGAATAAGATAGTAAGCAGCCGGAACCGGTTTGGCTCAGTGGATAGAGCGTCGGCCTGCGGACTGAGGGGTCCCAGGTTCGATTCCGGTCAAGGGCATGTACCTGGGTTGCGGGCACATCCCCAGTGGGAGATGTGCAGGAGGCAGCTGATCGATGTTTCTCTCTCATCGATGTTTCTAACTCTCTATCTCTCTCCCTTATTCTCTGTAAAAATCAATAAAATATATTTTTTAAAAAAAGAAAAAAGGTAGTAAGCAGTCAACTGAATAGATATATCCTATCTCGTCTTGAGTTAATATTTTCAGGATTGCAGTTCTACACATTTCAGATTTAAAAGTTTTATTCATAATTTATTTAATAATAATAATAATAATAATAATAATAATAAAAAATTATGTGGTGCTCTGGCCAGTGTGGCTCAGTTGGTTGGGCATTGTTCCATGCACCAGAAGATCACTGGTTCAATTCCTGGTCAAGAGCACATGCCTGCCTTGTGGGCTCTATCCCCAGGAGGGGATGTGCAGGAGGCAGCCACATTGCTGTTTCTGTCTCTCTCCCTCTCTCTTCTTCTCTCTCTAAAAATCAATAAACTATTCTTTTAAAAATTAGTATTGCCTGGTTGGTGTTGCTCAGTGGTTGAGTATCAACTTATGAACCAAGAGGTCAGTTTGATTCCCAGTGAGAGCAAATGCCTGGATTGTGGGCGCAGTCCCCTGTAGGGGGTGTGCAGGAGGCAGCCAATCAATGAATGTTTCTCAACATTGATGTTTCTATCTCTCTCCCTTCCTCTCTGAAATCAATAAAAATATATTTAATAAAAATTTTGTATTATAAAAAATTAAAGAATGTGCAACCTTTTCTTATGATTATCTTTTTCTTAAAAATATTTTTTATTGATTTCAGAGATGAAGGGAAAGATAGATAGATAGAAACATCAATTATGAGAGAGAATCATTGATCGGGTTCCTCCTGCATGCCCCCAGTGGGAATCGAGTCTGCAACCCGGCATGTGATGTGCCCTGACCGAGAATCCAACCGGGACCACCCGGTTCATAGGTCGACACTCAACCATTGAGCCACTCCTGCCAGGCTGATTATCATATTTCTTAAAGAATATTTCATAGTGTGAGAAAAGTAAAACTACATTTTTATGGATTTTTGGTTGTTTGTGTTTTGAAACTCTTTGGCTTTAACATAATATTCTGGGACATAGTAATTCAACTTGAACAACCCTTAATATTATGAGGAGCCTGTGTGGTTGTTAGTTTCTAGTCAGTTGATCAGAGATATAACATGTGCTTCCAAATCATACACACCCACAGGCACATAGTATGTTGGATTATACACTGTTAAAGTTGACAGGGAAGCGAAGACATTAGTTTAATTCATTTTTTTAAAAAAAATTTATTGATTAAGTTATTACAAATGTGTCCTTTGCTGAAGAGACTGTAATTTGCTTGTGATCACTGGGAAATTGCTAAAAAAATGTTTAATTATTCGATGTAAGAAAGAAAATAAATATGAAGACCAGCCAGTTTCATGAAAATCTTGCTTTAACTAGCAGATTCATATCAAGGAACCATAACATTACAACAGATAGACTTTACTAGGTTGTCTCTTGATGTTACTGAAACTATTACACCCAAGGTACATAAATAGAAAATGGATGCACATTATTTTAAACATAAAATTACCCATACACTATAGAAGGTTGAGTTGACCCTGAGTCTTCAACATGATCTGGCCTGTATACAATTGAGTAGTTTATTATAATTTATTTATGAAAATGTCTTGATCCATCCTCTCTTCTGTTTCAGAGATAGTGCGTACCCTGGATGGAAAAGGGGAAAAGCGCACCCCGTGCTGGGCTGCCTTTGTCAGCAGCCAGTGCACTGGGGCTTGGCTGCTGTCCGCATTTAGCGCTAACACGTGCAGAGCAGTGAGGTAACCACTTGGCAGCCCTAGCTCCATCCTCAGGAGAAGACTAGGATCAGCCTGGGCTCCTCTAGGGAATCTTTCTGTTTGGAGAGCCCAGTTTCCTTTTCAGGAGGATAGTTTTCCCACTTCTTCATCCCTATATAGTTTTATCGGTTAGAAAATTGACCACAGTATTCAACATTTCTTCTACATTGCTATAAAATATTACTAAAATTATAAGCCAAAAATGTAAATTTAGTGCAGACATTTTTCCTCTAACCATTGATTTTATTAAAATCACCAGGGCCAGATCTTTTTTTTTTTGCCTCACTTGTATTAGGGGATAACTTACATATATGAAGACCTCCCACCTTAAAGTATACAGGCATACATAATTATATTTGTATGACTACAATCCAGATAAAGAAAACTTTTGTCACCCCCAAATTTCCTTTGGGCCTTATTCTACCCCTGGTCCCGAGTGACCACTGGTCTGCTTTCTGTTGCTATCATTGAGCCTTTAGCCAGAATTTCATAAAATGATCTACGCAGTAGAGACTTTCTCCTACATTCTTTCACTTACCACAGTGTTTTTGAGGAGTGTCCATGTTGTTGTGTGTATGAGTAGTTTGTTCTGTTGCCTCACGGAGAAGATTTCCGTTGTGTGGCTGCACCACAATTTAGAATTACTTCTTTAGATGGTGGTTTAGATTGTTTCCAGTTTTGCCCTCTGTGAGTCAAGCTCTTATGAAGATTCATATCTGTCTTTGTATTGATGTACGATTTCATGATAGAGACTTTTGAAATCATCCAAAGTTAAAGCACAAGGACATGTATACCATCTTTTTCATGAATATAAGAAATGCATTTATCACAGGACTGTACATTTTTCAGAAAGTTAAGAAAGATGTACTCCTAATGCACTGGATGAATATTTACTCTCTGATTTTTTGCATGATTTACTTGACATTAGTAATGTTTATTAGTTCTCTGAAATACTTTTATTAGTTATTAATTTTTCATTATGCAAATAATCATTTCTAAATCAAGTTTGGGGAGAACATTTTTCCAGCAATGCTCTAAATTAAGATCCCAGACTTTATAAGCAAACTGGAGATTCTGATTCCCTAGTCAAAGAGATTAGATTTGTTAGATAAATGAAGCCTTCTGCATCAATTTAAATAGTTCTACCAAATTGATTCATGAAGTGTCTAATATTTCCATGTAATTAGCAGTGGCATTTTCAAAACGCTATAACTGAGAGGGAAATTTAACCTTCTCTGAAGAATTGCACACTCTAGGGTTGATACTTTAGAAAATTATATTGTTCTAAGGAATGCTCACCAAAGAATTACATCAGACTTTGAACAGATGCTGCAAGATCCTTGTTTTATTGCCGGTGCACCGGTGTGGTGATATTAAAAGTCTTCATCTCCTCCCTCGCATCTGATGTTAAAGCAGATTTTCCATTTCTCAGCTCTGACAGTTTAGTGGTGAATCTCTTGTGGCTGTTCCAGAAAGATACTGCTTTCTCTTTTCTTGTCTCCTGCGCTGTAAGATTAGCCTCTAGTCATTACGTTCCATGGATAGGTTTTTGTTGGGACTCTAAGGAGTATTTTCCTCTAATGCAGCCGTTCTCAACCTGGGGTCACGACTCCTTTGGCGGTGGAACGACCCTTTCACAGGGGTCGCCTAAGACCATCCTGCATATCAGATATTTACATTACGATTCATAACAGTAGCAACATTACAGTTATGAAGTAGCAACGAAAATAATTTTATGGTTGGGTCACAACATGAGGAACTGTATTTAAAGGGCCAGAAGGTTGAGAACCACTGCGATGGAGGCTTTGTTTCAGAAGATAGTACCTGTTTTTCTCTTACTCAAGGAATTTTATTTCTTAGTAAAGGATTTTATATCCACAGATGCACATTCACTTAAAAAAATTAAAATAAAAAATCTATGTATGATATTAATAGAGTTTTATTTATGGTATGATAATCCAAGAGTTTCATATAATTGCCATACTCAGGAAAAATCCAGGAAATTGATTTATTATGAAAATCCACAAGTTTGTTAATATGCCTTGTTCACTTCTGTTTTATCTTTGCTGCTTAGATTTCTGATCTTTGTCTCCTTTGTGCTACATTAGTGGTACTGAATGCAGATGCATCACTCAGCTATTTTATGAAATGGGAGATAATCTGCAGAATGTTTTTCTTCCATGGGAGTTACAAGTCAATTTCTAAACACAATTATGACTCCTCATAATTGTACTTATTCACAAATACTATATTTTGCACATTATACTAGAGGATAGGCATTGTTTATTCAGTTAAAAAAATATTTGATACCTTTCATAAAACAGTTTTATAACAAGAATATTCCATAAATAGGGCATATTTGAAGATTTTCTAATACATCATCTATATGGGGGGGGACTCTCCCCCAAATGTCAAGTAATACAAGACAGCTGGCTGTATTAATGTTGACAAGTAAGTATTATTGCTATCCTTATATTTTATTGTACCTGTTACTAAGATTTGGTTATGAATGATTTATATCTGAACATTATTAAAGTATTTGCTATCAAATATTATGCTTGGATAATTATTATATAACATTTCTAAAATATGAGACTATTACCCATACTTAGTGGAACTATACTTTAATTTGTGACCATGGTTAATTTTTTTGAGGATTGTATATCCTTTTTTAGTATTGGTTGAAGGATATAATTTGTCAGATCCATCTGCACATAAAAATGCTACCATTCTCATTGTTTGTCCAAATAATTGAACAGAATCCTAGTTGTAGGTCAGAGAAAGTAACTTCAAGTCACAAGAGAAAAGTAAAGTATTATCACTTCTCAACTGTAGCTGTCTTGTGGACATGCTGCCAGTACCTGAAGGCAAAGGAATTTGTGACATCCCATGTGTTGACAAGCAGATGTTCACATTCTGCCAAAGTGATTAGTTAAGAGTGGAACACTGAATTATTTAAGCAGGTTATTTGCTAATGTCTTTAAGAAAACAAGTTACCAGTGAGCAGTACTATTTGACATTGTACATACACACTCTCAAAGCATGCTCTCCTATTTTTAAAAAGTAAGGTAAAAGTATATTGCTGAAAGGTTTCACTAACGATGTATGTTAAATATAAGCATATATAGAAATTAGTGGCTTTAGAGTAACTATGGATTTTACATTACAGGACTAGTTATATAATAGCCAGAGAATATTACAGTTACTATATGTAAGCACAGAAATTCCTCATAAAACAAGCAGTTAGTTTTCAAGTTAACCAGCCAATCAACAATGGATCAGATCTGTCCACAAACATGCAAATGACATGTTACAGTATTGGGTTCTCAAATATTTTTATTGAAATAGTCTGTTCAAAAAAAGAAATAATAATAAGAGGCTTAAGTTTTATCCAGGTTTTACCATTCTCAGCTCAGTATTCTTTGAAAATTGCAGTTCTGTACAATGTTTTAAAAAACAAAAATATGCATTGCATTTACATCCATATTTATCTGATTACTTAATTTTAGATAGGTACTTATTAAATACAATTAGAACTGAAAAAACATCCTACATTTTTCCTGTGGTTTAATAAACTTTATAATGTTCTTCAACACACTATCCCTACACAAACCACTACATTCCAGCATTGATCCCTCACTCTCTTCACATTGCATGAGGAAAAGAAAATGTATTCAATGGGTTACTTATTTCCAAAATGAGTATGTAAGTTATTTCTTAAGCTCCAATGTACTAGACCTCTCTGTGTATCTGATATTCTGGATTATTCACTATTTTATTTTCATTTAAAAAATACATTTAGGCCCTGGCTGTTATGGTTCAGTTTGTTGCAGTGTTGTCTCATACACCTAAAAGTTAGGGGTTTGATTCCAGGTCAAGGTACATACCAAGGTTGTGGGTTCAATCACCAGTTGGGGCGTGTGACAAAGGCAACTGATGGGTATTTCTCTCTCACATCAGTATCTCCCTCCCTCCCTCCCTCCCTCCCTCCCTCCCTCCCTCTCCACTTCCTTTCTCTAAGTAATATATGTAGAAAAATAAATAAATAAAAACATTACAGATACCATAGAAAAAAAACAAAAATATAAACAAATCAACATCTGTACTAAAACTAAGTGATAGTTATTCTCCACAAACCCCAAAGCACAAGTTGACAGAAATACACCATTGAAAGCTACAAGATCCTTATTCTATCATCATTTGTAGGGAGGAAGTGGGGAAAAACAAACAAAAAAAAAAGGTGTCTGATGGCACAAGAACAGAAAAATCCCCAAAATTTTATTAGGTAAATCTAATAACAGAAGCTAAAGGTGTTTTTGTATCTCAATTCATGGGTGAAGTAATTGGGTCCACTTCAAGATCTGAAGATCCTAAAAAGTCTAGGCCTTATGAACTTTTGAAATTATAAGACAGAGCAACACAATGAGAGAAATTGCCAGAAAAAACACAGGGGCAAAATAAATGGAATATTTGCTTGAAATGGGCTATTGAGCAGAGAAAGTATATCTCAGAAAGCAAGAGGCTATATTTCCTATCTCTTTTGATAAGTAACAAAGAGGGAGTGGTAATGGTTATTGCACATAACAAAAAGTGAAGAAAATTTAAATTTACTTTTTAAATGAACAACAGGAAAGGATATTGCCTAAATTTTATAGGAAGTTAAGAAACATTTATGAAAATGAACACAAAATAAATAAATCATTTAATTTTCTATTTATTGTCACGCTAAAAAAAGAAATATTGAAATTACTCAGAAATAGAAAGCCTCAAAAACGATTTAATTGGGGAAAAGAGAAAGTAAAACTAAGAGAAACAAAAGAGCAACCAAACACAAATAGTAATGTATTATATTTAAACTAGTGCACAAATTCATGCACAGGTGGGATCTGGCCAGCCGGCCTGGCACAATAGAGGTGGATCAGGCCTGGGCCTGTCGGGAGGAGGAGATGGCGGGAGGTTGGCCAGCCAGCCCACCCCGATCGGTGCCCAATCAGGGCTGGGCGGGCTGGGGGAAGGGGCCACAGGTGATTGGCTGGTGGGCACCGCCCCCAATTGTGATTGGGGAGTGGATTGGGGGTGAGGCCAACCATGGGGAGGGGCTGTGGGTGGTGGGTCGGCTGGCCCTGTCCCTGATCGGGGTGGGGGGGTGCGATCAGTGACGGGCCAGCTGGGAGGAGGGGCTGCAGGCTGATCAGGGTGGTGGAGGCCCATCAGGGGTTGGCCGGCCACGGGGAGGGGCTGCAGGAGGTTGGCTGGCCAGCCCCACCCCTTATTGGGGTGGGGGTGCGATCAGGGGCAGGCAGGCTGGGGGGAGGGGCGGTGGGCCTATCATGGTGGGGAGGGATGATCTGGGGTGGGGCTGGGGAGAAAGGGAGGGGCGTTTGACCACCTGCTCTTGATGGGGTGGGAGAGTCCAATCAGGGGCAGGCTAGCAGGGGAGAGGGGCTATGAGGTTGGCCGGCCGGCCCCACCCCATGATCGGTCTGGTTTGCTGGCTACAGTGGCCATCATAGCGACTGGTCATTAGGTCGTTATGGCCATTATGGTAGCTGGCTTCTTAAATATATATAGACCTAAGGGGAGAAAGAGATGATTAGAATATTTTAGGGGAGTATATGTATAGAATAAAGACAAAGAAATCCTCCATATGTACAATAGCAATTCTCAAGAAAGGAAACCAAAGCAAAGGAACAAAATAAAAAGCCATTATGACATTAAATTTTCCTGGAACTAAAAGCAAAGCCTGGAACTACATTTACAAAAGTACTCACCATGTGCTTAGGAATATTGCCCCAAAAAAGAAAATAGATTATTTTAGCAATGCTTTTTGCCAGCTATCACCAAGTAGCTTATATAAAACTCGGGGCCCGGTGCACAAAGTTCATGCACTGTGGGGGGTGGGGGTCCCTCAGCCCAGCCTGCCCCCTCTCACATACTGGGAGCCCTCAGGGCATGTCCTAATGACAGCTTAGGCCCACTCCCTGCTCCCCTTGGGGAGCAGGCCTAAGGCACAATCTGGCCTCCCTTTGTGGGAGGCGACAGGACTGATCAGGGGAAGTCACCAGCCCCATCACCCAGCTGCTGAGCCACTGCCAGTCACTGCAGCCACCAAGGTGTTTTCATCAACATGGACTCCAGTTCCTTCACCATGAAAAAATGACAACTTTCTTTAGGCATTTTCAAGATGTGTCTTTCATAGGATATGACATTTCTTTCTTCCTTTATTTTTTTTTTATCCTCACCTAAGGATATGTTTCCATTGATTTTTAGAGAATGTGGAATAGAAAGGGAAAGACAGAGAGAAACATCAAAGTGAGAGGAACACTTTCATTGGTTGCCCCCTGCATGAGCCCTGACCTGGGTCCCAGCCAGGGAGGAGCCTGCAACCTAGGTACATGCCCTTGGTCAGAATTGAACCCAAACCCTGTGGTGGGCAGGCCAAGGCATTATCCACTGTGCCAAACCAGCTAGGGCAGGATATGACATTTCTTAGCCCTCCAGCAGCTGACCTTCGTTTTTTTCTCCAGGAGTGTGGTGAAAAAACCTAGATCACCTTCTTGGATTCTTATTACCCAAGTTACTAAGAATATTACCAGTGGCGTACAGGGAGCTTAGCCAATGAGAGGTCAGAAAAGGTGTTTCTCTGTAGTTCATAGCGATTGTCGACTCAGCCCCTGACCAGTCCTAAAGCCTCGGGGCCTGGGCAGGGGCCCCCCATCTCCCTCCAATTGCTGTGAACTAAAGCCTCTGGCCGAAAACCCCCAGACCCTCCAATCACCAGCTCTGCCCCTCGGCTCTGATTGCAGGCTGGGCCCTGCCCAGGAGCCCCCGGCTAAGGCCCTTCCTGGGCTGCTCAGGGCATATGGGACTGAGTGACCTGAGTGCCGATGATGTTCCCTGGACCCAGGCCACTGGGTGCCTACATATGCAAATTAACCATCATCTTTGTTGGGTTAATTTGCATACTCATCCAATTGGCTGGTGGGCACAGCGGAATGACACCAATTTGCATATTTCTCTTTTATTAGTGTAGATACTTAAAGAAAGATAATCTGAACCAGGAATTATTTATATATATATAATTGATTTCAGAGTGAAAGGAGAGTTAGAAACATTAATGATGAGAGAATCACTGATGGCTGCCTTCTGCATGCCTCCCCCACATGCCCTTTCCACTGGGGATGAGCCCTTGACCTGGGCATGTGCCCTGACTGGGAATTACATTGTGACTTCCTGGTTCATAGGTCAATGCTCACCTACTAAGCCATGCTGGCTGGTCTGAACCAGGAATTTCTATTCAGCCATACTAACCATCATAAAAGGTATATATATTCACCTTTTTTTGTGATTACCATATTAATTCTAGTAACCATCTGCCACCAATGCAAAATTATCACAGTATTATTGACTATTAGAGGCCCGGTGCACAGATTCGTGCACAGGTGGGGATCCTTCGGCCTGGTCTGCATCCTCTTGCAATCCGGGGAACCCTGGGGGATGTCAGACTGCCAGTTTTGGCCTGATCCCCACAGGCAGGCCGAGGGACTCCACCAGTGCATGAATCCATGCACAGGGCCTCTAGTATGCATAGAAGATCTTTGGTTAATCTCTTCCCTCCCCCCTTCCCTCTGAGATTCATCAGTCTGTTCCATGGTTCCATGCCTATGGTTTCCACTCCTTCATTTAACATCTTTCCCCAGGTGGTCAATGTGAATCATAGCTACTGGCCAGTTGGCAGATTCAATTGTTGCTTAGGCTTTTATATATATAGACAAGAGGCCCAGTGCACGAATTCATGCATGGTTGGGGTCTGGCCGATTGGGGCCAGGTCTATTGGGAGGAGACGGTGGTAGGTTGGCCAGCTGGCCCACCTAGATTGGGACCCAATCAGGGCCAGGCTGATCAGGGGGAGGGGCTGTGGGCGATTGACTGGTGGGTCCTGCCCCTGATTGGGGTGGGATGGGTCTGTGGGTGGCCAATCCCACCCCCGATTGCCACGATTTTCACTCATCTCTGCATCCTCCCTAACCTCTGGCAACTGTCAATTTATTTTTTATTTCTGTGAGTTTGTTTTTGCTTCTTTTTATTTGTTTGCTTGTTTTTATTTTTCAATAAAATTCTGCATATAAGTGAAATTGTGGCATTCGTCTTTGTCTGACTTATTTCATTTAGCATAAAGCATTCTAGGTCCATCCACGTTGATGCAAATGCCAAGATTTTCATTATTTTTATTGCTGAATAATCCTATATAATAAAAGGGTAATATGCAAATTGACCCTAACAGCAGAACAACTGAGAATGGTCACTATGACATACACTGACCACCAGGGGAGAGATGCTCAATGCAGGAGATGCCCCCTGGCGGTTAGTGCGCTCCCACGGGGGAACTCTGCTCAGCCACAAGCCAGGCTGACGGCTGCTAGTACAGTGGTGCTTGCGGGAGCCTCTCCCGCCTCTTCAGCAGCGCTAAGGATGTCCAACTGCAGCTTAGGCCTGCTCCCTGCTGGCAAGTGGACATCCCCCGAAAGGCTCCCGGGCTGCCAGAGGGATGTCTGCCAGCTTAGTCCCAGTCCCCCGGAGAGTGGGCCTAAGCCAGCAGGTGGACATCCCCCGAGGGGTCCCAAACTGCGAGAGGGCACAGGCCACGCTCAGGGATCACCCTGAGCGCACAAATTTTTGTGCAACAGGCCTCTAGTATTTCATAAGAAGTTGTGATTATCTTCTTTTAAAAAAAATATATTTAACTTATTTTAGAAAGGAAGGGAGATGGGGAGATAGAAATATCAATGATGAGAGAGAATCATCTATCGGCTGCTTTGTGGGGATTGAGACCATAACCCAGACGTGTGCCCTGACCAGTTCATAGTTTGACACTCCACCACTGAGCCATTCCAGCTAGGCCTTATCATTTTCTTTATTTATCATCTATTGATGGACACCTAGATTATTTCCATGTCGTGGCTATTGTAAATAATGCTGTAATGAACATAGCAGTGTATATATCTTTTTGAATTAGTGTTTTTGTTTTATTTGGATAAGTACCCAGAAGTAGAATGCCTGGGTCATATGATTCTATTTTTAATTTTTTAAAATTAAGTTTAAAAGCAAATTTTAAATTTAAAATAGTGATAACAAATTTCTCCTCCAAGAAATGGAAAGATAGCAATATCTTTAAATGTAATTTCATAGTGTATTAAAATTAGAAAGAGAAGATTTATAAGCAACTGAGAGTATTAAATTGGAGAAAATAGAGATTGAGAAAAACATGGAAAATTGAAAAGATGTCTGAGGCAATATAATTTAAATTATCACTAGGTTAATATTTTAGAAGAATTTTATTCCATTTTCAGACTATCTGTGATAGTGTCAAACTGGGATAATGACCCATCAAAACTAAATTTCAGTTTCATTAAGTATATTTATTTCACAATGTTGGTAAGATTAGAAGTATTTGTTCATTATTAGAGTGTTTTTTATTTTTATTTTTTAGGTTCCTATTGATATGGCTTTCTTACATGTAGACAAATGAAGAGAGATTTTTCTGAATTATTTGTAGCAATTATGCATCTTGGGTTTCTATTTGTTGTGTTATTGGTACTCGTGAGGATCATGATAAATACTTTTAATATACTTTAATGGGTTACTGTTACAAGAAATTTGCACTGCCACAATAAAGACAGCATTTACATTAAATTACATTACAGACCTACAATTAAATAGAATGATGAAAAAATAAAAGCTCAGAGCAGCAGTTCTTTGGAGCCCAGAAAAATTATATTCCTTGATAAACAATTCAAAACGATCATCAGAATATATATATCAAATAAAATCATTTCATCTGTAATATCACTATTAAAGATTAATGATCTATACTTTAGAAAGATTGTTAAGTCTATATATTATTTTATCTTAATAAATTGCTGTAGTAATATATTTTGCCTTCAACATGTATTCATTGTGAATCATTTTAATTTTAAAGTTATGACTTTAAATAGGTCTATATGGCAAAAGTGTAGTAATTTATGGTTTCCTTAAAAAATTATTTAGAAGAATTTTTAATTTGTGCGTCAGCTAACTGCCATATGCTTGGAAATAGAATGGTAAATGATATTCCAAAAAACAAAAATGCATATTTTTCAAATATATTTTTAAGAATAGTATTAATAAATTGTTAGTAATATTAATTTAGTTGTCCTGTTTTTAAATATATATATATTTATTGATTGATTGATTCCAGAGAGGAAGGGAGAGGGAGGGAGAGAGAGAAACATTAATCATGAGAGAGAATCATTGACTGGCTGCCTCCTGCACATCCCCACACTGGGGATCAAGCCCACAACCCGGGCATGTGCCCTGACTGGGAATCGAGCCATGACTTTCTGGTTCATCAGTCTATGCTCAACCACTGAGCCACAACAACTGGGCTAGTTGTCCTGCTTTTATCTCTATATTAAAATCTACTTCCTTTGTACATTAAAATCACAAGTCAGCCCTGACCAGTTTGGCTCAGTGGATAGAGCGTCGGCCTACGGACTGAAGGGTCCCAGGTTCGATTCCGGTCAAGGGCATGTACCTTGGTTGCAGGCACATTCCCAGTAGGGGGTGAGCAGGAGGCAGCTGATTGATGTTTCTCTCTCATCGATGTTTCTAACTCTCTATCCCTCTCCCTTCCTCTCTGTAAAAAATCAATAAAATATATTTTTTTAAAAATCAGAAGTCATTACTTGTTTATTACAGTAATATTCAGTGTAGGTGTATAAGAGATATATAAGATCATCAGTGGGTGGAGTGAAGAGTAAATATTATAAATTATTTTCTTAATTTTTATGAAAATGATATTATTTGCTAAAATAATATACTAATTGAAATTGTATACATATATAATTTATCAATGTATTTTCTTTTATAAGGAGCACATGTCCAACAAATTATATTGTTAGAGGCATATGATCAATAAGCTTCAGAAAAGAATGTTCTAGTGCCTTAAAGATGCAAATAACTACATAAATGCTAAAAATAATGGTATAGTTTTAAACAACAATGGAATATAAGGTGAAAACATCTTGTTCTTTGTTTTTTTAGCAATAGTTATGCTTTATAGAATAAATTATTTTCACAATTAAATTTTAAGAACTAATTATGTAGCTATGCAAAGAATAATGATTATATAAAATATTCTCAAATTTATTATGATTTTATTCTGACTCAGACTTCATTCACATTGTAAATATATTGCTGACTGAAAATTTCATTTACATAAATTTACTTTCATGGATTTTGTTGATACTTTAGTGATAAATGTATTATAATAAATATAGTTTGTCTTTGATCTCTAAAAAATATATCTTTACTTAAGCACTTCAAAAGGAATACCACCATAGTTTTTGAGTAATTTTCTTTTCAAAATAAAGTTCTGTTTTAGGTCACACATTATCCATTAAACAAAAAATTATAAATTAGAAGCTGTGGTTATAATGCAAAGAAGATAAAACATTTTGTCAAGATATAATAGACAATAGCAGAAAAATTACAATTGAAAATAAAAAAGCAACGTTTGAACAATAATCTTAATTGTCTTTATAATATATATCCCACAAATAATTGACCCAGAAATTCATCACCTAGTAAGAAACCAATATAATATATAAAATTCTGGTTTACCTAGAAACTGAAACAGAGGAAGATAAACATATTATCTAGAGTTATTATTTAGATGCAAACAGATTGGTTAACTCAAATAGGCATTTAGTTTTGGGCAAACCTGATGATGTTTTAGAAAATGATACATTCACACTGCAGGTAGCTAATTAAGAATTTTTAATTCATAAAGAGAAACTTCATTTTCAACACCAATAGGAAATCTTCTAAAAGATGAAATCCTAACAATTCATTGAGAGCTTTTCTAATGATGTAGCATATGAACAATTTTGTTTGTGTTCATCAAGTATATAAAACTACTATTTTACAAATAATATTTAGTTCTTTCTTCAAGGGTCTTTCTTCCTCAGAAGTTTTGTTGCTATTTCTCTTAAATTCACATGAAAAGATTTATTTTCTTTTCATACACTCTAATTTTGCTTCTGTACAATTAATAGGACTAAAATGACTCTTGAAGGCCTTATGTAATGTGTTATGTTCATCTATTTTAAAATTTAACTTTTTTACATCTACATTTTAACCTTCAAAATGTAAATGCATTTAGGGTGACATCATTTTGTTGACATTAAAAAGTATGGATGTGCCTTTGTTTGGCAAGCAGATGACTGCTATTTGTCATGACACATTATCCTGTCACAGACATGCTATTTCAATACATTGAGAACCTCACAGTTTCTATGTATGCAGTGCAAATGAGAAATTGTTCTGTGTTCTATTTTATTTTCTTACAACTTGTAGGATGCTCTTAATCATAGATAAATTATGACAAATGTGTACTTCATAGCTCTTCCTATTCAGGAGTTGTCAAGGTGCATTGTTATTTTTCTAATTAGATTATTTAAGTAGTTAGTAATATTGGGATGAATCATATATTCTTTGAATATTTTGTTCTCTGTAATATTTACATTCTCTTTTAACTTTGAAAAACACATTAAATTTCTTACAAATGTATTAGTCTAATAGGTCAATGAAAAATATGTAAAGTTTTCTTTTATAAAATGAAAGATGATCCTTTAATATTAACATGACTATTAATAAATCCAAATTTTGTGATGCTATCAAAATATCTTTGGTTTTCCTGGGCAAACTGGACAAGACAGATTTCACCTTATGAATATGATTAAGAATGGCCAGAAGATAACACAATCAAATTGTTATCTTGGTTACTATAAGCAGTATACCAATGAAGACATGAAAATAAGCACTGGCCCAAGGGCTTCATTATCTTCCAGGAAAAATAAGTAAATTCTAATAAGTCACTCGGACATAGTTTCTGGTTGTTTTACCAGAATAAATTGTAGGTGTAAAAGAGGATTTATTGAAGGTCAAGGATATGTGTGATCACTTAGACTTATGCAGTGAACAGTAGTTATTTTGACTTAGACATAAAAAGAATTTATCTTCCTTTTTAGAATTATTCAAATTTTAGATCATGTTCAGCAATTTTAATCAGCCCCTATGTAAATGAGCAGCTCTATCTTTTTTTGAAGTAAAAGTATATATATATATATATATATATATATATATATATATACAAACACACATACATATATATAGTCAATTATATTTATATGCCCTACTGTGACCATGACTAAAAAAGAGAATATATATAGATGATATAGATATAGATGATGATATAGATATAGATATAGATATAGATATAGATATAGATATAGATATATAGATATGCTAGAGGCTCGTTGCATGAGATTTGTGCACTTGGGGGAGAGGGGTCCCTCAGTCTGGCCTGCACCCTCCCACAGTCTGGGAGCATCCATGGGGAGCAGGCCTAAGCCATCAGTCGGATAGCCTTAGTGCTGCCGCAGAGGCAGGAGAGGCTCCTGCCACCACTGCTGTGCTCGCCAGCCATGAGTCCAGCTTTTGGGCTTCTGGCTGAGTGGCGCTCCCTATGTGGGAGCCCACTGACCACCAGGGGGCAGCTCCTGCATTGAGTGTCTGCCCCTGGTGGTCATTGCCTGTCATAGCGGCCAGTCGTTCTGCCATTCTGTCAATTTACTTTTATTGTATAGGAGATATATATATCCTATATAATAAAAATGTAATATGCAAATGGTCATTACATAACAACCAACCACGTAATGACCGGATTACGGATCAGCAGGAGGTTGGAGCAGCGATCTATAAGCAGCTGGCAGAGAGCCACAGGAGGGGGCAGGGCAGCAAGTTATGAGGGGGGGGGGCAGAAAGGAGGGAGAGTGGGGGGAGCTATAGGAGGGCGAGGTAGCGGGCAGAGAGCTACAGGAGGAGTGTGACAGCGAGCTACTGAAGCTACTGGCTCACAAATTCATGTGGAGGGCTACACACACACACACACACACACACACACACACACACACACACTAGAGGCCCAGTGCATGAAATTTGTGCACTGACTGGGGGGTTGTCCCTGAGCCCAGCCTGCACCCTCTCTAACTCTCTAATCTGGGGCCCTTTGGGAGATATCCGGCTGCCAGGGGATCAGGCCTAACCAGCAGTCGGACATCCCTCTCACAATCCAGGACTGCTGACACTCAACCACTTGCTTGCATGCCTGCCTGATTGCCCCTAACCACTCCCCTGCCAGTCTGATCAACGCCTAACTGCTCCCCTGCAGGCCCGGTTGTCCCCAACTGCCCCCCCCCCCCCCCGCAGGCCTGGTCGCCCCTAACTGCCCTCCCCTGCTGGCCTGGTTGCCCCCAACTGCCCTCTCCTGCAGGCCATCTTGTGGTGGCCGTCTTGTGATGACGTGAGGGTGGCCATCTTGTGATGACACGAAGGCATCACACGAGGGTGCAAGGACTACCTACGCTTTTATTAGTAGAGATTTTATTTCAGATTCACATTTCAACAATGAAAGTTTGTCTTCATAGTTAAAATTTTATGATACATGTTCCTCTGCTCTCCATTTTATATAATTTTATCATGTTTTGGTAGCAAGTCTGATTATTCTGCTATCCAACTTAATCAGTTCCTGCCTAAAGCAGTTTCACCTTCCAGAAAGCTAGTGAAGATCACCACCGTGAATCCTGAGAGTACAGGCACAACTTACAGGTGTAGTGTGGTCCTACATTGGCAGATTTGTGAGAGGGAGCGGAGTCTATCTTGTTGTTTTGCTTTCTTGTCAATTTGGTTCATTTGCTATATCTTATAAAATAGAAACCAGTAATGGAAAATGAGACAAGATTAGAGAATGAAAATTACTTGATTAAAAATAATTAAAAACCTAGATGAATTGGTTACACCAACATAAAGTTGTTTTCATTTGATTTGTTGAATGATTTTTATTAAGATATTTTATTTTTTTTATTTGTTTGTTTGTTTATTCCTCATCTGAGGATATTTTTTCATTGATTTTTGAGAGAGTGGAAGGGAGGGGGGAAGACAGTGAGAGAGAAACATCAATATGAGAGAGACACATCAAATGGTTGCCTCCCACAAGGGCCCAGAATAGAGCCTGCAACTGAGGTATGTGCCTTTAACTGGAATCAAACCCCAGACCTTTTAGTCCACAGACAGATACTCTATCCATTGAGCCAAACTGGCTAGGGCAGGACATATTTTTTCAAAGTAGCAAAATTTGAGTAAGAGAAATGAAGGTTCTACTTTGACTTCATGTAATGTTGGGTGAGAGACACTGCCTTAGAAATGGTAACATGTTACCATTTATTGTGAATACAGTTATGGCCACTGTTTACGGCCGAGCATCTCTTTGGATTGCTCAGTGTCCCGGGCTGTTTGGTCAGTACACATCACTGATTGATCATTACTCATGCTCTACTAGCTCTGAAGTACTTGAATGTCACCCTTGATCAGATATTTCCTGTTAAGTATGTATGTATAAATATATACATATTATAATTATGTATATATATCTTTTATTTTCTCATCCACATACTTTATTAGGCCTTTGCCAAAGCTAACAGTTACCAAATATTTCTTCTAGTATGGCCAGAACTAAATTTATACTCTAGAATATGAGTGCAAATTAGAGAGCCTCCTAAATTATTTCCAGAAATTATTGATGTGATAAAACTTTTTTAAATGGTTGAATTTTATTATCTCACTTCATTTTACCATTGAATATATCCCAGGTTGAAAGTTGAAATCCCCAAGGATAAGCCAGTAGGACCACAGGAAACGAAAATATCTGTTTAGGGGGGAAAGTGAAGGAAAAAGAAACGACTCTTTTTGAGAAAGACTCTTCCTTAGTTGTCACTATTTGTGTTCTTTCTGGGTTCAGCTATTCAGGTTAAATGATTGATTGAAAAAGCATCCTTGGAAATCTAAATCCAAGTAAGGGGTGCCCACTGGAAGGACTTCAGAAGAAAGGCTAATGACTTTAAGCATAAATGGCACCATCCATCTTTGCTGACCCTGGAGTGAAATAATTGAAATTATCAGAGCAGGATGGAAACTGCTCAGACAGTTTAGCCTTTATGATTCGAGAGGGAATGCTAATTGTACTTACCCTAAGAGAAATTTAGAAATGACTATTAAATCTATCTAATTTTCGGATCTGTGGATAATACTTTTGGCTGTTATCAGTAGGATTGGAAAATATAAAGGCTTTCCTATATTTTCATGCAAATTTACATCTTGATGAAACTGCTATTTTTGCCCTCTATATGGGCCCTACTTTGTATTTCTGAGTACCTAACCATAAAATCAGAGGCAGAACAGGTGAGTGGAACGCAAAGATTCTCAGAGTTTGGTCTGGAGCTCTGGAAATGGCCACTGCACTAGGGGGAAGATCACAGGACCTTTGGATGAAAGGCTGATTATGACTAAACTGATTCTGATCAGATGTTTTTACTAGAAGAAGGTAGAACATGTAGTATATTAATTAAGGTACAGAATGGAGGGTGAAAAAATACTATAACAGATGTGTCTCCATCACTTTTTCTTTAAATCTTGCAAAGCTAAGTGGACCAAGATGTGGGTTCTAAGAGGCTAGGCGACATGTATAAAGCTACATGACTTTAAATATTTTACAACACCGGACCTCAGTGACTTTATCTGTAAAAGTCAGGTTGCATAAATAGGAAATTCTTCTTATTCTATAATGTAATAGGCACGCTATGTGTGTACTAATTTATAATTTTAGCAGCTTTAAATATTACTGAATTAGTGCTACAGTAATAATTTAATTATATATTTTTGAAAGATACAAAAAGCAGGAAAGAATCACTTTTTAAAATATGCCTGTTGTTGTGTTAGTGTCAAATATGTCCACCCTGAATGCATTTTCTGGTCATAGTTTGTCATCATAAATGTTTCAAGCATTCCTGGAAAACATTCCAGGGTGGTTTTGTTTTTTTTTTGGCCCAAACAGAATCTCACAGTAAGACAACAAAGATTGGGAGGCTAAAGGAGAATAAATTTGCAAATATATCTTTGTGTATTATTAAGAATCTTCCTAAATGAAACCAGATTCTTATTGTTTTCTTATATAGTATGATTTATACAATTCATTAAATAGATGACAGTTTTATGACCAACTATCAAAAATAATTGCATTCAAATGAAAATATTTCATGAATTATCTGACTAGACAGAAGTAAAATCTAAGATTTTTTAGTTCAAGAAAGAAGTGATTTTACAGTCCAAATTAAGTGTTCAATATTACTTAAAAATGAGAGATTATTTAGTTAATCTTTGTTATGCTAGTCAAATTAGTTAGGTTTCATGTTAAATTAAACTTTTAGGTATTTCATTACCATATGCATTAAATTATCCTTTTTTTCTGTTATTAATACTCTATTTAGCCAATAATGTTATAAAATATGCAAAAGAAAACAGATACAGCAATATATGCCTACATTTCCATGTAAGTTAACTGTTATTCACAAAACAACTTGGAGCATGCATTTTGACTAATTGTAGGATTCTCTTTATAAAACCACAATTAAAATAATTAATAAAAAAGCCAAGTCAGAAAGAAAACCCATGTCTATGCCTGGGAAAACATGAGTAAGATCTTCCAGCACACTTATCCCTTATTTACAAGAAACAATAAAACCAAAAAGTTAGTATAATTGATTCTTATTAAACATATTTAAACTAATATATTGAAGAGTGGGAGGAAAATGTACATAACTCCATGATGGTAGAGATACCACCTAAGAATTATATGGAGAAATAAGTAATACTTTTATATAATTATACATTTACAATGAGAACACCCACCATGAATTTAATCACAAGTTTTATCAATATTCTTTTAAAATATTAATTATTAGTATCATTTATATGTGGCTGCAACAATCCATGTACTTGTTAGATCTTTCCCTATGTTCTTAGCAGCATTATTTACAATAGCTAAAATTTGGAAATGGCCCAAGTGACCATCTAGATGAATGGATTAAAAAGTTGTGAGACATTCACACTATGGAATACTATGCAGCTGCAAAAAAGAAGGATCTCTTACCCTTTGGGACAGCATGGATGGGCCTGGAAAATATTATGCTAAGTGAAATAAGTCAAACTGAGAAAGACAAATATCACGTGCATTCACTTATTTGTGGAACCTAGTGAACAAAATGAATTGCCCAACAAAATAAGACCCGAAGCAGGGAGGCATGGAACAGACTGACATACCTCAATGTGGGGTTGGGGGAAATGAGAAGAAGTAAACCAAAGAACTTAGGTACTTATGTGCATAGCCCATGGGCATGGGCAATAGAGTAGTGAAGACCTGGAGGGATGACTAGGGGCTGGGAGAAGAGGTGAGAAAAGGGCGCAAATGGGAGATATCTGTAATACTATCAACAATAAAAGTATATTTTAAAAACTAAAGATTAAAACTCTTAGTGAGACTGTAACCTTGGAAACAAGCGTGAAGAGAAGGAGAGGGATATACTTGTCTTCTTCTCATGGCTGCAAGCTTCTCTCAGGCCTGCTCCCAGATTTGAAACCTTGTTATGCCACTTGCTGTGTCAGTGACCTGTGGTGAAGTCTTTAGTATTTTTGTGCTTATAAAAATGTTGATATTGACAGCATGGTGATACTGTGTGAATGATGCCCCAGTGTTAGGTATTGCACTGTCAACAGAGAGAGCCACCCTCACTGAATTATTGTAAGGTATAGACAAGATAAAATTTGCAAAAGTACATAGAACAGGGTCTGAAGGTCAGTTAATAATAAATGTTGCATCATTATTGTTGGTGGCTGCACACGTAGCCCCTGTCATCAGGGACGGGGTAGAAATGACTTCAAGCAGGTTCTTGAGTGACAACTTTGAACAGAGAGAAAGGATTGGTTAGAATTATGATGTGTCTCTTGAATCTCTCAGAAATACTTGGTGAGGAAGGAAAAAGGCAGATTTTACGGGAGGATACTTGGGTATCTTGTAGGTGTTAAGTGTAGGCAAACCAGAGATTTTGGATTTTTGCCGTTAATGCTAAGATTTCTTTTTTAAAACACAGACTGGGTCTGGGGAGGAGCATTTCAGGTAGAGGGAAGAGCTAATGCAAAGACCAGAAGTAAGGTACTTTCTTGGTATGTCTGAGATATTTAAATAAGTTTTCCTGGAATGTGATGAGTAGAGAGAAGTGTTAGAAGATGAGGTGAAGTGGGATGTTTAAGACAGAAAGAAGAGTCTGGATTTTGCTCTAAGTGAAATGAGAAGACTTTAAATAGACCCTATTTATATTTTTGAAACAAACTCTCTGTTTAAGGAAAATGTCTGTGGGTGAACCAGAGTGAAAACCAGGTAACTCGTTAGGAAACTGCTACAATGATCAAGCAACATAGTGGTGGGTTGGAATAGGAGACTAGGAGAAAGAGAAATACATGACTTTTTTAGTATCCAGAGGCCTTATAGATGCATGTGGTTAATTAGTGAGTAAGACCAAATAATAAAGGTAATTCCTGAATTCTTAGGGTAATATGAACAATTGTTATCTGGTAGGGCTGTACCAGATAGTTTAGTTTTAGGTTACTTACAGACATTCACATGCAAATGTCAAGAATGGAGTTATGAGTCTAAAGATCTGGGTAAAATCAGTTCCTTGGTTCAAGTCAAGAAGCATTTACTGGATGCCATTTTCTGTCCGCTTACTTTCTTTTTTAAACTTTTTCATTGATTTCAGAGAGGAAGGGAAGTGGAGAGAGAGATAGAAACATCAATGATGAGAGAGAATCATTGATCAGTTGCCTCCTACACAGCCCACACTGGGGATTGAGCCCACAACCCCAGGCCTGTGCCCTGACCGGGAATGGAACCGTGACCTCCTGGTTCATAGGTCAGTTCTCAACCACTGAGTCACGCCACTCAGGTTCTGTCTGCTTACTTCATGTGAGTACCTCCTGCCACTTTCTTTTTGTTTAGGGAAATATAGTCCTAACTTTGTTTGTAGGTCATTTAAAATCTGCACTACTCTTACAAACAGTTTTAGCAACTTTATTTGCTTAACTTATTTCCTCAGAGTACTTTTGATAAAGTTCATAAAGAGGCTGTAAATAATAAACTAAAACACAAGATGATACATAGCTAACATTTATTGAGTACTTAGTATGCATCAGGCAATGCTACAAGTGCTTTGAGAGGTCTGTTATCAAATTTAATCATCACAGCAGACCTAAAGATTAGCTTCTAATAAAAATAGGAAATCAGCACCATGAAGGTAAAGAACTCCAACTAGTATACTAGCCAGGGGTATTAACGGTGTCACTGCCATTAAATCCAACCTAAAATTATGTTTTCTATCACGTATTTTATATTATTCTAGTGATTAAAAAGGAGAAAACATACTGGTTTTTCAAGGGAGGTAGGTATTTTCCTAGTACTATATAATGAAAGTATTTTTCCATATGGAATATTATTTTGGGAATATTGCCTTGCCATATTTCAATAATTTTACCATGCATGTTTTTCACATCGCCACACTTCTGATTGAAATGAATATTGCAGTAATGAAAAAACAGGGAGCAGCATGATATAGTTGTCATTATCCATGGGCTTCAAAACTTTACAGAAAGTGTTTTTGAAAGAAAGCCCTGGGAACAGTAGTGAAGCACTCTTAAGAAATGCTGATTCATCAAATATTCCTGCTGGCTGGGAGATCCTATTGTGCGGTGGGGTAGACTGTACCAGTGATCCAGTTCTTCACCCTTCTCTGTATTAACCCCTTTACAATGTCACTTTGCAGTGTCCACTTATGATGACACTGGACCCCTATTGGACCAATAGAGGGTTAGTGTACATGATATAAACAGAGCTTGAAAAGGAGCTTATTTTCTTGCATGCATGTCATCAACATAAGAACATTCTACAGTAGCCTGCTAGTGGTGAGACACATGTGTTGATGAGACACACAACCAAAGACAACCTCTACCAGTCAATAGCCAGTTAACTCCCAGATCTAAGTAGCCCTAACCAACATCAGCAAAGCTATGTAGCCAACATCCAGTGAACTACAGATACATGTAAACAAAGCTTTGTTGTTTTATGCCTTTGAATTTGGGGAATTTTGTTACTCAGCAAAAGTTAATTAATATTTATGGGAGGAAAAACAGATATCACTGATTCTAAGTCAAAAAATGATTCAGGAAATTCTTTCCTTTCACTGTGTGAAATTCAAATGTGAAAAAGTTTTAGGAATATCTGAACCATTTTTTTGCTAATATTTTAATTTTTTGCATTTGCACAAGAGATATATAATGTAAACAGGTCTTTCTAAATAAGTATAAAAGCACCCTCGCCAGTGTAGCTCAGTTGGTTGGATGTCAACCCGTGCACTGAAGGGTTGCCATTCGATTCCTAGTCAGGGCACATGTCCAGGTTGAGGGCTTGATTCCCAGTTGATGTTTTTCTCTCCCTCCCTCTCTCTCTCAAAATCAATAAAAAATGTTTAAAAAATCTAAAAAGTACTCTGTCAGTAATATAAAATAAAAATTGTGTGGAAGAAGAAAGCAATATTTTGAGGTTAAATTTCAGCATTTTTCAGTAGTGCATGACATATAGTTGGGCAGTACAATTGATAATGCCTTTATATGACTTGAAAGTGCACAATTGTGTTATTTCCTTGTTCATTTCTTACTTTGAAAGGCAGAGGCTACCTCATATATATCATTGGATCAATCTTACCTAGTGTAGTGACTTGCACACAATTAAGTCAGTAAATATTATCTAATCTGTTTTATATAGCAAAACATTAATTATTAATTAGCATGGCCTCCTGTCACTGTCTCTTTCATATAATTAAATGGACTTCAGTATTAAAGTGAAAAGTTATCAGTTATTTCATCTTCTTTTAATATAGAAGGATGATATGAGGAATAAGAAAAAGATTTTGGAGGTTGGCTGAGAAATTCATTTTAATTATTTCAAAATATTATTTATTGGACATTCAATTTTAATGTGAATGGAAATAAATTTACTTTGCATACAAAAATTCATTAGTTAAAATGTATTCTTCTATCATGAAATATTTATTATTGGTTGCATGTCACTAAGCTGCATAATTGTTTACTTTCAGGTTTTATTTTCATGTACATTGTGTAATATTAATTATCGATATAGTGTTTATGGTAATAATTTTGTCAGCATAACAGGAAGAATCATAAGGTCCATTTCTACCTGATTCATTCTACATGCTAGCTGCTCCTACAGTTCAGCATTTGTGATTCTGAACAGATGGCAGAATCCTGTTAAGATCAATTCAATTTTTTTTTTCATTTCTAGTCCATTTTTAAGGGGGACCATAAATTATCAAAGTGTTATAATCAATATAAAACTGCTTACTTATTTAATAATGAGCTCTTGATTAGAAAGCACAAAGTGAGAACCTGTGTGGGTAAATTGAAACACACAGCACCAAAGTGAGAACCTGGAATAAAAGACACAGATGTGTTTATGTTTGGAATACTGGAGGTGGTGTATTTAGGCCTCAGTTTTTATTTATGTGTACGTTTCTCTTCATTATTTTTTAAAAGGTGAATTTCAAAAAAATTTTGTTTAGTTTGGGTATTCAGTGTACAAAAGTTTAACAAATTCTCATGTATTAATACCTTAATGAAAACTATAAAAATTATTGGTTATTTGTGTCCTTTGTCATATGTCCCTATGTGTTTAGTTGACTTACAATTTTCAATCACATTTTAAATATACTTTGGTAATAATTTTTTCATAAAATATTTCACTTTGCATGATCCTAATAATAAGCTAAATTAGAAGTGTTTTAATTTTCAAGAAAGACTTGGCTTACTTTTTATAAGAGCTCTAGGGTTTGCTAAATTTAATATAAAGTTAATTACACATAACATTTAAAAACCTCTACCTTCTTATTCTGTGAAACCAGGTACTTTGAATAATATGGCAGAGTAAAGGAGTTATGAGGACTGCCCAATTGATATAATTATAAAAATTGGACAAAATATTTCAAAGAAACTATTTAAAGATGCCATTAGGGTTCTAAAAATCAGGAGAAGATGGAAGAAAATTAATTCTCTAAAAAATTGTAACTGTAAGGCAAAAGGATCATGACATATTTATATAGATAAACAGTTTTATTTTAGTCAACATCGCCTGTCTTAACTTTTTTTTAATGTTATTGTATCCCTGTGTTTTGTTTAGATTTCTTATAAATATAAAAAAGGTGCTTTTTTAAAAAAAATCCCAATCAGATAACTTCTGCCTTGCAATTTAGGATTTTATGTTGCTCATTTATATATTTAGACCTTTCTATTATCATTCTTAGTTATCCTAATTTGTTTTGCTTTATTATACTTGTTTCCATGTGGGGCGCGGCCAGAGTGTTTTGAACAGGTTCAAGACTTGGACTGATGAGAGGGCACAGTCCTCTCATGGTCACGTGCAAGTCCCAGGTTGGATGGCAGAGCCCTCCCAGCACAATTATAGCCAACAGCTATATGTAGTTGTAAGCTTGAGCCTGTGGTCCGAACACTTGGCCCCACGTGCCTGCGTGATAGAGTCCAGGTGCATGTAGTTGAGTGGGAATGAAACCAATGAGAATGTTGTAAACAACTTGATCATGCCCTTACTTTGCCTCGTGGCATCTGCTATAAAATAAAGACAGGGCTTGTGGGCGTGGTTGCTGTCTCTCTCCATCAGAGAGAGCAGCGTCCCACCAGACTCAGCTTTCGTTCCCATGTCTGTCTTTTCTAAGCCTTTCATCGCCCCCACTCAGGGTCACTGAACCAGGCTGAGCTCTCATGGCACATAAGGCGCCCTGGGGCTGAATATGCCATGGCCTTGCCGGCTCCCCACATTTCCATTTTATCTTATAAATTTTAATTAGAAAGTTATAATCATTTCTTTTGTTCAAAATGCGTTTGAATGTTATATTCTCTATATTAAACTTTATTAGTTACCTTTGCAATGTTTACTATGCTCACTTAAATGATGAAATTAAGCCGTAACCGGTTTGGCTCAGTGGATAGAGCGTCGGCCTGCGGACTGAAAGGTCCCAGGTTCGATTCCGGTCAGGGGCATGTGCCTTGGTTGCGGGCACATCCCCAGTGGGAGGTGTGCGGGAGGCAGCTGATCGATGTTTCTAACTCTCTATCTCTCTCCCTTCCTCTCTGTAAAAAATCAATAAAAATATATTTTTAAAAAATGATGAAATTAAATAATATTTGAACTCCCACCTATAAGCAATAGAAGGGACTAAGGACACTTACTAGTAAGTATTCCCATTGAATCAATGGGTTCCAGTATTTTAGATCTGTGCATGTGTTGTGTATGCATGTATTGTAGTGTGTGATGTGTTCTAAACCATCCTTTAGGCATTATTATTGTTGTTATTGTTATTTTAATATAGTCTGTATTTGATTAAACTTATAATTATGTTTACATATTTCATTGCTCATTCCTCCTTCTCAAAGTATATATTTTTTAATTTCTTTGGAAAAAATATTGATGGATAGTTAGCTTTTCTTCACCTAAAAATGTTTATCTTGTTGACTTTTATGTTTAATTAGGAGCCAGTCCCTCATGGTGCAACTGTGATGTTAAGCTAATAGGCCTCTATTTTTTTTTTCTCATCTTATATCTCTGTGCTACATTTGGGATATTTTCTTCAGTGTCTAGTTATCTGTAATGCTGTGTCTCATCTTAAGATTAGTCCATCAATTGAATTTTAAATTTCACAACATTTTTATTTCAAAAATTTCTGGTTTGACTCAGTGGATACAGCGTTGGCCTGTGGGCTGAAGGGTCTTGGGTTCAGTTCCGGTCAAGGCACATGCCTAGATTACAGGCTCGATCCCCAGTAGCGGCGTGCAGGAGGCAGCCAATCAATGATTCTCTCTCATCATTGATGTTTCTATCTCTCTCTCTCCCTTTCTCTCTGAGATCAATAAAAAAATATTTTTAAGAAATTATATTTTATGATTTTAAAATCTGCTTTATTATTGTTTATTTTTATTCTATATCTATGGTTTTCATTTTCATATTTTACGTTGCAATATTATAAAATATAGTTATTTTATATTTTTATGGGTAATTTCAAGATCTAAAAACTTTAATTTCTATATGTATTTGTTTAACTTTTTAACTCACTTGCAATAGGTTATTTTTAATGTTATTGATATTTAAATCTAAATTTTATCCCTTAAAGATGTTCCTTCCTTTCTAGTGAACTCATAAAAATATTGAAAAATAAGTCTGGCCGAAACCGGTTTGGCTCAGTGGATCTAGCGTCGGCCTGCGGACTGAAGGGTCCCAGGTTCGATTCCGGTCAAGGGCATGTACCTGGGTTGCGGGCACATCCCCAGTGGGAGATGTGCAGGAGGCAGCTGATTGATGTTTCTCTCTCATCGATGTTTCTAACTCTCTATCTCTCTCTCTTCCTCTCTGTAAAAAATCAATAAAATTTATTTTAAAAAATAGAAAAAAAAAGAAAAATAAGTCTGTTGTCATTTGTATGGGACAATTGATATTTTAGGGAAATAGGTATTTAAAAGACATAATCCTTCATACTACCAAAGCATATTGGGATAATTTTTTTATAGTAACAGTAAATTGTAATGTTTCCTTTTTAAAAAATTTTGGAGTATTGTAGTGGCTTCACAATGATGGTGGACTTGGGGTGGTAAACACACAATATAATATACAGATGATAAACTGTAGAATTGTGTACTTGAATCCATATAATTTCATTAACCAATGCCACCCCAATAAATTCAATTACAAAAAGAAAAAGAAAGATATGTTTGTTTTGAATTGCTGAAAAAAAGATGATGATGGTAGAAATAGTAATACAAATGATAAGGTTAATAGCAATAATGTCAGTGTATGACTGTTACATTTGCATGTATAACTGATTATCTTTCTTATAGTAGCCATTTTGCAAATGTTACTTTGCTGATTAGGAAGAAGAGCTGATTGAAAAGAAATTTACTATTTATTTTCAGACATAGCACAACCGATAAATGTCCATTAATGTCAGATTTATGCACCAGGAGCATTAAGAAATTGGCAGCAGACCCTCAGATCTCTTAAGTGAATTTTGAAAATGAGTGTGTTTTGCCTTTACCTAAGTTAAAAAAAAAGACAGACACAATTATCAACCATGAAGGTAAAATATTTCCCACTGATTTATTTGTTTATTTAATAAGAGTAATATTTCAATTGGGTAAGTGATTTTTCCTCTTTATTTACTATATAAAATTCATCTATTGGGGTATAAATTTTATTAACTGAGTTGGAAGAGCTCTATGTTGTCTACTTTGGTAATATTGATTTAACTAAAAAAAAATAAAATGGTGGTATTTTAGGAAGCAATAGTAATATATTTTGCTAATAACACATGCTACATATAGCAACTGATAATTGATATTAATTGAACAACTTCAGCAAGCCTTAATTCAATACACATTTACTGTGTTAAGTTATGCTTTTCTTATTATTGATTTTAAGTCAATGCTCTCTATTACATCCATTGCCATGGTTACTTAAACATTTTAATATAATTTTTTTTATGGAGCGGTCAGGTCAGAGGGAGATAGGGTTAGTTCTATGAATGTTGTATTATGGGTAATCAATACTAATAAATATAAATCTTAGCTCAGTGATCCTACCAGAATGCCTATATTTTACTCACTGACAATGTCTGGAGAAATGATTCTCCCCAGTGTGAAATTTTAGGTGAAATTGGTACGTTATTCTTCAAATCATTAAAGTAAGCAAAGTTCTAACATCCAAAGACTTTATTTGTTTATTATTTATTTATTTATTTATCTGAATTTTGGAGGGTTGCATTGGTTAATAAAACCGTATAGGTTTCAAGTGTATGATTCTATAATACATCATCTGCATGCTGCATGATCTGCTCACCACCCAAAGTCAAGTCTCTTTCTGTCATCATTTATCTCCCCTTTTCCCTCTAACAATTCCCCCCACCCCCTATTTTAAAGTGATAATCCAATAGATAAGAAGACTAGTGATCTCCTAAATCTATCAAGTGTTCTGTCAGGTTAATTTGCCTAATTCTTTTATTCCTTCAGGGTTGGGAAATTTCTTTTTAATGTAATTTTGTTTTGTTGTTTTATACATTCTCTTTTTTTAGTAAAAGCCTTGTCAGATAACCCACTTTTCTTTGACCTAAGTATGAAATAGATGTGTCAGTAATAAGGACAAAGAAAATTGAAACAAAAACTCAACTTTTTACCTCTGCGGTTTGTTCACTTGTGTCATTTTAGTTCATCTTCTGTGTACTGGCTGGGGCAAAAGTAGATTTATAGTCATTCATATGAAAAATAATACAATAATTAATAAATAATACAAGAATAAACTATGCATTCCACGTACTCATAACTGCAAACCTACTTTCCCCCACCCTGTGTGGCATTATGTGCGCACAGATTCTATTGGTCATATTTTTTGGAAAGGCCAAATTACTCAATTCATATTTTTTTTTAAAAAAAGTAATGTGAGTAGAGTCTATAAATAGCTTGGGTTAACATTCAGAAGTGAATGTATTTACCAAGTGTCAAAAAATGTATTCTTATTGAGACTATGTTCCATGATATTGTCACTGAAGCTTGCTTTGCTGTTATTGTTGTAAATCTTGGTTTTCTGTTGTGTTTTTTGTTTGTTTGTTCCATTCAGGACAATTTTGAGTTCTTATTTTAGTAGTTATTACCCTCTCACAAGTATTTTCTGTTATTTTGAAAAATATTTTAATTTTTCTAACATATTCAGTGTTTCTAACCAGTGTCACATAAAGAGGAGTCCAATTTATAAAGAACAAATGATTGTAAGGCTTTCAATTTTGTGGACAGTGGTTTTTATTAATTAAATATATTGGGGTGACATTGGTCCACATGATCATATAGGTTCCAGGTGTGGGTTTCTATGTTATAAGATCTGTATATTGTGCCCTGTGCCCACCACCCAAAGTCAGTTTTGTGTCATCAACTTAAGTAGTAGATTTCCTTAGTGATCCTCCAAATATAAAAATAATGTGTTACCTTCTATGATGAAACTCTGGGTATATTTGATGGTTTTTAAAACTTTAAACCAGAGATTACTGACCCATTAACTCCACTAATTAGGCTGAAACCTAATTTGCATGTTCTTTAAGGACTTTGCCCTTGAGTTTCTCATCTACTTTTATATTTCACTAATCATTTAAATTGTACTTCCCAAGTAAGGTGACTAAAACAGAGTAAGCTTCTCCAATAATACTCTGAATGGTGTAAGAAAGGCTTGCTTCTCAATCACCATATATCAGTTTTGATTCATAAGTGTTGTTACCTTTCCAGCCAATATGCCTTTTGACAATTTTTCCTTCTTTTAAAAATGCATTTCTTTGTATGTCAGCAGACCATGTTTCTGCTGAATTTTAGACAGATTTAATAGTACCAGCTTTTAATAATAGCCAAATTATTTTTGTTATTGAAGAGCCATGCTTTTGCAATTTTGCATTATTTGAAAACTGTTAAACCTATACTTGATTAAATCCCACAAATCTGTATGATGCTGGATTTGATACTTCTATTTCCCTTTCCCATTATTTCATTATTTGATACCAAAGTTGTAATAAGTTGTCTTTCAGTTTAATTCTGAAGTCCATTCTCATTGTTGCTAATTTTCTCTTTTTAATCCTCACCCGAGGATATTTTTCCATTGATTTTTAGAAAGAGTGGAAGAGACAGGGAAAGAGAAATATCTATGTGGAACATATCAATTGGTTGCCTCTGGCATGCGCCCTCACCAGAGCCTAGGTCAGGGAGGAGCCTACAACCAAGGTACATGCCCTTGACTAGAATCCGAAGTCCAAAGCTCTATCCACTGAACAAACCGGCTAAGGCATAATTTTTTTAAAAATATATTTTTTATTGATTTCATAGAGGAAGGTGCTGGGGTTCTTGTTCCAGCATCTAGAAGGGTTCAACAATCTGGAGAAAGGCTGTGTGTAACTTAGGTAAGAGTCCAGAGACTAAGCATAATTTTGAAAGGCATTTGGGGGTCAGAGGAGCCTAGCTAAAGAAACTAAGATCTTCTTGTCTCAGGACCCCATGCTTTTTATTAACACAGATTGTCCTGAGGCAAGGCAGAGATATACACTTCAAAGGGTCCGGTTTTGTATACAGGGTCCATTGTCAGAATGGGGAGAATTAGCCTACGGCTGTTCAGGTGTTTGGCCAGTAGGAGGCAATAACGTAGATTAAGATGCCCTGAGCTGTCTGGCAGCAAACAATCAATTTAACGCATCCTTTTCAGGTTTGGGGAAATGCCTTGCCACTCCAGATTTCAGCCCTGCTGAACATGCTGGAATTGGCTTCTGGCAGAAAGGAGAGGGAAAGAGATAGAAGCATCAATGATGAGGAAGAATCATTGATCAGCTGCCTCTTGCATATCCCTCACCAGGGATCAAGCTGCAATCCGGGCATATACCCTACACGGGAATTGAACCAAGGACCCCTCAGTTTGTAGGCAGATGCTCTATCTACTGAAACAAATCAGCCATGGCAGGGCATAATTTTTAACAATAATGGGAGATGGTAAAGAGTTTTGAATTTACATTCTAATCAAATTAACATACTTCGTTGGACTCTGTTGAGAAGGATTCTGGGGATACTTTTGAGTTTAGCACAAATAAAATTAAGAACAAGTAGTGATACTATATACTATGGCTGTGTAACTGAGAAAATGGTAGAATTTTGCTCTACATTTGCCTGTCACTTAATCTAGGTGAATGTTTCTGATTTTTTTGAAACAAGAACTCTCAGTAAGAATTATGTTTTACAACATGACCCAGCACACACCCACACAAACATACACACACACACACACACACACAGGCACACACACACATAATTGTGGTAGGATGAATAATAGCCCCCAAAGAGGTCCACATCCTAATAAACCTGGAGAGTGTAATGTAGTTATCTTACATGGTAAAAGAGATTTTGCAGATGTAATCAAGGTGAGAATCTTGAGATGAAGAGGATGTGCTGGATATCCAAGTGGGCCCAGTGTAACCGCAAGTGTCCTTATGGGACAAAAATAGATATTTTTCCTGATTAGAGTCAGGAAAAATAAATGTAAATATGTAACGAGGAGGTGTGAAATAGAAATAGAGGTTGGAGTGACATACTTTCAAAATGGAAGATGGGACCATAAGCCAAGGAATGCAAGCAGCCTCTAGAAAGTGGGAAAGGCAAGAAACTGTTTCTCCTCTGAAATCTCCAGAAGGAATGTAGCCCTGCTGACACCCGGGTGTGTAGACTTCTGGTCTGAAGAACTTTAAGAGCATATATTTGTAAGTTTCAGGTAAAGTATTACAGCAGCAATAGGAAACCGATACAATAATATATAATTGAAACATAAATTTTATCAAATAATACTAGGGGTGTGTGTGTGTGTGTGTGTGTGTGTGTGTGTGTTTACCAAACCTTACTATATGTCATGCTCTTTGATATTATGATTCTATTGTATTCTATTCTCTTTCACTTTTTAAAGTGTCAGTTGAAATCCAATAAACTGTTGTATTGACTTATAGTTTGATGCACCAATGATCTGTTACGTGCACTTTAAAAACACAGGTCTAAATTTATTTTCTTATTTTTTTTATTGTTCTAAATCTTACTTAAGATTGGTTATAAATATTTAATCTTAGATTCATAAATTTTTCCACTTTTAAATCATGGCACAGTTGTTGTTTTTAATTTTTCTCATTCAGTATTTCTGCCTATAAAAGTGGCCTTTCAAAGTTGCATATCTTATTTGCAAACACACCTGCTGTAAACATAAATTTTATAGATTGAGTCATTAGGTCAAGTGATGCATTTACTTATTAAAAATAGTTTAAAGTATTAGTTTGCATAGAAGCCATGCTACGAAATTACTAATGTTGAACCAAAGAATCATGAACCTTATAGTCATAGATCATATTTTAGTGAGAATTAAAGACTGTTTTCTTTCTAGATAGTTTATATATTTTTGCTTTTATTTGCATTTTACTTTATTATAACTTAGATTAGCTATTCACTTGGACTCAGCTATAGTTTTATTGATATTTATCTTGTTTTTGTCTTTGTAATTGTAGGGGAAAACAACTTCTTTAATGTCCTTTTATTTCCACAATATTATAAGGAGCATCTAATCTTTAAATTTGTTTTAATAATAAATATCTAATATTTTTTATTTTTAGTATAAAGTTTTGTCAAATAAACACGAGAGTAAATTTGGTGGGCAGAAAAATACTTTAAAAAGAAAATATATCCTTTTATAATTTAATACATATATTGTTTTTAACTGGTTTTAATATTCAGTTTGCTCTAGTACCACCAAAACCTTCTTGTGTTAACGATATATTATCTGATTTGAGTTGGTTGGTGAAATCAATGTAATACATGGGATTAATAATAATAATAAGACTATTTATAACTTTTAGCACTTAGAGACCAATTCTGAAATTTAAGAGGGATTGTTTTGAGAGTTCATAAATGCAGCATGTGCCTACAGTATATAAAGGAAAGGGGTACAGTGAAAACATCTTTAAGTTATAGCAACATTGTTGCTTATAATAATGATGCTTGATCACATTTTAATTTATAGAAGAGGTCCCATATATAAGGAATGAACATTAAAAATGTCAATTGCCCCTAGCTGGTGTGGCTCAGTGAATAGAGCATTGGTCTGCGGACTGAAGGGTCCAGATTTTTTTCCTGTCAAGAGTACATGCCCGGATTGCAGGCTTGATCCCCAGAAGGGGTTGTGCAGGAGTCAGCCAATCAATGATTTTCTCTATTCATTGATGTTTCTATCTCTCTCCTCCTCTCCCTTCCTCTCTGAAAACAATAAAAATATATTTTTTAAAAAAATGTTCATTTCAATCACTATGCAAATTTAATTAGAATATTTATGAGATTTCTTGTTTGTTAATACAGAAAGAAAATATTGCATTTCTGAAGGTACTTGAAAGTCACAGATCTGTAATACTTTCTACACAAAAATAAATTAAAATTTAAAGTCACTTACAAATGTTTTTCTTTGTTGAAGAAGTAGTTGATTTTGATGTAATGGAAAAGTTAAAAGTTAATTGGTCGCCATTCATTTATTTTAATATAAATGAGTTAGGTCACTTTCTCAGTCAATTTATATGGTTACTTTAGGGTTTTTTTTAAAAAAATTAATGAATACATTCAAACTGATCTATATTTTGCATTAGTGCCAAAAAGAATTTTAGCCAGTGCAAATGCATAAATGTAAGAGGTTCAGAAACAAGGTAAATAAGATATAGTCAAAGAAACATAGATTTTGGAAATATGACGAAGCCTAAAACTGGTTTGGTATAGTGAAAAGTATGTACATACATATATTTATATCTCTGTATGATAAAGTTATACTTAGGTGAGCGTGTAGCACCTGGTTTTGAATTTGAGGTGAATTTGGGTGAAGGGAAGGTCAAGAGGAGGAAAAGGGTGTCCATTTTATCCTGTGATCTGCAGATCAATTTCAAATGGACCTAAGTTCTAATTTTTTAGAACCAAGATGGCCTGTTTTATTCTTTCCATGAATTTGAAAGGCACAAAAGAGAAGACATATAAACAAAATATATTTAAAAAATTATGTCAGAAATGAAGACAAAAACAATGTTCTGGAACTTCTATAAATATAATATGGTTTAATACCATGATTTCAAAAAATAAAGGTCAATAAAGAAATTAGTTTTCCATTGCAGGAAAGAAATGCCCTGTCAAATTTGGTTTGTTTGGCCTACTTGGTTTTGTTCAGAAGTATTATTTAAAACAAAAAATATAGATCCTGTGAATTTTTAAAAAAATCTATTTTTGCTAGAGGGAATTGGATGCCTTCCAGAAACTTTGACTAGAATTTTTCAGGAGCATAACAAATAGCAACAATATATTATGGGTAAAATTTTGTCAATGAAGTATAATTACAAATTGGGGATTAAAATACTTATGCCCTGAATTAATCCAATAGCTTTACATTGTTTAAAATTGCCTTAATTACACTGCTTTAATGACTTTTTATTTTACTCATAATCTTTCAGAATGCTTTGAAGTTTTCAATAAGTCTCATTCAGGTTTTGAATTTAACTAATTATACTGAAGAGAAAATATATTTTATTTCTAGTATCACTGTATGCATAATAATTAAACTATTTAATGTTCATTCATACCTATAATTCAGCTTTAAAATTAATTCTGATTACTATATCTCCACACACTTCGTTACATTGTCAAACAGCGAGCCAACATGTTGATTGTAGTTGATGGTAGGCTCCAACTTATGTGTGCAAAGCATTTTTCTCAGACATTTTTTGGAACCTAATGCTTTCTGAATGTGCTATAATCATTTGTCTCTGTAATACTGTGCATATCTTGTGGAAGGGTGCTCTTCATTTCTGCATCATGGCAGCTAAATGTCTTTGGAGCTTAGGAAGAGAAAACATAGCCTGGGCTGGGTGTTAATTGGGAGAACACTGAAGTCTTGGCATCTGCCTTGAGAGAACATTCTCCAGAGTCAGTCAATATGTTGCCTCTCATCAACTCCTCACGGGCTGTATTCAGGATTAGGAGGATTCAAAGCTGGTTGAATCCTCAAAGTGCTTACTTAATAAATTGGTGTTAAATTGGAAGAAGTTCCTACATTGAGGCAAGATAATTTTTTTCAGTGGAGTTAGATGGGAATATCAATATCATGGGCACCAAATTCGCACAACAAACAAGGATAGATAAACTTGAATAATGAGCTGCATTTGACTGATTCTTCCCATTAAAAATTTTAACAGCCAATTTCAAATCATCAGTGATGTTACCTATAAGCACTAGCAATGCATATGAGAGAGTTCTGGTGACCTCTGTTGTCTCCTGGTTAAAGAGGAGTTGAGGGTGGGACAGTATGTTAGCTGGTATTTATGGACCTTTTTAGCCAGAATCAATAAGATAATAATTATTTTCTCTGTACTGTGATAAAAAATACTAAAAATAAAACTGTAGACAGTTCTAAAAACTGCACTTTAAGAGGGTTGTTAAAAACCTAGAATTCATCTGAATGAGAGTCCAGGTTAGCAAGAGGTTCCCAAAAGAATGATTCAACTCAGAAAACAAATGATGGAAATGTTTTAGTTTGAAAATATATGTTTCTTTATTTGTTTAGTAGTTAAAATGCTGTCACAATGAAGTGATAATCAAGCTCCATGTGACTCAAGAGAGCAAAAATTGAGGTTGATAGAAGTTTTAAGTTCTAGATTTCAACTTCATGTGGAGAATTTAATAAGAAATGGGGGCACCCTGAATTGGAATAAGTTGCTTTTGCAGAGGGAAAACATTTCCATTTTCCTGTCTGCTAACTGTTCTTTGATATAATAAAATTTAAAATATAAAGTGAATACCTACTTTTCTAATAAGTCCAAGAAAAAATATTTTTAGCAAACTTGATTATAACAAAACTTAGGATATAGATATAAAACCAAAAAGCTACTTATAAAACTAAACTGGATACAGAGATTCAGTGTTGTTGTTTTTTTCCCTACTCGTTTCATATATATAATATCTTTATCAGAGTGTTGACATCAGTTCTTTACTCGCCAATTTTTGGACCATCTAAAGCTTTCCTGAGCACCTTGTTCCACGTTCATGTAAGTTGTTTGTGCTACAGCTCTTTTTGAGTCTCTATATGATACGCTAATTAGAAATTCCAGCCCAAATCACAGATGCTTTTTTATAAAGCATTAAAACATTTTTAGCATTTGCCCTGTAAGCAGATTATACATGATAATATTGCTTTTAAAAGTGACCTTTTTTTGTCATCGCTGGTTGGCTCAGTGGATAGAGCATCAGCCTGTAGGCTGAAGGGTCCTGGGTTTGATTCTGGTGAAGGGCACATGCCCAAGTTTTGGGCTTGATCTACAGTGGGGGCATGCAGGAGGCAGCCGATCAATGTTTCTCTCTCATCACTGATGTTTCTGTCTCTCTCTCCCTCTTCCTTCCTCTCTGAAATCAATAAAAATATATTTAAAAAATTTTAATAAACAAAAGTAATCTTTATTATTGTTGTTGTTAATCCTTACCAGAGGATATCTTTCCAGTGATTTTTAGAGAGTGGAAGGAATGGGGAGAGACACACAGAGAGAAAAATGGGCTCAGGGACCTAGCCTGCACCATGGGGTATGTGCCCTTGATCAGAATCGAACCAGAGACCTTTCAGTCTGTGGGCCAATGCACTATCCACTAATCCAAACTGACTAGGTCTAAAAGTGATCTTTTTAAAAATATATTTTATTACTTTTTAACAGAGAGGAAGGGAGATGTATCGAGAGTTAGAAACATCCATGAGAGAGCAACATCAATCAGCTGCCTTCTGCACACCCCCTACTGGGGATGTGCCCGCAACCAAGGTACATGCCCTTGACCAGAATTGAACCCGGGACCTTTCAGTCCACAGGCTGACGCTCTATCCACTGAGCCAAACCGGTTAGGGCTAAAAGTGACCTTTAAAAGACTAGTTTACATAGTCAATGTTGAGGTCATAATATCCCCAGAAATAATTATAGTTATGCTCCCTTTTTAAAATTTTCTTTCTTTTTTAATTAGTATTACTTGGTGACCTATAAGTATCTTGAGCTAACATGCATTGATGGAAGTTTTTACAGATTAATGTATCTTCCATAAACAGTAATTTTTTTTTAAATGAAGCAATTTACAAAGCCCCATGTAATATGAAAGTTTGAAGGACATGTGTTTAAGGCATCTCTCTAAAGATTGATAATTGGTGGGAGAAGGTAGTGAATCAACTTAAAACCAGACAGATACAGCATTTCATAAACTGCCTGTTGATTTTTTTCTCTGAAAAATGATACTAAATAATATTAAACTCCTATATCCCCCAAATCCCTTCTTAGATTAGATAATTAATATCCATTTAAATCCCTAGTTATGACCATGGGGCCTCCCCTCTCAGGTTCATTCTAATTCTTCCATATTAGATCACATTGCACTTCTTGCACACTTGCCTCATGATCCTTGGCAAGAGCTTTTGCTGTTTCAGACACAAATGCCTTCATGCCTTTACTGGTGATTAAGGCTGACCATCTAATTTTTTGTCTTAATCCTGAATGCTTGAGAGTGAAAGGGGGTACTATTAATTCTTGGATAAAGGTATTGCTGTGAACCTGTATTCTCCAAGACAAACAGGTGAGATTATAATCAGGCTATTCTTCCTTCTTGACCTACTACCTCCTCATTTGCAAACCCCAGCCATCCTTCAAATCCCAACTTACCCATCCTATATAATAAAAGCCCATCCTATTGGTTGTCAGTTCAACCAATCAAAGCATAGTATGCTAATGATATGCTAAGGATGCTCAACTGCTCTCTATGATTTGCACTGACCACCAGGGGGCAGACACTCCGACCGGTAGGTTAGCTTGCTGCTGTGGTCTGGTGATCAGGACTGAGCAAGATGGAGCCCTTCCTCAGTTCCTCCCTGGCTGGCCAACTTCCCATGTTCCTCCCTGGCCCTGATTGTGCACCGATGGGGTCCCTTGGCCTGGCCTGCACCCTCTCGCAATCCAGGAAGCCTTGGGGGATGTTGGAGAGCCAGTTTCGGCCTGATCCCGCAGGCCAGGCTGAGGGACCCCACTGGTGCACAAATTCGTGCACCGGGCCTCTAGTATCTCTTATATAATACTTCATATATTATGAAAGTAGACATTACGTGTGTTGAAATTAAAACAAAAATAGTCATTTATAGCCTGAAGTACTTCTTTACTAATGTTTGGAAATGTTATGTCAGCAATTATATCCCTTGGAAATGGAACAATTATTGCCATTGTGATCTTTTCAACCAATTGCACTTTTTTGTGGTTTCACACAATTCTGTGGCTACTTTTGTAAAATTCAAGGACAAAGCTTCCTCTCCCCCACACCAGCTTTTTTTCTTTTCCTCAAACATACCAAAATTTTCCTGCTTGAAGACATTTTCTCTTATTCTTCACTTTGCCTGTAATACTGCCCCCACCTACCCACTCCCCCTCTGATTTTTTAGTAATCCAGCACCCTCTCATTACGCAGTATAAAGCTCAGAGTAGCCCCCTGACTACCCTATGCGAATAATGCTCTATCCCCCTGGATTCTCCTACCCTTCTCTCTTTTTTATTGCGTTTATGATATGAAATTATATACTAATTTTTGTATCCTTTTATTATTTGTCTCATTCCACTGGAGTCTAAGCCCTGTGGGAAGACTGGCTTTGGTTACTGCTGGGTCCCCTCACATTGGACCAGTGTTCCCTAGGTAGAGGGGCCCAGTAAACATTGCTGTGTGAATACATATGCCCAGGAGTGAACTCGCATAACTTTTCTTCTGACCTCTGGTACTCACCAGAATCTATACATGATGCCTACTCTCTCCATGTAAATGATGAACTGTCTGAGCTCAGGGTCCACCCCAAAAACTCACAGCACAGAGTATATTTGCATGAAGATGCATTTAAAACATGTATTACTTAAATAAATTAACATATGTGTTAGTGACTATTTAGAGTAGAACCATCAATTCCAACCTTCTAGATATTTTACAGAAAAATCCAATATGTTTCAAAGGGGAATGATTGAGAATTCGTAAATAACTGATAGATTTCCTTTTATCAGAGTTGGCCTCTGGAATAAAAGTAATCCACTGTCAATCCATGCTGGCCATGAAAGAAGTCTTTTTAGAGTTTAGTTATATTCCAGTGCCTGCTGTCATTCCAAACAGTGTATTTAAAAGTGGGTGGCTATACCCTTGGTTACTCCTCCTTGAAGAATTCCTCCATTGACAATTAAGGCCTTATTAGAATGCCTATGATCATTTTAAACAGGAATTGATTTCTTTGAAATTCAAAAATATATTCACTTCCCTATCCTTTTGTTAAGTATGTAAGAGAAACTTTCCTCTTAGACATTATCAATATATTTTGGCTAAGGCAGAGTGAAAGACAGAAACAGAAAACAATCTATATATACTAGAGGCCTAGTGCACAAAATTTGGGCATGAGTGGGGTCCCTAGGCCTGGCCGGAGATCAGGACTGATCAGGTTCCCCGCCGCCCATCTCCCCGCCTCCCCGCCTCCTCCTTCCCTTGCCGCCCGCATCCACTGCCACCCACCCCTGATTCTCCATCCCAGCCCGGGGCCCACCCCAATGAGGCGATTGGGACCTGCCAGCTGGGAGGAGGGACCAGGAGGTTGGCCGGCAGGCCTTGATCAGACGATTGGGGCCTGCTGGCTGGGGGAAGGAAAAAGGGGAGGGACCTAGGAGATTGGCCGCCAGCCCCAAGGAGGGAGCTGGCCCTCAGCTCCCCTGGGAAAGGGGCCGTGTCTGACGCTACCCACCCCCAGTTCCCCATCCCAGCCCAGGGGCTTGGCCCCGATTGGGTGATCAGGGCCTGCCAGCCGGGGGGAGAAATCAGGAGGTTGGCCAGGAGGCTCCATCAGCGATTGGGGCCTGTGGTCTGGGGGCAGCTCCTGCGTTGAGTGTCTGCCCCCTGGTGGTCAGTGTGCGTCATAGCGACTGGTTGACCGGTCGTTCAGTCGCTTAGGCTTTTTTATATATACTAGAGTCCCAGTGCACGGAATTCATGCACGGGGGTCCTCTCAGCCCAGCCTGCACCCTCTCCAATCCGGAACCCCTTGTGGGACGTCTGACTGCTGGTTTAGGCCCAATCCTGGGGACAGGGCCCAAACCGGCAGTTGGACATCCCTCTCACAATCTGGGACCACTGGCTCCTAACTACTCACCTGCCTGCCTGCCTGATCATCCCTAACTGCCCCCCCCATAAGCCTGATCTCCCTAACTGCCTCTGCCTGCTGGCCTGATTGCTCCTAACTGCTTCCCCTGCCATCCTGGTTGCCCCCAACTGTTCCCCCCCACCACTGGCCTGATCGCCCCACGCAGCCTGCTGTTTAGTCATTTGGTCGTCCCTCACTAACCCCCCTGCCGGCCTGGTCACCCCAGGCAGCCTGCTGGTTATTACTGTTAGTGTGATGGCGTCCTGGACAATTTGTATATTCCTCTATTATTAGTATAGGTATAAAAACCTAAGCGACTGTTACAACAGAATGACCGGAACAACCGATCGCTATGATGCGCACTGACCATCAGAGGCAGACACTCAATGCAATAGTCGTCAGTGCACACCCACAGCCAACCTCCTGCAGCCAGCCAACCACCCATGGTCCCTCCCTCTGGCATGCCAGCCCCAATAAGCCACAATCAGGACTGGACAAGACAGCCCCGGCTGGCCCCGATCGCTGGCCAGGCCAAGGGTCCCCACCTGTGCATGAATTAGTGCACTGGGCCTCTAGTCATATGATAAGACATTACAATATCTAAATGATCCAGATTCCTAAATCTTCCATTCCCCTTGGAAAGTGTTTATTATCCAAGTAACAGAAAAAAAGCTGTTTATTTGGTTAAGACAATTAATACAAAAAATATATAGAGGTTATACATCTTATTAAAATTTATATATTGTCTAAGAAGCCTCACTTAAGTATACTGTGCTCTAATCTACCTTCCGATCTTTTTCTCTTTTCTCTCACACATACATTTAGCTCTCCAAAGAGAGTTTCTTTTCTTTTTTAAAATATTTTTAAAAATTTTTATCTTTCCATTACAGAGAGTTTCTTGTGTACTGAAAGACATTGCATTCCTGATAGCTAGCTCCTTTTAACAGCTGACGATGGGGTAAACAGCAAAATGTCAGCAGGTCAGAATCCATTCTCTGGTTTGATTGCACATGGGATAATATATGATTATTAATTGAGCACTTGACAGTTATCATTGAGCCAGTGTTTGAGTTATTCCATTCTGTAGGATTTTGTCTGGTTTATTGAAGAACACTCTTCATTTCCTTAAAAGTTGAAATACAGGCACATTGTGGATAGTCAATATATATAATTAATATATTTTGCAGACACTTAACTAGCAATGTTGGCAGCAGGAGCAAGACAGCTAAATATATATGCTCCCTTCAAAAAAAAACAAAACATATTTTTTGGTTTATTTTTTTAAATATAATTTTATTTATCTTTTATTTTTTTTAATATATTTTTATTGATTTTTAGAGAGGGAGGGAGAGGGAAAGAGATATAGAAACATCAATTATGAGAGAGAATTATTGATCAGCTGCCTCCTGCACACCTCCCACTGGGGAGCAAGCACACTACCCTGGCATGTAGCCCTTGGCAGAAATCGAATCTGGGACCCTTCAGTCCATAGGCCCATGCTCTGTCCACTGAGTCCAACCTGCTAGGGCTTGGTTTATTTATTTATTCGTTTTTGTGGTTGAAGAGGTGGAGGGCAGTTGTGTGGGCCTCCTGTCTTTGACCTGTGTTCTCTCTAGATATTCATCATTGCTGACTGCCACAGCCAGAGGCATGCTTGCTGTCAGGTTAGCTGTGGAAGGGTAGGCGCTCTGCTGAGAAGAGACTGCATTAAGACTTTGCAGACTCGATTATTATTTTTATATTCATCCTCTCTCAGTGCTACAGGGTAAACACTAGTTCTTTAAACTATTCTCATTCCACTTCTCCCTGCTGTTTATGTAGCATCCAAAGAGGCTCGTTACCCTGAGGTAAAGAGTGAGTCTAAGCCCCATTTAAACGTAGGTAGGTGGTGATGAACAATTTCCAGACGATGCAATGAAAATAGCTCTTGTCAGGGTTAGTGAGGGGAAAGTCCCTCTCCTGAAAGAGATATTTTCTGGGTGACTTGAGGCAAGATGTGCTATGAATAGCCCAAGCCCAGGACCTTAGCTGTTCCTTCCATACTTATACGTTTTCCAAAAAATGTCCATTTCACACATGTTAAGAAAATTTTTAGAATCAAGGGTTTTCTACATCCCAGGTAAATTTTGTGGTAGCTGTAGTGTTATATGCCCAAATTCAGATTCCTGGCCAACAATGGCATATGAAACAGTTACAAAAGGGCACAAGTAAGTCCTTTCCCTCCTGTGCTCTAAATCTTACCTTTCTGGCATCTCTGGTGCTAGGTTTGTATTTTCCAGTCCTGACAGAATATTCAGTAAGTATAAAGAAACAAAGCAGAGATGAACTCATAAGAAACAAGTTGTGTTTATAAACAGCATTCAGTTTCTACAACGTTAGTAATGGATTTCTTTGAAATTCAAAAATATGCTCACCCCCCCATCTTTTTGTTAAGTGTATAAGAGAAACTTTCCTCTTAGACATGATCAATATATTTTGGCTAAGACAGAGTGCAAGACAGAAAGGGAAAACAATCATATGATAATACATTACAAAATCTAAATGATCAGATTCCTAAATCCCCCATTCCCCCTGGAAAGTGTTTATTACCTAAGTTACATAAAACTTAGCTGTTTATTTGATTAAAACAATTAATACAAAAAGTACATAGAGGTTATACATCTTATTAAAATTTAGATATTTGTAAGCCTCACTTAAGTATACTGTGCCCTAACCTACCTCCCATCTCTCTCTCTCTTTTTCTCTCTCTCTCACAATGCTTACAGAAAAAACAAACAAACAAAAACAACAACAACAATAACAAAAAAAACCCACTCCCTGTTTAATAAGACCCATGGAACCAAATATTCTGATGGAGGATACTATCAGTATTAGTATTATAATATCAAATATTTATGACTTAATATTATTCAGAAGATGTTATACTGCAGATTGTGTGGAGCAGTCGGTTCTACAGTGCTGGCTGTGTGCAGTCTAGATGAATATATTTGATCTGAAACTAGAAGTAGAACAGAGGTCCACAGGGGTTTGAACGAGGATGATGCTTTCAGAGAAAGGTGAGGATTTTCTCCTTTAGTGATTTGAGAATAGTGTCTGGGAAAGGATGGCAGAGATGAAACTGGCGAGCTAAGCCAGTGCCAGATTAAAAAGGTCTGCAATGCCATGTTGAAATTGTAGAATTTTAGGTAAATAGGATATCAGCAGAGGCTTGTAAGCAGGAACTAATACGATCCGAAAACCCTTTTTTTTTCAGAAAGCTAAAAGTGACAACCATATATGGTATTTATTCACCTGTGCCTATGCTATAAATGTGGATGCCCTTTCACATGGATTCCAGGTGTATTCTAGTCCGTGGTTAGTCACTTTCTAGGTCCTAATTGTGTTCCCTTCTCAGTCTCATTGCTTGATGAACAGCATAATGCGTTTGTTCAAAGTACAGTCTTCCATATTAGATTTTCAAGGGCCAAGTTGATCTGTCTGCTGCCCTTGCATTCCCGGTGGGCAGCATCTCTACAATTCTGCAGGGGTTTCTGCAGCAGCTTCTGTGGACTTCTTGTTGCTCTCTTCGCCTTTTGGCTGTAGTCACTCCACATCAGCACCCAGGATGTAGCTCTTTTGGTTTCTTGCTGTGGTCTCCTCTATAAATATGTCTGGCTGCATAAGACATCCTCTCCCAAATTGCTATCCCAGTGCTAAATGTTCTTTCAGACCAGCATTCACCTATTGCTCCCTGCCAACTGGGATTCACTCATATTTGCTTTTCTATTCTTGGTTGGCAGTGACCCCTTGGGGCTCAGAAACAATTCTGGCAATAACTCTGGGTTAAAGATGACTTTACTATGATCCTCTTAGCCAGCTCTCACGTTGTCTTCACTTCTTGATTGGTTCATAGGTTCCATTTCATCCCACCTTTCTCTCTGGGCCCTACTCCAAATTCAAAAGAGCCCTGTCTCAGGATTCATGAAGACTTTTCATCCTTGGAGACACCTCTTCTTGAAATGGAAAATGGGATGCTGGTACCCCGAGAACTAGCTTGCTAAGTAATGTGACTCATAAAGTACTTTCCATCTTCTCCCAAGTTCTTGGCAAACAGCTTTTGTTTTATTTATTGCTGTAGTCGGCATATACTCAGAACGTTTTAGGTCCTCATTAATTCTAGACTACTGAGACTTCTTGGAAATAGGCCTTGTCTTTTTGCATTAGTGGAAATGTTTCAACAGACTTAATTCCAGGTAGTCTAAACACTGTATTTCTTGGAAGAGCATAGTAATTGTCATAATTTGTAGTGAACTAGATAAAATAATGAATTATCATCTTATTATATCATCAGCATCCATGGCCCTAGGAACTCTGCAGCCATTGAGTCCTCGGTGCTTGAGAAGGGTTATTGAATACTTTATATCATTTCTGGAAAGTAAATATAATTATGCATATAAAGCACTCAGCACAGGGCCTGCTAAGTGATCCTGGTAAACATATCTGTATTTCTAAATTCAAAATTTTATAGGTGAGATGTCCATTGCTGATGATATTTTTTCTCTTTATACATCTAGTTCTAGAACCTTGCAAGAGTGTTTTGCTGTGGGCTTGTTTGCTTGCTTGCTCTTGCTTTACTTAAACTTCAGGGATTATGCTGAGATAAACCTCAATGTGAATCTTTTTCTCTTCAATCCTGGATGGAATCAAGTGAGCCCTTATAATCTGCAGATCATAATTTTTTTTATTATTTGCTTGTTTTTGCTCTTCCTTATGTTCTGCTTTCTTTTTGTGGAATTTTTATTATTTACATATTAGCTCTATCCTCCATATCTCTGATATTTTTTCTTCATTATGATTATGTACTCAAGTACTTTTCTTTGCATTCATCTTTCTGAAGAAAAATTCTGCTTTTGATCATTCTCTCCATACTTGAATCTACTGAATTGCTGTCTCGGTTTGCGTTCCCCTGGAAAAAGACCTGTATCAGGGCTTCATTACATGAAGTTCATGTGGAAGGAGATCTCTGGAAACTCTGGTAGAGGAGTGAGGGAGTAAAATGAGAAGATGAAGGAAACCGTTTGATGTGCCTTTCCAAACAAGTGAAACTGTGAAAAGACTGAACCTTATCCCATTGGGGTCCTTTGAGAAAGAAAGGCATGTACGTTACCCCATCTAAGGACTGAGTAAGCTGGGGTTTAGAAGCCAACTGTCCCCAATCAGTTGAGAGATGCTCCTGGAGGGAGTTAATTCCCTGGACTGTCACTCTACTACGTGCATGATAAGTAGGGCTGTTATTCCCAGCCAGACCAGAACTCTGGCAAAAAGATAAATAAGTGCTGGTTGCATTGAGATAGTAAGGCAAAGAGGGAAATAGGCAGAGCATCAACAGCATCTGTTGCTATTCGTTTCAGTGAGTGTTGGGGAAATATAATTAATGACAAAGTCTTCTCCCAGCCCAGAAATCTTTTCCAAAGAGCTAGCAGAGAAGGAAGACACTTTTATTATTGAATAAGCATTAAACCAGAATGGGGTAGACATCACAGGCAACCCACTAAGATTGAAAAAACAGGATGAAATTTCAATCTTTTGTGTAGAGAAGCAGATACAACCCATTGTATACTTGTTCTCAGCATAAACAAGAACTGGTCCTCAAGTAAGAGGACTTGACAGCACCGTCTGTCACACAGAGTTCATTCTGGCTTTATCTGGTTAGTGGGGATGACCATTTGTGTTAGCTAATGGCTTCATCCAAAGGAAAACCAAACTTCTCCTATCTTTATGACAGGAGGTAGTTTTGCAACTTGGAGCAAGGCACCCACCAAAGTTAGGGTCCTCCCCTCCCACAGAAACCTAGAGAGACAGGGTGCTATTTCCTTTGATGTTTACATTTCAAAGATATCTCTGGGAGCTCCTTGAAAAAGACATTCTGGGTCTTACAGCTGACAAAAGGCCCATTCATATATCAAAGAGAGAACTTAAAATCACACATTTTATAAAGTAAGTGCTCTGAGAAATGGAGGGAGGGAAGTCTCTTGCAAGGAGAACTAAGCCTCATGCTTTTAGTTTCCTTTTGTCCTTACCTTGGAAATTTTTGTACCTGCATTTTATTTCAATTGCTTCCTAAAATGTATTCATTCAAGTGTTCCTCCTTTACTTCCTGCGATTTACCTGGCAGTGTTTAAATGGCATGTGTTCTCATGTTCTGCCTGCTTTTCCTTCTGTGGCTGCTAGTATTGCATGTTATTTTTGTCAGCTTAGAAAAGGTTTTGGAAATTAAATATTGAAGTCCTTTAAATTGTGAGTGGGAGACAGAGAATTTCCCACCCCTGTTGACCTCTGGTCTGTCCTTGGTTTCCCTTATTTCTCCCAGCCTCAAAGGCAACCTCCTTCTTGGTTTCTTTTTATCCTTCATGGGGATGTCCTTTCCCCATGAAGTCCACAGATGTCTAAGTTCCAGCTTCTTCCCAGGATCTACTTCCCACTTTCTGGATCCACTGGGCTTCAACACTGTTCTCCAAGTGCTTCCACCTCCCATACAGTCCCCTGCACTGAACCTGAACAAAGCCCATTCCCATGGGCTGCATATGAAAAAGAAGCTAGAGAAGCATAGTTAGATAATTTGTGTTCCCAGATGGTTCTATTCCTAAAAACGTGTTTGTGAGCCTCTTAATTACATTTATTTATTTATTTATTACGTTTATTTATTTACGTTTATTTATTTATTTTTTAAATCCTCACCCAGAGATATGTTTTACTGATTTTAAGAGAGAAAAAGGAAGGAAGAGAGAGAAGCATGGATTGGTTGCTTCCTACATGCTCCTGGACTGGGAATCAAACCCACATTTTATGGGACAGTGCTCCAACCAGCTGAGTCTAAGCCAGGACTAAGCAAATGGCTTTTAATTAAAATGTAGGGACATGACCTTTCATATGTCAATTAATGAGGATGAGTTGTAAGTCTTTCCATAGGTTCCATTTTGTCAAAATTAATTGTTTTCTTTTTCTTGAAGAATGAAATAGCTCTTTTATTCTACCAAGGTATTCTTTTCACCGTTTGAATAATAGGCCTTCATAGTCTGAATAGTTAGACTATCCTTGATGAACCCAAAGTGTATGATTTGATTGTCCTCAATTGAAGGTTTCAACCTCTAGTAAACCCACAACTTCCAATACTAGCATAAGGAGTCTTCTGTTTGCCATATCTCCTTCTCCACTTTCAAAATAGTGACCTACTTTTAAAAACATCATCCTTGGTTACATTGATGCTTCTGATACTTTACCCTTCATGAATCTAGATGGTGCTAGAACTGGTGTGCAGAGTGAAAAGATTTCTCTCTCGTAATTGACCCTGTGGAGGATGGATGGCTATAAGCTGGAAAAGTTATTGCCATCTTCAATTCAAGAGAGCAGGGCCCAGCTGGGTGGCTCAGAGGTTGAGTGTCACTCTATGAACCAGGAGGTCGCAGTTCAGTTCCTGGTCAGGGCACATGCCCGGGTTTCAGGCTCCATCCCCATCAGGGCACGTGCAGGAGGCAGCTGATCAATGATTCTCTCATCATTGATGTTTCTATCTCTCTCTTCCTCTTCTTTCCTCTCTAAAATCAATAAAAACATATTTAAAAAAACAAAAACAGAGAGCAGGGATTTGTAAGTGAAGACCACAAGAACCTGAGGTGCTCTTTGGAATTAAGCCATTGCTTCTCTATCATGTATGTATGTATATCCATTTGTACAAAAACCTTTTGTGTGCATAAATTTTGACAACTAATTTATACATAAAAGAATTTTCACATATGTGTATTTAAAAATGCTTTTAAGTTAGTGATTCAGACAAATCCCAAACAGGCCATGGTATAAATAATAAATGTGTGTTTATTTCAATTTCTTGATGGAGAAAGCTGTGCAGACAATAGACTTATTTATTTCTGAAGAGGATTTATGTTAAAGGAATATTCCCTGGGGTGTTGAGGAGAAAAAGCCTTCAAAAAGCACTCTAGTAAATTATAACTCTCAGGATAAAATATGACAGTAATAATTGCCAAAGTAAAAACTAAAGTATAAAACTTGCATGTACTTTATATCATGTGTTTTCAACTTTAAAAAAAAAAAATGAATGTATTCCTGTCACTGGAAGAGCTACTCCTGGGAGAATAATTGAGATATTTGAATACATTAACTCTTTCAGCTCATATATAATTTTATATATATAGATTCTAATTTTAAATATTTAGCAATGATCATATTTGGTTAGTGCTTACTATGTTACTCCTACTAGTACTGTCATTATTTTACAAGTGAGGAATTAAAAGCCCAAAATTGTGAGGTTAGTTGCTCTAGTTTTCACAGTATTAAGTGGGAGAGCTGGGATTTTAACCCTGGCCATCATGAACGGAACCTGGGATGTTAAAACTGCCATCATATGTGACCTTGCAATATTATATGGTCCATGTGACATACTGTAGACTATAAATTAATAATAAATTTAAAAGTTAAAATTCAAGAAGGCATATGCAATGATGTTGGTTTTTCCTTATCTTCCCCAAACATGTGTGAGCTCTTTAGCTTACAGTAGTTTTAAATGTGCATTCTCTTAAAGTTATACATTTAAATTAACTCAATAATAAGTAAACCAGCATCAAACTGATTCACTTTGTTACAACTCTTTGAAGAAATACTTAATTAGAAAGTTTTGTAATTATACTATTTCAAGGGAATTTAATTTTCATAACCAACAGCCATGACCATAAGAGTATGGCTTCGAAGTCAGTCAGGCAGACCAAATGCCATTCTCTCACTTCCTGAATCACTGCAACCAAGTCACTTAGCTCCTCTGAGAGAAAACCTTTCATTTCTTCGAGAGTTTATAGTGTACCAGGCACCATACTTGTGATCTATACATATTACCTTCTGTTATCCTTGTCTGAGAAATCTAGAGTTTCCTTATCATGTAGATTAAGAACCTGAATCTCAAAAAATTTAGTAACTTTTTCCAAATACTATTGGTAATAAATATCAGTGCTGTTAACTTAAATATAGATCTCTCTAACCTCAAGATCTTTTTTTTTTTTAATTTCCACTACACCTTAGGGTTCTATGAAGATTAAATGGTATAATGTGAATAAAATATGCAATAGCAGCCTCATTCTAGACGTTCAAAGATTGACCTGAATAGTTGCCATTTAGAGTTTTGGTTTTTCTCAGTAATATATCTTAGAACACTGTTTGGAAAGTGGATTTTCTAATAGTAAAGTCTACTTTGCAGGATAAGGATGTCTCTGAAGAAAAGTCACATAGTGAGTCATGATTTTTTAAAGCTATGAGAAACCTTTGACATTTTCATGTCTACCATTGTCTGTTGTTTTTAGTTTGCTGATCTTGTGGAACAGTATTCCCTTACCTGACATTTTATGCATAAACAGGTGTAAGTTGAGCTGATATGGTTGAATGGGATGCGGGAGAATCCTCATTTTGCTCTAACATAGTCCATAAGGCGCCTTTCTGTAACCCTCCTGGCCCCATATATCACCACTTGAAAACTACCTCTCTAGTACATAACCTTCTCTGTTCATATATATCTAAACACATAGGACATAGGTGTTTAAAAATGATGAATAAGGTATCAACTCAGTTATTCAGGTGTTCTCTCTACTGACAGTGTTGGTGATGGGATTCCTTTCAGGAAATTCTGGAAAAATACCAAAATCTGGAAAACACAAAGGAGGAATATATGATCTATATCATATTATGAACAGCTTATAACATATTCTTAAAAAAAATGCCCAAAGCACATGACTATCTTTCTTAATTTGACAAAATGAAAACATTTTCTTTTTCTAAAATCACACTGTAAAAAGTGCTTTAGTGTGTGTGTATGAGTGTGAGTATGTGTGTGCACTTACGTGTACATTTCCATACTGTGACTTCTAATGTGTCATTTACTGGTGTTCCCCTTATTTCATTGAGCTCCATAATGACCTGGACATGTGAGCTTGGGAATTAGCATTCAATAACTAAATTACTCTGTTTAATACAGGTGAAAATAATTTTAAATTCCCTAGGAAATTTCAGACAGGAAGAGAGAGTAATATGAGCATTAGAGATAGAAGAGAAAAAAAATAAAATTGTGTAATGAAGCAGGAAGGGCTTGGGACAAGAGAATACAATTTTTTTTTTTTAGTTGTCCCTAATGAGATTATCAATATGACCTCTTTGCTTTGTGCCCTATGATAGTTTCCTTGAAATCTATGTTACCCATAAGTGATTTTGAGAGTGGGTCTTTTAGGGTATTTTAAGAAATTTTGAGTTTTGCATTACAATTGGCATTTGGTAAATCCAGAGACCAAATGGCTGGACTCAGTGCCAGAGCACATCTGATTCTGTGTTCTGGTTGGGAATTTGTCTTAAATTGTCTGAGCTAAGGTAGAATACCCATTTGTGAGCTGACTTGAGTCCCTGCCCCCCAAAATAGAATCAGGGTGTGGAGGGTCCTAAACAATCCTGCCACCAGTATTCAAGGAAATAGAGATCTTTCATGAAGCCCATTTGTTTTTGGAATACAACATGAATTATTCATGAGAAATTATGCAAACTAATCTGAACTCACCCTTCAAAAAAAAAAAACTTTGGATGAAGGCCTTGTTTGGAACCGATGGTTGCAAACAGAGAGTTAGAAATAAACAATGTGATGTGAGAGCACACACATTTTTAGGTAAGCCCTTCAAAAAGGAAATTAGTCAGAATGTTGAAAATAGTAGTTTCACCCCCCACTGATGGGCACACAGCTACTAAATCAGACCCTTACGGGGGAGAGGAAAGGACATTCATGGCAGATGTGCCTTTTGTGTAAAAATCTGTAATCTGCTGTAGGTGCCCTGAGAGCACAGAATTATAGGGCCAGGATACCAGGAAATTGCTGAGAGACCACTGGCCGAGTTCTTCCGGAAACTAGAGCTACCCCTGGGGAAATATGAATGTATAAAAAATTTACTTGCACTTGTGTACCTGTACCAGCAACACACCTCTAGTGATTAACAGTTTGACCTCTGGATATCAGATTACCTGGATGGTAATGCAACTCGATGATGCATACTCTGTGTAACTCTTGGTAAGTTTCTCTCTCTGTGCCACAGTCTCCTCATTAGCAAAAGGAGGGAAATAACATTATCTAACAGAAAGTGTAGTCATGCAGAGAGAATTAGATAATCCATGGAAAGTACTCTGTAACTTTGACCTAAAAAACAATACCAAAACTATGACTTCTATTTCATTACTATTATTATAGTAAAAGGAGACTTGAAAAAAATACCCTGAAAGTGATAAAAGTGTATCTTGAATTGTGTGGTTGTTGATTTTATAAAAAAACAAAAAAACATTTGTACTTTAGAGGATTTTTTTTCAGGTTTTCTTCAATAAACATGCTATTTTGAATTAGGAGCAAAAATTTCTAATTGTCAAATTATTTACACTTCAGGAATATGTCTGTTGTAGAAGATAACATACAAATAATATTTCTGATGGAAAAGTTTCCTTTTAATTTCTTACCAATTAAATGCAAGAATGCAGTTCCAGTTATACTCTATTTAGTGCCATGTTAGTCTCTGTCAAATAACTAATAAAAACTGATGTATTTTACTTATATTTTTACCTTAGGGTGTAACATGGGGATTGGTTGGAGATATATAAAACTGGATTTGATATTTTCTAATGACTTGGTTTAGAATCTCTTATATTTAGTAACCAGTAATTTTTTTAAAGTGTGTTTTTATTTATTTTAGAGAGAGGAAGGGAGAGGGAGAGAGAGATAGAAATATCAATAATGAGAGAGAATCATTGATAGCTGCCTCCTGCGCTCCCCCTACTGGGGATCGAGCAGGAAACCCAGGCATATGCCCTGACTGGGAATTGAATCCTGATCTCTTGGTTCATAGGTTGATGTTCAACCACTGAACCACACTGGCTGGCCTTTAATGCCTTTTTTGTTGAGGTAAAGAAATCAGTGTTATGATTCTTATGCCACATCTCACAGTACATAGGCCTTATAAAACTTGGCTAGTGAGGAACCCTTAATAACCAGCTGGAAATCAGCTTAGGAGTATTGAGAAAGGATCACAATCAGGCAACCCCTGGTTTAACTATCCCAGCAATTATGTGTAAATAAGCCTACACCTGAGATAAGAAGCAGCTTGCCTCCCGGTGGAACCCAAAGAGGAAGGAAATGTTTCCTATACTCCAGGGTGCATACTCCTTTAGTCAAGCCCCGCTTTTCTTCCCCAACTGAGAATTTGGAACCAAGAAAAACTCTTTTAAATAAAAAGTCCTAGTTAGATATAGAGGGTTGCTAGCAGAGTGGAGTGTGGATTACCAGGTTGAAAGATGTTGATATTCCTGAGGTCTGAGTACTGTAGATGATAAATGAGCAGGAAAGGAGGCTGCCTCTTCTACCCGTCTCCGTCATGGACTTTCCATGTGTTGACATGATGGGCTTCTGTAGTCAGATAAACACATTAACCTGGGCCCTACAGTTAACTTATCCAAAATCAATAGCAAATTTGCTTTTGTTTATCCGGCTTAGGTCTACTTGGGTCATTTTTTCAATTTAATTTCCATATAAAACTAAAAAATGCTTTTTTATCCTTTGAAATTTAATGAAACAACTGCTAGATAATTGGGGAGGGGTGTCAAGAAACATGTTAATTATTTAACAAAATTTTGCTTCTTTGAATTCCTAAAAGAAAAATGCAACTCTGATTGCAAAATGAGCTGGGTTTGAATCCTAACTTTGCTGAAGCTACTAAGTCTTTTAAACTGAGTTTCCTAATCTGTGAGTAATGTACAAGATTATTGTGATATTAGAGATGACATGTGTAGAATACATAGCACACACTAGCAAAGTATATGGATCAGATGCTGATTGGCTCTTCACCTGGATTGAAGAGCCAATCAGGCTTCACTAATCACTTGGGTACAGGACTGTGAAAAATCTGCTCCAATAGGAATGCATTGTTAGTTCAGCTGAGGATATGTAGCTCATGCATAATCAATGCCAACATAATACTTATCCATCATCTCTTTAACGTTCTCCTGTTGACCAAAATGAGGCAACACATTTTACAGAGGATGTGGGTGTGAAGCTCAATGATAATCTGGGTTAGTGGAATTTGTTGGGGAGATAACCACTGGTTTTGCATACTTTAATAGCAAACAACCTTTCACCACTTAAAGGTTACTGAAAAGTTCTCGTTCTCTTAAAGAATAGGGACAATCTTTGGTTTATTATTTGCAAAATCTTACTTATCAAATATAAAAACAATCATTTTTTTTCCAAAATGAGGTGGTGCACACTGAAGAGTTAATGGCAGTTCTGCTAAGTCTTCTCAGGGATTTAACATTTTCATTTAGCTGATTAAAATCTGTTGTAGATGATAAGTATGCCAGCTTTTTTTTTTTAATCATTCACTCAAAAATGATTTTAAAAATCTTTAAATGGCTTGTACCTGATTTTTATTTCTCAAAGGGTTTCTACTTATGGAAAATTTGCTTAGATTATATCCTTTTGTCAGTCTCAATGAATGTTAAATCAATGCAAAATGAGTGGATTTGTATTTCTAAAAATAACTTCTTTCACAGGAAGAAGAGCTAAGGAAGAGTGGGGAAGCCAAATATGCCCACTTGAGTGATGAACTTCATGTGTTAATTGAAGTGTTTGCTCCACCTGGGGAAGCTTATTCACGTATGAGTCATGCATTGGAAGAGATTAAAAAATTCCTGGTTCCCGTAAGTGTTTTTCATTTTTTTACAAAGAAGTTTCCCAGCGGTTTCTATTTTTAAAAATGTGCCTTTGAGCTTCACTGACTTTTTAGAAGGAAATACATATTGCAAACTAATTATTCATAGAGTTGATATGAACTATAGAATATCCAAAACACTTGGCACAGGACCTGGCATGTTGCTACCTCATGATGGTTCGACTTCAGTATTTGTCTTCAGTACATTACCAGCTGTGCATCAGTACATAGCCATAAAGAGTAAGACAGTGAACACATAAACACAAAAACGTAACTGAAGTTGTATACTTTTCTTTTGTGTCTTAATAAATTGGTAATTGACATGTATTATTGGAAATGTTTAATTATTAAAGCATTTGCATTTGTAGTGGGAACAAAAAGATTACATATTCCATACTTGTAACAAGATAGTGATGTTATTTGAAAACATCAAATGCATTTTTATGTGATGGCATGCCAAGTGCTGGCTCATTATAAATGTAATGTAAAATAATCAGTGTTAATAGAAACAGACATTTGTTGACATGAAGCAAAATTTGGAAAAATAAATGCATTGCACTAAGTGAGAGCAGTAGAGAATATTTGGTTAGTAAAGCAGTAAATTCATGGTTGCATATTGAATAGAATTCTGCATTGATTTTCAAAAAAATTGAGGAAGATTAAATGATGAAGCTTTTCTAAAGGTTGACAGTTTAGCATTCTAGGAAGAGGTCATTCAAACAGAAATCTTGGCATCAGGCTTAGAGCTGGGAATAAGACAAACAAGAGAATGCTGAGGAAGGTTTTCTGGAGTACCTAGGCAGAAGTCTTTGGGAGAGAGAGAGGGAGAGGGAGAGGGAGAGGGAGAGGGAGAGGGAGAGGGAGAGGGAGAGGGAGAGGGAGAGGGAGAGGGAGAGGGAGAGGGAGAGGGAGAGGGAGAGGGAGAGGGAGAGGGAGAGGGAGAGGGAGAGGGAGAGGGAGAGGGAGAGGGAGAGGGAGAGGGAGAGGGAGAGGGAGAGGGAGAGGGAGAGGAGAGGGAGAGGGAGAGGGAGAGGGAGAGGGAGAGGGAGAGGGAGAGGGAGAGGGAGAGGGAGAGGGAGAGGGAGAGGGAGAGGGAGAGGGAGAGGGAATCTAAAATTAATCTGTGTAACAAAGAACACAGTAGGTTTCTAAACTGATCGATAAACTCGGAGGAAATGATGCATAAGATTCATTGATTGACAGTGATTTTAAGAATGGGACAAGAAAAAATAACTATTTCAGAAGGTAAAAGTCTCAAAATCTAACAACATAATTAATTAATTTATATGCCCAGTTTAAAAACATCTCTCAGGACAAGGTTCTGAATAATGCCGTACCACTCATGATTATTCCCTGACATTACATGCACGCTGAATTTCTGCACAAGTTAGTATCTGGTGCTCATCTGAACCCCTCCCTAAGTAGATCCTGTATTTCCTAAGAATGAGGATGCTATGTATGTTCTCTCTTCCTTTTTCCTCTGAACAAAATGCCTAGTACTATTGGGTAAACATTTTTACTATGTTTACCTCAGACCAAACTTCTTGTGATATTGAATGTGTAGAAAAATGCTAGGACTGCCTATATTACTAATTCATTTCATGACTGTGGACAAGGCATTTAAGTTCCAAGAGCTTCAGCTTATTCATCTTTAAAGAGAAGATAATTATAATTGACTGACCTCTGTGACAGCTATTGTGACTATTACATGGGGTACTGCATATGAAAGACATAGACAATTATAAAGTACTATGTAAATGGATGTTTTTTAATCTATTTTACTTTTACAGTAGATAATCTAAGAATGACTTTTTGGGGTGAAATATATAAGATGGAATACTATTTTATTGCTACATATATCTTGGACCTAGGCTGTAGGCTACATTAACCCTATTTTATTATAAATATCACTAATACATTTTCCTTCGTAGGCCTCGTGATGCTTGTGATCATTTCATTATGTCTTCACCACTGAAATAAATATATATATATATATATATATATATATATATATATATTGGCAGGGATAGCAGTGCCTCTCTTGAATTCCCATCATTTAGCATCATATCTGGCAAATCAGTGTTTGTTTGATTGTCTGACTGAAGCAATGGCGGCCGGGGTCCCATGGAAGAAGGAAATAGCTCTCTGGGCCAGGTTTGGGGAATATACCCCACAATCAAGGTGCTCTGTATAGATACAAACTCAGATGAAGGCTGAAGACCTTACATTGACCAGGTTGACTTGTTCCTGTCTATCTCTGGGATTTTAGCTCTGCCTGTCCAGCTGCTCACTTCCTGGGCTCCAGACTTGCAGCCTTCCTTTCATGCCATCCTCCAGGCTCCCTCCTCATAAGGGCCTGTGAAGATTCTTCTCCAGTGTACTGGCATGGCTATCTCCTTGTCATTCAGGTCTTGGCTCTGCTGTTAGCTCTGCAGGAAATCCTTCCCTGACCACACAATTCTATTATGTGTGTACAATTCTATTCTGGTTCACAATATCACTGCTGTCTGATTTCACATTGCCATTCATTGTCTCATTATGCCCTAGCCCTTTTCACTATGTATTTCCTCAGAGCTCTTATCACCTTCAGATTATCTTTAATATACATATACATATATATATATATATATATATATATATATATATATATATATTTAACTCGTTTAATATACATGTCATGAGGGCAAGTTATCTAGTTTCACCACTTTATTCCCCCATTTTGAACCATGCCAGGGACATAAGAAGTACTTAATAAATATTTTTGTGAGTGAATAAATGATTGAATGAAGAGCTTTTAAAAATAACCATTCTGATATCTCTCCACGTTGTATGAGCAAATTTTACAATCACTGAAGGTCCTCTATATCATGAGTTAACAGAACTTGACAAGTATTTGTCATGCCCGGGTTAAGCCTCTAATGATCATCCTTGGAGGTTTGTATCATTTAAATAAAAGGCATAGACTGGTGTGTTCAAAGGGACATTCACAACTCCCCGTGTTTAGTTTCTTCTAAATGCCAGAAAGGAAACATACCATGTGACGCATTTTTTGTGCCTTCTATAATAACCCCTAGTATGGCATGAATATGTAAATACATTATGTATATGAATATATTCAAATTATACATATATGTGCATATATATATACATATATATAGTATATCTGTGTGTTTGTGTGTGTGTGTGTGTGTGTGTGTGTGTGTGTGTGTGTGTAAAGTTTATATCTGTGTTTGTGGTGTATATGTATCTTTTTGTTAGTCTCATCACTTTTACATATAATAAGACTTTAAGTAAATTCAATAGAAAATAAAATCATCAGACTTGGTTGTTATTTTCTTCCTGAATTAGATTGGACGTATTTCTTGGTGACAGCCATGATTCTTGAAATGGGGCTATTAGAGTATATTGTATAATTTTGAGTTTGAGATATTGGAAACCTATATAGAAAACCTACCAAGAATGTGACTATGGAGGAAAAGTAAAACCCTTTTCCTCTTTATGTTAAAAGCAAAAAGAGGATATTCTTGCCATCTATTCTTCAAAGACTGTAATCCTAGCTCCAAAATGGGAAAATGACACTTATTGCTAGTAGAAATCATACAAAAAAGTAAGCAGATATAAGGAAATTAGAAAAGAGAAGCAGGATATTTTGAGTCTAGGAGGTGGGAAAAAAACCTACACTCTCATGCACTGAAAAAATTTTTGCAAAGTTTTGAAAGATTATAAATGTAAGAATGTATCTCTGAAATTTATACTATAATTTGATAAGAAATGACTATTTGGTCAGAATCTTTTATGCTGGTGAATATGTAGGGGAAACAGTTTACTAAATGAAAACCTACCAGCCAGCAAAAGCAACATTGGTAAATGGCAAGACCCGCAAGGTGCGGAAGGGCAGATGCATTTTGGCTGGCTGCTGGCAGGAGTTCAGCATGTATAGTAACAACATCCTACAGGCAAGAGAATGATCAGTAATAATAACAAAATAAAGTTCAGTGCAGAGAGGAAAACAGGATCTGTGGCCTGCATATTGTTCCTTTATTGTTGTGGTTATTGTAAAACAGTTGTCAAGAGTTTTCTCAGATTGTTATTATCAAAACCAATTAATTTCCTTTTCTTTCCCATAATTAAGCATATTTTAATAGTGTGGTAGGTAATAGCACTAAGCACAAACCACATATATTTATGTAATTATTGCTTCTCTGAAATGTCTACTACATTTCTACACACTATGATTATTTTCTGATTACATTTGGATAAATGTATAATCATCTAATATTGAGCATTTTTAAGCCTGATACCTTGTAATCTACACTAATAAAAGAGAAACATGCAAATTGGTGTCACTCCGCTAAACCCACCAGCCAATCAGATGAGTATGCAAATTAACCCAACAAACATGGCAGTTAATTTGCATATGCAGGCACGGAGTGAAGACTGAAGGCTCCAGCCAGAGTGAAGACTGAAGACTGAAGACTAAAGAGGCTTGGTTTCTCCATTGAGGCTGTAACGGAGAAGCCAAGCCTCACTGCGGCTGCAGCAGAGAAGCCAAGAGGCCACAGAGCTGGAGGCTTGGGTTGCCCCTGGTGATGGAGGAAGCCAAGCTTCCCACCTGCCCTGGCCGCCGCTCAAGGGAGAGAACAACACACAGGTGTGGCCAGGAGCCTGAGAGATCAACACAGAGGGGCACCTGCTCCAAGCCTCCACGGTGGGGCTGGGGGCAGCCACCAGTTATCACACACACACACGGGGCGCCTGCTCTGAGCCTCTGTGGCGTGGCTGTGGGGATCCACCAGCGGACACACACACACACACACACACACGGGATGACTGCTCTGAGTCTCTGATACAGCTGGGGGCAGCCACCAGGGGACACACACACACACACACACACACACACACACGGGGTGCCTGCTCCGAGCCTCTGCTGCCAGACTATGGCTTAGGCTGAGCGGGCCTGAGCCATTGTTAGGACATCCACTGAGGGCTCCCAGTCTGTGAGAGGGGGCAGGCTGGGCTGAGGCACCCCCACTCCCCAGTGCACGAATTTTGTGCACTGGGTCTCTAGTTCTATATAATAAAAGGCAAATATGCAAATCGACCGAACAGCGGAATGACTGGTCGCTGTGATGTGCACTGACCACCAGGGGGCAGACGCTCAATGTAGGAGCTGCCCCCTGGTGGTCAGTGCACTCACACAGGGAGAGCGCCACTCAGCCAGAAGCCGAGCTCACAGGCAGGTCAGTGCAGTTGTGGAGGCGGGAGCCTCCGTGGCAGTGCTAAGGATGTTCAACTGTTGGCTTAGGCCCACTAAGCCTGCAGTCGGACATCCCCCAAGGGCTCCTGGGCTGCAAGAGGGCACAGGCCAGGCTGAGGGACTCCCCTTGCCCCGAGTTCAAAAATTTCACGCACTGGGCTTCTAGTAGTAACAAAAGTCTCTGAATTAGAAAAAAAATAAAATTTTGTTAGTTCTTAGAATAGAACTAATAATTATCATATAATTAATTACATGATAATATAATTTATTATTATTATTATTATTACTAGAGGCCCGGTGCACAAAAATTTGTGCACTTGGAGGGGTCCCTCAGCCCAGCCTATGCCCTCTCCCAGTCTGGGACCCCTCGGGGGATGACCACCTGCTGTCTCAGGCCCGCTCCCTGGGGGATTGGGCCTAAGCTGGCAGTCAGACATCCCTCTGTCAGCCCAGGAGCCCTTGGGGGATGTCCACTTGCCAGCGGGGAGCAGGCCTAAGCTGCAGTCAGACATCCTTAGCGCTGCTGAGGAGGCAGGAGAGGCTCCCACCACCCCCGCTGTACTGGCAGCCATCAGCCTGGCTTGTGGCTGAGCAGAGCTCCCCTTGTGGGAGTCCACTGCTCACCAGGGGGCAGCTCCTGCATTGAGCGTCTGCCCCCTGGTGGTCAGTGTGTGTCATAGTGACCAGTCATTCCCAGTTGTTCTGCTGTTAGGATCAATTTGCATATTACCCTTTTATTATATAGGATTAAAACCCAAGGCCACTTTAGCATTGCTAATTGATTGACATAACCTTGAAGACAGATAAAAGAAATGCATAGACAGATAAAACAAACCCTAATACAAGTATCTTCTGACTCCTCATCAGTACAGATAATCAAATATTCTCTTTACGAATCTAGGACCAGGCATCCGCTTTGTATCTTAAAAATAAATTCTCACTAATTATCACTGGTCTCATTTGATGCCAGTGTTGTGAATTCTCTGAGGCCACTCTTGTCATGAGTTCTTAGTGCATTTTATATGCCAGCATTGTTTGCCTATCAGCACTTGGATTTCATCTTGATGAGGTACTTCTTCACCATTAATTGACATTATAATTAAAAAAGCAACAACCTGCTTTTGTAATTCCAAATGTTGTTAGCATGAAGGCTTAGCAGCATTCCTAAAAAGTTATCTATGTTGTTAAATATCTGCACTTCCTAAGAATGCAGGTTTAATCTACAAGGCGAGAATCTCACCTCTTAACTTTATCAGCTTTTAGTGTAAGGAAATCTTAGAGGATTATATAGAAATTTTATATAATATTCAAATCATTTGCTAATTACTAATCCTGCAGTTTAATATAATAAGCATGTCAACACTGACCTGTTAATATTTGCCAAATGGAATCAACTAAAAAAGACTCATAGTTATTGAAGAATTTGGTACAAAAAGAAATCAAGACAAAAAAAGTAGCTGAATAATCAGAATTGTTCAGTAAAGTAATTTTTAACTAAGTAAATAAATAAAGAAAATAAATGGTAGTAATTAATGCAAGGTGAAAACCTTATTTACATTCAATTCAACAAATATTTCTAAGCATCAAATTATATGTCAGTCATGGTTCTAGACATCTGTGTTACATCAGCCACTGCTCTTGGAGAATTTAAGAGCCAGATAAGTATATTCAGAGATATTTGGGAGAGAATTGGGATGGGAGACCAAACTGGATAATATGGTCAATAGTGATGACAGACCAAGCAACACTGATCAAACCAAAAATGTTATTTTCTAGTCAGGAAAAATCAATTGCTGACAAAGACCACCACCAACCAGACAAGGGTCTACAGCAGGGGTGGGCAACCTTTTTGTGAGTGGGTGCCAAAACAAGCAAAATCTCTGACCCAAAATTCTTCTGTGTGCCAACCCTAATTTTTTAAAAACATGTTACTCTTACTTGATATCTCTTAAGGTGTACGTATGTGAAGAACCTTGAAGAAATAATAAAATTCATTCGAGCGACAAAAACAGTAAATGATGATGAAAAGTACATTTATTTTTTAATGTATACATGTACACTGATAGTCTGACAGAAAACTTTATGACTCCGTTTGATGTTATCAGTGGGACTTTTGCTGCTGCATCACTGATGACAGAGACTTTACATCAGGTTTATATTTTGTGACCTTCAGAGATATACATGAGCTATTACTTTCATCCGTCTGGCTACTCCTATTACGAGACTTAACAAAATTCATCACTTTTTTGAACAAAGATTCACAAGCATATGTGGATGAAACCAAAATACTGGTCGGATCTAGGAAGGCAGGGAGAGTTAAGGCAGAGGCATAGAAATTGCTCTTCCCCTCTCTCGTCAATCCATGTCTATGGTCTTTAAGATAACTTGTTATGTAAAATTATTTATTTATCTAAGATGCACCTACACTGAATTTATCTGAAAAATAAAAAAGTTGATATTAAAGAAAAAAAATGTAAATGGAAGATTATAAGAGAGGGTTTCGCCTGACAGCAAAAGTTACTGGCTTGCCACGTTTGGCACACGTGCCAGGGGTTGCCCACCCCTGTTCTACAGTAATTCAATGATTCAGAGAGTGATAAAGAAAGAGAGTTTTGGGGGAAGAGAGTTTTGATTAGTTTCTTGGGGGCAGTTGATGTCCCACAAAGAGTCTATTTTATATTGAACGTTTTTAATGCAACAGGAAAATCTTAGAATAGCATATTTTAAAACATTACTTTTGAAAAATTAAATATTCCTGAAATGTGTCTTCAACTTCAGCTCTAGCAATTAGTTCTTACTTTTAATCAGCTAATTTTGATTAAGATACAGTGTAAGCTTATTTTGAATTGCCCTGCCTGATTCACTGATCTCATTTCATGTCTCTGAAGTTTCTTTCAGCAAGCTACCATGGACAGTGTATTGATTCTTCCAGACAGTATTCAAACTAGAAGTACGGGGAACTTGGATATCTCTCTTCCTCCAAGAACTGTATCTTCTTTCTGATCTCTAATCTTTGTGGGGTTTTTTTGTTTGTTTTGTTTTGTTTTTATCTGTCTGTTCCACCCAGCCTCTCTACATAGTATACATAAGAATGCATATACACCACTTCCTTAAAATACAAGTGGAAAAGGCTCACTGGGTTGTCTGTACTAAATACAGTACACATAGGAATTAGTTTATATTTTTCTGTGACCACTGTCGTCCTTTCATTCCTAGCACCAACAGCTTGAGCAAATCACAGAGTTTTCCACTTGTTCTCCTGTAAGAAGAGTCTTAATTTATGCAGTTCAGGTTTTAAGCCCACTTAGTTCCAGTTTATGATTTCGATTTCAAATTCCATTCAATTCAAAGCTCTACTCCTCTCCAAATTTACAGCGGGGGGAGTAGCAGGAGAGAAGGAGGCATGGACTCCTTGTTTATCTCCTTCCACTCTCTACCTCAGGGGTTCTCAAACTACGGCCCGCGGGCCACATGCAAATACAAATATTGTATTTGTTCCCGTTTTGTTTTTTTACTTCAAAATAAGATATGTGCAGTGTGCAGAGGAATTTTTTCATAGTTTTGTTTTTTTAAACTATAGTCCGGCCCTCCAATGGTCTGAGGGACAGTGAACTGGCCCCCCTGTTTAAAAACTTTGAGGACCCCTGCTCTACCCTCTGGCTTCTGATGCTTCCAAAGCTTTGTGAATAGTCTTGGCAGATGGGGTAGGAGTTGATATGGAATTAAAGAAAGGTGGGCTGTAAAACTGGTCATGTAATAATCTGATTAGTTTGAGTCTTATTTCCAGTATCTTCTTCTGATGAGATATATGGAGGATGGACTAGCAGAATCATGGCCAATCCTCAAATAACTCGATTCCTTTCTTTCGGAAAGCTGAGGGAGCTTAGGGTTCTCACAATGCAGTCCTTTCTCTCAGTAGTCTCTTGATGCTATTCTACCACCTTCCTGCTCCCAGTCTTACAGATGAGCCGTGTCCTGTCTACCAAACTTGTTCTTCCTCTCTGAGAGGTTGTGAGAATATTTTACCTGTCTTTCAAGTTCATGAATTTTACCAGGATCTGCTCAGATGTGGCTCTCTTCTCATGAGCCCAGCCTGAAAATCAGTGAGCTCTTTCAATCGGTGGCGTTAGATCTTTATTTCGAGGGAATTCTCTCTTTGTGATTTGTATATTTTCTTTTCTCCATATTTTCCCTTTTTCTGTTTTTGTAATTCCTATTACTTATAGCAAGTCTCTTAGATCTTTTTTCCAATTGTATTTTTCTAATATCTAATTTCTAATCTAATTAGATATCTAATATCTAATTTCTAATGTAGTTTCATCTTATCATTTTGCTTATGTTTTCTAGAGATAGATACCTTCTGCAAGGTCGTCTAAGTCACAACCACAAATTCAGTATTTAGGGTGATGATGTTCTATTCCCTCCTCTTAAATTACTTAGATCAAATTATGTAGATATTGTGCTTACGTTTTTGTTTGTGTGTTTCTTCAGAAAGTACTAAAACTGTATCTTAGTTATCTCTTATGTTTTTCTATTCAGGTTTATTTCTCTCTTCTCCAGCAGTTTTATTTCCCTGGGCAGATGCTCTTACTCTCTTTTTTCTTTCTCCCCCCCCCCCCACCTTTATTTTGTTTTTTATCTCAATTTAGTTCTTTTTTAAAAAATATTTTTATTGATTTCAGAGAGGAAGGAGAGGGAGAGAGAGATAGAAGCATCAATAATGAGAGAGAATAATTGATTGGCTGCCTCCTGCATGCCCCACACTGGGGATTGAGACCACAATTTGGGCATGAGCCCTAACCAGGAATCAAACTGTGACCTCCTCCTGGTTCATAGGTCAGCACTCAACCACTGAGCCATGCTGGCCAGGCTAGTTCTGTATTTTTATGTACCGTTAGTGACACCAGTCCTCTAAAGTTAGAAAGTAAAGCAGTCTTCCCCACATAGATCAAGAATGTAGAGCTAAGCAGAGCACCAAAAACTTGTTGAGAACCTGAAAATGCTTTCCTGTTCTTCAGTCTCCTTTTATCTTTCCAGACTAAGGACTCACCCATTCTGGTCCTTCTTAGCCTCTTGCTGGTCCGAGAAAATAGCCATACTCAAGTGGGTCTACGGTAACTTTCCACTTGGATGAAGTATAGATCCTTGCAAGTCAAACCCTTTCCCAAATATCCACGCTACCATTGCCACTCTGGGGTTTAACAATGCTGGTTTTCAGGTACTCATTCAGCCCACAGGCAATAAAGGCCTGCACCAGTCAGTTTTCTTACCTGAGTCTCAGTGAACTCAAGGCCTCATTAAGTTTCTGATGATCCCAGCCTGTATTTTACTTAAAATCTGCTGGTGTGTTAGAGTTGGTAAACAAGGGAAAGGAACTTAATTTAGCTCACTATCTTCCCATAATTACCAAGGTCTTCTACAGTTAGTTTGATGAGGTCTCTTTATATTTAGAACACGAAAGAAAACATCCAAAGTAGCTTTATAGGCACCAGAGGTTTTATATTTGAGCTCTACATGACGTGAAGCTTCTAAGAGTACTATTTTGTTTTATAATAACTCAGAAATTACATATTAAAAATGAAATAATGAAATAGTCCACAAGAGAAAAAGCATAGTATGCCATGAACATCTACCTCTATGAGTACCTGATACACAGTTGTTCCCATGTGTTTTATACAGATGTTGTCAAGTTAATATGCACAAATACTAATGAAAGCCCCTCCATGATGGTAGAAATACTATGATAAACCTATTTGGGGATTCAGACCATTCACATAAGTGATATATATATGACAATAACAATTCCCATTTACCATTAATAGCCAATTCTGTGGGTAATGTTCATTTTACTATGCTTTTAATAGAAAAATTAAAATGCTAACAGCTTACTTCTACTCTCTTTGTATACCTTTTACCTATAGATTGTTCTTTAGGGAAAGAACGGTGACATTTGTTTGGAATATAGCACCTGCTTGGCATTCCAGTGGGTGGCTTATAGACATTACCTTTTGTTATCCTCACAACAAGACTGGGAAGGATGTGTGATGCTTATTATATCCATGAGGAGGCTGAGGCTGAGGAAGATTGTGTAGCCGCATAAGTAGCATAAGTTGCCCAGCATAGCAAAGCCTACCTGACTTTAAAGCCCATAGTTTTTTTGTTTGTTTGTTTTTTTGTTTTCACAATAGCATATTGCTTTCCACATTAGATAATAAAAGAAGAATTGAATGTCTAAGATTTGATCCAGCTAGGCATCTATATTTAATTACAATACCATTGATAAGTGACACAAACTAGATTTGAAAAAAAACAGAAAATACCACCTTTGCATATTTCCATTTGGTATTCCAGAGTGCATAGAGATAGCGAGTGTTTAATCCACAGTGCTCAGATCAGGGCCAGGGAGGGACGCGGGAGGTTGGCCAGCCAGGGAGGGACCGAGGGATGGGTCAGATGCCTCCTCATCAGGGAAACTTTCAAAATATGAAGGCCCAACTGCTATAAGATCTCTCAAATGCTACTGGGGAGGACTATGCAAGTTGCTTACAGGTGGCAATGTTGGTGTAAACTGCATTAGGCTCTTCCATACTTAGAGCATCCTATGTGCCTATTCTCACATAGACACCTCTGGACTTCTTATCATTCAGTAAGCATTAGCCGATATTATTTTTAGTGGTAAAGCAGGTATAGTTTTCCTGCTCATTCTTAGATATTCATTAATTCAGTAAGATCCCCATGCGTCTGCTCTACCTGGGGACTTCTTCCTTGCTTTCACTTTCTTATTTTCATGGCACAAATGCGTTATAACCTTGGTCAAATCACTCTGCAACTGTTTTACACATAGGTGAGGAATTTGTAATGGAACTTTTATGGTAGGAGTAGAAGCATTAAAATAACATATGTTGAAATTATACTTTGCCAGACTCTCTAAGGAATACTCTGTTATCTCTAACACGCCGATACCTCCTTACATTATAATGTGGTCATTCTCACAGTTAATAGTAGTGGTTAACAATGCAGCACATTAAAATATATTTAGAAAGTTAACTCCAGAAGGCAAGAAGGGGACTGACACAATAACGAATATATCATTGGTTAATCTTAGGAATAAAAACCAAGAGCTATTTGAAATCACCATTCTGAATTTCAGGGTCCTCTTATCTAGGTAACAAAGTTACAGAAATAGCCAATATTCCACAAGCTCTGGACAAGGTTATTCTGTTTTGGACCCTTTGGGTTGCAAAGGAAAGGGATTTATTAAGATTAAATCACAAAAGCATGTGTGGAGGAAAGGGGCATTACATAATTTAATAAACTAAGAGAGAGGGGAGGGGAGAGAGAGAGACTGAGGCTGGAGGCAGATTCTCATGGAAATGTTAAGAGCAGGAAAAACAGGAATCTGGAGCCTCACAAAGAACTGCATCCTGGCTGCCTGAGAAGAGTCTTCAACATTAAAATGATGCACCTCTCTCTGTGTGTCTATTTACTTCTCATCTTCTCCCCAACCACCTTCCTTACTTATCACTCTCTTAGTCTTCCTCTAATTCACAGCTTCTCCTAAATCATGCTTTGTGATTCCTCCAAACTTTGGTTTGCATAGGAACTGTGGCTCCCTCTCCCCAGCCTTTTAAAGCTCTCCTTCCAGCTACACTCCCACTGCTGGCTTTGCTGTCACTCGTATGTATATACAGATAGATATATCTATGAGGATGATTCCAGGTGTACAGCTTGGAAAACTGTTATAAAAATCAAAGCATTTTCAAGTAAATCTGATAATTTTTCTGCCTCAAAGTTCATTGATCTTTGTACTGCTGTCAGAAGTTATTTCTCGGTCTGGCCTGGTAGCTCATTTGGTTAGAGCTTTGTCCCAATTTACCAAGGTTGTGGTTTGACCCCTTTTAGGCCACATAGAAGAGTAAACCAATAAAAGCATAAATTGATGTCTCTCTCTCTCTCTCTCTCTCTCTCTCTCTCTCTCTCTCAAATAAACAAATAAATAAACAAGCAAATAAATACATACATTATTTTTAAGTAAGTTATTTCTTTACTTTTTTCCTTCTTCCCTTTTAAAATTTGAATGGAGTAATTTATTTATTTATTTATTGTAAACTTAAGGGGAATAAATCCTACTCCAGTCTAATAATTCAACCATAACACAATGTTATAATTATAAATTCACATATGTTGTTATATTTGAATGACTTTGAAAAGGATAATTTTTAAATTTTTAAAGAAAATAGCACAAATCCTATTTTATTTTAAAATGTGTTCCAGTTAAAATAGATTTATAGATATTAATTTATAACACTATTCTATAAATTTAATAAATACATATTAGAAGTTATTTGATAAATTGCCCAAATATATTCCTAAAGTTGCTTAAATTAGGCCCCAAATTACTATTTTTCTTGCTCTTAATGTTGCTTGAATTTTAGAAATTATAAATAAACAAATGAAAAAAATCTGATTATGACACTCTTTAGGGAGATGTTTTTTTTAAATAGGTTGAGGTAAGAAAAAAATGAAATATCTGAACTAGGAATACTCATTCCAGTGGTTCCACAGACTCTTGGATCTTTCAAAATCCACCTTCCAAAAAGATGAATTCGGGGTTAGAATGGCCATGGAGTCCTCATGCAGCTAGGGACAGTATTAACAATTTCAGGGGGAAAAGGTAAATATGTAAGGTGATGGATATGTTAATTAGCTCCATGGTGGGAATCTGTTCACAATGTATATATACATGAATCAAATCATCATGTTGTACACTTTAAATATTCTACAACTTTATTTATCAAATATACCTTAATAAAGCTAAAAAAACCCTTTGTATTGTTTATAAGACAAAAAAGAATTGGACTGTCATATCATATCACCTTATAAGGACCTTGGCTTCTTAAGATACTTTCATTTTTATTTTCTACTGCCACATAGATCACTGATCACTTTAGAATCAGATGAAACCTCCAGATAGTCTTCCCACAAAAATGGGAAGGACATTAGTATTTTACACAGAAGTCCAGGGGATTTGCATTCATGGATCCAAATTAAGGGCTTTACACTAGAAACATCGAACTCTCTGTATGGGAGCAAGAAATAGAAAAATGCATGTCTAAAATTCATTAAAATGCTAAATTTATTCTATATTAGAAAACTAAATGATCTATATTGAAAAGCACAGGTCATTTTGCCTTAAACTAGCTGAAGATAATTATAATAGAAAAGTAGTTTTTCTTACAGTCATCTTTTTAAATGAATGAATATTTTATCTTATGATGAGGTAATTTTACTACCAACTATACTTCATTACCTTTCAGCACAATTCTCACTTCCAAACTTTAGTTACAAATGCTATATCAATTATACCACATTTAGAATGTATTTCCCTCAGACATTTTCCTCCCAATATCAATCATGAGACTTTGTCTGATTGAATAGGAATAAGATTCCATATATGCTGAATAAATGTGAAGATTTCCTGTCTATTGCCAACTGACCCTAAACTTCTTATCACAGTAATAAAATCAGGAAATGTGGCTCTTGATAAAAAAAATCACAAAGGTGAAGAAACCTGACTATGGGTTCTTTATTACATTTTAGATTAATTCATTGCAGTCACTCAAACTTCCACCTCTAATCAAAGTGATTCTCTAAACATTATCCATCACAATATCAGCAGTTCCATTGCTCTCTACTCTCCCCAGCAGTAAAATGCCTGAAGGTCCTCTGAAATAGGAAAGCATTGCCATAGTCCAGAATATCCATATGCAAAAATTGTACCTATTATTTATTTTTGATTCTTTGGGATTACAAATAATTGTATATTATAGTGGAAGAAATGCTTCCATGCTTCCATATATTGGTGACCAGAGTGACTGTTTTTAGGATGTCAGATTTTTCACTGCCCGATATCCAACCAATCTGGGAAATACCTCTCCTCCTTTTCATTGTAGTCTCCATTTGCATGCATTGAACTTGGGTTATAGGGAAAAAAGCAACTGTGGGAAAGAATGTTGACCTGAGCATTAAACATCTCTCCAAATCCCATTTGACTTTTATTATCTGAGTGAAAATACTCAGAGGTAAGGAAAAAGCAGGAAGCCTAATGTCTGTCCTCCTCCCAGGCCTGGTTCTGGGCCATGCCTGCAGCAGTCTGGAATCTGGGCCTTTTTGTCTCTTTTCAAGGCCTTCAAGCTTTCACACCTGTAAAGGTTTTGATTCACTGGGGGGTGGGGGGTGCGGGGGTTGGGGGTGGAAGATGTTTCAAATGTTCTGAAACTGGCCCCTGGCACTTGGCAAGCCCTAAGCCCTTGCAGACGCTTATGTGCAAACCCTCTGAACTCCTGTCACTTTAATTTCAGCATTTTCCTTTTACTGTTTCCATCTCAACTCTAGGAAGTTAACAAAAAGCTCCCCTTTTCCAAACAGCCACAAACCTTAGCTTCCCCTCCTCATCCAAGTGCTTGGATTAGCAAGTTCACCATAATATACAATGATATTCATGAGTTACATGTATAATGCAATATAAAGTAAAACATTAAACTTTCTAAATATTTCTAGGGATCCAGGTGTTTACCCATATGTAGAAAAACAACAATACATATTTGACTAAAGATTTTTTTATCCTATTGACAGATTCTATTTTTGCCTAAACACCTGTGTGGAAATCTGCTTAAGTGGTTTTCTTTTGAAGCGCATTTCTGCCACGCTGTTTGGCTCATTCATCTGTAATTTGGTTACGATTCAAATGTCACAATCACTGGAAAGCTAGACCAAGACAATGCTTGCTTCATTTATTTTAAAAAATAATTCAATGTCTATAAATCACATTAGCTCATTAAATTCCGCAGAAGTTGCTTTTTAAAAAAATTGAAACTTCCAATCAAAACATGTAATAACAAGCTGTTAATTTCAAGGAGGAAACTGCAGTTTATCTTTCAGAAATAGTCAATCTACTTTCAGGATTTAAAATGTGATGGATCGATGTGAGGGCAGATCCGATGTGCTGCAGAGAAGTATGAACTGACAGTGGATTGCTATCTGCACTTGTATCTACCCTGTGTTTCCCTTGAAACCCAGCTCCCTGAAGTCAGACCTCAGAGCTAGATTGCACGTTACAAGCCACATGCTGCCTGATACTACTACATACACTGTCAGCTTCAATAAATATTGATCGATGGAAGTGGAATCTCACAATGTGAGCAAGTTAAAAATATTTAACGGAATTTTTACATTTGCCAGAAATCCTTCTACAACAATATATGTTTATGTATTTATGATATGCATGGGTCACTAAAAAGCAGCGTTATCCCTCTATAGCAGCGGTTCTCAACCTTCCTAATGCCGCAACCCTTTAATACAGTTCCTCCTGTTGTGGTGAGCACCAACCATAAAATTATTTTCATTGCTACTTCATAACTGTAATTTTGCTACTGTTATGAATCATAATGTAAATATCTGATATGCAGGATGTATTTTCATTGTTACAAATTGAACATAATTAAAGCATAGTGATTTATCACAAAAACAGTATGTAATTATATATGTGTTTTCCGATGGTCTTAGGTGATCCCTGTGAAAGGGTCGTTCGACCCCCAAAGGGGTTGCGACCCACAGGTTGAGAACTGCTGCTCTACAGCACAGATTTTGAAACAAGGGACAATGTGTTATTGACCTTTGAGCTTCATTCTTGATGGTTTCTGTAAGTGAATCTATGTGGTAAATGAGCTGCAGTATAGGAGGTTCGATATTTTGTATTGCAGTCAATTCACAGAGAAAGGAGTACATTTATGGATCTATAGTCTATTTTTAGGTATCATTCATTTCAAAAATCAACCTGAAAACATTAAATTAAAATTGGCCATTTCATAGGGCATACAGCATGAGATTCTTAAAAGCTGTCTTTATGTATGGAAAAGCTTCTGTAGTTAGACATAAAGGAAGAAACAAAATTTCCCCAGGCTTACTTTTTGACATATTGCTAAGAAATCATTCTAAGTTATAGGTCACAGGTGTGGTTATCAAGAAGAAATCTTTAGTTTTGGATTTATCGGGACCCATATACAAGCTTTCACATCATATGTTGAGGATCATAGAGGACCTATAAAACCTGCAGGCTATGTGTCCCAATCAGACCGCATTAGGGAACTGTCTTCATGTAGATGATGGGAGAACATCATTTCCCAAAATATTCTGTGGAACATTCATTGTAGACAGAGATCCATGGGAAAAGAAAAAGTTAGAGGGCCCCTGTGGTCAATTAAGTTTAGAAAATGCTTGTCTTCAGTATTTCCTTCTTCGATATTCACAGTTTGAATTACCATTTTAAAGGCTCTGATCGGCCCTGAAGTAGAGAAGCTGAACTAACTTTTAACCCAGGATTTGCAATATTTATTTGGCCAAGTATCTCTTTGTTCAGGATATTATCTCACTCAGTCACAATATGTAATATCAAGATCTACATTTACGGAAATTTAATACTTTTAACAGTTGTATTTACCTCACCCTGAAATTTCTGTATTCTCAGGTAGTCTCTTAGATTACTAAAATGTTATTGTTTATTTTTTCATAACATATTACAGAACACTAAATGCCATCATTTATAATGTGGCTACATCTCACGTTCTGAACAGGGTCAAGGGAAACCAAATTGACAGGAGATATCCTCTGCTTTTGCATGTATTTGTCTGCACCAATACCCCTGTCAAGACTGTTTACTGCCATGTTTTATTTCACTGCTGCATAGTAACCAACTCAAGTGGTATTCGATAATTAACAAGCCTACTATTACTTTTGTGAGGCGTAAGAACAGAATAATGAACAAACGTGCTTATAAAGTCATTTTTCTTTAATCATACTTGCCTCCATAAGAACAGACTTCTTCATACATTTGATATCACCTTTAAAATGTAAATGATGTTGAATCTCAGAGGGAAGGCAGGGGTGAGTGGGAAGAGATCAACCAAAGAACTCGTATACATATGTGCATAACCCATGGACATAAACAATGGCGTAGTAAAGGTCTGAGGCCGGGGTGGAGGTTTGCTAGTAGTGGTCAATGTGGAAAAAGGGGGACATATGCAATACTTTAAACAGTAAGGATTAGACAAATTAAATACATACAATGTAAATTAATTTTCCTTTTGATAAACTGAAAATCTGGGCTTCCAGAGTCAATATTCTGCATAGAGCAGGTGGAATATGGATTTACATCTGATTTGTATAAAATTTACATATTATTCCACTGTCACAACCTAAGACACCTGGCCTAAATAATTGGCATTACTACCTAATTTTTTTGTCACAAAGTAATGATGAAAACAATGATTTTTTGCATGTAGCTCCCAAATGTATTTATATCATTATTGACCATCCTCTAACTCTAAAAATAGCCCCCCGAATTGTAAATATGTTGAATGTTGGGACATTTAATGGATCTTCCACACATAGTAGTTGTACTTATTTAAAATAATTGAAAAGTAAAATTCACATGCAAATGTGGACAAACAGACACCTTTGTAAAACCTTGACACCGCCCACTAAGAATCTGACCTCCTAGGGTCTGCAGTCCATGGATAAGAACCAGTGCAGTGGAACACAGAATTGAGGGCTTCATGTTATTTTTCTCTATATTAGAACAACAGTTTCCTGAGAATAATCTTGAATGTGCCCATAGTTACTGCTTCATTACAAGTTGCTCAATACATGAGGTCATGTTTCTTTCCACCTAGACAGGCATCCTAGGGAGACCCCTTATTTATTGTTACTGCCACTTCATCTGTAAAGTAGTGATAACCAAAACTAGCCTTTGTCAGCCAGTCCAAAGACCAGCTCTTTTCCAAATTAACTGTAAACTTTCAAAGCACATGGTTATGCCTTTGATTGACAGCACAATGGATCTGCTCTTCAGATCTTGCCAGAGATTACAAACTCAAAAGCTTGGCTGCACAATTCCTATTAAAGTTTAGTTGTGAGAAATGATGTTTATTGAAGATCGCCTATAAGATATGCTTGTCCTAGGTCACAAGTACAATCTTAGAATATTTTCCATGGATCAAAGGTCCTAGTAGTGTCTCTGCAAAAAACACACATATGTAGATGCATATATGTAGATATATACATATACACACATTTGTGAATGATTACATTATCCTACTGAGTAATATTTTATAAGCTAGTCCTATAAAATCTGCTATTGTATTTATTCTGTGGCTTCCGCACAGTCTGTTTTCAACATAGCATAGCATCCAGAATGATCCATCTTAAAGTGTGAGCCAGACCACATTGATCCTGTGCTCAAAACCCTGCAGTGACACTCTGCTACATGCCCAGTGACAGTTAAATAATGTATGATGGCTTCCAAGACCCTACATGACTTGGTCACCCCACAGTTTCATTTTGACCTCATGTTCTGTGACTTTCCTTTTCTCCTTCTGCTCCAGCCACTGTAACTTCACCCTGCCTTGAGCAGGTCGCGCTTGTGACCACCTTAGGACCTTTGACCAGGTGGTGCCTGTTTATGAACTCCCCTTGATTCAGCATTGTAGACTTCCTCCCCTTTTGCAAGTCTTTGTTCAGATGTCATTGTTTTCCAATGAGTCCTTCCCCAAACCCTACTTAAACTCATCTTGCTCACCCTGCCTGTGCTCCCGAATCCCCTTACCCTGCTTTATTGTCTTATCAGATTAGAAAGCACTAATCACTTTCTAAACCACAATATAATTTGCTTACTTATTCGGTCTATTGTTTATTGTCTGTCTCCTTCTACTAGAGCAGTGATGGCGAACCTTTTGAGCTCGGCGTGTCAGCATTTTGAAAAACCCTAACTTAACTCTGGTGCCGTGTCACATATAGAAATTTTTTGATATTTGCAACCATAGTAAAACAAAGACTTATATTTTTGATATTTATTTTATATATTTAAATGCCATTTAACAAAGAAAAAATCAGCCAAAAAAATGAGTTTGCATGTCCCCTCTGACACGCGTGTCATAGGTTCGTCATCACTGTACTAGAATGTAAGATCCAGTGATCTCTGTTACATGTATTGATTCTCACCTGAGAAAGAACTAAGAAAAGAGCCTGGCTCATAGTAAGAATTCAGTAAATAATTGTTGCATGAGTCAATGAAGGAAAGTTTATTGTAGTGCTATTGTCTCAGCATAATACGATGCTCACCTTCTTGAGAAATCATAGAGGAAATTCCTCTCAGGTTTCTCTTTATCTGGACAACGCTCACTTCCAAGTCATGCACTGTCTTGAGTCCAGGCCAGGGGATACATGAAGAGGGAAAAGTAGTTAATTCATCACCAGTTTAGTGTTGTTTCAAATTCTGGTCGTCTTCTTCAACGTGCATGATATTTTTAAGAGTCCTAAAATAACTACCTCATGCATTCATTGGGAGGAATAAGGTAGAATGTGCTAATTCCATCTTACCCTGAAGCAGAATTTCTCAAGGTGCTTTTTTTTTTTAAAACTCTTTACCTCATTAAGATGAAGACTTTTGGCTCAAAATTTGCTCTCGAATGTACATAATCTTATAAAAAATAAATTTATGTTAAGGGAAGAAAATTAGTTCTTTTCATGGAGAAAATTTGTTAAAATGTTAGAGTAGTTTATTTGTTGCTGAATTTGGGCATTTTTATGGAGACATACTGCTTCTGGTTGAAATGTTCCAGATCTGACCTTCATATTTATTTTATAAAATCCATCAGTGTAAGCTACTCATGTTTTTATTGATCTGAGGTCCAATATGTCTATTGCTTATGAGTTATTCCACTTCATTTGACCACAGTTTTGTGGAAAACATCAAACCACACATAATTGTAATTATTAACAATCAGGTACTTGAGTATAAAAACTTCTTCCCACATGAATGCCATTTTTCACTGTGTAACTTCACAAATATAAATCAGAAAAGCATCTTAACATTCTTATTTATAATTGTTCCCAAACCCAGTAGAATGGGATTAGTGCTTATGATCTTTTGAATATCCTTTAAACATTGCTGTAACATGTTTATGATGAACTAGAACCAATTTTCAAAAATTCTACTTTTCATTTAGTATTACTTTTGGACATGAAAATTATTATGGTATTTTAGTTAGATTCTTTTAGAAAAAGCAGCTTATAAAAATCTCAAGATTTTTTTACAAATATATATTAAAATGAAGTGTTTATTTTTTAAAACCACATATTCAGTGGAAATTTATCTGTTATTTTGGTTCTGATTTTGACCTCCAAGATACAGTTAAACTACTTTCAAAATTAAAAAGACTGTAGCCAAGAATGCTGTCAATATTATATGTCCAATGTACATATTAACATAATTTATATTAATTAACATTTGCAGAATGGCATAACAATTAGCAAATTAATGAGGTCAATTTCTATTAGTAATATTAGTGTGAAAATATTCACAACTTGCCTAAAACTTTGTATGGATTGCAATTTTAAATATATGAAAATGTTGATTGCGACTAGACTCCATTTGTGTGATTCAAAGGGGAAATAATATATTTTTATTATTCGGCAGTTTTAATGACTGAATACAAAGAAATGGTTGAAATCAGCCTTGTAAATGAACTAAAAGCATAAAAGCATGATTCTAAGTTTCACATTTGTTTTCATACCCTGATATAGAATTCAGTTGGTATCTGCTGATTATTCTAGACCAGTGATGGCAAACCTTTTGAGCTCGGCGTGTCAGCATTTTGAAAAACACTAACTTAACTCTGGTGCTGTGTCACAAATAGAAATTTTTTGATATTTGCAACCATAGTAAAAGAAAGACTTATATATTTGATATTTATTTTATATATTTAAATGCCATTTAACAAAGAAAAATCAACCAAAAAAATGAGTTCGCGTGTCACCTCTGACACGCGTGTCATAAGTTTGCCATCACTGTTCTAGACTATTGCAAAAGTTTGGGGGTGAGGCCACATATATCCTTTCTGGAGTCAGATAGTTCCTGTTAGCTGTCTCATATCAATAGGATACATGTCTGAAGAGAGCAGGGGCAGAGGGACTGGGAGTTAGCCAAGCCTGATAGGGTGAAGGGCCACATATGGCCAGGGAAGACAAATAGACTATGAGAAAAGAACAGGTGCTCTAAATTCAGGTGGGGAAGAAGCTATCAGAGTACAGGAGATCAATTCCAACAAGAAATGCCTTAATGGAGGGTCTAAAGGAGGATGTCTTCTGAGCCCTGGGGATTGTCACAGAGAGCCATGAAGCCTCGCCAGGTGTATGAAGAATTCAGAAAAACGTATACCTGGCTAGAATATAGGAGCTTAGAGGCAGGGGAACCAGGAGTTCCTGACAGTGGCATTTAAACACATTTATTGTTTTATTATAGAGCTAAAATTTACTTTTTTATTAGAATTTCCTATTAATATGGCTTCCATTGAATGCAGATTTGACTTTTGCGGCAAATCTAACATTGTATTACATTTCACTTACCTTGAAATCATCTTCATATTTTCACTTGTACTTGGCAGAGTTACTTTCTATTAGGTTTATCTTTTATTCTTATTCCTATTATATAAGCAAGAGTAGTAGAAGTATCAAGAAACCAGACTGTATGATCTCATGAAACTCTTATTGACTTTCCTATTAGCTTTTCCAATTTCCCTGCAGAAATCGTTTTTATCGATATTTTAATTTCATGTGAGTCGAATGACAGGAAGTAAAGAGATTTCAGCAGATGGTTGCCACAAACTGCATACTGCATTTCAGAATTGGTCTACAAAACTCTGCAGCTTGGCAGTGTGCAGTGGATCGTTTTACTGCCTGTTAATGCCAAAAGAAATCTGGCTTTATATGTGTGTTTTTCCATTTAATTTATTCTGACGTTATTAAGAGCTACCAGACTTGGTTTACTTGTATCTGATGTATCCATAAAATTTAAATTCAAGAACTTTCACAAGTCAATTTTTTTCCATCTGCATTAACTGAGATTTCATCACATCTAAGATTAAATCTTTAAAGAAACAGCCGATGGCTTTAAGTATAGCTTTAAGTATTCTTTTCCATAGGCTGTTCTTAATGCCGGTAGTTGAAAACATCATCAAGTAATGTGGCAAGACTACACCCTGATATTTTTAACCCAAATCAATATTTCAATTCTTTAAGGTCCCATCCAATAACTCCTGGTGAAGTAGGAAGTAGTGTTATCTACTAAGTGCAAGGGCAGACAGAGATACTGGGTCAGAAGACTGGGGACATGTAAAAATCTCTCAGATAGGTGTGGACAATAGGAGAGACTAGGCAAACCCTAGAACATTTGAAGAACCAGATGCTGTTTGGTGGCATCAGTTGAGGTTATGTAATGCCACTGATGCTGGAGCACATCTTCCAGCGGCATTGTCTGTTCCTCCAGCTATTCATGGTAAGAGGCAGAGATTTGGCTCAACCCAGAGTTGGGTTTGTGTCAGGCGGTGCGCTGTAGGAACAAGAGCCAAGAAAATTGAAAGCCTTGTCAAGGGCATGGTTTTTATTACAGATCATGGGGTCAGAGCTCAGCAGAGGAGGGAGTAAAGCCAGAAGACAGGAGAGATACAACAAAGAGAAGAAATGAGATAGAATGAAGTAGTGTGTTAAAAAAGAACAAGTGCTCTAGATTGACTAGGAACAAATGGGTAAACAAGCACAGTGCTGCTTAAATGGAGTATTTGAGGTAAACTAATACCAAGTCATGCAAAATCAAGAGTATGGCCATTAGAATGTGGCATTGAAGTTGAATAGAAGTAAATATCACTGTGGATGAGATCACCATATGGCTATTTGAAATATATTATGTTAATGAATATGTGTTTTTTTAAGAATAAACTAAACTTTAAAGTCACAAATGAATGAGGTTACACTGGACAGTTTACAGAAAACAGTGTGAGAATAAGGGTGGCCAAGTAGTCTTCTCTTCAAGACTGCAGGCGTTTTGCAACCCATCAAACAGGAATTTAAGCCGTGGGAGCAACACTGATGAAGATGGAGAAAACACTTCTCTTTGTGACCTTGACAGAATAAAGATTTACAGAAACAGCCTCCACTAACTGGATTGCAGGGAAGGGAGAGCCAGGCTTTAGTTAAGAAAATGAAAATTATATCCACTAAGAGATTGAGATTATGGGGGATATTGTTCTGTTTTCTCTTTTGTTATACTATGGAGTAACACAGTGAAATAGTTTAGGTTTGAATGGAGAAGTCAGGCTGAATTAGGGACTAAAACGGTAAGAACTTTTTTATTGAGATTGGAGTATAAAGGTAGATTGTAAAAATAATGATGTTGATGAAGAAAGCTAACAACTGTTGAATGCTTGCTATGAATAAGGTGCTGTTCTAATTGACTTAACTCAGACCTCCAAACAATCATGTGACATATTACTGTTTTAAACTTTAAAATGTGGTTGAACTGATGGTTTGAGTGTTTTAGAGACCTCAGGCACACAGCTAATATGTGAAGAAGCTAGGAATATTGGTGGAGTGTACCTGTTTGCAATCAAGGATATAAGGATGTATGGAGAATAGTGAATTTACCTGGTCCCGTGTTGTGTTTTGTTTGTTTTTAAAATACTAGTCTTATTAATCTGGTGTACTTTTCTTGGTATATGTGAGGCAAGGGTGGGAAGAGGATTGGTGGTCTGGATTTCATTCCTGAGTGCTCACTGTGGCTCTGATTGTGGCTGGTGTGGTCAGTAGCCTAGAGCAGCAGCAGTAGATGTACTGGGGGAAGTTGCTGGAGATAACAATGCCACAAATGTGACCCATGGAATCAGGAGATAGAAGAGGCAGGCTGGCTGTTTTGATTTCAATGTCATCAGTAAATCATATGAAGTTTATCAGTTTACATCTTATGATGTTCTCTGAATGTATTAGTTGATGCTATAAAGTAGAAGTCATTAACATTGATTCATGAGAATCAGAATTACATAAGATGGTCTCTGACTTAACGATGATTTGACTTACAATTGTTTGAATTTACCATCATACAAAAGTGATGCCATACAGGAGAAACTGTGCTTTGAATTTTGACGTTTTGACAGGCTAGTGGTATGTAGTATGATACCCTGTCGTGATGCTGGGCAGCATCCATGAGCCGCAGCTGCCAGTCAGTCATGCAATCTCCTGGGTAAATAGTGCTCTACAATGTAGTTATTGTGTGAGATGATTATGTTCGACTACAGGCTAAAGTGAGTATTCTGAGAACTATTTCAAGCACACCACGCTAAGCTATGATGTTTGGTAGGTTAGGTGTATTAAATGCACTTTTGACTTAGGATTATTTTCAAGTTATGATGGATTTATCAGGATATAACTCCAGCATGAGTCAAGGAGCATCTGTAGACTGGAAAAAATACACTGGCATGTTACTTCTATACCTTGAACATATAATAAGAACAAGTTGAGAGCATGATCTCTAGTGCCAGACTGCGTGCATTCAAATCCTTGCTCTATGGGCAAAGTCACCTGTTTTGTGCAGAAACTTCAGCATTTGTAAATTGAGGATAATTATAGTTCTGATCCCATAGGATCATTCTGTGCATTTAGACAGGTGATTGGCACTAGCTACGTAAAAGTACTCAGTAAATTATTATTTACATTATCGATCTATCTACACATATATGCAAGTGCGTGCACACACACAAATACATACACACGTGCGCACACACACACACACACACACACACACACACACACCTATGGGCAGATTTTTCATACTAAAATAAAAAGGAAGCACTGCAGACAGTGCCAAACTTGGCAGGTGCTTCCGGAAACAGCGACATGCCACTGAAGCGTGTTCCTCAGAGCTATGCCTGATGGCGCTGAGACGCCTGTGGAGCCTCCCTCTGCCAGGATATTTTTCTGTTACTGTTTGACAGATCCTGATTTTGTGGCAACTTGGTCCTGATGTCTTGTTTAGTCACTGCGAGGTTTGCATCGCCATCTGTCTCCTTTCCCCGCCACATTTATTTCCCCAGTCTAGAAACTTGTAGGTCTTCTTTAAATGAATTGCTCACAGTTTTCCCTCCTCTCTGCCAGCAGAAAAAAAGTTAACCGTGCCTCCGGTTTTATTTGCTGGTGGCCCAGGACCTTCCCCTGGCTCTTGCTGAGATGGCCTCTAAATTCATTCTTTGTTAAGCTGCACTTGTCTATTCTAAGAAGGCAGAGGGGTCGTGGCCCTATATTCTCCAACAGAATCAGCAAATTCTTTTTATTTCTAGAGCACGGGTGGGTCATATGCTTTCTGTTTTCCTATGGAAGAATACATTTTATCAACACAAAGAGAGAGCTTCACTTTTTACAGTTTTATGGCTGAGAGCAATTTTAATCATGCCCGCAGCCTGCTTTTCCAGTTGGGGGCTGAAGGGCACCATTGTCATCAGGCCTGAGAGCAGCTATGTCAAGATGCTGGCGATATTAACTGGCTCCTGCATCTCTATCAGCGCTGAGCCAGCATAACAGGGGTATTCCTTAGACAATTTGAAGAATTGCAGTGATCTTTTCAAATTTCAATGTCTCTCTTTAAGTTTAGATGGTCGCTCCTAAGTGGATATGCATATTCGTGCATGTATGGAGGAGGGATGGGGGCAAGTCCAAAAATTCTTGGCATTCCAACCTTTATTTTTCTAATGCTTATAATATGTATATCAAGAGCTTCTAATAATATTTAAAGCCCACAAACTGCGTGTAAAGTCACAATCAGACCATATGCAGTCTGAGTGATATCACTTATGCCATGATTTTCTCACCTTTAAGACAGAAAAGATAAGAGTTTCCTGCCTTTCTCTGGGCCATAGTGAATCTCCATTTACCTTATATATATGAAAGTGCCTTGAAAATTCTAGATAAATATAATATTCCATATTTAGGTAAATATATAAGACATTCTTAGAATTTTCTAAGTGAAATCAGATATGAACAGATTTTCCTTTTAACCTTTGAGTCAATGTTATTATAGTTACTTTTTTTGGCAAATACAATAAAAAGAAGTAACTTCTAAAGTATGTGTTTCAGAGTAGACGTGATAACAATATTGTTGAACACAGCTCCCCTGGACACTGTGAATGGAGAAGATAGGATTTCAACACAAGTGCTATGAGATGAAATGAGACAAAATAATTACTAGGAAGACTAAACTGGTTGATGTATTTTGATTTGTTTAGTTATTTAGTGGCTATTGTTATAGTAACACTTTGGCAACATGTGTAATGCACTTGGCATTTTAGGTTGTGGTAATCATTATATAGTCTTCATAGTTCTGTTTCAAATATTTATCGATATCCATATAGAAAATTGTACTTGGTTTGAGGATATAGTGTGTAAAGGAGATAGATGTGAGTCATGGGATAATGAAGTTTATAAAAAAATTAAGTAGTATTTGTTCATTTTGAATTTATATTCAGTGATTACTCTTAAAAGTCCAAACTGAGAAAATTAAAAAATATTATCATGGCAGGATGATAGAAAAAAAGATTAGATAGAAGATCCAGAAATATTTTGTGAGTTCAGTCTTCAGTATATTGACATCAAGCCATTGTCCCTAGTCAAATTATCTTTATTGCGCTTCTATTTTTTTGTTAACCCTTACCAGAGGATATTTGTCCCATTGTTTTTCAGAGCGAGTGGAAGTGAGGAAAGTGGGGGGGGGGGGCGGCAAAAAGAGAGAGAGAGAGATGAGAGAGACATATCTACTGGTTGCCTCCCACATGCACCCTGATGGGGGTTTGGGAGCAAACCCGCAACCCAGGTACGTGCCCTTGACCAGGAATCAAACACATGACCCTTTGGTGCTCAGGCCAAAGCTCTAACCACTGAGCACACTGGCCAAGGCTCATTGTACTTCTGACTAGTATATCTGCAGTTAGCCATTTCAATATAGCTTTTAACTGAAAACCTCTCCTAATCAACCTTTTAAAATACTTACTTAAATTATCACTCAAAATTGAAAAATGGAACCAAATGCTCAGCAATGTATGCTTCTGATTAGTAGTAAGTAAAAATGAACTGGAGAAATGCTTATGGATTTTCTCTTAGTCATGATCTTCCAATATATCAGTATTACTGATAGCTGTTACATCTTTAATCTCCAATGCAAGGTGTGGGGTATAATTACAGAATTCTGATAAACCATTTGGTTCTTGGCTTAAGGATTGGTTTTCTTTGATTATACAGATAATGTTTTAGTTTACTTTAGCAAGACTATTTAAACTTCAAAAACTATACTTACAGAACCTCTCTAATGTGGTTTTTGAACTCCTGTGATAGTAAGCCAAATACAAATCCCTGAACAAGAGAGTGAGGGGTTACTTTTGTGGACACTGATGTGATAAACACCTTTTATTCACTTCAGGTTAAATTGTGCATTTTAAACATGGCTATAAATAGCTCTGTCAAGGTCACTTTCTGGCCACTATCCCAAGATCTGTGCATCCTATAAAAGTGTTCAGTAATTTACACTGTTTGCTGATTTCCTAATCTTGTCTTTGAATTTCTTAAAGTGCCTTTCTGTGAAACTAATACATTTAAAGGGACTGGATTAGGGAGCCATCAAGATTATTAGTATGGCAGGATGTTGTACAAATCCCCTATATTCTTGACCATTATGCTAAAAGGCAAGTTTTCAAGTGTCTTCTTAAAAAATGCTTGTGATAAAAATAAAGTAGCAATAATATTAAACCATTTATAGTACAATGCTAGTACAGATGAAAACTAATTTTTATAAACTAAAATGTGCTGTTTGCATGCCAATCAAAAGTGATTGGTAGATTATGAACTATAAATTATCCAATTCCTTCCTCAATATTTTTGAGAGCCTCTTTAAAGTCATTGCAAAACTCTCTTCTCCAAGAGATTTACTCCTGTTTGCACAAGGAGTCATTTGTCAGTGTCAAAACTACCTTTCTAGGGCAGCAAAGACACTGTCTACAGTAATTATTTTAATATAAAAAATTTGCCCCTAATACAATTTCATTGATATAGAACAAAGTTTCTCTCTTACTCATTCTTTCCATCTTTGAATGATGGTTACTGTCTTGTAGTTCAGAAGAAAGAACCATGGAACAGAGCAGAAATAGCATGATTTGCACCCAATCTCCTGCTTATTTGGGGGGAATTTTCCAAATAAATGAAAGGCTTACCTATAAGCATTTGTGTATATATATATATATATATATATATATATATATATATATATATATATGGAATTGTTATTTCAGTCACCCCACATTCATTCCCTAATCATGAAAATAATGTTTGTGAGATTTTGTCCCTACAAACATCACTAAAATTAAATTGAGAACATAGCATACTTAAGCTTATCCATAAACAAAAACAAAGAATCACCACCCAAACAAATGGCAATGGAGCTCAGATTCCTTCCCTTCTCTGAAGGGAAGATCGACATCCAACCTCACCTCAAGGAAAATCAACTTAAAATAACTATCACTTAAAATCCTCAAGGGATATCTTGTCTTATACTTTCTAAGTCTTATAAAGACAAATCATTCTTTTCTAGGGAGGGCACCAAACCAAAAGCTAATGTAGTTTAAAAAAATACAGGTAGGAGAATTTTAAAGAAAATATACACTTTCATAATACTCAGTGTTGTTTATTAACAAATACAGAATCCAGAATCACATCAGCATCAATTGATCAGGGGAACAGACGGTAACTCTTATCTGTATGAAAAAAAGTCTAGAATTAATTGCCTTAGAACATCTGGAATGTTAACTTTTAGTGAACATTTCAACACTCTACTATCTTAATTCAGGAAATTCATTTCCTAGCATCTGTTTCAGAAGGAAGTCGGTGATATCAGTAGTGATTACTATACGATCATTTACACCAGAGTAATATATTGAATTCTCAACATCAGCACTTACTGTTAAATAGCAAGCCATTCAACTCTTGGAACTGTACTGTATCCAAGTGAAGAGAATTAAGATGCAAAAAAAAAAAAAATAGGATTTTCACACAAAGAGTCTTTTCCAACAGTATATCAGCTGTCATACAATAAGCTTGCCAAAGACAACTCTCTCCAAGATACAGGAATTTTTAGTCACACAGCCACCCACCTTCCTGTTGAGTCTGGTATCAGGCTTTAAAAAAATTAACAACCATCAGTGTATTTGATGCCTTTCAGAACTTTCAGCTGTAAGAGAATACCACATTTTATTTTTGAATATTGGGATAAACATTCTGCTAACTCAGCAAAATATTTTTTAATATTAAATCTAGCTATAGGTAATATTGCCTATTTCTATTTCAAGTTTAAAACATGAGGTAAGCAAACTTGTATGCATTTATGCATAACCCATGGGCACAGACAATAGGGCAGTGAAGGCCTGGGGTGGGGGATGGGGGGAGGCGGGCTAGAAAAGGTCAATGGGAGGAAAAAGGGAACATATGTAATACTTTCCACAATAAAGATTTAATAAATAAATAAAACATGAGGTAAGAGAATGGTAGATAAAACAATTTATAGGTGTTTTACATGGAAGATATTTCAACCTGGAAATTATTTACAACTGAGAATATAAATAAATTGTTGGGGGCATGGGCTATTCATTTAAAATTTAGTCTAAATAATTTTATATAAGTACACAAAAACTATCTATCTTGCATGTAAATATAAATCTATAAGTAAAACTATAATTAGTGATTATGGACTACTAACCACAAATGACACTTTATGGAAAGAATTAGAATCTCTATTTTACAAAAAAAAGGATGACAGAATTTAGTAAACTTGCTCAGAGATACATAGATTGTTGGGTATGCCAGCTTTATGCCTTTCGCTCTTCAACCAGGAATTACACTTTTGTAACCTAAATGAATTGCCATCAAATGGCAAAAGTACTTATATATAAATATTTATATAGAGACTTTGACTAGGATTTTCTTCAGTGAAAAAGGAGAACTCTGTATTTTATATCATGCCTAATGTAATTATCATTGGTTACAAAATGCAATGATATGAATTACACAGATGAAAGAATAATTAAGTATTAAGACGAAGTTTAGATTCAAAGACAATTTAGTTAGCTACATATATCATTTATCTGTACAAATATTCTATGTGCTTGAATTTTATATAATTTTTATTTCTTATATTCATTTGCCTTCCCACAATAGTTTCTTCCCAATTATCTTTCAGTATAAAATATAACTAAAATGCCAGTTTTCATAGGCTTTGGATTCTTAAATATTGTTCTTATGTGAATTACTAGAAAATATTTTCCTTTATGTACTATTCAGAAATTCATGCTTATCTTTCTACAGCTACCATAGATCTCATTTCTCATGGTTTACCATGCTTAACTGAAATCAGAGTGGACCTGTCTAGCTGCCATATGCCAAGTGGTTAAATGTTTGAGAGCTACAATGCATTTCATATCATGACTTTGCATAGTCATGTATATAAACATGAGATAAAAGTTTCATAATACATATCCTTAGTGTTTGTGCTATACACTGAAAATTCACATTTTCCCTTTTCATTATGTACTGAAATTGTTGTCAAAACCCAGTAAATTTGAGCTTTTGATCCACTATTCAGATGTGACCCGTACAGTTTAAGACCACAATTTTAAATTCTCTGTTAGGGACTCAGCTAAAAGGCAAGATGCTACATTTTCTCTAAGCCCTCCCACACTTGTTTTATTTCCCTTCCCTGACTAACTCATTAGTTCATTAATAATACCTGTACCTTATGCTATAGAACTCAATTTTAAAAATATTTAGCCCTAGCCAATTTTGTTCAGTGGTTACAGAGTCAGCCTGTGGACTGAATGGTCTCAGGTTTGATTCTGGTCAAGAGAATGAACCTTGGTTGCAGGGTCAATCCCTGGCCCCGGTGGGGCACCGGTGGGGCACCTGCGGCAGGCAACTAATTGATGTATCTCTCTCACTTTGATGTTTCTCTCTCTCTGTCTCTCCCCCTCCCTTCCACTCTCTCTAAAAATCAATGGCAAAAAAAAAACAAACAAACAAAAAAAAACTATATCCTCAGGTGAGGATTAAAAAACAATGAAAAGATATTTAGTGAGCTTTTTACTTTTGTTGGGATTGTGTCAAGAACTGAACCTATCAGAATGTCAATATCTGTGCCCTGGTATTGAGCAATGAAATGGGCAGTGTCATTACTAGTGAAATTGGATCGCCTGTACAGTCTTTTTGAAATTATTATTTTGGGGCTGTTATATTCTGTAGATATTTTGTTTGCCAATCCATATTAACTGACAGATGAGCATCTACCTCGATTTTGCAGATGGCTTATAATATATAGTGATAGGAAATGGACAGTTGTCAGCTAATGTCAGTGGATAAGTTGTGGACAAGACTGACACATTTTAGCCAGAAGCTTTGGTCATATTTTCCTCCTTTAGAATATTATTCTAGAGTGGAAACAAAAACACAGATTTTTGAAACTGAGTATCTCTGTTGGATTTTTATCCATTTGCCCACCCCGAGCCCATTCTCCTCTCTTTTCTTCTCTGCGCTAATACCAGGAAGGCTGATCCCTGAATCTGGCGCCTTCCATAATTCCTAGCCCTCTGGCTTAGGTGGGGTGCCTGATTTGGACAATGAGAGGCAACAGCAGGGACGCAGAAGGTGGGAAGAGGGAGTGAAAGGTCTGGATATTCCTCCTTGCTTTGGAGCTACAGGTCTAGCAGTAGCTCCATCCCTCAGGACTAAACATCCACTGGAGAATCCCTCCACCCTGGTTCCAGCAGCCCTGTCGCTATTTCCTCCCCTTGTCCCTTCAGTGTCAGTGATGGTCATGTCTTGTCCTGTTGATAGATTCAGGGTAGCTTGTGTTCTCCAGCCCCTGCCCCTCCAAATAGCCCTTTCATTCAAGTCTGTTCATATGAACCATCAAGGTGATTTTTTTTTATTCTCGGTAGGATAAACATTACTATTTGATGGAGATAGGATTCTTCTTCTTCATTTTTTAAAAAAGTAGATTTAAAACATTTTAGGATAGGCTTGACTTTAGGATAGTCTTCTGCAGTACTTGTAAGCGACTAGCAAAGAAGCTGTCCTAGACACAGTTCCAGTGTCAAGCACAGTGGCAGCTCAGATGAACTGAGGCTTTAGCTGACTTTGGTTTTAACCTTTTTTTGTTTTTGTTTTTGGTTTTTCTTTACCATTCTATCTTAAAAATTTGAAAGGAGAGGGGGAAAGAGATGATTCTGAAAAGGTGGATTTGGTGCATTTATATATGTGATATTTTTCCATGGCAGTATTGCTGAAGGAATCTGGCCTAGGTGATTAATTTAGTGGACAACAATGTGGAACTCAGTTATAAGAAGTACCAAAGTGGTTCCCAAACATGTGTATAGTGTTTGGTTGTTTTAAATGTAGTGGAGCGTATTGATTTTGTGACCTCTAAGTAGATTTCTGAATCACAACTGGTATCTATGCCAGGTACTTTTATCTACACAGTTTATTTCCTAGTACCTCTGTAAAAGCATTAGCCTGCATCTTCTCTCTTTTCCTCCCCACACCCCTCTCTCCTTTGTGTGCATATGTACTTAAGCACATACAGAGACAGAAAACATTAATGTGATGTATAAAGGCAGATTTACCAGTTCTTTATTGACCTGAATTGTGACATTCTGTGTGCAACTTTAGTGCTTTTTTTAAGTAAAAAGTCATTTTTGTATGAATTAACTCAGTATTATTAATAATAGATTCCAACTGTTGATATAACTATTCTAGGAATCCTATCTTATGGGTTTTTGTGCGTGCGTGCATTTTGCTTAGTAGTATTGTTTTAGGTATACCAAACACATATCTATTTATTTTGAAAGGTGTTATTTGGCTTAATTTCATATGGAAATAATATAAAGAAAATTAAAATCAGTAGGAGACAGTTTAATTAAATCCATGGGAATTCAGCTTCTAGGGAACAAAGGGAAACACATTGCAAAGAAAACGCTTCTTCTATCCTAGAAAACAGAAACACCCATCAGAAAGGATATATGCACCCCTATGTTCATAGCAGCACAATATACAATAGCTAAGATTTGGAAACAGCCTAAATGCCCATCAGTAGATGAGTGGATTAGAAAACTATGGTACATCTACACAGTGGAATACTATGCCGCTAAAAAAAAGAAGGAATTCTTCCTTTTTGCAACAGCATGGATGGAACTGGAGAGCATTATGCTAAGTGAAATAAGTCAGTCAGTGAAAGAAAAATACCACATGATCTCACTCATTTATGGATAATAAAGAACATTATAAATGGATGAACAAAAATAGATACAGAGGCAGAGAAGCATCAAACAGACTGTCAAACTACAGTGGGAAGGCTGGGGAGGGTTGGCAGGGGGAAGTAAGAGATCAACCTAAGGACTTGTATGCATTCATATAAGCATAACCAATGGACGCAAGGCACTGGGGGTGGGGGGGACGGAAGGTGAGGGCATGTGCTGGGGGGGGTTAGGGGAGGCCGGGAGAAGGTCAATGGGGAAAAAAAAAGTAGACATATGTACCACTATTTGTAATACTTTAAACATAAAAATAAAATTTAAAACAATGCTTCTAAATAAATAAAATTTTACATGCAAACATTTCTGTATGCACTTGGGTATTAAATTCAGTAAAAAATAAAGATGAGGTTCAATTGTGTCTTAATGGAAAATATAAATAAAGCTTGCAGAAATGGAGAAGCTAAGGGAAGAAGTGATAATACATTTTGCCTTCTGGCTACGCTTAGCACATTTTTAAGTATAATAAATATTTGAACATAATTATTTCCTTGTGAAAATATTGTTTATAAAAATTTCAACAAATGATCTTCCAAATAAGGCAATTCTGTTTTATTTGTATGAAGTTCATTCACCATAAAAATATGGTTTTAAAATATTGAATTGTGTACTGACTTATTTTAATTAATAAAACATTACTATTTAAAAATAAAGTTTAGCAAGGTAAAACTTCTTGTGTATACTTTTATGATGTAGTTCCATATAGGTTATTTAATATAGGTAATACATTCATTTTTGAACATTGATTTAGTTATGTACTATTATTAAAATTTATATTATATTCTCATATTCTAATATCAAACTTTTTATTGCTCCATTAAACATATTTATTTGATAATTATTATATTTACCTTTATTGAAAAAATATATTTTTGTTGATTTCAGAGAGGAAGGGAGAGGAAGAGAGAGATAGAAACATCAGTGATAAGAGAGAATCTTTGATCGGCTGCCTCCTGCATGCCCCAGACCTGGGATCCAGCCCACAACTCAGGCATGTGCTCTGACTGGGAATTGAACCCTGCCCTCCTGGTTTATAGGTCAATGCTCACCCACTGAGCCACACCCTCAGGGCTTATCTTTATCTTTGATAAATTATAGAGTTAATATTATTTACATAAAGCCTAATAAATTTGAATATATGAATAGACACTTTACCAATAATGTGACTATGAATTTTTGTCTTTATTTTTTGATTTAGTATCATCAGGAATTGTGTCACAGGATTAAGAATAGGGGTTCAGAGGAAGAACCGTGAGGAAGAAGGGGAGGACTTTCTTGTGGGTTGCATGTCAGTGGAACAAAACATTCTGCTACTATTTTTCTTAAGAAAATACTAGAATACTTCTGCGTTGTTAGAAAATCTATAATTTTTCACCTACATGGTTTTCAATAACTGTTATCTTTCTTCCAATGTCTAATGAACCAGTATGTCCTTTGGTTTCTTACCAAAGTTTTATAATCAGCATTAAGGAGTCCTATACATCACATTGGTTCCTTAAAGAAAGGATATTCTTGCTGCCTAAAATCCAGTTTTATTTAAAAGTGTAAAAGAACAAAACAAGATGTGAGAAAGATAATTTATAGTCATACCTACTCTTCCTTCCTCTAGGTACCTTAATTTTTAACTACAGTTCCATTAGTTAGACCAATAAAAATTTGTGCCTTTTTACTACATTCATTCATTCATTCATTCAGTTATGCAAAAAGTATTTAAGAATCTGCCCTGTGCAAGCACTGCTGAAGGGAAACATTAGTCCACAAAACTTACAAAGATCCCTAAGCTGATGGAGCTTATGTTCAAACAATTGCAGGGGGGTGAGTAACAGAGATATAAAAAGTAAAAGTACTGTAGTGGGTATAAATATATTAAGCTGCCTCCATCAGTTTGCTCTTTCTTTTCCACTTCCATTACCAGTCTCCTAGTCTGAGTCTCTGTCCTTTTACAATTGAATTATTGCAATGCTTTCCTGCCTCTGTTCTCTTATGTCATGATGTAGAACGCTGACAGATTAACCTTCTCAGAGCAACAATTTCACAATGAGGCATTCAAACTTAAAATATCCTCAATAAAGGAAGCTCAGGCTCTTAGAAATAAAATACTTCAGAATCGTTCCAGGTCTTTGCTCTCAGTTCTGCTCCAGCTGAGGCAATAATAATTATTATCCCACAATATTCTTTGCTCTTCCTCATCTCCAGAGCATATCCTGCTTCTTTAAACTGGAAACACTTTTTCTAACTTGACATTTTTTTAATCTTTTCTAAATTTTTTATTTTTATTTATTTAGAGTAGTTTTAAGTTAACAACAAAATTGGGAGGAAGCTACAGAGATTTCCCATACACCTCCTTGCCCCTCATACACATAGCCTCCCCCATTATTAACATGACTCACTAGAATGGTACATTTGTTACCAAGAATGAACCTATATGGATGTAGCATAATTACCCAAAGTCCGTAGTTTACCTTCGAGGCCGTTCTTGGTGTTGCATATTGTATGGATTTGAATAAATATATAACAACATATGTTCATCATTATAATATACAGAGTACTTTCACTGCCATAAAATATTCTGTCCTCTGCCTATTTATTCCAACCCCACTCCCCCTGGCAACTACCGATCTTTTTATTGTCTCCACAGTTTTGTCTTTTCCAGAATGCCTTATAGTTGGAATCGAGCAGTATGTAGCCTTTTCATATTGGTATCTTCACTTAATAATATGCATTTCCCCCATGTATTTTGATGGCTTGATAGCTCATTTATTTTTAGTGCTGAGATAATCTGTCGTGTGGATGAAGCTCAGTTTAGTTATCTGTTCAGTTACTGATGGACATCTTGGGTGCTTCCAAGTTTTGATAATTATGAATAGAGCTGCTATAAACATCCATGCGCAGTTTTGTGTCAATGTAAGTTTTCAACTATTTTGGGGTAAATACAAAGTAGTGTGATTTCTGGATTATATAGTAAGTGTATGTATAGTTCTGTATGACCCTGCCAACTGTCTTCCAAAGTAGATATACTATTTTGCATTAACACGAGCAATGCATGAGAGTTCTGTTGCTCTACATTGTCGCCAGCATTTGGTATTGTCAGTGTTCCAGATTTTGGCCATCCTAATAGATGTGTAATGGTATTTCTTGTTGTTTTAATTTGCATTTTCCTGATTAACTATTTTGTGGAGCACCTTTTTATAGCTTATTTGCCATCTGTATATTTGGTGAGATGTCTGTTAAGATGTTTAGCCCATTTTTAATTTTATAGTGTTTTTTAAATATTTACTCAGCTCAAAGATTTTCACTTCTTTATCAAGTCATTTTAAAAATTATATGTTTTAGGTGTACAACATTATAATCCAACATCTGTATGCACTACAAAGTGATCACCCCCAATTTATTTGTATATTTTGAAGGATTCATTTATCAGCTTTGTCTTTTGTAAATATTTTCTTACAGTTAGTGGCTTGTCTTCTACTAACTTTATATTGCCTTTCACAAAGCAGAATTGTTTAATTTTAATGATGTCTGCCTTATCAATTATTCCTTTCATGGGTCATATCTGGTATTGCATCTAAAATGACATAAACATATTCATGGTCACGTAATTTTTCTCCAAAACTATCTTCTAATTTTATTGTTTTGCATTTTACATTTATGTCTCTGATTCAATTTGAGTTAATTTTTGTGAAAGGTATAAGATCTGTGTCCAGATTCATTTTTGTTGCACGTGGTAATTCAGTTGTTCCAGCATCAGTTGGTGAAGAAAGTTTCTTTGCTCTATTTTATTGTCTTTGCTCCTTTGTAAAAAATCAGTTGATAATATATTTGTGAGTCTACTTATAGAGTCTTTATCTTACTTTATTGATCTATAGGGTGGGGCAAAATTAAACAGTTGTTAGTATGGAAAATAATACAATAATTAATAAAAAAATAATAATATAAGAATGAACTCTGTTCATGTACTCACAACTGTAAACTTACTTTTGCCCCACCCTGTAGGTCTGTTCTTGTACCAATACCACATAATGGTGATTACTGGCACCTTATTGTAAGCCTTAAAGTCAGGTAGAGTTAGTTCTCCAATTTGTTCTTCACCTTTAATACTGAATTGACTCTTCTGGTTCTTTTGCCTCCACATATAAACTTTAGAATTACTTTGTCAATGTTCACAAAGTAACTTACTAGGATTTTGATTGATATTGCATGGAATCTATAGACCAAGTTGGAAAAAAATGATACCTTGACAATAATGAGTCTTTTTATCCATTACATGTAATATCTCTACACTTTTAATTTATTGATTTCTTTAATCAGTTTTGTAGTTTTCTCATATAACTATTGTACATTTTTAGTTAGATTTTCACCTAAGTATTGTATTTGTGGAAGTGCTAATATAAATGCTACTGTTTTTAATTTCAAATTATACTTGTTCATTGCTAGTATAGAGAAAAATGTTTAACTTTTATATATTAGCCTTGCTTTTTATAACTTTGCTATAATTGCTTGTCTTCTCAAATAGATTTTTGTTAGTTCTTTTAGATTTTTTACATAGATGATCATATCATCCGTGTAAAAAGATAATTTTATTTCTTCCTTCCCAACTTGTATAACTTTTGTTTCCTGTTATTGACTTATTAGCTAGAACTTCCAGTATGATGTTGAAAAAGAGTGATAAGAAGGAATATCCTTGCCTTACTTCTGATCTTAGAAAGTTTTGAGTTTCTCACCATTAAATATGATGGTAGTTGAGGTTCTTGTAGACATTCTTTATCAAAATCAGGAAATTCCTCTCCAAGTTTCCTGAGATTTTTTTTTTGTCTTTATCATGAATGAGTGATGATTTTTGTCAGATATTCTTTCTGCTTCTATTGATATGATCATGCAATTTTTATTTTATAGTTTGTTTATTTGATGGGTTACATTAATTGTTTTTTCAGATGATAAGCCAGCTTAACATACCTGAGATAAATCCTATTTGCTCATGTGTATATTTCTTTTTACATATTGTTGGATTTGATTTATTACTATTTTGTAGAGATTTTTTTGCATTTATGTTTATGGGGAATTTTTGTCTGCAGTTTTCTTTTTCTGTAGTACCTTTCTCTGATTTTTATATTAGGGTCACTTAGCTTCATAGAATGAGTTAGGAATTATTCCTTCTGTTTCTATTTTCTGAAAGAGATTATACAGAATTGGCACAAATTCTTTCTTAAATATTTGGGAGAGTTTATCAGTGAATCCACCTAGGCTTTGTGGTTTCTTAGTTGTTGTTGTTGTTAAAGGTTATTTGTTATTGATTCAATTTCTTTAGAGATTAGGCCTATTCAGATTGTCTATTTTGTGTGTGTGTGAGTTTAGACAGATTGTATCTTTCAAGAGATTAGTCTACTATATCTAGACTAGAGGCCTAGTGCACAAAATTCGTGCACAGGTAGGGCCCATAGGTCTGGCCTGCGATCAGTGTCCCAGCCTCCCTGCCTCCTCCTTCCCTTGCCGCCCTTGGGCCGCCACTACCACGGTTCCCTGCCTCCCTGTCTCCCTGCCTCTCCCTCACTCCCTCAGCACCCCACCGCTGCCGCTAGTCACCTGCCATGTTCCGCACAGCCCCCTGGTGGTCAGCGCACATCATAGCTAGCAATCTCCCGGTCTCCCAATAAAACTCCCGAGGGGACAATTTGCATATTAGCTTTTTATTATATAGGATCATAAAATATGTGGGAATAGAGTTTGTTCATAATGTTTCTCTATAATCCTTTTTAGTGTCCATAGGATGTCCTTTAATTTTTGGTATTAGCAATTTATTTCCTGTCTCTTTTATTCTTAGCCTTGCTAGAGGCTTGTCAGTTTAATTACTATTTCCAAATAAACATATTTTGATTTCATGATGTTATTCATTGATTTCTTATTTTAAATTTCTTGATTTCTGTTTTGGTTTTCATTTTTTTCTTTGTTACTGCTTACTTTAGATTTAGTTTACTCTTTTTCTAGTTTCCTATTTTAGAAACTTAGGTTATTAAATTTAGATCTTCCTTCTTTTCTAATATTTGCATTATATACTATCAATTTCCCTTGAAACACTGCCTTTGTTGCATCTTTTAAATCTGGATAATTTGTGTTTTTATTTCATTTATAGTTGCTGGATCTATCTGTTTTTGTAGCAAGTTGAGTTTTGACTCTTCTGTGAAACCTTTACATGTCATTCACTCAAAGTGATGCAGCCCTTCTTGAATAGTCACTGATCTTAGTGCATTTTTATATTTAAATTTTGTTAGTATTTAAATGTTTAATCTCTTTTTAAGTCACCACTAGATTAGAGACTCTTTGAAGAGAGATAGTGAGACTTATACTTACTTTTTGCTCAGCCCCCCAGTGTGGTAAACATGAAAGCGATGCAATAAATCATTAGTGGTTTGATTGATTGCTTGGAGTTGTAGATGCACATTGGGAGCTTTTGTTCAAAATGGTGAAATTAGTTGACATGGGAAACAACCTCTCACATCTCAATCATGTACATATGCTAATTGAAAAATTGGAAGCAATATAAATTGAAAGTAAAAAAAAAAAAGAAAGTTAAGAGGAAATTTATTGCATTACCTAGGAATGGACCTATGTAGCTTCTGGGTATAAAGCTGTCCTCATATAAGCCATAAATGATGGATTTTAATTCTGTTTAGAGGTCAGACTAAACTCAATAGAGTTCATATAAAAGGTACTAAATCTGAGCTTCTTTTATAAATATAGTTACAGGACAAACTAAGTCCCACTGGGAAACTTTAGCCTGTTGGCCCAAGGCTATGAGTACAGATTCAAATGGAAAACCAGTAATTCTAGCCATTTAACACAAACGGGTGTGTGATCTCAATTCTTGTCCTATATACATATAGCCAAAATCCCTAAAGAAGAAGTTAGTAAAATAACCCAGTAAGTTAAGGGAACAGACGGTACAACAGACCCCAAAGCAAGTTAACAAATACAAGATGTATGAAATATGCCCAATGACATCATGCAACAGTCAAGTAATAATAGCTAAGGAACCATTTTTAGTAGAAAAATCTGAATGATACTCTAAAATAAGAATTTTAAAGTGGTCATTTAAATAAAAGAAATATGACAGGCAAGAGAAATATGATTCATAAGGCAAGAAAACACCTGATAAAAGAGAATCCTTTACAAGAGACCCAAATATAAATTCTAAGCAATAAAATGAACTAAAATTTAAAAAAATTCAATAGGATAGATAGAAACTGAGGAGAATGTTAATATACATAAAGATTGGTCTAAGGTGATTACACAGAATGCAGAACCATGAGATGAAGGAAAAATCCTGGAGGAAGGAATGAGAAGTTTCTACATGTCTACTAGGAGTTCAAAGAGAGTGTTAAGAAAATGGAACAGATGCACTACTTTAAAACATATTGTCTGATAATTTTTCAAAACTGAAAACAATATTAAGATTGAAAAATATAATTAAAAGTCCTGAAAAGCATAAATGAGACATATGTTTGTGATAATATAGATTATCAAATAAAATTTTTTTGAAAATTAAAGTTCTTTAGGGAAATCAAGATTCACAAAGAAATATACATTAGACTGAAAAACTTATCATCAGCAGATATAGAAAAAGGACATAAAAGAATAATATTTTTAAAGCAATGACATAAAACAATTATTATCAACTTCAGCTTCAACTCCATGCTAACTTGACATTTCAAGAATTAGAGAACAGTGATATAATTTAGACCAGTGAAAGCTACAGACCCTCCTTGAAAGAAGTACAAAAGTTGTACTTCAGCCCAAAAGTAAAATTAACATAAAAGAAAATAATATAATGCAAGACACAACAATAAGTCCAAAGTTGAGAAAGCATGATGGTCAAATCAAAATAATTATTGACCTGAAAAATTAATAAATATAATATAAGGGAGATGCTTAAAATAACATAAATTAAAATATAGGAAAATACTAAAATGGAAAATAAAAATTGAGTGGCAGTTTAAGGTAAAGTACAAGCATAATTAGGAGGGAGAACTATGGAAGAGACCGTATATGGCAGGCTAAAGATATTAATGAATGATATGCTTTGTTGGAAAAAATTGAAGTCAGTTTGTGAGTTTAAAATATGTAATAGAATATGTACTAGTACTTTACAAATCATTATTGGAGGGAGGGGAAGAAAACATGATAAATCTATTAGAAGTTAAAAAAAATGGAGGAGCAAAGAAGGAAACATAAAAATCTATGTATATGCTATAATTATATGTGTAATACAGATAGATCTTCAAGACAATGTTGACTGAAAAGAGAAAGTTGCTAAAACATTTGCAGAAAATACATTGTTGCTTGATTAGGCATGCATAGACATATTATAGAATATAGATTAAAGACTTTAAAACATGAATTGGAAGGATGCACACTCAAGAGAAGGAAGATGTGAATTGAAAAATTGGAAACTTTCACTTTAACATAATTATTGTATAAAATGTACTAAAATTAATATGACAAGATAGTTATTTTCTGAGTTTTCTATAGTTAAATATTCAGAAAATTACTCTCTGAAATTCTCTGTAGTTAAATTTTGTTTCTAAAAATAAAGATGGGGATGAGGAGCCATGCATTCTAGTTCCATCTTTGGCCTCAAGTAAGTGTCTTTTTACTTATTGGTCCTCAAATTTTATTAATTTTAAAATGAGTAAGTTGCACTAAATTGTCTCACAAGGCTCATTCAACCGCAGCACATTGGGCAGAATATGAATAGTTTCGAGGATTTAGCAGCATTGATAGAATTCCACTAAGGGGAATTTGTTTCCCATTTGCAGGATAATATGCATAATTTCTATTATAGTATTGTAAAACCTCAGATAATATAATCTGTGACTGTAATATTCTAAGTAATAAAACATTAAGCATCATGCCTATTCTGACAGTCTCCAACACAATGTGTGTGCAGGAATGACCTTGGGAGAACTCCCTGGTTGGACATAGCATCCCCATTGTCCCAGGTGCTCCTGTGCTTGTTCTCACCTCTTCTCTTCACTGATCCCCACTGAATCTTTTTGCTACCTGGATAATTCTCAGTCATTATCTGCCTTCCCACCTTGTCCTATTGCTAGTGGAGGACAGAATTTACAGAGATGAGACTAGCAATGGCAAAGGGGTGGTGGTGGGGGGAGGATAAAGACTCATTAAGAATATCTCTCATTCATTCAAAATACGCTTTTTTTTCCTTCTTTCCTTGGATTATTTTTTAATTAAATCTTTATTGTTGAAAGTTTTGCAGATATCTTTTTCCCCCCATTAACCCTATCTTAGCGGCCCCTGTCTCTTGACCCAGGCCTTCACCACCCTATTATTGTCGGCATCCATGGGTTATGCATATAAGTTATTTGGTTGATCTCTTCCCACCCACCACTGCCTTCCCTCTGAGATTCCACAGTCTTTTCTGTGCTTCTATGTCTCAAAATCCACTGACTTCTGCTAAATTCCAGGGATGATGACTTACAGGAAACACTGTCTCATGGCCTCTCTTTAGAGGTCTGTTCATCACCCTTAGTCTTCCAAAAGTCTACTTAAATTTGCTAATGAAAAATTGAGTCTTAAAAAAACATTAGGAGAGGTATGATATGGCCATGAGTTTCCTAGATCTTCTATGCTTCTATGCTTCTTTCAGTCACCTGAATCTTGACCCCAATACATCCAAGAGAATTCCAAGTTTCTGTTACCCAATTTGAAATTCTGAGTGACTTTTCCCATTAATAAAAAAATAATAATAGTGCAGTCTTTGGTAACTTGAAGTTAGATTTCTTTTAGTTTCTTATACAATAAATTCTCACATTCTTAACCAGTTTTCTGTTAATCAAGAAAACTGACATTTTAAAGTCAAGACTAAATTTTAATAAGTAAATTCATGCTACACAGGATTGCACAATTTATGGAGAAGAAAAGAACCTGCCTCTTTAATTAGTCAGAATTTGTTGAATGTATTTCCATATGTCCTAGAGAAGAGATTATGACAAACATTTACTCTTCTATCAATGTGATATCCCACTTTTCTGACATTTAAGAATTCACTATTCTGCAATTTTCTCTCAAAAGCATGAAATTATGGTATTTAAAACTCTTTATTACTAAAAAATATGGGTATATAAATCTAGTTAAAATAACATTTAATATAATATATAATATATAAATTATATAATATATACATTTTATAGTATATACATTATATATACTTGAAATTCCACATACTTTTTTAAGTCCAACATTTATTTATTTTTTTGTTTCTTTTTGGTAGTAGTATTCTTTTCAGACTTTATAAAACTTCCAAACCTGTATTAAAAGTTCAGTTAATAGAAAGGTTTACCAAATAATTATTAGAGGTTTATGGATAAGTAAACACCAACTCTAAATCAATCCTATCTAATAATAGACAAACATGGTAATTGACCATACCTTCGCTATGCCTCCCATGGGCTAATCAGTGAGATATGCAAATTAACCGCCAACAAAGATGGTGGCTAATTTGCATACTGCAGGCAGGGAGGGCCTGTGAGAGCTGCCATCCGGGCCCCTGTGTGCTGCCTAAGCCCCGCTCCCAGCCAGGACCCCCGTGTGCAGCCCTGGGCAGCGGGACCCTGCGGCCGTGATCATGATCATGATCAAAACTGGGCCGCAGGCAAGGCGGCACCCCGGGAACAAGGAGCTGCCTTGCCTGCAGCCCGTGATCGTAATCATGATCGGAAAGCCGGGCACAGTCAAGGCGGCACCTCGGGACCCAAGAGCCGCCTTGCCTGCGGCCCGTGATCGTGATTGGAAAGCCGGGTCACAGGCAAGGTGGCCCCCTGGAACCCAGGAGCCCGTTGGCGAGGTCTGCTGGCGAAGCAGTGATCAAGCTATGAGGGGGAGGGTGGGGAGCGGAAGGAGCTACAGGAGCAGCTCTGACCGGAGACTGAAAACTCCCACTGGAGCGAGGAGCAAAGACTGAAGGCTCCAGCTGCAGCGAAGACTGTGTCCAGAGTGAAGATGGAAGGCGGTGGCAAGTGAAGGTCTGGGTCCCGGGTGCCAGAGGAAAACTGGTGCTGGCAGCCAGGGAAAGAAGGCCTATTGCATGAATCTTCGTGCAATGGGCCTCTAGTATTATTATATGATAATATATAAAGGGATCAAATCATACTTTCTTATAGTGATGTTCTGTGAAAATTCATAGGGGTATTTTAGACATGGCTCTTTATATATTTATTAAAATACTAGAGGCCCGGTGCACAAAATTTGTGCACGGGTAGGGTCCCTAGGCCTGGCCGGCAATCAGGGCTGATCTGTGGGGTGAACGGGGGCAATCAGGGGGCCACCACTGGCATCTGTCATGGCTGGCCTGGGGCCTGAGGGCTGGGGCAGCTCTTGCATTGTGCATCTGCCTCCTGGTGATCAGTGTGCATCATAGTGACTGGTCATTCCACTGTTCAATTGATTTGCATATTAGGCTTTTATTATATAGGATCTTTTTCCATTAAAAAGACATAGAAAATATTTTATTATTTATGTTTAATATGATTTAATTCTTTGTTCATATTATTGTGTCAAGTTAGGATGGTGTTTATTTCAAATATGCAAAAGAGTTGCTCATTGAAACAAAAATTGTCAGCAGATTATTTCTATCCACCTGAGTAGAAAAATTGCATGTGTTAACTTTTAATTTTCTTTCTTTGAGTACAGAATACATTACTAAATTTGACATTGAAATGACTCAAAACTCTCCTGAAGCTTGGTACTTAGCTTTCTTCAGGCAACTCATGAACTAATTTGTTTGAGTTAACTCCTTTATTTGTTTTCATTATGATTCTCTCTTTTTTTTCTTCTGTGTATATTCTCAAACTTATAGTCATTAATAATATTTCTTTAGGGGACCTATGAAGTCTATAATCACTTGCCAGTTCATTCAGGAAGTTCACCCTTGGCACACAATGGTGGAAATTACTCTCCTTGAGCATTTCCCATAAGAATTGCTAATTACAAGAACTTGGGCACTTCTCAACACTTCTATTTTCAGTGCCTTTACAAAAAGAAGTGATAAGCTATAAGGATGTTGGCTTTGGGGAGGAGAATGTTAAGAAATCAAATAATCTTGATCTTTTACTTAATGGATGAGAAGACCATGAAATCCAGAAAGATATGTTTATGCAAAAGTTAATACAAACAATGGCTTTATCCCACAATTTGAAAATATTACATACCTATTTTTAGTACATAGAGATTAACTTTCCTCTGTTTAAACATTGGTTAAAGGGCAGCCATATCATTTTTAGTTTACAATTTTCTGCTTGGCAGTGAATTTGAATTCACAGTTTGGTTTTATGTTATATTTTGTGATAATGTTTAAGAACCTAACATCACAGAGTCCTGCTAAATTAATCCATTTGAATAGGCAATGTTGTCTCTCCTGTGCTACATTCTCTCTCTGGACTCCCCTCCCCCAGCTGCCTACTTCTTAGTAAGTTGAATATGAATGATTGAAAAGGTCTTAATAACCCATAGGTATCCAGATGGTAGAAAATGGCCTTTGGGCAGACCCTGATTGTACTGCTATTAAAATGACTAAGTGATGGAAATTAAGTACTGTAATAAAATGTTCTCTAAGCCAAATTTGTTAGCTTTTGATTTTGGCCTACACCCACACATGTTAAACACTGCCATGGAAAAATCAATCAAGTTTGCTTTTAAGGTTTAACTATCAGTAAATTTAGAATCATATTCCAAAGTTGTTTTTTTCTGATAAATGCTTGAAAGAAAAAGACTTTACACATATGTGATTCAGATAGACTATGACATCAATTAGGTACATTCCTCTTAACATTTAAGATTGCTTTTAACACGTAGTTTAACACTTTTAAAAATAACAAACTCAACTGAACATTTCAAAATGATATATAAGACATACAAACAACAAGGAAAATAAATGCCACTGGTGCTTAGAATTTGCATCACTTTGTAAAAGTTTGGTTTCATCAGGATGGCTAAAATACTCTTTAACGTATTTTGAAAATACATAACTCCTATGACTTAAACAAAAAGGATAATATTGGTCAGTACATTTACATTGAGTACTTAAGTAAGTAAAGCTATTACAACTGTGCACCATGAAACACTGCCCTTCACTCAGATATACTTTGGTGACAGATGGGAAAGTTGTTACACACTCAAGCACAGAGATGGCACAGGTTACACTGATGAAATGATACACGCCTGAGTTCTAATTTCCAATCCCCCATGACTATTTTCTTTATGGCTTCTCACATTAGCGCTTTTCCCCTCTCTATTTTCTGGTGACTTTGACAACCACACAGGAGCAAAAGTGCACAGTATTGTACTTCCTCGCCTAATTTGGATCCTTGGTCAGCCGTCTCTAGAGGAAAGACATTTTCTTATAACAGATTTGTCATTTTTATACAATTGTAAAAATGTGATATGTATAATAAATAGTACTATTTACTTTTACATTTTACTACCAAAGAACTGCCAGCAGTCTTTAAAAATAGTGGTAACAATGGAAACAAGAATAAGATAGAAAATAAATCTTATGGCCCAAAACCACTCATAGTTTTATAATATTTCCAAAGCATCATGAAATCTATTTTTCAGTAATAAATATGGCATAGATCATAAATTATTTTTGCCTTAAACATTTAGGTAGAAATACAACGCATGATAAAATCTAAGAAAACATATATGCCCTGAATGAGTAATTAAGTGTTCTTTCTATAGTGCAAAAACATAATGACTTGCATGTATTTCTGTTTCAAATCCATGTCATATTGTAGCTGGCACCCCACTAAAATTCATATTTGTTATGTTTATATGATCTGAAAATTTGCTGGGAAATATATTGTCAGTAGAGTAATCTATATATGTAAAAGGCTAAGCGGCTGGCCAACCAGCCAACTGGCTGGTAGCTATGACACACAATGACCACCAGGGGGCAGACATTCAATGCAGGAGCTGCTGAGTGACTCTAGGACCCCCTGGGGGATGACGAACTGCCGGTTTTGGCCCAATCCTTGCAGGCCAGGCTGAGGGACCCCAGCTGCCTGAGGGACCCCACTCCACAGATGCCCTTCGAGCCCAGGTGCCACCCCAGGTGTGGCTGGCTGAGGAGGGACCACAGGAGGTTGGCTCCAGGGCACATCCAGCCCATCTCACCCAGTCCCACCCGACTGGCCACCTTCTAATCAATTTCCTTTTAATGTGCATGAATCTGTGCACTGAGCCTCTAGTATATATAAAAGCCTAAGCGACCGTCCGACTGTTCGACTGTTTGACCATCCGACCTGTAGCTATAACCACCAGGGCGCAGATGCTCAATGCACAGGCATGGAAACATGGAACAGACTGATGAATCTCAGAGGGAAGAGGGGTTGGGAGAGGGCAGGAAGAGATTAACCAAAGATCTTACAAGCATACAAGAGGCCTGGTGCATGGGTTCGTGCACTGGTGGGGTCCCTTGGCCTGGCCTGTGGGGATCGGGCTGAAACTGGCTCTCCGACATCCCCCAAGGGATCCAAGATTGCGAGAGGGTGGAGGCCAGACTAAGGGACCCCACCAGTACACGAATCGGTGCACCGGGCATCTAGTAGTAAATAAAATAAATAAAGTCACGGTATGAGATATTGGATCATTGTGAATAACAATATAAATAATTTAGAACTTGAAATACTCACACCTCAACAGAATGGGAATTATACAAGTAGTAGACTCATATTTCCTCTTCACCACCCTGTTTCCACATAGAAATTTTATAATTTTATCATTAAAAGTAGTGTTTTTCTCCTCTGAGGATTGGAGAGTTGTAAATAAGGAGAAAAAGGAGTGATTTCCTCTTGAATTTATTCAGCTTTGCTTAGCATTTTACACTAATAAGTTTTAGGGACTATAATTACTAAAAAAGTATACATTTGAATTTAGAAGACAAAAAGAATTGCTGTATTATATACTGAATTTGAATAGGCAATCAAAACATGAATTGATAACAATCACATTGTTTTCTATGGGAAGCTTCCATTTTCCTGTGGAAGTTTCAGCACTGTATATAATGAGGTAAACACAAGAACATGGTTTGCCCACCAATCAAGCAATGAGTAAAAAACTAGCTGGGATTTCTTCTGACACCAGAAAGCAACTCAGGTGTAGGAGTATCCAAGACTAGGCAGAGCTCAGAAGAGGTCAACAGTGTCGCTCTCAATGTCTGTGAAACAAATCCCAATACTAATTAGCTGCTTCTCAGATACTACTGTATTTGTAGATACAGAACTATCACATACTACACTTTTATGCCTGATTGAAAACTTTAGCAATAAGATTTAAAATAAATATCTCATCCTTGTTTCCCATTTCTGTGCAACAGATGTACGTTATACAGTGTTATGTATTGCAACATATTTTCATCTATTTATTATGAATTGAAACAACCTGTGTTTTTAAAGTGATGGATTATGAGTGTGGGCACAGGACTCCTGTGGCCCACAAAATTGTTAGGGTGTTCAGGGACACAGATTTGGAATTTGGGCAATCAATTACTTAACCTAGTCATTTAAGAAAAAAAATTATTTTCAAGGTTAGGAGAATGTGGTTCTATTTATTTAAAAAGGTGTGGTTAATATAGAGACTTATTAGAAGGAGATATTTCCTATTTTCTGAGTAATAAGCACCACTATCTTAATACCACATGGAGAGTACTTATCAATTTTTATTGTGTAACATTGACATGACATTTTTTTGTGTTTTGTAGGGTAGCTTATAATTGAGATATTTATGATTTTAAGGGTAAAAGGGTGACTTGCTGATAACAATCACCCCCTTAGTTACCATAAAGTAGTTATTTTATTGTAAAATAAGTCTACAAACCTATTTAGGTGCTTTATATTTATTTTTATCACTCACCCGAACAACTCTATAAGTTAAACTGTGTTTTTATTATTTTTGTTATTGTTTTTATTGCTATTTGTGAAAATGTTAGCACATTTTTCTGTTCACCCAGCTCATCATAGACAAAGTCAGTGATCTAAAGTATGTCCTATTCCAAATTTGTGGCAGTTTCTCCTCAGCTATCTGTGTCAACAAGACATATGTGGTGATTGTGGGGGGAAGGGGATAGAGTAGAGGGGGGATGGAAGTGGAGGAGGGCATAGAGGGGATAAATGGTAACGGGAAAAATGTATAATAAAATACAATAAAATTAAGAAAAACAACCAGAAAGCCAGAGACCTGTTTGAAATCTTTCCCCACTGGTTTCTTGTTTGATAATTTTTCCCACTGTTTTTTTTTAATTTTTAATTTTTTTAATCTTTATTGTTGAGATTATTACAGATATACCTCTTTTTATGGCCCCCATTGCCTCCCTCTACCCGGTTCCTGCCCACCCCAGGCCTTTGCCACCCTATTGTCTGTGTCCATGGGTAATGCATACAGGCATATAAGATCTTTGTTTAATCTCTTACTGCCCCCTACCCCATATCCCCTCTTCCCTCTGAGAATCTTCAGTCTGTTCATTTCCATGCCTCTGATTCTATTTTAATTCACCAGTTTATTCTGTTCATTAGATTTCTTATTCATTTAATTTTTGATTCAGTTGTTGATAGATGTATATTTGTTGCCATTTTGTTCTTTTTTCTTTTTTTTTTTTTTTGGTCTTTTTCTTTTTCTTCTTCCTCTTCTTAAAGAGTACCCTTCAACATTTCATATAATACTGGTTTGGTGGTGATGAACTCCTTTAGTTTTTTCTTGTCTGTGAAGCTCTTTATCTGACCTTCAATTCTAAATGATAGCTTTGCTGAATAGAGTAATCTTGGTTGTGGGTCCTTGCTATTCATCACTTTGAATATTTCTTGCCACTCCCTTCTGGCCTGCAGTTTCGGTTGAGAAATCAGCTGACAGTCATATGGGCATTTCCTTGTAGGTAACTAATTGCTTTTACTTGCTGCTTTTAAGATTCTCTCTTTGTCTTTTGCTCGTGGCATTTTAATTATGATGTGTCTTGGTGTGGTCCTTTTGTTTGGGGTTCTCTGTGCTTCCTGGACTTCTAAGTCTATTTCTTTCACCAAGTAGGGGAAGTTTTCTGTCATTATTTCTTTAAACAGGTTTTCAATATCTTGCTCTCTCTCTTCTTCTGGCACCCCATAATTCAGATGTTGGTATGGTTGAAGTTGTCCCATAGTGTCTCTTTACACTATCTTCATATTTTTGCATTCCTTTTTTCTCTTCTGGTTAGGTGTTTTTTTGCTTCATCATATTTCAAATTGTTGATTTGATTCTCAGAATCCTCTACTCTACTGTTGAATCCCTGTATATTATTCTTTATTTCAGTCAGTGTATGCTTAATTTTTGACTGGTCCCTTTCCATTTTTTTGGAGGTTTCTAGCAGATTCTTGAGTGACCTTATAACCGTGGTTTTAAATTCTATATTCAGTAGTTTGTTTTCTTCCATTTCTTTCATTTGTGATATGTTTCTTAGTCTCCACATTTTGGCTGCTTCCCTGTATTTGTTTCTATGTATTGGATAGCTGCTATGTCTCCTTGAGTTGGTAGAGTGGCCTTGTGCAATAAATGTTCTATAAGGACCACTGGCTCAGTCTCCCCAGTCACCTGAGCTGGGAGCTTTAGGTGCACCCCTTTGTGAGCTGTGAGCACAGTCTTGTTATAGTTGAGCCTTGATTGCTGTTGGTGTCACTGGGAAGAATTGAACTCCAGGCCAATTGGCTGTGGGGACCAGCTGCAACTAATGTAGTAGAGCTGCTGTGCATGAGACACCCTTATGGAGTAGGACTTGCTTCAGTAGGGCTTTGGTGCTCACTGAGTCTGCCCCTTGAGTGTCGCTTATGGATGTGTAGAGTTGTAGTCTGGTATGTTCTGACACTGACCACTGGCTCTTGGGTCTCCAGGAGGTGCAAAGTAGGCCACTGCTTGGGGCCACCCAACAGGAGCTACAAAGAGATATGCAGATTCCTCCTCTTTGTGTTGGGTTTGGAAGTGCCCTGAAGAGGCCCAGCTCTGAAGCAAGGCAGGCTTATGCAGGTGCAGGATCTTGAGTCTTTTATTGATAGGTTTGGAGCTCCCTGACCCAGCTGCAGCTTGTTTGAGATTTTCAAGCACAGGCTATTCATATGCAAAAGATGCTGCAGGCAGCTTCGGTGGGGTTATAAATTGGATGAGGCGGGGTCTTAGGAATCACCTGGGAGGAGCAAATAGAAATGGCTGCTAGTCAGCTCTGGGACCCGGAAGGTCCCTGTACGGGAACATTAACTGCTGTGAGCACCTCAGTCAGGGAGAAAGCCACCCCCAAGTACCTTCCCTGATGCCAGACAAATGTGTCCCCCAGAGCCTCACCCTGCTGCTGGAGCTCCACGGAAGCAGAACCTGGTAAGTTCAGTTCGTGTACTGGCCTTTTAAGAGAAGCAGCTGGGTCTCCAGCAGCCTCTGTGTCACTGAGCCCCAATCTGCACTGGTTTTTACAGCCTGTAGTTGTGGCGACTTCTTTTCACAGCTCTGGGACCCTGGGCTGGGCATCTGTTGTGGGGCTGGGACCCCTTGCTCCTCCAGTGGCCTCAGCAGAGATGATCTCCCTCCTGATTAAAAAAGCAGCACACGTGGGTGCCGGACCAGCCCGTTTCGTGCCTCTGCACCTCCTACCAGTCTCAGTGAGCTTTCTTCTTTACTTCTCTAGTTGTAGTCCTTCCATTCAGCCAGCTTTCCAGAGGTTCTGGATGAAGGTGGTTCTGTATTCTAGTTGTAATTTTGATGTGGTTGTGGGAGGCGGCAAATACAGGCATTTGCCTATACCACCATCTTAGTTTCCTCTCCCCCACTGTTTTCATTTATACACACAAAAAGAGGTCACTATTCTTTAAAAAAGTTAAGAATCCAGGAAAAGTGTGGTTAGTTTGTGGCTCATTTGTATTTCTCTCCAAGTTTTTATTTATTTTTTCTTCAGGACAACATCCTTTACTTTCTTAGCTCTGACTCCCAGATACTTACTGAAAACACAAAAATTCTTCCTGCAGATTCACTCCTGAGTTTTAAACCCATAGACTCAGTGCCCATCCTACCTGATATCGGGAATTTCCATGGCCAATAATCCCAAATCCCTGCTGCCTCATAAGACGCCTCAAAAACACTTGAGCCTTTTGAGTGTAGTGATTGCACTTGAGCACTCCTCTGGTAGCACCCCTCGTCCCTGGTTCAGTATTTTCAAATTTGTACACGCTTGCTTGCTGTCCGTCTCCCAGCATGTCATACAGTTGCCACCTCTTCAGGAAAGATCTCTACACTTTTTCAATCCATTGTCTTTCTAAAGCACTTAACTCTACTTAAAACTCCCTCACCCACAATATCATTTTCATGCTCCTAAGAATGGTGCTTTCCCAATCTGCTTACAAATTACCAAGCCCATCCCCTCCTTCACCTACACTCACCCACTTCCACACCACCATCCAGCAATAATTAATACTTTTCCCAAAGTTCTTTAAAAATATTAACAAACTGTTCCTTTGCACATGGTACCTCCTGTTATGCTTCTTGCTTCTTTTCTGTCACTCAGAACCCAACCCATGGGTTCCTTTCTTCCTTTGCTATATACATTGAACCACACTCTATAAACCAAACAGTACTTTACTATAACACCAAAATATTATTTACAGTTATTTTCATAGAAATCATTGTTTTTACAATTATTTGTAACCCATGTGTAATTATAGACATGCCATTTAAGTTGCATGTTTCTCATTTTTAAAATGGCAATAATATTATCACCTACTTTATAGGTATATGAAGTTTGGAGATATAATACATGCAAAACAAAATGCCTGTCACAGAGTATGTGCTCAATAAAGGTCCCAAGTGATACTAATCTGCTTTTCTTTGTTAGAAATTTTATTACTCAAAATAACTAATACTTTCTTAAAGAAAAGATAATATTTATCTTTGTAACTATAATATATATCTTCATTACTGGCACATAATTTGCAGTCAATATATTTTTATAAAATAGGGAATTATTATTCCTTAACACTTCTATGGCACTCATTTTGAATCTTGCCTTTTCAGAAAGTGTGCATTGCACAAGTAATCAATGTCAACTGGATAATACCACTATTAAGTAGTGGTTTAAAATACTTTGCATACCACTACACATAACACATACCTGTGAAATAGAAAATAGAATATCCACTCAATTGTTCTGCCTTTTATTAGAAATCTTAGTGATCATTCTTCTAGCAAGCTACTTTTTCAAGTACTAATGTCAACAAATTCAATTACAAGTTTACATGTTGTATAGAGGCACCACATTATAAAAAAAATGTTCATTTATAGTTTTAAACTCAAGCCCATATTATGCCCTTGGTTTAATTAATCCATCCCAATAATATCTGACCACCCTGCATAATTACCAGTATGGTGCTAAGGAGAGTGGTCTAATTGCTATTAGATGGAAACACAATGAGTGGTCATTGGATACCTAGAAAGAGTCCCTCCCACTTGGCCTGGCTTTTACTTCCATGGGCCTGGTTTGTCTGGGTACTAGACTGCAATAGAAAGGTTATTGCATCAGCAATGCTCTGCCCACTTCTGCCATGAGCTCTCATTCTGCCCACAGCCTATTGTCAGCACAGCAGACCAAGTGATCCTTTTAAAAATATACATCATATCAGTAAACTGCTCTATTTAAAACTTTCCTGTGCTCCCTAGTTGAGATGGAGTAAAAGCCAAAGGCTACTCCAGCACACTCACCTCATCAGGACTTTCTGATTTGACCCTATTTAAAAATTGAAATTGATTCCACATTTGCATTTTTTATTTTCTATGTTGTATGTATTATCTATTACAGGCCATATCTCATGTATTATTTATATAGCACTTTTAATACTCAATATAACACATCAAAACGTATTTACTTCTTTATTTGTTGTCTATTACACTCCTACTACTAAATTTTCATCTCACTTCAGGCAAGGCTTTTTGTTAAATCAGTTCACTCCTGCATCTCCTGTGCTGATACATTATAGGTTCTCAATAAATATTAAGCAAATGACGTAATTGATAAATAAAAAAGCATATGCAAGGATAATTTAGCTTAAGTATGTTCCAATTTTTAAGTTATCATGTATTTCTGTATAATCACTAGTAATAATGATCAAATGTATAGTAATTAACATATCTCTAGCTCCATAGAATTAATACATTAATAAACTAATAAACTCTAAGTTGAATAAAATCTAAACAATATTAAATAAAATATGAGAGAATAGTTACATAATCTTATTTTTTTGCCAATGTAATTAAAGAGCCCCAGATTTTATAACTAAAAGGTTTTATATAGCCCTAAGTGGTTTGGCTCAGTGGATAGGGCATCGGCCTGCAGACTGAAGGGTCCCAGGTTCGATTCCGGTTAAGGGCATGGTTAAGGGTACCTTGGTTGTGAGCACATCCCCAGTAGGGGGTGTGCAGGAGGAAGCTGATTGATGTTTCTCTTTCATCGATGTTTCTAATTCTCTATCCCTCTCTCTTCCTCTCTGTAAAAAAATCAATAAAATGTATTTTTTTAAAATTATAATGCTCATTACAGTTTAAGGATAAGGAGTGTCTAAAATTTTAAAATCAGATTTATTATAGCATAATTAACTTTGAAAATTGCACCTGTCTAAAGTGGACAATTGGATGTTTTGGCATATGTATGCATCTGCTAAACAATCACTAAACAAAATGATGATTGTCTCCACAACCAAAAATTTTATTATGGCCCTTTATAAAAGTCCCTTCCTCTCAGATATCACAATGGCCCACTTACTATCCCCAAGATGATGCTATAGACTAGATTGCATTAAATAAATAAAATAATTTGAGGAGAATTGACTACTTCCCAATATTGAGTCTTCCAACACATGGCATGGCATATTTCTTGTTTAGGTTTTCTTTAATTGACCTCAACAAAATTTTATAAATGAGAGTGTACAGTTTTTTCACATCTTTTGCAAGATTATAGCTCTTTTATATTATTAATGCTATTGTAAAATATATGTTTTTGTATTTTCAATTTCAAATTATTTGTTGCTAGTACCTAAAAACAAAATTTATTTTTCTGTATATATTTTATATCTTACAGTGTTGCTGAATTCATTCACTTATGGCTTCTAGTAACTTTTTAGTAAATTCTATTAGCTTCCTTATATAGATGAATTGTCATCTGTGAACAGAGGCCGTTTAATTTCTTTCATTCCATTCTGCACGCCTTTTATCTTTTATTTGCCCTATTCCATTAGCCAAAACCTCCAGTATAGCATTGAATAGAGGTGGTGTGAGCTGACTTGCTTTTTTCCTGATTGTAGGGAGAATATAATTCAGACTTTCATCACTAATATGATATTACTTATAGGTTTTTCATAGGACTTTTTGTCAGTTAAGCAAGTTTGCTTCTATTTCTATGTTGCTGAGATTATTTTATTTTATTTGTCAGACGACTATCTTATACCCTTTAAATTTCTGAGTTTGTGGATAATTAGTATTTCTTTTGTAAAAGGTTTGTAAATTTCATAAATGAAGACATTCAAGTTTGGATTTTCCTTTTTGAAAAGATTTTTAACTATAAATTCAATATTTTTAATAGAAAAAATGCTATGTGCGCTATCTATTATCTATATCATCTTAAGTGAACTTTGGCAACTTTTGTCTTTCAAAGACTTTGTTTACTTTATTTAAGTTGTTTAACTTTTTGGTGTAAAGTAGTTCATAATAGTTACTTATTTTACTTTTAACACCTATAAAATTTCTAATGAAATTACCTCTCTTGTTACAGATATTAGTAATTCATGTCTTCTCCTTTGTTCATTATTTTTTAATTCTTATTTACATTTGGTGTATATTTTGGATAGTTTTTATTGCTTTGTCTTCAAATTTATTCATCTTTTTTTCCCTGTAGTCTCTAATCTATCATGATCATATTTGGTGTATTTTTGTATCTCATACATTGCAATTTTCATTTTTAGAAATTCAATTTAGGTCTCTCTCCCCATGTTTACTTAAGTATCTCATCAAATGGAATACAGTATATAAACACTATTTCAATATCTTTGGCAGTTAATTCTAACATCTGTATCCATTCTGGATCAGTTTCAATTCATTTATTTTTTTCTTTCTGATATTTTATCATATTTTACTTTTCTGTGCTTACCTGGTAATTTCAGATTGATTACTAAACATTGTAAATTTTACCTTATAAAGTGCTGATATTTTTATTACTGTAAATATTCATTAACCTTATTCTAGAATGCTGTTTAGTTACTTGAATACTGTTTGATTCTGTCATATCTTGTTTTTTAAATTTTATTAGGCAAGATCAGAGAGTTTTTTAATCTAGGGCTAGTTATTTCTCCTCACTGACACCAGATCCTTTGAATACCCTTCCCAATAATGCATGAATTAAGTTTCCTAGTGCAGTTGGTTGGCCTCCACTCCTGGTTCCGTATGAATAATGTGTACTGATCCCTGTAGACTCTTCTGTTGGTTTATACTCGGACCCAAGTAGTTTCCATTCACACAGGTGCTGAATAGGACTCTATTGAATTCTCAAAATGGATCATCTTTAGATCCTTAGAGTTTTCTGTATGTACAGTTCTTCATTACTCTTTCCTGGGAGCTCTAGCAACCTTAGTGTCCCTGGACTCTCACCAATCTCTCTACACCTCAGGAAGTTTTCGGGGCACTGTCTGGATTATTCCTCTCTGTGTCTTGGCTTCATAGACTTTACCTCATTTGTTTCCACCAGTCGGGGATCACATGCTCCTTAGTTGCCTGAAGTCCAGCATTTTGAAACTATTGGAGTTTTTAAAATTATTATTATTATATTTTTCAACATTTTTTTATTTTTTCCAGATAGGAGGAACACATCTATTCCCATTAGTTCCATATTGGTTTGAAACAGAAGTCCCTACAAATAGATTCTTAAAATTACAAATAATCCTGTGGTAAAATGAAAAGGCTTTTCAGAAATACAGATATCCAAATAGCTAATAAAAAAGGTATTCATCACAAGGTACAATGTAGGTGGAAAATACAAAAAATGATGACTTTCATTGTTAGCAAATTAGTGGGAAATAAGCACTTTAATATACTGTTGATAATAGTGTGAATAATCAAACTATTTTGGAAAGTCTGACAAAGTATATTACATTTTTATAAACACACACATCATTTGATACAATAATTCCTTTCAGGTAATCTAACCTCAGGATTAAAAGAAACAATATAATAGAATGATAATCATATCATGGTAGTCAACTCTTAAACACCCATGAATGGAAGAATGGTCACTTGTATTAGTAAACTACATGTATGCGGTGGAAACTAATTAGCTACTAAAGAGAGTGAGTTCTGTCTCACTGACTTTCACAAGGAATGGCCATGGCATATTGTTGAGTTACAAGAGAAACTTGCCAAGCAACATGAATAATATGATCATTTTTAAAGAAATATAATGAAAAAGTGAGAGGATAAACATCATCTGATAGTGTTAACCTACAAAAGGTATTTTGGAGAGGTGTCATGGCAAGATTCTTAATTTTTTTATTACTTATCTTTGCATCACATTACTTGTTACACTAAGCAAGTATCACCTCAAAATTAAAAATAAAAGTTAATAACGATTTTAAAATCTCAGGAATGTTGGCAACCAGTGTGCAAGGAAATTTGCTAGTACATGTGTATCCACATACATATTGACAGAAAATCAGTAAAGAAGGCCACTCCAATATGAAACTTGAAAATTTAATAGACTTTATTGTTTATCTGGAATTGCAAGTGAAGTTAGCATTTGAATAAAATAAAAACAATTGCTGATAGGAACTATTTAACATTTTTTATTAAAATAATAGGAGTATTTAAAAATATTTTAACATATCCTGTAGCTTTAACCTGTGTTGCTCATTACTTAAGGATATTACCATACAACTAAAAATAAGACTACTGATTTGACCTAATGAACCGATACTTTACATTTTTCTTGTTTCTACATCTCTCCTAAATGAATTGAATTTAAAACATCTGTCTTGAGTGTTTCTTTTCTTTTCAACTTCTCTTTGCCTTTTTGGTTTTCATTTTTATTTTAAAAAATTCTGATTTTGAAATGGGTAATGCCTCCTCCCCATAAGTATTCTGGCTTTTGGTGACATTTTATTAATGTTTGCTTTTATGAAGTGATTTACACAAAGCTTCTATTTCATCATAGGTATTTCACTGTACACTCCACTGCATTTCTACAAAACCTTCTTTTAAAACTAAGTACTTTTGTTTCATTCATTTTCCGTAGACCTTCACTTTGTACCAATGATATTATGACCACTAAGTCTAAATATGTGCTGGCTGAAGACTCTTTTAGGATGGTGGTATCCTTTCTATATACTCAGTCAAGAATAGCTTCAGACCTGACTATTGGGTAAATGTTCTGTACAAAGAAGCAGCCCTTAACTGATTCATAGCTATGAATCCTCCTGAATTCATCAATCCAGATTTGCCTGTAACACATTCTCACCCAAGGCCTTAACCTTTCAAGGATGAATAGCCCAAAACAAATTTCTCATATTTTATCATTTGCCACTTTAGAAAAGTATGGGGTAAAGTGTGTTCGCATACAGGTAACACTTCAGGATTACTGTTTTAGCTAAAATTCTTTAAAGTACTAAAATAAAGTGGATACAACAGACCTGTCTTACAATTTCAAATAGGTGGGGTATCAGAGGAGGGCATCCTGTAATCTGCATGGGGAAAATAATGGCTAACATTTCTCTTGTGCTCAGTATGTGCTAGACACTATCTTAGCAACTCACATATGTTTGTTTATTAATCCTCCCCCAAATTCTACTATTTTGTTTATTACTATTATTAATCCCATTTTATAGGTAAGAAAATTTAGATCCCAAAGGCTTAATGTTCTATTTTTAGCCACACAAATAAATGCCAGTGTGTGAATCTGACTCAGGCAATTGGACCACACTTTCACATTCATAATCGCTCCATGATATCCTCTCTTCAGAGTCTATTACAGTTATGCATTCATATAACACATTCATACACTGAATATTTTGCTCACAGTTTTAAGCTTAACTCTTCTGAAAATTGTTGTAGCATCAATTTTTTTTTTTTTTTTTTTTTTTTTTTTTTTTTTTTTTAGCATGCTACCATTGTACAGTAATGCTGCAACCATGTTTTTATCCTTTTAAAGCTCTTGGGGTCCTATATTATCTTTTTAAGTAGAAATTGATTTTTGTTTCAACTCCAAACACATAAAAATAGATTTTCTCATACCACTCTTTGAATTATAAAAGGGAATGAAAGGCACTGTGATATTTCATGCCCACGTCCCTCTGAAAGACCCAGTGATAGGCCCCCACATGGAGAATGCCAGGCTTTTAGTTCCCACAGAGAGAGGGCAGGTCTTCTTCTTACTTCTTAAGTAGGTCAATGGTTTTCAAAATGTGGAAAGGTGTGATGGTTCGGTGGTTATTCATTTTAAGTTTGAAGTCACAGTGAACATGGCCAGAAATAATTCAAAATGAAGAAAGTGGTCAATATTATACTTTCTGGAAAGGAGATACTAACTGAAAGATCATGTGGTAGCCATGTTTCTACAAATAAAAGTTATGCCAGAAAAAAGAGCCAATATGTAAGAGCTTAAAAATAGTCTTATGACATAGCTAGCTTGTTTACATGAATTATTTTGATGTAACAATTTCATCTCATCACAGTGTGAGTTTAGATCTCTTCAAACTTTGTACAGTTGATTTCCAACATGTCAACAAATGACTATGCTGACATTTATTCCCCTTTTGTTATAATGTGAGCTACTCAGCCTTCCTCTGGGCCATGAATCTCTGTTGCTCTTGGTAATTCTTTCCTGATTCCTTTACATGTCTTTTGTATTTGTTGAAACACGCATGCATGTCAATGTACATATGTTAAACTAATGGTACCTAGAGTCTCACAGTATAGTTTGAGTTGTCTTAAAATCTTTAGACATGGAGTCGGGTTTTATTAATTTATTTAATTTATTTACTTCTTTATTTTTTTAGGGATAAGGAAATAGTAAAGGAAAGAAAGGTAACTTGTAACGTCAGACAGACAGAATCTAAACTACAGGTCAGAATTCCTGTCCCCAGGCCTAAAAAGCAGCCTATCCAGTTTCTACACTTATTTGCATCACTTGCTTATTTCCCTGGGCTAATTCATGACTCAGAAAACTAACATGCACACATTTTACACACATGTCAAACATGTACTTACACCATCAACAACACCATCAATAACAACAACAGCAGTAATACCAGTTTAGCAACAATGTGGTATTCTTTCATTTCCTTTTCTGTTTCCCAAAAGAACACAATGATTAGGAAGCACAGCCCCCATACAGCCCATTATAATGTGTGTAGAGTAAGGGACTTGGAGCTCTGATTCAGGACCTGTGCTTTTTTGATTCCAGCATGCTTACTTTCAGAGTAGCATTAGGCTGACAAGGTCTTAGAACAAGAGGAAAATAAAATAGGAATAATTTAACTGAGACAAGATGAGAAATGTAAGGCATTTAAAATGTTTTCTACCACTAAATCCCTACTTGTGATTTGCCTCACATTCATCATTTAACCTCTGAGTCTGTAAATGAGGGTAATAATCCTCCAACCCTTCATCATTCACTGAGTTGCCATAAAGATGAATTCATGATGCACATAGGGCTCTGTGCAGATCTGATGTGTGTATGCAGGGGAGTTGAGCAGCCAGCCTTCTACCTCTGATTAGAGGCAAAGTGCTTTTCTACCACCATGCTTTTTTTTTAAGCTTGCAGAGATTTTTTAAACTTGGTAAAAATGCTCTTTATTTCATGGCATCGCACATCAAAATCGTATCCTAACTGCGCTTTTAAATACACTTTATTGTTTAGGGAAGTTTTAGGTTCAAAACCAAATAAAGAGATTTCCCATATATCCCTGCCCTCACATATGCATAGCTTCTCCCGTTATCAACATTCTCCATCAGAGTGGTACATTTTTACAATTGATGAACCTACACAGACACATCATTATCACCCAAGTCCATTGCTTACATTAGGGTTCACTTTTGGTGTTGTATCTTCTATGGGTTTTGACACATGTATTATGATATGTCTTTCTCTAGACTGAATGTTGATGTCCCCCTAAAATTTGTATGTTGAAATCCTAATCCTCAAGGTGATGGTACTAGCAGGTGGGGCTTTGGGGGTGATTATTTCATGAAGTTGGAGCCATCTTACATGGGTTAGTGTCCTTAGGAAAGAGACCTCAGGGAAATCCTTTAACCCTTTTGTCATGTGAAGACACAGAGGAAAAGAAGTCCATTCATGAACCAGGAAGTATGGTCTTGCCAAACACTAAATCTGCCACCTCCTTGATCTTGGACTTCCTAACATGCAGAATCGGGAGAAATAAATGTCTGTTGTTTATAAGCCACTCAGTCTATGATATTCTGTCATTGCATCCTGAATGGACTAATACATGTGTCCACCATTATTGTATTAAACAGATTACTTTCACTGCCCTGAGATTGTCTGTGTTCCACACATACTTCTACCGTAACCCTCAGCAACCACTGATCCTTTCACTTTGTTCATAGTGTTGACTTTCGCAGACTGTCATGCAGTTGGAATCAAATAATATGTAGCCTTTTCAGTTTGGCTACTTTCAAATATACCAAAGGTTCCTCCATGTCTTTTCATGGCTTGGAAGCTCATTTACCTTTAGTGCCTGGATGTAACACAGTTTTGTTTTATTTTTTTAATATATATTCACACACTGAAGGACCTCGTGATTGCCTTCAAGTTTCGGTAACTAGAAGTAAAGCTGCTATAAACATTCATGTAAAGGTTTTTGTGTGGACATAAACTTTCAGCTCCATTGTGTAATTACCAAGGAGCACAATGGCTGGCTTGTATGGTAAGAGCATATTTTGTTTTGAAAGAAACCGCCAGACTATCTTCCAGAGTGGCTGTGCCATTTTGCATTCCCACCAGCAAAGGATGAGCGTTCCTGTTGCTTTACATCCTTACCATCGTTTAGTGTTGTCATTGTTTTCATTTTTGTCATTCTATTAGGTGTGTAGGTGTAACTCGTTGTTTTAATTTACAGCTGACTAATGGCATATGATGTTGAGCACCTTCTCATATGCTTATTTGCAATCTCTATATACTTTTTGGTGAAGCATCTGTTCAGATCTTTTGTCTATTTTTTTTAATTGAGTTGTTCATTTCCTTATTGTTGAGTTTAAAATTTTCATTGTATATTTCAGATAACAGTCCTTTATCAGATATGCCAGTCAGTCTGTGGCTTATGTTCTCATTCTCTTGAAATCATGATTGATTTTTTATATTTATCCTCCATTATTTTTCGGATTAATTTTTAGTTTTCAGATCAGTTGCATTGATAGTTATTAGTAATTAATATGAACATTTATCTGTAATGCTTAGTTAAGCAGGACTTGACAATTCATCTAATATTGGTTTATATTATATTCCATAATTATATTCGAAATATACTATAATTATATTTTAAATAGAGTAAAAAACAGAAGTTTATGCATCTAGAAAATGTAGATGGAAACCCAAAGCTCTAGTTGTGTTGCAAAAAATTTAGAGAAATAGCAAGAGTAATTTGGCAAGAGTTGGATTCTCAGCCTTCACATGCACACCATCGCCTGATAACTATCATTCAATAACTTAGAACAATATAGGTCTTTAAGCCAACAAGATTTTACAAATATCATTTTTTAATTCTTACCTGAGGATATATTTTTAATTATTATTGATTTTAGAGAGGAAAGGGAGGGGAGAGAGAAACATCAATGTGAGTGACACATATTGATTGGTTGCCTCCCGTACATGCTCCCACCAGTTGCTAGAAACAGCAATCTAGGTATGTACCCTGACCGGGAATTGAACCCACAATTTTTTGGTATATGGGGCGATGCTCCAACCAGCTGAGCCACCTAGCCAGGCAGGGCTACAAATATCTTTTTAGCTTTTCAGAACAAGGCCATTACTCAAACTGAGTCCTGTGCCTCAAAATGGCTACTTGCAAAGTAAGCATCAAGTGAATTAGGTTTAGAATTAAGTGAGTTTAGAAACCTATAGAAATCAGACCTCCTGGCAGAATGTTTCTGTTCATTGTAAAAGCAATATCTGGGTATGTATTTTTAATCTATAAATTATCTGGAGGGTGATAGAGGAAAGAGAACCATAGATCTGCTCTGTACTTACTGATGCTTTGGAAGCAATATCCGTAATGGTGCAGAAAACAGCCAATTAATGGCTTTTGTGGTTTTCTAAATGCCTGAGTAAAATTGAGGTGTTTAATAACCACAAAAGCCCTTTACTGCCACTATAGTCCTAAAACTCCAATCACAATTCATATTCTATACCAGCATTAAAGCTGGTCCCCAAAAAAACCAAAGCATAAATCTCTTTTCAAAACATCCCCTTTCTCCTCAAGAGGGTTATGATACTATTTTTAAAGCTGTATTTTTAATTTCTTTCTGTTTATCTCAGTGACTCGGTAGCAGATAAATATGTTAAATGAGATGGCTTGCAAAGCCAAGTGTCGACCATGTGCTATATGAAGAAATTACTGTGTAAAAAGACAAGGACACAGCACTTTTCTATTTTACTGTATTTTGATTCTACTATAGGGAAGTAAAACCCCAGTAGCCTGCCCTCCTGTTGATATCTAAAGCAGAGAAACTCTGGTAGAGATACCTTGGGGATTATTTAGTTGGATCAGATATGAAAACCAGAAATGAGTTGTTTAAAGAGATAAAACTAGTTAACAATAAAACTTGAATTCTGTCCTCCTTCCCACCTGCATTGTTTCATGTCTGGATTTCTAGAAAAGTCTTCTGCAATAATTCACTATTTGTAGAAGAACTGAATGACACCTCTTTAACTCCAACCCCTCATCCATATTCCTGAGGGAACCTTCAAAGTCTGTCCATGGTGATGCCTACCTGTGAGTACTAATTTTCTTGAGAACACAAGGCTCCAGGCTCCCAACCTATGTTCCATCCACAGGCCCTTTAGTGTCCACCTCAGACATGATGCTTTAGGAATATTGGGTTATCACTATTCCCCAAAGCTACTACTTTTCTCTCATGGCCTTATAACTTTATGTATGGAAATATGCCTGATTTTCTTTTTTCCTTTAACAACTTTTTTACCTCTCTCTTTTTGATCCCTACATGCCTTTTATACTTACTTTTCCTTTTATGATTAAGAGTCTATGTCTTTTTTTTTATTATTATTTTTTTAAGCAGGGTTCTTAAAGATTTGCATGACTACCCAGAAGATAACTACCCACATAGGAGAAAATCATACCACACCTTAGAAATTCCCAGTTTAAAATGGCTCCTTGTCAACAGACAATATTTGATCTCATTTTTAAGAATAGAGAGAAAAGAGGAAAAGTCACAGTTACTATCTTGCTCTGTTCCTTTTTATTTGTAGTTTATTACTGTCTGAAATGAGGTTTCTTACTTCTTTGTTTGTTTGTGTTTTATCTGTTTCCCCACGTTAGAATATAAACTCAATGAGGGCTCTCCTGTTTACTGTATCCTCAGTACCTGGCACAAATATATAAACAAATAAGCATATTGTTATTTGAAATCTACATAATGTCACTATATTTATTAATAATATTTTTCTTCACTGAAAGAAGCAATAAAAGAATCCCAACTGCCTTCTTCTCGGTTCTTGTTCTTGTTATGTTTGTACAGGTTCAATAGAAACCCTGCCTTCTGTCCCCATCACTAAAGGTATGAGCCTGTATAGTGATACAGTAGACTTTAAAACAAAATAGGAATCCCCCCTTCAAACAACGGGCAGGAGTGTTGCAGATAGTATCCAGATCTTTCTTGATCCTGAATTTCATAGAAAATAAAGAAAAACTGAAGCTCTTTTTGCTGATCTCCACCTTTTGAGAACCTATAATTTCTCTCATTGGGGTGAAAACAAATCAGAATATAACCTTCCTCACACAGCACAGAACTAATGTCGCAACAATTAATTGGTTACCTTCTCCCAATCAGATTTTGCAGAATAAATTTTAAAAATTAGTGTGAAATGGAGTTGGGGAAGATCGTGATCTGAATGCTAATTTTTTAAATTTCTTTATTGATTAAGGTATTACATATGTGTCCTTATCCCCCCATTGCCCCCCACTCCCCCCCAATCATGCCCTCACCCCCCCTGTTGTCTGTGTCCATTGGTTAGGCTTATATGCTTGCATGCAAGTCCTTTGGTTGGTCTCTCCCCCTTACCCCCACCCACTCCTACCTTCTCTAAAAGATTTGAAGGTCTGATGGTTGCTTTTTGAATGCTAATTCTTGATACCACTTTTCCCATGTCTTTAATGAAAGGACTCAATAAACACAAGCATCTTGATAGGGAGACTAAATGGTCTTAAAGTACCTAATGTTGGAAGTGATTCCAAGAAAGAAGGTGCTCATTACCTTTACTCTTTACTCTTTGAGATGCAGGGTGATAGAGGGAGGAGATCCAAGACCTGAAAGGAGCCTAGAAAAGGACCATGGATCCCATGGTTGCTGAGAAGATCTGGTGGTGTCCTGCAGTATACCCCTTCTGTTTCTTTGTTATGGGGTGGGGCCACAACATTAGTAACAAAGAAACAGAATTTCCGGAGAATGAGGCCCAGAAATCAGGATTTTAAAAAGATTCCCAGGTGATTCTAATGTGCAGTCAAGGTTGAGAGCCACTGGTGTAGAGGAAGGAAAGTGGCTGCCTGAATCCACTGACTCAAGTGCTGCTGAGAACAGCTGTGGGATTAGGGAGTCTTGGGGGAAGCCCGATAGCAGAGAGATGCATTCACCCTTCAGAGAAGCAGCCCAGTGAGCCAACCAGAGCAAATAATCCAGGCCTTCCTTGCTTAGAGGTTTGCCCCTGACAAAGAAGTTCCAACATAAGAGCGTTCTGGATGCTGAACAAATCCACCTCACAGATAAGTAAATACAATTTATTATTCATTGAAAGACCTCAGCAAATTGAGGAAGAGAAACCCAGCTGAGCAATCCAACAGATGGTTCCCATTGAGGCGAAGCCAATGAAAACAAAAAAGGAATAAAGGAATAACTTTACAATTATGACATTTCATTACATGAAACTTTCATATCATATATGAACATGATTTTTTCAAATATTTCTTTCTCTGTATGGTACTCATACATTACAAGTCCATTTCTTCAGTTACTAACTATGAAACTGAAATTTTCAACTATCCTTTCCTTTCCTTCCTGAGTATTCAACAATTGACATTTTCCACTTCACATCCTTCATCCTAGCGCCAGATACTTCCATTCCTACTTGCCTGTGCTCATTTTCTCTGCTATGTTCACCTTCCACATCTAGTACATGTTTCTGCTCTCCTCTAATATGTCATCTGAAAAAGTGGTACTTTCATTACTTTAAAGGACTATTCTACTCTAATCTGAATAAATATTTGGGGAGAATTATATGCAATTTTTTTAGATTAATTTGGAGGTAACTAGAAGCTGCCAAATAAAAAATTCACTTAAGCCTGATCACTGGGGCTCAGTGGTGAGCATCAACCCATGAACAGGGAGTCCCTGTTAGATTTCCAGTCAGGGCACATGCCCAGATTGTGGACTCAATCCCCAGTAGAAGGCATGCAGGAGGCAGTTGATCAACGATTCTCTCTCATCATTGATGCTTCTATCTCTCCCTCTCCCTCCCTCTCTGAAATCAATAAAACTGTATGTTTTTAAAAAGGCATGCACAATAGATTTTATACTCTCTTCAAACAATGTTTTTAAAAGTTACCATGACGGAGTAGCTGATTAAAAGATGCAGTCAGAAAGAATCATTACAACAGTTTCATTTGGGAGAAAGCAGAGTAGAACTTCTAGGAGAGATTTTCTAAAGAGCCATCTATCTACATAGTTTTGTCAGTTAATATTTTCATTTCTAAAACAAAAATGTGGATTTCAAAATTTTTTCAATAAAATAAAAATGTAAATTTGGCAGCCACTAAAACAGTAGTATAATGTTGGGAATAAATTATTTTTTAAACTGACCAAAAAAATCAAAGTTGAATGGAGTGTACAATGATTCAGAGAATATGAAGAAGCCTTCTTTCCTTGTCTAGGTATCAGAATGTTGCTCACTCTGACATTTCATGAACAAGTGTAGGCATCTTGTCATCTGCATTCACGTAAGCTCCACTGGTTCAGGGGCTTCCCTCTACTCTGTCTCCAGCACCCACATCAGCACTAAAAAATACATTGAATAATTAAAACGGTGATTTATTTTAGCAAAACTCTTTAGGAACTTTAAAAAATCTGGCAGATTAGATTCCTTAATATCTTGAGTATATAAAATTTCCACATCTAACAGGAGGCCTAGAATGTTAAGGCTATTGATAAAAATCATTCATATGGCCCATACCCTATCAGTGCTCAGAATTTTCAGGCACAGAATTTGCACTGTCCTCTAAACCATCCTTATCATGATAGTTTCTTTGTTAAGAAGAATTTGGGCCCATTGGGTCGATGTACCAGTAAGCATCATTAATTCTATGTTAACAGAGAGTTCATATTCTGTACTTGTAAATTAAGGTAGACATAATGTGCCAAAGTATAAAATTAATTTTTATTTCAACTTAAAATACAGCTAGAGATCCTGTATCATGTTCACCGTGACTTGCCAAGAAAATTTGCTGCAGAAAATATAGCATTTGTCTGCACCAAAACAAACAAAACTTAGTATTTTTAGAAAGCAGCCCAAGTCTCTCATTTAATATTATCTAAATATGTATCTACCAATCTAAATTTAAACTGGTGTAGAGACTGACTTGATAAACTAGGATGGGTGAAGGTATAACACTAAATACGTGAGATGTGCCCATTCAAAAGGTCTTGGTTCCTGGACTGCGTATGTCAGTGGCCAATGGTTACTAAAGTAAAATAAAACAAGGTAGAAAATAATCCTTTTCAATAATCCTGCAAAATATCTACATAAAATCTGTATAGTTATCTTATTTTTTTTAATCTTTATTGTTGAGATTATTACAGATGTGTCTCTTTTTTTCCACCTAGAGCCCCCCCCCCCCCACACACACACACAGTTCCCACCCCACCCCAGGCCTTCACCACCCTATTGTCTGTGTCCATACGTAATGCATATAGGCATGTAAGAGCTTTGTTTAATCCAGGGGTGGGCAAACTTTTTGACTGGAGGGCCACAATGGGTTCTTAAACTGGACCAGAGGGCCGGAACAAAAGCATGGATGGAGTGTTTGTGTGAACTAATATAAATTCAAAGTAAACATCATTACATAAAAGGGTACGGTCTTTTTTTTTTTTAGTTTTATTCATTTCAAACGAGCTGGATCCGGCCCAAGGGCCATAGTTTGCCCACGGCTGGTTTAATCTCTTACTGCCCCCTGCCGATCTCCTCTTCCCTCGGAGAATTATCAATCTGTTCCATTTCCATGCCTCTGATTCTATTTTATTCACCAGTTTATCTTGCTCATTAGATTTCTTATGCATTTAATTTTTGATTCAATTGTTGATAAATATGTATTTGTTGCCATTTTGTTGTTTATATTTTTTATCTTTTTCTTTTTCTTCTTCCTCTTCTTAAAGAATAGCCTTCAACATTTCATATAATACTGGTTTGGTGGTGATGAACTCCTTTAGCTTTTTCTTGTCTGTGAAGCTCTTTATCTGACCTTCAATTCCAAATGATAGCTTTGCTGAGTAATCTTGGTTCTAGGCCCTTGCTATTCATCACTTTGAATATTTCTTGCCACTCCCTTCTGGCCTGCAGTTTCTGTTGAGAAAACAGCTGACAGTCATTTGGGCATTCCCTTGTAGGTAACTAACTGCTTGTACTTGCTTTGATTCTTTCTTTGTCTTTAGCCCTTGGCATTTTAATTATGATGTGTCTTGGTGTGGTCCTTTTGTTTGGGGTTCTCTGTGTTTCCTGGATTTCTAACTCTATTACTTTCACCATGTAGGGGAAGTTTTCTGTCATTATTTCTTTAAATAGGTTTTCAATATCTTGCTCTCTCTCTTCTTCTGGCACCCCATAATTCAGATGTTGGTATGGTTGAAGTTGTCCCAGAGGCTCCTTACACTATCTTCATATTTTTGGATTCTTTTTTCTTTCTTTCTTTCTTCTGGTTAGGTGTTTTTTGCTTCCTCATATTTCAAATCTTTGACCTCTACTCTACTGTGGAATCCCTATAAATTATTCTTTATTTCAGTCAGTGTATGCTTAACCCTTTGAGTGCCAACCAATATCCTAGGAACTATGCCAAAATTGCCAAGGCATTTTTGCTGGTTTTACAGCAGTTTAGGAAAAATATTATGAATCGCAAGTAAATGAAGTTACACATTCAATATCTTCCACGAAATCGTCATCTTCACAGCAAGAATTGACATACTTAGCAATATCATCATCACTAATAAAAGCAGACTTAGAACTGGACACTGCAGGAGGAGCACAATCACGCTCCCCGGCACTCTAGGGGTTAATTTCTGACTGGTCCCTTTCCATTTTTTTTTTTTTTTTGAGGTTTCTAGCAGATTCTTGAGTAACCTTGTAACCATGGTTTTGAACTCTATATTCAGTAGTTTTCTTTCTTCCATTTCTCTCATTTGTGATATGTTTTCTTTGTTTCTACATTTTGGCTGCTTCCCTGTGTTTGTTTCTATGAATTGGGTAGAGCTGCTACATCTCCTTGAGTTGGTCGAGTGGCCTTGTGTAGTAGGTGTCCTATTGGGCCCAGTGGTTCAGGATCCCCAATCATGTGAGATGAACACTCCAGGTGCACCCCTTTGGGGTATGTGTGCACAGTCTTGTTTTAGTTGAGACTTGATTGCTGTTGGTGTCACTGGGAGGAACTGAACTCTAGGCCAATTGGCTGTGGGGTCCAGCTGTGTCTACAGTGGAAGGGCTGCTGTGCATGAGATACCTTTATGGGTCAGGACTTGCTTCAGTGGGACTTTAGTGCTCACTGAGTCTGCCCGCCCCTTGAGTGTGTCGCTTATGGATGTGCAGAGTTGTAGTCTGGTATGTTCTGACACTGACCACTGGGTACACTGGCTCTTGGGTCTCCAGGGAGGTGAAAAGTCGGCTACTGCATGGGGCCACCCAGCAGGAGCGATAGAGAGACCTACAGAGTCCTCCTCTTTGTGTTGGGTTTGGAAGTGCCCTGAAGAGGCCCAGCTGTGAAGCAAGGCAGGCTGGTGATGGTGCTGGGCCTTTTATTGATAGGTTTGGAGCTCCCTGACCCAGCTGCAGCTTGTTTGAGATTGTCAAGCACAGGCTATTCATATGCAAAAGATGCTGCAGGCAGCTTGGGTGGGGTTATAAATTGGATGAGGCGGGGTCTTAGGGAATCACCTGGGTGGAGCAAACAGAAATGGCTGCTAGTCAGCCTTGGGACCCGGAATGTCCCTGCACTGGAACACTGACCGCTGTGAGCACCTCCTTCTGGGAAAAAGCCACCCCTGAGTTCCTGCCTGATGCCAGACAATCCGGTTCCTCCTCATATCTGTCTGGGTCCCCCAGAGCCTCGCCCGGCACTGGAGCCCGGAAGAAGCGGGACTTGTAAGTTCAGTTCCTGTGCTGGCCTTTTAAGAGGAGCAGCTGGGTCTCCAGCAGCCTCTGTGTCACTGAGCCCCAATCCCCACTGGATTTACAGCCCAGCTTGTAGTTATGGGGACTTCTTTTCCCAGCTCTGGGTCCCTGCGCTGGGGGTTTGGTTTGGGGCTGGGACCCCTTGCTCCTGCAGGCGGCCTTTACAGAGACAACCTCCATCTGGATTAAAAAAGCAGCACAGGTGGGTGCTGGATCAGCCCTTTCCTTGCCTCCACACCTCCTACCAGTCTCAGTGAGCTTTCTTCTTTGTTTCTCTAGTTGTAGTCCTTCCATTCAGCCAGGTTTCCGGTGGTTCTGGATGATGGTTGTTCTGTACTTTAATTGTAATTTTGATGTGGTTGTGGGAGGCAGTGACTACAGGAGTTTGCCTACGCCACCATCTGGGTTCTAGTTATCCTATTTTTTATGCTTGTTACGTGGTGTGCAATATACTTAATAATGTGCAAAAAGAAGAAAACATTCTTGAGCAACAGAAATTACTCTAACTATCAGTTCTGTATAGAAAGTCCATAACATTTTACTTTGTGATATTCAATCTCCTTTGATGAATAAGCTTTGGGAAGCCTTTATACAGATCTTATGCAGAGTCATGCACCAAGCAGATTCTTATTAAATCTTAATTGACTGTTTTGACCACATTTTGTTAATGAGTTTTTCTAGTCCCTAGTCTGGGATGATTAAAACTCACGCTTGTATTGGCTAGGTTATTTAATAGCTAAGATATTTTGCTAAATAATATTCAGCACAGCTCTAGGTGTTGTCTGAAATAGCTTCCTACCCATTTCAACTCAGCTATAGACTTGATATTGGCACAGGACCCGTTGCTTCCCACAGTTTCTTGTTTATTACTCTGATGAAAGTGTGGTAACCTAGCTGTTTGTAAGGGCTGAGGACATCCCAGGTCTCTTTGTCATGGCCCAGACGGGTTACAGTCTGCATTTCATTCTCCCCTGATATCGTCTGATGGTCTTGGCATTGGAAAGGCCAAATATGCACTCACATGTTATCAGTGGTTATAATCACAGTTATAAATGTACAGCAACAGTGCCCATCGTCGTCTCAGAAGAGAGAATTTGGCAGGAAAATGGTCCTTCACTGTGCCTCGAGGTAGACTGTCTACACCTGTCATTACCTGGCATCTATACACAAGTGGAATAATCTTCCCAATTTGTATTTGGGCACAATGCCATCCTAGCAGATGGACATGAGTGTATGTAATTGGGAAATTATACATATACATTAAATAGGCAGACTAGAAGCATGAGTCCTTTCTAGGAACATCCAAACATCTGTCTGCTCTGAGCTCTTGTGTGTACTGTCTGCACCATATGTCATCACAGTGGGAGGGCCTTGTCAGAGATGAGAAAGGAGCACTCATGAATTCCATGAAAACTGTTACATAGGGCAACTATGCCTCACCCGGAGCAAAAGAACCATACAAGTATTGTGAATATCTTTGTTATAATTTCAAGATAGAAAATTTTAAGAATTGATTTTGATAGCACAAAAAAGGCAAAACACTTCTCATATTACAGGAAAATTAAAATTTGGATCAATTTAAAAAATGTCTTTATATGATATGATTGTGTTATTTAGTCCTTGATAGACTCATTTAAAGGTTTACTATTACTTATTTAAATTGCTTTTGCCTGAAACCAAAGCCATCATACCAATCAGCACTTTTAAAGCAACTTTGTAACTCATCTTGCAAGGCAAGGAGTATTTTTAGCCTGTGTTTGTTTTATTTACTGCAGGTGTGCCCCAAAGTAGTAAAGCAATCTTTATTATTTGAAGTGTGGAATCTCAATAATTTGGAATCCTGTCTAAAATAAGATTAAGGTATATCCATAAGTATGTTTTATCTTTTGACCAGAAGTTTTTTTTTAAATTTTGAAATATTTCAGCTTTGCATATAAATTAAAAGATTATATTAAATTGTCTTTTAATATTTATTTATTTTTAAATGACTGAAAATTATTTCTTCTGGTTATTTTTTCAGCCTGAATTGCTGTAACTTTACCTTTCTTTGTCCCGTATAAACTTTTCACATGCTTAGGTGATTGTCTATCTCTTTCTCACGGCTCTTTCAATATGAAATTAATGACTAAAAGTATACTAAAATAATATCATAAAAATACAGATCATTATTATAATTACTACTTGTGAACTTACCTTTTTACTTTTCAGTGAATATATGTTAGAAATTTTAACATAAGTGTTAAAATTTCATAAAACTACAACCAACCATTCATATGCATTTTTTATGACTCCAGAATCTTAGAACTTAATACTACTCAAATGAATTAATATGTGGTATATTTCTTTTTTTTTCCTCTTTTTTTAAGTGCAGGCATGTGATTTCCAAACCTGCTATGATTTTTTAAAAATATATATCTATACATTTTATTTCAGAGAGGAGGAGAGAGTGAGAGAGATAGAAACAATAATGATGAGAGAGAATCATTGATCGGCTGCCTCCTGCACACCCCACACTGGGGACTGAGCCTACAACCCAGGCATATGTCTTGACTGGGAATCGAACCTAACCTCATGGTTCATAGGTTGATGACAACCATTGAGTCACTACAGCCAAGCCAATATGTTGTTTATTTCTAATAAGATAACACAAGATAAACTTGGAATGTTTTGTTTACTAGTATCTTTAAAGTTTATATACCCGATGCATTGGCAATGCATGTGACAAATGTTCAACAGGATGTTCTAGCTCAACTAGACTCATGTAGTAGTTATGAAACATTAATGAAAAATTAGGCCTGGCCAGTGTGGCTCAGTGGTTGAGTACTGACTTATGAACCAGGAGGTCACGGTTCAATTCCTGGTCAGGACATGGGCCCCAGGTTTCAGGCACAATCCCCATTAAGGGGTGTACAGGAGGCAGACAATTAATAATTCTCATCATTGATGTTTCTATCTCTCCCTCCCCATTTCTCTGAAATTAATAAAATATATATTTTTTAAAAAGTTAGAATTGTGCTTATTGAATGACTGGAAATAAGCACTATCATATAAAATTACAGACTTTGGTGTTTAGAAAATTATATATACAGTGGGGCCTTGACTTACGAGTGTCCCGACTAACGAGTTTTTTGAGATACCAGCTGTCTCTCGGCCGATTTTTTGCATTGAGTTGATAGAGTAATTTGAGTTAACGAGCTCCTTAATGAGCTCGGTCTCTGAACGAATTAAACTCGTAAGTCAAGGCCCCACTGTAATAAAAATAATGTACATGATCTATGTAGTCTAGAGAATATTTAGAATTTTAACTATCTCTACACTTGGGCATTTAAAATAACTTTCTTCTGTATTTGTAACATTTAGATGCTTTATTACTATAAATACAGTGGTATATATTTTGTTTGTCCAATTATAAAAACCTGAGTTTATTAAAATATCTGATCATTTAACATTTAATGATCCAAATACTGAAATTAATAAGTTAACTGGTCATCTTAAATTATACAAATTTGCATTATAAGTATGATTAGAAACTTTCTGTCACTACATCATTTTACTCTTCTCTTAGGCAGTCTCTGCGCTTCAATGATCACAAATACATGTAGATGACATTCAAATTTACTTACCAACCCAGACTTGAATTTCTAAGGCAGCCCTAATGTCTCTTTGGCACTTTAAACTTAAGGTGATCATGATCAGATATAGATTCTTCACCTCCAAACTTTTTTTTTCATTTTTTTCTTTATCCGATTAATGGTGTCATTGTAATCCTAGTCATTTCTGATCCTAAAAATGTTTTTTGTTCCTACTTTTCCCAGTCATACCTTCACTTTCCACTATGTACTTTTAAATTTCTTATAGTTGCCAGTATTTTCTCTCTCTTACACCAAAACACAAATGTACACACCAGCCTTTTCATTGTTGCCACAATTCATCTGTGCCAACCATGTTGTTCTACTCTCCAGCCCAAAATATGCTTTGTATTTTCCAAAGTGTCACTCTGAATCGTCCATATTTTCTTAAGTAAAGAGTTTAAAAATGCAATTTATTTTATTGAAAACTAAACCCTTTTTGGTATTCAGAAATCAGATTTAATTTAATCTGTATATAATGATTTTTAAATAGGCGAATGGCAAGTACTTCAGTTTTATCAGATTATGTTGATGTAATTGTCTCCATTAAAGTTAACAGATTTACCAAAGCTCTCAGTTTAGTTATCTTAGGAACTTGATTGTGTCAACACTCTGTATGTTAGTTTGGGTTCTCCAAGAGGCAGATGGCAACTTGGGATTAAACATGTAAGCGTTTTATTAAGGAGCATTCTCTGTGACAAAAATAAATAAATAAGGAAGCCAAGGAAGTCTGGAAAGCCCTCACACTGTGATATCTGACCCAAAGGAAAGAGAGGTGGGAGCTCCTAGACTTTCCTGGTGCAATGGCATTCTAGGGACATCCCTTGCGATTATATAGTGAATAGGATTCCGCCAACCTTATTATATTGTTTGATTCTGGCATCAAATATATATGCTCTAAAATAGATTTTTACATATATTAAATTAATCTGCAATTTGTTCATTTTTATCTCAACCTTCAGTGTTGCCAACAATGAAATTGCGTCCATTTTTAACAATTCATAAGGATCCTGAGAGTCCATCAGTTTTCCTCAGATAAGAAGCTGCAAAGGTCCCCTTTCTTATTAGGAATATCCATGGAAAATTATGGAATTTTTCATTTTGATGGTAGCTTGTCAGTTTATTCAGAAATAGCAACTCATTATATTCCCTGATCTTAATAAAATAATAAGCACGTTTATTCTTTAGTCTGGTTGTTGCTTGAGTGAGAAAATTCAGAGGTAGAAATTAATAATTCATGACTGACTAGAAAATATAATTTTTTTCTGTATAGCTCTTCTGTCAGCCAACTATGTTGAGCCCATTATTATTATAACCAGGTACTAAAGAGGATAAACATAAATGAAACATGTTAAAAAGAAGGACGTAAATGCCTTTGGATGGACTAGTACTTTTGCTTGTAATCAAGACAGTTTTTGTAGGTAAACCTGTGTTTTAGAAATTCTTATAGGCTGAATGCAAACCTGCCATTTTCTAGATATAGGTGTATAAGAGAATGCACACAGTTTTTATTTCATGTTAGTATAACATATATAAGTAGAGCTAAACTGGCATAATTTTTTTCAATTTTATTTAGTTGCAGTGTACAGTCAATATTATTTGGCATTAGCTTCAGGTGGACAGCATAGTGTGTAGACAATAATATGCTTCACAAAGTGGTCCCTCCAGTATTTCCGGTACCCACCTGGCACTATACTTAGTTAAAACAATATTATTGACTATATCCCCTATGCTGAGCTTTACATGCTGGTGACTATTTTGCAACTACCAATTTGAACTTTTTAATCCCTTCAACTTTTTCACTAAGTTCTCCCAACACTTCCCTTCTGGCAACCATCAGTCTGTTCTCTGTGTATATGAGTCTGTTTCAATTTTTTGTTTGTTTGTTTATTTTGTTCCTTAGAATCCATATATAAATGAGATCATCTAGTATTTGTCTTTCCCTGTTTGACTTATTTAACTTAGCATAATACCCTCTTTCACAAATGACAAAACTTCATTCTTTTTTTATGGCTGAGTACTATTCATTGTATACATGCAGCACCACATTTTTATCCATTCGTCTATTGATGGACACTTGTGTGGCTTCCATAGCTTGGCTATTGTAAATAATGCTGCAATGATCATAGGGATGCATATAGTGTTTTGGGATTTTTCAGATATCAACCCAGAAATGGAATCATTGGGTGGGTCATAAGGCAATTTCATTTTTAATTTTTCGAGGATCCTTCATGCTGTTTTCCTTTGTGGCTCTACCAATCTGCATTCCCACCAATAGTGAACAAGGGTTCCCTTTTCTCCATATCCTTGTCAACATTTGTTGTTTTGTAGATTTATTGATTATAGCTATTCTGACTGTTGTAATGTGATACTGATTGTGGTTTTAATTTATATTTCTCTGATTATTAGTAATATTGACCATCTTTTCTTATGTCTATTGGCCATCTGCATGTCCTGTTTGGAGAAGTCTATTCAGGTCCTCTACCAATTTTTTAATTGAATTTTTTGTTTGTTTTTGCTGTGAGTGTGTGAGTTCTTTATAAATTTTGGATATTAACCCCTTATTAGATGTATCATTGAAGAATATCTTCTGCCATTCAGTAGGTTGTCTTTTTGCTATGTTGACAGTTCCCTTTGCTGTGCAAAAACTTTTTCATTGGAGAGAGAGATAGAGAGAGAGAGAGAGAGAGAGAGAGAGAGAGAGAGAGAGAGAGAGAGACAGAGAGAGAGAGAAATATTAATTTGTTGTTCCATCCATGAATTCGTTGGTTGATTCTTGTATATGCCCTGACCAGGGATTGAACCCACAGCCTTAGCATACTGGTTCTATGATCTAACCAATCAAGCTACCAGGCCAGGGCTAATGTTGAAAAACATTTTAGTTTGATGTTGTTCCATTTGTTTACTTTTTTTCTTTTTAAACTATGATGTGATAATAGACTTGATTTTTGGTCCCACAACTAAGTCTCAAACAACATTTGTTAGCTTGGCCTTTATAAATATTTCTAGTTTCATCTCCTAAACCTCTTATCAGCACTAGAAAATCTACTAGATTAATTTCACTTGAATATATATTTACTGAAAAAAGAACTTAATCAGATTGACTATTTGGCAAAAACCCTTGCAGAAAATCCAAAATATCCATAGACACATTTGGTCCACGCCCAAAAGATTATTGATATGTGCTGACATTTTAACAGCTCATGCATCAGGAGATCCCCTCCTCAACTTTTTGTCCTCTGGGCATTTCTCTAACTACAGGATTCTTCTCAGAAATCATGGTTAATATAAATTTTGTTCTTCTGCAAGATTGGAACCTTAACCCATGTACCTAACCCCATGAGCCATTATCAGCTGGGACACCTAGGCAAGAAGGGTTATTTTGGGCAATACAGCCACAGCACAATGATTGGACCAGTAAAAAAATAAAAGATATTTTATGTATTAATTCTATAAACTAAAAATGTAAATAAACATTATGGTCTATTTTAACTCAGGGACATTTTATAAGCATGGATATTTTTGACACCAAATAGCAAGGACCATCTGGTTTGGACCAAATAAACTCATGGATGTTTTGGGCAGATGTTTCAAGAACATTTTGATATGAATCACTATCTCAGTGGATGTTTTGCACAGAACTAATTACTCAGTTTTGTAGTATTTAATCAGGTTCATGTGTTTATTAGTAAAAGAAGAAACAGGTAAGACTGACATTTGTTTTTGTTTTTTTTGAAGATAGCATTCATCTTCAGTGACTCAGGTACACTCTTCGGTCATATTGAAATAACTGGTAGATTTCCACATTGAAGAAGGATGGGTAGTTCCTTTGACTTTGACTAAATCTTTGGTTATTACTGTGAAATTTGTCTTCTGCTATCACTACCACTCTCCGTCAGTATAATGCTAGAACACAGAAAATGTCTTATTTTTAAACATTGCCTATCAACTTGGTTGGATTTGACAACTTCCCAGTTGTCTGACACTGTCCCTATTATTTGCACTTTTTTATTATTTTAACATAATAAAATATCTACTCAGTATCTACTGTGGGCCATGAGATTGCCCCTTTTTGGTTTATGCATCAGGAGTTATAGGAGTATCATGCAGTCATTAGTTGTTTTTCATTAATTCTATTGTTAGAATCATCACCTTGGTTCATGCCAAGATTTTACACTAAATCGTTATCTTCCCTTTTCTGGCTAACACACCAAGTGATATCCCAACCAAAGTCATCTGAGTTCCTGCTGAGTACTTACTTCCTTGATAAATAAAGCAACTTCGATGTCTCTATGCAAAAAATAAGAATTTCAAGAATATGTACTTTTATATCATTTTAGATCTTTGTATACAAGGTCCAGAAAGTACATGAAAAATTTCCTTTTTTTACTGTGTTTGTTAGTCTCCAAGGATCCCAGACCCCCTTTTAACTCATCAGGTCATGTTCTTTTCTTTCTAGGACTATAATGATGAGATTCGCCAGGAACAACTACGTGAATTGTCTTACTTAAATGGCTCAGAAGACTCTGGCCGTGGCAGAGGTATTAGAGGCAGAGGGATCAGAATAGCCCCCACAACGCCTTCAAGGTACCTTGGTTTTTACTTTAAGTAACTTAGCAGCCAGTGAGGCGGGCAAGCTTTTGCTGGCTTGCTCTGTGGCATGATCACAGCAAGGAACAGGCAACACCGACCTCGGCAGCAATAACCCCCATCTCTACAACAACAACAATGAATGCTTATAAAGTACATAAGAACTTTCAAAAATTAACTCATCAAATCTCCACACCAAGATTAAATATTATGTACAGATGTAAATTGAGATACAGAAAGATATCAGATTTTCCCCAGGTCAAACAGGAATCACAGTTTGAGCTCTTAACAACTACCCTAAGAAAATAAGAGCAAACCTGAGACTTTCTACTTGTTGGTTCTGTCCCTAGGATTAAGACATGCAGATGGCACACTAAATGCTTTTGAATCAGGATGGCCTTGTGTAAAGAGAAAGTTACCAATGTTGCCTGTGCCTTAAGTAACCCTTGAATTAATAGTCTTGTCAGCTATGTATAGAGATAGTTGATGTTAGATAAATAGATAGAAGATAGATGATTATATATATATATATATATATAATATATATATATAGCCATTACAGAAAGCCAGAAGCATACTTCTTGCTTGGCAGATGGTAAGAGTATTTAAAGTTTAGTTACACTTGGCTGTGCAATGTCTTTGGCCATCAGAGAGGATTTGTTTTGTAGGATTCTAAAATTGTCAAGCTTTCAACAGAAAGCATTGGTTTGCAAAGAAGTGAAGTAAAAAATACTCATAGCCTTCATACGCAGACATTGTAATTTTGTCATTCTCTCACCCTGTTATAGTTGGCCTTCAAATCTCTGAAAGACATAGATCTAGAATACTATTACTTATATTGCATAGAAATCATCTTAAGAGAGTCTAGGATACTTTGCTCTTTCAATTTATTTGTTAATTATGCTCCAAATATTTCAACCAGCACTGTCAAAAGACCACTATTTTAATATTTAAATCATAAATACCTCAAAACAGTTTCTTACCAGAAAAAAAAAAGTTAAGAATGATAAATTTCCAAATAAAACATGAAGGCAATAACTATCTAAAGGTAAAATGTGGCAATTCTTGAAATTACATTTGACTAAAGGAAACCCTTCTGAAAATGTTCTAGAGCTTATTTTTACACTGTTATCTTTAAGAAATAAAAACAGAATTCTTAATGTTATTCAGAAACATTTGTTTATTGCTAAAAATGTGACATAATATTTTTATGGACATACTTTTTATGGAGTTAACCTCTTATTAAAACAATGTATGGTGCTAACCTCATTATGGAGGGTTGTGAAATCACATAGCAGGTACTTTCAAATGATTAAATCATATGCTTTAAATCATGAACTTGTTGCTCTTATAATTCAAAAATGACAATTTATGTCTACAGAAGAGATTTTTGTTCCCATTTTATATTCCTTGAGACCATTTTAAAAAATAATACATTGACCTGTTTTTGAGATTATAAAATAATTGCATTAATAGATTTTATTTTGTTATTAATGTTGCTTAATGTAATATTACATTTGCCATATTTGAGTGAACTAAATGAGATTTTTATTTGAGTAAGATGTTGTACTAAAACTTCAATCTCTTTAATGACTTAATAAAGAATAGTGTATTATCTAGACTTTTAATTATTTTAAAGGAAAATTTTGACTGAAAGGTTTAGGTTTTTAATATCCCATATACTTACAGATCTAATACTGCATACATAAAAAGAAAAGACAATTATTTTTGAAAATTAAACCTCACTTTCAATGCTGTATTGATATCTTTAATGTATTAACATTAATGAAATGGAGCAGAGCTCTGTTGTCTTCTATTTTAAACCACATGATGAAATGTATCTACAAATAAGGAATAAGGAAAGAGCTTCTCAAATAGAAAATTATATTGATCAGAAACCCCTTCAAAACAGAAGTTAATGTTAATTTTACATATTAATGAAATTGTGTCTTTATTAAGTTTTCAGTTACACATATTAAAAAAAGAATGGTACCTGGAATATTTTTAAACTTCTATAATAATTTGTTGAAAATTTAATTTAAAAAATTTTGTTTCAATAAACATATCTATGAAAACTAATTCTCTGATAATACATACAAACTAGAAAACAAATTCTCTGATAATACATACATAAAGAATTTATGTTTCACTAAACATAACTATGAAAACTAATCTCTAATAATATATACATACTAGAAAACACATATATATTATAATAATTTCTATCATATAACTAAAGACTTAAGATATATGACATCTCTAACACCCTTCACCACTACATGCTGAGTGAGGGCAAACAGAAGAAAATGAAACATTTAGGGGCAGATTTTGAAGGCTTTTGTTTCCTATAATTAGAATCAATACAGAGAATTAAAGGGGTTTATTAAAGAGGGGAGTAATCATATTTGTTTCTAAAAAAGACTACTCAGTCATCACTGTGGGTGATGGAGAAGAGACACTGACTCATGGCAGGAAAGCCAGGGAGAAGACAGGTCCATTATCCAAAAGAGAAATGAACACCACTCAGAGGGTAGATATATAGGACTAGATTAGAGATTAGAATTTGTGGGAATTAGTGCCTAATTAGGTATTGGAGAAGAAAGAAGGCCCAAGACAAAGATAACTTTGTGATGTCTATTCCGGTTGGAGACTATTATATCATCAACTAAGATTAGGTGTGACAACCAAGTTAAATGAAGGCAATAATTATTCCTATAATTAAATCTAACTCTTTGGATGTGCTTCATGACCTTTGGCAGGTGACTTGTACTTTCCATGCCTTTGTTCTCAACTGTTAAAATAGCTTAGAAATGGCTACATAAAAAGCTTGTGAGGATTTTAAATTTAGATGGTGCGTATAAGGCAGGGGTTCTCAAAGTGCCTGCACATTGGGGTCACTGAGGTCTCCTGCTTCTAGATATTGTGGTTTAATTGGCCAGAGGTATGGCCCAGAATTAGGAAGTTGTCAAAGGATATCAGGTAACTTTAATGTGTAGACAAGTTACGAACCTTCTGATGTAAAACACATAATCTGGGAAATGGCAAGTGTTAGGAAGGAAGCAGATAATAGCCATCATTAGAGTTAGGGACTGCAGGGTGCACCATGAGAAAAAAAGAAGGATAGAGGACAGAAGATGGGGACACCCATATTCCAAGGGGGACCCAGGAATAGAGAAGCCAGTGAAGGAGGTTAAAAAGTAAGAAAGAGGAGGGAGGAAATGTGGAGAAAAACAGAGTATTAAAGTCCAAAGAAGGCATTTTCCAGATAGAGGTCTACAGTGATAAGTACAATAGGGGAGGCGAAGTGGAAAGGGGGCTGTACACAAATTGAGTGGATTTTGAAATCAGTAGGCTATTGGTGAGGTCAGTCAAGAGTATTTCCAACAGAGTGGCAAAAACAATACCTAGATGACATTTTTAAATTTTATTTTTCAATTACATTTTACATTTAATGTTATTTTGTATTAGTTTCAGGTGTACAGCATAGTGGTTCGACAATCATGTACTTTACAAAATGTCCTCTCCTCTGATATTTCCAGCACTCTCCTGGAACCATACATAGTTATAAAGTATTATTGGCTATATTGGCAATGCTGTACCTTACATCCACATGATTACTTTGCAACTGCCAATTTGTACTTCTTAATCCCTTCACCCTTTTTTAAAAAATTAAAGAATGGGGATTTGAAGAATTAAAGTGGGGACATTTCAAGAAGTCAATAAAATGAAGGAAAGAATACTATAGTGTGGGTGCAGCCAAGGCCCATATCCTAAAATAGGTGATTTGAATCTTGAGTTAAATTGGAGAAGAGAGATGTGGGGTTAATACCGAGGGGAAGGACATAATGAGTCAGATTCTGGAGATAGGTTTGCTAGGGCTGTGTCTTGGAGACATTTGATGAAGGAATGGGATAAGAAATTAGATTTGATGCAAGGGTCATAAAATTTTTTAAAAAGATATTTTTATTGATTTCAGAGGAAAAAGAGAGGGGAGAGAGAGATTATGAGAGAGGACTGCTGCATCTTGCATACCTCCTCCTTGGGTTCGAGCTGGCAACCAGGGCACATGTTCTTGACTGGAATCAGACCTGGGACCCTTCAGTCCACAGGCCAATGCTTTATCCCCTGAGCCAAAGCAGCTAGGGAAAGATCATAAAAGATGAATTGTTACAGATTTAGAATCGGATTTGAATCATCAGGAAAAAAAAAAATCCACCTCAGGCCCAGTGAGTTATAATACTTACCTGTGATTATTCAGTGATATACCCTGGACTTGTGAATGTAGTTTAAAGTAGGTGACATATAATTTACTAGCCCCACATGGACACCTTTAAGAGTGTTAAAATGCTAAACTGAACAGCAAGCTAACACAACAGCTGTAAATCAGAACGATACTGAGCAATCGTTGAAATATGCTCACCCTGTTTATGAGGAAACATACAGATAGTTGCTCGGTCCAGTGAAGGTAATATTGGTCTTTACATGCTTCTTTATAGATGTGTTTTTATATTACCATGATAATATAGAATATGGTATTACATTATCATGATAATGTAGAACATTGCCTCCTGGGCTCTGTTGTGCTTGAAGCAGGCACCTGGCCTTCTGGGTCTTTTATATTTCAGCTTCCCCCGGTCTAGGAGTGCATTTTCTATACATTAGACTCACAATAAGTTCTCTGATAATTCCTCTATTCCTCAACTCTGTAATCTATTTTAAACTTTTAAAAGCTTTACCAGCATTCTTACTGTTCACTGGTAAGAGCTCATTTTCTGCAAGCAAGAGAGAGCCAGCTGACTGCTATTCATAGCAGAAAGCATAACCTACATTCCCCATCTGTAGGTGCAGCCAAACCGTGTGATTGTTGACATCCCAATGATCATTATTTTTCCCAAAGCTTTAGTGTTCCTGCTGAAAGCAGTGCTTTCTGCAAGCCAGCCTTTCAGACACAATAAAAAGTGAAATAACCATGCTTCCGCCCAAAGACTTCAGACAAGCACTCCACCTTTCCAAAGGCCTCGGAATACCATAAAAATTGGCTGCATCCATTTGATCTAGGGCTTTTAGTACAAGTTACTTTTGTGCCAAGCACTGTAGTTCAGAGTATTCAGTCTATTTATTTATTTTTTATTGCAGAGTCCTAATGTATTTCACTAGCGCCATAGTTACCAGAGGAAAATAAATTGTATCAGGGACTCTACCAGTTCAGGGGATTACATGCATGACAATAAATCAGTGACAATGAGCTGTGACTTCAAGTGACCTCGAGCTTCAGCTACTATGATAAACAGAATGATATCACCATGGTTAGAGTTTCTCCTTTTATTAAGTATTAAAGTGCAGACAGATTTTTTTTTTTTTTGGTAAATGACAACATTGCACATCACTGTCAATAAACTCCAGCATGGAGGGGACATTGACATTTAGCAGCTCAGTTTCCTACATGGTCCAGTGAGTCATAGATAAGACAATGCTCTCATTTGGGTCTTCGTGGTAAGTTTGGAATAAAAAATGAGAATGGGTTGGTTTTTGTTTGTTTATTTAGTTTTAGAAAAGAAAATATCAAAGTATTTAACATGGTTTTCATAACTAAGTCATCACCAGTATTTAAAAAATTTATTTACCAGTATTTACTGTGTAGATCAAAGTACGTTACATTCTGAAGAATCAATTACACACACACACACACACACACACACACACACGCACACACGCACACACGCACACACGCCTGTGGTGATAAATGTGGTTTCTTCCCCTTGTGTGGAGGCTATGAAAGGAGCACTTTATCTGTGTTAGTCCCTTTCTCTCATCACGTGTTTCCCATCTGAGCATGTCCTGTTTTCCCTAGGAGTCGTGGGGGTGCCATTCCTCCTCCCTTACCACCTGGACGAGGTGTCCTCACTCCTCGAGGGACCACTGTGACCCGTGGAGCTCTTCCAGTGCCCCCTGTAGCCAGAGGTGTCCCTACCCCACGAGCTCGGGGGACACCAACAGTGCCAGGATACCGGGCACCCCCTCCTCCAGCCCACGAGGCGTATGAAGAATATGTAAGTACCCTCGGCAAGTCGGTTGTTAGGAAGATTTTAATGAATTAACAAGCTAAGCCTCAAAGACTTATATACTATGAATATAGCAGATGATGTTTGTTGCAGAAAGTGAATGTCATTTGCAACGGAATTTAAACAGTGCACGTAAACGGTAGTATTTTGAGAAAGGCTTTCATTTTACAAGGTACCATGATTGTTGTTAGTGCCAGTTAAATAGCTTACATTTTAAGAATCAAACTATCCTGAAGTTTTCTTATCTCTATAAGACTACATCAGTTTCCAAATGGAAATAATTGTGGACATAATGTGAATCGTCATATATTCAGATGCTTCTCCTGGGATATGATGAAGGTCAGCATAAAACGCTTAGTAATATTTGACGAGTATAATGTGATTATATTATAAACTTTGGTAATAATGTATAACCATGCGACTGCTCTTTCGTTTAAATATCCTTACTTTCTCTTTCACTATATGAAAGACATAGGATTGGCAGATATGAAGAATTTTAAAAAATTGTAGAATGAACAAAACGCAGCATCTATAAATATCTCCCTCTCTTCCCACCCACTGTATCCTTAATACACCCTTTGACCATTCAACTAGGCTGCTAGTATTCCATGGGTCACATTGTATTCTAGTCCGGTATCCACTCCCCCTACCTGATAGTGAAAATTTTAAAACAATTTCCTATTCACTTCTGTGATTAAAATAAGTCCATTGTAAATGTTAAATTGAATTGACGCAAGCCAGCTCGTAATTCTGTGAAACAGATCCATTTTGCCATTAACCTCGTCAGTGTTCTCGTTTCCTAATCTGGGTGTTTGTTTCATTCAACCACCCACAGACACGCTGTCCTCGTAAATGTCCTCTGTGAATGATTACTTATTAAATATAAACTCATCAAGGACACTTTCTGTCACATGCTGGGTACTCAAAGCAAATTTTCTATGGATTCGTTAATAGCCAAGTAAAACTTAATCCTACACTCAAGTGAACATGGTTGATAGGTATCAATAAGAATATTTTAATGCTTAGAGTATATTAATTTTTAGGAATAATGTTACTGCTTAGATAGGAAACACTGACAAGCCTCTGCAAGAGTGATGAAAAATTATTGTTATAAATCCATTTCTACTGGAAAAAGGGAAATGTGTTCATCTAAAGCAAGGATGGGGAACCTTTTTCTGCCAAGGGCTATTTGGATATTTATAACATCATTCTCGGGCCATACAAAATTATCAACTTAAACATTAGCGTGCTACACTCTCGCCAGTTTGGCTCAGTGGATAGAGCGTCGGACCGTGGACTGAAGGTTCCCAGGTTTTATTCTGGTCAAGAACTGGTACCTTGGTTGCAGGCTCAATCCCCAGCCCTGGTCAGAGTATGTAGAAGGCAACCAATTGATGTGTCTCTCTCATACTGATAGTTCCCTCTCTCTGTCTCTTCCCCTCCTTTCCACTCTCTCTAAAAATTAATGGAAAACTATTTTTGGGTGAGGATTAATGAAAAAGAATAAAAAAATTAACCTGCTATATTTGATCCAACGTTTAATTAACTCACCCCTAATGCCTCGGCGGGGCCAGACCACATGATTTCTCAGGCCTGATGCAGACCCACGGCTGGATGTTTCCCACCCCTGCTCTAAAGTATCTTTTCTATAACATCAGATCTCAGTATTTAAAATTTTAGACAATCTGGAAATTTAAAAATCAGAAGCAAAAAGCATTTTCTGCCCTAAAACCAGCCTTCAGGCCAGGAAAAACAGAGCTGAATCTTGGTTCTGCCCTCTCTTCCCTGAGACATGGGATGTACGAAGTGAGTACTTGCTAAATGAATGAATTAAAATCCACAAAGGGCATGAGGGGATCATTTTTAATCTCTGAAGAATGTTTTCCACTCTACCATCTTTATGTACATTGCCACCATGGCGTTTCCCCCTTCTAAATAGAGGGTTCAACAGTTATGTCTTTATTTCAAAAATTAAAAGAGAGGAAAGCTGTTTCCTAGTGGTCAGCAGTGTTGTTAATCAGATAATTTACATGGCTTACACAGGGCACCATGAAAGAGAACAAGACTGGGAAACATTGTAGCCTTTCACATGCATTCCAGTTTACAGTGAAGAAGTCATTGGGATACAAAGTAAATACGAGCAAGCTACAAAAACATCAAGCGTTTGTAGAAACGTGGATGGAAAAGGTTATATTCTGACAGGAGGAATCTAGGAGGAGGGTGGCTCTTAAAGAAAATCAAAGAAATTATGTAAAGTCATGTAATCTGATTTTTTTAACTTAGATTTTAAAGTATCTATTCCCTTGCCTTCGTTCACTCAATCATTTCTAAGCCCATATCTTATTTCAGGCGCTGTTCTGAAGGTCCTGGAGATGTAGTTGTGAACAAAGACCAAATATCTGCTTTTGTAAAGCTTACATTTAGTTCTCGTCACCTACAGATACTGACTGGCTGTCTGTCTCTCAATCTAATCTAGATCCCCAGGTGGCAGAATCCTATTGTCAGGTGTCTCACACTAGTGAATCAGCTGAGACAATAGGTGGAGAGTTTCTGGAAATTATGCCTGGAATCTATCACTCATCAGCCACCAGTGAAGAGGGGTTATTGGGGACCTAACCCCAAGGCTAACATGGGGGAACACTATTTTCCAGAGGAGAAAATATTATGAATTTGGCAGATATCCCAAAATAAATCTATGATAATGTACTATTGATAACAGGAAAAAGTAGATAACCGTTTTTGTAAAAACTCTTTTTTGCTATATTTTTAAAACCTGTCATATGTTATATTTTAATTCTTTTTCTATAAACCATTCAATGAGTACATACAACATTTAATGCATGGCTGGTAAGCTGCTTACAACAACCTCAGAAGTCTCAGTACCAAGCCCTGATTAACACTCAAGAGCTTCTACTCTGCTCTAATTTTAAACTATTGATTTCTCTGTAAGGGTAGGAAAAACAAAGTTTAAGTGTCTTGGTAACAAAATAATAGCACCACGCTGAGTTGGTGGTGAAAATCTCTAGGAGTTCTTAACTTTCAAATAAAATTTCTTAGAAAAGGTTTCCCTTTATTATAGATGACACCACAAGCCAATTCACTCTTCTTACTTTTCCTTCTCCCCTGCTGAGTCTGAACATTAAGCTTCTGACCACATAGAATGTATATGGGTGATCAAATCCATTCCTTGCAGCTTGCCTGACAAGAAACAGCTTACTGTAAGTGAGAGTGCTGTTTACAACCATCATTAGTGTTAACTTCAGTCTTTAAAAAAAATGGGGATTTTAGTTTGATACACATCCTAATCCAGACTTAAAGTATTTTAAAGCTTCTTTTCATTGACCTTCTGCTAAGAAGAGTTCCTTTACATTTTACAGGTTCATCACCACGATTGAAGTAGATTTAGGGAATTGAAAAGTACATTTCAGAAAAACATACCCACACAACAAAATATGAAGCTGATTAGCTCTGCAATGGATAATATGTTCAGTGAGAGACAACTAAAACCTCATCTTTTGAATACTTACTAGGTTCTGGTCACTGAATATTAATTCACTAGGTTTCGTGATATCATGGACTATCTAGTAGGTGGGGAAACTGAGCCTTGAAATTGAGGATGGCATCCAGTTTTCTGTTTCCAAAGCTTCTGTGTCTGTCACATCAAAGTATTCTACAGTCTTATCTCACGGAGAACCGACAGGTACCCACAGGTCTGTGTCCTCCATACTTTGCATCCAGACCACAGGTCAGTGTTTGAATCCCCTTAGTGATTTGTAGGACATATCCCAGCCCCAACATGAACACCTCCAACCATGGACAGCTCAATTCCTGCAGAAACTAAGCACTGGAAACATGAAAACTGTGGCTAAAGAGACCTAAGGAGACGCTGTCTCTACTCTCAAAAGCATGCCGTCTAGTGGGAGAGACTAAGGTTAGTCTAACTTTCAACATACAATGTGTAATTGCTGTGCAGGGCTCTTATCTTACTCTACCCTCTAGTAGAAGTAATTTTTGTTATCGCCTCCCACTTACAAGATTAAACATGCAGAAAGCATTTCTTAAATGTATGTCATTGTTGTAGTTCTAAGTGCTCAGTAATAGCCATTGAATTGAACCTATTTATGATATTGTTAGAAAGACGTTATATATACATATATATAGTGAATATGTATATTCACTATACATACAAATACATATTTTATAAAAATAGTAAATGAATGAAAGTATAACATAGCATATATTAAGTGCCAAAGAGAGACTACAGGGTTGGGTAAAAGTAGGTTTACTGTTGTTAGTATGGAAAATAATACAATCATTAATAAATAATAATACAAGAATAAACTCTTTTACATACTCACAGCTGTAGCCTACTTTTGCTACACCTTGTATATCTGCTCCTAAAGGGAATTATCACTATGGCTATGGGTGTTTTAAAAAACCTCTAAGAGGGTAAGGAAAAGAATAATAGAAATCTAAGATGAATAATTATAACTCTGAGAAGTAGAGAGAAGAGGCAGGAAGTTCCATGCACAAAATAATAATAATAATAATAATAATAATAATAATAATAGTAAAGGCAAGAAAAAGGACCGTTCAAAGCAAATCTAAAGAATCTGGGAGGACTATTTGGGAGACAAAGTTCATTTAAGATAGCAGTAGGAGTAATATTAGAGTTACAGGGGACCTCAATTGCTGACATTATAACTTCTCTTATTGCAATAAAAGGTCACCTGAAGGTTCCTGAGTAGAGGATAAACTAAGGTTTTAGGGAAATTTATAATTCTCAGTTGTTTAGGGTGAACTGGAGACTAGAGTGAAGAAGGGATAAAAGATTTAGGGGATGAACAAGAATGAGACTCACTGAGATGTGGCCTTGGCCCTGAGCATTGGAATGGATTGAAAATATCAAGGTGAAGGATAATACTGAAAATGGAAACAAAAGGGTTTAATGACAAGTGGATGTGGGGGAAAATAAAAATCAATCAGTTCAAATGTGTTAGTATATGAGAGTGGGGAGACAGAAGGCAGGGCTGTGGTGGGAAGGGGCGGGCAGTAAAAGACTGACCTGGAAGCAAAAGAATCTCCTTTCAAAGACTCAGAGGGGCCTCATGAGTGTGCTCAGAGGATCATGCCTCTAGTTGCAAAGTAAGGTATTTTACCTGCCTTCATTTGAGATCATTTCCCCAGCAGTCACACTTCCCCTTGGGTCAGGTGGGGTTAGAGTGAGCAAGACTATTTGTGAGATTGTGCTAACTGAAGTTTGTGTTGGAGATTCACTTAGTTTGCACTTAGTGGAATATTTTTATTTGTATAAATCAGGTGTTCCTAACACTCTGTTATAGAAATGATTCCAGGGATACAGTTGCGAGTATTCATGGATACAAGTTTTCATGGACCAAGGTCAGACTATTTGATGCTTAACTGCAGCACTGATGCAGGAAGTTGTGTTTAGTGATGGAGAAACAAGTTTTGAACTGTATTGGGCCAGATTTGTTCTGTGTAAACCTCTTCCATATCATTCAGCTCAACTATGAAAAAACTTGATAGAATTTTACCTGATTTTGACAATCATCCTAATAGTCTATAACAACCAATTAATAACTTGTGAAACTGAAGCTTTTCAAAAATTTATAAAAAAATACCAAACTTTTCTATCAATCATTCTAGAGGGGGGAAAAGAATTTGAATTTTCGCCCTGGTGGTTTGGATCAGTAGATAGAGCATCGGCCTGTGGACTGAAGGGTCCCAGGTTCGATTCCGGTCAAGGGCACATGCTCTGGTTGCGAGCTCTATCCCCATTAGGGGACATGCAGGAGGCAGCCGATCAAGGGTTCTCTCATATTGATGTTTCTATCTCTCTCTCCCTCCCTCTCCCTTCCGCTCTGAAATAAAAAAAAAATACATATTTAAAAAAAATAACTTGAATTTTCTGTCCTCACTTTAGAAAATAATTGTAATTTTAGAAGGTGATCAAAAAAATAATTGTTCCAAAATGTGGAAAAATAGTATAGGGGCATATCAAGTAGTTAGTTAATAAAAAGACTATATTACTTTCAGGATTTTGTAAGATTTCATCTTTTTAAATTTTTCAATATATTCACTTTCATGCTTAATTTGTATTCATAATTTTGTAAACTTTTTCTAAGAGAATGCATACTTGTATAATCTTCAGGATCCACAAACTGTGGATCTGCCACCCCCTCTCCTAGAAAAAAAAAACAAAAAAAAAAACAGTGTCAATGTTTATAGGGAAGTATATATGGAGGCTGGAGGAGGGGGTGGGTATTGTTTAAAGAAAATATTGACTATGTAATCTTAGTTTCTTTCTAGTACTGAAAGTCTATCTGCACTGCTGTGCTTAGCTGTAACCATGTTGGCATCATTAATAAGTAAAAGTTGATGCTGTCTTTTTAACAAATGTTGAATGGAAAAATTAAATGTGCAGATAAAGGCACATAACATCTGCAAGTGTCCATCAGAATGTCACACCCTGACATAAATTGACAATATATTGACAATATAAATATTTGCTTCAATGCTCTCTTATTGTTTATATGTTGGTGTAGCATGAAAAAAATAAAACAATAACAAAAACCCCTAAGATGCAAAAATAATTTCTAGTTTACAAAGACATAGATCCAATTTATTTTTAAATTACCTCATATTTTCTCCAATGATTAATACTCCGATATTAAAGAGTTGTATGGGGCATAGCAAAGCAAGAAGAGACATGAATTCAATGCTACATAAGAAATTTTGGCCAAGTATAATCAATCATGTTAACCTCATTTATAATACTCGTTTTGACAAAGTTTTGAGGAGCTTTTCTCTCCATCAGTCTTAAGTAAGCCTATTGGCATTCCAGCCCATCTTATCATCTAATTCTGACTCTGAGGCATCCTTCCAGTAGCAATGAGAAAACTAGAAAAATTCACTGGTAAATCAATAGTCCTTAAAATTCCATAAATGAGTTCAGGTTGCCAACCTTCAATTTCATGTATATGGGACATTTTTTTTGACAGGAGAGGGAAATAAGTATTTAATGATAATTGAAATCAATTCTTGTGCCATTTTTGTGGAAGGAAGGATTATGAGCCTGATCTGTAATGCATTTTTGGGGAGCCACATGTTGTGGTTTTCTGTGTAATAGCCAAGAGCCTTCCCTCTACGAAGAGAAACTTTTATTAGAGTTTCAAGATTGGATATTTGTATTGCATTATACATTTTTGTTTGAGTTTCATGCTCTCTTCTCCTCTCAGTAGATAGTAATTTACCAGAATGTATCGTAAGGTTTTGTGTTTTGAAATGTAACTAATATCTAAAATAACCAAAACATGTGAGGTTAATGAATTTTTTAAAAAATGATAGAATGGGCATAATACTACTGTGGTCCAACTCTCCATAGAATGACAGTAGTATTTATTTTTTTAAATATATTTTTATTGATTTCAGACGAGAGAGGGAGAGTGATATAGAAACATCGATGATAAGAGAGATTCATCGATTAGCTGCCTCCTGCATATCTCCCCCTCCCCCCACTGGGGACCGAGGCCACAACTCAGGCATGTGCCTTTGCCTGGAATCAAACCTGGGACCTTTCAGTCCGCTGGTGGAGCTCTATCCACTGAGCAAAACCGGCTCAGGCTGATAGTAATATTTAAATGCTATTAAAATATTAAATTATTGCCCCCCCAATATAAGATGCTATCTTTTAATACTGTGTGCCTTTTCTTCTGAAGTTGAAGCTTAAATAAAACATCCTTCTTCTTCCATTATGTCTTAGATATTTTAGTTATCTTAGGACAGATGCAGATTCTTTTATTGGCCACAGCACTCAGGATTGTAGCCAAACCTGTGTCTTATAATTACGTGATGACTAATGTCTTTTGTAGCACTTACAGGATGAAAATTGGTTTCCTCTCTGTACCTTTTGGAGATGACTGTTAGCTGATGGAAAATGTTACAAAGTATTTTAGAGTTCCTCCAGGAGCAGCTGGGGAGAAGAATGTCATGATGCTTTTGCAGCATCTGCTGCAGACATGGGGAGGAGAATGGTGGCAAAAATGCCAAAAATAGCTACCTCAGCCTTAGGGAACCACCATTCTTTCGTTGTTAACGTTATAAGTGTATTTTAGGTTATATTATCTTTTATCTGTTGTTCATACACGTGGCCTAAGGATTAGTAATGAAAATGAGTTGGGCCTTTATTTTTACAAGAATGTTCTTACAAAGCTTTGCTGGGTACAAATTAAGACTTTACATCTGAGTTGACTGATTTTAATGAATGTATTCCTACTGAGAAATTAAGACCCTGTACAGGGTGACAAGTCATACCCAGGAATCCTAAAAATTATTATTTTTTTTTATTTTGTTGTTTGAAAACCATTATTCTTCATGTTTTTATCAACTCCACCCATATAATTTTCTGGAAGGAAAACTTAAATACAACTTGCCTCGCTAGTTAGATTGTCAGTGGCTTTTGTAGACCACCAAGTAGGAATGGTGAAGTAGGATTGAGTTCTTGTCTACATGTTGGCCCTCTTCCATTATGGATTCCTCACTCAGTATAAAACAATGGCTGCTAACTCTTTCCATCAGCCACAGATATTTGTGTGTTTTTTTGTTTGTTTGTTTTTGTGATATCATATGAGCTAAAGCTTTTTCCTAGGAAGTTACAGTTACAAATGTTTTTTGCAGTAGTTTTTTAATCATCTCAATGTTTGAATTAAGACAATTTTTCCTGACCGGTTTGGTTCTGTGAGTGTTGGCCTGTGGACTGAGGAGTCCCAGGTTCGATTCTGGTCAGAGGCATGTGCCTTGGTTGCAGTGGGTGTGCAGGAGGCAGCTGATGGATGTTTCTCTCTCATGGATATTTCTGGCTCTCTGTCCCTCTCCCTTCCTCTCTGTAAAAAATCAATAAAATATATTTAAAAAAAGAAAAGATAATTTCTCCCTATAATTGAGGATGGGAAACTGTACTTTCCCTTTATATGAAACCATATTATTACTCAACTAGAGGCCCAGTGCATGACATTCATGCACTGGAGTGGGGAGGGTCCCTCAACCCAGGCTGCACCTTCTCACAGTCTGGGACCCTGTGGGAATGTCTGCCTCCTGGCTTAGGCCTGCTCCCTGGGGCCTAAGCCGGCAAGTGGACATCCCTCAAGGGGTCCTTAGTGCTGCCGCAGAGGCAGGAGAGGCTCCCGCCACCACTGCTGCTCTTGCCAGCCCTGAGCCTGGCTTCTGGCTGAGTGGCGCTTCCCCTGTGGGAGCACATTGACTCTCAGGGGGCAGCTCCTGTGTTGAGTGTCCGCCCCCTGGTGTTCAGTGCACATCATAGTGACTGGTTGTTCTGCCGTTTGGTAGATTTGCATATTAGGGTTTTATTATATAGGATTTGGCATTAGAGTGACACAGGAATCACCCTCATTTAACCCACTCTGCCTTCAATTTCTTAGAGGCAAACTAGAGAATATACCAAAAGCAGGCTTTTGATTTCTTCACATTCCTTCATATTTTTACATTCATTCTTCTGCAGAACCTCTGACTTATACACATTCTTGTAAAGTGAGTTGCTCCCTGTGTTGCACCATCATGGATACTAGCAGAATTGGACAACTGCAGATGCAGCTGGTGTGCATGCGGGGTAGAAGTGTTAGGATGCTGGAGGTAACCAATTTGTTTTTCTCAGGTGGTCTTTTCTTGCTTCTTCTCTACCTCTCTGAAATCCCGAGATCTTTTCTGTTTGTTTGTTTTTTCTTTTTTTTTCTGTTCTTGGTGTAAGAAAAAATTTAAGACGACAAACACAAAATATGAATCATGGGGGTTGTGTAACATAGAGAGTGAGAGAGGTTTTGCTTTTGCTGTTCTTGCTGTTCTTCCCTGCTGCTGCAGCACTAGATGTGACTACTTGAAAATAAAAGCAATGCCCTTCGCTATAATTTCAGCCCATCTTGTAGTTTCTGGTGATCAATGATACTGCAATATTTTTTTTAATTAAATAATACAGCTTGAATTTATGCCTTTGCAGAATAGTAAATAGTAAACCAGCCAGAATGGTAACTGCTACCAACCACTGATCTATTCAGTTGGGCTGCACCAGAACAGGGCACCAGTTGGTATCCATTCTGCTTGACCAGACCTCAGATCTGATTGGTAGGGGCCTGAGCCATTCTGGCCATGAAATGTTGTGCCACTTCCATACTGGTGAATTCTAGTAGAAATACAATATAAGAGATTTTTCAAAAATAGACAAATCAACCAAGCTTAGCGATTAGGAAGATTCCTTAGCCAAGCCATTGGGCAGTTGTCCATGACAGATGGTTGCCCTGCACCAAAACCTCTTTTACAGCTGATGGCACGTGTGACTTCAGAATTCCCAGGTCTGCCTGTCATGCTGAAATTCATCACAGTCTCCTTCCTGGTTTCCCAATGTGCCCCACATCTGTAGAGAGAGTTGAATATAATCTAGTGTACCTCACCTATGACACTTCATCATTTATATAGAGTATCTTGAATGCAAAACACCATAAAGCACTTTGGGATGTTATAAAAGGCTTAACATTATTTTAATGTTAAAGAAATTAAGGTTCAGAGAATGATGACTAAACCTAAGTCACACGCCTGGTAATGCCACTCGTAGGTCTCCTGATATTCCCTACAATGCTTTTTAAAATGGCTATTAAAAGAGGGGGGCGGGGAGTACAAATGTATTCACTCATTTGTTTTCCAAACAGGCGTGGGCAAACTTTTTGACTCAAGGGCCACAATGGGTTCTTAAACTGGACCGGAGGGCCGGAACAAAAGCATGGATGGAGTGTTTGTGTGAACTAATACATGTTAACACTGCTGCTGGTGAAGGAGCGGAGGGGAGAGCAAGAGAACCCTCTGCTCTTTTGGCTCCGCGGGCCAGATAGAACAGCCGAATGGGCCGGATCCGGGCCGCGGGCCGTAGTTTGCCCACGGCTGATAGACTAACCATTTGGCACCATGTTGAACTGAGTTTCGGCTTTTCTAAAATTTACAGGAAGTAGACAAAGAGGATGACATAGAAAAATGTTTGAGCCTTCACCTTCAGCAGATCTGGCAGTGAGGTCCATGAGATCCAAATTTCTCTTGTTACGGTGTCTGCTCTCATAAGTCTGAAGGCTTTGTGCACGCACGCGCGTGTGCGCACACACATACACACACACACTTTTTTTTTAGTTACATCTTATTAAAGAAACAAATAATTGCCAAAAGCAATTATTATTATAAACGGGAATATAGTTTAATGTAGCTCGCACAATCTAGATGTAGGAAAAGGTTTCAAGAGGTTTTTGGGGGGATTTAGTAGGTAAAAGAATACTTACTAAGGAGGAACTGACATCTATCTTTGAAGCCAGATTTTCAACAAACATATCTTTTTGGTTGTACATTCCAAATATAAGTTAAAGCATTTTAAGCAATGCATTATATATAGAACAGAATTATACATATAACAGTCCAAATACAGTGAAACAAAAATATTTTTACTTCATATCTGTCTCATTTAAGATTTTCTTTTACGTAAGAAAATATACTCTTAAAATTTAGACAAGTAGTTTTCATATGTAACTTAAGCACCTACTGTCATCCAAAATAAATCTACCAAATTCCCTTCCTCCCAGAAAATAATCTCCATGAAAATTTCTTCCCAAACTAACAAGATTTATCCAGCTATAGTCCCCTTTTTTCTATTCTAAGCTCTTTGCAAGGCTACCCTAACACCCCATTTTCAGCTTTCATCTCCAAAACTGTCTTAAACCTTGACTCTCTGATTGACATATTTGCAAGTTTCCAATTTTTTGTGGACCTTTTATTTAAACAATATATCTTTTCTTACTCCCATGCACCTATACCAGTCATCAAAGTCTTCCAAGTTAGCATTCCTCCTGATTTGTCTATTTCTGTTTAGTTGAACCTTAAAAGTCCAAAAGTCATCTTTAGCTTCTTTCTTTGCCTTGATGCAAACGCTAAATTATGATTAGTTTTCCTAACATTATCAATCTCTCCCTGTTGCCCAGACTATAAAATCCCAACTTCTTAATTTTAATACATAATATTATGAGGTGATGAAAATAATTACTTTAGTTTTATGAGCTTACTTAGTTAACTGTGTTTCATTTTCAAATGAGAGTTGACCAAGAATAAACATAAAATGAATGATCAAGCAAGAGAAAAAAATCCTACATTTATATATCAATAAAGTTAGCATCAACTTTATAATTCTTAGTATGTTAAAATATATTATGCTATTTGATTCAATTCATCTTGACATTTACTTGAATGTCCATTCTATATTATGCTAGTTTCACAGGAAGAAACAATAAGATATTTTAAAAAGGTGGTCACCTTTAATAGATGCTCATTGTATGTTAGGGCTTTAACATACATAATCTCATAATAATAATAATGGGTAAATTACATAATCCTTGTTTCCCATTAAGGAATTTGGGGATCAAAAAATTAGATAAAAGAATTGGTAACCTGTCTGATAGCAGAGACAGACAGGTCTGTCCTCAAAATTAACAGCTTGTTAGATTCACACATGTAAAAGGAAAATTTCCTGGCTTTAAAGGGGCAACAGATACCTCACCTAGATTTAAAAAAAAGCTCACAAGGTCAGTGCAGAGTATAATTTGTGAGGATGGGCTGAAAACTTTATTTTTAGATAAATGCTGATGTTTTCCTGACCTACCTCACAGACCGGGTGTAAAATAGTTATGACACCTGCTGGAAATCCTACTGAACTAAACATGTCTGTAAAACTTTTTATTTGCTTTGCTTCCACTCAGAAAGTTTGAAGAACTGGTTAGTTCCACTGCTATCTATTTGATATTGTGCACATATAGAAACTTAGGGGGAAAGCAACCAGTAATCTTGATCTTTATAGTAGTCAGACTGAAGCAGTTAGATGCACCCTGAAGTTCTTTGGAAATCTAGAATATTAAAAGTAGCCAAAGAATCCAACAATGGTAATAATAATAATGATACTGAGAACAGAAACAACAGATATAATTCAGTACTTATTATAAGCTGGACACTATGCAAAGTTCTTTACTTTTAGTGTTTAATTTTTACAACTATTATGGTGATACTTGTGTTCCGGTGCACAGATTTGTAAACATTGAAAGGAAATTAATTAGAAGAAATATTTTAATATCACTATTTGCCCTTTCTCTATAATAGAAGTGTCAATCAAATTCACGATCGACAGTGACAGATCGAAACACACGTGTGTGATTGGCACCAGCAAGAGCTTTATATGTATCATGCATGTGCAAGTCAACTTAGCCTTTTATATATATGTACTAGAGGCCTGGTGCACAAAAATTTGTGCACTCAGGGGTAGGTGGTCCCTCAGCCCGGCCTGTGCCCTCTCGCAATCTGGGACCCCTCGGGGATGACCACTTGCTGGCTTAGGCCTGCTCCCCAGAGGATTGGGCCTAAGCTGGCAATCAAACATCCCTCTGGCAGCCAGACAGCCCTCGGGGGATGCCCACTTGCCAGCAGGGAGCAGGCCTAAGCTGCAGTTGGACATCCTTAGCGTTGCTGAGGAGGCAGGAGAGGCTCCCACCACCACCACTGTACTGGCAGCCATCAGCCTGGCTTGTGGCTGAGCAGAGCTCCCCCATGTGGGAGCACACTGACCACCAGGGGGCAGCTCCTGCATTGAGCGTCTGCCCCCTGGTGGTCAGTGTGTGTCATAGTGACCAGTCATTCCCAGTCTTTCTCCTGTTAGGGTCAGTTTGCATATTACCCTTTTACTATATAGGATAGAGCCCTGGTGCACGGGTGAGGGCCGGCTGGTTTGCCCTGAAGGGTGATCTGGATCAGGGTGGGGGTCCCGCTTGGGTGCCTGGCCAGCCTGGATGATGGGGTGATGTCTGTTTGCAGCTGGTCACACCCCCTTAAGGGTGGGGGACCCCACTGGGGTGCCTGACCAGTCTGGGTGAGGGGCCTAGGTCCGTTTTCAGGTTGGTGGGCGACTGAAGCTCCCAGCCACTTTTTTTTTTCTTTTCTTTTTTATTCTGGGGTTTATTTACCTTCTATAGCTGTCACTGGAGCTGAGAGTTGGCTCCAGCTCTGAGACCGTTGCCGGCTGAAACCAGGTTTCTGAGTTTGTTCAACTTCTATAATTGCAACATTGTTGCATTGGAAGCTCAGAGCTGGGCTGCGGCAGGCAGGGAACCTTGGCTTCCTCCATCGCCGGGGCAACCAAGCCTCATGTTTGCTTCAGCTGCGTGGCTGCTGGCTGCCATCTTTTTTGGCAGTTAATTTGCATATCCTGCTGATTAGCCAATGGGAAGGGTAGCGAAGTTATGGTTAATTACCATGTTTCTCTATTATTAGATAGGATAGAATAAACTTGCTTAATTATACCTACTTTCTGATTTAGCTAAACTTTTTCCAGCCCAGTGAAGCACCCCAACTTCTCTTTCAGTTGTCAGTAACACAATAGTAAATATCAGAATGAAGCAGATTATTATTGTAGATCACTCAAGGAGAACAAAGGGTAAAATATTTAACTGTAGCAGTGTTTGACTATATTCTGCACAGTGAGAAAACTGAAGTCATTTTTAAGTTCCACCATTTCTTACTTCTTTTCAGTCTGGTCAAGTTTCTAAACTTTCTAAATCTCCATTTTCCGGCTAATGAAAAGAAAATAGGATTCTACCAAGTCTCCTATCTACCTACTCCAGGACTTCTGTGAGGATCAAATGAGATGAGGCATGGGCAAACGCTTCACAAACATTTGGTTACAGTGTAAAATGTTTGCACCTGGCTGTAAAGCAAGTTGTGTTCCTGGGCTGAAGAAACTCCAAGGAGGCTAGTTGCTAGGGAGAAGCCAAGGCATTGCTACATGACGTCATTACCCAGCACCTACAGCCACTATTTCTGAGCTGGGCTGAGTTGTGGGTCGCATTTGTGCCATGAAGTCTGGGCAGCGTTGGCTGTGATTTGGTGGGGTGTCACTCCAGGGGTGGCAGGGCCTGTGTCCCACTTAGGGGAAGGCAAGTGTTGGTTTGTCGGCACCAGGTCCATGGCAGCTCCTGTGTTGAGCGTCTGCCCCTTGGTGGTTAATGTGTGTCATAGCTACCAGTTGGATGGTTGGATGGACACGTAGGCTTCACGATCGACAATGACAGATCATATATTAGTCTCATTTTACATGTGAAGAGACTGAGGTATAACGAGGTTAAGTAGTATGCCCAAAGTCACCTACCCAGCAAGCAGCAGAGCTAGTATTCTTGAGTTCCATTTCAAGAGAGGTGCTCAGACTGTCTAAGCTAAACAACGTGGCATTTAACACATGGCAGGCACTTGCCTAAGTCCTTAACAGGCCTATATTTAATTTATCCTATTGGCACCTCTATGAGTTAATTACTATTACTTTCTTAGTTACAAAAGGTTACATTCAGGGAGAGATTGAGTAGCGAGCCCACATCATCCAGGTAACCTGCATCAAAACGGATTTCAAACCAAATGGTCTGGCTACAATCCACCTTGCTCTGCTCTCTCTCAGGGGAAGCTGGCAAAAATATCATTTGGGCATGCAGTGCAAATGATGTCAATAGGGGGAAAAATGAATAAAATACTTCAAGGAACCATCTAATAAATCTACCTGGGCTGAAGTGAACATATAAAAATGTGGGGTGGGGCCCTAGCTGGTTTGGCTCAGTGGATGGAGCATCGGCCTCCAGACTGAAGGGTCCCGGGTTCAATTCCGGTCAAGGGCACATATCTGGGTTGCAGGCTCAGTCCCCAGTGGAGGGCATTCAGGAGGCAGCCAATCAATGTCTCTAATCATTGATGTTTCTATCTCTCTCCCTCTCCTTTCCTCTCTGAAATCAATACAAATATATTTTAAAAATGCAGGGTGGGGAAGCTTGAAAGATGAGTTGGGAAAAAATAATAAAATGAGCTGTGGGAAAAAAATGCCTAGATGAGAATTTAGTAATTCAGTTGATTGTTAGTGAGAACTGCTAAAGGTTTTGAGTTACCCGAGGATTAATGTGGCTGTGCACGTCATTGCAGTGAGGCAGGCAGACACCAGAGGCAGGAAATGCCCTTGAAAGCATATGCAGTGATCTCAGGAGGAGTGAATTACAAAAGATGGGACCATGGGAAACATTATGGAAGATATAGTAAATTAATTAGACACTCTGGAACTAATTCCAGAATTTCAGTTGTGCAAAGCATTTTAGGTAACCTAAAAATTGAACATTATTCAATATTACTTCTTTTTTAGACTTGAAAATAATTTTAGAAGATGTCTTTCTTAAAATTTATATATATATATATATATATATATATATATATATATATATATATATATATATCGTAGCTAGGTTTTTGCCAGCTTTACTGAGATATGATTGACATATAACATCATAAGTATAAAGTATGCAATGTGATGATTAGATACAGGAAGATATCACAAATGATTTAGAACAATAAGGTTAGTTTACATTCCCATCCCCTAACATAATTACCATTTTTGTGTGTATGGTGACAACATTTTATATCTATTCTCTCAACAACTTTCAAGTATACAGTTTTGTTAGTTATTGTCACCATGCTGCACCTTAGATCCCCAGATTTTATTCATCTTGTAGGTTGGAGTTTATATCCTTTGACCAACACCCCCCCTTTCTGCACCCTCAATATTTTTACCATACTTCTTTATATTGTAGATCTTGTTTTCCAATTTATCTGCATTATGATAAAAGCTTCAGTTAGGACACATTTTAGACAATTGTTTATGAAAACCACAGCCTTTAAATGAGACTTGAAAATGAGATTTAGACAAGAAAAGTGATGATTATTTTTTGCTCTAAGTAAAATAATGTAAGGTAGTCATATCATGACTACAGGCTTCTTTTCATCCAAATGCTTGACCACTTTCTAAATGGATGTTTTAAACATATGATCACTATAACACTGTGAGATTTGCACTGGTTGTTTTTTTTTTGGTTTTTTTTTTTTTTTTTTTTAGAAACACCCATCTGTCAAAGGCAATTTTAGCCCTTGCTTCTGTTGCATAATAGTGAGGAGCAAGGTTGTTTCATCTTTATCATCAGAAGTTGCTTCTCTGTTTGTAGGACCTTTGCAGCCCCTGAGGGGAGCAGGTTAGGCCCCAGGGGGTTGTAAACCCGCACCCTCCCCCCAGGGAAAGAACAGAGACTAAGTCAAAGAAGGGAGGCCCCAAGCCCAAATGCAATGCAGGTAAGGAGAGGAACCAGGACTTTCTGATTACTAGAAATGTAGCTTCCATGGAATTTTTCTATTTCTACTTCTGGGAAAACACTGAAAGCATACTCTATAGGAATTGTGATTATCCCAATATCCATATTTTTTAAGCATTCCCATCCTCTGGCTTCCTACCTCTCCTCCTATTCCTTCAGGGCTGGTCCAATACAGGGGTCAAGGAACATCTCCTGTAAAAGACCTGAGAGTAAACGTTTTGGGCTTTGGGGGAAATAGAGTCTCTGTCATGACTATCTAGCTTTGCTATGGTAGCACAGAAGCAGCCACACACAATACACAAATGAATGAGAGCGACTATGTTCCCATCAACCTTTACTTGAAAAAAGCAGGTGGCAGGTGGGCCATAGTTTGATGATCTCTGGCCTACTCTGAAGCAGCCATTATATTTTGTATGTGACAGATACAGATTCCAATTAATAAGGAGGAACATATATTCTTCAGTAGTGACCAAAAGAAGACTCTGAAATTCTAGCTTATGTGAATTACCTGAGGCTACTGCTTTTCTAAGAGGAACTGTATGCCGAAAATAATGGATAAAACATTCCATAAAATCATATCGAATCTCCTCCGCTAGTTCTCAGAGATGGTGATTTGCATAGAATTATTTTTATTTCAAGCCCCCCAGCCCTGCCCTTTACATCACATATGCAGCACACTGTTAAACTGCTCACAGCAACAGCTGAATACCATTAAAAAAAACTCATTTTCCGCAGACCTCTGAAGGCTGGGTGACAGGCAGTGTGCAAGTGAGTGTCTTGCTCAATGATAAATGACCTTGGATCCTCATTTTTTTCTAGCAGAATGTAGGTACAGTAATACCAATATTCTACCTACTTCTGATGATAAATTCTCCGGTGTCACCTCACTAGTAGTGCTATGTCGCGGTCATTTGTAATAATCTAGTATTGTAAGCTACTGTCAGATAAATATTCACACAAGTGCACTACTTGTTTTCTTCTGAAAGAACCTGTTAGCCATCGTGCTTCCGACAGACTCAAATTTAATGCATCCTTTAAAAAATGTATTTGGCAGTAAAAATGTGGTGGAAATTGATCTTGTTATAAAATTTAGCACCTGAGATTTGACATTAAGGCCACTTAGAGACTTCAGCAATCAGTAAGGCAGAGAGGGAACAACTGAATTTCAAGGTAATGGCTCTGAGACCATAAAGTGAGAAAGTGAAACAGGTTACAAAACCTAATCTTTCAAGTCGGTCATTTATTTGTCAACTACTCCTGTGCTAGGATGCTCCACATATACCAACAAATAAATAAATAATGTCTCCCTTGCTGTCATTTTTTTTTAAATATAATCTGAGGGAAATAAATCTGAGTCTTCAAGACTACTTCAATTTTACAGACGATAAGCAGGAAAAATCAGAACTACGCAACAAATGACAAAAAAACAAACAGAACATTTAATAGTAAATAAATAGAATGAGGTGCTTATAATTCAATTTAAATTTATAGAGTTATAATCAAATATGCTAGCTTGACCTCAGAAATTAGGTAATATAGAATTAACTATTATGGGCATGGAGATGAAAATAATTACCAAAGTGACAAAAGTCCTATTTGATGCCTGTTAGAAGCTTCATTTTAATGGCATGTTTGAGTCATGAAATAACTCAATACAGATCTAATATTTCATGGAAATGTGGAAAATATCTTGTTCAAGGCTCTCTCTAGCCTGTGAAGGACAGGCAGTTATAGAGATGTAATTGCAACCGATTTCTCAGAGTTAAGCCTGGAATCGTCCTGAGAGTATAGATTGTACAATTTTCTGAAGAGTGTCACCTTCAGGCAGGGGTGGGGTCTGAGTGAAACAGATCAACAGGGCTTCACTTATTAGCACCTGTAACACATATACTATGTGTTGTTTTTGTTTATTCTAGAAGTGGGTTTTCTTGGGCAAGCTTGCCTTCCTCCTTCATTTTCTCCCACATACTGATTGTATAAACCCTAGCTCTGCCTGAAATATTTACTATCCCAAAACATTGCATGCAGTTTCACAACCCCCTGCCTTTACTCTCTACATATATTCTCTCGACCTTTCAAACACACACACACACACACACACACACTTACATACAATGCATATAATGGGGTCTACTCAACCTTTCAGGTCCCCAACTCAGAATTTGTAACTAACACATTTAAAAGTGACCTCTGGTTCAACCTGTCTTTAATGTAGTCAATTACATACTTGCCTCTCCCTTCTGCTAAATTGTAAGGGCTTATTCTACTTTATTTCCTACATTACGTTGCAAATAATCTGTCAATTACAAATCAATTAAATGAATGAATGTCATCAGTCTAGCCAGATGGTTGAAAAGAGATGTTGTACCCCTGCTGAGGGTAGTAGAAGATAAGAAATCCCAGAAGGCTTTTCAACTAGACTCTCAGACCCAGGCTGGGCTGCTGTGTGGTAGGGAGAGGCTGTGCCAGATCCGTCTAGGCTACCACCCCCCTAGTTTCCCCTGTTACTCACATGAGCTCCCTCAGATCTGTTTGACTCTCATCACTGAGACCTTTCAGATGCATTTAAATGAGGTGCTCAGCTCATCATCTATGTAAGACACAGCCTTCTCTACCATGATCACTGTTGTAGTGCAGACACAAAGAATAAAGAGGCACCTAAATAAATATTGACTAGTTATTGGTTAGGAAAAATATTACTGGTTTGGGTGGAGAAGGAGGAAGAAAAATATTATCATTTACTTAGGAGTTGGCTAAATAACATCAACTAATTCTTGTTTTAAATTAGATAGTACTTTAAACTATTCTGTTTAATCAGTATAAATTTTATACGATATTGACAAATGGTCTAAATGATGTACTTTGCAAAAAAGTATCAATTATTAGATTTCTTAGAAAATTTACTTCTGAGGATTTATTATGAAAGTTATTTTTGTGTGTATGTGTAATGAATGTTAGTCACTATTTCTTATAAGAAAAATTAGTTAACAAATGAATTGGCTCTTCTGGTATCCTATATAATAAAAGCATAGTATGCAAATTGTCCCATTGACTGGAGTTCTTCTGGGAATTCAACCAGGGGGAGGGCCAGCTGGGGGAAGGGAGGGAGGCTCTGGCCAGCAGCGGCTTCAGGTGGCCAGGGGAAGGGAGAGACCAGTGGCAGCAGGCAGCCAGGGGAAGGGAGGGAGGCCCTGACCAGTGGTGTCAGGAGGCAGCCAGGGGAAGGGATTGAGTACCAGGATAGCCGCCAGCAGCTGCTAGGGACCCTACCGGTGCATGCATTTTGTGCACTGGGCCTCTAGTTTTATATAAGCCCAATTTTGAATCAAAGGTTATTTTTAAAAATAAAAAAATTAAGTAATTTCATTACCCTAATAGCTGCTTCCATTATTCTTTATTGCTGTGAAAAGTTAAAAGCATGTAATAGTTTATATCAGTATTGTGTACTTTAAAGAATAATCTATTCAAAAAGTAAAAACATTAAACACACAGATAAAGTCTGAAGCCTCCCATGCATCCCTTCCCAACCATATGCCCTCATCATTCCCCAGATATAATGTCCTGAACTGAATGATAATCATCACCTTGCCTTTTCTTTTATCATTTATACATATATCTCAGGACAATGTATTGTTTCATTTTGTTTCTTTTTAAACTTTATAAAAAGGGACTCAGACTATGTATATTCTTTATTTTAAAGTTTATTCATTTTGTAGCTGTAGTTTATTCGTTTTCACTAATTACTATACCAGAATTTTAAATATCCATTTTGTTGTATGGAAACATTTGATAGCTTTTCATTTTTTCCTTTTATGAAAAATACTGTCATGAGCATTCTTGTGCTAGCTTCCTGGTGCTGGGCCCTTGAGAAAGACAATGTTCAACTTTCTGAGTTAAACTGTTCTGCTAAGCAGATGCACTAAATTATCTACTATATTATTATAGCCTTTATTACTCCATATTCTTGCCAACTAATCAAATATGAATTAAAATTGTATTGTGGTTTTAATTTGCATATTTTATGATTACTAATGAGATTTTTTTGTCTGTTGCTGTTTTTTTTCTTTGGGGAAATGCTTGCATGATTGTTTGCCTGTTTTTCTATTGGGTTGCTTTTGGTATTTATTTGTAAAAGTTCTTTATATATTCTAGATATATTAACCTTTTGTCATTTTTATTTGTTTTTAAATCATTCCTGGTTGGTGCTTCATTATATCACTATTTTTAATGATGGGTGCTGAATATAAGTTATTCTTTGAATATGGTAGAATTGATCAGTTTTCCTTTTACAGAATGAGAATTTTGTGTTTTGTGTAAGAAATTCTTTCCTATTCTGAGGTAATGAAAATCTTCCAAAAATTTTCTTTTAAAAATGTATCAATTTTCCTCCCACATTAATTGACTGGGAACAGATTCTATGTACAGTATGTAAAGAGATTTAGGTTTCATTTTTTTTATCACCAACTTCACATCAACTTAATTTCCATAGTTTTTTTTTAAAATAAATTTTCATTTATTTTTATAAATCCTGATATTTAATCATTCAGGGCCTCTTGTTTGCTCTTTCTACTCAGGACCACCTTAGATTCTCTTGGTCCTGTTTCTTTCATATAAATTGAATTGATATATTATTTAGGAAGGAATTAACATCTTTATGAGATTGAGTTCCCTACCCTTATACATGGCATATCTCTACTTATTTAGATCTTTGTTAATTCCCTTCAAAAAGTTCCATGTACTTATATATGTCTTTCACATATTTTATGCTTAGTTAGTATGTTTTGTTGCTTTAACACATAATTATTTAACATATTAATCTAATTATTCTAAATGTTTACTTTTATTGTATAGAAATTAATTAAGTTTTGTATATTAATATTTTCAACAATATTATGAAGCTTCTTCCCAAGTCTAATAATTTGTCTAAAGATTATTTGAGCTGATAAATTTGGATCTGCATGCATTACATTTAACTTAACAAAAAATACAGCTTATCAATATTGTAACCTTCCTCCAGAATAACAAGTGCACAATAAATTAATTCCAATATCCCTCTAAAATCACATCCCATTATGCAATAATTTTTTAGTTTATCCTGAATTTAGAGTTTAGTTTATTGTTTTACATACCATCTTTCTACATATTTACCCTATCCTATTTTCTGACTCCCGTATGCCTTCTTGCTCTCAAAACTTCTTTTCATAAATTATCTCTTTTGTACAATTCATGATTTAGACGTTAATTTTGTCAGTCTGTTAATACTAATGTACTGTCTTTAATCTATCTAAAATGTTTCTATTTTTGCCCTTTTCACTGGAAGATACTATCACTGGATAAAGAATTTCATGTTGCCAAGTATTCTCTCTCATTATGTTGAAGATATTCAACCTGCTTCTCTTATTGTTGAGAAGTCAGCCTTGACTCTGATCTCTGCTTGTAGGGCATCTGTTTCTCTCTGGTTGCTTATAAGACCTTCTCTTCTTCTTTGATGTAGTTTTTACTATGAGATATCTAAGTGTGGATTTATTTTTATTTATTCTACTTTAGATTTTTAAGGTTTACTAAATTTATGAGCTAGCATTTTTCATCAATTATAAAAGCTTTTGTAATTTCCAGTATTTTCTTATTCCATTTGTTATGTCATTCTCAAACATTGATTATAATACATTGAACTTCCTCATTCTCTTCTCTGTGTGTTTTAAATACTCTCACTTATTTCCCTCGTTTGCAAGAATCTGTGTAATTTCTCAGATTTATTTAATCTGAGATTTGATTTACTTTTATTACTATATCTTTAACTTATAAAAGTTCTGTATTTTGACTCAGTTAAATTATATTGCCTCCTGCTCCTTTTGCTCAAGTACCCTCTTCTAGATGTGTAGTCATATTAAACACACAGACATCCTTTTCATAACTCTGACATATGAAGTCTTTCTGAATAGTACCCATTACTTGGATGTTCGTATACAAATTTGCCGGTATACCTCGCTGGCTTGTGGAAGCATTGCCAAACAGGACTACTTAACCACATTTTTGGCACAAGGAGCTTTAGGCCAATTGATATTATGAATATAGGTCCAAACCCCAAGTGAATAGATGTTTCTTTTCAGTTTCACTCAGAGATAATACCCTTTCAGGGAGGAATGCCATTGGTTTTTTTTCTGTTATATTATTTTTTCCTATTTACCTACTAATGTGTCATCCTAAAAGTGGTTCCAACATTTTATGGGATTTTCTTTTACCTGATTTTTACCTTTCTAGGGCTAAAGGTACTATATCTCCTGTCCCAGGCATGTATGCAGCCTATTAAAATCAAATATTACTTACTTAGCATTGGTAAGTAGATATTTTAAGAAAAAGCTTTGGCTACAGAGCTTTATAACTTGTGTAGAATCACACTTTCTAATTATTTGAGGGTCCTGAGGAATTTATTTTATCGGTTCACCTATATAATTTAATATATATTTTGTCCCTCATGTTTCGGTCTACAAAAAAGCTTTCACTGAATTTCTTATCCATAGTATTTATGGGAATAACTTATTTTTTCTCTATTTTTTAGCCTTTATCAACATCTAGACATTATTTTAAATTTATAAATGAAAATATATATGATGACTTGAATATCAATCAAATAGATTACATATCACTTGCACAGGTTCCTAGAATAGCTTGCAAATATACAACTCTTATATAGAAACTAGTTATAATATATAACATTATAAAGTTAATAATTTAGGGAAGTTTCATTTTCAATATGAAAACTAATCTCATGATTTTATTATATGCACTGGTTTTCTTATTTACACAAAAATAAGTGGAACATTTACTTCTCTGTAGACTTCATTAAAAGGAAAGCAAAATTTCAACCTTTAGAAAGTTCATATGGGCAACATGCAAAATCGATATAATAAGATAGAAAGCTACTTTTTAAAACTTTTATTGAGAAATAGTTGGCATATATCACTTTGTAAGTTAAATACATACAGCATTATGGTTTGATTTACTTATGTTGTGAAGTAATTACCATAGTAGATTCAGCTAACATCTATAACCTCAGATAGACACAGGAATAAGAAAAGAGGGAAAAAAAGTTCTCCTCTGGTGAGAACTCTTAAAATTAAATATCTCTCTTAACAATGTCCCTGTATATCATGCAGCATTAACTGAAGTCATTATATTGTACATTAGATCCCTAGTACTTATTTGCCTTGTGATTGGAGATATGTATCTCTGACCACCTTCCTCTAATTCCTGCTCACCCTTCTCCACCTCCGATAACCACAACTCTGATCTTTTTTTCTGAGCTGTGTACGAGTTTTTATGTGTGTGTGTGTTTTTAAGAATCCACATATAAGTGAGATCATAATAGTGTTTTTCTTTCTCAATTTGATTTATTTCTCTTTGCATTAATGCCTTTAATATACATTCATGTTGTTGAAAATGATAGGATTTCCTCATTTTTTATGGCTGAATAATATTCTAGTGTGTATATATGTGTGTGTATGTGTGTGTGTGTGTGTGTGTGTGTGTGTGTGTGTGTGTGTGATATATATCGCAACTTCTTTATTCATCCATTGATAGACACATAGTCTGTTTCCATATCTTGGCTGTTGTAAATAATGCTGATATTAACATGGAGGTATTACAGGTATCTTTTTGAGTTAGTGTTTTGATTTCCTTTGGATATTCCCAGAAGTAGGCTCACTAGATCATAAGGTAGTTCCAATTTTAACTTTTTAAGGATTCTACATACTGATTTCCATAGTGGCTATTTACCTTCCCACCAACAGTGCACAAGCGGTCCCATTTATTTATATCCATGCCAGCATTTGTTCCCTGTCTTTTTGATGATGGCCATTCTAACAGCTGTAAGGTGATATCCCATTGTGGCTTAAATTTCCATTTCTCTAATGACTAGTGATATTGAACATCTTTGCATGTGCCTGTTGGACTTTCATATATCTTCCTTAGGAAATGTCTATTCGGGTCCTTTGCCCACTTCTTAATTATTTATTTTTATATTAATTTGTATGAACTCTTTATGTAGTTTGCCTATTCAGCCCTTATTAGATATATGGGTGTGTAAATATTTCCAGGAATTGTTTTGTTGTTTATAGGGTAAAAGATGGTTTTGATACCATATATTGCAGTATATTAAATAATGTAAGTTCATGCCTTTCCATAACATTTTAAGTGATTACATTTTTATGAGTCAAAAATAAAAATTTTAACTAAATTTATTTTAAAGTTATAGGGAAAGTGTTGAAGGTAGTATATAGAAAAAAGCTAATACCAAAAAACAATAAATAATTGATATTATGTTAAATTCTAAGGTGATGAACATAAAAAAAAGTGAAATAAGATTCAATATTGAATAATATAGTACCTTATAAGTAAATTTATCCTTTCTAAGATCATAAAGAAAGAAAAAGCTAGACTATCTGACACTGGGGTTTGGTGTGTTTTTTAATTGCAAAGAGGATTCTTGGAAGTAAAATATCAATTCTTTTAGATACAAATGGCTTTCAAGGGAATGTAGAATGGGAAGTAAAAAAAAATACTTTTGATGTGCTCATTTGGTTGTGTCAAAGATAGAAAATCAATCAAATAAGTTCTGTTACTTGACAGTAGGACTAATTTAAAGCCATGAGATGACACCAATCTTGAATGCATTTAAGTCTTCACAGTAAGCGTATGTTACCTGATCTATGAGTATGGATTCTGGAATTTTTCATGTTATACAGTTATAACATCATATGTTAGTTTGCATGACATATTGTGTCATAATATGACGTAACATAAACAACTTTAAATAATACATTTAGCAAGCTGAAGTGATTTGTCATGTTCATAGACGTACACTATTTACTGCCAGTGAAAAGCCCACATTGTGTTGTACTCTTTTAATGAAGGAGGTTATTTGATACCAAGAATTTCAAATTATGAGGGAGCAGGAGTTGCCACAAGTGATTTATAATCACATCGGCATTGCCTGCATGCGGTTTATGAGGTCATACTGTTTGATCAATTTCAGAAGCTGCAAAGGGAAGCTCTATGTAAGTTGCTGGGGTCGCTCTGGCAAAAATATCAGTATGTTACTAACACGGCTTTTTCTTAAAAGTGCTGTGACAATTTTAATTGTTATTCAAAAAATATGAAGTAAATAGTCATATTACCCATGGAAGATTGATTATAGATTCTATCAGAATCCAGATTATTTTGAAGAGACATGGAAAGAAAATAAGGCTGTTATGCTAGCCTTGATTTTTTTTATTTCTTCACTAGATACGCCCGTTCCTTATCAGGAAAGGTAATTGATCATTTGTGACAAATTTTAAGCTGTAGCTATAGTTACATTGATGACTTATGCAAAAAGTAATGTCATTAAAAAGTCATGGAAATTTAAGAGAAAGGGTTTATTATTCTTTTTAGTCGATCTATATAGTCATTTCACTACATTTGTTGGAAAAAATGAGTATGCTATTATATCCAAGACTTATTCAGCATACATTTTTAAATATGTTTCTGAAATATATCCCAAAGCAAGATTGTAGCCATGGTCATCAGCACAACATTTGAAGAAGGCAGCTGACTTGCCTCATAGAACTGTTCTTGTATTCTGGACAGAAAAACTGTTTCTTCCCGAGATGTTTTGCCAGCACTGTGTATAAAAACAGAAGGATTAACAAAACCACTACATTGTATTTCTGACTCTACTCTGCCGCAGCAATCCTAGGAGTGTTCCTTGACCCCTTTAAGTGCCTGCAAGGCTTAAAAGTCACTGCTATTGAAGTATTGAAGTCTTAGCAGAAAATACACCTATACACCAGGGGAAAAACAGAAGCAAAAAAACCCCCAAAACAGATGGTTTTACAAAACAACACACTAACTCAGTAACCTGGGAAGAAACCTTCTAAATCTATCTTCTTCCAAACACAAAAGAAACTCTCCAAAACAACACTCACTTCTAAAATAAAATTAAAAAATACTTCAGCCCCGTCAGAGTGGCTCAGTAGTTCAGTGTTGACCTGTGAACATGGAGGTCATGCGTGGTTCAGTTCTCTCATCACTGATGTTTCTATCGCTCTCTCCCTCTCCCTTCCTCTCTGAAATAATATAGAGGGGACCCTCTAAAGTGCCATTTGGAACCCACCTCAGATTTTCCCACCAAAGAAAAGAATTTGGAACATAAATCGCTGCGCTGCTTCTCCCAGAGCACTGAATGCCCGTGACCTCACTGTTGTTCCTGTGGGGACTGTTTTTTCCCCAGGCTTCAAGAAAACAGCAACAAAACATTAGGCATATGGTCTGGTTCTGAGCAAATATTTAAGTTATGAAAGGCATAAAGAAGGAGAAAAGAAAAGAAAATTCTAAAATAAGTAAATCCAACTCAGGATGATATAAGACAAATGAGATGGCCATAGAATAAGGAAACTGAAGAAAAATTTAATCTAGGGTATGAAAAGAACAAAATTCCATAACTTGCATTTGAAAACTTTATTTTAAAATTTGCAGAATTCCTGACATTGTGCCAGAAATGATGTTTTCTCTTTAATAACTCTTCTGTATATCTTTCATAGGAATAGTTATTTAGTTGTCACCATGGAAATCCTGAACCGAGACTGGATGGCCCATACTTCCTTGCAGCTAGGTGCAGACGTGTGGCGTGATTCTGGCCAATATAAATATTCTATGGGAGCTTCTAAAAGTCTTTCTTAAGATAGTATTAAAGGTCCTTTTTCTCTTATTCTTCATTCATTCAGCCAACTTCTAGTAAAACAGATGCCACCCCATGGTCTTTGAAGTCAAAGTCATGCAGGATAGAGCAATAATAATAGAAGGAACTGACAATAAGAAAACCAAATCAACCTAAACCAGCCACCTTGATATTTAGATGAAAAAGCAATGAAATTTAATCATGTTTAAACTACCTCTGTTCAGGTTTCATCTCCCTGCCCCTTAACATAAACCTACTAAATATAGAAACAGAATGCAGCAAATAAAAAATGCAGTATTCTTGCTGCATATATATATATATATATATATATATGCATTATAAATATGTATATCTACATTTGATGTATATTTCACACATACAGTTGATATATGATGCATATGCATTTGATGTATGTATCTGTGTATATATATTTGTGTACATTTTATATACATTTGATATACTGTATATTTTATGTATATCAAATTTCCTAAGTAACATTTGCTTTTCATTACATTTTTGCACTCAGTAGATTCCAAAATGTCATCAGGATGAAAGAAGGGAGGAAACAAAGGACCATGTTACTATTGTAGTTCATTTCCTTCTAGTCTTTTTTTCCCAGTGCCTAGGCTTTTGTTCACATAAATGTAATTGTGTTTATGCAACATTTTATTATTTTATCAGTGTTACATAGTGTTAATACCTAATTTTAATGGCTATAAGTTTTTAAGCATATGGCAAGTACATTTAATGGTTATAAAGTGTGGAGCTGGTAACTAAGAATAGGTTTGGTAGGCAACAAACTCAGTGAATAGATTTGTGGATAGGCTCCAGAGAGCTGTAGCTTAAGCAAGAATTCACTGAAATACATAAGGGCAAAGTAGCAGAGGATATTAAAGCTGAATCCATAGAGAGGGCTGAATCCAAGGCCAAGGAAAGCAAAGGTATCCAATGCCAACTTCTTAAGGACCAAAGTCAGGGCAATCTGTGGTCATGGCCAAGAATATGTGTGTGTGTGTATGTGTGTGTATACATGTGTATAAGGATGGAGGGAACAGGACCTTGACATTTCAGTAGGTTGTTCCTGCTTCAGTGATTAGGTGTGTCAGATAGAGTTAAGATTAAAGCCATCCTTTACATACCATGGTCACATAGGTGCCTTTTAATTTTCCATTATAAATAATAGTTCAATAAAGAAAAGTAAACATAACCCTGTACAACACACACATACATACACACACGCGCACACACACTCAATTTTGGATATTACTTCCATAAATCATTTAAGAGAAGTGGGATTCCAGGTCCACCAGTCTATTTTATGTTTTTGTTAAGTCTCCTCATAAAATTTTCTTAATTACTTTCCATAAAGGTTCTAGCAAATGAGACTGCCATCAGTAATGGATGTGACCTTCTTCTTTAATCTCACTGAGTCTTGTAAGAAATAATTAAAAGGAAATTATATTTGATAGGAGATAAAAATCAATGTTAATCTGGTTTACATTTTTATTACTACAAAGAAGTGGACATTTTTTCTAATTATATACTAAGTTTAGTTCATCTTTAATAAATAGCATCTTCATATCCTTTGCCTGTCTGCCAAACACAGACTGCATTCTAGTTCACTGATGAAGTAGTACGCAAGGCATAAAACCTAGTGAATGTTTCTTTGTTGAATACATGTGTATTTGTTTGCTAGGGTTGCCCTAGCAAAATACCACAGGCTGGTGGCTTAAACCACAGAAATTTATTTTCTCAGGTTCTAGATGTTAGAAGCCTCAGCAGGTGTGGCTTCCCCTGGAGCCTCTCTCCTTGGCTTGCCAAAGGCAGCCTTCTAGCTGTGTCCTCACTTGGTCACCCCTCACTGGGTGTTGTCTGTGTCCTAATCTCCTTTTCTTATAAGAATGCCAGTAGTAGGGGATTAAGGCCACACACACACATATGACATCCTTTTCCTTACCTCTTTAAAGGTCCTATCTCCAAATAGTCCAGTCACAGTCTGAGGTACGGGGCCAATTTAGGACTTCAACATACGAATTTTGTGGAGACACAGTTCAGCCCACGACAATATCCAAATGACAAAAGGCAGCATTGACATTGTATTAAAGCAAGCAGTGTGTATTTTTTGCTGTTTTCCCAGAAGAGGCTTTTTAGGCAAGGAAGTGAAATAATCATACTTGTTGGGGGTAGTTAATCCTAACAACACTGTAGTGTAGAGGGTGAACTGGATTAGAGAAAAAATGGAAATAAGGGACCAGCTGAAAGACAGTTAGGGAGGCAACTCTGGGGCCCTCACCCTTATTGTGGTCAGGGTACGAGTAAGAGGACCTTTCAGGAGGCACGATCTGTTTATTTGACAAATTGTTTACAACCTTCTGCAATAAGAACAGGTCTGCAGGGGTATAAGGAAATCCCTTTGGTGGCTTGTGACAACAATGATGTGATAGGTGGGGGGGGGAGGGTCAATGTTCTAAAGCATTCCTATTGTCCCGGGGAGCCCGTTATTACTCCCTATAGAAGCTTTACCTCAGACTCCATGCGGCAGTTGGTTTGAATTAGATTGGCAAGAGCTCTGTGCTAGATAGCTGACAATTTAAAATCAGACTAGTGTCTGAATGTTCAATAATTCAATTTTAAAAGAGCTCTGTATGTCTTAAATAAATTTTGCAACAAATGACCCTGATAATTGACTCTGAACTTGTCAGAGAGTAGATACCTATCATCCTATTTGGAAGTATGATTGGTACAAATTATAAGTAAATTATTTTAAATAGCCTCTTTGGGTATTAAGTCAACATAACAAGACTAGATAATGCTGGAATTATTAACAGAAAGATTCAAGCTAGGTAGACTAATTTTTAGGATTAGTTTTCTCCTTGCTAATTACTTATTCATAATAAATGCAAATGTATTTTCCAATGGTACAATAAAAACAATTTTCCCTTGAATTATAGGTATCTGCACTTAGGCAAATATAATAATAGTGACTTAGGGCTAGTAAAACGGCAGGTGTTAAAAAAAGAGCTGAGCTATATTGGAATTTAGCTATGTGGGTACCAGAGTTTAGGCTAGTTATTTGTATTAGTTTTCTCATTTTGTCCTTCCAGGGGATCCATTAAAGCGCAGGTTTCCATTTTCATTCTACTGGTAGGAGATTGAGGCCTTAGAAAGTTATCCTAGAACTAGAGGCCCGGTGCATGAAAACCGTGCACTGGTCCGGGGATTTCCCAGCCCGGCCTGTGCCTTCTCACAGTCCAGGATCCCTTGGGGGATGTCTTACTGCTGGCTCAGGCCTGATCCCCAGACATCCCTCTCACAGTCCAGGGCTCTTGCAGCCCAGACCCCTCACTCCTTACCACTCACCTGCAGCGGAGGCAGGAGAGGCTTCAGCCACCACCACAGTGCTCACCAGCCTTGAGCCCTGCTTCTGGCTGAGCGGTGCTCCCCCTGTGGGAGCGCACTGACCACCAGGGGGCAGTTTCTGCATTGAACGTCTGCCCCCTGGTGGTCAGTGCACATCATAGCAATCAGTTGTTCCGCTGGTTGTTCCGCCATTTGGTCAATTTGCATATTAGGGTTTATTATATAGGATGGAGAGTTTGTAAGTGTCAAGTCCAGGATTTGATTCAAGTTTCTGGGCGACAAAGTCTTATCTCCTACTATGCTGAGGAGCTTTGATTTTAGAAACTGTTCATACCTGAAAACTAAAGTTCAGACAGACTAAGTTACCTGAGGATGGTCATTTACATTAGGATGGTCTGTAGATATTGTTACTCCCATCCCATTCAGTGAGCCATGGATCCTCCCACCACAGCTGTGCAGCTATTTCCTGTTTCCAACTTAAGGTTAAAATTAGTTCTAATAAACCTTTAAGCATAAAGGAAATCTTAAGAGATCTTTCTCCACTATATTATTCTAGAGAGGTTGAATCATGGTCTATGATTCATATTAATAGCATTTTATCAATATCATTGAAAGTTCCTTCTGTGTCTTTAGGAAAGGTTCATTTTTTTTTTATGAAAACCTAATTTCTCTAAGGGACATTACTTGTCAGGTCATTGAAATCAAAAGTCAATACTAAGGATAAATACATTTTCTTAGACTTAGCAAGTTAGTGATTAAAATAAGCCCATCATTGGTAAACAAACAAAAAAAAGTGATTCTAAATTCTCTATTTTAGAGTTCATTAAAGAGATTTTTAGTTTGTATAAAGTTTATGTTTATATACTTTGTAGATAATTTTTATATGGGAAATGTTCCAAAATCACATGACTTTTATTAACATGTAAGCAACTTCTAAGTGTTGTTTGAAAACATATTTTTTTAATAAAGTATTACTGTTTAATTTTCGGAGGTAAAATCATTATCCTCAGGTAAATATTATATAAATCTGTGTCAATGATTCTATTTAACTCATTAATTAATGGTGGAACTAGTGATATTGTGGTCAGGACAAATAGCATTTAAGAAGTTAAGGTAGTTATAAGCAACATTACAAGGAAATAGTAAATAGCATACATAATGATTAATTAGATACAAACTGGTTAGTATCCAAGAGGCTATCAATCTTTACAGTTATCTCTTCCACCAGAAATTATTTGCATCTCTTCTGGATAAAATCTGGAAGTTAGTAAGCAAATTCTGGGAACTTTAATTAAAAAATAAACAGTGAGATGAAACAATTCATCCCTAGACAATCTTTGGCTAGTTGTAGCTCCTGTGTGATAATTAAAGATTGCGCTGCCCATCTTTTTGCTTTCCCCCCATGATTCCATTAATTTTTCTGGCAACAACATGCTTGAATTCAAATTTGTGTGAAAATGCATTTATTTAACTATTCTATGTCTGCTTTTCTACTCAACATAGGTTGAAAATATAAATAAGAAATTTACCCTGTCTTCTAGTAGTTTACAGTATGAAAGGGACATAAACAGGTATACAGAGTATTTTGATAAATACAGTAAAAGAGATATGAATGAGTTATGGTAGGATTCTGAGGTGGGTCAGGGATATCAGGTATCAATGATCAGGAAATTACTTAAAGAGATGACATGAACTACAGTACGTACATTGAAGAACAGATAGGATAGATCAAACTCCTGAAATTCAGCTAAAAGAAAATATACTTCCATCCCTCTCTATATATTTTTGGTGCATTTCCTTCTATCTTCATTTCTCAATGATGAGTTTTATACATGTTAATATTGTACATGTAACACTGTGACCTGATTGTTCATGTGCATATACGTTAAGCAATTTTCTATAGATATGTGAGGTTTTAGGAGTTAGAATGTAGAAGCAAATAGAGGCAGGTTAGTCTTTTTTAAAATGGCATTTCATAAAATGTGGGCTATAGGCACCTGTATCAGAATTAGAGACTTGTTGAAAGGAAGGTTTCTAAGACCACTTCCCCATGTCCATCTTGCCTTGTCTTATACTCACAACCCCAGTACATAGCTGGCATATAATGATATTTAACCAATTGCTTACTAAACTGAACTTTAGGAGTGAGTATGGTAACAGTTGGTTGGCTAGGCGGTTAGAGATTACCAGAAGTGTTCCAGTCACTAAACCAAGGAAAAGAGGAATTCAAAAGTATCTAACTAATATTAGTTATGGAAGGGCAGTGATTTCTCAACAACAATCAAATCATCTTATAACATTAAGCAGAAGCAATCATTTTTAAAGATTTTATCAAATGTTGTCAAACTTGTATAATACAATTAATTGATTGCATTTGTTGCTCTGAAATAATATACCTGCATATGTTAAAATCAATAAATTGTGGGGTAAATATATTTGAAAGTAAAATATCCCAATCCAGAAATCCTCTCCACAAATGTGGTAGAGAATAAAAAGTTTTATTCTTGAATAAGCATTAAGCTAGAATGTGGTGGACACCACAGGCAATCCACTAAGAGACTGCAAAGAAATAAGAGATAGCCAAGAAGATACAATCCATTGCACACATGTTTTCAAGATAAACTATCCACTAAGAAATAGCCAAGAAGATACAGCCCATTCTATACATGTTTTCAAGTAACTACCCTTTTACTAGAATAAACAATGACTAGTCCTCAAGAAAGAGCACTTGTCAGCACCATTTGTCTCTCTGAGTTCATCCTGACTTTATCTGGTAATTGGGGTTATCATCCGTAGCTAACTGGTTTTATCCAGAGGGGAGAAATATAACTTCTTATATCTTTATGATTGGAAACAGCTTTGCAACTTGGAACAAGATGCCCACTGAAGTTAGCTCCTACCATCCCACAGAAACTGAAAGACAGGGATATTATCTCCCATGCTGTTTACATTTTATTTATTTTTTGACATAAACTGGTTAACACTACACTTTAGACTTCACAAATTAATTGAAGGCATTAATAGGGGATCAGTTAAAGTCATAAAAAAACAATATACTTAGAAGAAAATATATTTATAGCATCCAAGAGAAGTAAAATAACTCCAGTAATCATACAAACATAATTAAAACATAAGTGAAGCACTACCTTTAATCACTAAAGTAGTTTTTAAAAGTATAATACTCAATTTTGACAAGGTTTTAGTGAAATTGGTATACATTGTTTGGCAGGGGCATTACATTGATACAATGTGTATTTAAAATATGGATTGGATATATATCAGTTGTCATAAACGTGTTTATACTTTTTGGTTGAGGAATTTCTAGTATATTTTGCCTAAGAAAATTATCCAAAAGGAGCTTAATCAAATATACAAAAATGTTACTATACCATTATTTATAATTCTTAAATACTAAAATTATTGAACATAAACTTAATGGAATATATACAGTCTTTGACCTTACTAAAACAGATAATTTTATCAGGAGATAATTTAATGCATGGAAAAAGTCATAGAACAATGTTAAAGTATATCCCATTGACAGTGATGTTTCATTTTAAAAGGATGGCCCTCAGGTCCTTCAGAAAGACATTCCTAGCTGACAAAAAGTCTAGGACCACTTTCTTCGTAGGTGAATGTGTGTGGTTTTTATTCAATGACCATAATCTATGTTAATAAAAGGGTAATATGCTAATTAGACCGGGTCGACTGGCCATCTTCTGAACGTCCGACTTCCTTCTGGACAAAGCCATGCTAGCAGGGGCTGAGGCAGAGGCAGTTAGGGGCGATCAGGCTGGCAGGGGAGGGCCGTTGGGGGCAAGATCAGGCCGGCAGGGGAGGGCAGTCAGGGGCAATCAGGCAGGCAGGGGAGAGCAGTTGCGGGTGTTCAGGCCAGCGGGGGAGGGCAGTTAGGGGTGACCAGGCCAGCAGGGGAAAGCAGTTGGGGGCAATTAAGCTGGCAGGGGAGCAGTTAGGGATGATCAGGCAGGCAGACAGAGGTGATTAGGGGCAATCAGGCTGGCAGGCAGAGTGGTTAGGGGTGATCAGGCAAGCAGGCAGGTGGGGCAGATGAATGATTAGGAGCTATCGGTCCCAGATTGCGAGAGGGATGTCCGACTGCTGGTATAGGCCCAATCCCATAGTGAATCTCTCATTTCCTTACTATTACTGTAACTAATTTCTAAGCAAGGTTAATATAGATCAAGTTATTGACTACTTATCAAATTACATTCTGGAGAATGCTTTATATGTCAAATTATAAGTGAATTTCTCATATAATGTGATAGAAAATCTAAACCATAGTTGCTACTCTTATTTATCCCAAAGTGGTTACTATTTCCATAGAATGAGTCATACATACTAGTATACTAGCATGTGTACCTTTTTGGCTGGTTACACAGTACAGGTCCCAGATTGGAGAGGGAGCAGGCTGGGCTGAGGGCAACCCCCTGTGTACAAATTTTGTGCACCAGGCCTCTAGTATACTTTAAATGAAATTTTATTCAGTAAATGTTTGAAACTAAGTTATCTTTCTCAGGAAAAACTATAATAATTGTAATGTATTTACTCTCTGTCTCTATGACACTGGAAGCCATCATATGTAAATTGTCATAACTACCCTTTTACTAGAATAAAAATAACATTGTTTCTATTTTTAAAGGCATTGAAGAAAAAATAATTGTAAATACAATTTTTAAAATGTTTTGCTGTTTTATGCCATACATTACTCAATAATGGGCTATGCTTATGTGCCATGTATATTTTTTAGCAAGGGCTCTATCTGATATTTTTAGAAACAATGGATTCGGCAGTGCTTATTTTAGGAGTCCTTACATTAGCAACTATTTAAAGCCTATAAAAGAAATATCTTCTAATTTTGAGAATTGAATTACAAATCTCTGTAATTATTATAGGACTTCCTAGTGGATAGATAAATTTGCATTTGCAAATAATTTACTATTAAATCATGTAAATTATTCTTATACATTAGTGTTTTTAAGTTTTAACTCTAATTCCTCAGATGGAAATATATTTAAATACAGAAATATTTTCAATAGGGCAAAACCCAGCTCAGGTCAGACTTTTCTGACCTCATTAACCAACAGGTAGACAATAGCCACATACTGTGTAACCAGTCAAAAAGGTACACATGCTAGTATACTAGTATGTATGACTCATTCTATGGAAATAGTAGCCACTTTGGGATAAATAAGAGTAGCAACTATGGTTTAGATTTTCTATCACATTATATGAGAAATTCACTTATAATTTGACATATAAAGTATTCTCCAGAATGTAATTCGATAAGTAATCAATAACTTGATCTATATTACCGTTGCTTAGGAACTAGTTACAGTAATAGCAAGGTAATGAGAGATGCACTACATGTCCTTTGAAAGAATAATGGATAAAGAGGCTTTCTCAGAATTAGTCCCTACACATCTACCACCATCATATCCCACCTATAACAGTTAGTGAGAAAAATGTCATGGACATCAACTCTGACCTCAAAGGTGAGTCAGAATTGGGTGGTGATAGCCTCTGTTATCAGGCTATTGGCAAAGTGGGACAATCCATACACTATACCGATTTACCTTCTAAAGCCCCAAGCTTTTGAATGGTTTTGTTTCATTTGTGTGGTTTGTTTTTAATTAAATCTTTATTGTTCAGATTATTACATTTGTTCCTCTTTTTTCCCCCCATAACTCCCCTCCTCCCAGTTCCCGCCCCACCCTCCGCCCTCACTCCCCACCTACTGTCCTCATCCATAGGTGCACGATTTTTGTCCAGTCTCTTCCCGCATCTCCCACACCCCTTCCCCCCCAAGAATAGTCAGTCCATTCCCTTTCTATGTCCCTGATTCTATTATAATCACCAGTTCATTCTGTTCACCAGATTATTTATTCACTTGATTCTTAGATTCACTTGTTGATAGATGCATATTTGTTGTTCATAATTTGTATCTTTACCTTTCTCTTCTTCTTCCTCTTTTTAAAGGATACCTTTCAGCATTTCATATAATACTGGTTTGGTGGTGATGAACTCCTTTAGCTTTTCCTTATCTGTGAAGCTCTTTATCTGACCTTCAATTCTGAATGATAGCTTTGCTGGATAAAATAATCTTGGTTGTAGGTTCTTGAATGGTTTTAATTGGAGTGGGCTCGTAGGTCAACCATACTTATTTGTAAAAGATACATTCTGTAAAAATTCAAAATTCCCAAATAAAACATATCTATGCACTTTACATAAAAACTAAGTAATTAAATGCCCTAGAGTTTACTTCATTTATTGTTAAGTAAAGTTTTTCTCTTTCTAATCATGTAATATTTATGTAAACCCTCCTGCAGAGGAAAAAAATGCAAAGCAAATACAGTTCCCAAGTGGGGATATGGAGCTATGTTGATTAAGTTAATTCAGCCAATATTGACTTTACAGAGACTAAGTTCAAGGTGAGGTATGATAAAAGGCTGGACATAAATGAGTATGAGACAATCAAGGAAAAGATAGTCAACCCAAATATACAGCAGGATATTAAGTATAATGAAAATTAGTTTTATAGGATTTTTAGGAGGAGCAGAGAGAACTGGGGTATCAAGAAGACAATAAAGAAGCTATTAGTGCCTTCATTTAATTATAAATTAATTTTTACTTATTTGCTTATTCATAGCTTGAATTTCTACTTTGTGCCAGGCACTGATCTAGTCACTGGTGTTTAACTAGGAAATGATGGAGTTCCTGATTTAATGAGATTTCTGTGTTGCCTGTTATTGACATACTAGTATTTGAGGCCATGTGCACGAAATTTAATCCCAAGCAGCTGCCAGCTGCCAGCCGGGTACTCCCTCCCTACCCCAGCCCCCTGCCGCTGCTGCAGACCAGGGCCTCCCTCCCTTCCTCCAGCACCTGCCACCATCAGGTGGGGCCCCCCTCCCTTCCCTCAGCCAGCTTGCCCCCGGGTCAAACTTGCAGAAGAACTCCAGTGGAGGGGACAATTTGCATACTACACTTTTATTATATAGGATGCCTTAAGAATTGGGTGGGATATCAAGAGAGTGATTGAAATGAAACCATTCCAGGCAGTGGGATGTTGCCAGGATCACAGTAAAAAATGGGTGAAAAAATAGGAAATAAGAAGGGAGCTATTTGGTTGAAGTATAATGTACACGTAGGAGTTACTGAGATATGAAATGGGAAGAAAACCCAATTACCATACTGAAAATTATGCTAAGATCAATAGGAAAGCGGTATTTATTGACGGCTTCTGAGGAGAGGAACACGAACAGAATGTGCTTCGGGGAAGATTAAATGTGTAGGAAAAATTAGAGCGATAGGGCCAAAGAGTGAGTGATGCCAGTTAAGAGATCATTTTATAGTCCCAGTGAAAGATAATAAAATATCTGAAATCATATAGTAGATTTAGAGAAATATGATAATTTGAGGTCTTTATAATGTATTTTTTTTTGTCTGAGAGATAGAATTCTATTTCCATTAAACTTCTAGAAACAGAATCACAAAGTAGAAACAGCAGGATCATTTTCCTCATCTCCCTCTCCAAAGGCAATAGGAGAAATTTAAAATCAGCTCAGATTTTAAACTAGTGTGAATATTAACAATGATGTGATGCTCAATATCAGAAACACAAAAGATTGCCACATTAAGCACACTAAGGAAATTCAAACAAAGGAAATTAGGGCTTCTTTAAAAAAAAAGAGAGGTGAAAAATATCAAATGTGATATATCAAATTATAATTATATACATTAAAAAGTATATTTAAAAAAGTAAGTCCTGGGCTTTTTTTCCCAGTTTTGATTTAAATATTTTTAAAATATATTTTATTGACTTTTTACAGAGAGGAAGGGAAAGGGATAGAGAGTTAGAAACATCGATCAGCTGCCTCCTGCACACCCCCTACTGGGGATGTGCCCACAGCCAAGGTACATGCCCTTGATCGGAATCGAACCTGGGACCCTTGAGTCCGCAGGCCGACGCTCTATCCACTGAGCCAAACCAGTTAGGGTGATATTAAATATTTTTATTAAAACCTTAAAAAACATAAACAGTAGAAATATTATTATGAACCCGCATATACCAACCGCTCCACTTCATTAATTATCAACATTTTGTCAATCTACTTTCCAGTTCTCTTTCATTCTTTTTCTATTGCTGGAGTATTTTAATGTAAGTCTGGATTCTTATAATTTCATAAACATATAAGCATGTATCTCTAAAACACAGGAGCACTTATTTCTTAGTAACCACATTGACATGATCACCCTTAAAAAATTATTTCTAAATATAATCTAATTAACTCAGTGCATGTCCACATTTCCCCCACTGTCTCCAAAATCTTGTTACATTTTGTTCAAAGTAGTTCCAAGTAATGCCCACATGCTAAATTTAGTTGATATGTCTCTTGTCATCTTTTAATCTAACAGTTGCCATTCCTTTCTTTTTCATGCCACTTCTTAGTTGAAGAAAGCAGGTTGTTTGTAGAATTTTACACATTCTGGATCTGTCTGGCTGCTTGGTTGTGTTGCCATTTGCTTTATTCATCTATTCCACAAATTATTGGTTTAAAATAATTTGATGTAAAGGTTTAATTCCTTCAGTGCATGATGTTGGAAATTAGGTTTTATGAGTAGTGTTTCATACTTCTATTGCATTCTTTCGGGAGGTGAATAGTCTGATAGTCCCACTTTTATTGAGGCTAAAACAGATGAACAGATTCAGAGGTGATCAGCTTGATAAATCCATTCAAGCATTCTCACTATAAAATCTTTCACTTTATAGTTGTAAAATATACCGATCATTTTCATTATTCCATTAGGAAACTAGAGAGTTGTGATTTTTCTAATCCTATGAATCTCTCTGTATTTACTAGAGTAAAAAATTAATTTGATGAGATTTTGATGGCTGTGAAACTTGGTTCAAAAGGGAAAAGCAAAAAAAAAATATTTAACCCTTGCCAATTTTCAGGCACCATCCATAGCTGACCAATAGTACAGTCATAACCAAGTAAACTAACTTGTAGGGGAATCACTTCAAAAGACCCAATTTCCACTGGCTGAAGATGGGACAATTTGAGCACCAAAATTATATTGACTGCAATAAAATGTTTTCTTTTATATGTGTTGTATGCACACAAACACATACATGGATATGCACATAGAATATTAAATTTCCAAATGATTCATTTCATTTTTGCCATCTTTTTGATAGTTTCTAATTAATTTTAAATTGTGCTCAGACAATAGAGATAATAAAATCTTTACTTTCAGGAATTTATTATGGGGAAATAATTTCATGTTTCTCTTTGATTCTTCAATAGTTGTACTCTTCACAACTTCATACTCATGAAATTCTTAACGCTTTCTTTTCAGCATGAAATTTCTAATGCAGCTTAAATGATGAACTTTTCATATTCAATATAACATCCTAGGTTTTATACAGAATAAATTAAATAAGTGCTGAGCAGTATAGGAGGCATTTCCCAATTTTTTACTCCTATAGGAAATTCTTTTCATATGAATTCACTAATATTAATGATAACAATTACAGATAGTATGGAGAGAAAACATGCTATGTGGCTGCTATTTTTCCAAGTATTAACTACTTAATCCTTATAATTCTATTACAGTGCACACAGGCTGACTCTCAACTGGCCCCAGTGGTCCTACCTCTTTCCTTGAGTGTAGGCAACCTAGAAATTTGCTTCTATCCAGTAGAAGACACAAAATGGTGAATTATTCCTTCAGTGATTAGACTACACAAGATTATAAATTTTATGATTCTAGCAGACTATTTGTTGATGAAGCAGCCATGTTGAAGAGGTCTATGTGGCAAGGCACTGGGGTCAGCCTTTTGCCAACAGTCAGAAACTTAGGACCTCAGTGCAGTAGCCCTCAAGAAAATAAATTCAGCCAACAATCATAGGAGGTTGGAAATGGATCCCTTCCCCAGTTGAGCCTTCAGATGAGACCCAGCCTTAGCTAAAATCTTGATTTTAGCTTCATGAGAAATTCTGAAGCAGAACACTCAACTAAGTTATACCCAGGCTCCTGATACATAGAAATTGTGAATTAATATATATGTATTATTTTAAGCTACTAATTAAGTTGTGGTAATTTATTACACAGCAATGAATAATATACATATTATCACCATTTTGCAAATGAACTAGATGAGGCACAGAAGTTTAAGTACCTTGCCCAATAACACACTGGTAATACAGTGGGGCCTTAACTTATGTGTCCCGACTAACGAGTTTTTCGAGATACGAGCTGTCTCTGGGCTGATTTTTTGCTTTGAGTTGTGAAATAAAATTCGGATTACGAGCCAGCTTCAGATACCCCACCGCTAGTTGGTGCAGCGAACGTCACAGTGAACACCACAACATCAGCCCAGCATCACGTGTCTCACTCATTCACAATTGATTTGACATACGAGTAATTTGAGTTATGAGCTCCATCACGGAACGAATTAAACTCGTAAGTCAAGGCCCCACTGTAAAGTGGTGAAATTGAGACAAAATATATATATATATATATATATATATATATATATATATACATATATATATATATATATATATATATATATATATATATATGTATGTATGTATGTATATGCCTAATGTGCAAATTGTCCCCACAGGAATCCAACCAGGAGACCAATTGCTCGCTATAACGTGCACTGACCACCAGGGGGTGGCGCGGAATGAAGTAAGGTCCCAGCTGGCAGCTGGCAGCTGGGGAAAGAAGGCCCTGGCCAGCAGCCAGCAGCCAACAGCCAGGGAAGGGAGGCCCTGGCTGGCAGCCAGAAGGCCCCAATCAGCCCTGATAGCCAGCCAGGCCTAGGGACCCTACCCATGCACGAATTTTATGCACCGGGCCAATAGTGATAAATAAAGCTAAAGTTTTTCTTACATTAATGTATTATTCTCTGACATACATTTGCCAGAGACAATGTTTGAATGGTGAAGGAAGGCTTTTAAAGCAAAATTTTTTCTGCATATAAAATGCCTTATGCTTAGATGTGAGCATGAAAACAATTCTCAAACATGCATTTTGTGATATTCTGTAACATAATGTACACTTCAAAGCTTTCTTGTACTAAATTCCAGTATAAGTTTTCTGATGTTGAGTAAGGTGTGAATGCTATCTAAATGCCTTCTTACATTTATAGGGTTTCTCACCTGTATGAAATATCTGATGTTGAGTAAGTTGTGAGTGCAGTCTAAAGGGTTTCCTACATTCCTTACATTCATAGGGTTTCTCACCAATATGAATACTCTTATGTTGAGTAAGTTGAGAAAGCAGTCTAAAGGCCTTCCTAGTCCTGGGCTTTTTAATAAAAATGTAGAATAGTGGCTATTAAAGTTGAAATGCCTCTTAAAAGAAATTAATCTGAGTAAGCTTCCTTTTATAAGCATGTGGAAAATATTGGCCTAACAATGACTACCATGAAGATGCAAATCACATGAAAACATCAGTAATAATGTGATTTTTTTTGCTGTTGTTGTTTGTCCTCACCCAAGGATATTTTTTACATTGATTTTTTTCTCAGAGAGTGGAAGGGAAGGACAGGGGGAGAGAGAGAGACATCAATGTGAGAGAGACACATGGATTAATTGCCTCCAGCACACACCCCAACCTGGGCTAGAGATTAAACATGCAACCCAGGTACATGCCCTTGACCAAGAATGGAACCTGCAACCCTTCGGTGGATGTGCCAATGCTCTAACCACTAAGAAACACCAGCCAGGGCAATAATGTGAATTTTTAAAAAATATAATTCATTGCCGAAACCGGTTTGGCTCAGTGGATAGAGCGTCGGCCTGTGGACTGAAAGGTCCCAGGTTCGATTCCGGTCAAGGGCATGTACCTGGGTTGCGGGTACATCCCCAGTAGGAGATGTGCAGGAGGCGGCTGATCGATGTTTCTCTCTCATCGATGTTTCTAACTCTCTATCTCTCTCCCTTCCTCTCTGTAAAAAATCAATAAAATATATAAAAAATATATATATAATTAACATACCATACCATTTATCCATTTAAAGTGTAAATTCTATTGTGTTTGTTATTTTCAAAGTTGTGCCACACTACAATATAATTCCAGAATTTTTTATCACTCCAAAAATAAACTCCATGGCTATTATCAATCTCTCACTCCCCATTCCACTGTCCCTTCAGCCCCTAACCAATACTGATTTCTATGTCATACCTACAGATTTGCTTATTCTGGACATTTCATAAAAATGGAATCATATGACAGAATCTGTTGTCCTTTTGTGTCTGGCTTCTTTCACTTAGCATAGTGTTTTCAAGGCTTATCCATGGTGTAGCACGTTTCAGTACTCTATTCCTTTTCATGGCTGAACATTATTCTATTACATGGATCTACTACATTGTGTTTATCTACTCATCGTTGATGGTATTTGGGTTGTTTTGACTTTCTGGCTGTTATGAGTAATGCTGCTATGAATGTTTGTGTACAAGTTCTTGTGTGGATCTACATTTTCTATTCTATGGGTATATACCTAGGAGTGGGATTGCAGGGTCATATTAAAACTGCATTTAACTCTTTGAGGAGTTGCCATGTTTTCCAAAGCAGCTGCACTATTTTATATTCTTGCCAGCAATGTCTGAGCGTTCCAATGACTCCAAATCCTTGCCAGCACTTGTTATTGTTTGTCCGGTATGTGTATTTTGTCTGCAAATTTAGAAGCATACTTCATGCTGTTTCACACTGTGGCCTATCTAGCTCTTCAGATTATAAAACAGCTACCAGGTCGGTCCCAGAATGCCTTCGAAATCCTTCTCCTCTTTACTGTGAGATTTGGGTCACACATGCAAAAGTAGTATAGACTGTCATTATTCAAAACAAGTTTTGAATGTGAATGTTTGTGTCTCATTGAATAAGCAAAACATGTATCACACCGCTATGAAGCCAGGCCCTGCCAGCCTACCCAGCGGTAGCCAGTTTTGCTCTTCAATATGTATGTCACTAGAAAACTGCATAAGTAATAACTATTAGATTCCCATGCTAAACTGGTGTTCTGACCTTGTTTTGTCATAGGTGGCAGTATGCAGAACCTTAGCAGCTTTCAGATTGGGGAGCTAGGTAAACATTGCTTTCCGTTAAGATCCAGCAGGAAAGTAATAAGGCAGCAATTTCAGATGTCATAGGAGCCAGGAACACATAGGGCGAGGTGCATTTTCTTTACACAGCGAACAATATAAAGGACAGACATTCTTCATCTGCCAGTACACCGAGGAAGGAACAAAAATGGTTTAGCATTGTTTAACGCTCATAAACTGCAACCATAAATCAGCAAATTAGCTAATGATCGCCTCTGGGTAGTGATTCATGATGAAAAACAAATGAGGAAAGGTACTCAAGCATTGCACTTGGTAGCTACTGAAAAATTAAAGTTCCATCTTCATAAAAAAACTGTTTAAGGGATGTTATAAAGGGCTGTGCCCTGGTAGCAGAACAATTACTGCTTCAAATGAGTATGTTTTATAATAAATGCTACCACATCCACTGTGCTTTTCAGTGCTAACTGTTGTAAATGATTCATACTGTTCCCTGGAAGATGCGAGTGTGGGCTCATTTGGGAAAATGCAGGCAATCCTGTCTCAACAGAGTGCATGGAGATAGCGAGTGTTTAATCCATAGTGTCCAGACCAGGGCCACGTCATCAGTCAGGTCCCAGTAAATATTCATTAATGAGGTTGTTTAAGAAATCAGAGGGTAACATTCATCTTTGTAAAGCCAAATTAATCTCCTGAATCTTGTTTCCCCTCTAGATCTACTTTGCCACCTTATTTTAAACACTAGAGGCCTCGGGCACAAATTCGTGCGCCGGGGGGTCCCTTGGCCTGGCCTGTGGGATTGGACCGAAACCAGCTCTCTCTCCGACATACCCCAAGGGGTCCCAGATTGTGAGAGGGCACAGGCCAGGCCGAGGGACCCCCCTGGTGCATGATCAGGGCCAGGTAGGGATGTGGGAGGTTGGCCAGCCAGGAAGGGACTGCAAGAGGGCTCCATGGCTGGACCCCATCAGCAAGCCAACCTACCGGTTGGAGCATCTGCCCCCTGGTGGTCAGTGGATGTTATAGCAACTGGTCCACCGATAGACTGTCTGCCCCTTGGTGGTTAGTGCACATCATAGCGAGCAGTTGAGCGGCCTTAGCATATCATTAGCATGTTATGCTTTGATTGGTTGAACGTCTGACCAGACTACCAGAGAATTAGCATATTAGGCTTTTATTATATAGGATAATGATGAAATTTTAAAAGGTTGAATTATTTTCTGTTGTTAATGTATGCAAGAAATATTTACTGAATATTGTCCACATGCAAAGCACCATTATAGAAAAGAAGGTAAATTTGAAGACATGGAGTCCGCCTTGGACAGGGCTTATAATCTAGTAACCATGCAAAATGACACACAGTGTATTTATTTTGTTACCTATTTTCAGGTTGTTTAAATAGCAGCGAGGCAGAGTACGCTGGAAAAGAAGGCTTAAGCTGAGAGTGGTTGGTTACAGTTACAACCTGTTTAGATGCTTGGTTTACCTTAAAAAATAAGGAAATCACCATTTCTTGTCTTTAAATTTTTTATTGTTGACACTATTACAGGTGTCCCCCATTTCCTCCCCTCGATCCCTCTCCACCAGCCCCACCCTTCACCACATTGTTGTCTGTGTCCATGGGCTATGCATATATGCATATACCATTTATTCTGATTAGTACCTGAAGAGCTCAAATGGCCTGAGATTTTGGAACTTCAATTGTTTTAGGGCTAGAAAGCTACAAATTGAGATTTATTCTGATGAAAGTTGTATTTAACTCTCACAACTTAATTCCACAACATGATAAACACATATGATGAAGATGGCCCCCAGCGGTCCCAGAGGCCTGCTGTTCAGGCTGCATGTGTCCATTTCTCTTCATAGAGATCATTTTCTGTGTGATCAGGGAATGAAACGTGGGAACTTAGACAGAGCTCCGCCCCCAGAGTAGCCAGGTAAGAATTTATTTCTCCTGGGTTTAAACCTGAGTTTAATGAGCTCAACTGGGCTGCTGCCGCTGAGGATTCACGATGAAATGAGCTGGAGCAGAAGCTCGAATCATACCCACAATCTCCTTGTGCCATCACAAATGCCACTTGGGATGAGAAGGTGACTTCTCCCTCTGTCTCAGTGGGCACCCATACTTGTTTTGCCCCCCTTGCTGCCCAGGACTTCTAAGAGCAAGCCAGCTTAGCATAAGCTAGTTAGAATCAGCTTGTATTATTTATTATTATCTATTGGCATCTTCTTGTTGCACTGAACTGAAAATTACATTGAACTGAAAATTATATTGTAAAACTTTTTTAAAAGTGCTTTGAAAATGGCCCTTTGTTTTTATTCATGTAAATTGTTTTTATTTTTGTGTTCTTGCCCTAGGAATAACTGAGGACAAATACTACTTTATAAAGATTTCCTCAAAAGCTAAATATATTATTTAACTGAAAATATTTTTATAACAATTAATGCACAAACAATTTGTGGAAGTTTCATTCTAAAATAAATACTCAAATGGGGAAAGACACAGCAGAACCAGAAGCACTCTTCATGAACTTCTCTTGCGCTCTGTGTTTCCTTATCATCCATTCCTATTTCCTCCTTTCAGTATCCGTGTGATAGTCTCTTCTTTCAGGCAGCGTGTGTTTCTTTTTCATCTAAGGTTATGCAAACACCTGTGTTCTAGACCTTCCACCGACTTTCAATAACTTATTAACACATTAATTTTCCCACATTCTCTTCACATTACCTTTTTACTTACTTCTTTTTACTCTACAGATCATTTCAATTTCACTATTATAATAAAACCAAACATAAAGTTAAAGAAAAAAGTCTTGAAAGTTTATCCACTCGTCAAATCTCATAGAAAAAAATAAATAACAAAGCCAGATATTTAAACTAAGTCAATTATGAACCCTATACACTTGACTATTAAACACTTTTGCTTCCTTGGATATTGGCCTGAGGCTCTATCTATTCATCCACCTACCCATCTCTTCAGTTGTTCATTCTCTCACAAATATTTATTATTTACTGGTTTGCTACTAACCATGCCCTCGCTAGGCACAAGGTAGTCCATGCAGAGCAACTAGAAACACCCATGAAGGAGAGTGAGGTGACAGAGAAATAACAGAGATAATCACAGAAATAAATACATAACTACAAGTTATAACCCAATTCCTATGCAATAAAAGTAGATATTGCCACGCAATTATGTAAGATGAGTGACTATTTTAGATTGGAAGTTCAGAGAAGCTTTTTTCTTTTTCTGAGGAAATGGTTTTAAGACGAGATCTGAAGGATATGAAAAATTAGCCAATTATAGGAAGGGGAGCAACATTTCAGCCAAAGGAAAAGCATCTGTAAAACCCCTCAGGTGTGCAAAGGGTTGCCCTATTAAAGGAAACCTGTAGTTACTGAAGCATTGTAAGCCTGGAGAAGAGTGGGAAATGACTCAGGACAGGTGGGCAGGGCTAACTTAGCCACTTTTGCTCAAGTTGAGTATATTTTTACACTTATGCAGTAAAAAATCTTTGAACTTTAAGCAAGAGAATATATGAGCACATTTGGATTTTTGAAAGATCACCTACATAACACACTACTCCTGATACTTCTTTAAAGATACTTTTTTATCATTGTCAGTATTACAGATGTCTCCCATTTTATCCCTTTTCATCCCCCGCCACCCAACCCCCACCTCACCCGAGGCTTTCTCCGCACTACTGTCTGTGTCTATGGGTTATGCATATATGCATATATGATCTTTGCTTAATCTCTTCCCATCATCTACCTCCCTCCCCACTGATATCTGTTATTCTGTTCCATGCATCCAAGCTTTCATGAAAGATTTTGTCTTGAGGTATTTCACTGGGAGCTGGCAGGCTAAGGCTTCAGTCAACTTATCTGTGTGACACTGGGCAAATCACTTAACCTCTCTCGTTTCAGTCTCCATGTCTTGTAAGTGGAAGTAATTCCTACCTCATAGGGTTGTTTTGGGGATCAATTATATATAATTTCTGTAGAGCATCTAAAATTCTTGAAGAAGGTGCTAAGTTAATACAAAATAATATCTATTATAAAGTTGGTTTATTTGTTGTTTTTTTAAAAAATCACTTAATTGCAGTATATAAAATGAATTGGGATTAAGCAAGTGAAGAAGTAGAGACCAGTTATGCATCCATTATGTTAGTCCAAGTGAAAGATGGAAGTAGACTGGCTTGCTGTGGTGGTGATGCAGATGGAGAAAATAGCAGGAGTCTGGTATATGTCTATTTACAGGGAATCACAGGAGCCTGAATAAGTCACAAATCATTCTGGGCTTCAGGGTCTCCTTTATATCTTTCCTGGATTCTACACAATGTACAAGTTGAAGAAATAGAATTTAAAGAGCTTTGATTTCTTAGAAGAGACAGTAAGTATTCTGACAATGGTATATATATATATATATATATATATATATATATATATATTGAGGTAAATTTTATATGGAGTATTTCCAAAGTACATGAACTAATACTAAGAGTAATAGAAAATTGCCATGCCCTTTGTTTATAAAAGAGTTAGTGATAGGATGATAGCCTTTTTAAATTTTTTTTTGTATTTCTGATTTAGGCACTAATCTATAATAATAAAAGCATAATATGCAAATCGACCAAACAGCCAAATAGCAGAATGACTGTCCAGATGACCATACTAAGACACCCACTGGCGCCAGGCCAGCCAAGGCAGGTGCAATGCGATTAGTCGGGGGCCTTGCCATCGCCCCATGATCTCCCTGCAGAGGGAGGCCCAGGCCACTGGCCGGTGGAGCAATCAACTGGGGGGCTCCACAATTTCCCCAAAGAGGGAGGCCCAGACCACCTGGAAGGTGGGTGGGGCCTCCCTCTGTGGGGTGATCGATCTTGGGGCTCCTGGACTGTGATAGGGCACAGACTGGGCTGAGGGACCCTCCCCCACCCAAAGTGCATGAATTTTATGCACTGGGCCTCTAGTCAAATATAAATGTAACATGGATTTTTTAAGTTTGAATAATTCAGAAATTAAGATTTACATAATATGTCTTCTCCAAAGAGGACATACAGATGGCCAGTAGACATATGAAAAAAATGCTCAAATGCTAATCATCAGAGAAATGCAAATTAAAACTACAATGAGATTATCACTTCACACTTGTCAGATGGGTGTCTTCAATAAATCAATAAACAAGTGTTGGTGAGGATGTGAAGAAAAAGAAACCCTAATGAATTCTTGGTGGGAATGCAAATTGTTGCAGCCACTGTTGAAAGCAGTATGGAGTTACCTCAAAAAATTAAAAATGGAACTGCTTTATGACCCTGTGATTCCACTTCTGGGAATATATCTGAAGATACCCAAATCATTAATTCGAAAGAATATATGCACCCCTATGTTCCTTGCAGTGTTATTTACATAGCCCAGGTTTGGAAACAGCCCAAGTGCCCATCAGTAGATGAGTTGACAAAAAAGATGTGGTACATTTAAACCATAGAATACTACTTGGCCATGGATAGACCTGGAGAATATTATGCTAAGTGAAATGGCCAGTCAGACAAAGACAAGTACCATATTATTTCACTTAGCTGTCAGAGGGGAGGAGGGTTATAGGGCTATAAAGGGATTAAGCAAAAAAAGTAAAAGAAAAGAAAAAAGAAAAGAAACACCAAAACCTCATAGACACAAACAACAGTATGGTGATATGATATAGGGAAAGGGGGTGGGGGACGGTAGAAGAGGATATAGTGGGGGAAAACGGTAATAGAAGGAGACTTGACTTGGAGTGGTCAATATAAATATACAAATACACACAATACAATATACAAATAATTTATTACAAAATTGTACACCTGAAACCTATATAATTTTATTAACTGTCACCCTAATAAATACAATAAAAATTTACATAATATGTTTCAAAACATAAGGTTTTTAGAACAAAGTTGGGTGCATCCCCAATTTTTAACTTCATAACACTTGTTATATATATAAAGTATTTCGTGTCAACACTGAACCAATGTATACCATCTATCATTAAATCCCATGGAAGAGTCCACATGCAGGTGGAACTAATTTGATCAAATTAGTGTGCTTGTTTTGTGCCTTTTCCAGATTGTTCTTTCCTTTTCTTAGTTCTGAAGAACAGTGTGCTATGTTTAAATTCTTTCTGACTCTTACATTTACTTGTCCCAGAAGAGGATCTTTTGTCATTGCCCATGGAGATTAATGGGTGTTCTCAGTTGTATATTTTCCCTTCTTGGTGAGCTAAAGGGGCATCTACTTCATACAATTCCTATAGGTCTCCAGGTTCTTCACCCTATTTCTGGTTTGAGTGGTAGGTAGGTACTATAGTTTCCAGAACTGTTGTTGAATGAGGTTTGTTCATAGAAATTGGTCAGAATGGATTTTCCTGTACCTCAGGCAGTAGTCTGCTGCAAGCTGTCAGTTAGTTGTCTCTACAAAAAAAAAAAAAAGCACACAAGTGGTAACTAGTCACTGACTCTGTTTCTATATGGTTCCAGTGCTGAGGGAAATGGCAGGTGGCTTTTTGGCCCTTGTAATCTTTGAGTCAGGAGCCATTCCTGGTGTGTGGTCTCTCCTCACCTGTTCCCACCAATCAAAAAGGGGAAACAGAGCAGGAATATTCACTCTTAAAGAAAATGTTTGAACGTTTCTGTCCTACACTAAAGCTGGTGGCTTTTTATTTCATAATTATGGATCTGTTTCCTTTGATTTTTTCTATTTTATTGTGACCCTTTCCTCCACCAAAACATTAGCTAACTCGTGTATAGCCATTTGTACCTAAGAAAGAGTGGTCTCCAGAATATAAAAGTGCTGACAACAGAGGCAGAAAAGCATGAGGAATCCTTTGTTAAAATTATATCTCACATATTTCCTATTATTTCAGTACCTGCTGACCCATGGAACAATAAGGTTCCATTCAAATACTAATGGTTTGTCTTTAGTTAGTGTTAGAATAAAACATGTTCTGGTTTAGAGTTATATTTTTGCTGATATTTAAAAGTTAACAATTAGTATTAGCATATCCAATGATACATACAAGTTTAAAAAATATGAAACTAGCTTTAAGTGGAGTCTGAAACCTATATAATTTTATTAACTGTCTCCCTTAAATATACAATAAAAAATTTACATATGTTTCAAAACATAAGCCTTTTAGAACAAAGTTGGGTGCATCCCCAATTTTTAACTTCATAACACTTGTAATATATATATAAAGTATTTCGTGTCAACACTGACCCAGTCTATACCATCTATCATTAATCCCCATGGAAAAGTCCACATGTAAGGGAAATCTGGGAATGTATATGGAATACATACATTTAGGGTTAAATCCAGAATGATACTCTACATCTAGTTTCTGTAGTGCACCTTATAATGCATTAGAGATCTTCTTAACATTCTTTATACCCCCAGTCTAGAGGATGTGCCATGGTTGAATAAATTCTGCTACTACTGCTCAATAGATAAATTCTTAAACTTCAAATAATTTATGTTTAATATATAAATGTCTAAAGAAAAATACTATTCTATATGCATAATATGATAGAAGAATTGTAAGCCTCTTGTCAACACCAACTAATTGGAGTATAAATACTTTGGTGTCCTAAATCTAATAGGGTGGTTATGGCTTGCTTAACCTTCAGTGCTATTAATCTATTGTATGTATGTGTGTATATGTGCTAGTCCATCTTGAATTTCTATCTAAGTGGTGTAACACTAAATATAGCCACAGCATCATTACTTTTAGCCAATTGACACTTCATCCTTACTAAATAATTGAAGAGAGGTCATAGACATCCATTTTATTTCTCTAGTTAGTTATAGCACTGTTGTTTGAATACAAATTAGCTTCATCTGTTGCAAATAACACAAGGCAGTCATGGGATTTTTCACACTGCAAGCACATTTTTCTTGTTTATTGGAAGCATTAAAAATAAGTCCCACCTAATTTTGTGAGTAGATAGATAATGCAATATGAAAATTTTCATTAAGTAAAAAAATAACAAGCAGGCTGCCTGTTCTTCATGTAATTTAGTCAGTGTTTTAGGTCCATTTAATGATGCATGTGTCTTTCATGTGAAAAAAACACTAAACTTGACTTATATGGAGTCTGTGTATAAGAATGTTTATTGACTACAACAACTAAGGTTTCTGTTTTGGCTACCCAAACAGCCACATAGAGAGGAGATGAGTCCAGAGTAGTTTGAATTGCCACTTTGTGTCCAACAAAATGATGGCAAAGAAGAGACCATGCTAGTTGATGTTTATTGAACAGACACATAAATCCCGTAATCATCTCTGATTCCATGTGGCAGAGAGTGAAAAGAAAACCTAGACTGAGAATCAGAACACATTATCATTCCAGCTCTACTTCTCCTGAGTTAGAGGTGACCTTACCTGTAGCACTTAATCCTTTGTGAACCTCAGGATTATCACGTTAAAAACTAAGGAACACAGTTTGACATCAGTGGTTTATTAAGTTGCCCAAAATCAATCTTTGTTATCCTGGGGAAACTTCCCTAAGTTTAAAAATAATAAAAATAAACAACATCTCAATATGTGCTTAAAAGGCTGAAGAAATGAATGAAGGTCATTAGATTTGCAAAAATGACTAATTCATCGATAAAGCTGCAGCATATTCTTAATTTTCTTAGTACCTTAACTTTTCCTACTGGAATTTGGAGTCTATATAGATAATTTGCAGTGACTGACACAGTACACTTAAGTCTATGCTCTTGTAATCTGGAAATTAAGGCAATACAATATTGTTTTAAGTGAGTGAACCAAATCCCCTCAAAGGTTTAGAAAAACACAATGTACATTCTATGTTGAAATAATAGATGCTTGTCTTTCTGCATTACCCTGTACTATTCAGAGCTTTTTCATATTCATTATCTCAGTAGATCCTGGCAATGACACTGTGAGATGGCTCCAGTTTACAGCACTAGCTCTATGCCATGGATTAGAGAAAGGCACCACTGTGACTAAGGAGCTATGTCCAAGGTTCACATACCACAACTGCTTTGTAAAATACCCCTGACACTCAACTCTTCTTACACCTCACTGCTATTCAATTAAAACACATTTTATGAGAAACATTCCATAAAGCATTACTATGTTGGCATTGTTATTGATGGAAGTGGAGTTCTTGCTGCTGCAAGGAAATGAATTTCCTGGAAATTTTGTGGAAAGCTTTATTGATGATGTAAAATTAAAGGGGTTCCCCTCGAAGGTCCCATATCTGTCCAAATTGTCATGGAAGAAGTCCAACCTTGTCTTCAGCAAAGGCAACTGCCCATAGTTTCTGCTCCATATTAAAGTCCAGTCCAGTTAAGCATCCTTCTAGTTTAGCTGTGTTTCCAGCTGCAGTCCATTGTGTGTGGGGTTTGCAGGACCAGGGCCATGCAGCTGCATAAGGCCACATGGCTATGGAGAGAGAATAGGCGAGTGCACAGGCAAGTGTGGATTATGGAGCAAGAGAGAGCAAGAGCAAGAGAACAAACAAGAGAGGGGATTTTAAGCAGGAGCTTCTTCAAACTGACCGATTCATTTTCAAGATTTAGCAAGCTCCTGACAGGCAAGCACCTCCTTTGCGTCACCCCAACTCCTATTGCACACATACATATCTCCCTCTTCTCCCCGCAACAGCCAGTACCGGATAGGGGAAGAAAGGGATACTAATTCCCTTAGAGGTACAGTGCTGTATGAGGTTGTAGCTTCCTGGTGAAGCAAACAGGCTTTTGCTTCCCAGCTGAATATGCTCAACAATATCTTTACCTTTTATTAATATTAACTAGCTAATTACAACGATAACAGCGCAAGAACAGTTTTTAAGGAACCCTCTGCAACTGATCAGTCTGAAGTTGTCATCTCCATCTGCATTATCAAAATGTCAACTGTAGATTTTGGATGTATGTCTTCAGACTTAAGAGCTCCAAAATTCAAATTGAAAGGGCGAGTCATCGCGGGGCCTACATGGGCCGGCCGCCAGGCCCCATGAGGCACAGCCTGACCACACTGCCGGCGGCCTCAGGCACCAACTCCCCAGCCCACAGCGGGAGCCCGGCGCAGGCTGCCACCCGCCCGCCGCCCCCGGACCGGACCCACGCAGCAGCGGCGGCGGGGCGCGTGCCCTCGCCTGAGGAAATGGAGGAGGAGGCGATCGCCGGCGCCCCCAGGGATGAGACGGAGGATGTGGACTTCCTGTCTGGGCTGGAACTGGTCGATCTGCTGGACCCCCGGCAACCAGACTGGCCCCTGGAGCCCGGGCTCAGCTCGCCCTTGGGGGGGCGAGGACTGCGCCCTCCATCTTGCCCTGGGTCCTCCATTTTTGGGCAGAGCCATGTGCTCGGCGGGGGCTTCTTCCCGGAGGCCCAGGCCTCTGCGGGCCCACAGTCCCCTCCCCTGCCCTTACTATAAAACCCACAATCCCATCAGGCCTCGCTCTCTCTCGGCCACTGGGCTACCGTTGCATCGGTGAGTGTGGTCGGGGAGCCGAACTAGTTTGAAATGAAGGACTCTTTGCTTTTGCATCGGACTCGCTGGCTCCCTGTGGGTTCTTGGGAATCTTGAAATCTGGGCACAACACAAATGATGAATCTTAAGCTTTTCTCACTTTTCTAATCAACTTGGCAAGTTTAAAAAAATCTGATGAGAGTAAAATCTGTGATCGCTAAAGTGTCATTCTTTTTTTTTTTTTTTTTTTAAATATATTTTATTGATTTTTTACAGAGAGGAAGGGAGAGAGATAGAGAGTTAGAAACATCGATGAGAGAGAAACATCGATCAGCTGCCTCCTGCACATCTCCTACCGGGGATGTGCACGCAACCCAGGTACATGCCCTTGACCGGAATCGAACCCGGGACCTCTCAGTCCACAGGCCGACGCTCTATCCACTGAGCCAAACCGGTCTCGGCTAAAGTGTCATTCTTGAAAAAAAGAATTCAAGTTCCAGGCCCTAAGAAGTGCACTTTGCATTCTGTTGCTTTGCTCATTATGGATACTTCATGTTTGACAGCAAGGAAGGAAGACTGAAAGAAAGAGGGAGATCAATAGATAGGGGAAGAATGAAGGAAAAAAATGAATTTAATAATATTTAAATTCTCTATCAACAAATCACATGCTTATTATTTTAAAAATGTATAATACAAGTTTCAATAAACCTTGTAATAAGTAAATATGATTCAAATTTATAAGTAAACATAAAATAGAATTACAATTTTTCTATTAAATTATCTTTTTTACAAAAAAAGATGCCTATGCATTGATTTAATCGACCAGATTTATTCTTTTATTTATTCTCATCCAAGAATATTTTTCCATTGATTTTTAGTGAGAGTGGAAGGGAAGGGGAGAGACAGAAACATCAATCTGAGAGAGTCACATCAATTGGTTGCCTTCCGCATATGCCCTGACCAAGGCCAGGATCAAGCCTGCAACCGAGGTACCTGCCCTTGACCAGAATCGATCCCATGACCCTTCCAGTCCATGAGCGACATGACACTCTATTCACTGAGCCACACGACACTCTATTCACTATTCAACTAGGGCTGGCCTTATTTTCAATATACCTGTCCTAAAGAGAAGAATGAATGGTCAACTACTAAAATTATAAGTAGGCAACCAAGTCTCTACCTTATGATTTTCATCTGCTAAGGATGCTGATGCAGTGACATATTTGCATTTACTTAGCAACAAACATTAAAAAGGCAAATACAATAGATGCCCTTAAACCAAAAGGAATTAACTTTTGAGAATGTTTTTGGTTGCAATTATAATAAAGAAAATTAAAATGGAATCAGAACTACCAAAGGTGAAAACATACATCCTCTCTGCTGTTAATTAGTTTTTTATGATGCTAAGTGATTACATTTGCATGTTTACCTCATTATGTAGTTCATTGTATCTTATATTTCATATCCTGCATAAATGCATGTTTTTATTTTTAAATAACAATAATGAAAACAGAATTTGGGTTCCAAAAATAAGGAAAGTATATTTAGCCACACAAAAATAGTTCTCTTTATTTAACTCTACCTTAAGAGCATTTCTTTTCTCAAAGCTATCCTGTTTACTAATATATCCAGAAATAATATGAATGGTTAAATAAAAACAAAAGTACTAGGTGAAATCTTGTTTGCATGGAAACTGTTCAAAACATTTACCAACAGATATAGGTCAGGTCACCAGTATTTATCAGATGCTATTCTATTTTTATGTCCATGTGGAGAGTCAAAGTCTTATTGTTATTTAGAAACATTGTAACAGTCATTTGAAAAAAAGGTTTAAATGAAGGGTAGAGGAAAGGGAGGTGGAAGAGAAAGAAAAATGGAGAGAGGAAGGAAGGGATAAAGGGAGCGAAAGAGTCTTTTTCAAATTTTAAAGAAATAGAGATTTGCTCAGGGATATTGTTTTTTGTTTTGTTTTTTGTTTTTGTTTTTTTCAAAAAGTCCCAGAAATATATTTTATTGGTGAGAAACTGGGAACAAATTCAGTGTAACTGTTACAGACGGGAAGAGGTCCTCATCTCCACCTGTTGCTCATGGGAGTGGACTTCTTGTGACATCCCCAGAAAAAGAAGTTTCTGAGACTCTCAGAGGAGAACTAGTGATGTTTATTTGTGAGGAATTAAACCTGAGTTTCATTTGGAAGACATTTGGTCATGAGTTAGAACATTCCTTCCAGTCCATCAGTCCTTTGCATGTGGGCTCTGCAGGGTCACCTGGCTATGGAAGAAGCACAGGCAAATGCAAGGAAGCAGGAATGACAGAGCCCCATAAGCCACGTGCCATAAAAGAAAGCCGAGAGCAAATTCCTTTGTTTAGGGGATTACGTATTCCCAATTTTCGTGGCTTCCAGTGGCTACTCCCATTCTGGCCAATGATCTCTGCTACCAGGTGTGACTGACTGACACCTTTCCTAGTCACCCCAGCTTCACTGCACATGCATCTATCTCCCCTTTGTTGGGCCCTTTCGACAAGTGATGTGCAGGGAGTGGGTCGGTAGATCCATGAGGAATGTGAAATTGCAGCTTCCTGGTGAAGCTTCCCAAATGACATGCCTATAATGTCTGGCCTTCCCTTTGCTCCTTTCCTGTTATTAATAAGCTAATGATAGCGGTATCAGAATCATAGTATTTTTCACAACAACATGTCTGGAGCTTTCTTGCCCTTGGAAAAGCTTTTCAAGTCATTAAAGCCTGTCTTATCCAACTACCTGAAAATGATGAATGAAGGAGAAGTATATGCTGGGGTTTCATTTAATTTGTATCTGGAAGGAATGTTCTAGCTCATGACCAAATGTCTTCCAAATAAACACCAGGTTGATTGATGTGATGCAATCTAAAACAGAAGGTTTTCTTGAATTGGGAATATCTGATAGAAGCTGAACATATGGTATTATATAGGAAAAGAAACTCTTCCAGAATGTGTGAATGAAATAGCATTTTCAAAGCTATTTCAAAAATATTACATTTTGTAGATGTTAGCAATTGCCATGCCTAAAATTTAATCAACAGCAAGTGCTTTTGAAAAGACTCCAGGACAAAGAATGTAGGTAATGTGAAAAATGTCACTCAGGCCAAAAAGCATTGCTAACAAATTGTCATTACTCTGTACTACAGGCATCATTCATACCAATGTCAATAATAGCTCCACAAACTGTAATTTTATAGATATAAAAAGATATCTAATGTAAACAGCCTGCCCATTTTTCCCTTTGAACATCTATTCTGGTAAATCCATTGAAATATTAAAAAAGAGAAGATGCTTTATAGGAAAGTTGCAATAAAAAAAAGAATTTATAAAATTGTAATTATTGTGTATATTTGAGAATCAGTGTAAACTTCATATGCCTGATCTAGATATTTATAATCTATTGAGATGTTTATAAAATTTAATTTCAACTTACTATTTTCTACTTTTAAAATACTATTAATTTTAATTTACCATTTTTGCAAAGGGGGTGATGGGGACGAAAAGAGACTGCTTGGAGTAGTGGGCCCATGATGCAGTGTGCAGATGATGGTTTTGTTGAAACCTGTATGGTTTTGCAAACCAATGTCACCCCAATAAACTCAATTAAAAATCAATTTTCATTTTAAAGATAAATCTCACTTTCAAAAGCACTTAGGAATTATATTCTTTGCTATAGACTTAAAATAAAAAAAATTAAGATTCAATCATACAAGCCTCATTTAGACACAAAAGGCTTTGAGACACCCATTTCACAGGTCTCTTATGTTCCAAATACACATGGGTCAGTAGCAGCCAGATCATGACTGACATTCAATCAGTCATTTATCTTTCTCCATTTGGACCATTGTTAAGGACTTGAACTATCAATCAGTGGGCTCTAATCCCTAAAATAAGTGCTGAACATGACTCTTCACAGTTTAGAATAGGCTTTTACAAACATTTTCCCCTGTGCTCCAACCAGAAATCCTTTGAGATAAGTATTCTAATAATCCAGTTTGAGGGAAATAAAATCAGGGCTTTCCCAAGGCAGAAATGGCAGCCGAATTCAGCTTTCTGATGTCAAAAGGCAGCCTTTATTTACTGTATCATATTTTAATACTTTTGAAGCTATTAGTACTTGAGGGTTTGAGACACACACAAAAGACAAGAGGGAAGAGACTTTTAAATAAGAATATATGCAAGCCACACTCTAAATCATGATTTAAGTGGCCTCATTCCTAAAACTAGCCCTGAATGAAATAGCTGTTCCTTATAATATTTAGAAATTATTTAGAATAATTAATACTTCACCTTATTAGTGTACATATACCTTCACTTCATATAATGACTTAATACCCCTAATTATGCTTAGAGTATGTTTATAGTTTATTATGGTTAAAATTGCTCTTGGAAATTGTTATGTAAAATTTTCACTTAATTCTATATTGGCATATTTTAAGTAGCTAGATAATTTCATTTCTTTGTCAATAAGGAATTATTTTATTAATGTACTCATAGTACCACTAAAAGATTTAAGATGTTTGAGAAATTATAAACCTATTGACCATATTTTGCATATTTAATGTAAACTGAACATATTAATCAAATTCATGAAAATCAGGAAGCTCCCAAATTTAATTAAATTATATAATAAGGTCTTGTATTAATCGGTTGCTTGGAATTCATTTTTTCACTGTAAAATAATCTTATAAATATTTACTAGTATATCAGGATACCATCAAAAAGTCTCTTCAGTCACAGTACAGATGAAGGAAACACAGTACATAACTGAAATATATGTTTTACAAATTAAAAGTAAGGATACATTATAAACCCTAATGTATACAACACACACACACACACAGTTTTCTTTTTGTGGCCTTCAGGAATTGTGCAATTAGTGATTAGTTAAGTATAAGTAGGTATATCACTTTAGTAAGATATTGATAATAAGCCAACTATTCAATAATCCTCCAGAATTAAAACTACAAAAATGTATTGCCAAATATCCTTTAAAGCTAAGAATTCCTTTGGTATAGAAATTACTGAGCATGTCTTTTAAAGGCTTAAGGAGCCTTAATGCTAATAACAGACTTACGAACTTTGAAAAGAAGAAAATCATTGAGCCTCTGACTTATTATGTTCAATGCATTTTTAAGTGTGTAAAGAAAAAAAAAGCATCTGATCTAACTACAACTTTTCTAAAATACTGAGATATTTTTCACATTTTAACATCTCTAGAAAAGAGGTATTGCTAGAGTCAAACATTTAGCTAGGGGCATTTTATTTTTCTTAAGTATATAAAACAATGACTTATCTTAAAACCACCATCTATAGTAATCTATAATAATAAAAGTATAATATGCTAATTATACCGGACATCCTTCCGGACAAAGCCGGGGCTATGAGGGAAGCCTTGTTCCCAGGTACCTGCTGGCAGCCTGGGGAAGGACAGATCTGAGATCATGTGGCTAGATGCTAGAGAAAAACACCTCTTGAACTTTTAGCTCTCAGTATATCATTCATGTACTTCACTCAGGACTGGCCCTAAACAGGAAATACAGAAACTAACCACTCAGAACCTGACTAGGCTGAGGATGAACCCACATTCCTTTATCCTAAGAATTGGCTCCACCCGCATCAATATACCCTTGAGCTTCTTGTTTTATCTGCTTCAAAAATTTAATTAGAGAGGACATGAAAAGTGTGGTTTCACATTGCAATTACCTCTTTGCCTTCAAGCTTCTCAAGATGTTATCTATATGTAGTGTGAACTTGTCTGTTTTTTCAACTTATTGCAGAGTAGATTCAGAGTAGAAGTCAACTTCGGTAGGAATTAGAAGAAATTCCCTTTCAACTTTTCTGGCACATTTATGAGTGGGCATAGGAAATAAGAGATAAAAACAGATTTTGATATTTTGGCTCCCAATCTCTGTGTTGCCTTCCAATGCAGCTTATCCAGTCACAGTACCTCTTGTTCTGGATGAACTCTGCGTAAGGTCTCAGACTCTGGGTCCATGTTTGCCCTGACCATTTTTACTGCACTAAATAGTGAATAACCAGTTTTACAATGATGCATGGCTATGGACTCATATGAAAACGATTTGGTACATGAGTTTATGGGGGCCATTTTACTTTACTTCTGGCCTTAACATCTGATATAATCACGTAACTTTGTTTTCCACAGTGCTTAATAGACATGTAGATAAATAGTTTTAATAAATATTATTATATAATTACTTTGTTTTCTTTTATTAGATCATTTTGATTTCTAAACTTCTTGGGTTTCTGTTTCTTGTTTGAGTTTATTTTTCAAAGTAAAGTCAATGAAAAATAGGACTGCTTAAAATCCTCAATCCTCAGTACACACACACACACACACACACATAATCAGTGTTATATTAACAAATATTACCAAATTAATGTGAATAGAGAATAGCCCTATAGAGCTCTCTGGATTCAAAGACTAAATAAAATTTTCAACAATCATTTTACTTGAAGTTAATGTTTTCCAGGATAAATTAATAATCCTAACCTAATTGAATACTAATGAATATAAGTGTTTTCAACACTTACAACCTAAGGTACATTCATTTATTCAGCAAACATTTGTGAAGCATCACCTATGTGCCAGGTATATAAATAATACAACTGTAAATAAAATTATATGGAACAAATGGAAGATAGTAACAATGTACAAATATACATTTAAAAAAAAATGGCCTCTGACATCAAAGGTCTCTAGGTAGACAAGGAGGATCACTGGGATAAGAGCTGTAACACAGGCACATCAAAGGGGCAAGGGGCAGAGTGGACTAGAGGGATGAACTGAAATGTGGAAATGGGTACATCCTAGCCACCTGGGGGCCACAGACACAGAAGAAAGAACCTTTGAGCTAAGACTTGAAGTATTAATAAACACTGTAGTGAGTTAATCATCACATAAGATGAGCTCTTGATATTTTGTCAAATGCTAGGCTAATAAGGAAATGAAAGAAAACTGATAATCAAACATACAAATAGAAATAATATATAATAATCCCCCATTGTTCTCCCAGCCTGTAACCCTCTTTGCTAATCTGAACCTAACATTCAGGTCTTAATCCTGAAGTCACCTCAGCAGAGAAACCTTAGTTCACACCCAAATCTATATTTGGTCCTTTTTTTATCCTCTCTTAACATACCTCGCAGTTTCCCTTTATAGCCTTTATTAAAATTTGTAATTAGATGTTGTGTGTGTGCTTATTTGTGCACACGTCCTCGCTAGACCAAGGACCAGATTGCTAAATCGGATCCATTGGTCAGGGTTTATATACCCAGCATGAAGGATATAGATAATCCAGAGACTCTGGTAAAGGGCAGAGGGTTCTGGAGCATCACAAGCATCTCCCAGGTTCTTCCGTCCTACATCAGGAATATCCCAGAATACCCATGTCTCGGTGTGAGGTCCTCATAGTTACCTTCCAAAACAAAGGAGCATTAATTTATGCAATATCCCCATTTTATATCAGCTGTGGGCGGAACCGTGCCTCCCTTGAACTTCATATGTTAAAGCCCTAACCCCCGATGTGATGGCCTTTGGAGATGGTGCCTTTGCGAGGAACATCCTTATCTCTTTCTCTTCTGTACTTGGAATTTTTGCTAGTGCCTCCCCTTGGCCTAACCAAGAGAAAGCCAGGTGGCAAGAGAACCTAAGTGACATAGCCTATGGAGGTCAGCCTCCTGGGGCACAGAGCATAGTGGATCAGGCAAAATAAGGGAAATAGGAAGGCAAACAGGAATTAACCCTCAGAAACACCCCTAAAATGCCACAATTCTTTATTTGAAGATCAGGGCCAAGGTCTGAAAATAAGGAACATTTGGAAAATGAGCAGAATATATTTGGGGATGGGGCTTCTTTCTTTCTTCTGTCTTTTTACTTTGTTTTATCAGGTGAAGGATATCCTGTCTCCTATTTTTGGAAGGGTGAGAAATGTTTTTAGTGGTTTCAACCTAATGTAGCACTGTGTTTTTAAAATATTATTTACAATCAATTTCATAGTGCTTATTATGCGGCTTGGAGCTGCTTTAAAAATTTTTATACAGACTGACCTATTCATATAAACTATTTACAGTGATGTGAAACAGACGCTTTTCTCATCAGCCTCATTCAGTATCTGAGCACCAAGACCCAAAGAAGTGAAGTCTCATGATCCAGTTCACCCAGACAATAAAAGGTGCTGGAGCCACCATCTTTCCCGGGCTCTTGGGCTCTAGAGTCTGAACTCTTAGCAGCTACAATGTGCCACCTTTTTTATGGGGACTTGTTACAGAACCAAATTCCCAGTACACATGTTAATAAATTAGAGATGGTGATTGTTTCCCCATAAATTTTCACAATCCTCTCAACTATATGAACTTATTATAAGACCTTTAGAGAAGACACATCCTCTACTCACTGTCAAACCTACTAAGAAAACTGTTTAAGATGATTTTGGTGTAAGTACACACAGTTTGGGGTGTTCTTTGCCAGAACTGGAGATGTAGAAGTTCATTGCAAACAGTAAAGTGGGATCTGATACAGAATGATGGCAGCTATTAATGCGAACAAATCCAGCAGGTATATCATCAACCCCAAAGACTCAGAATGAGTTTCCCAATATGGAAACCCTATTTTAAGCTGATTCATTTTCTTTCATAAAAAAAAGAAAGTATATGAATTGTCACATGAGAATTCTTTGACAAATATAATTTTTAAAGACCTCAATGACATTTTATAAAAATACCCTTTTAACATAAATGAATTCCATTTCACAACCTAAATTATATCCTTTCCCACATGCTCTTGGCTAATGAAATAATTTATCCCTGGATTTCAACTAAAATAAAATGAATATTAAAGTGAATACCGAATTAAATTTGCAATAAAAACATGAATCTATAAAAATTTCCTAGATAAGAACTGTGAAATTATAGATTTAAAACCACCTAACACAATAAATCTGCCCAGTTTTAATATTAGTAAAGTGGACAATCAGTCATTTGAATGAGGTGACTATCATTAATGTATTACTCTAATTTAAAAATATGTAGTAAATTTTATTTTTAGAAATTTAGGTTTCCAGTATAGGAAATTTTACATAATCAGTCATTTGTAGACAATCCAACAACTGAATTTGGACCACATCATAGTATCACCTGAAACAAATAATTTGAATGTCTTATTAAAACGTAAAGTCTTCTTCCTAGTTATGTGTGTTGTATGGATTTTCAGGGTACTTAACTTTCCTGATGTAGTTGAAAGTGGAGGTTCTAAAATGCATGTCTTCTAGTGGTCAGACTCTGATACAAAGGAGAGTCCAATATTTTCTTTTTTATTGTTTGTTTTATGAATTTTCTTTTTTTTATTAAATTTATTGGGGTGACATTAGTTACGAAAATTATGTAGGTCTCAAGTGTATGATTCTATGATACATTAACTGTATGTTTAGATATTGAATAGACAAGATGCATAAAAATAGGAGCAAGATTCAGAGCTTTTTGGCTATAAACCTAGGTACTTGATCCTCTTAAAATACTTTTTGAACTTTTAAAGCCATGCGTATTTTATTATTAAAATAAGGAGAGAAAAAGATGTCTTCAGGGCCTGGCCGATGTTGCTCAGTGATTGAGCATCAACCCCAGTTCAATCCTGGTCAGGGCACATGCCCAGGTTGCAGGCTGGATCCGCAGTAGGGGGCAAGCAGGAGGCAGCAGATCAATGTCTTTCTCTCTCATTGATGTCTCTATCTTTCTAACTCTTTCCCTTCCTCTCTCTCTAAAATCAATAAAAAACATTTTTAAAAAAGAATTTAAAAAAAAAAACTGTCTTCAGAGAAAACTCTGAAGATAAAAATAAATGTTTTTTCTTATTACTAAATTAAGAAAGGATCGTTAGTAAACATTTCTACATGATTTACCTTGGAATAGAGATCTGCTATTTGTTATATCAGGCATTATTTCTTTATTAAAAGAACCATGCACATGTTTTACTGGCCCCTAGATTCTAGGTTTTAATTTTATAACTTCCAGATTTTATAGTAGCCACACATTTTGAAAACTGTAAATTTGAGCAACCTTTACTTCCAACACAAAGTCATAAAAAATGAACACAAGTATTTAGGAGGCAAATTGTGTTATGAGGAAGTAACTGTTCACAGATATTTCCTGATAGGAAATGAATAATGTAAAACCATTTTAACACAATTACCCCATTGATGAATAGAATCATGACACTAGTTTGCTTATCATGTGCATCACACTCTGAGAGAATTAACCCATGTTAGGGGTACTTTCTGGAAAAGATCATTTGTTCCTGAGTTTGTTTGCTTGAGGTATTGGCCTGTGATCTGTAGCCATTAATAATTTCTACCCAATCTCTACATCTAGAAAGGCTTTATTCTTTTAATGAGAACTTTATAAAAAATAGCAATAATATATTGCAAAACACTGAACCCACATGCTTTATCAGAACAAAATGTATTTTTAAAAAAAATATTTTTATTGATTTCAGAGAAGAAGGGAGAGAGGATAGAAACATCAATGATGGGAGAGAAGCACTGACCTGCTGCCTCCTGCATGCCCCACACTGGGGATGGAGCCTGCAGCCTGGGCATGTGCCCTGACCAGGAACCGAACTGTGACCTCCTGGTTCATAGGTCAATGCTCAACCTCTGAGCCACACTAGCCAGGCTAAGCATGGTCCGATCTGAGCCATCATCATCTCTTGACTAGGATTCCATGAAAGCCTTCAATGGCTTTCACTCCTAACCTCTAACAATTATCCATGCTTTCCCAACAGTAGGAATCATTCTTCTTAAATATAAATTAAGTCACTCAACTACTCACAACACTTCAAAATCTTCCCATGGCAATTAGATAAAACCAACAACAAAATGCAATTTCTTATCACAGGAAACCAAGGCCTTGCTCCCTTACCTTGCACATCTTCAATAAGTTCTTGCTTGTTCAGCCAATTAGCTGTAGGTGTTGAGAGCTAGTTTCTGGAAACAGGTTATCTAGGCTTGCATCTAGGTTTTACCACTTTCTAGCCTGGGCAAGCTAAAGAACCTTTCTGTACCTCATCTGAAAATAAATGATAAAATGGAATGTATTTCAGAGAGTGTTTGTTTAAAAGCTCCCATTTGTTCAGTTTGGTTTTTGTTTTGTTTTGTTTTTTTTTGTTTTTGTGGCCTGATGCTTCCTTTAACAGGACTGCTCATCCTGGATCTTGCCTAAGTTATCTCCTCCTTATCAGTTGGTTTTGGTTTGAAGTTTGCTCCTCAGAGATATCTTTCCTCATCAGATTGCTTTTTACTCTCATATCTTCTAACTTCAACAATTACCACGTTGTGTTTGTTTATTTACTGTATTTTTTCATCTAAGTGCTAGAATACTGAAATTTGCTTTTCCTACTACTGAAAAGTACCTACTAGTATAAACAGGAATCAAGCTTACTGTAAAGTCTTATTGGAATAAAGAAGAATGTTTGTGGGTATAATTTAATCTCAGGGAAAGCAATGTCCTCAGTTACTAGTCAATAAAACAAAAAACAAAATGTTGAAAACACAATGTTGATATTATTTATAGATATCTAGGTAACAAGCATAACAATATTGACAAAAGAAGAGACATATCAAACCCAGAATTTTGGACATCTTTCTATAAGGAGAGGGGGCAGAGAAAATCACAGTAGGAACAAAGTGAGCTCCAGAATTTTGTTTTATTTCCTTAAGTTAAATTATATTTGATAATATTTTATAGAAATATAAAAAGTTCTTATTTAAATTATCCATTAAAAGTAGATGGGAAAAATCTCTGCCCTCAATTCATTATTATGCCTTCTTTTGGGCTCCTTGATCACATTCATTACCCTAAACTCACTTATATGGACGGAATCATTATTTTATATTTTATAAATAAAATATTGCCTGTTTTACAAAAGGGATAAAGGTTTCCCAAATGTCAAAATATTATACTTAAAATAAAGATTTTTAAAAGGAAAAATATTGAGAAAAATTGAGAAGAGGAACATTTAGAGGAAGTAGTTCATTCAATTATGTACTACATTTGCTATTGAGGATATTATAGATTTTCCCAAACCTCTTAGGATTCAGTAAAGCAATTCATAGTAATATATAGAAGGATGTGTATTTTCTTTAAGCTATTATCCAGACTACAGGACATTATACTAAACAGAAATTGCTATAAGAAACAAGAAAAAAGCATTTGTTAGAGAGAGACAGGGTGGACAGTACAATCTTTTATGCTTATTTTGTTCACTCTGTAGATTTAGAAACCCAGTCTTACTATTTTTCTAGACTTAGCAGGTTCGGGAGGAATGGTTTCCTTTAACCAAACCCAGAAGAGATAGATGAGTACAATATTTAAGTGTCACTTTAGCAATTTACAAAGGGAGGCACACATTTCCAATGACCTTTGTGTCATTTCCATTGTCCTGTGTCAAAACTGTCTGGTGAACATGAAATAACAGCAAAGTGAGGTACATAATCTTGAAGTGTATTTCATCTACCCTGATAAACCATGTGAATTCACTCTATCCCAAACGAAACACACCTATCCCTACAGCAGGGCTCTATCCACTGGATGCTAGTTCCTCAATCTCTCAGTGGCAGTTGAGTTCACATTTCCAATTTCCCACTGTTGGAGCTTCCACTTCACTTCTTAGTCACTCCTTCTTCTCATCATCATGTACTGTTATATCAACTTTCAGAAGCCTCTTAAGTGTCCCTAACATCCTTATTTCCATCATCCTTCTGTTGCCTGCTTTCTCTTTCTTTCACTTCATTGTGCTTCCCCTGCCTAATATTCTCATTTTAACAAAGGGAAGATTTTTTTTTTAATCAGGGAGCAAAATTATCCTTTCTGAATTGGAACTGATGTGAAGAACAATAGAATCACATCTTACTTATTGCAGTAGATATTATCTTGGCAAGATAAATATGAACTAGTAAGTGAAATTCCTATTGTAAGTTTGTGGCATTTTTAGGAATTTTCCCTGTGATTCAATCTATGGGATTTTAAATGAAGAATAGGGGCAGTGTATTAAAAAAAAATGTAACGCCTTTAATCTGTGAAAGTTGTCAATCAAACTATAGAACTCCACATAGACAGCCTTGGGCATATCAACACCCTAATTACAGAAAATCTGGCTCATCACCAATGTTTTAGCACTTGATTTATTTCCTGTTCAATTTGTTCAATAGAGCCAGAGTTAATTGGTTTTCCAAATGAGTGTTAAAAATATAAAGACCTAGCTTCATTAAGTGAAGGCTGTGCTTATTATGCACCAGTGACTTGTAAGTCTGTGTAAAGGTTAGTAGGGTGTGCTTTCAGGGCATTGTGTACAAAACCGCAGCTTTGACTCGGTACTAATATGGCTAATAACTAATAAATATTGAAAGCCACAGTAACTGGTAAAAATAGAGAGATGTTTTATGAATTGAAATTTCCCCCAAACCAAGTGTATTTAGTAAATAGACTATCAAAAACATAGCATTTTCTTCTTCGAGCCTAATGTATTTTATTTTTCTTCTGGAAAATGTGTTTAAATTTTTTCTATAGCAAAAAAAATAAAGATGTTTATACACCAATGGATATTTAGCAAACTGTGAGTTTTCTAATATAGGGCTTAGCATTTTCAATAATTCCCATTCTACTATGGGACAGAAACGCATTTAATGTGACGATTTGACACCATAATGCGAAATGGAGGACTAAACAAAGAAAGCTAATGTGTATTGGGGTAGTTTTGGAATTCTACATGGGTAAAGGCATATCATAAAGCAATGATTTTCATCATATTTTCTAACAGCAGGGCTTAAAAAAAACTTCATAATGCTGGTTTTCATTACTGTTAAATGTAATTCTCAAGAAATATCATCATCACTTTGCAGTAAGAGTCATCGTTTAGGGGGCAGCCTTTACATTCCTTGTAGAAAAACTAGAGAAATCAGATTATGTTTGGGAATTTTTTTCAGAAAAGCTGAATATTTTCACAGGAATCAATACTGATTTCATAACTCTGTGCCTCCACTAATGTTTCATCAGCCACCGCCATGTTACTAGTGTCTGGAGACCATGATAGAAATATCAGCAGGTAAATTTTCTTAAATAGAAGCACCAAAACTGAAATCTACTAACTTCTAGCTGTGTTATCATTTGTAGAAAATATATGGTTCAAATCAATATAACTCACATAGATTGAAAGGATCATTTTTTTTCACCTGAAAATATTAGTATGAAGAAAATTTGTGTGGGAAGATTGTCAATGTCATACATCATATGAATATGGTGAGTTAATTTTGTTTCATTACATAAGATCATGGAATTCCATATTTTAATTGATTTATTTTATAAGAGTAGGCTCATTTTACTTTGGCAAATTTGATTGTAAAAATAGATGACACTGTTATATTAGTTTTCTATGGTAACTTAGGACTGTGGTAACAAAGTACCACAAACTGGATGGCTTAAAAAGAAAATAGAAAGTTGTTCCCTTATAATTCTGGAGGCTAGGAGTTTGAAATCAAGAGGTCAACAGGGCTATGCTCCCTCTGAGAAACTGAGTAGAATCCCCCTTTGCTTCTCCTTAGCTTTGGGAGATAGCTGTCAAATGGTGTTCCTGGGCTTACTGTTGCATCACTTCAATCTCTGCGGACACATGTAATTCTCCCTGTATGTTTCTGTCTCTACATGGAGTTTTCTTTTCATGTAAGGACATCAGCCATATTAGATTAGTGCCTATCTTAATGATCTCATATTGCCTTGATTATACCTGCAAAAACCCTACTCCCACATAAGACCATATTTATAGTATTCAGGGATGAGAATTTTAACATGTCTTTTAAGGAAACATTATTTAAACCATAACAGCTCTTTTGTGGAAGTTTTTTCTAAATCAGAAGTGTTATGTGTAATTATATACTTTTTTGTTTGTTTGTTTTGACAAGTAAAAAGAAGTCTGAGAGAAGCATTACTCCATCATCAGAGATTTGGTGGGGTGGGGAATGAAGGTGAGATTTGGTTCACTAAATCTGACACTTATGAGACCTCTGTTTAATTGAAGAACATGGTTGACAAAAACCTTCCTATAATAAAATCTGAGTTTTTTAAATTGATTTTGCTTTCATATTAATAAATATTCTAGGAGAACATATTAAATACATTTAGTAGGGGTTTTTGGTGCACTGGTTATTATCAACATAGGGTTTTATGGTGGATGTGCAGGGACAAATTATACAGAGCCTAAATTTATGTAACCTAGCCAAGGATAAAAAAGTCCCAGAAGTTAAAGTAGAGTCCAGAACCCATCTACTTGGCTGAAAAAAAAATTAATTATATATTTTTTTCATTAAAAACAAGAGCACAAAAAATTTCCTTCCTCAATAATACTTCAGTGGTAAAAGAATTCATAGAGATCAAGTCCATACTAGTCTTCCAATAATGGTCTAATGATCATGCAATTGAACACCCTGGGGACCAGTTATTGTCATTCATGTCCATGGCCACTAACCCTAGGGATAATCCCAGTCAACCACTTGCAAATGCAGAGTGAGTCCAAACCACCATAAACATATGAATAGATCAGCAAGAACTCATAATCTTTAGTAAAACTACAAGTTAAAATATATACTTAGCTACCTATGGGCAAATATTGACATTTAGAGGGATAGACCATTATTACTTTCATCAAGTTATACTTGCTTCCCACCACAGTCTATACAACTCAAACCCTTATAATTCAAATGTTTGGGTAAGGCCAAACTATATTAGCATCATGTGTACATTTTTTATAGTGCTTATTTACTTTAGCCTGTGGCCTGGATTATAGTTATTTATTTCAATTTCAGTCATGATGAATTGTTGCATTATATTGTTATAGAAAGCAGTGGCAGCTCCAAGTTGCAATTTTTGTTGAATTAGTAAACAACAGTTTTGCCTTGAAGAAACCATTTGCCATATTTTTGTCACAGGATTCAAAGAATCATAGAAACACATTTGAATGAAACTTGAAGGTCAGCTACTATAAATTTTCATCCAGATCTCCATAAAGGAATAAATAAATTCAGTGCTTTCTTTCATTAATCTTGCTGGAGTTCAATCAATCAGACTAAACCCAGGGCTGGAACCTTTGTTACTGATATGGAGTCGAGAGAGTGGCTCAGCAGATTTTGGGCAGCAGTGGGAGGTGAGGAAAAACAGAAACTGATAAGGAAGGATGGTGCCACGTGTATACAATAGCACCACTTCTATGAATTGGAATGCCAATAAGGAGGAAAGAAATCTTTCTTTGTTATAATTAGTTCCTGACTAGTTAATTCTATAACATGAGTTCATTTCATTTAACCCTTATGGGATTTGATTACACTGATGCTAATAAGTATAAGCAGTTCTGCTAATAGCTAAGTGATGAGCAGAGGACTGAGAATTCAAATAGAAACCACACCTTGAAAGATTATATTGTGACTTGCATAACAGATAAATGGTACCAAATAATGGCATGCAAGACAATCTATCTAAGCTCAAACTCTTTTACTATCGGTTCATTCAGACCTATCAGATCTAAAAACTACAGCAAACAGTAACACCTCCCAGGCTGATGTGGTCCCAGCAATTCCTTACTTTACAAATTCTGGTTAATCCTTGCCAGTTCAAGGGTCTACCTAGTTATATGGTCTTCCTTGCTATAGCAAGCTAATAAACCCAAATTTATTTGACTATAGTTTGTTTTCTTGTGGTCAGTGGGCTTTAATAATATAATAGCAAGAATAATTACAAGTACAATATTGTCACATAGCAAGAGTAAGTCTTTCATCTGAGTAGTATCTGACTCATTAACTTAACTAAACCTAACCTATATTGTTGGATCATCTTTTGTTTCCTCCTCTATGCCATTCTTAAAATACCGCAATGACTTTTCCATTCTAAGTCCTGCATTTGTCTTAGATTTGAGTCCTTGCAATTTTTAATTCTCTCATTTCCTTTTCCATTAAATTTTATTTGAAACAGAAATCACCTAAATACATTTATATATATATATATATATATATATATATATATGATGATGATAGGCTCAAAATTTTAAATTGGGGACATAAATCCTATTGATTGCAAACCATTTTAAATTTTAAGGAGTAATCAAAATCAAACTGGGTAACTTCAACTAACTTAAAATATGGTAAAAATAACATACATGTAAAAATGGTATAAGAATATATGTGTGAAAATATGCTAAGGCCAAGGGTGGGTATAAAAAAAAAACATGTAAATGATCATATCTCATCTCTCAAGTTATAGTATATTAATATTTTTTGTGTTTGTTCTCTTGGATATTTTACTACATTGTATGTGTATTGATTCTTTTTTCAAAGTAGTGATTTGTTTTATATTTCGTCTTTTAATTGGTAAGGTGGATATAGATAAGGCATTTTAAACTAGAAGGCTATTAATGCAATGGTGTTGGATCTGGAATAAGAAAATGTACATGAAGAAACTTCAAATTTGATCATGTGCTGAATATAAACCTCAAAGGAGTGCAAGTTGGAGTTTTGTGACATTTAGGTATCTGAACTGATAGAAATATAAAAGGCAATGAGAAAAATGTTAAATGGATATAAGGCTAGGAATAAATGTCACCCACATAGAGAAGTACCAGATTGAGCAAATGATATTGAAGCTGAAGTATCAGGACACATGTTGGCTCTCGATGCCCTTCCCTCCCCTCAGAACCCTCAAAGGACCTTTATGCACAACTCCTGAGATCAGTGGTTCTCAACCTTCCTAATGCTGTGACCCTTTAATACAGTTCCTCATGTTGTGGTGACCCCCAACCATAAAACTATTTTTGTTGCTACTTCATAACTGTAATTTTGCTACTGTTATGGATCGTAATGTAAATATCTGATATGCAGGATGTATTTTCATTGTTACAAATTGAACATAATTAAAGCATAGTGATTAATCACAAAAGCAATATGTAATTACATATGTGTTTTCCGATGGTCTTAGGCAACCCCTGTGAAAGGGTTGTTCGACCCCCAAAGGGGTGACCCACAGGTTGAAAACCGCTGCCTTAGATCATACTGTATCGCTTTACTTTATTCTGATATACAAGAGGTAGCTTATTGTATTTAATTCTCAGAAACTCTAATGTCTTATGTTTTTGTTGCTAAGTCAGTACTTTTGCCATGTCTTTGTTCTTTTTTAAATTTCTAAGAAACAGTATCCACTTAATAATCTATCCAAAACCTCTTACATATTTGAGTATTAGTATTCTTTTAACACGATTTTTCTTGAGATCCTGCCACAAGCTATTTTTCTCCTGTGATATTTTACAAAAAAATTTCTTTGCATTACAAATCTTTCTTTACAATGACAAAACTAAAAATATCCAATGACTGAAGCACTAGCATTTCTCCATGATTTATACAGCTTAAAACCCTAGTTGCAGTATAAAGATCGCTGCAATATTTATTCATAGCCTTGATGTAATTGGAAAGAAGAGAATCCCAGAGTAGGGTCTTGATGAGAATGTGTCAAAGAAGCTCCATCACATTTGTCAGACAATTTTTTGAGGCTGACATTTTTCAGCCACAATAGTTTAACCTGACATTAGTTTGCAAAGCTTTAAAAAAATTGCAAACCGTATTAATTCAGATATCAATAAAGCATTGGCTTTAGATTTCTTTATTGATTCAGTGTCAACTCAGAAGAAGGCAGGTGTTTGAAGGTCAATGTTTTCTTCAGGTATTTTGCAAGTAGTGATTCTATTAACTGGCTCGGATTTTAGAACAGCTAATATTTCAGGCTTATGTGTAGTAATATCTTTTGCATGAAAAGTTGCCCAAGTTTCTAGCTAACCAAATATTGAAGCATGTACTTGAGCAATAAACTAATTGGTAGCAAACCTCATTAAGAATTCTGGGTGCAGTAATCGCCTTTCTCCAATTGTTACTGCCTTTAATGAGAAGCAGAACAACAGAAGCCACATTACTGGTCTGACAATTTATTCTATTGATTTATTATGCCAGCTTTGCCGCCATCTACATGAAGGGACTACAAAGTATTATGGGCTGATATTAGTACATTTAGACTTCTGCAAATATAGTAAAAGAAGACCGGTACTTAAATGTGGCCCCATTGCTTGGTTTTTACCTTTTATATTTCAGTGGAATCCACTGACTACAACTTAGATAAGAAACTTATATTTAGGAAATCATTATTACAGAGTATTTTATTTCAGTCTTGGAAATAAAGAAATCGATGTTGCATTTAACAAGATGCTATAAGCACATTTTATGCCAATTTTAATTAAATTTTATTTACTTTTCTACCTTTTCCTTCCCTTTATTTCTTTTAAAGACAAGGAATATGTATGCTGCTTCAATCATATATATATCATAAATGAGGAAAAAATAATTTAATGTAGAAAAACAGCTAAAATGTATGAAATGGCAATCTGAATATTTTTTCACAATCCTGTCATCTCATTTACAAAAAATTATTGAATTTATTGGGGGTGACATTGGTTAATAAAATTATATAGGTTTCAGGTGTACAATTCTGTAATACATCATCTCTATATTACAGTGGTTCTCAACCTGTAGGTCGAACGACCCTTTCACAGGGGTCACCTAAGACCATTGAAAAACACATATATAATTACATATTGTTTTTGTGATTAATCACTATGCTTTAATTATGTTCAATTTGTAACAATGAAAATACATCCTGCATATCAGATATTTACATTATGATCCATAACAGTAGCAAAATTACAGTTATGAAGTAGCAACAAAAATAATTTTATGGTTGGGGGTCACCACAACATGAGGAACTGTATTAAAGGGTCGCGGCATTAGGAAGGTTGAGAACCACTGCTATATTATATTGTGTGGTAACCACGGCCAATCTCCTTCCATCACCATTTATCCCCCTTTACCCTCTTCTGCCTAACACCACCACCCTTGTCCCTCTGGTTATCACCATACTGTTGTCTGTGCCTATGAGTTTGTTTTGCTTAATCACTTCCCCTTTTCCACCCAGTCCCCCATCCACTCCCCTCTGACAGCCGTCAGTCTGTTCTTTGTATCTATGAGTCTGTTTCTATTTTGTTAGTTCATTTGGTTCATTAGATTCCACATATGAGTGAAAAAAAAAAAAAAAGGGATTTCTCTTTTTCTGATTGTCTTGTTTCACTGCCCAAGCCCATTCATGCTGTCACAAAAGGTAAAGTTTCCTTCCTTCTAACAGCCAAGTAGTATTCCATTGGATAAATGTAGCACAGTATTTTGATCCAGTCATCTATGGATGGTAACTGGGGCTGCTTTCAAATCTTTGCTATTGTACTAGGTGTACAATAATGGCAGATTTTGTAATCAAAGAAAATACGATAATTTCAAGAGAAACATCAAAAGTGCTTTATTCAAAGTAATGTCCATCGCTAGCTACACATTTCCCCCGTCTTTCAAGTAATTTGTGGATACCGTCCCAATAGAAATGTTCTTGTTTTGAGGCAAACCATTCAGAGACCAATTTTCCACTTCTTCGTATGTTTTGAAGTGCTGCTCAGAAAGTGTGTGTGCCATTGATAGGAACAAGTGGTAATCTGAAGGAGCAAGGTCTGGTGAATACAGCGGGTGGGTTAATACTTCCCAGGCAAGATCTTTTAACGTGTCTTTAACTAGTTTTGAAGTGTGTGATGGTGCGTCATCATGAAGCAAAATTTCTTTGTTGTGTCTTCTGGAACATTCTGGTTGTTTCACAACCAAAGCGTGGTTTAAATTGATTATTTGTTGTCAGTAGTGATCAGTATTAACGGTTTCACCTGGTTTTAGAAGCTCATAATACACCACATCCCACCAAACATAGAGCATTGTCTTCTTTCCAAAGCGATTTGACCTGGCTGTCAATGTTGATGGTTGACCCAGAACAACCCATGATTCTGTGCATTTGGGATTCTCAAAATAAATCCCCTTTTCATCGCCAGTCACAATTCAATGCAAAAAAGACTTTCATGCTGTTGAAGCAACATATTACTGATAACTTTTCAGTTTTCCATTTGTCTTTCGTTCAGTTGATGTGGCACCCATTTTCTTTCCTTTAAAATCTTTCCCATTGCTTATAAATAATCGGAAATTGTTTGCTGAGCAATGTTTAATCTTTCTGCAAGTTGTTTTTAAGTTTGACACTCATCTTCATCCAATAATGCTTGTAATTGTTGGTCTTCAAACTTTTTCGGTTGACCTGGACATTCTTTGTCTTTCACATCAAAATCATCACTTTTAAAGCATTTAAACCAGCATTCACAAGCATTATTAACTGATACACCTAATGAATAACACTGCAGTGAACATAGGAGTGCAGATATTTTTTTCAATTACTTTTTCCGGTTTCTTGAAATATATTCCCAGAAGTGGAATCACAGGGTCATAAGGCAGTTCCATGTTTAATTTTTAAGGAAACTCCATACTGTATTCCATAGTGGCTGCACCAATCTGCATTCCCACCAACAGTGCACAAAGATTCCCTTTCTTCCACATCCTCGCCAACACCTGTTTGTTGATTTATTGATGATAGCATTCTGACAAGTATAAAGTGATATTTCACTTCAAATAATAAAATGTCCTATTTTTTCTTTCATTACAATTACAGTAATTGAAATAAAGAAATTTAACCTAAAAATTTCCAAAAAGAAAGCATTTCTCATTCATTTATTTTCAGTTTTTTATCCATAATGTGCACACACTCTGAAGATATGACTATGGCAATGACTTCTTTGGTGTCATTACACAGTTGCATTTAGGAGAAAAAAGATCATGTCATTGAGAGAAATCCCACTTTTCCTTTGGTCAATATTTCTTCAGAAACCAAATGCTGAAACTCAATTTCATTGTAATTACACTGACTTCTAGTAAAAATATATATATATTTACTGGAGCTAGAGCTATAATTTTGGATATAATTTCATGTTTATTACCTAACATCATGTAAAATCAAAGCTTTACACTTGTTTTAGGGCCCATTTGAATACTCCAAGGTCATATTAAGGGGCCAGTGTTAATTTCTGTATCATTTTAACAGGCATACATGGAAACAAAGTACTTAATATGATTGTCCTCTGGAAAAAAAATCACCTTAAATATTTAAGGTGAATCAGGTTCATGTTACTGATAGTAGTTGAATTCACACTCTCACGTTTTGTTTGATGCATATATTTAAAATTAGGAAGTGTGTAAATTTGACAGTCAGAATATTCCTACTCGAATAAGATGATCACCGAGTGATAAGATAGTGCCTACTGGGTAAGCATTAAAGCAGTTGCTTCGTTTGAGTTAATGAATGGGAACTTAATTTCTTCTTTAAATCTCCCCCTAACATGACAGTTGACTTAATATTATTACCCAGTAGGGGTTTTTCTGACTATATTATTTATCCATGGGTACTTTATTCACAAAATAGAAATGTTTCCCAAAAAAGGGGTGTTTTTTTATTTGTTTGTTTGTTTCAGGAATGTAGACAAAACCTTTTATCCTGAAGAAACAATTTTTTTGTTAATCCTCTCTTGAGGATATTTTTTCCATTGATTTTTTGATAACGATTGGGAGGAGAGCAGAGGGAGAGAGATCGAGAGAGAGATGCATGGATTGGTTGCCTCCCATAAGAGCCCCAAACTGAGGTTGGGAATTGAACCCAAAACCCAAGCACATGCCCTTGACAGGAATTGAACCTATGACCCTTAGGTGAATGGGCAATGCTCTAACTATTGAGCACACCAACTGGGACCTGAAGAAATAATTTGACATTAGAGGAACATAAATCAACTATATTAATTTTCAAAGTTGAAAGTGTTAGAATATAATTACTATAATTTCAATAGAAATTAACCCATCCTTCAAAAAAGTAAAAAAAAAAATAAAACTGATAACTGAATTAAACCACCTTTTGAGATTCAAACAATGAGATCAAAGCAAGAATATTTCTGTTTGGGAAACCAATACATATACCAAAATATAAACATACCATCTTAACGCATTTTTAATGATTACATACGGTAATTGTATATAATTCATTTTTAACCAAATGCACTTATCTTCTATAGGAAAGGTGTAGCAATTATCTATTGCTATATAACAAGTCACCCCCAGGAGTTTTGGAGGAATCAGTGATCTGGGAATTACTTGGCTAAGCAGTTCTCACTCAGGCCTCCCATGTGGTTGAAGTTAGATGGTGTTTAGAGCTAGAGTAGTTGGGATGCTGAAGCAGTTGAGGGCTTCCTGGCATCCCTATCTTCATGTAGACTAGGGACCTCTCCATGTGGTCTCCCTTTTATGGTTTAATTTGGGCTCTTCACACCATGGTGACTCCTGGGATATCAGATTTCTCATACAATGTGCTCAGGACTGGAGAGTGAATAAACCAACAGAGAAGGTGAAAGCTCTATCACCTTTTATGAGCTGGCCTCGAAAGTCACACAGTATCATTTCTAACTTAGTCCCAAACCCTGCTCAGCTTTAAGGGGAAAAAAGCATAGACTTCAATCATTCAGGTGAAGTATGTCCCAACAGACAGGTGAGTGGGCTACTGCAATGCAGCATCTAGGAGCTGATGATACTCAGATTCCCCCAAAGCAATCTGCATTAGGAAGTAGGGCCACAGTCACGGGGGTTCAGAAGCAGGAGTGCTGTCCCAAGTGTGAGGGACTGGCAAGAGCAAGATGGTGTCCCAATTCTGAAGAGAGAAATATTATAGGTAGAAATCTCAAAAAAAAAAAAAAAAAAGAACTCGGCAAAGGTGAACAAATTAAAAATTGAATTTCAATACTAGGATTTTGGGTGGAGATGCTTAGGTATGAAACAAAGGTGGACACATGAAGGCTGTAGCCACATGGGCCCCATATCTAAATAAAGTAGATCCAGCTGTTATTAAGTTGGAAAAGGTCCAGAATCAGGAGGATTCTGAAAGTAGCCCATGAAAGTAAGAATTTTTTCCAAATTGTTCATGTTAAAAAAGGAAAATGTAATACTACCTACACTACTACATACCTACCCTCCAGTCATAGTGATTCTGAGACACATGTAGCATGTGCTTTTCTGCTCACGAGGAAAGAATTGGGGGAGTCAGGACAGGGCAGAAAAGGATCACCTCACTTAAGTTCCTCCTGTGAATGGTGAGAGAAACTCCTTTAAAATGTATTTTTAGACAGAACCACCTAGCTCTCTATTCTAGCAATACAATATGGAGCAGTATGCAATTCATCAGTATAGATTTGAATCACTAAAATTAACTTCTTAATCCTTCTCTTTGTAAAAGTTTTGCAGCAAAGTTAATTATAGACCAAGAACTCAGATTATCAGATCAAAGGCTAGAGAACCTTAAGACACTAGGGCAAGTCCACCAGCATTATTATAATTACAAATTTGAGCTTAGGATGTAAAAAAATGTCTTTTCAGTCATTCTTATAGGTATATTTTTGAGGAAATCTAATTAGATAGAGATGTGTATGTATCCACATAGCTTACTTGTATGGTTTGATTAATATACATAACTTTCTACTTTGTAACTTTTACATGTAATAATACTCATAAATAACATGTGCATAGCACCGTTGAACTGCAGTGGAATTATAGTGTTGAAAGTTGAAGGAAGTGGATGTAGGAGGAAAAATAAAATGATTATACCTCAAACCTTTCTTTACTGCCCACCCAGCTATTTCTTTCCTTCTAAACATTATATTAGTGCATTCCACGCTTGAAAGGATATAACAATATGGAGAAATTCAGAATCATAGTAATGTTGGTGAAGGTTTGGTTTTATATGTCAAGATATTTATTTGAGAAACTGTAATTGAAAGGGAACTAACTAAAAAGGAATCTACCAAAAGAGGTATGCTTTAAAAAAAAACAACCTAGATTTCATATTAGAAAATCTAAGTCATTATTTTGTTTCATTAAGGTGTCATACGATGATAATATCTCTTGATTATTTTATTGAAGATATGCATTATTCACAAAACCATAAACTATGTTAAAGGTAAAGACTTAGTAAGTTGAGAAATAAGAATAATTTTTTAGGTTACAGCAGTAGGAATCTGTAATGAAAAGCCCTCGAGATATTAAAAATGATGAAAAGAAAAGAAAAGGGACACTTATATAGCTTATATCTGTGCCTGCTTATATCTCTGACAGCCTAGTTAATGCTTTCTAAAAAAAATACACTATATAATGTCTTGGAACTGATACCTTGGGGACATAAAACTACAGCATTAAAAACTTACTCTACTGTCATTCATGATCAGTGCTGCAAAGCCTCCTGAAAGAAGACTAAGCCTCAGAAAATGTTTCAAGTCCAGAACTGTTTTTCACTTGTTCCTTTGATTCCACTTTTAAATGGCTTTCAAATATCCCACACAAAAAAGTGAGGTTAAGGCATGTCTTCATCATCAGTTCTTTACTTTTCTATTCATTTTCATGCAACTTAACATTATGACCATAACTATTTACTTAAGATTTGATATATTGAGCAATTTTTTTTATTTTATACATATAATAGTATTTGTCTATATACACTATAGGTATATACTATTATAGAACTATGTAAGGTTTTTTGTTTGTCAAAGAGAAAACTACAGAGTAATAACTGAAAAACATAAAAGTAGTTTCCAATTTTATCTTTTAAATATTAAATAAGCTAAAATGCCACATTCCCCAAGACACTAATGTATTAAGAAAGAAAAGGCACTTATTTGCTTTTCTGATTATTGTGGTGGCCAAGTATAACAACCATAAAATGTATAATTTAGAACTCATTCAAATATTTTTAAATTCTGTAGTGCCTTGGAATACTTTAACAAACAGTATAAAATGAATTTCTGCTGAAAAACTTTTATGTGTTGTACTTATGAACTAAATATAGTATTCTTTAACCAAACTAACCATAACTAATGGCTCTTTACTAATGACTTATACAAGTTATTAGTATAAGTTATATGGCTTTATACAAATTTCACTAGTACAAAATGTGGTCTTGCATATTCTTTGCTGTTTTGGCAGTAAAAGCACAGATTAGGCACCTTCATGCTCAAGAATATCAAGACAAAATAATCCACACTGCATAGGGATCTTTGTTTCTCATTTGTATGTCTCTTCTCATATGGAGAATGAGCTGTACACATAGTGATACTAGGGTGATATAGATATATCAAAATGACCACTCTGGAGAGTGGCATCAGCAAAGAGCAGCATACAATGTTCCTCCTTTTCATGTCCCCTTTTAAACAAGAAATAGATATCCACCCTCAAACAAAACTTCGTGGTGTTGTGGAATCTAGCACTATAGGCCAAGGGACCCAGGAGTTGCATGCACTTGTGCACCCACTGATAGATAGACAGACCTCAGTATAAGCATGGAACCAGGGAAAACGGTAAACATTCCCAGACCTCTCTCACCCTGGTTAAAAAAGTCTGGAGCATGCTGATCTGAGCAGATAACCACACATATGAGAGAATTTGCAGGCATCCAGCCTTTCCTAGGGGAGATTCAACCACACCATTTGAGGGGGAAAAATACATATTTGGTCACAGGGGAAGCAGGAATAAGAGAAACTTCCCAGCACCACTCCCTGTTCTAAGGAAACACAGCATGAGGCTCACATATCTGGCAGCAGTAACTTCTCTACCAAGGAAAAGGAGAGCAGTGGTTGATTGCCTGTCTATTGCCTGGATCTAGAAACCCATTTCTCTCCACTAGTAACCAAAGTATTGAAGTAGGGAACCAGCAAGACTTGGGGAAGGAAGGAGATTGGGAAAGAGCAGATACAACATTCCTTTTCCTTGGATAAACGCTTCAGAAAGTCTATCCAAGAGCCTCTGGGTGTAGCTACTAGGTCCCCAGGCCTGTAGGCAACATTCAGAGGGCTATAACCACTGCCTCCTCTCTGCTGCTGGCTCCTTGTGTGCTCCTAAGTCCTGAAGCAAGAGAGCTCTGATAGAGAGTACACTCAGAAAACAGGCCACTGTCCATGGGGAAGAGAAAAGGCACAAAGTCGATTTGTAATCCCATCTTCTGGAAGCAAAAAATAGAGGCTTCCAGTAGTCAACCTGGAGACTTTTAAGCACCAGAGACATGAAAGCTGAAGAATCTTGCCACAAGAGGGAGCAAGTACAGTAGAGCAGGTTTACCAATACAAAGACAGAAACCCCATGTAATACAAATACTGCTGAACAAAATACACCATCTCAAGGCAAGTAGCAAAGATTTAAGGGGGTGTTTGCTATGTTAAATGTTGAAAGCATTAGCACAAAACTACAAAGAACATGAAAAATCAAGGACATATACTATCACACAAAAAATAATAATTACCCAATAACCAATACCAAAGGTGTGAATTATATGATGTAGCTAATATCTATTTTGATGAAACTCAACAAGCAGGAAGAAAACTCAGACAATTCAATGAAATCTCAACAACAAAAAATCAACCCAAAAACCAACATGATCACAATGAGATTTTTTCCCCCTCAAAGACACAGAAATCATTTAAAAGAACCTAACAGATATTCTGGAGCTAAAAAAAAGACTTAATAAATGAAATAAAAGATGCAATAAAGAACATCTTAGAGCAAATGGAAGGTAGAATAAGTGAGCCAGAGGATAGGGATTTTGAAATCACTTAGAAGAGGACAAAATAAAAGAATGAAAGGAGTGAAGGAAGCCTATGTGACCTATGGGATTTCATCCAAAGGACAATATGAGAATAATCGTGATTATAGAAGGAGAAGAAAGGTAAAGGGGGTGGAATATTTATTTTAAAATATCATAGCTGAGAAATTGGCAACCCAGGGAGAGAGTTGGGCAGACAAGTTTAAAAAGCCAATAAATCACTCTATTATCTCAATGCAAATAGACCCCCAAGATACATTACAATGAAACTACCAATGAAAAATCAAGGTTAAATAAAGAAATCTAAAAGCAGCCAGGGAAAAACAGTTGTAACCTATAAGGAACCCTCATTAAACTATCAGTAGATTTTTTAGCACAAATCCTATAGCCATGGAGAGAATAGAATGGCTTATTCATAATGTTGAAAGAAAAAAAAAAAAAAGGATGCCAGCTATGATAACTTTATCCAGCAAAGTTATCCTTCTGATATGAAGGAGAAATAAAGATTTTCCTGGACAAACAGATGCTGAAATACTTCATCAACACTACACCTGGATTCAATACATGCTAAAAGCAGTTTTCAGGCTGAAATCAAAGGACACTAATTAGCAACATGGAAAACATATAAAGGTGTACAACACACTGATAAGGGTAAATATATACTCAGACTTAGAAAACTCTCAATTTGTAAGAGCATGGTGTGCTAATCACAAACATAGTGTAAAGGTGAAAGTAAAAGATTAATGAAAGCAATTTTAGCTACTCTACTGTGTAACAGATATATAATATAAACGTAAATCATCACATCAAAACTGATACAGAATTTTTGGACTGGATCCTGGATTTTTTGTATGCCGGAGTCGAAGAATGAATCCACAGACAGAAGATGTTATAGCAAAGGTGGAGATTTATTGAAGAATATATATATATATATATATATATACACACACATATATAATATATATGATATATATTATATATATGTGTATATGTGTGTGTGTGTGTATATATATATATATATATATATATATATATATATATATATATACCTTAGTTAGAATGGGGAAGTAAGATTACAGCTAAAGGCCTGGCCTGGGTGGTGCTAGTGACCTCCCCTCTGGCTAAGCTGTTAAATTCTTGGTTTGTGGCCCTTGTAAACTGGGAGTATTTAGGAAAACAGATTATTGCCTAAGGAAGGGGCAGTGACTTAATTATAGGCTAACAAGAATGTGCACTAGGTCACTGGCACAGATTCAGATTGCTGCCGCCCCCCTCCCCCCAGGTTGCCCCCTATATTCCTCCTCAAAAAGGCAATCTACAGAATGGGAGAAAATATTTGCAAAACATATATTGGATATGGGCTTAATATTCAAAATATATAAAGAATTCATACAATTCAGTTGTTAAAAATTTGATTTAAAAAATGGGCAGAGGAAGTAAATAAACATTTCCCCCCCCAAAAAAAAATATTCAAATGGCCAACAAGTACTTGAAGAGATGCTCAACATCACTAAGCACCAGGAAAATGCAAATCAAAGCCACAATGAGCTAGCACATTCACACCTGTTAGAATGGTGATCATCAAGAAAAGACAAGTCTTGGCAAAGATATGGAAAAAAATGAAACCCTTGTACACTATTAGTGGGAATGTAAATTGGTTCAGTCATTATGGAAAACATTATGGAAGTTCCTTCAAAAAATTAAAAATACAACCTTCATATGATCCAGGAGTTTCACTTTTGGCTACATATCAAAAGGAAATTTAAACGAATTTAAAAAGATATATACACTCCCTTGTTTATTGCAGCATTATTCACAATAGTCAAGATATGGATACAGTCTAAGTTTCTATCAATGGATGAATAGATAAAAATGTGTTAGTATAACATTCATAATTGAATATCATTCATCCATGAGGAAGAAGGAAATCCTGCTATTTACAATAGCATGGATGGATCTTGAGGGCAATGGTAAGATAAAGACATACTGTATGATACCACCTATATGTGGAATCTAAAAGAACCAACATTAGCCCTAGCCGATTTGACTCAGTGGATAGACCCTCAGCCTGCGGACGGAAGGGTCCCTGGTTCGATTCCGGTAAAGGGCATGTACCTGGGTTGCAGGCTCATCCCCAACTCAGACCCTGCTCAGGATATGTGCAGGAGGCAACCAATCTGTGTGTTTCTCTCACATCAATGTTTCTCTCTGTCTTTCCCTCGCTCTTCCACTCTCTAAAAATCAATGTAAAAATTCCTCCGGTGAGGATTAATAAAATATAAATAAGAAAGCCAACATTATAGAAACAGGAAGTAATGGTGGTTATCAGGGGATGGGTGATGGGGGAATTTGGTGTAAATTGTACAAGGGTATACAAATTGAGAACTAATAGATAAAAAAGTCCTGGAGAGGCAATGCACAACATAGTGATTATAACCAACAAAACTGTATTAGAAACTTCAAAATTGTTAAGAAACTAGATATTTTTAATTTTTTATTAAATTATTGGGGTGACATTAATAGAGTCACATAAGTTTCAAGTGTACATTTGATACATGATCTATATACTGCATTGTGTGCCCACCACTCAAAGTCAAATCATCTTCTGTCACTATATATTTAATAAGAGACTAGATCTTAATTGTTGTAACCATAAAAATGAAATGATAATTATGTGATGATTTAGAGGTGTTAGCTAATGCTAAGGTGATAATCATATTGCAGTATATAAATGTATCAATTAACATGATGTACATCCTAAATTTACACAATGTCACTTATAAGTTATATTCCATTTTGAAAAATGACTACTACCTGAAGATAAACTAATTGTGGCATGAGATATTTCCTCTTTCAGTTAAAAGACTGAAGTTCCCTCTACCAATGCATGCATTTTTATCTTGAAGCAATTACATATTGTGTGTGTGTGTGTGTGTGTGTATGTGTGTGTGTGTGTGTGTACCATTACCTACATAAAAACATCAGGATATTTTGTGAAGTCAATGAGTTATTCTGAAGAGACATTTATGTAAAACTAGAGGACCAGTGCATGAAATTCGTGCACTGCTAGGGTCCCTAATGGCTGAAGGTGGCTGGCCGGGTAATCCCTCCCTTCCCACAGCCAGCCCCGCCCCCTGGTCAAACTCCTGGAAGAACTCCCGGTTGAGGGGACAATTTGCATACTACACTTTTATTATATAGGAAGGATGGATCAATACTAGATGATGCGTATGAGGTACAACCAATGAAGGAGGAACTTGGCATTTCCTAGAAAGGACCAGACAGCCCACAGATTGGGAGTAGAAAAGAAAGAGCACTGATATATTTGAGAGCATGCCCAGGACTTGCTAATTGCTTAAAAGGATGTTCATGGAAGGAACATGATTGAGTCTTAAAGATCAGTTACCATTTTTCTTTGTAACCAGACATGCTCATTCTTCTCTAATCTCTCACAAATTAAAAACTCTGATCCCATGTGTCCTTGTTGATAAAGACAGAAATATGAATACCTAACTTACCAAGTTGTGATGAAAATTTTAAAACAAGATGTGACTCATACACCTAATGAGCTCTTAGAAAGCTGTTATATGTGGATGGGGCATCGCGGAGCACTGTGTTTGGCACAGTATCTCATCTCATACTAAGCAAACATTTCCCTGATTCACCCAGTTTCTTTCTGACTTCCCCTAACTGCAACATGAAACAGGATCCTAATGTTCCTTCTTTTTATAGGCAAAAGAAAAAAAAAATATGTTCACCTATGTATCATCAGTGCTATTTCATTTTTTTCAATTTCTCTATTTACAAAGAAACTGTAAGGAGATGCTGCATTCAAGCAGAATCTTCTTTCTATAAAAAATAGACTTCGTAGTTTTACTCTCTATTATCACTTCCATAGGCTATAAAACTGCAGATGCTTTTTATTTCTTCAGAAGTGATATAAGGCAAGTTAGCTTGAAACATGTCATTTAACTCTTTTCAGGTGTGGTTATCTGTTCTTATAAAATGTCTGGCCTGAGAAATAAAAAGCCAAATAATGAAGATCTCAGTCAATAAGTAAAATTATAAAATACTGGTATTTCCTATGTTCTGTAAAGTGGAATTTAATATCTCATTTAGTCTTAGAGAAACCTTAATAACATTTTAATTTTCTAAATGAGGAAACCAAATTCTCTAATGTCACACAGACAAAAGTGACAAAATTGAGACTCATGCTCATTGCATTTTATTCTAAATCCCATATGCTTTTGTTCATCCTCATCCAAGGATTTTTACCTTGCTTTTTAGAGAGAGAGTGGAAGGCAGGGGGAGAGACAGAGAAACATCAAGAGGCACATCGATTGGTTTCCTCTCACACACTCCTGGTGGATCAAGCCTGCAGCCAGGGTACAAACCCAGGACCCTTCAGTCCACAGGTTAACACTCTATCCACTGAGCCAAATCGGCTAAGGCTAAATCCCATATTCTTAACCACTAGACTATGTCTTTTTTTTTTCTTACCTTCATTTCCCTTTGAACATCCTAATATTCCAGGATTCTAATCTTGTAAAATAATAATAACCCTCACTATTTCAGAAAAAAAAATACTCAGGTCTACTGAAAAATAAGGTGATTGAATAGAGCAGACCAAATAAACAAAGAGTCTAGTATATTATTTGTTGCTCAAATATATACTCTGCAGTATGAACAACGAGATAAAATGTAAAAATGATCTCCGGGGGAAGAACAAATTATAAGTTTCATTGATCTGGAGAGGGTATACATAAATAAGAAAACTGTGTCAAGTAAAACCTTCTGTGAAACTAAAGGAAGAGAGAAAATTGAAACAAAAGTGGCTTCAAAACCATCTTCTTCTTGTTACGTTAGTGAGCATTGATTTTTTTAAATATGATTTGTATCAGTGGATTCAATATGCCTGCCTCAACCAAAGCAGTGTTACAGATGCGCAGGCACTTGTGTATGACAAGCACAGCTCTGACTGTATGCACTCCCATCAAGTTAATTTCTGCAAAGTGTTTGGCAGCAGGAGCTTTCATCTTGTGTAGAAGCTGATGTGCCTCCCTTCAGGTGATTTTTGTGTTGAGTTTTTGCTGGATTGAAAGCCATGCGTACTCGTTCATTTTCTTTCCCCAGCATTTCTTAATAGTGTGGCCTTCAATACTTCGAGTTCAGCCTTTCTAGTGTATAGACAAGATGTGGGCACATAATTAGACGATAGGATGAAAATGTGTAAACAAAATGACATTAGATTTCTTTTTTTTTTTAATTGTGGAATTTCTTTCACTTACCACAATTCTCTGATTAAACAATCTTTAGGGGCATACTTTTAAACAAGTCATGTATTTGTGCCTACAGCCACTTTCTATACTTGCAAAGAACTACTTTGGTTAGTACTTTATGAAGAAATCTTTACATTTTAAGTTGCCAGTGATTTCATAATTTTCAAAGCTTCTATTCTAATTCCACATTCTTTTTATATCATTAGATAAAGTTTTGAATATTTTCTAAGATAAAAACACTATTTCTAAAAATAATGTTTGATTTATTAGTTAAATCTTATTTAGCCAGGTAAGAAGGTATTACATTTAACTGACTCGTTCCAAATTTGATGCTAGATATATGTTGTCCACCACTAAAATGTATAGGTGCTTCGACAGCTTAGAATACAGCTAGCTAACTGCCATAGGAAACATCATTTTCCTTTCTGGAGAAAACTGCTTATTTGCTAATTATAAAGTTGTCATGAATGGCTAGGGCTTTGGAGCTGGTACAGCCTGCATTTGCCACTTACTCTATTGTCTCAAGTACATTATTGGATCACTAAGCCTCAGTTTCATCAGTAAATGGGTAGTAATTGTACCTTCTAGGGTTATTGTGATCATCAAGCAAAATTTATATATACAATTTTTGACATTCTACTCAGCACATAGTGAGGGCTCAGTAAATTGAGCTATTAGTGTAATATATAAAGATTTTATAGTACTACCCAAACTCTCTAAACCTTGATTATTCTTGTTTTGTAGGTTTGTTTTAGCATTTTCTATATTTAATACTTCTTGACCAGATATAATCAATGAGTGTTATATCCTGGTAGCATGCCGAATTTGAAATAGAAAGCAATAGTGAAATCATCATTGATAAAATAAATTGCCATTGCCCACTGCCATGTGAACTGTCTTATTATAAAATATGATGTTAACACCCTCATAATTCAAAGGTAATGCTATAGTTTTTGATAATTGTCATCTCTTTATGAGGTAACATCTGTGTGAGTGCACTAGGAATAAAAACACTGCATGCATAGAATCATTGAAAGATATGCAAAATAACATGACAACCTACTGGATTCGCCAAGTAAAACTACCATATTTCAGTATTTTATTTAACTGATTTACTTTAAATAAATAAAATATTATAGTTTTCTTAAAGCTCCTTTGCCACTTTGTTTATCCAGACTTTCCCAATTAGAAGTAACTAGTTTTCCTAAATTGGTAAGTTTCTGTTTATATTTTTACACTTTAAATATATTACATGCAACCATAAATATAGTATCCCTTAATCTTTTGCACATGCCATGTCTTACTTAACCAACCTGACCCTACGCAATGACATATAAATGACCCTATATTTACTTCTTCAGCTTTTTACCTTTCACTTTTTAGATGTATTTATTTATTCATTTATTTATCTGAAATCTATTTTGTACTTGGTAAATCTTGTGAGGAAGAGTCCATGTTCTCCTTTTTGTATATTTAGCGCACTGTCCCAGCACTTTTATAAGTAGACCATTGTTTCACCACTGACTTAGAAAGCACACATGGTCATGTACGAAGTTCCCATATATGCATGGATCTGTTTCTCAGCTTTCCCTTCTTTTCATCCCTATGTAAATTCAAAGATAGCAATCATGGAAGCTTTGTAGCAAGCCTTTCTTTGTTGAGTTTATTGGGGTGACATTGGTTAACACATTTATATAGGCTTCAGGTGTACAATTCGGTAACATTGTGCGTTGTAATGTGTGCTCACCACCCCAAGTCATCTCCTCCCATCACCATGTATGCCCCCTTCCCCCTCTCCCACCTCCCCCACCATCTTTTCCTCTGGTAATCACCGTACTGTTGTCTGTCTATGAGGGTTTTTTTGTTGTTACTTAAACCCCGTACCTTTTTTCACCCAGCCCTACACCCTCCTCTCCTCTGACAGCTGTCAGTCCGCTCCTTGTATCCATGCCTCTGGTTCTGTTTTGTTTATCAATTTATTTTGTTCATTTAGATTCCACATGTAAATGAGATCATATGGTATTTGTCTTTCTCTGACTGTCTTATTTCACTAACGTTAATACCCTCCATATCCATCCATGCTGTCACAAAAGGTAAGATTTTCTTTTTTACAGCCAATTAATTCTCCTTTGTGTAAATGTACCGCAGTTTTTTATCCATTCATCTATTAATGGGCACTTGGGATGCTTACAACTCTTGGCTCCTATAAATAACACTGCAGTGAACATAGGGGTGCAAATAATCTTTCGAATCAGTGTTTCAGGTTTCTTCAGATACATTCCTGGAGGTTGAATCACAGGGGTCATAAGGCTTGAAATTAAGTAGAGGAAACCCACAGTACTCTTCTTAATTGTCTTCAAAATGTTCTTGGCTACTCCTGTCTGTTTATAGCGCCTCTGAATTTCAGGATGTGCACACACACAAGCTTTTTAGAATTTTGGCTGAAATTGTATCATATTGATAGGGATGGCTCACATCTTTATGGTAATGAGTCCTCCTATTCAGGAACATAATATATTTTTTTCACTCAGAATAATCCATACTAAATCCATACTTATTCCTAACTTACTTATGGAGAAAGCATTTTAAAATTTTTATTATATTTTCTAATTAGTTATTGCCATTTGACTTTTCAACAGCAACAATGGAAATAAGGTCATACGAATGATACTTTAAATGTGCCAAAAGTAAAAAAAAAAAAAAAAAAAAAAAAAAAAAAAAAAAAAATCTAAAAATATGTTTCTTATGTGATAAAAATAATGTAAAATTTAAATATAAATTTATACATAAGTAAGTAGTATTTCCATCAGAGCAGTATATGAGTGAATGGAATTAAAGTGCTCACATGTCTTATTTTTCAAGGTCATACAGACATTAATTAACTTTAAGCTTTTGACTTTGACAAAGTAAGTTTGTTAACTATAGACAAATTAAAGACTTTAATAAGTTGGAGAGACAAATAAAGAATGGAAACAGAGGGTTTCATTTCTAAACTAGTAGAGAGCAAAATAGAATAAAAAATGTTTTTTCAACAGATTTAAGATAGAAGAAAAAAAACAAACACAGAACAGCAAGTCCAATTCAAGAAACAAGAGAGGATGGTGAGAGAATTCTTTACCCTAATAGCTTCATGGATGAATTATATGAAACACTCAAGAAACAAATGTCAGCATTTATACATACCATTCCAGAAAACAGAACTTCAGAAATGATTCAATAAATCACTTTTTGAAGCTACATACCTTTGACACCCAAACCTGACAGGGGCAAAGCGTGTAAAGTAAATTACTGAACACTGTTACTCATGTGAGCACAGATGCAAGAAATCTTAAACAAAATACTAGTAAATTGCATTCAGCAATGATAATGGTAATTTAACAAAAGAAAATATGCCATCAAAAAATTAGGTTTATGCCAAAAACACAAGGTAGTTTAATTTAAAAATCAATGAATGAACTCTTGAGAAGAACAGATTAAAGTAGAAAATTCAAATGATTAATTTGGAGTTATTTTGAGGCCCAGGTGGAATAGTGCAGGTGAAGAGTTTTGTGTTTGTTTGTTTTTTAAGTTGAACTGCTATTAGAGAATTATTCTTGCTGGTTCAGGCTACTCCCGTCTGGCTCGGCTTTTGTTTAAAAAGAAATTGCAAGTAAGGTGTATTGTGAGAGCTTTGATTAATTCCTTTAGCAATTGCTGCTTTACATTGCACTCACTTAAGCATCTTTCAAATCGAATGGATTAGAAATATTGGTGAAACTAAAGGACAAATACTTCAAAATAAGAAGAGGGAAAGGTAGAAGAGCACCTAATGAGGAAATCTTGGTAGTATTTTACTTTATAAGGATTTCTATTTCCAATAAAGACATCTTTTGAAAAGTACCTTTAATCTAGAAAGTGCATTACTCATTTTGGTCAATAGAATCTGTCCTCTTGTTCTGGATATAAAACACCATTGATTTTACAAAGAGTATAGGCTTGAATCAATTCAGTAGTACCCAGACCAACTTGAATAATAGATTATTTACCCTCCCTTTTTTCTAAAATATCATTTCCCAAGAATTTCAATTAACTTTATAGTAATACTCTCATGGAAGTTTACAATTCCTAATTAACAGTGGGACCTACCCTTTTGTTTTATGAACGTGGATGATTATTAAATTATCTTGTTAGCTGTGTTAGTTTGTTTTAGCATCTGCCTTTCCTCAGAGTTTGAAAACAAATGTGCCTCCTTGTCTTTTTAAAATATATGCATTATTTCCAATGAACAGTGTTTGAGATCCTCATGTTTTCCTTTTCCCATTCCATTCAAATTCCCTATGATTTCTCTGCTAATGCCTCCCTCTGAGTTTTATCAAGACAGTGTAATTTCTGCACAAAAGGCTCAGCTTAGAAGTAAGAGAGAACTTCAGGTAATGTGTGCTTTTTGTTTGTTTGTTTATTTGTTTTTTGCCACTTAGCTATAGACTAGTAGCACATTGAAAAAAAAAAAGTTTCCTCAACTATAAAGTAAGCATAATGGTGCCTTTACTGGATACTTGTGAGATAAATGTTCTTAGGTAGGTTTGAACTGGTCACTAATGTGGATGGATGTGATCATGCATCCATTAAAGTTACTCCATTTACATTTAAGAGTAAAGAAATTATGGCAGACCAGCTTGATTGCTTACAGGCATTTGGTTCTGTCCAAAACATCCGCAGAGACATTTAGTCCATGCCCGATGATCCTTGATATTCAGTCATGCCCCAAATGTCCATGTGAACATTTGGTCCCACCAGCAGGTCCTTGAGCATATGCCATTACCAACTGGGCTACCAAGGCAAAGGCGTTCTTACTGGCAATACAGCCACAACACAAATACTGAACCAATAAAGCATGATAGATTCTCTATGTATTAGTCTTGTAAGCCAAACATATAAATAAACGTAATGGGCTATTTGAACCAAGGGATGTTTTTCTGAGCGTGAACATTTGCCGGGGTTCTTGTCCCAGCATCAAGAAGGTTCAGGAATCTGGAAAAGCGCTGTGAGTAGATGACATGGGAATCCGGGACTAATAAAGAGTCCAGAAAGGAGATAGAATTTTGAAAGGCGTTTGGGGTTAGAGAACCTTCAGCTAAAGGAACTGAAGACTACCTCCTTGTCTAGGACCCTTGCTTTTATTAACACAATTTGCCCTAAGGCAAGGTGGAGGTAATACACTTCAAAGGGTAAGGTTTCAAAGGGTAGAGAAGCATTGACAGTTTGGGGGAATTAGCTTAAGGCTGTTCAGGTTTTGGACAATAGGAGGCAATAACATGTAGATTAAGATGCCCTTTAACTGTCTGGCAGCCACAGTCAGTTTCCTGTTCAGGTTTGGGGAAATGCCTTTAGCCATTCCCAAAAGGTGACTACATGTGTGACTCAACCCTGTTGAGTTCCCAAGTCTCATCAACCTTTTGATGAAACTTGAAATTATGACATGCTGGAAGTGGTTCCCGATAGACATTCTTGACAGGACCAAATACCAAGAGCCCTTTGTGTTTCCGTGGAAATTTACGACAGGACCAAATGTCCTGCAGTGAGTTAGAAACATTGATGAGAGAGAAACATCGATCAGCTGCCTCCTGCACACTCCCCACTGCGGGTGTGCCCACAACCAAGGTACATGCCCTTGACCAGAATTGAACCTGGGACCTTTCAGCCCGCAGGCCAACGCTCTATCCACTGAGCCAAACCGGTTTCGGCTACTCTATTATAGATTTTTATTTACTTAGATATATGCTGTCTATCTTTGAGAACAAGGGAAATTATATTTGCATAAAATATGCAAAAACTCTTTTGCAAAAGCCAGATAGAAATATGTGAGATACTACATAAATATCTCAAAATTAGATGTCAAATGTATACCAACAAATTGTTCTCACACTGATACTTTGCATGATAAAATAAAGCAATGTTTGAGCTACAGCTGGAAAAAAAAACTATTTTCCTACTAATTAAAATACAATGGTGTTAAGCAAATGATGTGTTTGAAATGACAATAACTTTAGAAATAATCACAGAAAATCTCATCTAACAGCTTTAAGTAGTAGTTTTCAGTAATTTGTGTTCACAATAGATATTTCTTTCTTTGATAATAGATTACATAGGCCAGAGGCCAAAAACACACACAATATTTCAGAGTATGAGAGCAGCTGAGTATGGTTTGCTTTTCCCAACAATATCTAATAGGAGATTTTTAAAAATAATTTCTGAGATCACTATTTTGCCTACACCTATAAATAGACTAGCCAACTTGGTTTTTCCTGGCCAACATTGATTTGGAACAAATGCAGAAAAAAATTATTTCCAACAAATGTATTAGTGAAATTTCACTAAAATATAGTACTTAGATAATAGAATGTCTCTAAAAATTCTGTATTATGATTCACTGTGCACATTTCCAGTCTGATTTTAAAAATTCACACTTTTACCATAAAAGTAACATTTCAAAGGAAGAACAGATTAACTTTTCCAAATGAATCTGATGGGGAAAAAAGCCAGAAATATGCAATTACTCAAACTGGCTTTGGGCCAGAATACAGGTTAAGACCTTGACATTAGTAAAGAATAATACCAAGGTTTTTTGGATTGATAATAGGTCAGACCAATTTAAAAAGTAAACAAACCAGAAAATGTAATTAGATAAACGATGAAGTAATTAATATAATACCTTTGAATTTTTTTAATGAGGCATAAATAAGGCTGCGTATTCACTTTCTAAATAAAATCCATGGTTTTCATCTGTAATGAAAAACCATGAGTCAAAGTGTATAAATTATTCATTGTCTGTAATAGCATCTATTATACAATATTATAAAAAATTATAAGATTGAACTGTGGCCATGGTAAGCTCATATATAATTTCACTCATAATGTTGTACTACATAGAGATGGACACTCTTTGGCAATTAATTTTATTACTAGAAATCTGTCCTAACAAGATAATGAGAGCTAAGATCAGAGATTTATATGCACAGATGTTCATTACAGCATTCTTTATAATAATCAAATGTTGAAAACAAACTAAAGGCCAAATGAAAGAGACCTAGTAAAATAAATCATTGTACATTTCTAACTATTTTTTTAGGAATTAAGAAAAAGGAAAATAGCTTGCTTGATATTGATATATCATTTTATATATACATATGTACATATTACCTGTAATATGTATTTTATATATAAAATGCCTCCAATTACATAAATGTATACAAATTGTATGTAAAGGAAAATACAGACAATGAAATTTGCTTAAATATTTTATTGAGATTATTTTTGGATTATGGAACTTTTTATTTCTGTGCTAAACAATTCTGGCAAAGCATGTATTCCTGGTGTGTGTGTGTGTGTGTCAAGCAATACTAAAGAAAAGCAAAACTATTGAAGCTATTGTGCTTAATTCTGAAAATTAAGACTGAACCAACTAAATAATTTACTTACCAAGACTAACTACTTACTCATGAAGACAGAATTCAGAACCTCTCCCTAATTGTTCCTTCCCACCAATCCAAAGTTATTATGTCATAAACTCTGCCAGATCCCAACTAATTCCCTTACTTGCAAGACCTACCTCAAAATCACTTATCCCATGTCCTAAAATTCTATACATAATATATTCTAATTTTCTATTTAAAGGCATGAATAAATTTGGCTTTGCTTGAGCTAGCAGCTTCGTTGACATTTGCTTTTCCAGCAGTCTTGACAGAATCATGAATGATTTTAATTTTCAAAATATTTTACAAACTTATTAAAAATGTTTATTATAGCCCAACTGGTGTGGCTTAGTGGTTGAGTGTCATCTATGCACTAGGGCAGTGATGGCGAACCTTTTGAGCTCGGCGTGTCAGCATTTTGAAAAACCCTAACTTAACTCTGGTGCCGTGTCACATATAGAAATGTTTTGATCTTTGCAACCATAGTAAAACAAAGACTTCCAGTTTTGATATTTATTTTATATATTTAAATGCCATTTAACAAAGAAAAATCAACCAAAAAAATGAGTTCACGTGTCACCTCTGACACGCGTGTCATAGGTTCGCCATCACTGCACTAAGAGGTCACTGGTTCTATTCCCTGTCAAGGAACATGCCCAGGATGCAGACTCAATCCCCCGAAGGGAGCATGCAGGAGGCAGCTGATTGAAGTTTCTCTCTCATGGATGCATCTATCTCTCCCTCTCTCTGAAATCAATTAAAACATTTAAGAAAGCTTATTATAATGTTACAGTTCATGAGTAAATATGACCCCTAAGCATGAAAAAGACTCTCATAGAAAATTCACTTAAAGAAACATATGTTTGGAAGGTATGGAATATTTTCAAATACATTTCAATTGACTTAATAGCAACTTTTTCTACTCTGCACTCTATCTTACTGTTGTTCTTCCTCTCTTCCATTATTTCTCTATCATCTATCATCTGCCTTTTATCATATGATTATAGAAACTAAATAAATACATGTAATTTAAAGGTTAGCAGTGTTCATACTTTTGAAACTACCTTATGAAGTATTTGGTACCTATTGTGTGTAGATCAGGGATGTGTGTGTCAGAGAGACAGAAAAAGACTGTGCCTATGTGTGTACTATATGTGTTCTGACAAAGATCAAGTCAGCAGGAGAACAGGTATAAGTCTTATATTTGCCTGAATAAGTTCAACTGAATAAAATTGGGAGAAGAAAAAAAAAAACAGAAGTTCACCACACCAGACAATGGAAGTTTATTTTATACTATTATAGTCACAAAATTTGTATACTTTTTTCTTTTGATTATGGTGGAGGATAGGTAAAATTTATTGTCTATGTTCTAAAGCAATTTAAATATAGATGGTGGTTTTTAAACATACACAACAAAGAAGCTAATCTCAATAATATTTATTGTTTTTGGTTGGAATATTTTTTAAGAATCTCCCCCATACCAATCCCTAATTATTTTAATAGTTATGAAGTCTTTCCAAATTTTGTATGTATACACAAACACACACATATTATTTTTCCAAAAAGGGTCTAGTTGCACTTTTACTAAGGTATATTGTAGGATAGAATTCTATAAATAAATTGCTAGGTCCTAGGGTATGCACAAAATTAAGTTTTTATAAATGGACATTCTTCAAAATTTATATTCCCATAATCAAAGAATAGGAATATTATTTTTCATATCCTGGGTATAATAATAGCTAGTTGCAATTTTTGGTGAGGTGAAAGGCAAAACAATGTTTATTCATCTTATAAAAATTGCCTTTCTCTGAATATTAGATTCTGAGTAGCATATCTTATACTCTTTTTCCCATGTTTTTCTTATTTTCTTTGATTGCCTGTTTAAGCATATATTTTTAAAAACAAAATTTATACTAACTTAAAAATCCTAATTTGGTAATCATTTTAAAATGAAAGACTAACATTCCTATATGGCTACACATACATCTGTGCTGTTTTCTGTTCATCTTTTTATTAGATTGAATCATGTGAAATTGCCAGTTTTGTTGGTAAAAAGAACAGTAAATATTGGCAACTTCATTTGATTTGATCTAGTATACTCACCAGAAATTATATTAACAGTGTTAAGGTGAAATAGTTAATATTTATGAATTTAATTATATTCACTGTTCACATTTATTCATTGAAGAATGTACAATATGCCATGATAACTTCTAGATTAAATAAATTTATTTAAAAATTGTTATTAAATTACATTCTGGGAAAAATCCATCATTCATATTTTAAATTATTCCTCATTCTTGTTATATTCTTGGTATAGATTTTTTTTAATTTTCTACTTCAAAATAATTAAAAGAAATAACCTTTGTAAAATTACTGAAAGAGTGCATTCTTAACAAAGTCATTTTTTAAAGTTATCATTTGTTAATATAATGATTGAAGTAATAAATACTTTCAGATTCTTAATTGGAAGTTGTATCACAGAATATGAAGCTAAGATTGCTAAAACACTAAAAATCTTTATATATATGCAAATTAAATAATTCATATTTTAATACATCTCCAAGACCAAATATTAAGGCAATTATGTTTTAAATAACTATTTTCAAAAATTGTTCTTACTTGGAAGTCTATACTTACTGCTATGTTTAATTTTAGAATATATTTCTTGTAACTGAATAAAAGAAACTTGATAGAGTTATTCTAAGGTGTGTTTTCATAGCTTTTTAATGATATTTGAGAGTTGTGATCTAATTGCTTCAATGATTATAATTTAAAATGATAGAATTTGATGTTATCAAGTAAATCTTAACAATATTCATACTAATTAAATAGTATATGTTCAGTAGTTTACAAATGATTAACTGAGCTCAAGCTTGTGTAGTTAATGGCTATTCTTATTAATCTCCTACGCATATTACAGTTCTATATAAATTAAAATGCAATTAGTTTTAGAGAATAAATACATATGACATTGTTTTAAAGGAGGTAACATGGCACTATATTATTTTTAAATGGATAAACTACATAGTTATGTGACTTCATTTCATTGAGAAAATAAGTTTGATTTTATCATTTAAATACACTTGAATGAAAGTATTGAAAAATGTGTTTTTGAGCATAGATCATGAGTTTTGAAGGCAGGGACTTTGTCTTACTGTCATTTTTTTAAAATATATTTTCTTCCTTCAGTAAAAATATACAGTTGACCCCTGAACAACTCAGTGGTTGGAGGCATTAACCCTCCTCCCCTGCACAGTTGCAAATTTGCATATAACTTTCGACTCCCCCAAAACTTAATTTAGCCTACTGTTGACTAGAAGTCTTATCAATAAACAGTCAACGCATATTTTGTATGCCAAATGTATTATACACTGTATTCTTATGATAAAGTAATATAGAGAACGGAAAATGTTATTAAGAAAACCAAGAGGAAGAGAAAGTTCACAAGCAGTACTGTACATATTTAGTTTTTTAAAAGTCCATGAATAAATGGACCTGTGCACTTCAAACCCATGTCAACTGTAATGAGCATTTGCTACATGCTACATGTCATTTTAAGAATAAAATAAGATTCAAAGGTGCTCCCAACTAATGGAGAGACTAACATAGATGATGGCAATCCAAGATGGAAAGTGTTGGGGAGCCATCATGTGTTCCTGACTTAAACTAGAATAGATGGAACATACTTTTTATAAAGGTGATGCATGGGTTGAGCTAAACAGTTGTGTAAAAATGCGTGAGATTGAGAAAGGGGAGCTAGACATTCTAGGTAGGAGAAGGAGCCAGGTGTGGGAATGAAGGGTTAATAAGTTCTAAGAAGCAGTTGATTACAACACTAAAGGCTGAGAATTTTTATTCTTTCAAGCAAAGTGATTATATTTTGTAAAAATTTCATTTTCTCTCCCAAGTTATGGTAGTTTCAAGTATTGTACTCATTCTTCACTTCCCCTTCCCCTATAGTAGCATTACACATCCATACTTTTGCCATAGCCTTAGAGTGGACAAAGTGTGCTTCTCCACCCTTTGACCATGTCCTTGGCCAATGTGATATAGTGGAAATAAAGTAAGGAAAGGCGTGGAATGTGCTTGCATCCTCCTCTGCTTCCACCATTTTTATGAGAAGAATATGGCCTGTGTAGCTTTCTAGTCCAAGAAAGATGATAGACATGGATATATCCTTCAGTTTCGGATAAGTTCAGCCATCCCAAGCCTAGATCAGCCCAAGCACAGACAATTCATACCTGAGTAAAGTACGTGAGACAAATGAGTGAACAATATGTGCTTATCGTTGTATGCTACTGAAATTGTGGTGTTTGTTATGCAGTAAGAGCTAACTGATACACAATTAATTGTGAGCATAAATGCTGCCAATGTGGGCCGTCAATACAAATTTTTTGAATGGAGGGAAGACCTTTATCTGTTACAGCTATTTTGAGAATTGGATTATTATAGTTTTTTATAAATCATATTAACTTCTTACATACTCCCCCTGGAACTGAAAAAACAAAGCAAGGCTCTAGTATACAAAGTTTACATTTGGGCCCTTCACATATGGCATTTATAGTCTATAAAAGGAGCATAAAACTAGCAACTAAAATCAGTTGATTGATCTTAAACTCAAAAGGTGAGAAATCCTGGCATGGCCACTCAACTTGATGACAGGAGTACAAACCTGAATCCTGCCAAAACAATGATGACTATAACTGATGCTTTGTTTATACAGCAAGACCACTTCCTGGAAAAAACAAGCAGAGACAGCTCATTGCCTACACAACATGTCACCAATCAGCACAACAGCTGTCACCAAAGACTTTGATTTCCTAATATGTGATACTCTGGATTTTCAACTCTTAAAAACAAAACAAAACAAAACAAAATAAAAAAGCATGAAACAAAACCAGGCAAATCAACCAATCAACCAACCACAAAAATACTTCCCAATTTCCCTTCCTGGAGATATATCCTTCACTGTGCCCTCTCCTAACATTTTTCAAAAATATTTAAATTGGCAGACAGAAATCGTTAGTCCTCAGTATCATGTTTCTATTCTCTGGATAAAATTAATTTCTCCTCCTACTATGCAGAGGTTTTCAAAGTGAAATTCTAAAGAGGATTTAAAGTCAGTTCTTAACAGGGTCCATTCTCTACATCAGCAACAATCTGTCCTCCAGTTTTAAAGTTTGTGAAAAGTGAAAAGTTTGGGAATTTCTAATATGGAAAATGCATGTTTGTTCATTTTATTTTTGTATTTGCTTGTTTTGAAAAATTGGTCTTATTGATGGCGTAAGGTGTCTACACTTGATGTGATTTTGAAAAAGAAATTTGTAGAAAAATATTAGCTTGAGTTAAGCTCAGATTCTGTCTCTTTTTTAAAAAATCCTCACCCAGGGATATTTTTCCATTGATTTTTAGAGAGAGTGGAAGAGAGAGGGAAAGACAGAGAGACACATTGATATGAGAGGACCACATTGATTGGTTGCCTCCTGCATGTGCCCTTACCAGGGCCTGGGCCAGGGAGGAGCCTGCAACCGAGGTCTGTATGCTTGACTAGAATCGAACCTGGGACCCTTTGGTCAGCAGGTGGATGCTCTATCCACTGAGCTAATCTGGTAGAGCAAACTCAGATTTCTTAAAATTGACTTTTTTTCCCTAGGGAGATTCAGTTTATATTGGAAATATTATCCACTTCTGATCAATTTATACTTCATCTTTTGTTTTAGAAAATCATTCCCTATAAAAATGGACCTGAGAGTTATGGTAGAAATAAATTATTTGCACATTTGTCTTAAATTCTTAATGTCATTCTGGTGCTGAGAGATAGAATGAAAGGGATGTTAGGAAATCTATATCAATAAAATTAAATTTCTGTCTTTGTGTTATTACATCATGTAAAAATAGTTGGACACATTTTCTTCAAACTTAGAACATACTGTTTAGAATGTAATGTTTTATATTTTGACTAGTGGCCTACATGGTTCTCACTTTAGGAACTTTACCAGGCATCTCAAAATGAAAGGCCACCATTTTCTGTAATAATTCCTCTGAGGTTCAATGAGGGACATATGTCTATAAAACAGGGTAGATGCCTTATATCAGTGGTTCTCAATCTTGGCTGCATATTAGAATCACCTGGGAATCTTTTTAAAATCCTGATTTCTGGCCTCATCCTCCAGAAATTCTGTTTCTTTGTTATGGGGTGAGGCCACAGCATTAGTAACAAAGAAACAATTTCCGGAGGATGAGGCCCAGAAATCAGGATTTTAAAAAGATTCCCAGGTGATTCTAATGTGCAGCCAAGGTTGAGAACCACTGCCGTATACAGTGGGGACTTGACTTACGAGTGTCCCAACTAACGAGATTTTTGAGATACCAGCTGTCTCTCGGCCGATATTTTGCATTGAGTTGATAGAGTAATTTGAGTTAAGGAGCTCCTTAACGAGCTCTTTAACGAGCTGGGTCTTGGAATGAATTAAACTCGTAAGTCAAGGCCCCACTGTATACTGAAGATGCCACTGAGCTTTCAAATAGAAGCCCGCATGTAAAACTCACAAGGGCAGACACTCTGATTGTAGGTAGGGTGCTTCTCATATGGACAACAGTAGGTAGCAACAGGTATATGTTTATTATAAATGAATTATTCTTTTCCCAAACAGATAAAATATAGATTTCAGAAGTAAGATCCGAAATTTGGACGTAAATGACTGATTGCCGAAGAAAAGTGCTAGGAGCCATGACTGAATTATTTTTGAGGGGAGTGATGAAAATGAATCTGGATAGATTCAGTGAATTCAAGAAGAGAAATATTAGTCACATGTGGAATAAAATCTTACATATTTTTAAAAATCAACAGGTGTTTTGCATATTGTAACTTGTGATATATATTTTTTTCCAATTTTCCTCTAAAAAAACGTGTCCCAAGTTTAACTGAATTTATTATACTACTATTCTTAAGTCATCCAACAAATAAAGTTATCTGCCTATTTCTTGGATCAAAATATACTAAGACTACAGTATGTATTTAAAAATATCTCTAATATGTTGTGCAGAGAGTTAGTGTGCTGAAACGTAACCCAGGAGAGGAAATATAAAGTACTACAAGTTGGTGAGTTTCTTCTATTCTTATAGTGGTTTATAACTGGGATATGATTGCTAAGCAATCAGCTTTAGAGTCAGACAGATGTGGGTTTAATTCCCAGCTTGGATATATTCAAGTTGTGTGGTTTTGGACTTTATGCCTCAATTTTATGATGAGTAAAATGGGAATGGATAGTATCTACTTCTTGGGGTTATAATCCGAACAAATTGTGGTAATTAATGTAAAAAATGCGCATGCAGCATAATATGCATTGAATGTAGGTTGTTATTAGTATTAATATAAATTTAAGTCTACCTCATTTATTTTGCATTGCCATATTTTCTAACTGGCGGTTTTCTGATTGAGTGGTTTTGAAAGAAAACAGTTTACACATTTTCTGGTCAAATGTTCTCAATTACTCTTTACTTCCCAATTTAATTCCTTCATGAGAAGTATATTATTTGCCACTAATACAGATTGCCCCACTTTTTTCTTCTTGTTATATTAATTAAAATTTTCTTGAACCACATACTCAACTAATAATCAGCACTCTTAATTCAGTACTTCACATACTGTCTTTATCCTTATATTATTGTTACATTTATTAAAACAAATGTCTAGCTTTTACTATTATGTTATCCTACACCATAGCAACAAATATGTCTTTCATTGCTGTTGTTGTTGGAGTTATATTAAGTGGAGGAGAATTGCTAGTTTAAAATATTGAGTCATTTTATTCATGAATAGTCTACAAAAAAAAGGAGTTTAACCCATTTCTTTCTCACATACACACACACACACTACCTGCCTCAGATTAACTAGTGTGATTTTAAGTAAATTATCATCACCTGTTCAAATTTATTCAGCCTTAATTTGAGGGATGAAGTACTTGTTTCACCAAGTTATGCTAGGGAGTTCCACATGAGGTAAAGGCTGAGAAAGCCCCCCTCACAGTCCTGGGCATATTAGGCAGTGCCAACTTGGATCAGTTTCCTTAGTGCCAAATCCTGTGTGAGTCCATGGAGTTAAATAAGTCTTAAAAAGTCTAATTATTGGAGCTGGTATTATATAGTTCAGTAGCTGTTCATTGTCTCAAAGACATGCTCTGATAAATTGTTTTTATTAAAATGTATGGCAGCTAATATAAAATTAGAATCTTACAATCTTTCTTTTTGTAGCTTATGTGATATTTCATAGCCTTAATATAAGAGTGCTAAGCCCTGGCCAGGTAGTTCAGGTGGTTAGAGTATTGTCCTGATACGCCAAGGTTGCAAAAATAAGGGGAACAAAAAAGAGATGTTTCTCTCTTTTCATCCTTATTTCCAGAGTGAAGCAAACCAAAGCCAAAAAACTTACATACACAAACCTGGTAACTCCTTTACTAATTTACTACCCAAGCCCAAACTATGTTTAGATTCCTCACTAGTGAGCACCCAAACCCCTGTCTTTGTTTTCTCAATTCTTCACAAATGTATTGTTTCTTTGTCTAAAAAAAATAAAATGTTGGCTGGCTCATCCAAAAATAAAAAAGAGTGCTGAAATCCTGGAAAGATACCAAACATATGTTGTTATGCTCTTATCACAACAAAGAGGGTATTTCCTTTGAGGTTTCTATCACCTGAGACCATAGACGCTCTGGCAATTTTTTAGCCTCAACACAATGGATCTCTCTGGATGCTTTCATTGTTGTGTTACTTTATAATTCCACTTTGTTCTTTCCCAAATGAGTAAGTAATAGCTAGAAAGAATTTTTTAAACACTTTCCTATGGTTTCTTGGCATTCTCTGCTTCAACGCTTATTTGCAAATGAGGAACAAAATAACTTTATTACTCTTTTTCTGTCTTGGCAAAGGCTCCTAGTGTTGCTGCCTCTTGTCCATGGGTTACTAGCATAGCATGGCAACATACACTTTTCCCCTCCTTTATTCAGGTACTCCTCTAAAAATGAAACTGAGAATTTATATTTTATGAAACCCAGAGTAGTTTTTAAATCTTTTTTATTGCTCCTTTTCTTTTTGTCTTTCCAGTATAATTTTAATCATAAGTACTTTTAGGTGATCTCCACTTCACATTAGCCTAAAATGCAATATATCAAACTGAAAAGATGAATGCATACAGCATGTCCTTTACCTGAAAATTATATCTGTTATGTATAAAAAGCATCAAAGACCCTGGAGAAAGACTAGAACTGAGCAAAGTTCAGCAATATGATTCTTTTACTTTCAGAGGAAGATGATATTGATGTATTTTGAATTAAGAAGAAAGTTCCTTCTAAATTCTTTGTAATTTGAATCAAATTTTAAATTAGAGGAGTTCAACATTTTAAATTCTCTCTATTTTTGTTCACAACTGAGAGATAACCTTTGCAATTGAAACAATGGGCTCTAATAAGCGAAAGATTGTCCCTATTCACCCAAGTGTGCATAGAAATTCACAACCTGTGCTTTTCTTGGATACTCATAAAACTCAGTATGTCCATGTAATTCTAAAAAGTGGTGGATGAGGTCTTCCATATACATTAAAAAAATTGTGATTCTCTATTATTATTGGTTTGATTTCTATACTGCATGACTCACATGTTCTTTCATTGTATAAAATGGTTCCCCTGATATATATATATATATATATATATATATATATATATATATATATATATATATAAAGGCCGCCTTTGCCCTGCCACCCGGCTCTTGCCTGCCTTCCTGGGTTTCCAATCACATTCTTCCTTCCTTCCCCTTTCGCCTCCCATCATTGCGCCTACGTATGCAAATTAACCACCATCTTTCTTGGCAGTTAATTTGCATATCGCCCTGATTAGCCAATGGGAAGCATAGCAAAGGTATAGTCAATTACCCTTTTTGTCTTTTATTAGATAGGAGGATATGCATAACCCATGGACACAGACAATAATGTGGTGAAGGACTGAGGCAGACAGGTGTGAGTTGTAGAGGGTCAATGGGGAAAACAAAGGGGGCATCTGTAATACTTCCATCAGTAAAGATAAATTTAAAAAATAAAAAGCCTAATGGGACAAAACAAATGTACGAAAAATTATGTCTTGTGTGATTTTATGGTACCAAGGCATTCATGTTTAGTTGTGCAGATTAACTGAAATCCCACCCCTCCCACTCAAATACAATGGATATATTGTTATCAACATTTTATAAAATGGAGAAGTGTTAAAGCCAAAATTCAAATAATGATAATCTGTCTTCCAATTCCATAGTTTTCTAAGCACACTAATCAAACATCTTGTGACTTGCATATGTAATGACTGTTCCCTGTAATGCATACATACTTATTTCATAGAAATTCCATCAGCAGGTTTAAAAAATCTGCGCTAGGTGACTTAATTTGACATTTATGGTGTTAGTCTCCAGACCAATAGTATACCAATAGTATCAAATACCTTAATGTAATGATATAATTTCCGTATTATAAATATCAGGGACATATTAGTTGGTATATACAAAATCTTCCAGATTAAAATGATCTATTAGCATTTTATAAGCTGGTATAACCAGCATATTATTATTTGATGGGAAACAACCAAATGCTATATCACTGGCAGAAAATCTAAAAGGCATTTATAAGAATTGCTAAACAGACATGTACATGTTTTCTAAAATAAATAACAGTCAAAAGTGTCAGTTCAATTCAAACCCAACTGCCTTGATGAATGCCAAAGAAGGCCAGCCCCTGACAACATCTTTCACTAATCTGCATTCTTATTTGCATCAGATTGGCATTACATCTCTTCACTGACCACAGGGTTTAAAACTCAAACACAGCTTCTCTAGAAAGTCTTACTGCGGACAACAGAAAGACCTGTTCTCTAGCATATGAAACTGGTACACTAAAAATACAGGGTACACAAAAGCGAAGCTGCTGCAAATTTCATTTCGATTATTTTCAATCCTAACTTTTTGCCTGGATCTCAGCACTAAACTATATTTAATATTATAAATAAACAACAGGTGATACAAAAAACAATAATCTTTTTCACTCAATTATTGATGAAATTTTCAGAACTCCTCAAGTATTTCTCTGCAGTATTTCCCGAAGTATAATTCCGTGTGTTTGTGTGTATCTGCCAACATATTTAGATTTATGCTTAATGTGAAGGTGCTCTATCAAACTAATGATTTTCTATAAATTTCCATGATTCTTTATTTCCAGCTCATATAAGTTAAAACCAAGAGCATCATAAACTATTTCCGAAGTGCATGGTTTTCTATTCTGTTGGTAATGGCTTTTCTTTTAAAAATTCCTCTCCAGAGGGCTGCTGGTATAGTGGGGTAAAGAAGAGTTTGAGGCCTTATTCTTTGTTGTTTCTACACTTGTTTGCAAACCTTCTCTAAGGGGAATAATGCAAATGCTTTTCGAAAAACAATTATAAATTTGTAGAACTTCTCTCACCTGTAGTAAGGTCAGAATGTTTAGGCATACCGTGTATAATTGAATTTACCAATTAAAAATACCGTGGCATGCATTTTAAATAGCTCATCTCTTTTTAGATGAAGTTCAACATTTGGACTTCAAGAAAGTTAAGTGCTTGTGATTTATTTCAAGTTATTTTTGTGAATAAGTAAACAAGTACGAGAGAAATGAATCTTCTCCAGTGAATCAAGTTTGCCATTAACCTCCTGCCCAAAGGCTCAGGCCTTCACAAAAGTTTGGCCGGGCTTAAAAGACAGCCTGTTCTGGGCGAAGACAAAAGTTAATTAAAACTGAAACAACAATCCTCTGCACACATTCTGGTTCCTTTAGGCTGCAAGTGTTCATTTAATTTTTGTTGATTAGCCAAATCCTGCCACTATGATGCCCATCAATTGCACCCGGCTGCAGCCTGCTCACCGTAACTTGGGGCTAAATGTGCTACCAGGGGAAATGAAAGAGCTTTTGTGTTTTTCGAAATAACTTGGTGTTTTACAAATGCCAAGTAGGAACTGGGAGCAAGTGGCTTAGTGAGGTTGACTTCATGGACTTAGAAGGAAAGCTAGCTAACTTTCGGGGTCTCCTAATACCTCCCAGACGAAACACAATTCTTAAATCTTGAAAACTGAGAAAAGACTTAAGAGCAGTAAGTCCATTTTATTTGCTTGGTTTGTTTATTGCCTTTTGTTTTCTATCCCACATATGAGTGAGATCATATGATTCCTGTCCTTTTCCTCTGCCTTATTCTGCTTAGCATGATACTCTCAAGATGGTATTTTAAATTATGAGATGCAAAAAGGTTCTGAATTGCTATTAAAATTGCTTTCTTGTGTGTGATGCATTTAGAACAGTACTACATGAGAGGAATAGACATAGCATTTCAGCTTTTGCATTTCTAAGAATCACAGAAGGATGGAGTCACAGAAATAAATGCATAGAGCAATGTGGGAGTGTAAGGACTTTTGGTATAGCAGTGTTAGGTAAGTCAGGACTCAGTATTCATCATAGTTATCAACTATTGCTAACCTGTACACACAAGCAGATGTCTAGTTAAGAATGTTGTGTTTGTTCTTTTGAACAAAGAAATAGTGACGATTCCCTTATGCGTTTTCCACTGAATTCTTTTAAAAGATTGGAGCCCTTTGAACATCAAAGTATCTATATGCAAAATCATTTTCATTAATATTTTAGAAAGCTGCTGAGGGAATATCATCTATTACATACACACCGAGCTTTCATTTTTTAGCCATACAATGATCACTTACTGAGAGCCAGCATAATTATATCCATTTTATAGATAGATATAAACCATCCGCTACAGGTTGATAAATTTGCTTAAAAACATACAACAGGACTGTATTTTATGTTGGACTCATTACTTTTGGAAAAGATATTAACCCTTTTGGGCCACATTTGACACAGTAATAATTATGGAAAGATGTACAACATTTAACAAATCCCAACTTGGAGAACAGCTTTGGAGAACTGTTCAAAAAATTTATCAAATGCTTCATATGAAACACTTTGCTGGCAATGGGGGCAGATATTAAGATGAGAAGTCAGAGAATCTGTCAAAAGCTCATGATCTCATAGAGGAGAGTGGTACAAGGTTGTATTCGAAGCAGATTGTAAGTTCAGATAGCAAATGCTTCTGGCAAAATGGAGTAAATGAACTAAATTTACTCATTTACCTAAAACAAAGAAAAACACAAAATATTTGAAATAAAAATCAATATATAGAAGTTATTAATAGTTGTAGCAGTGAGAAAACTGAGCATAAATTCTAAAAAAAAGAAAAATTCAGGTTTACTCAAGAACTTCAGAAGTTGAGCACCGGTTTTTTTTAGGTGGTTATGATTTTACTTTAGAAATTATAGCTGGGATTCACAGTTATAAAATGGAGATTATGAAAGTGGCAGCCTCCTAGCCCTGGCCAGGTGGCTCATTTGGTTAGAGCACTATTCTGATATACCAAGGATGTGGTTTGATCCTTGGTCAGGGTACATAAAAGAAGCAAGCAGCCTTGGTAAGTGTTGCTCAGTGGTTAGAGTGTTAGCCCAAGCACCAAAGGGTCATGGGTTTGATTTCCGGTCAAGGGTACATATCTGGGTTGCAGGTTGAATTCCTAGCCCTAGTCCAGGTACATGAAAGAGGCAAATAATCAATATGTCTCTCTCACATCGATGTTCTTCTCTCTCTCTCTCTCTTTCCCTCTCAGTCTTTCTCTCTCTCTTCCTTCTACTCTCTCTCTAAAAAAAAATCAATGTAAAAAATATCCTCAGGTAAGGATTAACAAAAATAAAAGAAGCAACCAATGAAAGCATAAATAAGTGGAATGACAAATCAATGTGTGTGTGTCTCTCTTTCTAAAATCAATCAATTAAAAAAAGTGTCAGCCTTCTAACAATATGTGGAATAATAAATAGCATTTAGCACAGGTCTCAGAATATGTTTCAGAATATGTCTCTCAAAATTTTTTACTATGCTACTATGAAATATGCTATATAATAAAAGCCCAGCGACCGAACAGCGAAACAGCCTGTCGACCAGTCGCTATGATGCACACTGACCGCCATGGGGCAGACGCTCAACACAGGAGCTGCCCCCTGGCGGTCTGTGCACCACCACAGTGGGAGTGCCGCTTGGCTAACCAGGATGAGTGGCTGCTTCCACTGCAAACCCAGGGCCGATGGGTAGGAACCTGGGCTGCAATGGTTGCCTCCTCGCCCCAGGCTCCTCCTCCTCACTGCCTGCTGCCTCCTTTGGACACCCGCAGGCCATGCAGCACCACCACTGGGCTCGCAAAGCTGACCATGGAGGTTGGGAGGCGGGTTCCTGGCTGCCACAGGACTGAGGCCTACTCTGCCGCCTCTCAGTGCTATTGTCCCTGGGCCCGGCCCAGACCAGGTTCTCTGGAGAGGCCAGTGTTTTGGCTCCATGGAAGATACGGGACCAGGAAGCAGCCACTCAGAGGGCGGGTCCACAACCACTTGGCTGACTGGGATGAGTGGCACTTTTTACAGTGGGCCTATCCCCGCAGGCCATGCCCCCCACCAGTGCATGAATCCCGTGCACCGGGCCTCTAGTTATAAAGTTTAATATTTGTGTACTTTTGGTTGTATATAATAATAATATAATAACATTATAGTTACTATCATTGTGTACCTTGTTTTCAATATTGACATATTATAACACCATTTATACACAGGGCCACTCAAAATAAAATCAGAAACACAGCAATTCAACCTTGGAAAGAATTGTAACATTTGTCAATTTTGGCTATTGCTGTGATGATTTATTGCCTACTGGTGTTTTTATTTTTCATTTAGTCATAAATGAGAAGAAATGAGGCAGGCACTCCTTGGTAAAGAAGGAAATTGTGAGCGAGGGAAATTAAGAAATGTTAAGAGCTTAGAAAGGAGATATAAAGGCATAAAATCAGGAGATGGATTTGTCTGGATACACTTGATTGCTCTCCAAATAAGTGGAGTAGAGAGGGTGAGCAGAGCCTAGTGGATTAGCGAGTAGAATGAGCATAACTGTGCATAAGGTCAAGAACACAGAAAAAGAACAGCAGAAGCTCATGAAGCCAAGCTCACTATGAGCTCCATGGCTAGAAGAGTCTAATCAAGTAGGTTTAACAGGAATCCAGGCAGAGAGCCTGAACCCAAAGACTGACCTGATATGTTCCTCTTGTTGTTCTCTGTGTTTACCAATCCTTGCACAAGCCTCACCACCATCATTTCATTCTGTTACCATTTGCCACTATTCATTTGCTTCAGACTTAAACATATCACAGACTTTTAAAAAACTACCTTTCATCTTTTGTGATGCTCTTTTTAACCCCTGTTTCTTTCCTTTCTATATATTTAAGTTCCTCCTTGTGGCAAGAATGTTGTTTGACTGGTGTTATTCTTTTTTAAAAAATGGATAGTATCACACATAAAATGTTTCTGTTATCTTCTACCTCTTTCTACCCAGTAATCTTATATGTTCTTAAAACAACTCTTTTTAAAGTCAGTTCCATGAGGGTTGAAAACTTCCTTAAGGAACCAACCCAGAGGTCATTCTACTAGTTTATAAAGAAATAATGAGAAATATAATAGAACTGACAACATAAGATTCTGCTTTAAAATAGCTGTCTTTAAATCATCAAAGATTCAAACATGTGGATATATTTTTTTTCTCTCTTTTGTTGATTCTTTAAAAGGGTTATGAAAGGGATAAGTACAGAGTCAAGAAGTGTTCTCATTTCCTCTATGTTCATTGCTTTTTGCTATTGTTTGGATGTTTTTATATTGAAATTTTCTAAAAACTACCAACAATCTTATGTCATTAGTGGTTTCTTCACTTTATTTTTTAATACAAAATGCCATCAAAGCTCCCGATCCACCTAACTCACTAGAAGGCAAAATCTCTCAAAATAACAAAAGAGAAAGATCAAGGGTAATTTCTACAATGAGACAGGAAAAGATAAAAGGGATAGCAGATTCAAAATAAATATTCTTTTTATTATCAAAATTCCTTCATTTATAAAATCCAAGTCCTTTAGCTATTATCCCTCTATGATTAAGTTTGAAGTGAAAAAAGAAAACACATTTAAAAATGTCTGGGAAGCTTCACCATCTAATATGGCAATCAGTAGCCACATATAGCCACTTTAATTAAAAATTAAATTATTTAAATTGAAATAAAATGAACAATTTAGTTCATCAGTCTATTAGCTACATTTTTGTGCTCAATAGCTATATGTGGCTAGTGACTATCATACAGGACAGCAGGGAGCAAACAAAATTTCTATCATCAAAGTTCTGTTGGACAATACTGCACTAGTATAAATGAGGTCTCTATGTAGGAAATACAACAAGAGTTTTGAGATTATAAGCCAACACAATGTTAAATTTGGAAAGAAATGAGTCACCACAGATAAAATGAATAGTTAATATAATAACATAGCAATTTGAACGATCTTTTGATAGAAAATTGAGCATCTAAATGGCAAACTGATGTTTTTAGCCCAAACATCCTCCATTTGGTAGTTACAATAGAACATGTAAAAATGTTTACTAGAGTCAAATTCTCTACACCAATATATTTTAAATATTTTAGACTGAATATTTTTCATGTAGAAATGTAAAACTTAAAATATAGCTAGTCTGGTCAAAGCAAAGATGGAGGGACCCTGCTTGCTCAGGTAGTCTACCTCCAAGGTTGCTGGTTTCCAAGGCAGCCCTAAGTCACCAGCCTCAAGGAGAGCTGGCAATCTTAAAAAAAAAAAAAATGCAATCCCTGCCCAAGAAAAAGGAGAGAGTAGTTTAAAAGAAGAATCCTATATAATAAAAGGCTAATATGCAAATTGTCCTCTCAACTGGGAGTTCAACTGGGAGTTCGACCAGGAGGCGGGGCCGGCCTGCCAACTGTCGGCAGCCCCTCCCCCCAGTTGGCCACACCCTAGGGGTGGGGCTGCCCAGCCAACCTCCCGTGTCCCCTCCTCCTGGCTGACCTGGCCCTATCCGCCCCAATTGGGGTGGGCCAGACAGACCCCACCCATGCACAAATTTTTGCACTGGGCCTCTAGTATTAAAGATCAGACCTAAATTAATTCAGCAGTGAGAACCTTTCCTATTCAAACAATGTCAAAATAAATACTTTATTTTTAATAACTTAGTTAAATTGAATGTTTATATTTTCTCTGTAAAAATAAGCACAACATTCCAGCAAGATAAAATTGATAATGCTTTCATGACTAAGAACAGAATAAAGTTTGGGAAAACAACTCATGTTTTTTACTCATTAAGTATCAAATGTTAGACATGGATAGAAAGGCATTGTCATATCTTAATATATTTCTAATCATTAGAATCACAAAAAAATTTAGAAATGCCTAGCTTCCAGGATTATAAAGGAATTTTCATGATATATGGTATCATGTTACAGAAAAAAAATCAACATAAAAATGAAAATTATCTAACTTGTTTATATAAAATTATTATTTAATTTTAAGACTCATTTGCCTGATGCATAATTTATTAGAAAGTGATAGTTATGTAAAAAAAATATCAAAATTGCTTCATTTATAAATGTAAATTATAGATTCTAAAATTGCTTTCTAATTAAAAAATGTTACTTAAGATCTGAACTCAAATACTTTTGGGGAAGAAATATTGAAAATTATTAAATAGATACATCATGCCATCATACTTTCGTTTTACAGAAATAAAATTCCTGTTTCAAAAACCCAAATCATGTTAGCAAAAAGTATGGCAGGAGTCATTACAGGATGTTGAATTTGGGATTCTGTTTTGTTTTGTTTTGTTTTGTTTTGTTTTTCTAATTTATCTCCTGCCATATACAGGTTGATTTGAATCAGATCAGTTGCGATGGTGTTTACAAATTTAGGTTTTAGTTTCCTATAACCTAAAATAGCAGTATAAATATAAAGCACACAGCAGCAACCTCAAGGTACTGTATAGATTATTGGAGGTAAAAATACCTTAAAGTAAAACCTCTCCCCTTGTGAGGCCAGCAGTATGATTAGAAATATATTAAGATACAACAATGCCCTTCTTCTATTCATCTTTAACCTTTTGGCACTTATGAGTGAGAAACATGAGTTGTCTTCTCAAACTTGACCCTGTTCTTAGTCATGACAGGATTTATTAATTAAATCTATCTTTGTCCTGTTGAGTGTGTTAAAAGACCTTAGAGCCGTGGTCAGCAAACTGCGGCTCGCGAGCCACATGTGGTGTGGCTCTTTGGCCCCTTGAGTGTGGCTCTTCCTAAGCCTTAGGAGTACCCTAATTAAGTTAATAACAATGTACCTACCTATATAGTTTAAGTTTAAAAAATTTGCTTCTCAAAAGAAATTTCAATTGTTGTACCATTGATATTTGGCTCTGTTGACTAATGAGTTTGTCGACCACTGCCTTAAAGCAGTGGTTCTCAACCTTGGCTGCACATTAGAATCACCTGGGAATCTTTTTAAAATCCTGATTTCTGGGCCTCATCCTCCAGAAATTCTGTTTCTTTGTTACTAATGTTGTGGCCTCACCCCATAACAAAGAAACAGAATTTCCAGAGGATGAGGCCCAAAAATCAGGATTTTAAAAAGATTTCCAGGTGATTCTAATGTGCAGCCAAGGTTGAGAACCACTGCCTTAGAGCCTTATACCACTGTTTTTAAAGCATTTGTTGAGATCTAATATGAAATAGTAATGCTGTCTACAATGTGTGAAATACATAAAGCATTAACATGTAAAACGGATCCATTAGCATACTAGCACTCATTAGTACATTATCCTAAACTTCCGATTTCATTAGTCATAGTTCTGTTCATTAACTAGATTGAACATATTGCTGTGTGATTTCTAAGGTGTTAAAAACACTTATAAAAATGGGGGTGGAGCAACCCTACTGACAAATGAATCCTTTTTAAAAAAGCACACAAAGTTATCAAACTTTCATAGCATACTGGGTAGGGAGTGGGGGGGGGGGGTGGCTGAAAGATTACAGGAAATCTAATTTTAATTATATCCTAGAAACATCCTATAAATAGGTACTGCTTCCCCTGTCTTCACCAACTACCACGTTTTATTATTTCAGTCCTCACAGAGAATATTTTTTCATTGATTTTTAGAAAGAGTGGAAAAGAAAGGGAAAGATAGCGATGTAAGAGAAGCATGTCAATTGGTTGCTTCCTGCATGAGCCCCAACCAGGGCCCAGGCCAGGGAGGAGCCAGCAACTGAGGTACGTGGCCTTGACTGGAATCAAACCTAGGACCCTTCGGTCAGCAGGCCAACACTCTATCCACTGAGCCAAAACGACTAGGGCCGTTTTACTATTGTTATTAGTCTAGAGTTTATGAGGTACCTTGGTTTATTATAAAGTTGTTTTAACAGAAAATTAATACAGTGTTTATGACCAAGAATCACTTACTTGCAAGCTTAAACTACATTAAATAAATTCATCACCAAAAATATAGCTAGATGACCTTTGAAACTTGTAAAACTTTGGAAATTAATGTACACTCATTCCAATAGAGGAAAGTAGATTTGAAATCATGTTAACATTCTTCAGGGACCAGGGAGCCTTACTAAAAATATTTGTCTGTGTTTTAGGAGGTAGTATATCACAAGTGACAATGTTTATTGCTACTGATAGAAAAGGGTTGCTGTCTGAAATGACCCATGGGTAAAATAGTATAGAAAGCAAGGAGACAAAAGCAAAGCAGAATAAGAAAGAGCAAGCATGTTAAATTTTGCTGAAGAGATAAAATTAAAGGCACAACTGCTGACCCAGCCTTCAGATGTTCACTAAACAAGGAAACAATATAATAATCTATCCTCCCTTCCACAATACTGTAAATCAGTTAAAAGACTCCTCAATTTCACCTGTTTTGCTCATCTCGTTGGCAGAAGCAATCTGCCATGGACCTTGACTGACCCTTCACTTTCTGGCTGGGTATGCCAATAATACAAGGTCCTGACCACTCTTTACTCCTCCTATTTCTCAGGACTGTGCTTTCAGCAAGAAACACTGAGGGATAAAGTAACACCATCTCCAGACAAAGAGCAGATTCACTTCCATTTAAAGATTCTCTAAGCCAGGGGTGGGCAAACTTTTTGACTCAAGGGCCACAATGGGTTCTTAAACTGGACCGGAGGGCCGGAACAAAAGCATGGATGGAGTGTTTGTGTGAACTAATATAAATTCAAAGTAAACATCATTACATAAAAGGGTACGGTTTTTTTTTTTTTTTTAGTTTTATTTATTTCAAACAGGCCGGATCCGGCCCGCGGGCCGTATTTTGCCCACTACTGCTAAGCCTATGGTTCCTTCCCATGTAATTCTACCCAATGCAAGCAGATGCATCCACTTGGCCCACCTGCGCTGTACCTGTGGGGTGTGGGACACATAGGGAACTCGCTCAAACCAGTATGAAGCTCTGGCTATGACTTTGCTCTGAGTTATGAAGTCCCTTATTTCTGACCCAGGAGTCTTGTGTTTTCAGCCAGAATCCATGAAACAGTAACAGGCTAGCCTTGTTAACTTATAAGTCCATTAAAATCTCAGACCCTGCAGAGTCCTTGACAGTTAAAAACAGAGCAGTGCTTTTAAGAAATATAGGATGAAAAAATATAGAATGAAAAATAACCCAAAATACTTTTACATTTATGTCCTCATATCTATTTTAATAGCTAAAAACCTCAAACCTTCTTTTTATGATTAAAATTTACATACTCAAATGATTTTAAAGTGGTCATGAGAATTATATTTTTCCATTAATATTAGACCTTTAGTAAAACAACAAGAGATTAAGCACTAGACAGTTTCAGAGATTGGGTTTGAATTCTGGCCAGGGCACTTGCTGACAGGGTATGGCCTCAGGAAATTATTTCCAAATCTGTAAAATGGGTATAAAAATACAGAGCATTCCTTAGAAGTTGATTTATGTTTTTAATGAAAAAACTATTTGTAAGAGCACTTCACAAAGCATCACTAAGTAGCCCCAACTGCATGCTTATTGTATATGGATCCAAATGTTGTTCAGTTGAATGGAATGTTATTAATTTCATCTTTAAATGTGCATAATCTCCATATGCACATACTGAGGTTTGTTATTTAATTTTCCTGGTCTGCTTTAAAAGTTAGAATTAGCCTCTTGCAAGATTAATTTTAAAGTGTTGAGTATGCACATGCATGGCTGTCCGAGATGGTCTTGTAGTTCCTTGCGAGCTTTGAATTTCCAAAGAAGTTAGGTATCAGGAATATGTCCTTTCTAGCCTTCACATTGAGTGCATATTTATATGGGGAAATTGTGTAATAGCTACAATCTACCCAGGAGATGAAGATGTAATAGAGAACCTTTCCCCTTATTAAAGAGTTATTTGTTGATTTCCACAGAAAACATTCAGAAATGGGAAATACTGCCTCATTGCGAAGCTAGACCATTAGGTGTGGAGATTTCCCACTGCCTGGGTGGACCCTCATACTATAGGATGACTTTGAACAGATAATGACTTCCCACCGTGAGTAAGTGAGCTGGCCTTCTGCATCAGTAACAAAAGCCATGTTGGGAGGCATCTGTTGCTATGCTATTCCAAACCAGCCAGTGGTTCATAATAGGCAGCCATTCTTTCAGTGGAAAAAAGAGATGGAAGACACTATTAAAATCCTTTCTATTTTATGAGAAACTTATCTATTTGACATGAAGCCAAAAATGTATGACAAAAAATGTAGGGAGATATTTACATAAAAGAAGCATTGATCATTTACATCCTAAAGAAATATTGACTCTTAAAGCATAAGCATTCTGTGTTTAGTTTTTGTCTTAATACTGTTTCATATGTTTTAAAGTTTAAATTATTGCAATAAAGTGCTTTCATAGTAACAAAAGACTGTATATGTGAAATGGGCATGCAATGCATTTTGTGGTTTAACTCATTACAAAGGGAACATATGCTTATAAGAATTAACCACACTTAATAAAGAAAGCTAAATGTCAAGTTCCTATCTGACCTGTTAATTATATTCAATGACAAAGGGCAGCATTTGCAAATTGCTTCTGTGCCTAGTATTTTAGTGTTTGATGACAAATTTATTATTTTGACCCTGATAATTAAATTACTTAATTCTGGAAGGTTTTAAGATTCTTGATTGCATGCTTGACTTTATTTTCTTTTTCTCTTGATTGTATTAGAAATTTCCACATTATTTTCTTTTATTTTAATACCCACTGACCTTTTACAGAAAATAAAAACCCCAAATGAGAATAATGACCAAATACTAAATCTGTCACTGAGGCCTGTTAAATTTAAACGTCTTCCAGGAAAGTGTGGGCATAAAACAGAATCAGGATGACATTTTATAGCATTAAAATTTTCAAAAAAAATGTCTTCTGGAAGTCACAATAACTTACTCATATCACAAGTTATTTTTGCTTCTCTTTAGCTGAAAAAAAAAATGTCAGTTTTATAGTTTCTAATATCACTATGAGGTTTAACTATAGCATGTCCTACACACACACACACACACACACACACACTAGGTGTACCGGTTAATAATGCAGATTTTTTTCAATAGATGGAGTTACACGTATGTTGATATATATGCAATTTGATATGTATACTGTTTTGTTGTATTGACAACAAGCTTGAAAACTTCATATGTCAAATTTGCTGAAGGTGTTAACATCATAGATATTTTTACACTTAAAAATGTCGAATTTCATGCCAAAAAAAGAGCATTTGTGGGAAGTTTTAATTCATTACTTTGTTTTGGAGAAAAGTGCTGCTGAAAGTTATTGTATACTTCGGGAAGCTTATGGTGAACATGCTCCATCTCAAGATACTTGTGAACGCTTTAAAAGTGATGTTCGATATGAAAGACAAAGATTGCCCAGGTCAACCAAAAAAGTTTGAAGACCAATAATTACAAGCATTATGGGATGAAGATGAGTGTCAAACTCAAAAACAACTTGCAGAAAGATTAAACATTGCTCAGCAAACAATTTCCAATCTCTTATAAGCAATAGGAAAGATTTTAAAGGAAGGAAAATGGGTGCCACATCAACTGAACGAAAGACAAATGGAAAACCGAAAAGTCATCAGTAAAATGTTGCTTCAACGGCATGAAAGAAAGTCTTTTTTGCATCGAATTGTGACTGGCAATGAAAAGGGGATTTAGCCCTAACCGGTTTGGCTTAGTGGATAGAGCGTCAGCTTGAGGACTGAAGGGTCCCAGGTTCAATTCTGGTCAAGGGCATGTACCTTGGTTGCGGGCACATCCCTAGTCGGGGGCGTGCAGGAGGCAGCTGATCGATGTTTCTCTTTCATTGGTGTTTCTAACTCTCTATCCCTCTTCCTTCCTCTCTGTAAAAACTCAATAAAATATATTTTTTTTTTAAAAAAAGGGGGAGGATTTATTCTGAGAATCCCAAATGCACAAAATCATGGGTTGATCCAGGTCAACCATCATCATCAACTGCAAGGCCAAATCGCTTTGGAAAGAAGACAATGCTTTGGGTTTGGTGGGATCAGGAAGGTGTGGTGTAGTATGAGCTTCTAAAACCAGGTGTAACCATTAATACTGATCGCTACTGACAACAAATAATCAATTTGAACCACACTTTGATCATGAAACGACCAGAATGTGCCAGAAGACACAGCAAAGTAATTTTGCTTCATGATGAAACACCATCACACACTTCAAAACCAGTTAAAGATATGTTAAAAGATCTTGCCTGGGAAATATCAACCCACCCGCTGTATTCACCAGACCTTGCTCCAGATTACCACTTGTTCCGATCGATGGCACACGCACTTTGTGAGCAGCACTTCAAAACATACTAAAGAAGTGGAAAATTTGGTCTCTGAATGGTTTGCCTCAAAACAAGAAAAGTTCTATTGGGACGGTATCCACAAATTACCTGAAAGATGGGGGAAATGTGTAGCTAGCGATAGACATTACTTTGAATAAAGCACTTTTGATGTTTCTCTTGAAATTATCCTATTTTCTTTGATTACAAAATCTGCCTTATTAACCAATATACCTAGTGTGTGTGTGTGGCAATTCCTTATGGTATTCATAATCATTACCCAAATTTTCAGTAATATAATATTTTAGAAACAGATATTTTCCAAAATATGTGGTGAGAGATGTTCTAAACCATTTTTCTGATGATTCCCTTTTCTGAGTTACAAGAAATATTCAAAAACTCCATAAATTGGTGCTGATTAGAAAAACTATATAGCTAGAGGAAATTTAATACATAGTTTGTGTTCCCATTTGTTGTGAATTTTTTTTTTTATTTGGTGTCTGTGGTTAGTGTACACACGGTATAACCAGAGATTCTCACAGGTCAACGTTAGGAAAATACATATGCATGGGGATTTTGCAGCAGGCCCTCCAAGTGGTAGCATCTTTTTTTTATAAATTTAACACTGATTTTCTTTTTATAGTGGGGTCATATTATAGAAAACATGATTATATTTATAACTAGAGGCCCGGTGCACAAAAATTTGTGCACTCGGGGGGAGGGGGGTCCCTCAGCCCGGCCTGTGCCCTCTCACAGTCTGGGACCCCTTGGGAGATAACAACCTGCTGGCTTAGGCCTGCTCCTGGGTGGCAGAGGGCAGGCCCAATCCCTAGGTGCAGCCCCTGGTCAGGCTCAGAGCAGGGCCGATTGGGGAGTTGGGGCGCCTTCCCCTGTCATGCACAGAGCAGGGCAGATTGGGAGGTTGTGATGCCACCCTCAGTCACGCTCAAGGTAGGGCCGATTGGGGGGTTGGGGCACCGCCCCCTGTCACGCACAGAGCAGGGTCAATCAGGGGGTTGGGGAGCTCCCCCCGGTCATGCACAGAGCAGGGCCGATCAGGGGATTGAGGAGCTCCCCCCCGTCACTCACAGAGTAGGGCTGATAGGGGAGTTGGGGCACCGCCCCTGTCACACTCAGGGCAGGACCGATGGGAAGGTTATGACTCTACCCCATCACACACAGAGCAGGGCCCGTGGGGGGGGGGGGGCCCCGCCCCCTGTCACACACAGAGCCGCAGGACGATCAGGGGGTTTGGGCGCTGCCTCCTGTCACGCTGATCCCGGTGCTGGGAGGCATATTACCCTTTTACTATATAGGGTAGAGGCCTGGTGCATGGGTGGGGCCGGCTGGTTTGCCCTGAAGGGTGTCCTGGATCAGGGTGGGGGTCCCCACTGGGGTGCCTGGCCAGTCTGGCTGAGGGGCTGAGGGCTGTTTTCAGGCTGGGACTGAAGCTCCCAACCGCTCCTTTTTTTCTTTCTTTTTTTTTTTTATTCTGGGCCAGCTTTAGCTCTGAGGCCTCGGCTGATGAAAACAGGTTTCTGGCCTTTGTTTACCATCTGTATTTGATACAATGTTGTGGTCCGGCTGGCTGAAGCTCCGCTGAGTAAAGCAGGTTTCTGGGGGTTTTTTAGCTTCTTTATTCGCAACATAGTTGCTGAGAGTTGCAGCTGAGAGGCCGGCAAGTCAGGCGGGGAATGTTGGAGTTCTCCATCACTGAAGCAAGCAAGCCTCCCTGTTCGCATCAGCTGCCTGGCTGCCGGCCGCCATCTTGGCTGCCAGTTAATTTGCATATCTCGGCCCTACTCTGTGAGTGACAGGGGGATTAGCCAATGGGAAGGGTAGCGGTTGTACGCCAATTACCATGTTTCTCTTTTATTAGTGTAGATAGCTGATTTCTGTGCCTTCATTTCCCAGTGATATAGAGACCATTTAAAGAGGGGTTTATAATATTGTGTTCATGTTGAGCATGGTATAGCCTAAGCTTCACTCTTCTCAGTAAACACTCTGAACAATGATTATTTCAATTGTTAGCTACATGTTGATGACTTTCAGAGCTCTACCTCTAGCTCTAGCCCAGACTGTCTGAACTTCAAACTCCTTATATTCAATTGCCTAAAACCACCTCTCCATGGCCTCAAGGTTATCTGCCGTTATTCCAACTGCCTGCCAAGAGAGACTTAATCTTATGGAAGAAAATATCATCAGTCAAAATCCTTCACAAGCTTCCATACATAATATCAAGAGTTTTCGCCGAAACCGGTTTGGCTCAGTGGATAGAGCGTCGGCCTGCGGACTGAAAGGTCCCAGGTTCGATTCCGGTCAAGGGCATGTACCTGGGTTGCGGGCACATCCCCAGTGGGAGATGTGCAGGAGGCAGCTGGTCGATGTTTCTCTCTCATCGATGTTTCTGGCTCTCTATCTCTCTCCCTTCCTCTCTGTAAAAAATCAATAAAAATATATTTAAAAAAAAAAAAAAAAAAAAAAAAAGAGTTTAGTGAAAAATTATAAGGCAAGTTGAAAAAACATAAAATCAAGAAAAACCAAGAGAAAAATAAAGACATAGGTGATTCAAATTTTGGAGTCATCATCTAGAGGTTTTATAGTGACTACTAGAGGCCCAATGCATGAAAATTCATGCAGGAGTAGGCCTTCCTTGACCTGGCTGCCGGCACTGGCTTCCCTCCTCCAGCTGCCGGCAGGCATCCAGGACTCGGGCTGGCTTACCTCCGGCCCTGGCTTCGTCAGGAAGGACATCGGGAGTGACATCCGGAAGCTGTCCGGTCTAATTAGCATATTACCCTTTTATTATTATAGATGATTAACATGTTCAAAAAAAGTAGAGGGGGAAAATGGAGCCTAGTCCCCAAATACTTGAAATTTTTAAAGAATCAAATGAAATTTACAAAATACAGATGTGTATATTGTCATTCTACTGCTTGAAACTTTTCCATGGCTTCCTCACCTATAGGATACATGTTAGAAAGGAGCACTTCAGACTTGACTCTGCCTATTTTATATATACATATATGTTTATATTGGTCTTTAGAGAGAGAGGAAAGGATAGGAAGAGAGAAACATTGATTGGCTGCCTCCTGCAAACCTACTCTGGGAATCCAGCCTGCAACCCACGTAGTATGTGTCCTGACTGGGAATCGAACCAGCAACCTCTCAGTGCATGGGACAACACTCGAGTAACTGAGCCACACCAGCCAGGGCCCTACCTATTTCTTTAGACCAGTGGTCGGCAAACTCATTAGTCAACAGAGCCAAATATCAATGGTACAACGATTGAAATTTCTTTTGAGAGCCAAATTTTTTAAACTTAAACTATATAGGTTGGTACATTGTTATTAACTTAATTAGGGTACTCCTAAGCTTAGGAAGAGCCACACTGAAGGGGCCAAAGAGCCACACCACATGTGGCTCCCGAGCCGCAGTTTGCTGACCACGGCTTTAGACCAACTGCCTATTATTTCGTAGGAATTCTGTGCTTTAGTTAGACCCAAATACTAGCCCTTCACCAAACACAGTGCTTTCTTTCATGTGGCAATGCATTCATACTCAATGTTCTTGGAAATTGACATACACTCACATTACCCACTTGTCCACCTAGAAAATATATATTTATGTACAAATAACCATCTCAAATAAGGCCTTACCAGAGAAATTCTCTATAAAACTATTGGATAGACTTAGACATTCCTTCCATTGTTCCCATAGCACCAATTAAATACTCTATTGAAACATTTTCCATTGGTATTTCATTTTCTAGACCTCGGTGGGTCTCTTGTGGGCCAAGAGCAGTGATGTACTAGAACTGATGTGTGCTGGCTCATGAGAACCTTTGTAATATTTTTAAGAATATTGGCCCTGGCCTGGTGGCTTAGTTGGTTGGGGCATTGTCCCTTGTGCCCAAAGCTTGCAGGTTCAATTCCTGGTCAGGGAACAACTAGATTGCTGGTTTAATCCCCAATTGGTGAGATGAAAGGCACCCAGTTGATGTGAGACATCAATGTTTCTTTCTCTCTCTCTTTTTTCTCTCTCTAAAATCAATAAACACACTCTTGGGTGAGAATAAAAAAAATTTTTGTGAATTTTTTGTGTGAGGAAGAAAAATATAATAGTCTTCCACAGACCAAATGGAAAAGCTATTATGTATAAATAGAGACAATACTACTATATATTCATCATATGAAATATTCCTCTTTCAGTGGTGATTGATTTCAGGCAATCCATATCTACACTGGGTGAAATAATTTCCTTTGTGCTAATTAAAAATTCAATACATATTTATTGAGTGAATACTATCAGGAATACAGTATGCTAAGCACCGCAAGTATATAGTCCTTGCTTTTCAGAAGTTTAAATTCTAAAAGGAGACAAAGGTATAGAAAAATACAGTATTTGTTTGCACATTCTAAATACTGGTGAGAAAAAATCCCACAGGCTATTATAATTCACAACTTAGAAAGTTGCCATATGCTTAGAAGGAGCTGGAAAAACTTCCTGAAGATGGTGTAATACAAAATGGCCTTTAAATCAGTAGATTTTAACAGATGGAAACTACCCCCTACGTCAGAGCAAAAATATGAAGAGATAGAAATCATGAATGAAAATATTAAAGTCAGACTCAGAAAGCCTCATAAATAAATAATAACATTATGTAAAGGGTAGAACAGATGAAGTAATAAAAAATAATTTTAAGAATTTCTTAATTTGATGAAAAATATTACTCTTCACGAGCTCAAGGGTCTCGGTCAAGACTAATGTGGAAACTTACATCTTCACATTTTTGTTTATATTTCTGAACAAGATAAAGAGATTTATAAGCCTCCAAACTTAAATGAAGTTATGGATTTTGGGTTGTATAGAAATCCTTCATTTTAGAGAAAAGAAACACACCAGCAAAGGTCCAGAGGCAGAAAAACTAGAGGTTTTTTCAAAAGTCATCAAGATGAATGGCTAGGATTTAGAGTAAAGCCAATGGCTACAAAGAGAAGTAAAACTAAATAACACACAGAGGCACTGATAACTACAGTGTATAATTGTTAGCTTGCTTGTACATTCTGCAATGAAAATACACATTAGCTTTGTTAGCATTAATTTAGTCAGGTAATCAAACTTACCTTACAACATTATTTTACTTATGAGATTTAAAAACTATAGAATGCATAACAAACCAAAGTCTTTATTTTGCCTCTTGTTCTTTCTTCCTTCTTTTTTTTTTTTTTGAGCAATTTGACTATACCCATTTTGCAGGAAGTTGACTACAATTTAAGGGTTCTACATGTTATAGTTTTAATCTTAATTATTCTATGTAATAAAGGCTAATATGCAAATCAACCAAGTGGCGGAATGACTGGTTGCTATGATGATCACTGACCACTAGGGGGCAGATGCTCAATGCAGGAGCTGTCCCCTGGTAGTCAGTGCACTCCAACAGGGGGAGCGTCACTCAGCCAGAAGTCAGGCTCATGGCTGGCAAGCGCAGTGGTGGTGGTGGGAGCCTCTCCCATCTCCGCAGCATCTGGACATCTCTCAAGGGCTACTGGACTGCGAGAGGGTGCAGGCTGAGCTGAAGGATCCCCACCCCCACCCCTGAGTGCATGAATTTTGTGCACCAGGCCTCAAGTGATTACAATAAATGGAAGAAAAAACTCCCAATACGGTTGTAACAAATATGTGAGCACTACTATTAGGTTCTTACAATTGCTTTTATCTACCCATAATATTTTCAATAGAAAAACATGTTTTGAATTTCTTAAATTGTCTTCATTCATATCAGTCAAAATTCTAAATAATGTATAGAATAGGTATTGCTACTTCAATGGTATACTGAGTTTAATTATTAAACACTAGAAGCCTGGTACACAAATTCCTGCATGGGTGGGGTCCCTCAGCCTGGCCGGTGATTGGGGCCAATCGGGGCAGTCTTGCCAGTCCTGATGGGGCGGATCAGAGCTGGCCAGCCCGGGGGAGGGATCATGGGAGGTTGGCCAGCTGCAGGAGGATGGCTGTGGGAGCACACTGACAACCAGGGGGCAGCTCCTGCATTGAGCATCTGCCCCCTGGTGGTCAGTGCACACCATAGCGACCGGTCAAACAGTCAACCGGTTGTAATGGTCACTTAGGCTTTTATATATATAGATTACTATGTAATCCATGAAATATTGTTCAAAGTTATGGAAAATTATTAATCTAGTAAAACATGATGCAGTGTAACTACCCAAACATAAAAACTAAATCAAGGTAACATTATATAATATCTCATTAAGGAAAAACAGATAATCAAATTGATTGCTAATAGGTCTACCATTTTCTGCCGCAGGGGTATGATGATGGCTATGGGGGTGAATATGATGACCAGACTTATGAGACATATGATAACAGCTATGCCACCCAAACGCAAAGGTAAGGTATTTGCTGTCTAAATAACCCTTCCCCAGCATATTTCTAATCTTGTTATTTTGTTTCTTGTATCTGAATATCAGTTATTGTTATGTGAGAGTTTCTGGTAGTGGTTTTTCTCCATTGTCTGAATTATGAAATTGCTTACTAGACTGTGAGAGGTAAAAGATAATAGCTTTCAATTATTAATAATGAAGTAGTAGTGTGTTATTTTCAGAACAGATAATTATCATACCCAATCAACTCATTAACAAGCCTGTATTTCATGAAATTGTTGTTTTTGAAGATTATTTTAGTGAACTCATAATTAAGTTAATAAAAACAAGTTACTTTTTTGATATAGCTATTTTTTCCTAAAATGTAATTTTTATTTGTAATACAAAAGATATAGGAAGTGTTATTGGTGCTCTGAAAAGAGAAAAATTCATAAAATAATTTAATGAATCAAGAATTCCTTTCCTTTCTTAATGGATCACTAAATGATTATTGAATATAACTTGTCAGATTGACTCAAAAATTTTGATATCAATGAACTTTTACTTTTTTAAAGTTGGATTTATTTAGATGTTATTTACATGCAGTATGTTTTGCCTATTGTGGTACATTTTGGCAAATGCAAACTAATAAATTCAGATAGAGGGCCTTTTCATCAACCTAAGATGTTTCCTTCCAGTTCTTTATAGTCAACTTTTCAAACCAGGCCTTGGAAACCATGACTTGTTTTCTGTCACTACAGTTTTGTCTTTTCTAGAATGTCATATAAGTAATATGAAATAATATAATATGTGGCTTTTTGAGTCTGGTTTCTTCATTTAGCATAATGTATTTGATATTTACTCATGTTGTGTGTATCCGTGTTCTGATTCTTTTTATTACTGTGTAGTATTTTGTTGTAAGGATGTACTACAGTTTCTTCATTCACCAGGTGGAGGACATTTGTGTTGTTTCTATTTTTTGCAGTTATGTATAAACTTGAAATAAAACATGCATTTTTAGAAAAAGTAGTCACTTAAGTTTTTTTTCTAAAAAAAAATTATTTTACTTAGTTACAAATTTCATGAAAAAGTAGAAGCCCATATACCATTAGTTGATTCTCCTATTTGTGGTTTATAGAAACTAGTATAACTGACTGTCACAAAATCATTAGAGTTGATCATTTATTGATCAACTTTATTGGCACCCAGAGAAAGTTGTATGATTTGTTAAGTAGTATTTGGAGGAGAGAAGATGGCAAAGAAAGAAGCAACTGCAAGGTCATTACGGAGTGAAGGAAATCGACATGTATTGCACAAGTGTTTTTCGTGGCCTGAGGGACAGCATAGTGAAAGGGGTGAAGGGAAATTCTATTTAAAGAGAATACTATAGACAATTAGGAGAAAGATGAGTGAACTGATACCTTTAAAGCTACGCATAACATATCATTATGGAAATGACCATCTTCAACTTTGAGTAATTGGTAAATTTATAGTAGGTTAAATAGAAAAGCCATCATGAACTAAGAGCGTTTATTGTGGGTAATATTTTAATTGTCCCAATTACATATTGGAAGACAGCACACTTAGTTAGGATTGGGGAAAGTTTTGTGTCACATCACAGATAGTAAATAGAGTGGTATATGCAACTTGGCTACATATTTAAAACAACTGCTAATATTTTCAATGAGATTGCTAGTCCATCACTGTATATTAGTACATAAAAAAAATAGTGATAATAATGTTCTTGAACTTGTTTCAGAAACTATTTGGTAGAAAACACAATTACCACACACTACTAACACAACCAGAACAGAGTAAAATCATTTCTTAATGTAGCTCTGCAGAGTTACATTCATCTTATAGAGATTTTGAAGTCATTTTCTGGAAATTAGGAACTTTCTAAATATTTCTTCCTGTTAAATTTAAATGGGCTTAACCAGTGCTAAGAGAAAAGAAAGAAGAAGAAAAAATGAAAATTAAGATAATTTATCTTTAAATATTTAAAAAGTCGAATAATTGAACATAGTTATGTTTAAAAAGTAATGCCAACATAGAATAATTTGGGAGGAAATTTATCTTGTTTTAATCAAGTATGATTTAAATGTCAAAGAACACTTTCTATGTCCTTTTATTACCTTCTTATTTTTTTTTCCTTTTCTATCTATTCAATTTTCTATGACTAAATCCTTTTCATCCTCCTAGGTCTAGCTCAAAATCTAAGTCTTCCAAATCGTCTTTCCTTAATCCTTTATTTAGGAATAACCTGTTTCTGAATTCCAATAGCACCATATCTTTATTTCTCTATGGCACTTTCTATCTTTGTCTTACATTAGGATCATTTGTGTACATATCCCTTAAATTCCTCAATCATTTACAAACAATATGACTATTACTTACTTGTCCAGAATCCTTGAGCCTGATCCATCCCTGTGTGCTTTCTGTATCTATCGAGACTTTCATGAGTTATGTGTTGAATAGATGATTGTTGAACATGTGAATGTCAGCCCCAATGTAAACCTACACTATGAAAATTCAAAAAAGAGCTTCATGTCTCAAAGAGAATACACTATTCAGAATTGTATGTATCGTATTTACTGACAAAATATTTATGTGTTTTGAGATATGTTAGTGCTAAACAAGAAGGTTAAAGAAAGCAGGTCATGAATTTCGTTGTAATGATACTAATATTCTATAGTATAAGTATAAAATAACTTTCTATATTATAATAAGTATAAGTTATCTATTTTCATCAAAACATATTTTCAATATTAGCATAGTATATGGCACACTAGAGGTTCTTAATAAAGATTTGTTGAATAAAATGAAAATGCATTAATGAATGTATGAAATTAACACTATAATCTCAGAGAACTGTGGAAAAATTCTTAAATATAATACCAATTTGCGATAAAAATGGATAAGCACTGAGACATTTTATTACATAATGTATTTAATATCTACTTTTAGATTATTTCTATTGATCCAACTATGCCAGCAAAAGGTAAGATGAACAGTGCAGTTAAATAAGCATTTATTATTATATAACTACTAGGGGCCCGGTGCACGAAATTCGTGCACGGGGGGGGGGGGAGGTGTCCCTCAGCCCAGCCTGCCCCCTCTCACATACTGGGAGCCCTCAGGGGATGTCCTATTGACGGCTTAGGCCCGCTCCCAGCTCCCCTTGGGGAGCGGGCCTAAGCCGCAGTCTGGCCTCCCTTTGTGGGAGGTGACCGGGCTGATCAGGGGAAGGCACCAGCCCCATCACCCCGCTGCTGCAGCTACTGCCAGTCACCACAGCCAGCAAGGTTTTTTCATCAGCACGGACTCCAGTCCCGTCACCATGAAAAAATGACAACTTTTTTTAGGCATTTTCAAGATGGGTCTTTCATATAATAATAATTTCTTTATTATTTTTTTATCCTCACCTGAGGACATGTTTCCATTGATTTTAGAGAATGTGAAAGAGAAAGGGAAAGACAGAGAGAAACATCAAAATGAGAGGAATACTTTGATTGGTTGCCACCTGCATGAGCCCTGACCTGGGCCCTGGCCAGGGAGGAGCCTGCAACCTAGGTACATGCCCTTGATCAGAATTGAACCCAGACCCTGCCATTGGCAGGCCAAGGCTCTATCCACTGAACCAAACCGGCTAGGGCAGGATATGACATTTCTTAGCCCTCCAGCAGCGGACCTTTGTTTTTTTCAGCAGGAGTGTGGTAAAAAACCCTAGATCACTGATTTGGATTCTTATTACCCAAGTTACTAAGAATATTACCAGTGGCATACAGGGAGCTTAACCAATGAGCGGTCAGAAAAGGTGCTTCCTCTGTAGTTCACACCAATCTGTGGCTTGGCACCCCACCCACCCCGCCCCAGGCTTGACGCCTCTGGCCCAGGATTCAGGCCTGGGCAGGGGACCCCCAGCCCCCTCCGATTGCTGGCTCTGCCCCCCGCCCAGGCCTGATGCCTCGGCCAGAGGAGTTGACCCTCATCACCCTCCGATCCCCGGATCGGCCCTTTGCCCAGGCCTGAGGCCTCCGGCAGAGGTGTCAGGCCTGGGCAGGGGACCCCCAGCTCCCACCATCCCTGGCTCTGCACCTGCTACCCACGATCTCTGGCACCACCCCTGCCCAGACCTAAGGCCTCTGGTGGAGGCATTAGTCCTGGGCAGGAGACCCCCAGCTCCCCGGGATCTCCTTCTCTGCCCCGGCCTAGACCTAATGCCTCTGGCCAAGGCGTTAGGTCTATGCAGGGGACCCCGAGCTCCCCGGATTGCAGATTCCACCCCTGCCCAGGCCTAACGTCTTTGACCAAGGCTTTAGGCCTGAGCAAGGGACCCCTAGCTCCCCGGACTGCCGGGAGAGCCGGTTGGGGGTGTGACTGCAGGCGGATGCCGCAGCTGCCCCGCAAGCCCTGGTCAGCCAGCGGGAATGCGGGTCGGGGGCGTCCGCCTGCACTCACATCCCAACCCGCTCTCGGGGGTTGGTGGCGTGACTGCAGGCGGACGCTGCAGCCGCCCCAATAGCCCGAGTCTGCTGGCCAAAGCCAGTCGGGGGCGACCGCATGCACTCACGCCCCCAACCCACTCTCGCGGGTTGGGGGCGTGACTGCAGGCGGACGCCGCAGCTGCCCTGCAAGCCCGGGTCTGCAGGCGGGAGCGGGTCGGGGACGTCCTCCCGCACTCACGCCCCAACCCTCGCGGGTTGGGGCATGAGTGCGGGCGGACACCACAGCCGCCCCGCCAGCCCTGGTCTGCCAGCGGGAGAGCCGGTTGGGGTCTTGGCCAGTGGGGGACAGCTGCGGTCACGCCCCGCCAGCCCTGGCTTGGGTCGCCCGCCATCCAGGTCACAGATAGCAGGCCTGGATGGCGGAGGGGCAGGCAGGATGGCGCTGTCCCATCCTGCCTGCAGTATGCAAATTAGCTGCCATCTTTGTTGGCGGTTAACTGCCATCTTAGTTGGCAGTTAATTTGCATATCACCGTGATTAGCCAATGGGAAGGGTAGCGGTCATACACCAATTACCATGTTTCTCTTTTATTAGATAGGATGTGTGCCAGAAAGTATACTCACCATACAGTATACTTCTTTAAAAATGTTTAAATACATTTTAATATCTGCCCCTAATATTTTGTTTGAGGAGTCATTTGTAAGCTGTGTATATATATTTAAATAAATATAAGTAAAACTACTATAGGATAGTCAACTATTAAGAATTAAAATGTAAGAGAAAGCAAATTTTCTACAGGGATTGTTTTCAAATTGTAGCTCATTAATTGGACTTTAAAAGGTATGATTTGGATTTATGGAGGAACATGAAGTTTCTAAAGAATTGGAATAAAGAGGACTACATGAGGTTAAAGTTTCTCCATCATTTACAAGCAATATGACTATTATTTTAGTATTGTCATGGTCAAAATCAAAAGAAAAGCTAATTTAGAATCTTGAAGGTAAGACAATAGATTATGAGTGACTTAACAGAACTGAAAGACAAAAATCCTTAAAGAAAATGGTCTTTAATTGACTAGTCAGCACAGGTGAATACAGAATTTGCGGAGATTATGAAGTAGAATCTGGCAGGTGCCTAAATGGAATAATTATATCATATTTAATAAAGTCTAAGGGAAGTTCATAAGGTATGTGCACTACAAAGGTTCACCTGGAGTTCACCTGGAGAAACTATAACAATTTTAATTAATCTCCACTTTTCTTGTAAGGTGTCTTTAGTTCTGGAAAATTTCAAATGGAACAGAAAAGGAATTTCACTAAAGATTCCTAAGAGGTAGCTCAACTAAATGACAGGAAGGACTGGTCTCTAACCATCATTTCCTCTTGCTCTGTGTCTATGAGAGGAAAAAGTAAGGAAATAGATTGATGAGTTTATTATACAAGCTTCAAATTGCAGGACTAGAATTGCAGTTTCCAGGGGAACTCAATTACTTGAAGTCTTTGCCTCAAGACAAGTTACATCCTGTGATTTACACCTTTAATTGGACCGAATATTAAATTCTATTCATGTTCTGATACCCCATTTTTAATGTACTCTTCAAAGTTATTAACGTTTTTCAAAGATCTATCTTCTAAAATTATGCAAATTCACAAGGTTTTACAACCACTTGGTTTTTCTCAATGCCCATATTTTAAGCAAGAATCTATACTAAACCAAATCATAGATGTAGAAAAGAATAACTTTCATGTACAGAACTGATAAACAAATACTAATAATGTAAACTAATGTCAAAAGATCAATTCTGACCTAACAGTAATTTAAATTGAATGTTAAATGTTGATCATTTATAATTCTCCAATATAAATTTTTTAACTACAGGTTGATGATGTAATAAGCAAAATATCATAATGAAAGTGTTTACTTTCCTTGAAGCATGAATCAGGTGAGATACTCACACAACCTAGGAAGGGAATCATCTTTTCTATAGTTTAAAAAAGGAAGGTGCCAAGAGTGCAAAGATACATCTCTCTCTGATATCCTAGTATAAGACAGAAGTTCCCAAATTTTCAAAAATGAAGATCCTTTTTGTTTATATATATATATGTGTGTGTGTGTGTGTAATTGATTTCAGAGAGGAAGGAAGAGGGAGAGATAGAAACATCAATGATGAGAGGGAATCATTAGTTGGCTGCCTCCTGCACGCCCCCGACTGGGGATCGAGCCTACAACCCAGGCATGTACCCTTGACCGGAAACGAACCTGGGACCTTTCAGTCCTCAGGCTGACACTCTATCCACTGAGCCAAACCGGCTAGGGCTGAAGACCCTTTTTGAATATCTGTCTACACACTAGGGCCTACACAGCAAGAGGGGAAATGAGACTTTTAAATGAGGATAATCTGGAGAGAGTTTAGTAAGACTATTTTCAGTGGCAGAGTATAGTGGAACCACAGGAACAGTGTATTCCTCTGGGGCTAGTTTCCCTGGGACAAGGTGTTTGCCACCAAAACTAGGAGTGAAAGGCAGACACAGAAAGCTGTGAGAGAGGTGTCCTGTCAGGAGATTCAGAATGGCAGCCGTGGCCATCCCACAAGTAGGACACTCCAGGGAGTCAATACCCAGACCTCACTCAACTCTCCTTTGTCTCCTCCCATTGCTCCCATTGGCTGAACTCATTCAGAGGCAGAGGACAAGAGAAGAGTAGACATGGGGAGGTAGATGGAAGAGATCCAGCCCAACATCCAAAGTTTTTATCACACCCCCAGCAACTAGTCATGGACATATTAGTCTCAGTTGCCTGAAGATATAAATCATGACATGAACTTGCTATGGAATCAGCAATGCTTTGAAATGAATTTGTGTCTTATTAATGAGAAAGTATCCATCTACTAAAAAAAAGTCAGAATATACAGTGAGCAAATGGGCTCTTGGATCCTCTGGCACAACTTCTTAGCCTTTGAGGGTCAGATCTCACACAACAGGAACCACTGCTTTGTTGCTCAGAGGCTAGTTGGCACTAATGATTCACAATAACTAACGTTAGCTTTGTGCTAGTTGCTATGCTAATTATTTAGGCACTCTATGTCATTTAATCCTTGCAACAACACCTAAAACAGAGAAAAAATGAAGCTTAAACAATATTAAGCAACTTTCCCAAGTTCAAGTAGTAAAGTTTGGATTCAGAATCATATCTGCTGACTCCAGAGGCCTCAGATATAAAGACTAATAAGTAGCGTTTGAAATCTAAGTCAATTCATTGGTGTAACAGGTTTCTGTTATGCACCTGAACATACCAGAGAGAATATGCATTTAATATACTAAGAATGTAACAAGTTATTTGCATGCTTTGCAAAAGGCTCTTACTAAAGTGCATCTATGAAAAAAAATGAAATTATCTTACATTAATTATTGTTTTTAGGCTATAAGTTTAATGCGACACTAAGAATTTACAGAACCCTTTGGATGAAAACTTAAGTGTAAGTCACTGCAGTTACCCAATCTATAATAATAAAAGTGTAATATGTTAATTAGACTGGACAGCTGAACGACCCTCCGGACGTCCTTCCGGATGACCTTCCAGATGAAGCCAGGCCTGCGAGGACCGAGGGCAGCTGCTGTGGCTGCGAGAGCTGAGCTCCTTGCACAAATTTTGTGCATCAGGCCCCTAGTAATTTAATAAAAGTTACAGTATTAAGTATATAACAGCTTGTCCTACTCATTTAAGTGGAACTACTTGGTATAAAGTGATTCACTCTCATTTTGTAATTCAATTCTCTTAAGTCTCAAACTATCATCAAAAATGAGATTGAATTTACAGATGGTTATTGAATTTGAGATATTTCCCACAGTTACTCTACAAGTTAGCTGTATTTCCGTGCCAAATACAGACCTCTGTATGCATAAAAACAGTGGACCTGGTATTGTTTAAAATTATCTCAACAGAATGAGAATCTAGCTCTGGATACACACTATATTTGTGGTGGTGGTTCTCATCTGACATTTTTTTTAGGCATATAAGATAACTGGTGTTAGTTTCAGGAAAGGAACTATATTTCCTCAAATTACTCATTATGTATTCATTGTATTTGATTTTTTAACTAATTTATGGTTAATTTTGATAACGAAACTACATGCCTTAATAGTTACTTTCATATTTAAAATTTAATATTACAGTACTTTTTATAAGACTAATGAGAAGGGTTAGAAAAACCATTTTTGAATGACAAGTCTCCCAAGAGAACTTAAGGAAGTGTCCCAGTTAGTAGTGAAACCTGCTTAATCATTAATCAAGATCAGGACATGTCAGCATATCAGTCATTTCTCCTCAGCAGATTAGTTTAGAACTGGAGCTACCTCTCAACAAGTAACAGGACGGTATTGGGCAAAACACTGGCCAGATGTTTCATATTCAGAATTGTTTGTGTTTTAGAAAGGCAACACCATACATATACTATATATTACATATTACCTACAGTAGCATCTGGACCAAAAATATATATTAATATAATTGTATTGAAATATAACAATAAATACACTAAGCAGATGTACATAGCTATAAATAGCTTCTGATCACTTCAGATCAGAGTTTTGTTGCCTTATGATTTCAAACACCCAACTAAAGAAAACAATTTTGGTTTCGAGCTTTTGGACTTTGCATCCAAATATAAGTAATAGTAGACTTATATTATATAAAATTCAGTTAGATTTGAGTTATAGATGATGTGTGAAAGAAGCAAGAGAGATGTTTGAAGGGCTAGGCCAGGAACACTTGGCCAATACTCAAGGTAGTAAGTGTTTAATAGTAATAGCTACAATGCAGAGTAGTTATATGCAGATACCTACATTATCAAATTAAGTGACTAGTTTTATCCTCATGTTACAAATAAAGAAACTAGGACTCAAAATGTTTACCTGGCCCAGGACTTTATAGCTTACTAGGTAAAAGGTAAAAGCTTTGAACTGATTCCTGTCCTGTGCCAAAAACTGGACTCTTTGTACTAATACCATATTGCTTCCCAAACACTTTATTTTTTTTAACACTTCAGTTTATTAGGCAACTCTTAAGTTCAAAGGCTGTTAAATCGCATTGTTTACCCATATCTTCAGAAAAAAATCACTTCTGTAATGGTAAACAACCTGCTTCCCTATTTATAATGGTCTGGCCCTCTAGCAACTTCAGCGAGAAATTATAGCTAATTTGCCTACAAACGTCAGGTGGTCATTGTAATCTGGCCACTCAGTGTATATATCACTAATCCACTTTGTGAAACTACACATAATACATCTAGCTTTCTTCCACATACCAGCCTTTCTTTATGAAGATTATGTCCCTCAATCATTACCCACTCAGTGTTTGAGAGTGCATTCTTGGCTATAATTCTTCACCTTCCTGTGCCTTGACTTTTCAGTCCCTCCCAAGAATGAGGCAGGAGATGTTTTTCCTGACTCCTCATAGCATGTGCCTTGCTTTAGCTATATAGAACACTGCCACCTCTAAGCCTATACGTGGAGAAGGCTATGTGTGTTCCCACTCGCCCTCTTTCCAGAGAAGAGCTTCCCCAGGTAGCTGCTGGCAAACCCTTAGTCTGGGCTCCAGAATGAACACATCAGAGGGGCCAGGCGCAGCTCCAGCCATAGCTTAGAACAGAAACCCCAACAAGCCCAGCCTAGATCAGGGAACCTCCAGCCAAACCAAAACACATGACCTAAACAATTATTGTTATACAATCTAATATTCTGTGATTGTTTGTATCAGTAACAAACCAGTAACCAGGATGAAGGTCCAGATAGACATGATTTTCCTCAACTTTTCTTGATATATTGTGACCCCTATTTCACCATATACTAGTACCCTGATTACTCTCTTCTACAACCATTTCAGTTGTCCAAGTGTCCATCTTAAGTTGTGGCAGAGTGACCTTGAGGAACATTATATCAGCAGAGAGCTGACTGGTGCACAGAAATGACATGGTTATATTTTGTGCTTCTTGCTTTAAAGCCCTTCAAATCATCTGACCATGTGGTTTTCTCTAAGTGGCTATGTAACATTATTGAGTTTTATTGGATTTGTTTTCAACTAAAAACCTAGGTTCTTTCTAAATGAACTGCTGTCAAGCCAGTTCTAACATCATCCTGCATCTTTGCAATTGATTTTTTTTTTAACCTAAACGCAGAAATGTACATTTATCTCTATGACAGTTCACCATTTTGTTTAGACCTTCTGTTGTTAATTTGGAGCTATGATTTGGAATACTAATTTATTTTTATTGACCTCATAGAGAAAGGGAGATGTAGAGAGATATAGAAGCATCACTGATGAGAGAGAATCACTGATCAGCTGCCTCCCGCACGCTCCCTACTGGGGTTCAAGCCTGCACCCCAGGCATGTGCCTTGACCAGGAATCAAACTGTGACCTCCTGGTTCATAGGTCGGTGCTCAACCACTGAGGAACACTGGCTGGGATAGAATACTAGTTTTTAAAACCAGAACATTAGTTATAATTCTTAACATATCTTGTATTTATCAAGTACTTTTCAAAAAAAAATTTTAAACAGAGAGTAAACTTCAGTAGCAACATTTAAATTGACATTGGCCACTAATTAAAATTCTCTAAGAACAGCTGAAAACATAGACACAAATAAGCATGGCTGTACTGTCAGGCAGCTTACACATCATTCACAAAGAAATCATGTATTTTAAAACGACTTATTTATTCAAAAAGCATTTGTTCAATGTCACTGTTCTGGACCTATGTATTCAAATCAAGTATCAAATGGCCCAGACACTGGTTTATTCACAAGTAGTGTAGTGTGTTTGTTTTACAAAGTATGGTCTTGGATTTCTGCATTAGAAACAAGGCAAATAAAATTGCATATTTCTGGGCCCCTGCTGGTGTCAGCTAACTCAGAAGCTACAGACTAGGGCTCAGGAATCCCCATTTTTGGCACAGTGTCCATATGATGCTTATGCACACTAGATATTTAGAACCACAGTGCTAGAGGAAAAGACAGACTAAAAAATGTACTGGTAGAATGTGATCTGTTCTACATGAAGATGTGAGCAAGATATTACAGAAGGCAGGGGGGCAGGAATGTCATCTTGCCTGGGAGGTTGAGTAGTGTTAAGAAGCTGACCATTGAGCTGGATCCCAGGAAGATGATGAATGACTTTCAAAGTGAAGAAGTGCCTGGAGTTCCATCTAGATAGAAGAATAACTATGGTCAGAGGTATGAGGTTATGAAAGGATTTGTGACCACAGGAGGGACAACACTGAGCCAGGATGGGGGATACAGTAACAGGGAGAGATAGAGGAGAGACTGGATAGGTTTTTAGAGCATAGAAAAGGGACTTATGTGTCGTATGAAGGAGTTACCACTCACAGTCTGAGGATTTGAGAAGAAGGAGACAATAAAATGCATAAATAGCCTAGCTGGCATGGCTCAGTGGTTGAGTGTCGAACTATGAACCAGGAGGTCAGGGTTTGATTCCTGGTCAGGGCACATGTCCGGGTGGTGGGCTCAATCCACAGTGTGGGGTGTTCAGGAGGCAGTGGATCAATGATTCTCTCTCATCATTGATGTTTCTATCACTCCCTTCCTCTCAGAAATTAATAAAAAATATATTTTAGAAAATACATAAGTACAATTCAGTTCAAAGCATGGCACAATGGCAGTGCATGACAGAGCCTCACCTGACGTAAGGTATTTGCTGAAAGTTTCTGGATGAATGTGGCCTGTTTCTTCACATAAAGAAAAAAACTTGTGAAACACAGTAATTATTTTCAATTGGTATCATCTTTCCCCAAACTCTATTTGATTTATTTAAACTTCCAAAATCTGGTGCATGAAAAATATTTTTTAATAAGAGGTTATTCTGGAACATTATGCAACACAGGTGAGATTCCATTTGTGATTTGAGTAGAGAATATAAATCACCATTAACACATAGCCATAGTGCAATTCACACCAATGAATTCAGTCTCAAAGTCAACTAGATTAAAGTATTAAAGTAATTAGAAATTATGTTTATGTTTACAGTACTGAAATATCACTGATACTTACGAATTATGATTCAGACAAAGAAATATGGCTATACAATTAAAATTATGTCCATATCAAACTAAGGTTCAATAGCTTCTGTGTATTTGTACCAAAGGCATGTAACAGTTCATTTAACACCTGTACCAGTGAGACTAATTAATCAGCCAGTTGAAGGTCATATTTATAGAAAAAAATTGCTATGTTTAAATGATAATTCCACATAATAAAACAGAAGATTAATGCTTTTGTTATGATTGCTCACCCCTCACTTATGTAATAAAGGGTCAAAGTAAGCAAAAAATACAAGCTGAATTAGAAAAAAATGATTAAAGAGTGTCTATAAAAAGAGACCAGACCATTTGCTGAAATGTATGTGCAGTGTTGAATTGAAAAAACAAAAGCTTATCTAAATGTATTTCTCATTTGGAGCATTAGGCCGATTTCTCAAAACATCCATTTTCTGTAAAGGAGATCATTGCAAAGCTGATCATAATTCTATCCTTGATGCCTTATATAGATCATCTATCTTGATCTTTAATCTATGAGCAGAACAAATATGTCACTTCCCTCATGAATAATCAGCCTATATTTCATCCTGTGAACATTAAATTCCATCAACTGAAACTTAAGAGGGCATGTATGGTAATGTCATGTTTCAGAATCTTTCAAGAAGATGAAATCTCTATCAGCACTGCCACCTTTATGAATATGAAAAACAGGAGTTTGATGTCTATGCCTTCATTGATTGGACAACCACCCATTATTAATATTTATTGAGTGCCTGCTATGTACCAGGCAGTTATCATGGAGCTGTCACAGGTTATCTCATTAATACTTGAGGTAGATATCATTATTGCTATATTAAAGGTGATGAAACTGGAGTTCACAGAGATTAAATGATTTGTCCAAAATGACACACTCAATAAAAATAGCAGCTCTGAATTTAAGTTCAAATACCTTTTTTGCTGTATTCTGTTTACTGTTTTTGGAAGAAATACTGATTTACCTCCAATGGATCAGAGACTGGAGACCTTACTATTGTTCTCCATTCAAAACTGTGGACTTTGTCTTTCTTACAATGAGTTCTGTCTCATAATGAATATTTAAGTGAGAGAGATTTATATTTTTGACTTTCTCAAATGAACTAGCCAGAAAGATTATTGCAGTGAGTTATTGTGTTATCTATCTACCTATATATACATCACCTATCTATCCATGTATCTATCTATTGATCTATGTATGCTTAATGTACTGCATATAGCTTACTAGTTCATTTTGAGTACACAAATTTATATTTGTTCAAAAATGTGGCTGCTTTATATCCATATATCACTATTGGTTGAATGAAATAAATAATTCAACAAGAAATTTCAAAATTATTTTTAAACTATGTATGCAATCATGATGGAATTTTAAAGATACATTAGAAATACAGAATCTAAAGCATTGATCTTTGCCTTTGTTAGAACTCTGAAAACCACTGATATTAGAGCATGAAAAAGGGCATTTGCAATTTAGTTGACACACATACACAAAAAGAACATATTTTACTTAATATTGTTGAATACACACAAATTATCAAAAATTTTAATTTTTAAATAAAAATATTTTAAGAGAGTGTCCTTTCTTTGTGTCTATTTTGATTATTTTTGTACCAGAAATGTATAAAACTTATGAAGAAGAATTTAAGGGTTTAATATGTTTTATTTTCATACCAAGTTTTTATTTACTAACAAAATGCATGCAATGATAGTGAATTTTCAACAAATCAAATGATCAATATTAATCTATTCATACTTCCTTGCAACACTGATATTTATTATTTAATATATCTCAATAATATATTATTAGTAAATTGATTATATAAATAATCAAAAGTCTCCCAACAAAGAAAAGTCCATGACCAGATGGCTTCACTGGTGAATTCCACCAAAATTTCAAAGAAAACTTAGTAACAATTCTCAAACTCTTCCAAAAAATAAAAGGTTGAAATTCTTCCAAACTCGTTATATAAGGCCAGTATTATCCTGATACCAAAACCAGTATCCCTATTGAACATAGGTGCAAAAAGTCCTCAACAAAACATTAGCAAATTGATTTCAACAATACATTAAAAGGTTCACACACCATGGTAAAGTAGAATTTGTTCCAGGGATACATGGATGGTTCAACATCTGCAAATCAGTCAGTGTGATATAACATATTAATAAAATTAAAAATAAAAATTAGATGATAATCTCAATAGATGAAGAAAAGCATTTGAAAAAATTCAACATCCTTTTATGACAAATCTCTCAAAAAATGGGCCTAGTACCTCAATACAATTAAGGCAATATGTGGCAAGCCCCAGCCAACATTATACTCAATGGAAAGAAGGTGAAAGCCTTTCCTCTAAGATCAGGAACAAGACAAGGTGGCCCACTCCGACCACTTTTATTTAACATAGTATAGGACATCCAGCCAGAGCAGTTAGGCAAGAAAAACAAAGAGCATCTAAATTGGAAAGAAAGAAGTAAATCTGTCACTATTTGCAGATGAAACAATATTATATATAGAAAACCCTAAAACTTCATCAAAAAACTATTAGAACTAATAAAATCAGTAAAGCTCCAGGATATAAAATCAATATGCAAAAATCTGTTTTATTTTTATACCACTACTAATGAACTACCAGAAAAAGAAATAAAGAAAACAATCCCATTCACAGTTACATCAAAAAGAATAAAATATCTAGGAATAAACTTAAGGAGGTGAATATTTGCATATTAAAAAACTACAAGACATTAATGAAAAATTGTAGAAGACACAAAGGGAAAGATAGTCCATGCTCATGGATCAGAAGAATCAATCAATATTGTTAAAATGCCCATATTACCCAAAACAGTCTACAGATTCAGTGCTATCTCTATCAAATTTCAATGGTATTTTTCAAAGAAATAGGACAAATAAACTTAAATTTTGTATGGGATCACAAAGAAACAATAGTCAACGCATTCTCAAGAATGAAGAACAGAGCTGAAGGCATTACACTCTCTGATTTCAAACAATTTTGTGTGCTTGGGATGGGCCCTTGTTCTTGATGGTAGCTGAATTTTTCTGAGGAGGAGGATAGCATGTAAATATACCATAGAGGAGGGCTCATAGCTCATCTAATCTTTCTAATCCCAATTAGTCCAAGATCATATTGACTTTAAAGAAATTATTCCCCATATTTTTGTCTGGTATTATGCAGATAACATTGAAAATGATGTTTGAATACATGTAATGGACTAGATGAATAAATTGTCCATGTGATGGTGTTTGGGAATTTTTATTGAATTTATTGAGATGATATTTGTTAATAAAATTATATAGGTTTCTGGTATACAATTCTATAATATATCATCTGTATATTGCATTGTCACCCAAAGTCAAGTTTCCTTCCATCATCATTGATCCCCCCATTTACACTCTTCTACCTCCCCTCATCCCCCTTTTCCTCTGATAATCACCATACTGTTGGCTGTGCCTATGAGGTGTTTTTTATCTTCTTTCACATTTTCAACCCAGCTCCTCATCCCCCCTCCCTTCTGACAGCTATCAGTCCATTCTCTTCATCTATGAGTCTGTTTCTATTTTGTTTTGTTTTGTTTATTGGATTCCACATATAAGTGAAATCATATATTCAAGGTATTTGTCTTTCCCTTGCTTGGCTTATTTCATATAGCATAATACTCTCCAAGTCCACCCATGCTGCCATAAAGGAAACCATCAACAAAATGAAAAGACAACCCATTGAATGGCAGAACATATTCAGCAATGATATATCTGCTAAGGGGTTGATATTAAAAATTTATAAAGAACTTATACAATTCAACACCAAAAAAATTCTAATTTTAAAAATGTTCACGTGAATTCTGCCATCAGCTACATCAAGGTTCAAATATGAGATTCACCACAGAAGGGCTGCATAGCTTGGGACATGTGACAATGAGTTAAACATAGATTTCCTCTCCTGAACCTTGTCTAATACCAACTCAAAAATTATAGGGATGATTAAATAGGATAAGTTATGTAAAGCTCCTAGCAGTGTTTGGCCTGTGTTAAGTGCTGGAAATGAAATTGATATATGTTTTCATGGTTATTACAACTATTATTGCTTCTGTGAGGGGAAAGGAAGGAGAAGAATTTTAAAGAGACAAGTAATTTAATTTCTTGTTTAAAGCCCCTTCACATTTAAAAGTTTCAATTCTAAAAATCAGGTAATAGAAGGGGTGAAGGAATAGGAAAGAAGGTTTAAGTCAACAAGGAAATAACATTTAATTTAATAGCAAATATTTAATTCACTGCAGATGTTAATAAAACACTAGCAAAAAAAAAATTAAGCAAATCGTGTTTCTTTATTATTCATTCATTTGAGTTTGGGCCTTCAAAATATCAAACTTAATTTATATATTACTCTCAATAGCCACCAAATCTTCCAAAATGCTTTTTTGAACTACCAACTGAAGTTAACCGGAATTATCCTCTTTTTTGTTCTTGTATTTTAATTTCTGCAAAGATGTTAGGGGAGGGACATTTAGCAGTTCAAACTGCAGATCCTAAATGAAGCAGCTAATGAAATGTAATAATTATGATTTATGTTCACAAATAATTTAAGCAAATAGGCAAATTTTCTCACATGTTTTAATTTAACAAAAAAGTCCATACTCATGGATACAGAGGAAATGGAGATGTAAAAACACAAGGGAGGGAGCAATTATGAAGAGACATATTCATTCTGCAGGCATATGCTTATCCAGTCATTTATTCAGTAAATATTTGTTGAGCACCTATTATCTGCTTGAAGTTCTGGCAGGTGCCGATGATACAGTAACAGAAAAGAAAGATACCACCACCAGAGGGGCTTGTTTTAAGGCAAAATATAATCATGTCTGTCCCCTTCTTCAATACTTTCTAGTCTTCAATGCCTCTTAAGAGAAAAGACTCCTCACCAGGACTGAGACAAGGTCCTTTGAGATGTAGCCCCTGTCTCCTTCTCAAGATACAAGGTTGAGCTTCTCTCATTTAAACTAATCCCCTGGCTATGCTGGAGGACTAGTTGCCATTGCCATGCCTTTTCCTGCTTCTGAACACTTCCTGTAAATCTTCACTCCATTTACCTGGGAAGTTAATTCCTCCTCCATTCAGGTTTTCATCATTTGGTGAATGAAATAGTAGTAGTAGTAGTAGTAGTAATCTAAACTAATAAAAGACAAACATGCAAATTGACTGTACCTTCACTATGACTTAAGCCATACCCACCAGCCAATCAGAGCAACTATATGCAAATTAACCCAACCAAGATGGCGGCCGGCAGCCACGGAGCTGGAGCAAGCAGGAGGCTTGGTTGCCCCAATGATGGAGGAAGCCGAGCTTCCTGCCTGCTCTGAGCTCCACTCAAAGCAACAAAGTTTCAATTGTAGAAGGTAAATAAACCCCAGATACCTGCTTTCAGCCAGCCATAGCCACAGAGCTGGAGCAAGCAGGAGTGGGTTGCCCCTGGTGATGGAGGAAGCCAAGCCTGGCCTGGCCAGCTCTGAGCTCCACTCAAAGCTACAAAGCTTCAATTATAGAAGGCAAATAAATCCCAGAATAAAAAGAAAAAAGGAGAGGATGGGAGCTTTCATCGCCGGGGGGGGGGGGGGGGGCCTTGGCCAGCCTGAAAAAAGCCCTCAGCCCCTCACCCAGGCTGGCCAAACCTCCATGGGGTGAGGGTCCCCACTGGGGGGGCTTGACCAGCCTGAAAACAGCCATCAGCCCCTCACCCAGGCTGGCCAGGTACCCCAGTGGGGACCCCCACCCTGAAGAGGGTGTGACCAGCTGCAAACAGCCATCAGCCCCTCACCCAGGCTGGCCAGGGACCCCAGCGGGACCCCCACCCTGATCCGGGACACCCTTCAGGGCAAACCAGCCTGCCCCCACCCATGCACCAGGCCTCTATTCTATATGATAAAAGGGTAATATGCAAACTGATCCTAACAGTAGAACGACTGGGAATGACTGGTCACTATAACACACACTGACCACCAGGGAGCAGACGCTCAATGCAGGAGCTGCCTCCTGGTGGTCAGTGCACTCCCACAGGGGGAGCTCTGCTCAGCCACAAGCAAGGCTGACAGCTGCCAGTACAGCGGTGGTGGTGGGAGCCTCTCCCACCTTCTCAGCAGCACTAAGGATGTCCGACTGTAGCTTAGGCCTGCTCCCCGCTGGCAAGTGGACATCCCCTGAGGGCTCCCGGGCTGCCAGAGGGATGTCTGACTGCCAGCCTGGGCCTGATCCCCCAGGGAGCAGGCCTAAGCCAGCAGGTGGACATCCTTCAAGGGGTCCCAGACTACAAGAGGGCATAGGCCAGGCTGAGGGACGCCCCCGAGTGCACAAATTTTTGTGCAATGGGCCTCTAGTATAATAATAATAAAATCACTCATTATCACTTGTTTAAAGGCTTTTCTGATCGATTGTAATTTCCCTGAGGGCTTTTTTATTCCTGCCTATTTGGTTTTTCAATGTTTTACAAAACAATGCTAGGGTTTTTGTTTTGTGGGTATTACACCATTAATTTGTACAGTCGGGAATAAAGAAAGTGAAGATTAGTTGGGGGAGGTGAATGATGCGTGATATAGGTAGCCAGGGTCTGTGGGAAGCTAGAATTTGTTCTGGAAGGGACAGACAGAAGAAAATAATTTTGAAGAAATCATTCAAAAATAAAACTGCTCACAAATAGTTCCCATTTTTCAACATGACAATAAGGTTGATCCCATGTTGGTACACTTCACCCTTAGTGCTGGAAATAACAGGAGATGTCCCTCCAGGGAAGACCCAGAAATAACAGAATTAGCAGGTAACACGACCATAATGTGATGTGGAAGAAAGCAGTGGGGCCTTGAGCTATTTGATGAAGTCTCCCATTTCTCCATCCCAGAAATGTTTGTTTAATGTTCTGAATGACATTGAGGGAGGTTTGTGGTTGGTGGTGAGAAGTGATACACGTTCCTGTGTGTTGCTGTCATTATTTTACACACTAGATTTACAGCTTTGTAAGTAGCACTTATATGGAGCTTTAAGAAATTTAACAGAAAAATGTTATTATCATATAAAGGAACTAGCAATTTTCAATTTGAGGATGGAACCTGGGCTGAAAATGTATCTTTATTTGACAGGTATTTCTGGAAATGCAGTGTAAATTCACAACATAACAAGGTTTCAGCATCCATGCTTAAGAGAACAAATTTTAAGAACACCCTCTCTTAAGTGCTAAAAATAGTTAGATTGCTAAAAGTTTTTCATATTAATACTTTAATCAAGTCCCTTTATTCGTTCTTCTAAATTAGTATTTTGTGTTTCTTACTTTACTTCAATGCAAAAAATAATTAATGAATCTTTAGTTACAACTCAGCCTTATCTGGTCCTATTTTCATATACATAAATCTTTAGTGTAGTCAAGAGTCCGGGAAAGGCTGCAATGAAGGACAACATGGCACAAACCAAATGTATGGAAACTAGGAGTATAGAAACTTTAATCTTATGAGAGCCACACAAGCTATGGTGTAATTGTAACCTTAAATTATCTCTGAAAAAAGTTTATACTCTTCCAAGTAAACAGTTGAAATATTAAACAAAGTGTTGATTTTTTCAAAAAAAATTGCATCCTCTATTCTTTTCCCCACTATAGGAGTATAACTGGTTTGATTGTATAACACATCAAATAGAGCAGTGTTACCGTTTACATCACTGCCAGTATCTCTATTTGTAACAAATGGATGTCAAAATAGCTTCCTTTACAAGCTTGGTTAGTCTCACTGACTTCTGGGCAAGTCTGTCCCACCATCAGCATGGTTTCTCCTATTCACAGGAACATGAACACCTATTGCTAAAGTGTGAAGAACTATAGAAATATAAGTGCTATTGTGTCACAGGTAGGCTCACTAAGAACTTGCTTGCAAAAATAGTGGGATGATGGTGAAGATATTATTTGGCTTACTAGAAACCAAATTACACCCTATTTTTTTTTCTATTATGCTTATTTCCACTTAATTAGTTGCCTTAATAAACTAGCATAGTCTAGTTAGGGCAAATGCTCCTAAATAAATAAATAAATAAATACCTGAAAATTTTCATCTCTCATTTTTATCTGTTTTACATTTGACCATTAATAAATTAACCTGATATTTTTTTCTGATTCCGTTACTCCAGTTTTTCATTATTTTTTCCAAACGTTTATTAGTGTCTACGGTCTTGATATGAAAATGTCAAAATGTTTTGTAGAATTTTACCTGTAATAATTAGATGTTGTTTAATGTGTCAGTGCAGTTACGCTGTTATATGCTGATGATATATATCAATTCCTAGAGAAATCATGTCACCATAACTGCCAGAGTAAGTTTTAAATCACCAATAATTGTCATAATTTTATTTAACATTTCTATAATTGTAACTGTATTTCAAACCAAGAGAAGTAAAGAGCTCTCTGGGTTCCCCCTTGTTAAGTGGACTAATCCCATTCATATGGGCATTACCTTCATATATACTTACCTCCCAAAAGCCCCACCTCTTAATACCATCACCTTGGGAGTTGAGATGTCAACATACAAATTTGGGGAGACACAAAGATTCAGCCCAATGCTCCATGATTAACATAGACTTCCAAAGTCACTACAATCATTGGCATTTCCAGGCAGTTACATGAAGATTGAAAAGAAGTAGAGGACAAGGAATTTACTTTTATGCAAATCATGAAGAATTTGTACACCTCACTCTGCACATGGCCTCTCTCAAATGTAAGGAACACTAGAAAATGTAGTCTTGAGAAAGTCAGCCTCTTTTATTAAATAAGAAACAAATGGATTTTAGAGGGGAACAACTAGAAATCTACTATGGCCCAAACTCTAATCATGCAAACATGTATGAATACCCTTCTCATTAAACAAACAACCAAACAAAAAAAGATTCCTGCCTTCTATCCAACAGAGAAAATCCAAGCTCAGTTCAAATATATGCAACCAGCTCAAAATACAGAATCTCTGGAAAATATGCAGACCTCTACAATGGGTCTTGATGTGGTTTTTTGAAGTGTGGTGGCCTAAATAATAAGTTATATTTCCTTCCCTCTCCCCCTTACAAAATGCCCAATGTAAAGCGGTGGAAAAGGAACAGCAGAAACTTTTGGGGAAATACTGAAGGTTCCATAGGAAATAACAATTACAGAATATTGGCACACTGAGATTAAACAACACCTAAGCAACAGCATTGAAATGAGTTTTCTGATTAATGCATCTGGCAGCCTGGGTTCTCTTTTCTGAAATTTTTTCAAGATTTACTGGCAGGTTCTTCCTCATCGTAATGGATACATGGCCTTATCCTTGGCTGTATGTGAATCGGGTAAAGAAGAGCAATGTCCTCGGTGGGGACTTCACAGTTTTCGCAGCATGCTTCCTCTGGTGCATGTCAGGGGACCTGAGGATTGTTCTAGGGCTCATAGTCTAATGGCAAGATGCGAGGGCATCTCTGGGCAACACTCATTATTTATTGCTATTAGAAAGAGAAACCATTTACTTATCTAAGCCCCTTAAGCCCCACATTTCTAAACCCACTCCCATTTTAAATGATAAAATTAACACATAAATCAGGCAGAGATAACTTCCCTTAGTCACGTGCAATTCACTTTTGTTTCGTCTAGAAAAATGACTCATTCCTATTTGAGCATACACCTTTTGTAAACCTTCCTAAAAGTAGCAAGGGTTACTAACAGGATTTGTTCAGTTTTTCCCCCCATAGTGCAAAGTATACACAAGCTTATAGGCTTACGGCCAAGTTTTCTCTGGCAATGGCATTACAATCGCCATCAGCTTTCTGTTCTACAGTACTTTTTCCTTGCATTCTTAACCCTCTGATTAAGTTAACTCCTCATGTTTGGGGATTTTAATGGCAATTCCACACTTCTACATACTGATTTCAATATTCAACTAAATTGTTATAACAATGAGGTTTAATATTCAGTGAGGTAGGCAGTGGTTTAGACTAAGTTTGTTCCAGAGTGATCAGTTGCAGTGGTTCTCAACCTTCCTAATGCCGCGACCCTTTAATATAGTTCCTCATGTTGTGGTGACGCCCAGCCATAAAATTGTTTTCGTTGCTACTTCATAACTGTAATTTTGCTACTGTTATGAATCGTAAGGTAAGTATCTGATATGCTATATGTGTTTTCCGATGGTCGCGACCCACAGGTTGAGAACCGCTGAGATAGAGACAAGTTCCTCCTATATTTCATTCCATGACTTCCTTAGTCGTTCCCTTTATTTTCACGGTAGATGTTAGATCATCACTTTGAATGCATTCTACCAACTGAGGAGGTGATGGTGCACAAGTCCAAGATGAGGAGCTTGTTCTTAAATTAGAAATGGCCCCAAAGTTGCCCCCATCTCTCCTGTGCATATCCCATGACTTAGTCACAAGGGCACATCTACCTGCAAGGGTGGTTGGGGAGTGTATTTTTTGCCAATGTAAATTACTCTCCTATAGAAGAAATGGGGAGTAGTATTTGGATGAGCAAAGGTATTGATGCTGAGAGGGTTCATTGTGATTATTTTCCATGATTTTGCATTACCCATTACTTCACAAATATCTTACATGTTCCACTTTCCCCATTTTAGACTTCTGAGAGTTCACCTTCCCTCTTGGTGTGTATGTATAATGTATGATAGATAATAACTGTCACTATTCTTCTTTTACCCCCTCTCTTATCTTCATCAATTAAAGTTGGAATCTAGTGAGAAACATAGTAATGCTACATGGTAGTTTTGGGGGGCTACTGGTCTTCATATAACACACTTTGGGAAACATAATCAGGCTTTCTCATGGAAAAATTATTGATTGTGAGGAAGGCAGGGAGAAGCTTCTAACAATGCTCTCATTTTTCTCTTCACCCCTATAAATGAGAATGCTGCTTTTCAAAGCATGGTATTCTTAGGGCTGCCACTTCTTGATTATCCAGGGAATCAATGTAACAATTCTCAGGAATTTGCTACACGTTTATAAGTGTTCTCAATTGGGTTGCATCATTCTTATTAAGATAAGCATGTAGGGAAAATGGGGGATACTGTAATAGTGTCAACAATAAAATAAAAAAGATAAGTGTGGGAAAGAAGAGATAAACATCCAGCCACCAGCCAATGGCCTTAGGTTCCTACAATCTGAAACCATTAGGAAGATGGGAAGAAGACCATAGTGCCATACATTTTTCCTAGATAGTTTGCGTATAACTATCCCAGGCAAAGAAGGCTGGGCTAGGTAATCTTTGCATTAGCACTTGCCTTCCAGAAGATAAAAATGGCCAAACTTCTGTCTCTCTCTTCAATATATCGACTTTTCCTTTTTTGCTTCTCTTCACTTACTATCAATGAAATCTCAAGTTTCTAATAAAATGAGACCTATGAGATTGCCTTAGGGAAAGGACAGTGTCATAATTAGAGGCTTTTCTTCCTTCCTTCCCCCCTAACCCTTTGTCGTCTATCACCCACACTCAGCTCTTACATAATTTAGCTTTTGATATAAAGCCATTTCCTTGCTACACTTTTGTCTACTAAAAGGAAATTAGTAATCGTAAGGTAATTGATAAATTCATAAATAAGATTTAGGCAGAAGACTTTAAATGAAGGAACTTGAGGTTAAAATACAGTGTATCATAAATATTAATAGATCCCTAAGTAAATCAAAATATGCACTCACTATCCAAACACTAAGCTCAATTAAAATAACATCCACTTTTTGTATATTATTTTTAAAAAGTATAACTTGGGTACATTAGGCTACTCATGTAAATGGTGGCTAATCTTCCTCTGAGCAATAAGATGGATTATCCCATAAAGATTTATTGAGCAGCTACCATATGCCAGGCATTGTAGACCAATCATCCTGGAAACAATACAAGCAAGTAAACTAAGGAGAGAATAAATCCTATGCCAGGGAGCTGTTACATTCTACACGTGGGAAACAGCCAAATAAGGGAGTAAACAAAAGTGTGTTTGTTGGTTACATAATATGTACATTAGTGACTTGATAGATAGTAAGGTGAACAAAGCAAGGTAAGAATGGGTGGATGCTAGTTTAGATAGATTAGTGAGAGAAACCTCTTGCAAATGACATTTGAGTGGATTCTGAAAGAAGAAGAAAAGAGACAGCTGCATGTTTAGGAAAAGTGTGTTCAGGTGGTGGGAATAGCTAATGAAAAGGTGCTGAGACGGTAATGTGTTTGTTAAATTCAGGAACTCGCTAGGAGGCCAACCTGCCCTATGCAGAGTGAACCAAGGGGAAGTGGGACAGGTCTATGTGTGCAAAATAAGATTTTTACATTTTTCCTTAAAGGACTAGGGAAGCTATTTATGGGCTTTTAATAGAGAACTAATATGATCTAATTTACTTCTATGAGAATGACTTTGGCCCTGTGGATAAAGTGCCACCTGCGGACTGAAGGGTCCCAGGTTCGATTCCCATCAAGGGCACATTCCTGGGTTGCGGCCTTGGTCCCTGGTGGGGGGCATGCAGGAGGTAGCCTATCAATGGTTCCCTCTCATCATTGATGTTTCTATCTCTCTCACCCTCTCACTTCCTCTCTGAAATCAATAAAAATATATGAGGGGGAAAAAAGAATTCCTTTGACTGCTATGCAGAAAACTGAAACGGAGGAAGCAGGGCACAGAGACCAGTTATATTGTATTTGTTTATGTGAAAGTTGGTGAAAATAATCATAGTCATAGCTGTGGAGATGTTTAGAAATGTTTAAATTCTGGATATATTTTGCAAAAAGTGAAAGAATTTGCTGTTGGATTAGACATTAGATGTGAGAGAAAAGGAGAAGACTCCACAGCTTTCAGCAAGAATAACACTAATTAAGGTGTCATTTATAAAGATGGAAAGCATTCAAAAAGCACAAGTCTGAATGGGAAATAATATTTTTTAAAAAAATTTATTGATCTTAGAGATGAGAGAGAGAGAGAGAGAGAGAGAGAGAGAGAGAGAGAGAGAGAGAGAGACATCTATCAGTTGCCTCCGAAACATGTCCTAACAAGGAATTGAACCAACAACCTGGGCGTGTGCCCTGACCAGAATTGAACCCACCACCTTTTGATGATGCTGAGCCACACCAGCCAGGGAAATTTTTTATATTTGGATGTGTTAAGTTTGACATCCAAATGGAAATATGCGGAAGGCAACTGGATATATGAGACCAGAGTGGAGGGGAGGTGCTAAAGCTGGACATATAATTTGGAAATCATCAGAGTAGAGATGGTTTAAAGCCATAGGAACAGATAAGATTGCCTAGGGAGTATCAAAAGCAAAACAATCCTAATAACTGAGCTCCAGTAGTCTTCAGGATTAAGTGGCTGGGAAATAGAGAGTACCAGTAGAGAAGAATGAGGAAATGGAGTGAGCTAAGAAGATCCAAGAGAGAACATCTCAGTAGCAATTGAAGTGTTTGAAGGAGCAGAAAATGATCAATTGTGTTAAATGTGCTAACACAAAATGAGGAGCAAGTCTTGACCATTGGATTTGAAACTGGCAAGATATTGGCAAAAGCTGTTTCAGTGGAGAAAATAGCCTGACTGGAATGTCTTCAAAAGCATGTGAAAGGAGAGGCAGTGAAAAAGAGTGAATGAAGTCACATCTTTTCAAGCAGTTTTGATATAAAGAGAAAAAGATAATCACTAGAAGGAGATCTCGGGGTGAAGGAAGGTTTTTGAGGATGGGAGATATAAAAAATGCTTAGAGGCTAATAGGGACGGTGCCTTAGTGGGGGAAACTTGCTGTTGGATGAACTGATGACAATTGTGGTGGGGGAAGACTTAAAGTAACTTCAGTAAGAAACGGAGGAAGAACTCCTTTTTTCTGTTACTGAAATGTAGACGCATCTACCAAAATGCTGAGTAAAAAGAAACAGCTTATATATTTGAGAACTGCATGAACATGCCGTGGAAGGGCTAAAGAGGAATATAAACATAATTTCAATGTTTGGAAGTGAAGATGAAATTGATGCAACTTTTTAGGATAACAGCATTAAAAGGCATACACTGTTGACCAGATTGTCACCTTATACAGCACCTTTTCTTAGAAATATACCTTTTATAACTCTCCTCTTGACAAATTTTGAAGAGTACACTTGTATTTTAGGGGAAAATTGATTTATAAATTGAAAGAAGTACTGAGGTGGCATGAGAAAATCATAGCACTCCTTGTCAATAACCTGTTATTTTTCTTCCTATTTCTTTAGAATTCTGTTTTATGCCTACAGGTAATTGGGATACTACTTGAGCACACATTTGCTTTCAAATCCCATCTGAGTTTCTGGGTTGATCCCTCCTGATTACAGTAACATTGATTGCTGTCTAAATCTGTTGCAGTGTGCCTGAATACTATGACTACGGTCATGGAGTAAGTGAGGATGCCTATGACAGCTACGGTAAGACCTTTTCTTTACTAAAACTGTGAAATCAGAACATTCATCAGTCACTGACAACTCAGAAATTACTTCTATCTTTCTCGCCCCAGTTTTTACAGAAGTCCAGACTCAGTTGATTTATGTAATTCCAGGGTGAGATTTGACATACAGAACCAGTGCCAGAAAATTGGACAGATCAATTTCGATCAATATTTCAAAAGCAATTATTCACAATCATAGATCATTTTCAACAGCAACAATAAGTATATCTGAACAGTGTCTTATAAGTTTCACTGTGTCCATTGTCTGACTCATTGATTTGACAATAATCATGTGTCTTTCCTGCTTTCAGAAAGATCATCAGAGTAATACACAATTGAAATATTTAAAAACTTTTAAGGGCAGATATTGTAGCTTTCAAGTTATTTTCTATAGTGTGTGTTATTCTTAAAATTGCCAGATAATGCTTGCCTCATGAGAATTAATACTCAATAAATATATTAGCCTATAAAATTAATTTTAAAAAATACATTGCTTAATTAAAATACATAACACTTAGAATTAATTGTAATTCAATTCAGTAAGATTTTACTGAGTGCCTATGAAACGTATAAATATAGTACATCACTTTAAAGGGTAGTTACTCGCTCCACTAAATTAAAAAAAAAAAATTCTAAAGGGTAGTTACTCGTTTCTTAAAAGACGTCTACAGCAACAACAGTTGACCAACTTGAAAAACATTCATTTAAGGGTTTCCAGGCCCAGATTTTTATTAACATAATGCCAATGCCACTCCATTCCCACTTATGGGAAACAATAAAGGAGACAATACATGTTCCGCATGCGGGGCTCCACATCATGAAGGTGTAGCCCTGCATTAGGATGGCATTTGGATGGTCCAGACATCGGGAGGAAGTACACTCTACCTGGACCCACAGTCACCAAACTGACTAATTTCTCTCAGTGGAATATCACTAGGCTGAGCGCAAAAACAGGAGTAGAAAGGTAAACCAATATTACAATTGCCATTCATAAGCTGATTACTTATATATTTTTTCTCATGTATTGCTTTATAATAAACTGTAATATTAAGTATTTTTTATCTCCACTTAATAGTGAGGAAACTGAACCACAGAGGTTAAGTCAACTTCTGTTTTTATATTCTCATCAGTGGTTAGAACGCTATTAATTAATTGCTGCAACCACACACAGGGTACCTCATGTAGCTCTGTGCTAAGCAACGTGTAATGAGGATTAGAGGCCATGGAGATAATCACCATTATGCATTATATGTGTATCTATAAACCAGTCCCCATTATTACCCTGCAGGGTACACACTCACATTGTCATCTGCATGTTACAAATGAGAACTAAGGCTTAGGCCATGCAGTAACCTGCCTCAGTTAAACAATCAGCAAAAGACATAGCAAGAATGTGAACTCAAGTTTGTCTCATTTTTGTTTCTGTTGTCGGGAGTTGGGGCAGAGTTCTGTGGACTGTGGGAGAAAGAGAACAGGATCTGGTACTTTAAACTTGAATTTGTTTTAAAGAAAAGATATTCAGCTTAGTGAGATCTTATCTAAATCTTGCCAACTGTTGTCCTACTAATCTAAGGGGATGAAGATTTTCTATAGCATTTCACAGGAAAAAAATAAAGAATTAGTAAACAATGAGCACCAGACTGAGAGAGATAAGAATATTCTTCAAAACAATTTAAACATATTTTCAGAAATTATTTCACAGAAATAATAGTTGATGGACACCTTTGCATAGGTCCAGCCCAGTTGGTGAGCTACCATAGAAAGTACAGCTTTAATTTTGTTCTCTATATTCTTCCCTCATTGGAAAGAGGGACCAAAGATATCATTTGGTCTTTATTAAGAACAATAATATCCCCAACCCAGGCCTTCTCCAAAGCCACATGCCTGGGCCAGCCAGGCTGAGCTGAGAGATTGCCCAACACCCCAGGGTAGCCCCGCCCAATACTGCAGCATTCTCTAAATTCAACACACCAATAAGTGTATCTCCACTGTTCCAGCACATTCTTAATCAAATGGGAATCAAGCCTCTTATATTGTAAGATTAGTTACTGAGGATGATAGATGAATAGGACACAATAGGGGCCTTTTTTTAAATTCATTCAACTTTAGTTTAGTGCACATAAGTATTAACAGGCTCTAGGAATATGATGATGTACAAGATAGACTTTGTCCCTCCCTGGGTTCTACTGTCTGTCTACTGTTCAGAAACATGGCTACATATAAAAAAAAATGGTGCCATGTTTTAAACTGTGTGATGCAAGAGTTCTACAGAAGGTCAGAGAACTTTACTCTTGAATATTTATTTAATGGGTAATACATGTAAGCCATTGTGCTTAATCCTGGGCATACTGCAGTGAACAATCTCTTGCAGTTGCATGCTAATGAGAAGACATTATTTGTGCATCACTTTTTAAAAATGAAATTTCATTTGCAAAAGCACAGTTACTAGTTTTTACACTTGTCACATCAACCTGAGAAAAATCACACCTATGAGCTTCACTGTACAGCTTTGCATGGTGGGGATGGAGTTGATGATAGATGACTGGGTAGTTGGTAATGAGATGAGATTTCTTTTTTTTTAATATACTTTATTGATTTTTTTACAGAGAGGAAGGGAGAGGGATAGAGAGTTAGAAACATCGATGAGAGAGAAACATCGATCAGCTGCCTCCTGCACAACCCCTACTGGGGATGTGCCTGCAACCAAGGTACATGCCCTTGACCAGAATTGAACCTGGGACCCTTGAGTCTGCAGGCCGATGCTCTATCCACTGAGCCAAACCAGTTAGGGCAAGAGATGAGATTTTTAATTCCAAATTCTTTACATTTTATTTTTTATTAAATTGATTGGGGTGATATTAGTTAATTAAATAATGTACTTTTCAAATGCACACTTCTGTAATACATCATCTGTAAATTGCATTGTGTGGCTACCACCCAAAGTCATATCTCCTTCCATCACCAGATACTTGCCCCCCTTTATCCTTTATAGGCTAACACCATCTAAGGCAGCGGTTCTCAACCTGTGGGTCGTGACCCCTTTGGCAGTTGAATGACCCTTTCACAGGGGTCACCTAGACCATCCTGCATATCAGTTATTTACATTATGATTCATAACAGTAGCAACATTACAGTTATGAAGTAGCAACAGAAATAATTTTATGGTTGGGTCACAACATGAGGAACTGTATTTAAAGGGCCAGAAGGATGAGAACCACTGACTAAGGCAATAGGGAAAAGTGTGTGAATACAAACTATTGCTTCTCAGACCTAATGGAAATTCAGGAGCCACAGGCAGGAGATCAGAGCTTACCTCTGTAAATGATGGGGTTTACATTGTTTTGGGGGGGTTTCTTTTGTTGTTGGTTTTTGGTTTTTTGTTGTTTTTGTTGTTGTTGTTGTTTTTGCTGAGGAATGAGGCTGCTCACAAGCCAGGATTCCAACCTCCCTGGTTCAACCCATCCCCCCAAATCCTCTGGGCTCACTGTGGTCCATCTGTGGTAAATACTGGGCAACAGAGTAGGGTTCAGGGAGCTCTGAACAAAAGTGTCTAAGTTTTAAATGATACAGATGCATACTCATTTTATTTTATAAGAGTTATTTTTGCCACAGGTGTTTAGAAATCTAAGCAGATACAGAAGTCTGACTAACCTAAAAATAAGTTATTTATTTTCTTACTGTAAAACTAATAGAAAATTTAGGTCAAAAAAGAAGGAAATTTAAATCACCCTAAATTACACTACTACATTTATTTATTCTTTACTTTTTGTTATACATTTTACCAATTTTTAATCATCATGATACATATTTTATCTTAAAAGGGTACACAACTTAGACTACTTTAGAAAAATTCCTTTAAGATTTTTCTATCCTAATATATTTCTATCACTTTCTTTTAAATCGTCACCCAAGGATATTTTCTCCATTGATTTCTAGAGTGGGAGGGATGGGCATGGGGAGGGGGAGGGGGGGAGAGAGAGAGAGAGAGAGAGAGAGAGAGAGAGAGAGAGAGAGAGAGATAGAGAGAAACATTGAGGTGAGAGAGACACATTGATTGGTTGCCTCCCACACATGCCCCTACCGGCCAAGGTATATACATGCCCTTGACCAGAATCGAACCTAAGACACTTTGGTCTGCTTTAAACACTAAGCAAAACTGGCCTCTTATTTTGTACCAATACAAAATACAGAGTTTAAAATATGTTCACATGTACTATCAGAATTAACTATTAATATATTCAGTTGAAAAGGAATAGTCCCTTCTTTTATGTAACCAAGAAACAAAGAAAATACTTGCATGTCAATCCATGTGGTCATGAGATTTAAATTTGATAACTTTCATACTCTCATATCCTACGTACATCGACAATAGAAAAAGGACCAGGTCAAACGACAAGGAAAAGTAAGTCCTCAGCATCATAACCTGGAAGCCCAATTAAATTAATACACATTACATGCACTCAGCTTTTGGTATTAAGTATTATATAGAGTGAGATTTAAGTACGGAATACTGGCTGTTCATCCTATGCTACCCAAATAGGCAGAAGAAAAAAATTTAAATATGTATGTGGAACAGTGATTTAAGGATCCACGTATGTCATACATAGATTGATGTTGCTTAGTTATTTTTCTATACCTCACATATTAACTAGTACCCACTTATAGATCATCTTTAATAAACTCTGAACAATCTTTAACATCAATAACATTTATTCTCAATTGTAAATCTTGCATCTCCATTTACTTATTCACTTTCATTCTAAATAATTTCTAACATTTGGACTGTATAATGGGTATAAATATTATATCTCAATGGAATGTCTGTATTTTTATAAAATCATAACCCCAAATCTCAGTTTCCCAGCAACACCATGGATTCAAACAGTATGTGGGGCGGCTCAGGTCAGTTTTTGCTTTCTCCCTCAAGCTGAGGTAGGGGCAAGGGAAGGAGGAATGCTGCCTGGGATAATTGTGTGCTGCACTCAGAAGACTCACAGATGTATCGCTCATTCAGGATCTCTTACAGTGGTCGGCAAACTGCGGCTCGCGAGCCACATGCGGCTCTTTGGCCCCTTGAGTGTGGCTCTTCCACAAAATACCGATTTCTGCGCATGAGCCACGAAGTTTCAATCACACTGTACGTGCGCGCCCGCACGTGGTATTTTGTGGAAGAGCCACACTCAAGAGGCCAAAGAGCCGCATGTGGCTCACGAGCCGCAGTTTTCTGACCACTGCTAGGAAATGGCCTTAAATAAACCAGTAGAAAAATCCAGTCATTCACTTTGAATCTTTATACATTGTGTTGTGTGCATCACCAGAGGAAGTAGTATTTGTCTTTTTGGGGCCTATGATTCACATTGAAAGAAATATGTCAACTTCCAAGAAAAACAAGTATCATTTGGGGTTTCAAAGCAATTAAATTATTCAAGATATTTGAAGAAATGTAATATTAAATAGTATACTATTTTTCTTATAGCAATGTAAATATAAATGTTTAAATATTAGGATGAAAATAAATATGATTATTATTTATTATATTATTTAATGTGTTAATATTTGTTAAATATTTCATTACTATTTACTAACATTTAATTAATGTTACATAATTATTTAACTAACACTTAAAATATTAAAATACCGGTAACTTGAATTTGTTTTTGGAAGCTGAATATTTGACGTACAGGAATTGCAAATCAGTTTCTGCATTTTAAAAATATTTCCTAATTTATGATTCATCACAGTTGTTTTGGATAAGTCTAATTAGGTCATAATTCCATAAGAGAGAATTTTAAATACAGTACATAGATCAGCTTGGCTAAGCAATGCTCCACATAAGAGACACCCTCTAAATTCTCCTGGAGACTGACAGCTAAGAACGGGCAGCAATAGTCTCTTCTCGGAGAAAAGAGCTGTTTATTAAAATGTATTTAATGTGTGAGCTGAAGAGCCAATTATGCATCCATTCTTTAGTGGCATTTTAGATGACAGCTGTGTGGAACCAAGGAGGATAATATTAATACACTGTCTTAAAATCAATGAAAGCAAAAAGAATTTTGTGTCGTATTCTAGGACATTTGAGTGCCTCACTTCAAGTCAATTGCAGAACATGAATGTATTAATTTTGTGCTGAGAAACTGGAATGATTATTCTCCCGGTGTGAAAATAAGCCCTACATTAATTAATCTGTAAAACAGCAAAGGAAAATGGAGCTAACTGGCCATCATGCCAGCCATGTGACTCCAGAACAAAGACTCTCTTTTCAATAGTAAATAGAAATACGAAGTTGAGGAAATGTGCTTTTACAAATGAAGCTGAGTTTTCTTAACATGGGCAAGATTTTATCGTTTTAAAAACTAATACAAACAATATATTTTTCTTAGGATTTATAAATATTGAAGTTGTTACATGATAAGCTATTGAAAACAATACTATGATTTATTCTATTTGATTTTAATATAGGTTGTTGAATTTTATTTTTAACTGAAAGGCTAATGATATTGCATTTTTAAATTCAGTTGTAAAATTAACTTAAAAATTTTAATTTTCTGTTTCTTACTATCTCAGAGGTTACCATGAGGTGTATATCCAATCCAACTTGTCTGGATAATAAATGCAGATTATGTTGCCTAGGCAAGAAACTATCTAAAAGAGCCATGTGCCATACCACTATTTCATTGCTTGCATTGCTAATTTTGTTAACTGTTTCAATTATGTTTTGAATTGTGCACTCCTAAATTCAGCAGTTTCAGGCAAAACTGGAACCTGCTTGTCAGTATTTTAGATCAGAGATTTTTTTTACCTTAATTACACAATTAAGAATCACCTGGTGAATACTGAAAAAATACCAAGGTCCAATTACTACCTCACATCAGCTATATCATAATCTTTGAGGATGAGAACTGGGTATTAGTTTTAAAGATTCCTGGGTGATCCTACTGCAAACTAAGGTTCAGAGTAAGTTTTAAATAGATGCATGCATGTGAGCAGGATGAAAAATAGCCTATGAACTTAATATGAATGTGCCATTCATTTGCATTATTGGAGGTCATACTTAAGTTATATGCAGACCACTTTTAGAAAAATTGGTATTTTGTAAGTAAACAGTGTGGCCTAGAGCCTGGCATTTTAAGTTAACATTTAAAAAAACTATACAGTGAGGTAATGGAAATAGAATTTAGTCCCTTTTTGAACAATTGTGTGTTGGACAGTTAAATCTCAGACTTGACTTTGTCTAAAATGTGCCCAACGGATACAAAGTCCACAAAAAAAATTAGAGTCCACATGCATCTAACAACTCTCATGTTGAGACAATAAAACTAGCCACAGGAATGTTTATTTTTATCACTTTCTCTCCTGCTGAGTTCATGGTACAATCATTTTAACTGAGGGGGAGGGGAGAGTTGAGAGATCTATTGTCAGAATCTTGGGGTGAACAAATAATGTACAAAAAGTATATTCAACATGGTATAGATTTATATTTAGAATGTTGAAAAAAGGAACTGGTTTTAAAACACAAAGTACAGAATACAAAATACAAAGCTAGGAAATCACTGTCTTGCCCTCTTGGAAATACACCAGCTATGAAAGTATATACCCAGGAGATATGCCTCCTTAGGAAGTCTTCACATAATTTCCAGAGTTTGAGGAGATTTTGTGTTTATTGAAAGAGGTCATGGATTTTTAAAAAGAAACATTGTTTGAAATAAATATAATACACTTCATTTATCATATATGTCATTATTTATTGAATGACTCAATAGGAACTGCTGAAACTACGCCAGCTGAAAATATAACTATTATTATTGATGATTTATAATCAGTGTGTTTTTGTATTAAACAAATGACTTACATAACCATACTGGTAACTTGTCAAAACTTTAGCTCAGTTGGTAACAAGATATGCCAGTAAAAAACAAAACAAAACCTAGACTAGATAGGTCAGTCTCTCTGGAGAAAGATCTCAGAAGGCTCTTTATACTCAGCGGAGTGCAGGAGCAGCCAATAGACAGATAGCCCAGGAGGCTTTTGGCATTTGGAAGTTCTGTCAGAGATAGGTCCCGTCATGGGCAAAGAACTAAGATTCGGGCTGCTGAGAAGAATGGGGAGAGCAAACAAGAGACTGGGTGAGGGGGTATTTCATAAGTTAAGGGCACATGTCTGCACGAAACTGCCTTTCACGTCACAACCAATCACAGTCTGGGAGACCCCAGGCCACCCTTCCTTCTAACCGGCTGCCTACAAATTTGGCAGTTCCTACTACCCCATCAGGTTTGATAATTTGCCAGAACAACTCATGTAACAGTAAAGCGCTATACTACAAATCATAGTTTCATTATAGCAAAAGGATAGAAAGCAGAATGAGGCAAAGGGAGAGACACAAAAGGCAAGGTCTGGAGAGTCCCAAACGTGAAGCTTTTGAAATTTTCAGGCCTGCATTATTCTCCAGGCAGTCTGATGTTTAACAACAATGTATTGCCAACCAGGGAAACTCATTTAAGCGTCGGTGTTCAGAATGTTTTTACAGTTTCATTGTGTAGGGTTGATTGACTGAACCATCTCAATATCTATCCTCCTCTCCTCCCCTCCCCAGGTTGGGTTGATATCCCATGGACAAAGCCCACCCCCTAATCTCATGGTTGGTCTTTCTGGCAGGACCAGCCCCCATCCTGAGTCATCTCATTTGCATCAACTATCAGGTGTGGTCAGAGGGATCCACCATGGATCCAGTTGCTCCAAGAAATTCTAGGGTTTAGAAGTCAACTCACAGTAATCAGGGACAAAGGCTAGCCAAAATATTTTGTGGCACAGGTGGTAAGATGAGAGCACCAACTTAGGAAAGGTGACATATAGGCAGGTTGGGACAAAATCCCAGAGATTTAGAGCTAGTCAAACAACCAGTTTAACATTTCTCTGAGCTTAAAGCCTGATTTTTTTCTACCTCCCATGTGTTGGTCTGAGAATACACTGGGCTCATTTCTGTTCTCAAACATAGAAAGGAGGGACTTAGGGAGAGTAAGACAACCAAATAACTGCAAATGCATTCTCTTCATCTGTGAAGCTTTGTCACCAAGCCTGCCTTCTCCAGTGAATTAAAGACATTAATGGAATTCTTGGAGAAGAGAATTATTATTTTATATCACCATTTTTATTCCTTCTTCCATTATTTCTCATAAAGTCAGTGGCTGAATTCTGTAGGCTTTTCATTGATTCTGGATTTTATTCGACAATAATTAAAGTAGTTTTTAAATCAAGCAGACAAGCTTCTATGTTGTATCCAATTATTATTCACTATTTTTTTCTGTACCTTCCATTTTGGAAATCCCTTCTCTAGCTGGCATCTCTTTCTCCTTTTTACTGAGATGAGATTTTAATTCCAGTCTAAGAAGATAGATATTTATTTAAATTTGAGAACTACTGGCCTGCATTACTCAACAGCTTCAAGATATTATATAGCAGAGTCAAGAATAAAATATAAATTTAATTTTTAAGTACATATGTCAGTCATTAATACATGGTAATTAGAAATCAAATGGTACAAATTGAGTCAGTTTATTATTAAATATAATAATGTGTAAGGTAGGGATTAAAACTGAGTAAGCAATTAAAAAATACCACCACCATGACCAAAGGGAAGGAATCTTATACTAATAACAACATATTTCACTTACAGTGATTTTTAACATTCCAAATCATGGTAGCCTTGCCTAGGAAGCTAATAAAAATCACCCACTGAAAGCTAAACTACTTGGAATGCCATTCTTCGTGCAATTTTTTTTTACCCTCCTGGAGTTCGTAATCAGAAACAGCAGTAATTCAAACAACCTAGGCTTAACACTAAAGATAAAATTGTAGACCATACTATGATCTGGAAATTAGGTATATGCATGAAGTAAACTTGGTGGCATTAAACAAGGGTGAGTAAATAAATGGAGATGGGTTAAGAAAAATGGCTCTAAGATTTCCATACCAAAACTTAAAAAAAAAATTGGGTTTAATTCCTAGGTTAAAAATTCAAGCCATGGCTACAGACCCACATTACACTAAACCAAAGTAAAGTTAATAGAGAAATACCAAGCATCAATTAGTTAGTCCATGGGTGTATTTCAGAACTTTACCCTCAAAAATTTTAATAATTTTCCTCATAATAGATTATTCATATATTTATCAACTGTCGTCTTGAAGTTACCCATTCATATTTTCAATATGTAGCACATTTTAAACATTTATATTTGTTGTTTATGTAAAGTTTGAACTTTGGAGTTAGTTGTTATTTATTTATTTCATGGTTAAAATGGCCAAATGGAAACATCTACTTTCAAAAGCCACTTAGGAATTTCATATAAAGACTTCTTCAAAGATGAAGAGGATGTGACTGCTCTTGAATAGAATTTTAGTATTTAGGACAACTTCCTCAATAGCAAGAGAGGGTTTTCTTCAAAAGTTCCAAAAAACCCAGCCCATCTCTAGTTTATAAGATCCCTACCAGAAATCATTATCTTTCTTAAGATGAATCAAAAAAGCTAATCCATAAACATTTACTAATTGTTAAGGAAAGTAAAATTTTTTCCAATACATTAAGTAAAGTGGAATCATGCATTTGCCAAAATTTAATGGGTATCTAAAATATTAAATGGGTTTGTTCTCCTGGTTCCATCTCCAAATTGACTCTGAGTCTATTTCTTTGCAAAAATAAGATGACTTTCCTTTTGAGAAATATATTTTAAAACTTTAACTTTACCAACAACACTCCTGTATTTCCAGACCCAATAATTTTTTCAATGAATATGATAGCATACTTGTACTTTAAGAGATCATTGTAGTTATCAACTCCTATTATCTAGAATGAAATCAGGGTCAGCTCAAGCTAGGCCTAGCATGGAATTTCTTGCTAAGGGATTTGGGTTTGATCTTGAATGTGCTATAAGAGCAATCGAATAGGCCTAATCAATTGTACTTGGTAATGTACCTCTAGCTCAAAGGTAGAGAAGAGCAGAGAGTATACCTACACATACACACAAACATACACGCATAAACACATACATATACACAGTATGGAATATATATAAAACATATATATGATATCAATTAATTAAATATATAATAGTAATTAATATACAATGTTTTATACACTGAGTGGCCAGATTATTATGATCAGCCAAATTATTATGACCACCCCATCAGTACTTCGTTAGGCCACCTTTTGCCTTCAATACTGCGGCGATTCTTCTTGGCATTGACTCCACAAGATGTTGAAAGGTGATGCGAGGAATCTGACACCGTGCCTGATGAATAGCACTGTCCAGTTCTGTGAGATTTGATGGTTGTGGAACCAGCTGCCTGATGGCTCTTTTAACTTCGTCCCACAAATGCTCAATTGGATTGAGATCTGGTGATTGTGGGGGCCGCCTAAGCAAGGTAAAGTCTCCCTCATGTTCTTGAAACCACTCCTGCACAATACAAGCACCGTGGCATGGCTCATTGTCTTGTTGGAAGAAGCCATCTCCATTGGGATACGCCATCAACATGATAGGATGAACCTGATCAGCAACAATACTTAGGTATGTTGTGCTATTCAGAAGTTTATAATGGTCTGGCCCTCTAGCAACTTCAGTGCAAAATTATAGCTAATTTGCCTACAAACGTCAGGTGGTCATAATAATCTGGCCACTCAGTGTATTTTATAATTATATATTTATATTACATATCATTCATTATATAATATGTTATCTATTTTGTAGTTTAAAATATATTTTATATTGTGTGTTGTATATTATAACTATAAAATATATGCAATATTAATTTTATATATCTATATGCTATAGCATGGATAAAGTCATGGAAGACACAAAAAACAACTAGGTAGCTAGCTTTCTGGGTGAATATAATAATGGTTTGCATCATTTGCCAATGATAAACTTGAGAAGAGTATTAGGCAGTATGGAGAAAAAGGTAAGTTTAGTTTCAAAAAGTTGACTTCGAGACACCTGAAGAGATGTCTGATGGGCAGTTTGATATGCATGTCAGCAGCTCAGAATGTTTTGCAACAATTAAAATGTGTCATCAGAATTTAGAATAAGAGCCTTGCATAGGGGTCTTTCAACAAAGAAGAGGCTGAACTGGAATCCAAATGCAGCCCTGGGGGCAAGACTCTTGGGACTCCCACTCCAAGTGAGGAATCCATCTGAGGGAAGCCTGGGGCTTCCTTTGTGGGTACAAACTAGAAATGTAAGCTACTTAAATATAATTAATGTATTCAATAAACAATTACCAGGTGTCTGCCATGTGCACAAGATTCTATAGTTGAGAAAGAATGTTTAGAAAGATCTAGTCCTTTATTATTCTCAAAGTGAAGTATCTCAAGTGTTACTTTTTTTAACGGGATATATCTAATTAAAAATTTGAAATAGTGATAAAAGCTGTAAATGCTTTCCACGGACTGATTGAATTTCCTGAGAGCATTAACTGAAGGTGCACTTAAGTTAACTCTTCTTGGAACATAATTCATTATGTTCATCTGTGAAAACAGATGTTGGTCATATATTTCTCCTTCAGTATTTTTCCCTTTTACCATCTGCATCTTAAAACAATAAACTCAATGATTATAAATAGTGGCCATACAAATTGTGCGGATGAAATAGTTGAACCATTAATATTTTTAAATGCTCAGAGAGGAGCAGATAATTCTACCATTCACTTTGAGTGAATGAACACCTAGATTTACACCTTAACAAATTCAATTCATGCAGCCCACATTCTTGTTAACAACATTAAAGCTACAATCTCACTCATTTAGCTAATTAATTGTTGAAATCACCAATTAGTATATAAACCACAGGGAGTGAAATAAAATTAAGTCCTATTTTTAGGAAAGAAAAGGAAAGGGTGAAGAAGGGGCAGTCAGGAATTCTTTTGGATGAAAGGGGTGGTGGAAAGATGGTAAGACAGTTACAGATAAATATTCTGAGTTATAGACTGGCCAGTGTGTGGCTCAGTTGACCTATGAACCAGGAGGTCATGGTTTGATCCTGGTCAGGGCACATGCCCAGTTTTCAGGCTTGATTTCCAGTGGGGGCATGCAGGAGGCAGCCAATAGATGATTTTCTGTCATTGATATTTTTTTTTCTCTCTCTCTCCCTTCCTCTCTCTGAAATCAATAAAAACATTTTTTAAGAAAATTCTGAGTTATAGTTTCCTCATCTAAAAAAGGAAGGCAACATTAGCACGTATCTTGCAGGAAACTTGTATTTGCTGATAATATACATAAAATGCCTAACACTGCGCTTCACCCTTAGAAGGTGTGATGGTAATATCTTTATTTTTAATAGGATAGATAGTTTAAAATTACATAAAGAAAACAGATATCATATGAATTACAACAACAATAAAATATCTGAGTAACATATTTTCTTTGGGAATAAATAACCATAAAACAACAAGTATATATTTGAAATATGTTTTCACAAAGAATTACATTCTTCAGAAACTTAACTGAGACCAACCAACTGGTCTCACTGGCTTAGAGTCAGTGTGAATTTTCATCAGCCTTGTTGTAATGCTCTTCAATGACTGACAAACCAAAACACTGGCAGCCAGTAGTACTAGAGCAGTGGTTCTCAACCTTGGCTGCACATTAGAATCACCTGGGAATCTTTTTAAAATCCTGATTTCTGGGCCTCATCCTCCGGAGATTCTGTTTCTTTGTTACTAATGTTGTGGCCCCACCCCATAACAAAGAAACAGACTTTCCGGAGGATGAGGCCCAGAAATCAGGATTTTAAAAAGATTCCCAGGTGATTCTAATGTACAGCCAAGGTTGAGAACCACTGTACAAGAGTTTAACTTAGGCTTCCTACTTTACTTGTGGTTTTTGCATATTGCTTTATAATGCACCAAAAATAAACAGCATGTGTGTTTTAAAGGGTTTTTTTTTTTTGAGATTATTTTTCATGTCTCAGAAATATAAACAACTAGCTATGTTGGTCTAGCAAAGTGTGAACACAGAGGTGTGCTCTCAGGAATCACCATGATTCCTACGTCCTTTCTGAAATGATCTTTAAAAGTTAATTTACTCAGAAGGTGGCATTTTAAACCTACTTTCAGAAAGATAAGCATTAAAAGTTTACTTTCCGGGTACTTAAATAATGCCAACTTTTCCTAAAATGGCTCCTTGTTCCTATACTTGATTTTCCCCCTACTAACTTCAACATTTATAGTATCTCAGGAGCAATCAGAGAATATAGTTCTGCAACGTTAAAAACCATCCAGATTTTTCTCCCCAAAGTACCTGGTCCCACAGCAGGAATGAGGACACTTTGAGAAATGCACACCTCTTAATAGGCTGGATTCTGCTGATAGCAGAGCACTGGAGGGCAGACACTTTTTAAGTCACCAGAGTAACATTTGATGCACCAGAAGAGTTACCTGAGTAATTTGCACCTCTTTATCAAAAGAAAATGCTCCTCAGTGGTGCTTATTAGCATGTAATGGAGATGCACTCTATGGTATTCTATAAAACTTGTCTCAACTGGGTAAAAGAAATCAGAGTGAGTTATAAAACCAGAGATGGAGTAATTTTTAAAAGAAATATTGCTATATTTCAAATATATGTAACACTATAATTGCTAATAATGTGTTTCTGAATAAGAGTCCTGTTTTACTTATTTTGCATAATTGATTTTAAAATTCCTATTTATTTAGTAATAGCATTTATGTGTACCTTACAAATACTTATGGTGTTCTTACTACGCATCTGCCACCTTTAAAGTCTCTTTTCTCATAGATCTTATAATTCTGTTTTAAAAAAACAAGGCCAGATGACACAAAATAATTAATACAGAAAAGTATTTAAAGAAAGTGAATTCTTGCCCTGGCCAGTGTGACTCAGTTGGTTGAGTCATCCCCATGCACCAAATGGTGGCTGGTTCCATTCCTGGGCAGGGCACATGCCCAGGTTATGGGCTTGATCCCCAGAAGGGGAACTGCAGGAGGCAGCAGATCCATTTCTCTCTCACACATCAATGTTTCCTCTCTCTCTTCTTCCTCTCTATCTAAAATCAATAAAAAAATATTTTTTTTTAAAAAAAAAGAAAGTAATCTTAGTTGAAAAGCATCTAAATTCGTATTTGCTCAGAAAATTACTTCTCTGAGATTAATAAATGCTAGATTTCAGTCCAAGTTCAATTGAATGATGGAAGTTAGTAGTTCCCTTCTCTAGACTTTCCCCAGCATTTTCTTCAAATACAGTGGGGCCTTGACTTACGAGTGTCCGGACTAATGAGTTTTTTGAGATACCAGCTGTCTCTCGGCCAAGTTTTTGCATTGAATTCATAGAGTAATTTGAGTTAATGAGCTCCTTAACGAGCTCGGTCTCTGAACAAATTAAACTCGTAAGCCAAGGCCCCACTGTATCAATTATAATTGTGTTGTAATCTATTAAATTTCATGTTAGCTTTGTCCTGTGATCTCCTTGAGGCTCCTTAAACTATCCTCTTATGCTGGGCTAAGTACAATGACTGGCATATAGGAGATCTTTCATAAAGAAGAAAGAAAGAAAAAGTTTATTTTATGAATGCTTTCTTTGTCCCCTTTCCTTCTTATTTCACATACAAATTGTACATTAAAACCTGAATTAGGAAGCCTAGAAATGGTGGGAATTTGATCAAGGCACTTAAGCTCCATTTCTCATATCCTAATTTGCTATTTCCAGATCCACAATTCTGTAAATCATTCCAATAATTTAAACTTTGCAGACAGTTATTTTTCACCTTCTTGAAGTAATAACTTATTTATTTGCTTGATTTACATGCATAGTCTAGCCAGTGCTTCTCATCTGATAATGATCCTGATATTGAGAGCATTTACTTCCTTGTTTTCCAGGAGGACAAAGAAATATTATCTCTAAATTTCATTGTCTGCAATGATTTTTCTTTTAACTGACATCCTAGAATATGTCATGGGAATACATACAATTGGCCAGGACTCCAAAATTTGCATGAAGCCCTAAAATATTTTAAATCCACCTCATCTGCTGAATAAGAGAACCCAAAGAAGACAGATTTTAAGTGCATTCCTAGTCCTTTATAACTTCAAATTTTAGAGAATTCCCACTATGAGAACCTTATAATAAGTTTTCTTTTCCTGTGTGTGGATTTTTCCCTTGTGCAGCATTCCATGGTGGACTCAAGTTAAAATTCCTTTCGATTTCTAAGAATCATTTATATCTCTAATACTTATAGGGTGGGCCAAAAGTAGGTTTACAGTTGTGAGAATAGAGAGTTTATTCTTGTATTATTATTATTTATTAATATTGTATTATTTTCTATACAAACAACTGTAAATCTACTTTTGCCCCACCCTGTACAGTGAAGAAATCCAAGAGTTTCTGGTGAGCAGTGAGGGGGCTGGCAGGCCATATAAGGTTCAATGACACACTACATGATGACAAAGGAAAAACATCCAGTACAGATCACATACCATACATTTCACTGAGACAAGCTGACTGGTATTACTATAGGATAATATAGGTGTCTATATTGTGTATAAAACCATGATATTAGAAAAAATATAGACCATGGAAATTGGAATAGAAATATTTTCCTGATCTCAATTCACTATTATTATTGAGAACATGTAAACAGTGAACCCAAGACCTGAACTAAGTGAAATAAATCCTTGATTTCCTCTACTAATGGTAAGGAATCTCAGAAAATCTAAAACTCACTTTGACGGGGTAAAAATTCATTTTGGCTGACTATCTGGTTATAATTTCAGTAGACTATTTCCCCTCTTCCTAGCCTTTTCAAGGAGGAAAGAGCATAGTATTAATTTGCATAAAGAAAACTATAGAAGAGCACACTTTTGTGCAATGAAACATAAGGTTTTTACACCGTTTTATAATGGGATTCCACTGTGATTGTTTCACTGAATCCAGTAGTGAATACTTTTGGTACACAGCTAATTAACCCTTGAGTTAAGAAGCCTCACTTCAACTCATATCTAAGATTTCTAGTTATAGAGCTTTTAAAATTCATGCTGAATTTCTTCAGCTTAGTTGTTCCTGTTTTCAAAGTTGTCATTGGAAGCTCTTTCTGCCTTAGTTCCTAAAGTTAATCATTCATTCATGTAATCTTCATTGCCCTATTAGGCACTGTATATTTTCCATGCACTTGGGATATAGCTGCGAACAGGGACACTTCTCATTTCAATCTTGGTCAACAGCTGAAAAGTGTAAGATATTAGTCCACCAATTAGCTGTCTAGAGCTTTAGATAAAGTCAAGTAAAGCCAAGTCAGTTAGTTCACGTTAAACATGTTCTGCGGCAAATCCCCAAGATGATGCCAGTTTAAAAGTTCTGACAGATCTGGGGGTGGATGTGGCTGGTATTGCTGCCTCTGCTCAAGGTTGTTTCACTATTTTGCAGAACCTACCAGGAACATAGAGCATCTGAAAAAGGATCCTGAACTTCCATAACCTGGGAACACCTAAAACCTATCTTATCTCTGCTCCTAAACCCTATAGACTGCAACCCTGGGATCTCTAACACGCTAGAACAAAAGAAGCAAAAAGTGGTACATCCCCTTTGTTAAAAATAATAATAAAATGGGGACGATTTTACTACTAGAGGACATATTATTGGTTATTCATATACAAAGTATAAAACTTTTATTTCATAAAGCTAAGAAGGCACTTTTGACCTTGTAAGCAAAAATTCATTTTCCATTCTAGTACATCAAAGAAAGTTTTATTTAATTCCAGTCAAGTACATACATAAAATTCTTCTCTGAAATGTCTCTGATGAGAAATTCTGGCAGCTTGAAGTCAAGTCCTCCCTCAGGAAATCACAGCTGAAAGACCAACACCCACAACCTTCCACCAAAAAAGGCAACAGGATCCAGAACAGGGTCTGTAAACCTTTTCTGTAAGAGCCCAAACTGTAGCTAATTTAGGCTTTGCAGGCAGTATGGCCTACATCATATTCACTCAACTCCGTCTTTGTAGAGTGAAGCCAATCTTAGACCACGTTAGTAAATAATCATGCCTGTGTTCCAGTAAAACTTGATTTATGAAAATAGGCAGCTGACCAGATTTTGCTCACAGGCCACAGTTTGCCTGATCTAGGTGGTCTGTGTTCTGAGTAAGGGTAACGTTTCTCATATTAGGTTCTCACTTCTATTTTACTCCCTGTCACATATTGAAATAAACATAAGCATGAAACTTAAATAGTGAAAGACATAATGTTTCATTTATCATCAGATATCATTCGTAATCAAGATTTCCTGGTGAAGGATATATTTAGAAACCCAGTGTTTACCTATTTAAATGCTATTTATTGCTACACTGATACACTTTTGATCATTTTTCTATATTGTCGATCGTTATCCCATGCTCGTATAGCGAGTGTAAGTTACATTTTTTTACTGTTTTTGCTAGAGATATTCTCAGGGTACTTGAACTATCTGGGGGCATATACCCCGTATCAGTTGATCTCAGCCTGCAGTGATTTTCCAGGTGATATTGCCATTACCACCATCTTTTGTATCAGCCATCAATGTCAACGATCTCTTTCAAGTAATCCTTTTTCTTATGTACATACTTCCTCACAACATAGCCCCATGCATCAACTCTGCTCTCTACTCAAAAACTGAATTCTGTTCAAAAGACCCAGATAACTTAGTTTCTGGCATCACATGAGTCACCACAAACCCAATATTAAGTCCTTGTCCCTCTGATGGAGTCATATTTATTTTCTGGGGCCATAAACATTACAAACGCTATTTTCCACAATACTCAAAAGCTTAGTTGCTTGTTTTTTATGTGTTGGCTAGGTTCCAAAATGTTGCAGTTCCTGAAAGTCTGATGAACCAGTAAATGATGAGTTTTCCTAGAGTATTAATACCTCTTTATTTTCTAACTTCTTTATTTGGAAAAACTAAGATGATATTTTTTTCTTTACCAAATTTGCTCAAAATTTACTCTTCTCCATAGCCTGCTTATTTCTGACTAACTTTGCCTAGAACAGTTTTGCACTATGGATCTTAACCCAGGCCTATAAAAATGATCTAAAGAAGCATTTGAAAAAAATACCAAACCCTGGTCCCACCCTACAGAGTTTTCTAGTCATTTGGTAAGGGATACATTAGTCATTTTTGGTTTTGTTTTGTTTTGTTTTGTTTCGTTTTAACCTCCCAGGTGATTCTCAAGTTAACTGAGGCCTAAGAACCACCAGTTTTCTAAACCTGATTTCTTTTAGGAGTCTTTATAAAGGATTAAATATGATATTTCTCTTTCTACTTTGTGGTATGGAAACTTAATCCAATAAATGTGAAGTTACTGAAGAACTTCAACTTTCTCCTGTTGAAAATGCCCTGCAAGTTTAATTCCAAATGACTGCGTTTCAAAATATGTACCCTTTCTGGATTAACCCACTATGTGGAACACGTAGTAAGGCTTGAGCTGTCGATGTTGAGATCTTGCACTCCCTCTTCTAGGGTTGACTATTGTGTCTTAAATATTTTTGATACCTGTGAAGCCACGTGAATGTTACTGTTTTTCTCTTGTTCATAGCCCCAGAAGAATGGGCCACGACCCGCTCCAGCCTGAAGGCACCACCGGCAAGGTCAGCCAGAGGGGGATACAGGGAGCACCCCTATGGTAGATATTGAAGGTCCTCCTCACCCGTGACCTCACCTCAGAGACAATGCATAGCCTCTGGTCTCCACATAAACAGCAACAAGACAAGTAATAGTCCTTTTTTTTTTCCTATTCTAGGGATAACTCCTTTATGATTACTCCCATATATTTCTTGTATTTCCTCTATACTGTTGGCGTGACATTGACACTAGTATTAATTTTTAAAGTGGACTGAAAGAGACATTGGCAAGCATTCTCTACAAACCATTCAGTAGGATGATATTCTCTTGGTTGTTTTTCATTGTTGTGTGTAATTTTTTTTTTCTTTTCTTTTTTCTTTTTCTTTTTTTTTTTTCTCTTTTTAGAAAGAGCATGAATCTGTTGACAGATTTTGAGTCTCAATCAACTAGCAAAAACTTTGTTTAGGGTTGCTAAAAGACTGTAACATGATTTTTGAAGTAGCTGCTAATAAAGTTGTAGATAAGATGTTTTAACCTGTCTTTTAATATCTGTTAGTTAGATGAAGATGTTCGATATTAAGTTTGTAAATTTAATTTTAAATGCTGTTTTAATGGGGTTGAAAACAAGCAGCTACTGTATGTATGTAGCTAACTGAATTTGTTCAGTGTTTTAACCTGTATTTGTTAAAAAAGAAAAAAAAAAACACATAAAGTTCCATGTGTAAGCTTCTCTAAATAGGAAACCACAATTTGTCAAATATGTTTGCCATAATTTGTCAATAAAGCTGAAAACTTTTGTAAAAACTAAATTTGGAATTACTTGTTTTCTAGCTTTAAATGTCTGCTTTATTTCTTCTTCAAGAGATGCCTAAAATGTTTTCTATTTAAAAATTACAAAAATGAACCCAAGCCTGTTTTAAGATATTTGTGTAATACTTAAAAAAATGTATTAATAACTTATGGTTGTTAAATAATTTAAAAGTTAACAAACTAAACTGTTACATGAATCATGGTTAGTAAACACTAATGTATAACTTGTTAATGGAGAAAAATGGATTTAGAATAATAAATGGATTTTAAACTATCCTCTAAGCTTTATCTTGCTAAACACAAATTCTGATTGACTTGTTTGCATTAGCATGTCTCTCCTGAGAAAGAGTAATGGAGTATAAAGAGGTAAGATTACCACTTACCACTGTCTAAATGCCTAGTTCTTCAACCTTTGAGTTTCCCCGCACATTAAATATCCCATCCAACATGTAAGCATTGCGTAGATTCACTTTATTGTTTTCACTCAAAGGAGTGCGTGGACTTCATTTGCGTAGTTTATAACAATTTGTTTTGACAAACAAATCATCAGTGTCACTGGCCAGTTGTTGCTATTCAACCTCAAAAACTTTATTTGTAATTTTCAGTGCTAAATATCACCGCCCTTGAAGGCAGTTTAGAGGGCTGATATTTCTTTTGAGACTATCAGACTTGATGGCTGATGATTATTAAGGAAATATGTCGCAGGACTCAAAGGATGACTAAACGTTAAACAGGTAACACTAATAGTAACTCTGTAATTTTGCCTATGTAACAGTAATGTTAAATATTCTCAGTTATTAAGTTCCTGATAGTTAAAAAAGTAAACCTACAAAAACATAACAAATAGGTCTATAGGTTATTAAAACAACTAATTAACATTAACTAGAGGCACCAAAATTATTTTACAATATATAACCCTCAAGGTAATAAACAGAACTAAAATTAATAATAATAGTAATGCAACTCTTGCTAACATCAAACGTAAGCTAAATTTTGATGGAAAACAAAAAAAAGAAAGTAAAAGACTTGATGGTAGGGATGAATGCCAAAACTGTTAATCTTTTAAATACAGTTTTTTTGTTTATGGTGGCTTTTGTCGATGTGATTGGTTTACTTTTTTGCTGCTAACCAGCTTAGGCATATTGCTGTTCAGTTTTTGCAGCTGGAGTTGCATGCTAATAGTTTTATGAAGTGTGTGTCTGTCATCAATTAAAATTGTAAATATTTGCCTTTCACAAAATGCTATTGAGTTATATTTAATCTTCTTTTTTTATTCTTTCTCACTATTTCAGGTACCCACAAGCAAAGAGCATATAATTGAATAGCAGAAGTGATGGGCTAAGAAAAGTAGAGGTAAGCTTAATTTTTATCATCTCTGAAATAGACCGTCTTTACCAACATGAAGCTGTGGCACTGAACTGCAACACCAAACGCCACTTGGTGAATAACTGAAAAGGTTTAGATAGTTGTCAAGGAACAAAGTTATTTTTATCTCCCTTGAAATAAGGTGACATACCTTGGTGTTAACCTGGCAAGACTTTCTGAGCTTGTCCAGAAGCTTGTCAAATGAAATGTGAATTAGTAGTTAATATTCAGCCCTTTTCTTTGCTGCGAACTACCACATATTACCTCCTCTAAATTTTACAAATAAAGAATATTAAAACTTGCACTCTTCAGATATAAGAGAAGGAAATCACAATTATTGGCTGAGGTGGAGGGATGGGAAAGGGAACCCCATAACAAACCCCTCACCCACCCCTTATCAATGAGATAAAATTTACTAACATTAACACTTATTTAGTAAGGATAAAAATAACTAAACTGACCATTATTTCCCCCATTTATCCCACTGGATTTATCAATAAACTTGTTTCTTATCTGTCAGTCTATTTGATTCTGCAAGTATTTGCTTGAATACAAACACTATTAAAAATGGAGACTTGATTCCTGTACACAAGGAATTGGAAACATTAGCCAAGAAACCTCCCACTGAAAACAATGCAAGGGCACATATCTGACTTAACTCTCAAAAAAGGTTACTGGCCCTAGCTGGTTTCGATCAGTGGATAGAGCACCGGCCTGCAGACTGAAGGGTTCCAGGTTTGATTGCGGTCAAGGGCACATGCTTGGGTTGTGGGCTCAATCCCCATTAGGGGGCATGCAGGAGGCAGCTAATCAATGATTCTCATCATTGATGTTTCTATCTCTCTCTCCCTCCTTCTCTGAAATCAATAAAAATATACTAGTATGTATATAAAAGGGTTACTGTTTTATAAGCCAAGGGGATAAATAATCTCTAATCCACTTATCCTGCATATTATTCTCCTTCGATCCTTTTCCAACCATAGGCTTGATCTTGTAAAGCAATGAAAGAGAAACCAGTCAGAGTTGGTTACTATTTTGATATATTAATCAATATGGTTTGTTGTTGCAATTTTTGTTGTGTCATAACTCTATGACTCTCTCACCATTCAACACAGGGCAGAGCTATCACAGCAGAAACACAGGTGTTGAACAGGAGAAGAGAATATTCTTGTCTGTAAAGCTCAAAAACTGATTTGTGAGAAAGAGAATTTTGTGTTTCAAAAGCTTGCATTTTTAGTAGGCTTTAAGTAGGACAGAAAGTTTGTGTTAACTGTAGATATAAAAAACTCCCATCCATCTATAAATATAATACCCCAACATGCAAATAGACTGAATGCTGGAACTGAACAATCGAACAACTAGTCACTATGACGTGTGCTGACCACCAGGGGGCACACAGGGAACATGGCGGGCATCGGCCGCAGCGGGAAGGTGGAGCAGGTGAGCGGGGCGCCAGACCAACACGGGGCACCGGTCGCTGTCATCGGGGCAAGCCTCTGGAGGTTACTGAAAATTCTTTGCTCCCGTGCACCACAGTTCTGCCCTGCGTTTGCACCTGCTGCTGGCACTGACCCTGCTTGCAACCACTGCTAGATCCATTGCTCGGTGCTGTCAGTGGGTGCGAGCGGCAGCTGCCGGCCCCAATTGCCCCTCAGGGCTTCTCCACCTCCCCCTGCTCCTGAGGGACAATTGGGGCAGCAGCCACCGCTCGCACCTGCTGCTGGCGCTGGCACCAATCGCTCTGCACTGTCAGCGGGTATGAGCCGTGATGGTAGGAGTGGGGCTGCCGACAGACAGGGGACCAGGGGCCATGGTGGGAGGGGCCGGGCGGGGGCATGGAGGATGGGTCAAGACCCGCCCCTGTGCCCACCGCAGCCTCATTGCCCACAGTTCCTTTCAAGGCGCATGAATTTGTGCACTGGGCCCTAATGAATAAATAGACTACTACCCACCTCCACACATCAAAAGGTAAATGTTGTATACCAAGCTAAGAAGAAAGCCTAAGAGGCAGCAGTAACTAAGGTTTTAGTGTGAGATGTTAGTGTGGCCTCAAGTATGAGGTCTGCACAATATGTCAGTTATCCAATAAAAACCTGAGATAGTTTTGGAGCACAAAGGGGACCTTTGCCTAAAGAGGAGGCTGGGGAGGCAGCAAGCTTCTCAGAGTTCCCCCACATCCATGTGTTCCAGGTGCAATCGTGCAGATGGATGTTTCCTTAGAACGTTTCGCCTTGCTGGCAAGAGTGAACGAAGCAGGTGTGGCCAAGAGAATCACACACACAGTCACCTCTACAGTAGGCAGGGAGGACCCAGGAGCCTCAGCATGAGCCACCCCTGACCAGGTGTATCAGTGGATACAACCTGGGAAGGTAAGAAGATCAGCTGCTCTCTGCCACCAACACCTCCAAAACTTAAATGCCGTCAGAAAAGAAAAAAAAAGAGGGGGAAACATGAATTTCTGAGTTAACAGAGGAAATCCTGACCAAAATTCATTTGAACTGGCTGAGATTATTTTTCTCCACTTGGCAGTATGGCAATTTGAGAATAAAATTAAGTTGAGGTATAGAAAAATATAATTATATATACACTAGAGGCCTGGTGCATGAAATTTGTGCACTTGGTGGGTCCCTCAGCCTGGCCTGCGCCCTCTCACAGTCTGGGACCCCTCGGGGGATGTCAACTGCCAGCTTAGGTGCACTCCTCACAAGGACCGGGCCTAAGCCGGCAGTTGCATTACTCTCGCAGTCTGGGACCCCTTGCTCCTTACTTCCTGCCTGCTCACTGCTCCTTACTGCTTGGCTCGCTGCTCCTTAGTGCTGCCGTGGAGGCGGGAGAGGATCCCGCCACTGCCACTGTGCTCACCAGCCATGAGCCTGGCTTCTGGTGAGTGGCTCTCCCTCTGTGGGAGTGGACTGACCACCAGGGTACAGCTCCTGCATTGAGCGTCTGCCCCCTGGTAGTCAGTGTGCATCATAGTGACGGGGCATTCTGGTTGTTCCGCCTTAATGGTTGCTTAGGCTTTTGTTATATGGGTTGCAATCATTTATTGCATAACTTGTCTGACTCTTAAAATAATCAGAAGTGAATACAGCAGGTTTCCCTGGCAACAGGGAATGAGAATTTCCTTAACTTAGTGGCCTCTCAGCCAAAACCACTGATAGCCCTCACTGGTGTAGCTCAGTGGATAGAATGTCGGTCTGCAGACTGAAGGGTCCTTGTTCAATTCTGGTTAAGGGCATATATCTCAGTTGCATGCTTAATCTGAGGCCCTGGTCAGGGGCCCACAGGAGGTAACCAATCGATGTGTCTCTCTCACATGGATGTTTCTTTCTGTGTCTCTCCCCTTCCCTTCCACTCTCTCTAAAAATCAATGGAAAAATATCCACAGGTGAGGATTAAACAAAAAACCCACTGACAGAATGAAAACTTTTCAGAGTGGCACTAACTGATGAACATCTGCCAGACAGGGTGCCTTCTTCTCCTCAGTATCAAGTAATGATGCGGGGTCCCACCTGGATCCCTTTATGACATCATGTCTGCTCTCCCTAATTTCAAAGTGCTGGCTCCCAAAGATGGCAGAGCAGGTACTTTCCTAGTTCTAGAGCCATGGCCCATACAAACATTCTCAGGTTTGACATTCATCTTGTGCAGGTCATACAAACTTGCATAGCAAATTAAAGTTTTTAAATAACAGTGTGTTCCATCTAAGTGTAGTTGAAGTTGTCCGTGGCCATGTTCCATACATTCTATCAGGTAGTGCTATAACTCTTGATATACTACTGATGATCCTATAACAATCAGGAACTCAGAAAACACCAAAGGTATCTAGCTTGGGCACTAAAAAAAAATACTTTAAATAGTAATAACAAGGGTAATTTATATTTGTCCAGCAAAAAGTTTGACTACACTCAATTATGATTCAATCAAAAATCAATTTGATGCCAATTAAGAGACCAAATAGTGCATTTAAGTCTTATTTGTACTATTTAGATAATTTTTACTTTTAGTGTATTAATGGAAGTAAGGCCATTTAACTTAATGATAATTGAAGGACTAACAATTTTTAAATACATTTGGAATAGAATGACAGTAAATGTTCTTATTAATTCTTTTAAAAGAAAGGGTTTTTTTTAAAACTATTAAAATGTTACTCTTGTTCCTTTAGTTTTTCACTATATCTATGTCTGTTGGTTAATGTAACATAGAGCTTATAGGGTTTGTTTGTTTTCTGTGCTCTTTAAACAGAATAGAGAACAGTGATCAGGAATCTGAATTGTCTAAATACCAAGTATCAGTTTCAGTATCAATGGGCTGTCTGTTACTAAAAACTCCATCTGTTTGACACTCTTGCAGGTTCCATAGGAAAGTTTAATTTTTACTGCAAAATAATATGTAGTAAATGATTTCAAATATCCAATTGCATGGTAATTTATAAAATTGATGACATGATTATGTTTGATATGAGGACAGAGTATTAATAATGGAAACAATAGTAATACTAGGGCCATCTGTTTCACAAACATACATGCCTGGCAAGGTACTAGAATTTTCACATAAAGACTAACATGAAACATCTGTAATCTTACAAAAAGCTTACAGAGGAAGTACAATTAACCCCATTTTATAGAAGAGAAAATTGAAATTCAGAGGTTTAACTAATGTCACACAACTATATGTAACAAAATCAATATTTAAAACAAAGTTTGATAGCCCACATTTTCCAGAATTCTTTGGTGATTCCCAACTTTTCATGAATTTGATTGAAATGAGAATCTAAAATTTCAAATAGCCTTATATAAGTTCTCTTCTATAGCAGTATGATGAATAGTGACTAAAAATATCACAAAAATATTTAACTTAAAGTGCACCTTTACCTTGATCTTTCCTCAAATTTGTCATTTTTTCAAAAGTTCTGATTTCATCAGAGAAAAATATAAATGAAAGTATCCTACATTTGTCATAAAGCATGAATTCATTTGTAATCTAAACTCTATTTTAACATTAAAATCTCACATAATTAAAAAAGCATGAAAGCAATTTCAGGCTTTTATTCTTCAATCTATAAATAAGAACTCAGCTTTAAAGTATGAGGGTTAATTTCAAATCAGAAATATCTTTGTGTAAGTCATGCAGCCATGTGTTAAGGACACAAACTACAAGTATCACTCAATGTTAAATATTTTTTTAAAAAAGCATTTCCTATTGCCAATGCAATGTGTAACATTTTTCTAGACATCCTAATGTCCTACTAAAGTATCTGAGTTAATTGGTAAGATAGCTATTTTTGTTGACTAGCAGACACCAGTCTTCCATACCATCATAAAGTTTAATTTTCTGAACTCTTTACATGCAATTTATTAAGCTGCACATGGATGATTACAGTGAGAGGAAAAGGTCATTCTATTTGACATGCTATCTTATATCTCAGTCTCTTATACTTCCTTGTGAGAGAAATTGAGAGAAAAGGAGAGGGAGTAATCAGATTCATACACCACTGGATGCTTTAACAATAGCTAGCTTATCTGTCTTTTACCAAAAAAAAAGTACAGAATGAGTCATATTAAAAATTGGTAACAAGTCACCCAATATTAACTTTTTCAAGGTTCTATTCCATCATGGCTCATACTAAACACTTCATAATGGGATAGAGTGAATGGTCTGTTTTCAAAAGGTATTTGGTGATTCTTGGATCCCCTTCTAAGAACCACGCAACGCAAATTGCAGCACTACACACAGATGCCTCTCAAGGTGACCCCTATCAGCAAGTTCCCTCCCTTCTCTTCTGTCTCATTCGCTGCCTGCCCCACACAGGTGATCCATATGTCCTATATTCTACCTGTCTTTTTGGACATGACATTTTTCAACTTGTCTGATATATCTTGCCCTTCTTGCCCAATGTCTGCTGTCATCCCCTCCCCCCCCCACCCCCCCACATGGAGATGTGAAAAGACAAAGAGAAAGGCACTTAGTGACTGTAGAGGAAGAAGTACTGTGCAATCTACTCACCAGAGCCATTAAGAAATGTTTACTGTGTTAATTATGAAACCAATACATGTTCATTGTAAATCAAAAAGTATGGAAAGGAAAAAAAATCACTTTTAATTAAAACAGAAATAACAACTGTTTACATTTTTACATTTATATATAACCTACTAGTCACAAAGTCTTGATTTCTTAGCTAAAACATTTAAGAGGATACAATAGGTGAAAAAATTTCTCCTATTAGTCGAAGTTCTCCATTTCAAAATATAAACCTTAAAATTAGAAGTAAACAAACTTACTTATGGAATTCACTAAGATCAGCATATATCTGTGACTGGAAATGGAGCCAGTTTTAAATGTCCTTAAACAGGAAAGATTATATTTATGTTTCATAAAGATAATCCTCATCATGAATTAATGCTGGATTTTAGACTGGTTACTTCAACATTCCTGTTGGGGGAAGGATATGAAATTGTTTTTTATTGCTCAATAGTTATTTGAAACTAATATTAGGCATGCTGCTTTATGCTTTCTTATAAGACAACTAGAGGCTCAGTGCATGGATTCGTGCACCCGTGGGGTCCCACAGCCTGGCCTGCCCCCTCTTGCAATCTGGGACCTCTCAAGGGACGCAGTAGTGCGCGAAACAGCAGGTGGCCCGGGAAAAGCCCAAGCCCCGGCCAGATGGTGCGCCGCTCCACTCGAAAGCTTGCCGAGCACACTGACCCCCGGGGGCAGCTCCTGTGTTGAGCGTCTGCCCCCTGGGGGTCAGTGCACGTCACAGCAACCAGTTGTTCGGTCATTCAGTCGCTTAGGCATATATATATATTTTACAGTACTATATTCTGCCAGAGAAACTTCTCTGGAATTCTTTCATACCTGATAACCCCAAAGTGCAAATTGGTTTAAGTTCTTAAAAAATTTTCTTTCATTTCTAGTAAGTTTATCATTCATGTACAAATAATGGTTATATTAGACTATGGCAGAATTGCTGGTGAATTGGTGTGGATTTTTTTTGGATGGGTTCTTTTTTAACATGTGTGTGCATGTATGTTTGTGTGTGTGTGTGTGTGTGTGTGTGTGTGTGTGTGTGTACTGTATCCTTTTTTATTATAAAAGTAATCCATAATCAGGGTTTTTAAAAATTAGACTGTATATGTAAATATTTAATCTAAAAATCAAAAGTTTATAATTCTCCTCCTCAAGGAGAATTATGTCAACAGATTGGTGTATTCCTCCTGATTTTCTTTCTCTCCCTTTCCTTCTTCCACTCCATAGCACCTGTTACTTCTTTATTCACTTGAAATGGGATTCTGCTGTTTACATAGATGCAGAAGTGAGACAAATTTTGTTTCTTTGTGAACTAGTACCGATTTCCATGAGGCAGATTTGTGTGTGGAGGATTAAAGCTGTACTATTACACTATGGAACTTTAACCCACACTACACATTCTAGAGACTAAGAAAAGTTACTTTACTTTTCAAGCTTCAGTTTCCTTATAGGTAAATGGAGATAATAACAGCACATACTAATAGAATTATGAGGTGTGTAAAGTAAAATCACACAGATGTATTTATATTCTCTGCAAATTTAGTTAATATTCTTCCCCAAAATTATTTTTCCTTGACTACAAATTTTTATGCTTTAAGATATCATCATGGTGTGTATCAAATATAAAAACAAAAGCTATTTAACCCATAAAAATATTCATATTACCCAAATCAATTTGCAACTTAGACAATATTTTTAAATCATTCTTCACTAAAATATTCAGCTAATACAGGCTTTAGAACAGTTGTAAAATTTATCTTTTTTCATTATACCTACTATCAAGCATCTATTGTGTATCTTCATAACAAATATTATATAATATGCTTATACACAATAATCTTATAATAATGTTGCACATATATAGTTCACACTAAAAGTGAAAGTGAGACTCAATAATATGGTATACTAGTTTCAATAATAAGGTGAAGAAACAGAAATTTGCAATAAATGGAATGCGTAATACATGTCAAGCATTGTATTAAGTATTTGTAAGAATGACTTCATATAGCCCTAACCGGTTTGGCTCAGTGGATGGAGCGTCGGCCTGCGGACTCAGGGGTCCCAGGTTCGATTCCGGTCAAGGGCATGTACCTGGGTTGCGGGCACATCCCCAGTAGGGAATGTGCGGGAGGCAGCTGATCGATGTTTCTCTCTCATCGATGTTTCTGACTCTCTATCCCTCTCCCTTCCTCTCTGTGAAAAATCAATAAGATATATTTAAAAAAAAAAAAAGAATGACTTCATATATTTTCTCAATGACCAGTGATATAAATTCTAAGGTATCCTCATTTCCTAGTGGCAGAGCTGAGCCTGAGAGAGAAAGAACCCATCCCAGGTCACATCCCTGGTCAGTGGGGTAGACTCTAAACCCAGGCAGTCATAATCAGAGGCCTCATCCTCATCCCCTACGGTCCCCTCTGACTTCAATGATAAGTTTTAGAGCAAACCAATTTGAGAGGAGACCAAAATGTGTATGTGTAACTCATTTTTCAAGCTAATAAAAAGGAATTAGAAGAAATTCTCTTACTTTGAATATTTCCAAGATAAGTTCTAACTTTAAAGTCTGGTGATAAATGTTTAAACATGTCTACATACCTAAGCCAAAATATTCAGAATATTTCCTTTCCTTGGATTACTTAAAAGTGAGTCTTGTATAATAACTCAAAAACTCTCTATATATTGTGCCTGAGTGTGTTTATTTGCCCATCTTGCCATTGATTAAATGGAAGCTATGTGTATTGAATTTAGCCTTCATGGAGGTTCAGATGTCCAAAATAACAAAACTTCAATGAAAAATGAAAATTATAAAAATACATTTCTAGGAAAATAGCCATGGTTGCTTTATCTTTACTAACAGCATTCTCTATTGTACTGATTTGTCCCAATCTGTGTGATTGCAAAAATAAAATGTACTTTTCCTTTGCTATCTCTTGTTCTATAGACAATCCACACTATTGAAATGTATTTTATACTTTATTGTAACAGAATGAAGGTGAACATGAAAATAAGAAAAAATTAAATTTAGAAGAAAAGGGAATGTAGTTGGAAGGCTGAGAAAGATCCATCAGAAGTGAAATAGGTAACAACATGAAAAAGAAAAGACAGACCACCCCTTACAGCCTTCAAGGAATATAATGTCCTGAGTCTAAAAATTATCTTAAATCACCATAATGTGCAACTTATCACATAAGGCAGTAACTTTAAAAATTAAAAACTTGCTTTTCCTTTACCACAAACACAGAACATTCCACTGTTGAATATACCTGGAACTTCTGTTGTCTGTCTCAGAGCAGTCACTTTTAGAGATCATTGCATTTTTCCTTCACTTCCACCAGCAGATGTTTTTACCACTTTAAAATTTCTATGTGTCCAGTGTTGGGTAAAAAAATATTCACACCAGCCTCTCACAATGCATCTTAATTCAAATTGTGCTTTTAGAAAATTACAAATTATTACACATCTTATATTGATGTTTGATACTGTCCCAGTTATATTTGAAAAATCCTGTATTTTGGCATACTGTATACTGTGAGTAAAAAATAGTAATGTTGGAAGCATTAATTCGCCAATGTTCTCAAAAAGAATTGCTTATTTGTTGTATTTAGATTCTTAAGAAGATATGTAACATAGGATATTATAAAAGGTTAATTACTAATGAACGAAACTTGGTGATGAATCGATTTGATCTCTCAGAAGTAGGAGAGGTTTGTTAATTCTCTCAGGATGTAATTCCAAGTATCTGTGTATTTTAAGTAATATTCAAATGACTTACTGAATCCTTATAGTTTTTCATCTCTATTTCTAACTGTTCATTATATCACTCATGGAAATAACTTAACCTGCAAATGAGACTAGAAATGATCACCTCTGACTAAGTGAAATGGATTTAAAAGAAAGTGGCCTTATGATAATTTTCAGCTAAAATAATAGTGGATGGAAATTAGTTTGCTGAGCTAAACACATTGCTGGCTCTCATATGAGGAAGCCTGTCATCAAGTGCAGCATCTTGGTTTAAAATGTTCAAGAGCTTGGCCTGTGTGGCTCAGTGGTTGAGCATCGACCTATGAACCAGGAGGTCATGGTTTGATTGCCAGTCAAGGCACATGCCCAGGTTGCAGGCTCGATCCCCAGTGAATGTGCAGAATGAAGCTAATCAATTATTCTGATATCACTGATGTTTCTGTCTTTCCCTCTCCCTTCCTCTCTGAAATCAATAAAAATATATTTAAAAAATAAGTATGTTTAAGAAATATTTAGAGAAAGAATACCCATACATTACCTTCTGAATACCAAAAATTAGAGCCCTCCTTGAAAAAGGCTTAACTTTTTTTATCTTCACTAGAATAGAGATCCAGATTTGTGGGAGGCATTTATCAAATATAACTAAATGAATAAATATTAATTTGCCTCCATCTTTTTCTAATCTTATATTTCTTCTGTACTATTTATGATATATGTATCATATATCATTTTTATGTAAAATACTAATATTGTATATGACATATGTACATACTTACATATAGTATGTATATGTAGATACCTATGCCTTGATATCTTAAAAACTTTGAAGATAGTATTGTTTTTAATGATCACAACAGCTCTATGAAGAAAGCAGGGCAAATTTTCTAACCCTCATTTTAAAGATAAGGAAACAAAATTTCATAGGGTTAAGAGATTTGTCCAAAATCACCTAAATTCTAAATGGTAGGACATGTCCTGAACATTAACTTCTCCAAAATAATCTTGTTTTTTTGTAAATTATAGCATCAGTGGTGAAAGACAGATCAAATTGTATGAGAGAGAACACTGTCCATGTGTAGTAATTATTAAACCGCTTTTAATAAAACACACTCTATCAGTAATCCAAAAGCTCTGAGATGTACATTTACCTATATATAAACATTCACTCATAACTTTAATAATTAACATATACCTTCTAAAGATGTGCCGTAATGTTAAATAATTTTTTAAAAAACAGCTTACTGGTATCAGATCCATATGTAATTAATTACTCAAAATCAATAGCCTAATGATTACAAAAGTGTACAGTGAATCAAAATGTCAAATATATACCAAATTGAGGTTTTTTTTTCTGATTTAGCTGGAAGAGGAAGAAAGAAGAAATTAAAATGAATTAAAAGTGTAAAACATTAAGTAAGAAATTATTGGAAGCAATGCAATTTTTATTTATAATACATCAAAATTAACACTTGCTCCATTTTTTTTAGCATCTGTGATTCTCAGAACTTTAAAAAAAATAGTGAATTATTCTGCCACTAGATAAAACATTAGCATAACTTTGGCTATCACTTTTCGTATTCACATTAGTCCTTCAATCTTTAAAAAGGGGGTGGGGACTTTATAATCCTTGAATAAATCAGATGTTTAAATGCCCTGTGAATTTCAAAGTCTAATTTTGGCTTAGTTTGCAAAGGCCAAAAAAAGTCACTGAAATTTTCTAATTTTAAATCAAGCGCCCTATTTTGAGAAAAAGATCTCTGAATGTTTGAGTCTAAATTAAACAGATCAGCAGTTGACTTTGATTTAATGTCCTAAACAATTTCATTTAGCAGTGGAGAGACAGTCTTTTTTTGTGCGAGTGTAGTCATCGGGTAGGATTCTATTTGATTCCATTTATCTCTGTTCACCTTTATTATTAAAGTGCATTGCTTGGACCCAGAAATACCTACATGTCACAAACTCACCATTGAAGTAATACATGGCATTTCAATACAGATTTTACAATTAATCTGGTGCATTATACTGTGCAGAAAATATACTAGCTACTCTAACATAAAAGCAGCGTATTAGAGTCTTAGGCTTACTTAGTTTCCAGGTCACACCTCGTTCCTGAATTTGACATGATGTCCTGAATTCTTGCTCCTGTGGTCTGTCAGATAGCTGAACTGTGCTATACATTTCAGGTTCTGATGTGTTCAGAACACAGGTTTCTGGTTAACTTCTGAGATCAGGAAGTGCACTTTTAAAAATTAAGCATAGGTAACCAATTAAAACATCAGGGTTCATTATATAAATAAGATATACCACCTAAGTTTCAAATAGTGTAACAGACATAAATATTTGGTAATGAAATCATTCTTGCTGCCTCCCTCTCCCAATGTAGAGGAGAGAAGGGTTACAAATGAGAGATGACTTTAATTATGTCTACTGCCGGGAGCCGGTCCATCCTTGCTGTTTCAAGGGACCTGGCATATATGGCATACGGTTCTTAATATGTTTGCTCACCTTCTTGGCACTATGTGTTTTAACCAAGGTCTCTGAGAAAGGTTGTTTCCCCAGGTAGGGATTTTCCCCTGAAGTTAGGGAGGGAATAAAACCTCTTAACTAAGTGCCAGGCGGGTAATTAATCACTTTACGAACAATCATGCTTAAGCTACATAATCTTTACTCCCTGGAATGGAGATAAGAAACGCCCTAACCTTTGGAATAGAGATTGATAGGATTGGAATCAACTGGTATAAATACAGATGTAACAAGACAGAACTTAGAAGACAGAACCTACACAGAACCTAGAGACAGAAGAACTTCGCTGGAGAGAACATGGCAAAAGATCCTGGACAGAAACTGGCAACAGAACCTAGAGACAGAACCTAGCGAGAGAACCTGGCTGAAGAACCTGGCTACAGAACCTGGATAGAACATGGCAAGAGAAGCTGACTAGAACCTGGTGACTGAACCTGGCTGGAGAACCTGGACGGAACCTGGCTGGAGAACCTAGTGAGGGAACCTGTCTACAGAACCTGGCTGGAGAACCTGGCTGGAGAACCTAGCAAGAGAACATGGACACAGAACCTGGCTGGAGATCCTAACCAGAACTTCGCTGGAGATCCAGACCAGAACTTGGCTGGAGATCCTGGCTAGGCTGCTGATCAACTGAACATTGTCTCCGTGTCATTCCTTCTTCGTGGACTCCGTCTACACCTTTGGGAACCCCTGGACCCGCTGGGGACGGACCCCAGCAGTCTACGATGTTCATCCCCCAGAAAAAGAGAGTAAGATTTTTGTATATGTTGCAGGGTGTTTCTAGAGCATGTATTTATTTCTAAAGATATATTATTTGATAATGATATTTGCTAAGTATCTAATTGGGCATTATTTTCTTCTCTTCTAAATACACATTTGTTTTTAGTATTGTCAAAATATTATAAGTGCCTTGTTTTATTTATTTTCTAATTAGACTCCATTATTACTGAAGTAGAAGTATAACTTATTTCTCAAAGTAACCCTCATTAACATTAATATATTGCAGCTGAATTCAATTTTACAGACTTATCAAGTTGTAGAAAACACCTTAGTTTTCAAATAATTTGTATATACAACTAGTATATTTACTCTTAATAGGAACATAAAAATATAATCATTTAACTTATCAGACTATTGCTTCTTAAGTATAGTAGTTTTTTTCATTATTAATCATCTTTAGTGTACAAATAGCTAAAATAGAATTTGAGAACAGAAACTTCAGAACAAGGTACAGTCCATTAAATTGTCAATGGCTATATATAATGATGGAATTACACTTTCAAAATCAAATTATTGGAGCACAAAATAAGGTATTAATGATCCTTATGATTAAAATATAAAAACAAAATAAGATCTTGCTTACATTGTATAGAATATCTGTTTCATAATATCTTTAATGCTGGGTACACTTATCCCTTCAAAAGATTCAGATCTTACCAGAACTTAAGCAAATGAATAAGATTATTATTTCATACTTTAATGGAATTAGTATAAATTTTATATTTTCCATATCACATATTTACCCAGCCTTTAATTCTATTGATTAGACAGTTTTACAAGTTTATCTTTTTCTCACTTTAAAATGGTGACGTTTAGAAACAAGTATTATCTATTGAACTGATCATCTAAAATAGGACATTTGCCAAACTTAGCCAATTCTCATGATAAGCATTACTTATAATTGATGTAATTCCTTTCATATTTTAAAATAGGCTTTTATAATGGAGTTAACAGAAAAAATGTATGACATAAAACACTTAAGGATCATCTAATAGTTCTGACTACATTTAACATTAGTGACATATGTCTTATATTAACATAATAACTCTCAAGTCTATTCCTCATATTTAATATCCTAAAATATTTTCCATTCTAATTTTTGATATATGAAAATCAGCTATAAAATAACTGGAGAAACATACTATATGGGTTTCTAATTGGAATTAAAATTAAGGATTTATTATTTCATTCCTAATCAGGTCATCTACCAAATGCCAACCCAACACATTCAAAATTATATGTCACATATTAATTGCTCAGTAGCTTCAAAACTAGACTAGACATGAATTAGAATATTAATTAGTATCTAACAATATGTAGAATTAGAAAAATATCCAGTTAAGGTACAATGAATTTGGTTTTAATGTCAAGCAATGATACATTTAAAATGATAATAAAAGTCAATTGCTCTGCTAAAATGTTTCTTAATGTGTTATAAACCATAGAGCCACCTTTATTTAATAACTGTAATACAAGTGCTAAACTAATCAAATTCAAATCAGCCCAACTATATACAAGGAATACAAAATAAAGGGAGAAAATGGGAGACATCTGTAATACTGTCAACAATAAAATATTTTTAAAAAGAAATACAAAATAAACTAAAATATGAAAGGCTTATTGGCTTACATTCAAAAGCAGTTAGTTTTAAACTTGAACCAACCAGGTGATAAGTTTGTCATTTCTCAGTTGTATTCTTAGTGGAAATTTGTCAAGAATGTTTTGACATTTTTTAAGCTTGCTATCTGATTTATCCCTTTTTATGAATGACAAGTTGATATGTTACCCGTGGTCGGCAAACTGCGGCTTGTGAGCCACATGCGGCTCTTTGGCCCCTTGAGTGTGGCTCTTCCTAAGCCTTAGGAGTACCCTAATTAAGTTAATAACAATGTACCTACCTATATAGTTTAAGTTTTAAAAATTTGGCTCTCAAAAGAAATTTCAATCGTTGCACTATTGATATTTGGCTCTGTTGACTAATGAGTTTGCCGACCACTGCAACCATAGGACAGGGAGAAGAGGGCAGCCACAGTTCCACTGAAATATATACATTAGCACTTGTAAGTACCACACATGGTGTGAAAGTAGCCTTAATTTCCAAAAGGAAATGAATACTCTCTCTCATTCCCTCAGTTCTTGTGGTCTTTCTCCTTTCCCTTTCTCTTTTCCTTTCCTTCCCCTTCGCGTCCTTCCCCTCCCCTTCCCTGCCTGCCTGCCTTTTTTCTTTGTCTAATGGTGCCAACTAACATGGAACAATAAGAGATACTATTAATTGCCCACATGTTGGAGACATCAGATCTCTTATATTAGAATGGAGAAGAGTAAATAAATATATTTTTGCCATATTCAAATAACTATAAAAACCAGAAATCATTTTTTCATAAATTCAAAAATGGCAGTCTTTCCGCAAAAATATATTTTCAGTAATTTTACAAAACTTCTACCAAAGGAAGGATGTTGAATTTATACCATCAGCTACTGCTGTGCTATGTCTTATATAAGGAAAGTAGACATATCAATAGGTTTGGAGTTACAAGCTAAAAAAGCAATCAAAACAAAAGCTGAGCATTTCTAGTATAATAAACCAAGCCTCACCTTTTGACTTAGTCTGACCAGGTTATTTCTATTTTAACCCTGTTTTGATCTTCAATTTGAATGCAGCAAGGCTCTACCTACATCGACCATTTGCTCCCAATATTTGATTTTTCTGTCATTCTTATGGGAGTGTAGAAGATTTTTAAATATCAATGTCTGGTCTGTATTCCCTAGCTGATAGTTTGAACTACTCTAAGAACCTGGGGATTTTTAATAAGAGTAGATAGAGGTTCCATGAAACTTAGTTCTCAAATAGCTTCTTTGAGTTTATTCATCAAATAATTCAGGGTGTAAAAGTAGCACATAAACATTAATTGAATAGCCATTAAGCAGTATGACTATTTGGTTTTGGTTGATAGAGGACATAAAGCTTCGTACCCTGTGGTGGAAAACAATTAGGTCTTATGATGAGCATGCCATTAAATATACTACTACCAGAGTAGACCAGTTCCACTTTACAAAATAGCAGTCAGCTGCAGTCAAAAGCCTGCCCGCATTATAGGATGTCATAATTTTACTGTCATGGCTTAGCTGCTTATAAATATTGTAGTGTGCCTCATGCCTCATGCTAATGCGATGACTAATGGTTGTCATTATCTTCATTCAATCTCATAAAAAACTTCCTCAGGAGAGCCTGATCCTAGCTTGAATGCTGCTTAAAGCTAAACTGTTTTTCTAAAACACAGAATATAAAAAGCACTTAAGTACAAGAGGTTGGATGGATAATTTATTTTGTTTTGAGTATGTTTGACAGCTGCTACTGTGGTTAAATTTGCCATGAGCCGAATTGATATCCCTTATGGGAATGCCTTATAGATGCCCATATGTGTAATTGCATAATGCTTTACAGTTGTTCTGCTCATCTGGGACTATAGGTGAAGATGTGTGATAGAAAAACTAAAAGCTGGAATAAAGTGGACACTGACTGTTTGGAGGGTCCAAGATTTTAACCATGGAGGTGAGTCCCTCGTAGAACATAAACCATTTGTGATGTCATGTGTGCACTTGACTTACAAGACAGGAACAGAACACTTCATTAGGGGCCCAAAAAGAAATGCTTAAGTGGATTAAGCAGCTCTTTGCATCTGATGGAAAGCAAATGGAACATGAAATTAACGTCAAACATGTGAGAGACTTTTCGTTTAACTCTACACTGTAGAAGCATAGCAGCAATGTGTTGATTCTCAAATGCACATGGTTTCGTATGTCTTATAGCACCAGAACTTAAGGTTATGCATTTCTGTATTACAGAGTAAAAACTGAAACTAAAATCCATTAATAAGAAAATATATGTAGTTGAGGGAATGTGATAAATATTCACATGATTTCTGATAAGCAGGGGACACGGTGTTCCTGAGAGTAAATGTCACCCACCATACCTGAATGGATCTTTCTGGAGCCCTGGTCTGAAGAGTTATTGTCATTGTCCTTCCTAATCTCGCTTCCGTGTATTAGAAGAAAAGTTCAGTTTTTTCAGCGAGAGCGCTGATGAATAGTGGGCTTCCAATAACTGTTTGTAGAATGAAATGGGGTGGAATGGAGCAGAATGGGCCAGCCTAGGACCATGATTATTTGTTCCCTCCTAAAATTCTAATTTGTTCGAAAATAAAAGGAGGGATAAATGTATGGCTGGATGAGTGGTTAGGGATAGAGATGGTTCAGAAGAGAAGTTTGTTTTCTTTATACGCACTTTTATTTTAAAAGGACTTACTTAGAGAGTATACATTACAATGTATATGTTTGTTTAACGAGGCAGGGAACTGTGTGAGATATATTAGAAAGCTTCTCTTGAAAATACTTAAAGTAAAATTTAAAAATGTTGAATGGAAGCTCATTTCCCAGGACCTTGCTTTCAGAGAGAACTTGGGAGAGACTTCAGCTGAGGTATGATTACCAGAGAGACACCAGGCCTCCGTCTATTTTGTCTCAGAGGAGTTTTGATGGAGGCACACCATGCTTTTCTGCCCATGTTGAATCTGACCCATACATAACATCTTTCCAAAAAGTTCCATGTAAATTCCCACGCACAATATAATACTCTCTTGGGAACTTGCTTTCAGCTAGAAAATATATTGCCGATAAGGTGACCATGCATTCTGGTTTATTAAGCCTGCTGTCCCAGCACAGTTATTAATAGCACCACCATTCACTCTCCGATGTGTCCCCAGTATGCATGACAAATTATGGTAACCGTATCTATAAATAAGAAGTGTTCATAATAATAAAATAACCTTTATGGGAAGCTTGCTCTTCGTCAGAGACTTTGAAATGCTTTCATGTATAATGACTTCTTCACAATAACCCAATTAGAGAGGTATTTTATTTTCTGCATTTTATAGTTAAAGAAACAAAGAGATGGAGAGCTTAGAGAGATGGAGAGCATTGGGCTACACTCATAGTGAGAAAATCTGAATCCAGATGAAGGTCTGACTCCGTAACAACATATGCCTGTGGATGATATGCCCCCTTCCTGTTTTCTGGCCAACAGTAACTGGGTGTTGCTATTCTTTACTTTTTCTAATCCTCACCTGAGGACATGTTTATTGCTACCAGAAAGAGGGAAAGGAGGAGAGAGAGGGAGGGAGGGAGAAAGAAACATCGTTGTGAGAGAGAAACACTGATCAGTTGCTTTTCCATGCATTCCTTGGTCAGAGATCAAACCTGAAACCTAGGCAAGTGCCCTGATCCAGAATTGAACCTGCAAACTTTGGGTGTATGGGATTATACTCCAACCAACTGAGCCACACTGACCAACACAACATTAACTTTTTTTATTCTTCCTAGTTAGTATAGCTATATTTTAATAAGGACTGTGCTTTTTAAGAGGCAAGCAAAGAGCACCTAACTAAACTAGAAGTTAACTGGCATTTTTACTACTATTACTGGCATTTTTACTACTAGTACTACTATTATTACATTAATGACAATAACAAGTGACTAGTTTACGGCAGGCACTGTATTTGGGGTTCCCTGTGTTCTCTCACTGACCCTTAAAACAGCTCTGCAAGGCAGAACACTTGAACCACACAAAAGTGTATAAATTGGAGTGTCCTGCGGTCCCAGATCTGTCTCTTGCTTCAACAGTGTGTTTGGACGGAACAGACCCAAGGACACCCCTTCTTCCAGCCTCTGGCCACTCTCCTGCGTCTTACCCAGTCACCACCTTCAGAACCAGCCAACACACTAGGTTTTTTTCCTACCTTAACTTCTTATTGCCACACATCCATGAGCTCCCAAATTCGTCAGAATTACCCCCACCGAGGTGGAGGCTGCGGTCAACCGCCTGGCCAACCTGCCTCTGCGGGCCCCACACCTACCTCTCTCGAGGCTTCTATTCCAACCGTGATGGTGTGGCTCTGGAGGGCCTGGGCCTCTTCTGGGAGTCGGCAGAGAAGAAGCCGAGGGCGCTGAGAGTCTCTTAAAGTTGCAAAACCAGCGTGGTGGCCACGCTCTCCTCCAGGACGTGCTGAAGATGAGTGGGCAAAACTCAGGACGCCATGGCAGCCGCCCCAGCCCTAGAGAGGAGCCTGAGCCAGACCCTTTTGGAGCTGCAGCTCAGACCCTCAGCTCTGACTTCCTGGGGAACTGCTTCCTGGGTGAGGAGGTGAAATTCATCATGAAGATGGATGACACCTGGCTCACCCCGCAGCTGGCCCGCCCCCAGGCTGGGCTGGGCGAGTATCTCTTTGAAAGGCTCCCTTGAGGCATGTGGGGGCCCCTCTGCATTCCCCTGGTGTCTGGCTTTTACCTGAGCCTCTTCTTGAAACTACTAGCCATTCTTTTAACCACCCTGAAGCCCTCTCCCATGCAGCGGACCAAATGGAAACAATAAAGCTTTTGGCAGGAGAAAAAAAAACCTGTATAAATTGCTTAAGCTATTAGCCCTAAGTTGGTTCAGCAGTTAAAAATGAAGACTGTGGGATTAGTTATTTCAGCAGGCCTCTCCACCTGACGTTCTATGACTAGATGAGACATCTCTGGAGTAACTGATTATCAGGATGTCAGGCACGAAAGCTGATGCTGAGGAAGTTCTCGGGGCCAAGAGACTTCCCTAACACCTCATATTCTATAAGCTATCCTGCAATGCACTGAGTTTACTAATGGCGCGCACTTTACAGCTTTTATCTTTTGTTTTTCTCCTCACCGTAGGACAAATGAGAAGAGAATTTGGATTTGAACCAGGGTAAGTTTCACTGCACTGTGCTAGAAAGAGCATCCTTCTCTGAAAGTCTCTAGGAATTGCCCTGAAACTTTCTGAAAAGCAGTATTAAATAAAGATGAATACATGATGTTTGTTCATGATCAAATTTTCCCCACCACTATTTAAAGAATATGAATAGAAAAACAGATATGATAGTATTATACAGAGGTCATTGAAATTCTTTGTTATTTTTTCAAACAAGAAGTGTGGGAATTCTTATTAGTGAAGAAAAAGTTCTATGTAAGACGATTCAGTTCACTTGGGGATATGATCATATAAATGCACAAATAGATTATGTGTCATTATATGATGCCAAATCGTCTAGTGTAATTTGAACTGTTCTTCTTAACTGTGAGTGTGTTATGTGTGTTGTGTTTTAAAAATACAGATGCTAGACTGTTCTGCCTTGACTGAATAAGTTTGTGATGTTGAAGCCTGAAACTGTGTATTTTTTAAACTCCACAGGTGATTCTGAAGTGCACTCTGAATAACAACCATTGGATTAAAATACAGGTGGAGCATATTAACATGCTAATTATGCAGATTACAAAAGAAGAGGTCCATTTTGGCTGAGATTTTAAAAGATGGCTTATAGAAGAGATTCGATTTCAGTGAAAGGTCAGATATGGATAAGAGGTTGGTGAAACAGAACTTTTTCTCCTTTTCCTTTTTTAGTTCAAAATTAAATCTTGCCTTTGAGGTTGCTTTTTCTGCATTCCAGATTTCCAATTGGCTTATATAGATAATAAAACTTACAACAATAAATACCTGGGAATGTTCCATTATCTAGTAATATATCTACATCATGGCTACATGCAACTCAGGTTTAAAGTCTTGCTTGAAAGCTTGTATAGTATTATTAACATTATATCTGAAATAAAGAAATTTAATCACAATTAGTAAATTGTGATTAGTAAATTAAGACTGAAAACTGCCAGTGGGTAGGTAGAATCTGTGTTTTATTCAAATTTGGATGCTTAGATCTTAAGCTTAGAAACTAGAATATGCAAAATGTATTTTTGTTGATTGAATAAAAGGTACATGTGAATTCACTTGGTTTATTCATTCAGCCTTGTTTGCGGGGCAGATTTCAATGCTCTCCACGTGAAGGATGAAGTATTTTGCCTCAGAAGGTCTGGCTCTGTTTGTTTCTCGATGTGGGACCCATGACCTAGCAAAGACTTTTAATACTTTTAGCTCAGCAGAGTTAGCTTTCAGATGTTTTCTTTCCCTATAAAAAGACTAAAGGGGGAAGGAGAGTGGATGGAGGTAGAATGGTGATGGGGGGGGGAAATAATGAAATAAAGAGAAATGAAAGACTGAAGGGAAAGAAGAAATGTGGAAAAGGCAAAGGAGCTGCAAGGGGCCTTCTCCATCCATGTTTATGCCCAGAACAGCTGGCAAATCCCTCTTCTCAGGCCAGTCTTTCCAGAGGGAGGAGCACGCAATTGCCATCCTGTCCATGGGAGGCACAAGGCTTCCCACACTTTCCCAGGTTCGATCTGCTGACCTGCATTTTTTATGGAATGGGATTATTTGTTTTTGTTTGGTTTGTTGTTAATAGGGATTTTTAAAGGCATGACTGTCAAAAAGATCACCAAAAACTTTGTTTTACTGTATTACCTCTACCCAGCCCCAACCAAGCCAAACTTCTCTAACTTTTTGTTGTTGATGTTGTAGAAGAAATGTTAGGAGATACTCATATTCCCCCCCCAGTGGGATTTCATAATACTTTTCAAAACAGGTTCTTGAGGAAGAAGGAATGATAGCAAGAACAAAGAATGGAAGGAAAACAAAACACAGATGGAAAAAAGAGTATGCTGAGCTGATGACAGAAAGCTTTGATTGTACTATGCATCTATGTGTTTTGGAGGATAAAGGAGGAAGGCATCCTGTAGTGAGTGGCTGTGGACATGTGTTTGTAAAGTGTTTTTAGTGGTGATGCAGCTTTAACAATAGAGAAAAATACTCCGTTGATAGTAGAGAAAGAACAGAGAGGTTACGGAAGAGGGAGCTTGGGCAAAAGCCACTGCCAGAGTACTGGATGCCTGAGATCAGCCTCGGTGCCACTCAAGGGAAGTCCTTGTTGGCTCTCCCCATGTGTCTGGTTTGGTTGACACTGTTTGGCTAATGAGGTTATACAAGTGGCCACTCCTCCCTAAAGGACTAATGAATGAACTCTTGAGGTGATCATACTCTGTAGGGGACACATGAAATTCTTATTTAGACCAGAACCCAAGCCTTCCAAATTGCTAACTGGGATCTTAGTAACCCTACTAGAGGCCTGATGCATGAAATTCATGCAAGGGGCTCGACCCTTGCAGCCCTGGCTTCATCCGGAAGGTTGTCCAGAAGGATGTCCGGAAGGTCATTTGGCTCTCTGGTCTAATTAGCATATTACGCTTTTATTATTATAGATGGGCTGCAAAATGACCTAAGAAACTATGGTTTGGAAAATGTCTGGCTCAAGGCATTATCTACTAGCCATCATATAAATGCTTACACCTTTTCAGCCTCCCCTCTCCCCACTCCAGCTGTTGTGTGATTACCTCATCCCAGACAAGCCTGATTATCATCAGTAAAAACATACCGAAAATAGACATGATTACATTATTCTTCCTAAGCAGTGATTATACATGAACATATCTAAAGCAGTTTAATTCACATTGAATTTTATAAAACAGCTGAAAATAAAAATGAATTCACATTTGAAGAACATTTCAAGGGTGGATCATCAACTCTATGGCATACCTTGAGTACAACAGTAATTTAATCAGCCCAGGGTGTGCTGGAGCCATAAGCTCACAAGATCACTAGATGCAGACATGTGTACTTCTTCTCAACTAGGCATTCAGTGGCTTCACTCTGGTAGCTTGAAGTGGATGCTGCTGGGAGTACTTATACCATAGAAACTGGCAAATGCTATGTCTTTGTCTGAGGTGTTATAACAAAATGCCACAGGCTGGGTGTCTTATAAACAACATATATTTATTTCTCATAGTTCTGGAAGTCTGAGATCAGGGTGCCAGCATGGTCAAACAAGGGCCTTTTTCTAGGCTGCAGACTTCTCCTTGTATCCTCATATGGCTGAAGGAGCTAGGGAGCTCTGTGGGATCTCTTTTAGAAGAACATGAACTCCATTCAAGAGGACACCACCTTCATGACATAGTCACCTCCCAAAGGCTCCCTCTTCTAACACCATCCCATTGGGCATTAGGAAAGCATTCCAATATGTAAATTGGGGGGGGGGGCACAAATCATCAGGGCTTTTTTTTTTTTTCCAGAGAGCCAGTGAGCCAGTTTACCAGCACACCACTGAGTTACATGCATATGTTAGAAGACATTCAATATAAAATATATGTCTCTGTGATGAAGTTTGTTGCTTAGCTTTCTGAGTACATATTTAAAGAAGACACTGCTTGAGACAGTATTTTGTTAGACTGTTAAGGCTCATATCTTACTAATTGTGACTTAACCTCCCTTTGCCTTAGTCTATCCTTAAAATGATAACATAAAAATACCTACTTCATAGAATTGTTCTGATGATTAAATGAGTTAATATATGTGATATACTTTAAAAAGTGCCTGGCACAGAGAAGGTGCTCAATAAGTATTTTCTATTAATATCAATGGGAGATGAGACTACATGGTTTCTTACAGTGTTCTCCTAAAAGACTCCTAATTTCAGTTTTTGTTCCTGGTTGAGCTTTTATCTTTCCGAAGCCCATACCCAACTTCCACAAGTCCTGTGAAGAACCATTCAATGAAAGCACATCAGATCACTTTGAGATGCGTGAAGTACTATGTAAATGAAAGGTGGAATAATTATGTGAAAGCATCATCTTGAATTTTGTTTATACTGCATCTTTGAAATGAGCATCAGATTTTTCTCTAGGCAGTTACTGCTCCTACAGAAACAAACACAGATGGTGCCCAAGCTTCCTACTGCATAGTTTTAGGCAGTGGCATTCATCACAATACCGCAGGTCACTAAATGCACAAAGACTCAAAACAAACCCACTTCCTCATGTTAGGCCCACATGGTAATTTAGGCAAATAAGCCTTTGTTTGATAATTCAAGGATTTTCTGATTTGTAGAATGCCCTAGCACAACAAACGGAAAATCTTACAGGTCGGCAAAGTTTTACAAAATAGGATCTTAAAATGAAATTTCTTTTAGAGACAAAAATCAGAATGTCATTTCTGATGAGTGTTTCTCACCAAATTAAAACATGGTAGATGTTCCCATTTTACCATGACCTGGTCAAGCAAAGCCCAGAAAGTGAGAAAACATGTGTAAAAAGATATTTTTTCTTAAGACTCAAACCTCCCGAGAACCCAGTCTCTGGAATGCAGGCTTCCTTTTTTTTTCAGCAAAATAGTCCTGGGAGTTCCAGAACCTAACTCTCCTAGTTGGTTCTTGGGCCAGTCTGCCCTTGGATCCATTCCTGGTCTCTTCCCCCCCCCCCCCCCACCACATGCACAGGACAGAGGTCTGAGCCCAAGGCTTCCCTTCCTAGAGTACTGTCTCAATTGGCTCACGGCTGGCTTCTGCCAATGGGGACTTGGGGTTGGGGGCAATGGCAGAAGACTTGAACTTGGGAACAAGGGAGAAGCCAGGGCATTCCTCTGGGCATTCATTTGCCTCCTGCACCTTCCCAGGCAGTACTGAAGCCTGCCATGGTTCTGGTTCTCACCAAGTAACCCAAGTCCCTCCCTCCTCATCCTGTGTCCTTCCAGCCTGGGGTTGGTTATGACCTTTTCATCTTGCTAAATCTATTGGCCTCACTTATCTCTGATTGGCTTCTTCTGTCTCTTTCATTACCTGTTTCAAGCTTTCATCAATAACCTGCATAAGAATCCGGCATTTATAAATTCCAGGTGAATCCTATTTTCCTTGATTGGACGCTGACTGACCCGAGGTCTAATACAGGCTCCTGCTCAACTGAATTCTTGGGCAAAGTACATTGTTGGAAGTGCAGTTACTCTGTGTTCATCCCAAAGATCTCAGAGGACCATCTAGAGCAGTGGTTCTCAACCTTCCTAATGCCGCGACCCTTTAATACAGTTTCTCATGTTGTGGTGACCCCCAACCATAAAATTATTTTCATTGCTACTTCATAACTGTAATTTTGCTACTGTTATGAATCATGCAGGATGTATTTTCATTGTTACAAGTTGAACATAATTAAAGCATAATGATTAATCACAAAAACAATATGTAATTATATATGTGTTTCCCGATGGTCTTAGGCAACCCCTGTGAAAGGGTCGTTCGACCCTCAAAAGGGGTCACGACCCACAGGTTGAGAACTGCTGATCTTGAATATGAACTCCCACAGTCACTGTTCTCTTTACAGCCCTTCTCCTTTAGTTAAACGAAGATTCTACCTTGAGTCTGCTCTGTGCCATGTTCCTAAGATGAAAGCAGAGAAAAATTATTTTTCTTCATTTCTGCTAACAAGACACTCAGCCATTACACTTGAATGTTAGTCCAGCTGCTCCCCCTTCTTCAAGCCACACTCCCCAAATTCACCACAGGGAGCTGATTTATGAGTGATTCTGCTACCAAATGGTGGTATCCTTCCTAGAAAATCACAGAGGATGACAGGGTTCCCAGCTTATTTCCACAGGGATGACGGACAGGGTGGGAAATGGATCTGTGAGCAGCTAGCATTCTAAATTCTATTCGTGCTGCTTTCTTCCCAAGGAAAGACACTTGGGCCCCAAAACGACTACAAATTTTAAAATGGCTTTAGGGAGTTTAAATTAATTCTAGGAATATACTCTTAATGCCAGAGTGTCAAACTTGGGATGTGCATCCCGTGCTTTCATTAAACTTATTTTGGAATTTGAACACTGAAACCTAAATAGATGAGGAGTTTCTAAAAAGAATATTTTGTGAACATGTTCACCTTTTTGTACACTCCCCATCCTATTGCATTGCCCAATGCTTCTCCCCTTCCTGAAATGATCTTTTTTTTCTTCTATTTTCTTTTGTTGTGTTATGAATTCTCCACCAAATAACCACATTTCCAGGAGTGTTATCTGAACTTCCGTACTCATTGTCTGGGCGACTCCACTTGTCCTTGTCCATGCCCACGTACTGCATTGTCTGAAATACACTATGTCTCTGTCTCCCGTTAGCTTTTATGCTCCAAAATGAAAGGACTGTGAAGACCATGTTTCATCTCTGCAGTCCCGTGCTCTGTAACTTCCTAGGCACTTAGGAATCATTCAAAATATATTTGTTGTACTATTTCTGAAAAATATTCTGACAGTTCCAAGGCCTCTCATGCTGGCCAAATGTTGTATTTCGGATCACAGAATGAAAGATTTTGATTGGTTTGTTTTTTTGCACTAGGAACATTTTTTGCCAGCAAACATATGGCAGACACTGGCTATTTCACAGAATGCCCGGTGTTTGTGTCCCACATATAGAAGTTCCTGTGTTTTGTTGAGCAACATTGATCAATAGGGAACGAGGCACACAAGAGGAATGGGAGCACCTTAGCACATTTAGGACAAAGATTCTGAATTCATTGTCTTGTTTATGTTCTCCTTCTTTATAGTTGCATCCTCTTTCTGTGTTTATCTTCCTAAATTTGAACCCTTATTTTCAGTGTCCATCCAACTATATTCCCACTGCTTCCACCATCAATTAAGTAAATTCCATGTCTCTGACTCATTTCCCTTGGAAAGGATGAGCTCAATCATGCTCTTTTATTCCATAGATAATGGCTCTCTTTGTACATTTTGGTCCATTGCCTCCAGTGTCATTTCTCATGCATCTGTTTATTCTACCCAATTAAACTCATAGCTTTGTGGTCAGAAGTACATTTTCTATCTCCTCATAGAATGTTCACACCACTTGTGAACTAAATATCTTCTGGATTTTACCAATATCTGTGCCAGCATTTTTAGTCCTTGTCAAATGAACACATTGCTGAGTTCACTCTGAAGCTAGACCCTTGGGTGTTAGGTCGGTCACACAGGACATGGCTCTGGGTGCTTCCTTTATTCCAGTCCAGAGTCCATGGGCCTGGCTGGGCAGCCCAGGGGCTTCAAGACCCTTTTACCACTTTTCTCTAAAGCCAGGAATATCCCTAAGCCACCTCTCTCAGGGACTCACTATGGCCCTTCGAGTAATCCCCATCTTTGATAATTGGTTCTTTATTACTAGACCTGTTCATTTTTTTCATAGCACTTAGGATAATTCATAACTATATACATTTACATAATACATATATATAAAGTATATGTAGAATAAGCATATAAATAAAGACGTTAAATGTATTTATGCATATATACATATATTTATACCTATATAAATAGGTATAGTTATATATAAAGTATATGTAGAATAAACACATAAATAAAGATATTAAATTTATACAAATAAGTGAAATATATAGTAGATATAAAGTATATGCACATATGTGTATAGGTAATATAGAAAACACCCATATGTGTGAGGGTACATATGTGTGTGTTTTATGCTTTCATTTTCTCTTTCCATCCACATAATTCCTTCACAATGACTTGCTTCACCACGTGACACCCAAGCCTAACACAGAGCCTGGCACATCTGATGTGGGTTATCAGAAATGTTTGTTGAATAAATAATGTGAATGAATGAAGCTGTAAGAGCAGAGAATTCTTTCCAGTCTTAGTCATATCAGATCTTAAGTCTTACTGTAAAAAAAAAAAAAAAAAAAAAAAAACATGAAAAGAGGAGTAGAAGAATAGAAAAAGAAAGGAGCCAAGGTGCTACTCTCTACTCTAAAATTTCACGGATGGATAGTGTCTCCTCCCAGAAAGAGTCTCACAGACTTCTCAGTTGGTTTCTATCGAGAGGGGAAGGGGGAGACAAGAAACTCTCTGCTATCCACTGTTGGTGCTACCCACTAAGAAAGACTACAAATATCTTAGCAAAAAGTTAATTATTTTCAAAAAAGTAATAAGGCACCCCTACATTTACTGTTACAAACTTCTTTTGTCTTCTCTATGAGCACAGCCCTGGTATCTTTAGGATATACCTGTAGCATGTGCACTCCTTTCTCCTACATAACAATCCTGATCACTAAACAGAAAGAGTGTGGCATAACTAGGAGGAAGCAGTAGAGGATGGTGGCTGACAACAGGGACTGTGAGGACAGACTGGTTTCAAGTTCTCACTCCACTCTCTGGAGATGGCAGGCAAGTCATGGAACCTGCTTTGTCTCTGTTAACTCCTTTGTAAATGGGAGATAATAATACCTAACTCATAGGACTTCTTATGGGATTAAATAAGCTTGAATATGTAAAGCCCTTAGAATAATGCCTGGCACACAGTAGATATTCAGTAAGTGTTCAGTAATCATGTTCTTATTCTTGATGTCACTATTTTTGCCACCATCTCCGAATTAAGACAGGTTTACTTCTAATACAGAATAGATGCATTCCCATTAGGCAAGAGAAAGGGAAAGAAAACAGAGAGACATTGAATACATAAGTAATAGTAAGCAGGAAAGATATAGCAGTAGATGCATCATCAATGTGAAAAGGCATCATTGAAGGTCAGAATTCTAAGATTTTTATGTCCTCTTGCTAAGCAGTTTTTCTGTCTTTTTTACTCCTGGTAGAATATATTCCTTCATGTACCTTTTAAATACCTAATGATGATGATTACTCTTATTTCCTCTTTCTTCATCTAAAAAAATTAGAAAACAGCCAATTACAATAAACTTTTTAATAATCCCCAGTCTTGTAAAGGAATCAGAAGTAATTTAATCCAATTATTTTGAAACCTGTTCATTCAAAGGCTATTCATAGTCCCCCGAGTTGTTTGAAGTCCTTTACCTCATCAAAAAAGGCATTAAAAATTTTCCATATTGTTAAACTGTATATGTAATGCAATAACCATTTAACACTTAAAAAAAAGAAAAAGAAACTTTCCCACCTGACTACACCCTCCCCAGCTTATTTGTTCTTTATTAACATATATATGTATTTGACAAATATCCATTAGTTTCTATTATGTGTCAGGCATTGCACTAAAAACTAAGTCAAAAAAAAAAAATAAGCAATAAAACAAACAAAAAAAGGAAATAAACAAGGCAAAGTCTCTGTTTTCATGAAGCCTAGCATCTAGAGGAGGTTTGAAGCAATGAACAAAACACATAATATTTCAATTACATATTGAGATCATCGTTATACTGGAAATAAATGGAGAGCTTGAGATAGACTAATGAGAATGGATAGTAGGGAGGGTGAGGGCTATCTTAGGCCTATTACAGAAGGCCTCTCTGAGGAAGCAACACAAGAAACTCTTGAGGAATTTATGGAAAGGGGCTCTGAGTAAAGTAAGAAGACAACCTAGCTGGATATTAGAGTAATCCAAGCAAGAGAGATTTGTGGCTTAATCTTAAGTGTTGGCAGTGGGGATGCAGAGAACTAGATATGAGAGATGATTAGGAGATGGAAATGACAAAATTTGATGAATTAAATTGAAAAGGTAGGAATCATGTGACTTAAGTTTCTGCCTCAAATATTAGATGATGATTCCATTTACTGAGAAGGAAAAACTGGAGAAGTACCAGGAGTTCTGTCTTGATCAGGTTAATTTCAGGAAACGTATGTGACTCCGCAATGGAGATGTTAGATAAGCTTTCGATACTGATGTGAAGCTGTTATACAAACTAGCCAAAGATGGCTTGTATGTATTGGCCCCTAGGTCTTTTATTTCTTCATTGGAGGCTGAGACCCAAAAACCAGCCAGGGGAAAAAAATCAAATTTTTACACGCCCATTTATTTTTTAAATAGGCCAAACAAGTAGATTTTTTTAGCCATTTAGCACCTGCCTGTTTTGCATACCTCTGCAAAATCTCACCCCACATCTGATAGCAATAGCTAAACCCAGGCCATAAAGACCCCAAACCACCGCTGCCCTTCAGAGCTCTCTTACCCAGAGACTGCCCGCCATGCAGCTTAGTGACTCGGCCCACATTCAGAAGTCCCTTCTCCAACCACCCTCTCCCAGGAATCCCCCAGTCCTCCATTTCTGCATAGCTGCCCTGAGCCTTTGTCTCTGAATAGACTCCTGCTCTGAGGGACTTTTCCCCAGTGAATTTGTCAAAGCAGCTCCCAATAAAATTTGTGTGCACTACTGCCATCTTGTGGTCATTTTTCCCCCTTGATCAGCTGCAAAATCTCTTTAACCCTCTACAGAAAGAAGTTCAAAGATCTGACTTCAGATGACGAGATGAAAATAATTAGTATAGAGATGGCCCTAAGGCCATGAGAATCAATGATATTATTTCAGGAGAAGAGTACAGAAAGAAAGCAAGAGGGCCCAGGACTAAATCTGAAGTTTCAAAATGTGAGCTCTAATAAAGAGAAACAACATACAACTATATCCACTTGGTGAATTTCTCCTCATATTCTATGACTCAGGCCAGACACTGGTTCCTTTGGGACAAAACCCTGCCTCCTCCTCTACTAAGCCATGCTGTGCCAGAATGACTGGCCTCCCTCTCTGCTCCTGGGTTTTTCTATGTTATTCTTCTACCACAAGTTACAGGAAGTACCTAGTTATTTGTCAGTCTCCACATGAGGCTCTCCTCAAAGACAAAACATGTGTTCATCTCTAAATTCCAGATATCCACCATAAGGATTGCTAAACAAAAATGTTCAGAATTTGACTGAACAAGTGAATGAATCACACCATCTGACTGTGTTAGAATGGGCTGCTAATGTGGTGATGGAACATTAGTTCATCATGCGTTCATGATGATGGTACTACTGTCCATTTCTCCTTCTCAATCTGAAGTTAGATTCTACCTCCACCCTAAATAAAGACATTAGGGCAATGGACTTACATATATGCAGCGATAATGAAATAATGTGAAAATATTTCAAGTAATTAGAAAGGCAGCTAATTCCATACAAACTCAAGGTGGCATAATATTATATTAATTCAGTACTGCTCCTTTACAATTTTTTAAAATAAAGAAAAATGGCATTTTAGGTCAAGTTATATAAGATCTGAGACAATTCTTTATTCTTAACTAGGTCCCCTTTTTGTGATTTCAATGCAGTTACCTTTTGATTATCATTTGAGGGAGCAAAGCTGGTCCAAGAATATTATGGATGTGTTATAGCATTGCTTCCATATATTTTTCACTAAGATACATGTTCATCATTCACAATTTGGCCTTTGAAAACAAAAATTAACCAGTATTGGGGAGGTCTGTCACTTCTACATCACTGAATTTAATGACTAAAGTAGAGCAAGGCTGATGTGGCTCAGTGGTTGAGTGTCAACCCATGAAACAGGAGGTCATGGTTCTATCCCCATCAGAGCACATGCCAGGGTTTCAGGCTGAATCCCCAATAGGGGCATGCAGGAAGCACCAAATGATGTTTCTCTCTGATCATTGATGTTTCTCTCCTCTCCCTTCCTCTCTCTGAAATCAATAAAAACATATTTTTTAAAAATTACTAAGGCAGAATAAGCATTCATAAATACTTCACAGCAAAAAAACAAACAAATGGAAAGCATAAAAGATCATGAAGGCTAATTGAGTAATATAAACTTATATCTACAAAATGTTTCTGACATGTGGTGGTACAATATCCTCTACTTCCTTCATTATGAAACAAAATTGATTATAAGACATATTAATAAAAGATTTTTCAGTATAAAAGGTAAATAATCAGAATAATTTTGTGCTCTTGATTATGAGAAGCATCCTGATATTCAAATTTAAAAATGTAATGTCTTACAATTTATTTTTTAAAATGTATGTGTACAATGAATAACTGAACTGAATTAATTTCTATGGCTGGGAGGAATGGTTAATGAATGTTTTAGAATTCTGTATTTATGCTAAGTAATTATCTATGATTATATAACTGTAGATAATTACATATTAACTTACATAAACATATGTTTTGATTTATTTATCTCTGTTTGTGAAAATACTGACTAAGGTTGGTCCCTCTTTGATATATAAACAAGTAAAATTATAGATTTCAGTATAAAAATCCAACACACCAATTTATTGTTGCTATCAGTAAACATATATTTATAATAAATTATTATTTACACAATGCTTTCACAATCATTTCTCAGTGATCCTACTTTATCGTTAGATCTATAGCAGTAGAGGTTATAAAGACAATAGTAGTTGCACATTTAAATATATACCATATATTTAAGTACTCATTTTCTACTTGTTCTTTATTTTTTTGATTAAAGTTAGACACAAAGGAGTACAAATCCTATACAATAAAAGCCTAATATGCTAAGTGTCTGGTTGACCAGTCAGCCACTCAACCAATAAAAGCATCATATGCTAATGATATGCTAAGGTTGCTCAACTGCCTGCTATGATGTGCACTGACCACCAAGGGGCAGACGCTCCGAAGGTAGGTTAGCTTGCTGCTGGGGTCTGGCCAATCAGGACTGAGCGAGATGGGCCAGACACACTCTGGAGCCCTCCCACGGTCCCTCCCCAGCTGGCCAACCTACCATGACCCTCTCTGGCCCTGATCGTGCACCGATGGGGTCCCTCGGCCTGGCCTGTGCCCTCTTGCAATCCAGGACCCCTTGGGAGATGTCAGAGAGCCAGTTTCGGCCTGATCCCGCAGACCAGGCCTAGGGAATCCCATTGGTGCACGAATTCATGCACCAGGCCTCTAGTACCTGATAAATCTTTCTGGTTGTGTAGGTGAAAAAAGTATGTTTTTTTTGGAAGGTAAAGATTGTATCATGGTTGACAAGGAGCCTCATAAACTTTTCTGACCATATTCAAAAGCCAAATTACAAAGGCCATATACTTTACAACTCTATAAGTTAAAGAAATCAGAATAATTATCTTTTTCATAATGGACAGATCAATAATATGTACTATGGAACCTCTCTGTAATTCCCAAGTACTATCCTATACATTTGTATAATGAAAGTAATACCCACATAAATATTTGTTTTCTTATGTAATAAATGATCCTCTAGAGCAGCGGTTCTCAACCTGTGGGTCACGACCCCTTTGGGGGTCGAACGACCCTTTCATAGGAGTCGCCTAAGACCATTGGAAAACACATATATAATTACATATTGTTTACAGTAGCAAAATTACAGTTATGAAGTAGCAACAAAAATAATTTTATGGTTGGGGGTCACCACAACATGAGGAACTGTATTAAAGGATCACGGCATTAGGAAGGTTGAGAACCACTGCTCTAGAGGTAAGAAGGAAATGGTGTATTTGTTTTAAACCACGCAAAAAGCAACACAGGAGAGAGAACAAAGGTAGCTGTTGCCTGAGGGACAGACAACATCCTGTGCAGATCTGGCCCTTCCTACTCCTCTGGATCTGGGAGGGCTCTCCACACCACCTGTTTTAAGGTTCCCGGTGCTCTGGGAACTTTCTAGAGTTTACTGTGGAAACAAAACAAAACAAAAACACCTCTGTTTACAGCACTGTGTGCTCATTCACATAACATTCCTGTAATTCAGTGGTTCTCAACCTTCTGGCCCTTTAAAAACAGTTCCTCATGTTGTGGCCCAACCATAAAATTATTTTCGTTGCTATTTCATAACTGTAATGTTGCTACTGTTATGAATCGTAATGTAAATATCTGATATGCAGGATGGTCTTAGGCGACCCCTGTAAAAGGGTCGTTCGACCGCCAAAGGGGTCGCGACCACAGGTTGAGAACCGCTGCTGTAATTGGAAACTACCAAAAGGACAGATTGCCTTTGTGTGGAAATATGAATGATTTCTAGCTGGTCTGCAGAAATTATCCAAGGTCATGTCATTATCAGGTGACTGGACATGTTTTGAAGCACTGTGCATGGACCAACTCATTTAATCCTTTCAACAACCTCCCGAATAGGGGTTATCGTATCCCTATTTTACAAATAAGGAAACTGAGGCTTAGATTAAATAACTTTCCATAATCATACACTTGTAAATGTCACACTCAATAAAAACACAAGAAACTGTACAAAGCACAAAAATGTGTGTGTTATGGCAAGGACTATGAGAGATGCATCACAATGATCAGCCTTAATAGCACAGTTCTACTTACCTGGATAATTAGGGGTGTTATCAACGGTTATATAAAGAAAGGGTGATCCATTATTTAAAGATTTGAGAACATAAAGTTAAACACTTTTTTCTTGTCAAATATTTCTGAACCTTTAATATGCTGTTATACTTTACTAGAGGCCCGGTGCACAAAAATTTGTGCACTTGGGGGGGGGAAGGGGGGGTCCCTCAGCCCAGCCTGTGCCCTCTCGCAGTCTGGGACCCCTCAGGAGATAACGACCTGCTGGCTTAGGCCTGCTCCCGGGTGGCAGAGGTCAGGCCCAATCCCTAGGTGCAGCCCCTGGTCGGGCTCAGAGCAGGGCTGATTGGGGAGTTGAGGAGCTGCCCCCTGTCATGCACAGAGCAGGGCGATTGGGAGGTTGCGATGCCACCCTCAGTCACTCTCAGGGTAGGGCTGATTGGGGGGTTGGGGCACCGCCTCCTGTCACACTCAAGGCAGGATGGATGGGGAGGTTGCGGCGCCACCCCCTGTCACACACAGAGCAGGGCCGATCAGGGGGTTGGGGAGCTCCCCCCTGTCACTCACAGAGTAGGGCTGATAGGGGAGTTGGGGCACCGCCCCCTGTCACACACAGAGCAGGGCCGATCAGGGGGTTGGGGCACTGCACCCTGTCACACACAGAGCTGCAGGGCAATCAGGGGGTTCGGGAGCTCCCCCCTATGAGGCACAGAGCAGGGATGATCAGGGGGTTGGGGCACCATCCCCTGTCACTAACAGAGCAGGGCGGATAGGGAGGTTGTGGCCCCGCCCCCTGTCACACACAGAGCCACAGGGCGATCAGGGGGTTTGGGCACTGCCCCCTGTCACACTGATCCTGGTGCCGGGAGGCCTCGCGGCCCCGCTGATCCCAGTGTTGGGAGGCATATTACCCTTTTACTATATAGGGTAGAGGCCTGGTGCACAGGTGGGTGCCGGGTGGTTTGCCCTGAAGGGTGTCCTGGATCAGGGTGGGGGTCCCCACTGGGGTGCCTGGCCAGCCTGGGTGAGGGGATGATGGCTGTTTGCAGCTGGTCACATACCCTTCAGGGTGGGGGTCCCCACTGGGGTGCCTGGCCTGTCTGGGTGAGGGGCTGAGGGCTGTTTTCAGGCTGGCGGGTGACTGAAGCTCCCAACTGCTCCTTTTTTTCTTTTTTTTCTTTTTTACTCTGGGCCAGGTTTAGCTCTGAGGCTTGGCTCCAGCTCTTAGGCCTCCGCTGCTGAAAGCAGGTATTTAGTTTGTTTGGGTTCTATAATCGAAACACTGTTTCAACTCCAGCTCTGAGATCCTGGCTGGCTGAAAGCAGGTTTCTGGGCTTTTGTTTAGCGTCTATATTTGTAACAATGTTTCAAACTGCAAGCTCAGAGGCCGGCAAGGCAGGCAGGGAACGTTGGAGTCCTCTGTCACTGAAGCAAGCAAGCCTCATGTTCACTTCAAGCTGCCTGGCTGCCGGCCACCATCTTGGCTGGCAGTTAATTTGCATATCTCCCTGATTAGCCAATGGGAAGGGTAGCGGACGTATGGCCAATTACCACGTTTCTCTTTTATTAGATAGGATGTCCCAAGAGGGAATGTAGTTTTCCCAACAATTTGACCACAGATCTCTCCTCTTCCCCCTTCTAAATACAATAGCATCTTATGGGGCCAGCACTCCAGGAAATGCTTTAAAAAATACTGACATGAATATTAATAAGGTTATCTAGTGCCAATACCAAATCTCCATGGACTACTTAAATACCACATTTATTCATGAAAACATTTTCCCTCATCCCCAGAATAAATGTGTTTTTTTCCAATCTTTTTTGCAATTTCTGATCTATAGTAGTTAATGATATAACCTGTAATTAAAGAACTTTTAAAAAATATTATATATATGTAAAAATATATAATTATATATTTATGTGTATATGTATGTATGTCGGAAAACACATATACATAAGCACCAGAATTTACATATTCAAAATGAGCTCTCTTCCATGGGGCCAAATAACTTTTTAAATTCCTTTTTGGAGTTTTTGGAGTTGGCTTTAAAGAATTAAATTTTAACTATCCCAATGATGCTCTCATCTCAGGATTAAAGAATTTCTGGAAAGAACCAAAACTATGTGAAACAAGTTGAAATTGAGACTATCAAGTAATGAAATTTACTTTCTTGTGAGACTTAGAAATTGATTCTAATATATATATATATATATATATATATATATATATATAATGAATATAATTACATTCTTTAAATAGGGATGAGGGTGATGTCATGCCTATTTTGGGGAAGAAAATGCAACTTGTTACATTAAGTGAAAGGATATAGATATAGATAGACATAGACATAGACATAGATTAGATAGGTATAGGTATAGGTATAGGTATAGGTATAGGTATAGGTATAGGTATAGGTATAGGTATATAACTTCAACAAGTTAAATATGTGAAACCCATGGGTATAAGATAATAAGTAATAAAATAAATAATGAAAATAAGAAAGTGAATGTCCTGCATTGCAGGTAAAAATGAAAAATAAACTTCACAGCAAAAAAAAAAAAGAAAAAGAAAAAGAAAAGAAAAAAGAAGCTTCTGTTGTCAAAGTAGGGGCTGAGGAAGGGCGATATCTTCTGGTTGAGCCTTTTTCTTTTTTGTCCCTTGGGTATCCTTGGAGTTATATTTGCTAAATCCTAGGGCTTCCCTGAAACATTTAATATTAGAAAAGTGACTGTGTTTCATTTCAGGCAAACCTGGATTTGAATCAGACCGTTTACAGACAAGTTACCTAATCTCTCCGAGTCTCAGTTTCAGTTTTCTCATCCAGAACGTTATTGAATTGAGATTAAACATGACAATGCAAAGAATGCACTTGGTCTAATGCCTGGCACAGCCCCTATTTAAATGGTGACAATGCACTGGGTAACTAGAATTTAAACATCTTAATGTTTTAAATTTGTGAAAGCACTTTTTGATTTCTAGCTGTCTTTACATATACTTTGAAAATATTCCTCCACCATATTTATTAAACATGTCCTAAGCACAGATCACTCTGCCAAAGATGAGGGACACAGAGATGAAGCAGATAAGTTGTGTCCTGAAAAGCTTATTGCTGAATGGAGAAATGAAGCTTATACCATGTTATAATACAGTGAGAAGAAAAATTCCCAAGAAAGATAGGACTCTGTAGAAACTTACAGAGTAAGAGGCCGATGCTGACAAGGACCAGGAGAGCCTTTGGGGTGAGGGGTCTCAACTGGAAATGAATGGAAAGAGATGCCTTAAGCAATAGGAATACTAATAAGACAAAGAATTGAGGCCCAGAAGTATAGAGTATTTTCAGGGAAGGCCTAGCTACTGGTTCTGTTGGTTCACAGTTCTTAAAAGAAGTCACAAGTAGATTCTAGTAGACAGATTTGTGAGGCCTGAAATGCTGAGTGAGCAAAAGTTGACCTTTATTTTTATATATGTATAAGCAATGGTGAGCCACTGAGAGTTTTGAACATGGGAGTGGTATGATAAATGCCATATTTTAGGAAACATAATCTGGAAGCACCTGATAGTGTGTGTTGGAGAGGAAATGATTAGAAGCAAAATCCCACAGGAAAGCTTTGATGTAACCCACAGAAAAACGGAGGTGCACCCTGTCAATGGAAGAAAGGGCATACTGGTGGTAGAAAGCTGGGAGTGTAGAGGACTTCTTTCAAGGTTGTGTTTCTTTATCAAGCCCAAGAATATAACAGATTTTATACTCTTTGGGGGCAGGTGTGATTTGGGGCATGCTAATGGAGGTAATCAAGGTTAGAGGCTTTGAATCCTTTCCTGAACAAATGCTAAAGAAGACCTTGTCTAAGAAAGTGTCAACAAAGATGCAAGGACAGGAATGAGTACGAAAAACTTGACAATAGCTAAGTCTAGTGTTCTGTTTTCTGTCCCTGCCATCTTTCTTTAGCATTTCCCCCTTGGCCAAGTCTATGACTTATATAAAAACTTCCCTGATTCCTGAAATATCCGTTAAAGGAAAGTTTATTCACAGCATTTGCCTTCCATGACATTGATGATGAGTGGATCCAGTTCAGCAAATGAGGGGAAAAGTATTCTTTGCTTTTTATAAGGTTGTTGGTCATTCTCAGAATAAGTGAGTAAGTCATTTTGGATTAGTGGCTGACTACTTGACTATTATACAATCATGAATAATAAAAATGGGGTCCTTAAGGATAAAAATTAGGACTCACTACCAAATAGTCTTCTGTGGCATATGAGGAAGTAGGACATTGTGCAACTACTGTAATGTGTTCACATGTTGAATTGGTTCTAAGTGTTGGGTTAAACACTGTAAATGAAAATTTATTCAAGTTACTGGAGTCTCTTATAGGTAACATCTTAATGACTGAAAGATTATTCTGCTACTCTGAGAGTGATTAAAAGGTTATTCTCCTACAACACATAACATATTTCTTAATTTTTATGGAAATATTATTTAAACTTACACTGAAGTAGGGAGATGTAATATAATGAACACTATGTATCCTTAACGCTGCTTCAATAATTATCAATATTTCATCAAACATTGTCAACTGTTTTATTATCTCTCATACTTTTTATTGGAATATTTTAAATTAAACATTTAATGTGTAAATAATTTAGTATGTATTTCTAACTGATAAGAATTATTTTTGACATAATGAGCATGTATTTGTCATAGATCCTAAATATCATCTATTACTCATTCCATATACACAGGTCTCCAAATATTTCAAAGATGTTCCTTTACAATTAGTTTGTTCAAATCAGTATCTTAACAAGGCTCACACATCCCTTTTGCTTATGTCTTCAACAGTCCTCCCTTAATTTTTTCTTCATGTTTATTTATTGGAAAACAAATTTAATTTCATATTTTATAACCAGTTTTTCTACACTATTTCCTACTTCTAAAGAAAAACCATAATTCATTCAACAGTTATTCAACTACTATATAATGAACAATTGCTATGTTATATATAGGATAGGGTAGTGCTGCTGATAGTGATTCAAAGATGTATGTGAATCATGGCCTCTACTATTAGGACATTACAATCTGGAGGAAAGGGAAAAATAATACTGCACAAATATAATGACAACAACAAAACACAGAATTAAGTGGTATAAAACACTATGGTTCTAAAGGCAGAGGCATTGTTTAGAAGATATAGGGAGCCTTTTTAGAGAAGTTGGCATGTAACATAGATGATTTAGAGTGACCAAGTCAAGAGGCAGTTGGATTTTAAGCAGGGTAAAAAGAAAAAGTTTATTCCATGATTGAAAAACCTAAAGAAGAAAAAAAAAGAACATAAATCTTAGAGGTGAAGGAAGTAATAGATACATTCAAAGGATTGTAAATTACAAAACTTAGCTGCAGCTGGACATTTGTGAGCTACACAGACAGGTAGGGGGCAGAGGAGGAAGGATCTTCAATGCCAGGCTAAAGAGCTTGAATATGTCCTCAAGAGCAGACAGCCGTTAGCTCCATTCATTTTTCCAAATACTGGAGATTCTTGACATGATGTAAACATAGATATTCCATTAGTCAGCAAAAATGCATCAGCTTTTTACACAAGAAAATTTTAAAACTGTTTATGCATTCCAATAGCAATCATTTTCAAGTATTTATAGCAAGTTGGCAAGATAATTTAATGTTTTATTTTGCCCAAAAGCTATTGATGCTCTACTTAGAGGAACACAAACAAATTGGAGTTGATTTAACCAACACACACTACCCAGCAGCTGAGAGGCCTTCATAAAGCAAAGATTAATTGTTTGTGGCATAGTATAAAACAACAACAACTCTACCATAGGAGAAGTAGATGATGATGCTATTAAAGATAGATGTACTAGCTCTGCAAACCTCAAGCTCTACATTTTTCATCTACTATGGAAATATAGTGAAGTTTGTAATATGTTTGAGTTTGAGTGTTGTCTTTTTTTTTCTTTTGGCCTATTAACAATAAACATATATTGACCCATACATTTTCTCTTTACCAGCATAATGTTAATTGACTTTCATCATTAAAAGATCCTCAAATGACAACTGAATTATCCAAGCCTTCAAAAATGTATACATTGAACTTGGTTGGTAAGTATTTTCTTCTTGCATGTTATCTACACTAATAAAAGACAAACATGCATATTGACTGTACCTTTGCTATGCCTTAAGCCATGCCCACCAGCCAATTAGAGCGGCCATATGCAAATTAACCCAACCAAGATGGCGGCCGGCAGCCATGGAGCTGGAATGAGCAGGAGGCTTGGTTGCTCCAGTGATGGAGGAAGCCAAGTTTCCCATGGCTGGCTGTAGCCTCTGCAAAAGGCAACAAAGTTTCAATTATAGAAGGTAAATAAATCCCAGAATAAAAAAAAAGAAAAAAAGGAGAGGCTGGGAGCTTCCGTCGCGGGGGGCTTGGCCAGCCTAAAAACGGCCCTCAGCCCCTCACCCAGACTGGCCAGGCACCCCAGTGGGGACCCCCCACCCTAAAGCGGGTGTGGCCAGCCTGAAAATAGCCATCAGCCCCTCACCCAGGCTGGCCAAACCTCCATGGGGTGAGGGTACCCACTGGGGGGGGGGCTACACCCAGGCTAGCCAGGCATCCCAGTGGGGACCTCCACCCTGAAGGGGGTGTGACCAGCCTGAAAACAGCCATCAGCCCCTCACCCAGGCTGGCCAGGCACCCCAGTGGGGACCCCCCAGTGGGACCCCCACCCTGATCTGGAACACCCTTCAGGGCAAACCAGCCAGCCCCCACTCGTGTACCAGGCCTCTATCCTATATAATAAAAGGGTAATATGCGAATTGACCCTAACAGCAGAGCGACTGGGAATGACTGGTCACTATGACACACACTGACCACCAGGGGGCAGATGCTCAATGCAGGAGCTGTCCCCTGGTGGTCAGTGTGTTCCCACAGGGGGAGCTCTGCCCAGCCATAAGCCAGGCTGATGGCTGCCAGTACAGCAGTGGTGGCGGGAGCCTCTCCTGCCTCCTCAGCAGCACTAAGGATATCCAACTGCAGCTTAGGTCTGCTCCCTACTGGTAATTGGCATCCCCCAAGGGCTGCCGGGCTGCCAGAGGGATGCCTGACTGCCAGCTTAGGCCCGATCCCCGAGGGAGCAGGCCTAAGCCAGCATGTGAACATCCTCTGAGGGGTCCCAGACTGCGAGAGAGCACAGGCCGGGCTGAGGGACCCCCCTGAGTGCACAAATTTTTGTGCACCAGGCCTGTAGTTCTTTAATAAAAGGTGATCTACATATTCTATATCATATAGATTTTAAAATATTTTTGAGTGTCCACATATGCCAGAGATTGTGCAAGACTTTTGAGGAAATAACATTGTGCGTAAAATATGGTCCTGGTTTCCACAGGCTTGTCTTCCAGTACAGATGAGTAACATTATAGGCAGGATTGAAATAGAGCTGTCAAGTTGCATTGTTAGGGTTTTTCAGCTGTCATTTTGAATCAGGTCATTCACATTGGTGGAGACCGAGCTTGTATATTGTGAGATGTCTTAAAGCATCCCTGCCCTCTACCCACTGGACACCAATAACACCTTCCAGTTGTGACAACCCAAGATATCTCCAGATAGTGCCAAGAACTGAGTTAAAAATCACTTGCAATTTTCAACCACTATATTAGATGGAAAGTCCTAGGTATATTTTGCTAATGAATATAACTTCTAGTTGGAGAAACCAAGTAAAGTCCATGGAAGAAAGGGTGGCTGATATGAATAGGTTGAGAATAAGAGAGAAATTCAGGACCAGAGAAGATAATAATAAAGTGGCTAAACTGTTGATGGGAAGCCAAGTGGATAAGTATGAATTATGTTCCAGAGTCATGTAGCACGGGGTGGTTCGTAGAGAAAAACTGATAAAGTAAAAAAGCAATTAAATTATGGAGGTCCTTGGATATAAAATAAAGAGAGATGGTTTTCATTTTGTAGGGTGGCCATTTGCACATAGAAGTGAAATGAATAAAGCATCATTTTGGAAATGTTAATATGGCAGTTCTGGGCAGAATGATTTAGGCAAATAAGAAAGTTTATTTTAGGTCTGGGACTCAGTTAAGGACATAATTTGGCAGAAATTGGAGAATATATTTGTGAGAGATGTATTTCCCAACATGGAATGAGAGAAGAAAAACGAGTGAAGAAGTCTATAACTTGCTTCTATGTTTGATCTCATAAATTGTTGTTGAAATTGTTTTCTCGTAATACAGCTGACACTTTATAATAGAGCTGATGGGCAGATGTGCCCAGATTCTCTGGGACTCCATGAAGTGGAAAGTTATAACTGACGTTGCAGAGTTGTGAAAACAAAGATAATATCATTCTCAAAAACAACTCTCCATTGACATAGAAACTAGGAATCTAAGAGTTTAAATAATGTCGTTCAAGAAAATTATTCAAGTATTCTAAGGGGTTAAAATGTATGCTTAGCAAATTTACTCTTGATTGTAACTACACTGTTCATTTTCTCTTAAAAGATTTTCTATCCCTTTGTACATTAAAACCTCTCACGCACAGAATGGCCTGGGGTAGGGTGGGAGCTAGGTAGAGGGGGACCAGGGGAGGGAGGAATGGGGGATACCTGTAATACTGTCAAAAATAGATTTTAAAAAAAAGATTTTAAAAATAAAAATAGGGAGAAGAAGAAGCAACTGTGAAATAGAATGTCATCACTTCCCCTTCACCCCCACATCTTCCATTCTTGCCCAAATCACCTCTGACTTACTAGTAGATCTAAGAAAGGAGCATTTTCTGAAATCACAGAGACTTTCTAACACTTGTTTGCCAACAGGCTAGTATACTTATTTTAGAAACTCTTAAGCTTCCATTTTTTAGATTATGACACCAAAAAAATTTAAAATGTTGGTAGACACCAAAAAATTAAAATGCACTCTTTGAAAAACGTAGAAGCAGGGAAGCAATAAGAGACTAACTGAATAGAAAGAAATGAACACCTAGGGAAACCATTGGAAAAATTTAATCTCAGGCACAAAAATCCTGATTTTGTTAAATAAGCAAACTCTAGTTTCATAAGCAGGGAATTAAGTATTGGTGGAAATTCAAGAGAGGTTTTTTTGTGTTTTTTTTTTTTTTATTCCTGTCAGCTAGATATAAAATAGATGATAATTGGAAGAAACTTGAATAAGTGAAACAAGGTAAGAGGCTGCTGCAGTAATCCAGATGTTGCTCATTTATCAAAAGCAGTTTCTAAGTATCCTCTGTATTAATAGCACTTTATGAGATACAAATTAATGCTTACTTGAACTAGGGCAGTGACTATAGAAATGGAAATGTCCTACTGAATATTAATAAAATGACAAAACCGGCTCAGTGCCCATTTTTTTCTTGAGGTTGTTATTCCTACACTTATCAGACTTTACATATTTGAAACAAATCCATACTTTGGGGATGTTTTCCTGAAATAAGTTGCATTAAGAATCATGGGAAGAAGTTTGCTAATAGTTGCCAATCAACTGCCTGTCAGTCTGTACCGATATGATATATTTTCTGAGTTAAACAGCACCGAGTGCTAAAGATGAGGGGGAGGGAAAAAAGTAGGGAGCAGTGCCACCCCTCCAGGTTTTAGCAAAGGCTCTATTTCTGTCAATCACCAGAAAATTAAAATCCTTCCTGGTCCTGCAAGAATGTTTTTAGTGAGTGAGAGTGTGTTTATGAAAAGAAATGAATGAACCAAATGGCCACAATTATTGATTCTTTCTGCCCTTGTGGCTTTAGACTAGAAGTGGTTTTCAAGGGTCCCAAAAGCTATTTCCAATCCCCCCCCCCTTAATTTGATCTGCAGCATTATGGATGCCCTCAATCTAGCCACATCTGATCTGTTCCATCAGGCCATTGGGAGTGACTGTCAATTAATAAAAAGACTGCATTTAAAAGCCCTTTTCATCTTTCTATATAATTTAAAATGTACATTGAGCTACATAAAAAGACAAAACACCTGGATTGTCACAAAACTAAATTTTAGCCCCACTTCTGACTGTGGCTTAAAGCATGAATCTAAAAAAATCTAAACTATCAAAAAATCTAAAAATGTCGTTGTGGTTGAGAAGTAAAACCTCTCAGTCATTCTCCTACCTTATCAACATAATATTCACCATTGGAAATGTTTAAGTAATATTAATTACAATTAAATGGCTTTTGGTAAGTTATAGAACTGTTAAGTGCTATAAATGAGTCTTCTTTTATGTAATATGAGTATCTCGATCTATAAATTAATATATACTCTTTTTATAAAGAACTGTCCCTGGCTCAGGGTTTGTTTCCTCAGTCCAATATTCTGTAAGCCTTTGTTGATAACATGTTATGTGTTCTGTGCCGTACAAGGGACTGGGCACATGGGGGTGTGTAAGACGGGGATCCTCTTTCTTCAGGAGTTGATAGTCTAGGAGAAGAGAGACAATTAACCTGGTACATGCAGAAAATGTAAAAAGTACTACCATAGAGATGAGCACTTAGGAGAATATATAAGTCAGAGTAGTAAGGGTTTTGTCTTGTAATGATGTTTGTTTCCTTTTCCCAGTATATTAAAAATCCTAACAAAAACCTTAGCAGTTTCCTATGCAAAATGGCAATGTGAACATGTGGCTTCCATAAACTGTTGAATATTCTCACAGTAGTAAAAGGCTTGAAGGGATCTTCAGTAACTACAAGTTTCATTTACATAAATTCATCAGGTATTTTCCATATTTTGACATTCCTAAGAACCCTTTTAAAACCTACCACATTTTGTTTGGGGAGTATCTTTCCAAGTCAAAATTCTTGTACTTTCCCCACTCTGTTTCTTTCTCGATTTTCCCCTAAATAAGTCGAGAAGCATTTATTTTCTGTGGCTGGTAAATATGATTTATCGGCTTTTGGAAGAAAAAAGAAGAAAGAAACACTGAAAAACCTGTGGTGCATTTTCTGCTTCAGTAAATGGGTCACACTTTGTCAAATTCTGACTATATTAAGCTTTTGTGAAGTTCTGTTTTTCTCAAATACTAGGTTGCTGCATTGGATATCGAAGGGCAATTTATTTTGTTCTAAGTAGGCTTTTACTCAGTTCATTTTTTTTTTACCTCAAATAATGAATACTTCAGAAAAGATAAATCAGATAAATTAGAATGCTAAAAGAAGGAGAATATTATTTTCATTTACATTTGGGCAAGTGCACGCTGCCCCATATTTGGAGATGGTTATTGCAAACTGAGACTTGTAAGATACTGACTTGTTAATTTTCTTGTGGCAGTGATGAATTTGAGGTGATCCATCTCTGAGAAAAATGGCCCTGTCAGAAAGTAGCTTCTATGAACAGAAAGATCAAAATTTGCCATCCTCATAGAAACTGAACCTAAATCATAGCCACCAACAATTATTACTGCATACAAATAAAGGTAGAGAGTAGATATAATCAAGAGTATGCCATTCACAAATGACTGCTTAAATGTTTTTAAATTGATCTGAACATTTACTTTTTGATTCTAAACTATTTTTCAAAATTGTCTTGCTATCACCTTGTTAGGATGAGTATTTCTCAATTAAAACGATAGCATACAATACACATTCAAATGCAAGATACATTTCTGTTCTAGTAAAGTGCCCAGCACAATGTCTGGAATATTATGTGTTCGTTAAATATTTTCTCTCTCCTTTTTTCCATTTGTCATGATAAACTACTTTAAGTTGGCTTAGTTATCATCTCATATGAGGACTAACCCCAGTGCAAAATAAACCACTCTTTTCCAAAAATCACTTGGTATTAAAATAACATTTACCAATTATTAGGTATGTTAAAATTTGTTTTCACTCACACATTTATACTGGTCATGCATTATTTGGTGCCAATCTTTTCACAAACATAGTCATTCTTGTTTTATTTTAGAACATTTTCATAATGCTGCAAAGCAAGAAGGGCGGCAACGTTAAAGGAATAGATAAGTGTGTAAGTGGGCATTAATACCTTCATCTTGAACCAGCTTCACCTTCTCTTTTTCAAATCCTCTGTTTACATCTCAAGAGAGTTTCATAGTCCTGAACAAGTTATCATTTGGGTGCTCCTGTTGATTGATTCATGGCTTTCTTCTCTCCTCTAGTTTCAATCAAATGGTCATCCCTGAGCAGAAAACATTTGAGAAAAACTTGGAACTCATACACACATTCTGACAATGTGTGCTCTTCCCCATGACCAGCATTCTAGGTCTTCATTGCTTCATACTTAAGTTGTTGATAAAAACAAATTATTAGCCTACTTCCCTGCCTTCAGTCTTCCTTTCACCTAATTGCCCTACTGACAGAGAGCCTTAGAAACATTCCTGCCATATTATTGCTTCCAGTTTAACATCTCAAATGATCCCCCATTTCTATCAAATAAAATTCCCCAGTTTGATATTCAAGGCCCAATACAAACTCATCTTTGAATGCCTCTGGTTTATGACTTGTCACATTTCAACAGATAGTCCTGTCCACAAAGTCACAAACATATATATTTAATATTTAAACTTGTCTCAGCCACTACTTTTTAAAAATGCTTTCTGTCCCTTCCCACCTGTCCCTGATGTGGGTGAGGTATGCCTCCCCTCCTAGAGTACCTTCAGCAAATACAACAGAGAATGGAACAAACTGTATTGTCATTTTTTGCTTGTCGGTATCCCTTCATTAGGATGTAGGTATCTTGTGGGCAGAAATATGTTCTATGCATCTTTCTCTCACCTTATAAACTTGCATCAAAGTTAACTTCTTTGAAAATAGTAAGATGGTCATAAAAAAAGGAAGAGATGTGACTTGGAGCTCCCAATATGAAGCTGAAAATAATTTGTTTCTAAAGCAATACTGCTTCTTACAGAGGAGCCTAAAAATCAAGAGAATCAAGAGACAAATAGTCAGTATATGCAGAATTCTGAAAGTCTGACATATGGATTCAGCACTCAAATCAGTTGCCAGGAACATGTACCAAACTCCAGGATATTGTTATCTGGGACTGTTTATGTCCTCCATACACAGAGCCCCTGTTCTTCCCTCTGGATGACATAATTAGATCTGTTCCCTGCTTGCCTCTCTTACCACCATGCCCTGGCCACTCTCTTCTCTGGTCCAATATCTGAGGATCCCTAAGACAGAAAACTCATTTCATTAATACCTATTCTAACACTTCTTCATTTTAGGCATCATTTCAGAATTTGCTCTGCAAGCATGCACCACACTGTTGTTATAATACAACCTTTTACTGCATGTGAGAAATTTCCTAAGAAGCATTTCTCAGTCATGTCCCTCTGGTTTGGTTTCAGGTCCTTTCTTCCAAAGACAATCCTGTTCATCATGGAAGACATTGGAACCTCCAGTAGTTGGAGCTGAGGGTCTTTATCAGAAAGCAATCATTCACCTCTGTTTTAGCCCTACCTTTCATTCCTGATATCAACTGTGGTCCAAGTATGATCTTCAGTAACCAGACCCTGCCATACATCTGTAAAATTTGAAAATAAACAAGTGTTTAAAATATGTACATGTCTACATTTATTTCTACTACTCTGATTTTCTTGTAAGCTAAACATAATGCTTAACAACTCATTCAAGAGGCAGGAATATGACAGTAAAAAATAACTGAACTTCTCAGTCACCATCGCACGTTATAGACCATTATACCATTACAGAAGTACATAGTTTTGTTATCCCTTTGAGTTGACAGGAGTTCCTACTGTTTTTAAATATGTATTGACCTGCAAACCTACAAATGGTGGAAAGTACTATTTGAGAGAAACCATTAACTGAGATGTAGGAATATGAAAACACTGCAAGATTATATTTGACAAAGCAAGATGTGTAAAAATGTATTTCCACTGGCAGTAAGTAAAAATAATGTGGAATCTTACAAGGCAATTTGAAATTTATTAGATAAGACTTCCCAGAGAAGTAAGTTTTCACAAATCCTTTTATCTTTATTTTCAAACACATTCATCTTTGTTCACAAACTAGATGTGCTGGTCTTTGAAATCCAGCTTTATAACATCCCAGTTTTATTATGAATCAGTCACTTTTGGAACATATAAACTTCTTTAAAACAAATGTAGACCAAATGCCCCAGAACTCACTTGCCCAAAGGTTTAGTGAACTCCCTTTAGTCACTTCCACAATTTTATTTTTTAAAAGGTTGTGTTTTCTCACAACACAGACATTTCTTCCGAAGGCATGTCTCCTAAATGAGTGCTGAATTGTGTATCCATCTTGATTAGTCAGACTGGAATCTTGTTTTTCTTCTCTTTGCCACAAAATAAGAAACTTAAAGAATTCCAATATTTAGTCTTCATTACATGTGGGTACGCAGGTAGTGTAAGGATACTAGAATATGCCAAATTAAGGATTGCAAAGCTGCCTAAAAATGCTGTGTTGCTTAAACAATGTTTGAGGCATGGTTTCTTCCCTGTTTGGAAACAGTGAGGGCTGCTGTATTATAATTATTGGTTCATTTTCTGCTTGATTCCATGGTGGGAAGTGTGAGCCTTACTGACTTTAGAAATGCAGATGAGAAAAGTTTAGATTAGAATAAGTATATGAAAAAAAATCACGCCTGTCTTGTCAAAGAAAAACAAATGAATATTAATTTCTCTGTAATTCTGGCTAATAGCAGGACAGTAAGGAAAATATAACCTCTGAAACTTCAAAGACATTAAGTTATTGGGTTGATTAGAACCACTTCTGAATTAGGAAGTTATTTTCCTCATCTTCATTGTGTATACAGATCAGACTTGGTTGCCTGTGATGATTAGACAGAATAAAAGAAAATCTATGTAAAAACTGAAAAGTTTATGCATGCTTTGCATGTTAGTCCTTGAGCTCACAGAAAAAAATAATTATCACATTGGCCTGTTTTCAAAACACCTTGGGATAGTTTTCCAAAGAACCAGGAAGGATAATGCATGCAACATGTGCTAAGAGAATTCGGAGGTGAGAGCAATCCCTGAGGAATGGAGAAGTACAAGAAGGCTCATGGAGGTGGAGCTGAGACAGTCGAGGGCGAAATGAGCATTTCAGATACACAGTTTGTTCAATGGAATGGAGATGGACCCATATTGTTTGGGAGCAAAGTAATTAGTAAAGTAATTGGGTTGAAAGAGAGGATTAATTTATGGAAGTAAGAGAAGACAGAGGTGAAGAGATATGTAGGGACCAAAACAAATAAATGAGTGTCTGCTATTTGAGAGGTGTACTGGGCACTAAAAAGACATCTCTGAAAAAGGTGTTTGAGCTTGAGGGTAGGGTAAAGGAGATAAATTTGACTGAACAAAATGGTATAGATTGCAATGAAAATAGACCAGTTTAAGTTGTACTGAACTGAAGGAGATGCATGTGAAAGCTGTTATGAAGGAAAAAGAAATTGGACTGAATGGTTGAGAATGTGGGAAGAGAAATAGAAAGTTCAGCAGGTAAGTTGGTTGGCTGTCAGGGGGAATTATGTTTTGCTTTAGGATTTAAAGAATGTGCAATGCAGTTCTAATGCTACCAGCCCACGTTCAGCCAAACTTCATGGGTTAAGGGCACAGTCCCCCACAAGACTGCCCTCACTTCAGACTCTAGCCTCAAACTCTAGTGTTCCCAGATCACCCACACTTGGGACCAACTGGCTACAAATTTGGGAGTTTCCTCAGTTTTATAATTTGCCAGAATCATTCACAGAATTCAGTAAGGCACTAATCTTTATTATAGAGGATAAAAGTTAGGACCAGCCAAATGAAGAAGCATATACAGGGAAAGATCTGGAAGCCTTCCAAACATGAAACTTCTGTGTGCTCAGGGTGTATCATCCTTTCAGCATATCAGTGTGTATCACCAGCCAGCCAGCTCATTAAGCATCACTGTGCAAAAGTTTTATTGGAGTTTCATTACAGAGGTATGATGTTTTTTTCAATTATTTGCTATGAAATTAAACTCAGTCTCCAGCCCCCTTCCTCCTCAAAAGTCAGGGTGATATCACAGGACTTAAAGTACCAAACCTTTAACACATGATTGGTCTCTCTGCCATGGCCAGTCTCCATTCTGACCACTCTTGTGAGCAAAAACTATCTAGAGGCACTCCATGAGTAATCTCATTAGCATAAATTCAGGTGTGGCCCAAGAGGCCCACCATAAATAACACACTCCTATCACTTGGGAAATTCAAGGATGTAGAGGATCTCTCCTGAAAACCAGAGACACGGATGCAGCCAAATTCTTTGTTACACAATAGAATGAGTTTGAAGTAACTCTAGGTTCTTTCAGGCAGAATCTCTGGCAGACAGTTAAAATGTCAAAACAAGCTGGAGAGAAAGAGAAAAAAGGACTAGAAAGGTGACTTTGGCCACAAAGTGAAAGGTCAGTGTTCATAGTTATTCAACAAGGGCTTCAGTTGGGATATGAGTCCTTTGCAAGAGAATACACATCAGAAAGCAACTAAAACACATGTAACTTATTTGTCTAAAGAAATCAATGCTTAGCCTGAAGCTAACATTAACTTGAATAGAAACAATTCTTCCTGCATCTTCTCTGATAACCAGATGTCTAAAATACGTATCTTTTACAAGCATATCAAACAATCCCTAGAGAAATGTGATAAAAATATGTAAATCCAAAATTGACAGAGCAGTGACTTAAATACTTCATTCTTGTTCAACAAATGCAAAAGTGATGAGGTAAGCATCACTAATGCTCACTTGCTCTTCAACATTGTAAACCAAATGACTGAGTTCCTTAAGAACAGACAATGTTTTGTTCAATGTGCTGTAGAAAATGAAACAGCAGAAAACAAAACAGGAAAAAAAACACTTTTTGCCTTCATGAAGCTTACATTCTAGTTGGAGAAATAAATAATAAGCCATACACACACACACACACACACACACACACACATATATACACTAGAAGCCCAGTGCACAATTTTGTGCATGGGTGGGGTCCCTTGGAGTGGCCTGCGGGGATTGGGCCCCCGTTTGCACCCTTAGCCTTGCAGCCCTGCAGCCCCGCCTGGCACCCCGTCATGGCCTGGTGTCGCCCCCTCCCCTGCTCCACCATTCCGCCTGTGGGGCGATCAATTGGGGCCAGGCTCCCTGTCTGGCTCCCTCAAAGGCTGGGAGCCAAGCAGCGGTGGCATCAGGGGGTGGGGACGGCTGGTTGCCATATGCAGGGTAATCAGCGGGGCGATCAGGGCCCCCGCTTGCACCCGCCTTGGCCTGGTGCCACCCGCTCACCTGCTCCACCATCTTGCTGTGGTCCCACTCTTATTGGGGCCCATCTGGGCCAGCAGCACCTCCACTGCCGCCCACTGCCAGTGCCATGTCGCTGACACTCACCATGTTCTGCGCCACCCCCTAGTGTTTAGTGCATGTCATAGGGAGCAGCCGAACTCCCAAACTCCCAGTCAAACCATTTGCATATTAGGCTTTCATTATATAGGATAGTTAAGGCATTAGAGAAAGAGCTAGCTATACATGTGGGAAAACAACCTAGGGTCAGTTACATAGATGTCAGCTGATGCTCACTAAAAGGGCTGCAACTTCCTGAGTGACAGATATATCTCAAAAGGCTTAGCCACAATAAGACCAGTAATTGTTTAACAAAAAAGTGTCACAAGAAAATCAAAGTATTTTCAAAATTCCTTTAAAAACAATCCTCTTCCCTGAAAACTGGCCACATATGCCTGCGTCCTGAAAAAAACACCTCGTTCTATGTGTAATGGTAGACTGAATTCTAGACCTTCTAGATGCCCACCAAGTTAGAGCTGTTTCCCAAAGGTACAGCCCCTGATGCTACTGGGTTCAAAATGGTCTCTCACAAATGTTAGAGTCAATATTTGTTGATTGATTGGTTCGTGAGCTTGTATAGGACGAGTTTTCCTTCAAATATTTTATAATTGTTTAAAGAGCATCATTGCCCTGGCCAATGTGGCTGAGTTGGTAAGAGTATCCTCTAGTACACCAATATCCCAGGTTGGATTCCCATTAGGGCACATGCCTGGGTTGAAAGTTCCAACCAGCCCTGGTCAGAGTGTGCAGGAGGCAACTGATCTCTATCTCTCTCTCAAAATCAATGAAAGTGTCCTTGAGTGAGGACGAAAAAACAACAAAAACATCATTATTTATTTTTGTGACTTTCTACTAAGTTTCAAATTCCTTCCTAATTTCAAAAACTCACCTCTATGTAGAGAACAACTTGATATGAAAGTATGAGAATCTTGGAAACAAAAAGGAAATAAATTGCAAATTGATTTAAAATAGCACTAAATTTTCTGTTCTGGCCAGTGTGGCTCAGTTGGTTGGACATCGTCCCATGCACCAAAAAGTTGTTGGTTTGATTCCTGGTCATGGCACATGCCCCAATTGAGGTCTCAATCCCCAGTAGGAGGTATGCAGGAGGCAGCTGGTCAATGTTCTGCTCTCACATTGATGTTTCTCTTTCTCTCTCCCTCTCCCTAAAAATCAATAAAAATATTTAAAAATAAAAATAGCACTAAATTTTCTTAGAAAAGATTATGGTTTGAGAAAAAATTAGGATTTATTGCTTAATTTTAAAACTTTAATCTTATATAGTATTCTTGAAAATCCAAAGGTTGGGAAAAACAATAAAATTCTCTATTTCTAGAAAATATGTGGAAATTAATTATTACCTAGTGTCTAGACATAGACAAACACTTCTTCATACAAATTCAATTTTATTTGTACTTTTATAAGTTATTAGCATTCATTTGGATACCGCTATTTTTGTTAAATTGCTTTACTTAATGAGGTATGCTATGAACATGATATTGCTGACACTAGATACTCAAAATAGATAAAAATAAGAGACTTCTTCAGTTAATAAGCTTTCAGAACAAAATAAATTAACATTCTTCTTAATTTGTATTTTTAATATTTAATTCTAACCACATACTCTAGCTGTCTAAGATATCAAAATAAATGTGGTTTCTAAAAGACTGGAATGTTATAAAGCACTGTTGCAATAAAATATTCAGAGGTAATTACTTTAATAATAGGTAGCATTGTAGAAAGATCATCAAAATAAGTTGATGGCTGAGACAATGAAATTGGTAATCTGGGTGAAAGCATGGCTATCTTTCAAAATCAATTATCACAATATATACAGACAGTCACACTGATCAATGAGAAGGCTGAAATGAATCCATTTTTCATGCATCAAGGTGCACAGTCCTTTGGAGAGACCATAGTTTAAAATGTGTATGGGACCAGTTTTACTGTTTCTACGTCTAAGACAAAACCCCACAGTTACAAATACCCAAATAGACAAGTTATATTTTTATGTATTTTTAAATCCCACTAGTCCAATTATTTCTGATGAAAATACTTGATTGCTTCACATCTGCATGTACATCCTCATTTCTCTTGTTTTGAATCAGACCCAACTGACACTAAGTTTTGGTTGTGATCTCCATCCTGATTACTGTATACATAAAAAAAGAAAAACAAGCAGCTACTCAATCAAATAACCTGTCCCTGAGAATTAGAATAGTCATCTGAACATGGATAGTTTTAGAGGGGCCAGATCTTGTGTAACAGAAGAGATCTTTTGCAAAAGTTTTAACATTTTCTCCACTTATGCTGAGACATCAGGGAAGAAAGCTCCATCTGCGAATGCAGGGAGCTGGTCTCTTCTATGCCTGGAATCAAAGGGCTAAGTGGACTTTGCAAGACGCTTGACTCCTGTGAGCTTCAGACTTGTCATTAATCTGACTCTCAGCAGGGTTGTTAGGATCAAGCAAAAGAAAATAATATAACAGAGGAGACTTTACATATTTAATATATGTAAGTTTATCATTCATATTTGGCCTTAGCAAAAGGCTAAGGATACATCTTTCTTTATCAGTTAAATTAATTGTCACTTGATCAACTACAAATACTTAAAAGAAGTAGTTTAGGCTATGGATGGTTTAGAATGCAATAGCATTTTAAACATATTTTTTCATCTCCTAAATAAAATGTTGTTAAACCATTCTTACTATTGGATCATCACATTTCATTTTTCTAGCTAATTACTTGCCAATCCTTTCCTCAACCCCACACACACACCCAAGTTGAGTTCAAGATGAAACACTACAGTAGTATTATAATGTAATCACATGTCCTAATCTTCCAGAAAGGCATTCAAATAGGGGAGGCATTAGTGTATTTTGAAGCAAACAATAAATTGAGTCACATTCTTAAGACATAAATATTTAGCCCCTAAAACTCTCACCCTCATTCTCATTGACACTTGATGTTTCTGCTGCTAGTTTAGGGGACACAGGAACATAAACATTTATCTATAGTCAACTCCTTATGGGAAGAAAGTACCATTTTTAGACAGAGCCATAATTTATCCAACTCAGGATTCTGTCTCTTAACAGAAATAAAAAGTGACATTTGGAGGGAAAAAATGACTGTTACTCTTTATAATATAGTACCTGGAACAGCCCTAACTGTCCTTTCCATAGACTTTTATGGATTAGTCAACTTTGAACCTACTCAACTGACATTATAAATGCTTGTAAAGATAAAAGAGCAAAGCTAAACATCTACTAAAATTTGGCTGTTTCTCCAAATTCTTTCTTTGATAGGTGATGTGTGTAGACTATTATCAATCAATAGCATCTAGGGATTCAGTGACTCCCAGAGGGAGTGGATGTGACTGTAGAAATGGGAGTAGACAAAATATGAGGACACAACACAGTGGCTTGTTTCTTCATTTGTTTTTAGTTCTGATTGTTCATGTTTTAGATTTTGAATGATATCCACCTACAATTTCTCAAATAATATGAGCAAAGAAGAAAGTCAGCAGACTTTGGTAGGTAAAGTTCACCAAATAGTAAAATATATTTTAGTGCTAATCATGAGCCAAGTACTGTTATCTGCAGGAACTCATTTAATCTTGACATTAAGCATATAAAATATATTATTATTGTTGTTGTTGTTGCTATTTCCATTTTGAAGAGGAGAAAATTGAGGTTCCTCTAAGCTAACTTGCTCAAGTTCACAGAGAGCTAACAAAGGTCAGGCTGCCTCTGGAGCCTGACTTTCTAACATTGATGCAAAATCCCAAGTTTGTGATTTTAAAGCAAAACTCCATTGTACTCTTTGAAGAAAATAAAGAAATCTGATGCTCATGATGATACCCCCATCTACAAGGAAAATGTTAGTGGATTAGGTACACCCCATCTCCCCATTCCTTTTGTCTGGCTGTAGTCTGGAATGTCATTAATGCTCATTATAATTTAAGTCCTACCCTGAAAGACTAAACAGGAAGGCACTGAAGAGATGAATCTATCATCATTCCACAAATTAAACCATTATATTTAATAAGAAGAAATAAAAATAAACACTTTATCTTGTAGTGAATTAAGATCATCACACTAGGAAATCTTTGGAAGCATTGTTACCCCCGGCAAGAAAGTTAGGAAAAGTAGCAGATTATAAATCTATTCTGATAATCATCATGGCAGGTGAATTAACAGCTGAGTCAGCCTGATTATTTATGTTATCACAGGACTCAATAGTGATGTCTGCACTCCCGACCCACCATCCCCACAAGCATGGGAGATCATAGGAAAGGGAGGCCACCACATGTTCAGTAAAAAAAAAAACAAAACAGCACACTGGCTTCAAATTGTGATTTTGTTCTTAATATGTGATTGTGTGCAAATCATCTTTGGGAGCCTTGGTTTCTCTTGTTTAAAGTGGGGCTAATGGTAAGGATAAATAAGTGAATGAAGTAATATATCTTAAAGTGTTAAGCACCATTTCTGGGTTAAAATCTTTCTGACATGCATCAAAATAAATGGAATTATAAATTGGCTTTATTATTGTTAAACAAGATGATGAATTAGTCATGTGATAGGCCAGCTAATCTAGGAAATGGAGAAATGACTTAAAACATCATGTGGTAAACTGTTTGAATAGAAAAGGCCCAAATATTGCTGTTTGTTTGTTTGTTTGAAAGTTCAAGGGAAGAGTTTATACCATGGGTCAATCTGGTATACATCTTCTGGTGTCAATTGTTTGATATGCAATAGCTTTCCTCTAGTTCTTTGAGACACAAATTTGGATTATCCAGTAGAATTAATACTGACCAGAGTCAAAGAACACCTTTATTTAGAGTTATGCACATGTAAAAAATAAATAAATGGGGGTTTCTTATACTAAAGAAAACAAGATTATAGTGACAGTACAAAGATAAAGTAAGGAAAGGGCAGGAAGAAATGTGGACAGTCAGAAATAGTCTGACAGATGTGAGTGCTGATGCCTCATCTAAGCATTGTAAAAATTGGTATGATTTTACACAATTAATGCAATGTCTCTGGGCCATGGCTGCCTTATCTGAAGAACGAATTAATTAGACTCAGTAAGCTAAGTCCCAGGGTCTCAAGCATTCTATTAGGTTGTGACAACAAACTATTGTAAAATTAAATGAATACAATGTTATATGGTAAAACATAAACATTCACTCACCTAAGCATCCAGGAAACATTTATTGAGCAACCATTCAGTGTCACACACCATTTTAGGAAGAGAGGTTATAGCAAAAACTAAGTCAAACAAGGTGCCTGTCCTCATGACCCTTATATTCGAAAGGAGAACACTTAAAAAAAAATAAACAAATAGATAAAAGCTACATTTTCTATTGCATTAGACTGTTTTATCTACAGGGAGCAGATAATGGGGTGGTGGTAACTATGAAATTTAGGTCCATAAAAATGTAAATAGGAAATTCTGAGCATTGAAAGGTAATAGAAACATGTCACTTTCCTATTTGGAGGTCATCTACTGGGCTGCTCACTGGTGGTCCTGCTCTGCAATGCACAATGATGTTGAATGCTTTCCTCTTCATTCTGAGAGCTCCATAATCAGGGAGTTGAGGAATACTAATGAATTTCCAGAATAAGTATCTCATGACTAGTATCAGAATCATCTTTCAACCTCATGCTCATCCCCTACCCTGCCTCCCATCCATTTTTTATTTATTCACCCACCCATTCATCCATCAATCAATGATTCATTTCAATGATACTGGGGCTCAATATATATATACACACACACACTGTACACACACACACACACACACACACACACACACACACATCACACACATACACACACACATATATAGTGCTACATTCTATATTATTTTGCAGTGTTCTCAAGGGGTTCATTAAATAGTGGTCAAAACAAACAGTGCAGAGATAAGTGACTACTAAGAGGTAAAAGCTAAAGTAGATCTCTAAGACATTACTAAGGGAACACAACAAAAGGTCCTCTTTTTCTTTCTCTGTAATTGGAACTCTCCTTAGAGCTTGGCTGGGGAACTGGTAATAGGGACATGAATTACTTTTTCCTGATTATCATAGAAAAACATGATTAAAAAAATACTAGGACCAATTTGACAAACTCCTACATCCAAGACAATTTTGAAATATTTAGGATGTTTTCTAAGTCCAATGTGATAGGGAAAGAAAAAGAAGACATTTTATGGGCATGACTGTGTCTCATCTACAGTGCTAGAGAAGCCCCTTTAAAGGCCCTTTGTAAATGTTGACAAAACAACATCAGAAAGAAAATTTATATGGGCCCTGTTGGTCAAAGTAAACCCATAAGATATTACTTGTTTCAGAAAAGAGAGGTTCTACGATGAGAAACAAAGTTAAACAGATATATTTAATTCTTGGCTTCTCAGATTCCTTCATTGTTATGTACAACATGTTGGAGTCTTTAATAGTGAGGTGTGATATAGAAATAAACTTATTTGACTCCAAAATTATTTTTTTTCAGAGCAGCTCACAAAAATGTATTTCTTCAGACAATACTTTGGGAAAAGGTGCACTAAAGGGAAATGTCACCCTGATGGTCTCTTGGGCGACCAGACCATCACCCTATTATGTGTCCACGTGACAACTTGAAGAGATCTTCGTGCATGATGTAATGATGAGATTTTAGCACTCACATCTTGCTGCAGTCCACACTCCATAAGAAATCCTGCATAGCAATAATGCTCCATACTTTTAATAGTCCCCATCATTTCCCACCACCACAACTTATTTTTCAAGATCCCAGTCCCTCAGGCCTTGTGACGAGAATGACTGATCCAGGAATGTAAAAAGAGTGTTAGTAGGTTAAACTGTCAGTTTCCTCATTGAATATGTGTTTCTAGTGCAGCTGCTTATTCTGTTTTTCAGCAGATGCTTCTTGGAAACACAAACCTTGCCCATATAAAGAAGAAGGCACTTTCAATGGTAGGTTTTCTGTTGGGGCTATTCCCTCCCCATCCCCATTGATCTTTTAGAGGGAATGGAAGGGAGGGAGGGAGAGAAACATTGATGTGAGAGAGACACATAGATTGGTTGCCTCCTGAAGGAAAGGTCTGTGACTTTGCCATAATGGAACTTGCAACCCTTCAATCTGAAGGCCAGCATTCTAACCACTGAGTAAAACCAGCTAGAGTTGTTGGGGTTACTTTTTAGCAGATGAACATCTGGGAATTTGAAAGGATACCATAAGGTTTCCTCTTTCCACTGTTTGGGATTGTGACTATCACAGAGGGATTGTTTTTTATTCCTCTGTGGGGAAAATAAATCTAGGCACAGTGTAATTAAAATAATTATTTCTCAACAGCCACAAACGTTTCTCTATGGCAAACAAATTTTTCCTCTTCTTCTACCAACTACCTACTGCAAGGAAGACACTGGGTCAGAGCATCATCCAGGTCTGGGGTTGGAAGGATTTACTTCCTTAACTCTTTCCTACTCAGATTATAGCTTATTGTCCAATTATATCCAAGAGATAAAAAAGGCACTTTTGCATAAACTCTAGTTATGTAGCTAGTTAAGAGGGCTTTTCAGGTTGCAGAAAAAAATTGTTAACAAAGAAAAGGAAAGTTATTAATGATGAGAAAATTAAGAAAAAACTTACTAGAACTAAGTTGCTGGAATACATATTCATTCTCAATTATTGCAGGATATTCAAGTGTTGTCCCAAGTTAGGCAAGCTGTCTCCCAAGAGGTCTCCCCAGTGACTCTCATTCACTTTAATAAGCTAGAAGTTTAGCCTTGGCCACTGTGGCTCAGTTGGTTGGGTATCCTCCCACGAACCAAAAAGTTGCTGGTTTGATTCCTGGTCAGGATACATGCCTGGCTTGCAGGCTTGATCCCCCTCGGTAGAGGGAGCGCAGGAGGTTTTAGATGGATGTCTTGCTCTCACATTGATGTTTCTCCCTCACTTTCTTTCTGTCTCTCTCTCCCTCATCCTCTCCCTTCTTCTCTCTCTCTAAAAAAATAAAATAAAATCAATAAGAAACTAGACGTTCAGACCTAGAATTATCTGAATCATCTAACTATAATCGTGAAGTTAACGGTATCTCAACATTTATTTTTTATTATTACAATACGAGTATAATTGTGGACATTTCCAATTTAGATCACAGTACTTCATAAATGAGCACTCTCACATCCTCAGGCAATGCAACAATAGTCACAGTTATCATAGTAACTGTCAAAGAAATTTAGTTTTTCCTGAATTTGTGTAACATCAAAAGAAAGTGGAGAGGAGAGGGAAGAGAACACAAAGCAAACAGCAGCAGCTGCAATGAATGCCCTCTTCATCTTCTTGTCATTTTTAGAATTATTGACATAATATATTACTTATATTTGCATACAGCTTTATAATGTACAAAGTGTACACAGACAGTAGTGATATGAATTATAACTGAATAATGCATCAAAAATCCTAATAAATGGACAGTTGACTAAATGCAAATAGAAGTCAAAGCTCTCCAACTCATCTTTCATCAGCTAGCTTGGTGACAATAGGGTGTGGCCTTTCCTTGTTTGTCATGGTGTCTGGCTCAGAATATGCACTTGATAAATATCTGTATGTGAAATGAACTGGATATTGATGACAAAGAATGAAGCAGTCCATTGTCTGAAATACAGTTTCTTAAGCATAGATTTGATGCTAGAATAGAAAGATGCCAAATATTAGTTTTCTAAGCATCTATAATTAGAAGGTAAAACCAATCTCTAGAAGAGAAAGATTGGTCATTTAAAATGATGTAAGTGCATGGGATACTGGAAGGGCAATTGGAAGAGAGATACAGTCAGAGAAAAGGACAGGGACAGTTTAGTATAAAGATATGTACTATAACAAATTACATTTTGAAAGTTAACCAGCCCATTGTTCTTCTAGAGTTAAAGAACTGCAATTTGTCAAAAAAAATTACCATCTATTTGGCCTCACTAAGCACTAGGACTATTAAACTGATCTCAGGTTGGGGAAGGTAGGGGCATGGAAAAGGTAGGGGCATCTATACCAACCTCAGGGTCACTTCTGAAAATCTATAAATAAATAAAAAATAAAAGTTGTCCATTATAAACAAAAATAAGGATAAAATTCAATATCAAAGTAGACTTATGCAAGGTGATGACCGAGTCTGGGTGTTTCCACTGGTCAGGGGATGTGATTTGATAGCTGGATCTGCCACAGAAATCTGCTTGCAAAGAGAGGTAAAAATGCTGTATCTTCATAGTCTTCCGAGCACCAGCTGACTGTTACTGGGCACAAGGTCAGCAAAATGATAGTGAGACTTTAGTTAATCAATTCATATGGAGATCAGTATGTTTGATTTGAGAGCTCCAAAAGAAATGTCTGCTAAGCCTAGTTGATCCAAGGCCCCATTGCTGTAACTCAAAAAGCCAGCGATGGCTGCTTCCTCATTGGGAAACTTGCTATCAGGACAGGCATGGGCAGCATAGAGTGTGGGGAGTGCATAGGGAGTGCTATCATTTTCCACAACACCATGAGAGCATAAAATGCTGAGAAAAAGATACAAATAGCAAGGAGAAAGTGAAATAAGCAGGTGTGCAGCTAAATTAGGAGGCATCTTTATGTACACAGAAGTTTGAACAGGTTTCCTTATATGTTATTAGTTAGGTTTTGAGGACAGAAATCTTACTTGTGCTATATTAACGTCAAAAAAGAGTCTATCCTTCATTACAAAGCAGGGGTTGACTGAGGTCAGAGTCCCATGAGCAGAACTAGCTGGGCATAGGATTAGATCCTAGGGAGGAAATTCCCAAGAAGGTAAAGTGAAGGACTGAGGTTCCTAGGAGCACACACTTGTGCTTCCCAGCCACACTCCCACCATCATCCTCATTCTACATTCAAACTTAGCCCTGGCAGCCTGCTCCCTCTCTCCCTGCTTCAAGGACCAAATAAAACCAATATTTTGTGACATGCTGTCACACTCCTAGCTTGTTTAAATAGGGATAAGACTATTACCGACCTTCCTCCCGGGCTGAGAGAGGAAATTACCAGTAACATGTAAATCCCAGGAAAGTACAAGGCGTTAGATGCAAATGGAAAGTGTTAGCTAAATGTTAAAGAGGATGGAGAGGAAAGAAAAAGAAAATCCTCTTCTTATTGCCTTCAATAAACTGGAATCCCTTTTATTTAATTGGTGAGGATAGTTTCATTGTCCAAGCATCTGATTGTAATTGCTTTACTACCCACGAATCTGTGAAAAGATAATTTTATCACATTTAAAATATCTTATCACTACAACCCTGATACAGATGCAATGGAGCAGCCACACTTCTTATTTGATGAATCCAATTTGGTTTTTATAAGGCAAAGTTTTACTGGAAGATAAAAGCACGTTTAAATGAAGTGTGGAATGCAAGGGCAATGGTATCCACAACGCTTTATCTGGCAGAGAGCTTTACTGCTCTGGAGGTACAAGCAACCGACCTAATAAACCAGAGACTTCCAAAACTCATCCAATAAAAGTCAGGGATTTTACAGCCGCAGGGCATTTTCAATTTCAAATGCAATCATGACATGTAATTGTCACTATAACCGCTCACACACATATTTTTGACTACAGTACTGTTTTTCGGAATGATCACTCTGAGTCCTTAAGTGCAAATAATCAAATGATACCACAAACACTTGACAAAATGTTAATGCAATGTGCCAATGATGAACTCTAAAGATAAACTGTTTTTCCCCTTTTGACCTGACCCCCACTCCACCCCCACCACACCTCCACCATCTTCCTCTGCCCTCATTGCTTTAACACAGCTGAGGTCCCTACATTCAGCCTTTTCTTCCAGAAGTCCAATACCTTCTGCCCTCATGACTGAGGCTTCTTTATAATTCAAAGGTCAAAAATACATATTTGCTTAGTAAAATAGTAAGGTGAAGTTTTATTAATAAAGATAGGCTTTTCTTTATAAGTAGTTCTCAAAAGCTGCCTACTAATGATACTAATGCATTCAAGTTTAACTTTGTGAAATAAAGGATACATTTCTATACTCTAATCTTAATTCTATGAAAAACATACATATATATATATATATATATATATATATATATATATATATATATATATATATATATATAGCGCCAGCGACCGGAACACCAGAACGACCAGAACGACTGGTGGCTATGATGCCCACTGTGCTGGCCAATCACCCGATTGAGGGTGGGGCCGGCCAGCCAATCTCCCGGGGCCCCTCCCCCCAGCCGGCCCCTCCCCCAATCTTCCCCATCTATGAAAAAGATGTAATATATAAAGAGCATGTCAGTTGTTAGTACAATTCTGATTTTAATATTTCTGTATGGTATAGTCTGATTAGAAGATGATATTTTTTGAAAATATCTTTAAATATATGTTTTCTGAAAAAATGCTCACATCAATCATATATAGTCATTCAAAGTCCTATAGAAAGTTATTTCTGAGGTCAGGCATGGGGAGGGAAGTTTGTTGGCGTTGGCTCAATGACTGTAATAGCATTGTTAGGTCTCTAACATTCTCTAGGCCTGTCCCTCATGACAACCAGACAGCTGCTATGGGTTGATGTTTATTCCTCCAATTGAGGCTGTGAACTCAAGTATCTACTTTGCACAACCTTTATAGTGAAGGCAAAGAAGAAGGTGATTTGGATGTAGTGCTTACCCCAATAATAAACCAAATCACTACTTCATACAAAAACTAGTTAGAAGAATTAATAGAAGGAAGAGGCCATATTTCAAAAGTAATCTTATCTAATAAAAGAGAAACATGCAAATTGACTGTACCTCAGCTACACTCACAAGCCATGACCACCAGCCACGCCCATCACCAAACAGAGCGACTATATGCAAATTAACCCAACCAAGATGGCGGCCGGCAGCCAGGGAGCTGGAGCAAGCAGGAGGCTTGGTTGCGCTGGCAATGGAGGCAGCCAAACTTCCCACCTGCCCTGGCCAGCTATAGCTTCTGCTCGAGGCAACAAAGTTTCAATTATAGAAGATGAATAAACTCCAGATACCTGCTTCCAGCCAGCCTCCACTGGGAGTTTGGGTGGCTGGGGGCTGTGGCCAGCCTGCAAACAGCCATCAACCCTTCACCCAGGCTGGCCAAGCACCCCAGCAGGTTTCCCCACCCTGAAGGGGCTGTGGCCAGCCTGAAAACAGCCATCAGCCATTCACTCAGGCTGGCCAGGCACCCCAGCAGGACCCCTACCTGATCCGGGACACCCTTCAGGGCAAACCAGCCAGCCCCCACCCGTGAACCAGGCCTCTATCCTATATAGTAAAAGGGTAATATGCAAACTGACCCTAACAGCAGAACGACTGGGAATGACTGGTCACTATGACACACACTGACCACCAGGGGGCAGACACTCAATGCAGGAGCTGTCCCCTGGTGGTCATTGTGTTCCCACAGGGGGAGATGTGCTCAGCCACAAGCCAGGCTGATGGCTGCCATTACAGCAGTGGTGGTAGGAGCCTCTCCTGCCTCCTCAGCAGTGCTAAGGATGTCTGACTGCAGCTTAGGCCTGCTCTCCACTGACAAGTGGACATCCCCCGAGGGCTCCCAGGCTGCCAGAGGGATGTCTAACTGCCAGCTTAGGCTCAATCTCCCAGGGAGTGGCCTAAGCCAGCATGTGGACATCTCCTGAGGGGTCCCAGACTGTGAGAGGGCACAGGCCGGGCTGAGGGACTACCCACCCCCCCAGTGCACAAATTTTTGTGCACCGGGCCTCTAGTTCAGCCATAAGCGTCTAGGAATAAACTTAAGAAAAATATGTAAAAACTAAATTAAAAGATTTAAAATACCACCAAAGAACATACAGGAACACAATCAAATTGAAAAGGCTTACTATAATTTGGGTAAAATGACTCAGCATATTACAGATAGCAGTTCTTTCAAAGGTAATATATGAATCTAGCATGATTCTAACCAGACTTTTTGGTAATTGACAAGATGTTTCAAAGTTTTACATAGAAAAATAAACAAAATTAAATAAAGATTTTTTGATAAATTAAAAAGAACAACAATATACAATTCTATTTAACAACATATAACAACATATTTTATAGTGCCACAAAAAATTAAAACAGTGTGGAACTTGCCCACAAATATACAGCAATTGAGTAATAAAAAGTCCAGAAATACACCCAAATTCATACTTGAATTTGGGATATGACAAATAGCTATATTACTCAATAAATGATGTTACAATAATTAGAGAGCTACAAGTGTTTGTGTGGAATGGGTGGTGATAGGGATGCTGGCTCTACACTTCATATTTTACTCCAAAATAAATTCCAGAAAACCAAAGGAACAAAGTTATTGAAGAGAATGTGATGCTTTAAAAATAATCTGAGCCCTGGCCAGTCCTGCTCAATGGTTGGAGCATTGGCCAGAGGGTCAAAGTTTTGATTCCTGGTCAAGGGCACATACCTGGGTTGCAGGTTCATTCCCTGCCCTGGGTCAGGACATGTGGGAGGCAACCAATTCAATGTGTCTCTCTCAAATCAATGTCTCTCTCTTTCTCTCTCTCTCTCTCTCTCTCTCTCTCTCTCTCTCTCTCTCTCTCTTCTCTCTCTCTTTCCCCTTTCACTCTAAAAATCAAGGGGAGGAAATATATCCTTATTCCTTGGGTGATGATTAAAAATAATAATAATAATCTGAGTGTTAGAACACAAATACCAGATGCCACAAGAGAAAAAAGCGTTAAATTTGATTACATAGGATTCCACTTAAAGAGCAGCAGGGACTGAATTTATCCTCCATCTGAAGACCTACACCTGATACATGTATGGAACAACAGTTTTCTGGGCATTAGAATCAGGCAACAAAACACAGTGATCTCTGAGAAAGGAGAAACAAACTACATAAGCCTTAGTTTCTTCAAAAGTGAAATTTAGAAAGTATTGTTCAGGCTGCTAAAGGAGAACTTGGAGGGATTATCAAGGAACATGAAGAAACTTTTTGGGTGGTGTATACTAGTATGTTCACTATCCTGTCGGAAGTGACAGTGTCACAGGAATAATCAGATATTAAAACTTTATCAAATTATACACTTTAAATAAGTGCAGTTAATGATACATCAATTATACCTCAATAAAGCTATGAAAAAACACATCTTACATACAGATAGAAAGGTAAGGCCCTTAGTGGTCAGAGCACATACAAGAAGTAACCAATGAATGCATAAATAAGTTGAACAACAAATTAATGTTTCTCTCCCTCTCTCCTTCTCTCTCTCTCTCTCTCTCTCTCTCTCTCTCTCTCATCAATCAATTTTTTTTTTAAATAATGTCCTTAGAAAAACTATAAGCAAAGTTAAAAAACTCCAAGTTTTTAAAAAATGTATGCAACTCATATTACAATCATGGTCTAATTTCATATATATATATATATATATATATATATATATATATGTAAAGAGCTACTATAAATCCTATATAATAAAAGGCTAATATGTAAATGGACCAAACAGCAGAATGACTGGTAGCTATGATTTACACTGACCACCAGGGGGCAGATGTTGAATGCAGGGGCTGCCCCCTGGTGGTCAGTGTGCTTCTACAGGAGGAGTGCTGCTTAGCCAGAAGCCAGGCTCATGGCTGGCGAGTGCAGCGGCAGTGGCGGAGCCTTTCTGGCCTCCATGGCAGCGCTAAGGACCCCTCAGGGGATGTCCAAGTGGGCCTAAGTCATCAGTTGGACATCCCCCTTGGGGTCCCGGACTGCGAGAGGGTGCCGGCCGGGCTGAGGGACACCCCCCCCCACCCCTCAGTGCATGAATGTTGTGCACTGGGCCTCTAGTTAATAAGAAAAAGACAAACTTCAGACAACAGTAAAAATATATGAAGAGATGGCACACAGAATAAATATGTTAAGCAAATGGAATATGTTTAACCTCCTTCACAATAAAATAATGCAACTTTTAAATATATATATATATTGATTTCAGAAAGGAAGGGAGAGGGGGAGAGAGATAGAAACATCAGTGGTGAGAGAGAATCATTGACCGGCTGCCTCCTGCATGTCTGTTCCACATTGGGAAGTAGTCAGCAACCCAGGAATAGACCCATGACCTCCTGGTTCATAGGTCAATGCTCAACCACTGAGCCATACCGGCTGGCTTAGAACAATTCAACTTAAGAGTATGAAACAATACCAATCAGAAAGTCTGATAGTACATTATGTTGATGAGGATGTAAGGAAACAGAGATCTTTATCTACTGCTGTTTTATTGTAGAAGTGTAAGTGACGCAGCTCTTAGAAAGCAATTTGCAAATAGTCAACAATTTTAAATTCTGCAATTGAATACACACACATACATATATGTATATACTATATAAATCCTAAATATGCCTAGAATATTACTCTTATAATAATCTATGGATTGCTAAGGAAGAGGGCCATACCCTATTGAAAACTTGAATATATTTTTTCAGATTGCATGTATTTTTTATTCAAAAAAGGTGTTAAAATAGTTTTTGGAATACTTTGGGTGTTTTTAAGTAAATTTAAACTACATGGAAGCAAGTATTAGTTTACATAGCAAATTATATTTTATTTGGTACGTTGTCAAATTATGTAACATTCTAAATATTAATAAATTAGAGGCCCGGTGCATGAAATTCGTGCATGGGGGGGGGGCGTCCCTCAGCCCAACTTGCACCCTCTCCAATCCCAGAGCCCGCAGGGAGTAGGCCTAAGCTGCAGTCTGGCCTCCCTCTGAAGGAGGCAACCAGGCTGATCAGGGGAAGGTGCTGGCCCCATCACCCCACTGCTGCTGCCACTGCCAGCCACCATAGCCGCCAAGGTGTTTTCATCAATATGAACTCCAGTCCCTTCACCACGAAAAAATGACAACTTTCTTTAGGCAGTTTCAATATGTCTCTTTCATAGGATATGACATTTCTTTCTTTCTTTTTTATTATCCTCACCTGAGGATATTTTCCATTGATTTTTAGAGATGAGGGAGTGGAAGAGAGAGGGAAAGACAGAGAGAAACACCAATGTGAGAGGGACACTTTGATTAGTTGCCTCCTGCATGAGCCCTGACCTGGGCCCCAGCCAGGGAGGAGCCTGCAACCTAGGTACATGCCTTTGACCAGAATTGAACCTGGACCCTGTGGTCAGCAGGCCAAAGCTCTATCCACTGAGCCAAACTGGATAGGACAGGATATGACATTTCTTAGCCCCTCTGGCAGAAGACCTTTGTTTTTTCCTCCGGGAGTGAGATGGAAAAACCCTAGATCACCTCCTTGGATTCTTATTACGCAAGTTACCAAGAACACTTGTGAGTGGCGTACCGGGAGCTTAGGCAATGAGCATTCAGAAAAGGTGTTTCCTCTGCAGCTCATGCACAGAGGCGGGACTGCCGGCGTGCCCCTGTTCTCTGCTCCCTGTTGGCAGGCCCTGTTCTCGGCTCCCTGCTCTCTGCAGGTCTGCTCTGCCCTGCTCTGTGCGGGCCCTGCTGCGCCCTGCCCTCTGTGGGCCTGCACCATCCGTGGCTTGCCTCACCACGCAGCAGTCCCCTCCCGCCCACCTGCACACACAGCCTCCTTCTGAGCAGTCATGACTTACAGTGTCCTGGCTAATTTGCATATTACCTCTTTATATATGTTACCATGATAAAAGTAAAAACAATGGACCAGTATAAAATGCAACTTATACAATCATTAGGCTCAACTCATATTTATAACAAACAAAAAAAAAAGTTGGTCTATTTCACAAAGAAAAGTAATTCTCTTGTTGTATTAAAATGAATGTAAGCAAAGTATCTACATATATTACTAGGAATAAAAAAAAGAATTTGTGAAGAGCTTTAGAAATGAACAGAGAGGGAATTGGTATAAAATTGTGCTTTAAACTAGTCATCTTTGACTAGTTTTAATTCTAAAAGTTTCATCAGTACCAGCATTAAGTCTTTTATCTTTTAACGACAAGCTATTGTAGCAGAAATACAGTGAGAGGTTTTTGCTCTTAGAGCCTATTTAGAATGTACAAAAGAAACTTTGTGTAATTTATAGAGCCAGGGTCATTTTTTTTTTTCTAAGTGTGTTAAGCCACTATTAACTCCCAAAGTCCTAAAGTCTCTTTTTTACTCTTTTATTTTTTACATTTAAGCTAGGTCTTTCCACTAATTCTCCAATTACTCTCTCATGGGATGCCAGGCATCTTTGGCTGCAGTGCTATTACATACATATCCTGAGCCGCCTTCCTCACTTTCACCCACTGAGATCTTATCCACTTTCAAGGATCACCTTTAAGCACTTCACTTGATCCTTTTACATTAATGGAGGCATTTACTCATCTGGCAAGTTAAACCATAAGTTCATTGTTAAGGTTGATAATAGCTACAATGTAGTTGTATTTTATTTTCAGCATTTTCCCCCAAATTGTGGGCTCATAAGTATGAGTTTTTAATAGTTATAAATATTCATAACTTTTTTATCATTTGATACATGACAAGTAAATAAAATAATTTTTCTTACTGTAATATTCACACAGTCATCAGTAAAATATAGCAACACTCATTGTTTAATGAGCTTTTAAAAATAATCATGATAGGCTTTCTAGGAGTTGAGAGGGAAGAAGCTAAGTGCCAAGTTTAGGAATATAGACATTATCCTACAGGCATTAGGGAGCCATTGATCTTTAATTAAACTAAAATATAATTAATGCAATTAAATTTAAATAAGGATATGGAAGCACTAATACAGAATGTCCACTTTCTTTACATCCTCTGAAGACCAAATTGTATATCTGGGTGACTTAGAATTGCTAGGAACACCATTTAACATCCGTAGGCCAGGGATAAAAAAATCTTTATTTTGTTGCAGTGGTATCTTGGCTAATACTTATTAAGCATCTATCATGCGCCAGGCATCATGCCAGGAACTGGGGAGATTTCAGTAAAGTGCCTATGTAGAGATGCTTCTTTTACACGGCTACTATATTTGAATCTGCCCTCCTCCATTAGCCTGGCATTTGCTGAACCATCTAGACTTGGAGGACTGCCACTCTCTACAACATGAGATTCAAGAGCCACGGAAGAGCAGAATTGGAAGGGAGAGAACAACATCCATTTCCTAGGACCACAGAAGTAAAGAATGTCTTCCCATGCCTGCCTCCCATGCTATCAGGGGCTGGAGGGTGGGCTACCTTGTTTATGGAGTTTATACAGAATTACAACAGCTGTCATGCACCTCTCCCTCCTCCACTCCACCTATACAGATGTTAATTTTATGAGACTGAAGAAAGTACATTTGGGGGCTGGAGGTTTGGGGACTGGCTTTCAATTTGAGATATTAAGAGAAACCAATGCAGAAACAATGGAGAGATGGTAGAGGGTGGGGTGGGAACTGGGTGGAGGGGAGCTATGTGGGGGAAAAAAAGAGGAACAAATGTAATAATCTGAACAATAAAGATTTAATAAAAAAATAATAAAGTTTGCTTTGGGATTTCATTGAGAGGAGGGAGGTGAAAATGGGGTGGGGATGGGTAAGAAAAATTATTTCCTTCTGTCTAGCCCCATCCCCTGAGTAATTTAAACAAAATTCTGGATAAAAGCTCAGCTTGTGGAATTAGGGAGTGCATTTGACCCAAATATCCCTTTATATTATTTATTTCAGGACATGGCTGATTAAAGGTCACAGATAATCAGGTAGATAGCCCTGTCTTTCCATTGCTCATCCCTCTTCCTCCAGGCTTCATCTGGTGCTTTACTGTTTCCATATGCAAGTACTTACCTAAAAGTTAGTTGTATAATTTAAAAGTTTCATGTGGAGCACAGTAAGCTCTTAAGGGGAGAGGTGTTATATCAATTCAATAATGAGTAAATATTTGATGATTCACATGTAGTTTGTCAGCAGTGTTCCTGTCAGCAGGAATAAAATAAACAGGCTCACAAAACAACCCACCCACAGGGATCACAACCAGTCACATTATAAATATGTAGGACTCGAGTCAGCAATGATTACATCATCCTCTATCACATCCTTAGCTCCATGCCTTCCTGTTCCTTTTTATTAAATCAGCTCCTTTGAGAAAGAGGCACATACCCTTTGAGTACCAGTGTGTGCACTCTATATTCTGTCTGTTTCCAGCACAATCACTGAACAGCAATTCCCACTAGTGGGAAGAGCATCCATCTTCTCTTCTTTCTGACGGAAGATGAGTTTTATTATGCTTCCTGTTTCCACTGAAAGGCAGGACTACAATTGAGATGCTTTGTGCCTCCAAATCCTGTGCCTTTCTCCCTCCCTGTTGGCACATTAAATTTCCCAAGCTGGAAAAAAAACATGTAAGTTACAGTTGAATTTCTATTAACACAAGAAATTGTCCTCTACCTTCAGGGTTTGGGGGTACATATGTGGAAAGACAAGCATATCCACTGTGTAAAAGCATCTAAATGTTCACATGTAGAAAAGTGTATAGGATTATTTCTGTATTCATCTGTGCCAGAATCGGGTTACTCTAACAAAAAAACAAACGAAACAAAAAAGAGTCTCAAAACATGTCATTTTATTAAGGAACTAAAAGGTTCCTAAAGAGGGAGGAGGGAGATCCATATTACTGATGATTATGGGGGATGAGCAGCTGAGACACATTGTAGGCACATAGGAGGCAAAGGGCAGTGTGGTCGAGTACAGAGGCTGAATGCCTAACACATGTAGGAGTTGATGAAAAATGACAGTAAACCGGTAAAAAGTCACGAAATATGAACATTCCCTAATGGAGTCAACCGTGAATCAGGAACTAATCTGGCATAGAGAAACCTCCGTGATTCTAAAGAATTAGGCAAAGTGAGATTTCAAAACTTCTGATGGGTAATCAATGGCCAGGATACTTACAAGACCCAAAAACAGGACAAAGAAAATGAAAATCCAGATATGAGGAGCTTTAAAATGGGGGTAACACTTGAAATTATCAAAGGAACTTTTATGCCCTTCACTCAAAAGCTAAACCAAATTCTTAGGCATGATTAATGGGAGTGGTTTAGGTAGAAACTATAAATTGAATCATTAAAACAAAGCAAATAAACAAACAAAACAGCCCTCACAGTTACCCAGTGCTGCTTATCTGTCAATCACAGTTCTAACTGCTGTACATTTGTACTGTGTCTATTGAACAAGCTTGACTGCTGGGATTTAATCAAACTGCAACTTCATTTTTTATTCCCTCTCTCTATGAAATGAACTCAATTGGGAATTTTCTTCCTGGCCTCTGGAAGAAAACTTGGGGAGGCCCTCTGAATTTTCTGTCCCTCGCAGTAGAAAACCCTGCCATCTCTTTACATTATAAACACATCTTCAGTTTAGTAAATTTAAAAAATTCCCCCTTCCATGTAATAATCAAATTTCCCATCTTGAGAGGGGAGAGAGATGGTACAAAAAGGTAAGGAAGGCAGAAAGTTCTTACAAGAACATAGGTCTCATAAAATAATGCCCTGCCTATTAGGTTCCCACACTTGGGTTCCCATTCTCCCATAGGGCTACTAGTGGCTACTACTTCAAAGTTCCCCCAGCTCCAGAAAAATGGATTCTGAGATTACTTTCTCTCTCCTTAGCTCCTAGAAATTGCATGGTCCATGTTCCGCTTCTCACATGTTAGGGCCTCTTTGGACACATCTCTCAAAACACATCTAGTCCAGTCTAGCCACTGTGGCTCAGTTGCTCAGTTGGTTGGGTATCATCCCATGCACAGGGAGGTTTCCAGTTCAATTCCCTGTCAAGGGCACATGTGGGCTCAATCCCGGGTGGGGGGAGAGATGGGGGTGTGCAGGAAGCAGCCGATGGATATTATGCTCTCATCTCTCTCTCTCTCTCTCTCTCTCTCTCTCTCTCTCTCTCTCTCTCTCTTTCTTTCTCTTCCTCTCTTTTTCTTAAAATCAATAAATTATTCTTAAACACGCACACACACACACACACACACACACATCTAGTCCATGTCTAGTCCACAAAAAACATTCATGCAGAAAACAAGTGTTAGAAGCACAGGGTGCAGGGCAAAGTCAAGGAGCTAAGTTTGACCTAACTCTGTCAGCCAAGTTCACCAGATTACTAGGATAGGAATAAGATGTCAGTTTAGCACAGCCAATGTGGTTCAGTGGTTGAGTGTTGACCCATGAAACCAAGAGGTCAGAGTTAGATTCACAGTCAACGAACATGCCAGAGTCACAGGCTCTATCCCCAGTAGGAGGTGTGTGGGAGGCAGCCGATCTATTTCTCTCTCTCCCTTCCTCCCTGAAATCAATAAAAACATATTTGAAAAAAAAAAAACTTTACAAAAGATAACAGTCTAATGTATCACTCAAGTGAGATGACATATATTAAGCTTTCTTAATCTCATGATTGAAGCTCTCTCCCTGACCTGAAGCATCTACACTCTTACACCTTGGCATAGTGGTAAAGGGAAGATAAAGAGCATTAGCTGCTCTCTTGAAGAAAATTCTACTCACAAATATCTCAATCTTCAATAATCTTTACTCTTTTATACATATGATATGTCATCATCTGCTTTGCTTTGACATTTCTATAGAATGATTTATTTACAAAATCACTTTAGCATCTCTTTTATCTTGTGGTGCTTAAGTTGAGATTGCCAATGTGATATCTTATTATTACTTAACTAGAGGCCCGGTGCACGAAATTCGTGCATGGGTAGGGTCCCTAGGCCTAGCCAGTGATCAGGGCTGATTGGGGCTTTCCCACTGCTGCCCAGGGCCTTCCTTTGTTCCCCACCACCCTCTGGTGGTCAGCGCACATCATAGCAAGTGATAGAACTGGTCTCCCGATCAAACTCCCACTGGGACACTTTGCATATTAGCCTTTTATATATATAGATTTGGTCTTCATACAAACTCTGTCCTGTGGGTACTTTCATCTCCCTACCGAAAGATCAGGAAACTAAGTTTGAGTAACTTGTCCAGGTCATGAGGTTAGTAAGTAGTAGGGCTGCAATTCAAACTCAAGCAGTCTGTCTCCAAAGCCTGTGCTCCTTTACACCATGCCATGTTGCCTCCCAAATATTCAGCTGAAACACAAAATTCGGACATGAAAGTATCAGAGTCCTCCTTGATGTCATTTTTGAAAGCTATACTACATCACTGTTACTTTTGGCCAAGGAATTGATTGTGATCCAGAAGGCAGGCCCATGGCTACCTCTGTTAGCTAATACAGAAGTGGATTCTGGCCTGCTAAACTTGGGCTTAGTTACATGAAAGGTTCTAACTGCTCCATAGCCTTGACTTTTTTTCTTACACTTCTGAAACTATTAATTTATTATTTATTATTTTTCTCTGCTTTTTCTAAGTAAAATTATTTACTTGACTTTTGACCATAGCATTTCTCTGTTTAGATTCCTCTTGGTTAAACTTTTACTAATAGGCAACAAATAACCTACTGATCCTGTAAGAACCAACAGAGAATCATATGTAATCAGCTCTAGAAAATAAAAGTGGGTTAATAATCAGCCAGATCTTGACTGGTTAGGATTATTAAATTTTCTGATTATGAAGATTAATAGAAGCTAAAAATTAGTTTTAAATGGAAAAATCATGTTCTTTAAGAATGTGTATTTGGGTTTAAATGAGTGAATCACACAAGAAAATGAATTGGAATCAGGGTTGTAGGGGAAGAATAAACTTTCCTCTACCCATCAATGTTCCTTAGTCTGGTCTAATAATTAAGTCTATGTATGACAGATTAACAGGAGAAAATAACCAAAATAATAATATGTATGTATGGAAACTTCACATAAGAAGATGTGTTTAGTAATTAGTAGTATGACATGCCATATCCTATATAATAATCCTATATAATAAAAGGGTAATATTCAAATCAACCCTAACAGCAGAACGACTGGGAATGACTGGTCACTATGACACACACTGACCACCAGGGGGCAGACGCTCAATGCAGTTGCTGCCCCCTGGTGGTCAGTGCACTCCCACAGGGGGAGCTCTGCTCAGCCACAAGCCAGGCTGATGGCTGCCAGCACAGAGGTGGTGGCGGGAGCCTTTCCTGCCTCCTCAGCAGCCCTAAGGATGTCCAACTGCAGCTTAGGCCTGCCCCCCGCTGGCAAGTGGACATCCCCCAAGGGCTCCTGGGCTGCCAGAGGGATGTCTGACTGCCAGCTTAGGCTGCATCCCCTGGGGAGCAGGCCTAAGCCAGCAAGTGGACATCCCCCAAGGGGTCCCAGACTGCGAGAGGGCACAGGCCGGGTCAAGGGACCCCCCCCCCCCCAATGCACAAATTTCTGTGCATCAGGCCTCTAGTAGATAGATAAAAAAGATTATCCCTGTAAATCCCTTATTATGGGCAAGGACCCTAATTTAAATTCTTCTAGGTAGTTAAGAGGGGCAGAAATTTCTATTGAACTTGCATGGTCTTGATTGCCTTTAGCTCAAAAATAATCCACATACCACAAAAGCATATCTTGCAGTGACTTGTTCTGAGCCCCCCACATAGAGCATTGGTCAGGTAGCTCAGTTGGTTAGAGCATTGTCCTGACACACCAAGGTTGTAGATTCACTCCCTGGTCAGGACACATACAAGAATCAACTAATGAATGCATACATACAATGCATAAACAGAATGCATAAATAGAATGCAAAATTATTTTGTGCATTCTAGTCCCAAACCATTAACATTATAAAATAACCAAAATTAATTTAGGGCATTTAAAAATTATGCAGGTAATAGTGATTTTATTTATATCTCACAAAATACTTCAAATATCTTATGAATGATAAATCAATCATATTTTGTGTTGTGATAAATATATTTTATTACACTCTAATTGACTATTGCTAAATGTATGATTATTATAATAATTTGCTCTTGGTCTGAATGCCCATAATAAAATCATACAGGGTTTGTAGTTTGTTTTGTTTTTTAAATGTACATAGTATGGTTTCGTAAGCTGAAAAGAGAGAAAAATAATGTGTGTATGATGAGAGAAGTGGGTAGAGAAGGAAATAGGGAAGGAAGGAGAGAAAGAGAGAGAGGGGAAAAGAAGGGAAAGGAGGAAAAAAATCTTAGCCATGTTTTGGATTTAGTATATTTGTGATCAAGGTGGCCTTAACATCCCCTTCAGCTTGGCTGAACTTTAGACAGGCTTCTTCCTTATTATGGACTCCTGATCCCCCTTTCTTAGTACATTTACTTCATAAAATTTGCAATTATAGATTCTTCCTCTGCCTCTTTGATATGTAAATATTCTACAACCTGGAAATGTCTTTCTCAAGGACCTGGCAGTCATCTCTTTGAAATATAATTATGGAAGATGATAGGACCCGCCCCCCCCCCCCCCCTCAGTCTCCGTAGGCCAGTAGCAATCTAACTTCAATAAGTGACAATTAGCAAATATAGATGGCTTAATCTCACTCACCAACCTTCCCCCACCTTTAAAAAGCCTCCCATGTTTTGATTCAGAGGAACTGAGTTTACTCTCTCTCCTATATTGCAATAGTCTTGAATAAAGTCCCCCTTGCCAATTTAACTGATCTGATACAATTTTTCTTTTACATTTGCCATTACTCTAACGTTGCTTAGCATATCTTTAATGAAGACGCTAACAAGTGAGTGTCAGGACCCATTTATCCACCCTGCAGCTATGGTTCCTTAGATCCTTGAATAAATTACGAAAGAAGTAGTTCAATTGGCTCAAAGAATGTGACATGGTATCCATTAAAGGTAAGCCTGACCTTGAAAGGGAAAATGTCAGGGCTAATTGAGAGCCCCATTTAAAATTAAAACATTCTATACAATAACTTCTTAAACTTGCTGAGTTTCTCTCCATCTCCACAGCCTTCTTTCCCCTGAATAAACAGAACAAAAGAGATAGGAGTAGATATTTCTTGCTTCGTCTCTTGAAATTTTCTTCTCTTAAGTATTTCAGGGTTGTGATACTACCCTTTCCTTTCAGGAATCAACTTCAGCTTTTGCTTTGGAAGAAACCAGATCACCTATATTTTTCCTGAAAGAGGGAGGTACTCATCAGAGAGTCATAAAAATGCTATAGACAATAAATTACTTGGAACAACAGGAAAGCCATCATGCAAATGTAAGTCATTTAGAGTTCATCCCACCCAAAGGAAATGATGTAAATGTCTACTTTTTACACCAAGAAAGGTTGGAAAATTATTTCCGGATTCTTGCTCAGTTCATTCTGTAACTGCACAGGAGCATCATTCCTTTGATATGACCTTTCCCTTGATTCAAACTAGTCTTATCCAGTTTAATAGCGTCATGGCTCCCTTGCCTTTCTTCAACCAGACCCTTCCACCTTGCTCACACTGCACATCCAAAGCCACAGGTGTATTGATCAAGAGAACAGTTTCCGTCAAACTGAAGATAACATCTTGACCTTGGTTGTGTTTCAGCCCCAAACCTATGAAAGCATAATGATCCTACCAACCACACCCTCACTAAACTAGATAGAACGATGCCATGGCTGACATCAGGACCTGACACAATGATCAAATACTCTCTACCTGGCCCCAGCCAATCAGTAGAGGCCAAGACTCCAACTCTATTAGTCACCTTGATTAAGGATTTTTCCCATATACAGTCTATCCCCTAGAGCCATCAGGTCTAGACTCTGGCTCACCTGGGTTGGAGCCATTTCATGAAATAAACCTTTATTTTCTTTGCTGCAAACTCCTGTCTGCATTTTATTGGGCTTTGATGCACCCAGGCAATTGAGTCCCCTTTAGTTTCACACCTATACTAATTCTGCTTGAATACTGCACTCTTTTAAAGACCAAAACTATATCTTGGCAAAGGCATATAGTAGGTGCTTAATAAAATGTCCATTAATTCAATTTAAATGAATTGTCATGTTTATTCAAGCTAGACTTGTGGGGCTGATTAGTGCCTTTTAGGATTTTGACATAGATTTGTTTTGTGTTTGGCCGAGTATTTAACACAGACAACTACATGTTTTCTCCAAGCTGATGATTTCATAGCAGTAATCACAGAGGTACAGAAAATCCTTTTACTTGACCGGACATTAATGATCACCACATGGAAAATAAGATGGACTACTGGCTTTAACCGGCCATCCAAGGGCATAATCAGACTCCCATTCTTCTATTGCTGCATGTTTCAAATTATAACAGGCAGTAGTGGGAAAGCAAGCTCTTCATTTATGTGTAAATGACCTTCAAAATGCTGTTTCACGTGCTACAGTGAGTTCTTTTGGCTCAAGTTATCCTCTTAAGCTCTAACAAACACTGTAATGTATTTTCTATAACTGGATCCCAGTAATGATAGCCTTGGAATATATTTTAATAGGACAGTTTTCTGTATATACTCTGTCTGAAAAGTACAACTAAAAGTCTGTTTGGAGGGAGGTAAAAAGTTCTCTGGCTTGGATTACCGTTAGAACCTATAAATCCATATTCTATTGACCATGACTCTTATTTGGAATGCCTGTACCTTCCTTCCACTTGTTAATATGTTAACTTGATCCTATCAGTGTTAATATTAATAAAAGGTCAGCAATCTTAGTTAAAATTCAATCCAAGATTAGCAATTAACATTTGCCCCTTAAAATTGAAGGCAGAGAACTTTAGAAGTTATTCTTTTCCTAACTAAAATTAAGGAGGTTTAAAAAGACCTAACTGAGGAATGCAGACAAGGTGGATTTCATAGATGGCATTTGCAACACATATTTCTATTGAAAACAGAACCTCCTAAGGTCCCTATATTTGCACAATTTTCCTAGTAGCAAAGAGAAGTTGATATAGCAAGAATAATGAAATGCAGAAGAGAAATTGGTAACTTTTAAGACCACATTTGAGCAATTTCAGATGGAACACGGGAAGATTAAAGAGTTATTATTGAGATGAAAGTAATCAGTCTGATATCAACAAGTATAGAATAAAGAGTCCTAGAGAACCAGTGTTGAGGAAATGGAGTTAAAAGCAAAATCTTCTCCTAATCCAGAAATCCTCTCCACAGAGGTAGCAGAAAAACCCCTAACTTCCACTGTGGCTGTATAGGGGATGGGACTTCTAAGTAATTAAGGTTAAATATGGTCATAAGGGTTGGGCGCTGACCTGATAGGATTTATGACCTTATAAAAGAGACACCAGAGAGCGCTCCACTTTCCCTCACCAAGGAAAGGCCATGTGAGGACGCAGTGAGAAGGCATGCTCATGAGCAAGCCAAGGGGAAAACTCTCACCAAAAACTAACCAGGCTGGCCCGGCCGGAGTGGCTCAGTTGGTTTCGTGTCATCCTGTGCCCCAAAAGGTTGCTGGTTTGATCCCCTGGTCAGAGCAGGTACAAAAGGCAACCTATTGCTGTTTTCCCCCCTCCTCCCTCTCCCTCTCACCATGTCCTTGGGTAAGGATTAAAAACAAACAAATGACTACCCAGGCTTGCACCCTGACCTCTGACTTCCAGCTTCCAAAACTGTGAGAATATAGATTTCTGTTTCTGAAGCCATCCAGTCTGTGGGGTTTTGTTATGACAGCCGAGCTAACTGAATGCTCTCTCCAAATGTCTGTACTTTTAAGAAACACATAATGAAATAGGACAATAAACTAAAAAATGAGATCTATTATCCTTCTGCTTAACCTGAGGTTGTTGATGATGGTAAGTTTCCTAGTGGAAGTTTTCTGATAACAATGTTTAAAATATTAATATTAAAATATCCATTATATTTTGAATTTTATTTTAATAGAATATATATATTTCATTATATATTAAATACATTACTATGAAGTGTATCTATGAAATAGAATCCAAAGCTGGCATGAAACTTTAACAAACATAAAACTATAAATGACTTCAGGTTATTGTATGAGGCTAATATGTGTTTATGTCTTTAGTCTCAAGTGAGACTATATATTTATATTTTGTTTTAGTTGGAGAACAAATTTGAGGAAATTGCCACATTGATTTATCCTTACAGTCTTTTTAGTTTGATACATATAGAGTAAACTTTAAATCAGCAATTTATTATATTTTATATGATTTATCTCATAGTCTAGCCTCCTGATCTTTGTCTAATCTTTGTAAAGGTAGGTTAAAGACAGACATTTCTGTAATTCTTAGAGATACATAATTAAACTTGATGGACCCAGCTGACAAATCTAATCACCATACGTGTGCACAGGCTAAGTACAGAAACTGCTTAAGGAGAGAGAAGGCTGTCAGTAAGGTGCCTGCCCAAGGGGCGCTTATTCCTGACTTTGCCACTCCATAGAGCTGTGACTCTCAGTCCCCGGGGTTGCACCGCTTGGAGAGTTTAAAAAAATACTGACACGTGGAAATAACATTGTGTCAATTAAACCAGAGTCTCTGAGGAGGGGCTCCAGTCCTAAGGCTTCTTAAAAGCTTCAAGATAATTCTAAAGTGCAGTCAGGGTGAGATCCTCTGCCTTAGAGGGACTTCATTAAACTCCTATAAATGTGTTAATACCTTTTATATGTATTCCTCTTTGAAAAAAAAATGTCCCATTTCTCTGTGAAGCTCTGGAACTATATGATAGTAAGTTGTGTTAGCCTCCACAGCCAAGGGCCTGGGATGACACAGAATTCAGAGGCATAGCATTTTAACACTTGGCTAATTTAGTAACACATACAAGTGAATCTCCAAATCAACAGAGATAAACAAATATATGTTCCAGCTCCGATCATTCCACAGAGCATAAAATTCATACATTGATATTCTCAAGGAGACACCAATCTAATAGGAACTGAAATGATGAATCTGATGCTAGAAAAGAGGATAGACATTGTTTTAAATAAAATGGATTATAATAACACATAGAAACATCCCAACATTCAAAGAGACTTAATTTCAATTAACTAGGGAAATATAAGGGAACGGCTCAGAAACAAGGTGGATGTAATGTTTTGACTAATAACCTGGAAACATAACACACTTCATGAGGGCCATATTTTACAGTAAGCATTGCCAGTCTAACGCGGGCTGAGGTCACAATGACCATAAACCAGTGTTCACAAGCCTTACGTCCATGAGAATCATCTGGAACTCTTGTTAAAAAGCAGATTGTAATAAAGTCCCCAGGTGAGGCCTGAGAGTCTGCATTTCTAACAAGGTCCCAGGGGATGCGGAAGCTACAGTTCAAGAAATACACTTTGCCCAGCCAGTGTGACTCAGTGATTGAGCCTCAACCTATGAACCAGGAGGTCACAGTGTGATTCCCGGTCAGGGCCCATGCCTGGGTTGGGGGCTCCATCCCCAGTGTGGGGCGTGCAGGAGGTAGCACTGAATGATTCTCTCTCATCATTGATGTTTGTATCTCTCTCTTCCTCTCTTAAGTCAATAAAAATATTTTATTTTAAAAAGAAATACACTTTGAGTACAAGGCAAACTATTTCTCTTTAAAGCTCTCGCTGATGAAGTTATCCAGATAACAACAGTCAAATTTAAAATTCAGTGTGTGATGTGAATTTGGCTCTTCCAAAGCATGGAACATTTGATACCTTTTACAGCCTGTGTAATGCCAGGTGTCTCCACACCACACTGAGGGTCCAAACGTCTAACTGCTGGAAAAAGAGAGGTTAAAAAAAAAAAAAGACCCAACCTGAAATTAATTTTTGACAGAAATGTCAGCACCATCCCAGATAAAGTTCTGGATGAAAATAGGAAAATATGGAATTATCTTTTCTTAAACATGAAAGACAGAAATCACTTGCCATTGATAGTGACGTGGGCCAAGGGCATGCTGGAGCCATTCCCTTCCACTGAGGAGAGTGGACTGTTCGTATCTCTTTCCAACTCCTGCTCTGTGTAGAGTGATGTCAACTTGTCAACTTGGTAGCCTAAAGGCATCAGCCAATGCTTAGAATCAGGGCTTTCTTCCTGCCCCTACTCCTCCAAGTGGGTTTACCAGCATATCATGGCACATGACTTCTGAATTACCACATAATCCTGGAAGAAAAGAAATAGGAACCTACTGTAAAACACAATGAGAAATGCATTAGTCCTGGGGATCGTCATGATTTAGAAAGCACAGGAAGCTTAAGCAGACTGTCTTCTTATCTGAACAGTGAAAATAAATATTGGAGAACAAACCACAGTATGGAACAAGGGGAAGAACACAAAAGTAACACGTGGATCAAAGTCTGAACGGTATTAATTAAATGGGATAATGTTAAACAATGTGTTTTAATGGTTTCTTTTCACCAGTGGCTTCCATGCAATTGATCTTAGGACTCCTTGATATTCTTAAAAATTACTGAATACACCAAACAGCATTTATTAATGTAATTGCATCAATTGATGGTTATGGTATTTGAAATTAAAAGATATTTTTAACTTTTTATTTAAGCAATGTAAAAATATCAGTAATAAATCCATGGCATGTTCACATTCAAACATATTATTTACAAACAATAACTATATATTCCAAAACAAACAAATGCAACAAAAAGAATTGCATTGTCATTGCAAATCTAATGTCTTCCTTAATAGAGATGGCTGAATCCTCCCATTTGCTTTTGCATTCATTCCATTGCTGTATATTGTTTTAGTTGTAGTATATGAAGAAAAATTGACGATGCACAGATAAGTATTTGGAAGAAGAATTGCATAAACTTTTCCATGATAGAAGATATTTTTCTTTTATTATTCACCAAAACATGGCATGCTATAATTTCAGATCCAATTTTGTAACTATCCTTTAGGAAATCATATCAATGATCTCTTTGTACTGTTAAATTTAAATATTTGGTCTATCTTTTACTCATTGCATTGGTCATTTGAAAAGTATTGTTTCACTGACTTATGCAGAACTTCCAAATATTGACGTTTCAATATGCAATATCAAAAGATCACATTCATTCATATCACTCCTGACTTCATCAGAAAACTCAGTAGGAATTGGAAAGCAAGCTCATGGTGACAAATGCAAGTTTTTAAAAAATTCTAATTAATTTTCACCTTTAAGCTCAAATACATTCACTAGAAAACATATTGTGAGTTATTTTCCTTGAAGTAATTAATAGTCTCCTTCATCCATTTTTTAGAAAGTGTCAGCCCTAACAATATCATAGTTTGTCTGTTTGTGGTGTGTTGTCGTTGTTGTTTTGAGGAAAAGATAAACTTTGATTAAAAAAGAAGCTAGTTCCGCTCATAACACAGTGCTTTTCCTCAAGACAAACCATCAACTTTGGAGAGCAGCTGCAGTGCTATAGGAGACCCTGCCTCGGTTTTATCTTACAAAATATTAAGAAGACATGTCCTCAAGGGTTACTATTTATAAAATTAATAGTATTATTGCTTTATCAAGTCTATCCCTAAATGAAACTGCTTTATTTTACTTTATTTTTCCTGCAATACATGGTAGTGAAAAATACAATGACTACTAGCACAGTTTTGCTTTGGTTCATGCTGAAGGACCAGCAGTTTTCTCCACTATCATTTTGCAGCCTCAGTGCAAGTGTCAGCACAGTAGAATAGGGCACATAACATCTTCATATTATTGTGAAAATCTTTAGACTTCACATGCCCCTGAAATATTCCCAGGAGGCACAAGAATCCACTGCTGCTGTACAGTATTGCATCAGCTCAGGATTGTGTGTTGTATTTTAGTATGATCATAATACTATTTCATTGTATTTGCTTATACTTTTGTTATAGGACTTTGTAGCTTCCAAAGGATCTTCATGCATATTATCTTGCTTTAATTACAATGTGATAATATAAAGCTCCCAGTCAATTCTCATAAATAATACTAATACTTCAAAAAAACTGAAATAAAATGTCTAGAAGTACAGAGAGAACATAGATGACGTAGCTCTCTGCTATGTCAGGAAGACAGACTCTAAGATAGCAATTGTTGTTTCTTGAATTATCTTCAGTAAGTGCAAGAAGACACATTTTTGGAAGCTTCCAGGCCTTTCCCCTTTTATTTAATAAAACACTTCTTGCTGCAGCCTCAACCCATATATCATGTTCTGTCCTTACCAGCTAACAGAATAATTACTATTTAATTGTATAACATACCTATATATACCTGAGAGTTAAGCTTTCCTCCAGTATTGTTTTTTCTTCCCATTAAAGTCAACTCTCCTAAACTCTACTCAATTTTTCAACTCTGTGAGCCTTGCAAATTTCCTGTGAAATCTGTGGTGAATGCATACATATGTTCCCCTTCTTAATCTGTATATTCTAAGTTTCCAGTTAGAACTTCTCTTTGGAATCAATGAAATTCCATGAAAATGTTCAGCACTTTGGTGGGAGGTTCAAAAATAAATGCATAATATTGTACTGTGGAAATTTTTGAGTCCTTAGTAGCATAAAATTAAGAGAAAATAATATCTTTGATTTTTTTAGTTATTTTATTGTGTGTATGTGTGTGTCTATACCCATAGATAATTAAATGTTTATATACTGTATAAATTAATGCAACACCCATGTGTATGAATGGTAGTGTGAGTTGCCTGCTGGAATTCCCATGCACTTTTATGTGACAAACAGCTAGTTAGCTAAGCTTAACTTTGTATGTTTCTTACTTTTTTCCAAGTAAAATTTTTTTGCTCATGGTTACTTGAAATTTCTTAAGTCCTTATATACCTATACTCATTTGATTTAGGAGGATGTGGCATTTATTATTTTCTTCTACTTTATTATGAGGGATTCAAATTTTATTCAAAATCTAGCCTCCTGTGCAGCTAGATACAGGGGTAGGGAACGTTTCTTCTGCCAAGGGCCATTTGGATACTTATAACATCATTCACAGGCCATACAAAGTTATCAACTTAAAAATTAGCCTGCTATATTTGCTCAAACATTTCATTAATTCACCCCTAATGCCTTGGCAGAGCCAGATCAAATGATTTTGAGGTCCTTATATGGCCAGATGTTCCCTATCCCTGATAGCCATATGACATAAATATGGTCTATGGACATTAAGATGTGAGTCAAAGTCTCCTGAGGATTTCTGGAACATTTTGGATTGCTGATATAACCTTGCCTCTTTTTCATTGTCTCTTTCTCCCTCCTCCTGCCTAATTTATAGATGTTTTAACTGAAGGTTTAGCAATTACCTTGTAAGCTGAAGGAAAACCAAAGGAACAACATAGCTGTGGCCTCAACATTCTTGGGTTGTTCTATGGGCTCTGGCTTATCCTTTCAGTTCTTATGTGATTCAAACATTACACCATTTTTTTGTGTGTGTGTATGTGTGACATGCTGCCAGATATATTCCCTAAAGGACATAGAAGGTAAGTATTATTAATTTATTTATACAGATAAGGAAATTGAGGCCAATTTGTTTTACAGCTATATAACTAGTTTACGTCAAATCTCAAATAGGAGAAAAATTTTTAAAAGGGTAAATCAGACCAGTATACTTAAAATGCACAAAAAGCTCATCTAATACATATGTGAGGTAAGATATTGGTCAACCTTAAATCTGATCTGTTTATGAAATAAAACTCTAATTTCTACAATTTTCCTGCTTTCCTTTCATTTGCTTTTTTAAAAAGGTAGAATTACAAGCCAGAGATTCCTAACATGTATAGTAAATGAAGAATAGTTAGTTGGTCATAAATGGGCCCTAAAATGACAGGTCATATATGAGCACATTAATATTTCTGACTACTCTTCTCTTAGACCAGTGGTTCTCAACCTTCTGGCCCTTTAAATACAGTTTCTCATGTTGTGACCCAACCATAAAATTATTTTCGTTGCTACTTCATAACTGTAATGTTGCTACTGTTATGAATCGTAATGTAAATATCTGATATGCAGGATGGTCTTAGGCGACCCCTGTGAAAGGGTCGTTCGACGGCCAAAGGGGTCGCAACGCACACGTTGAGAACCACTGTCTTAGACCATTTAGCCTTCCTCAAACTCACCATAAATTTTAATGCTGCTGAGAATTTTCTTAGCAGGTTTTCTTATGTTCAAAAGCCCATTATTCATTATCATGACTTAGCTTAAGTATCACTTTATTGGGGGGAACCCCTAGTTTTTACACTTCTTTTATAGGAGCTATATTCATAAGTTTATTTTATTTATTAGTTGTGAAGGTATTAACCTTGGACTTCTTAGATGTTCAATTAGACTCTTTATCAATAACACATACTTAACACCTAGAATATGTTTGAATGTTTATTATGTTTTCATGAAAAAAAAAAAGAACAGAATCAAGGACTAAAAATAATATTGCTTTCACAGTCTTACATTTGTTAATCAGTGTTTCTAAATTGTAGGTCATGAAATCAGTTTAGTGGGTCATGATTAGCACTTTACAAAATGAAATAGAAATCAACTTAAAAGACTAAAATAGAATAGAAACATCAGAGTACATCCGATAGTAATATTTTGTCAATGACTATGTTCATTAATTTACCCATTCAACAAATATTTATTGAACACCTACTATGTTCTGATATGGGCTTATGTGTGCATGTATATACTGGGTTATGTAAAATGTACTTTATTCACATTTATTTCAAATAACTGAGATTCCCTCTCTGACAACCAACCCCTTATGGTTATACTAGAGGCCCGGTGCACAAAATTCGTGCACGGGGGGTGGCTCTCAGCCCAGTCTGCATCCTTCCCAATTCGGGACTCCTCGGGGGATGCCCGGCTGCCTCTTGCAGTCTGGGACTGCTGGCTCCTAACTGCTCATCTGCCTGCCTGTCTGATCGCCCCTAACCACCTCTGCCTGCCTAATCGTCCCTAACCACCTCTGCCTGCCTGCCTAATCACCCCTAATTGCTCTACTACTGGCCTGATTGCCCCTAACTGCTCCCCTGCTGGCCTGATTGCCCCTAACCGCCTCTGCCTCACCCCACACCCGGGGCCCAGGATTCCCTCCTCTGGGCAGTCACAAGCACCCAGAACCCAGGCTTCCCTCCCTCTGGCCAGCTGCAGGAACCCAGGACCTGGGCCGGCTTTGCCCAGGCTGGCCACAGCCACAGGGGATCGTGGATGGGTGACTTCACCCGGGCCGCAGCCACAGGCACCTAGGACCACAGGGCAGGCAGCTTGTCCCTCTCCCGGGCCGCAGCCTGGCGAGTCCCCATTCTTCTCTCGCGAGCTCATTTGTGCCTGGCTGGTCCCCATTCCTGCCTCACGAGCTCATTTGTGCCTGGCTGGTCCCCATTCCTCTCTCCCCAGTATTGAGTGTCTGAGCCATTACGGCGTGACAGCGTGATGGCATGGGGGCATGATGACCATTTGCATATTAGCTCTTTATTATATAGGATTACCTATCCCTGTGGCCGGCAAACTGCGGCTCACAAGCCACGTGCGGCTCTTTGGCCCCTTGAGTGTGGCTCTTCCTAAGCCTTCGGAGCACCCTAATTAAGTTAATAACAATGTACCTACCTATATAGTTTAAGTTTAAAAAATTTGGCTCTCAAAAAAAATTTCAATCGTTGTACTGTTGATATTTGGCTCTGTTGACTAATGAGTTTGCCGACCACTGTCCTATCCCATAAATATTGGGTTTGGCCTTATGACTTGATTTGGTCAATTAAATATGAGGGCAAAGGATGTGTGATTTTCCAAGCAGAAAATTTAAAAACACCTCTGATCTTTTCCCTCTGCTATAAGTTTAATATCCTAATAAAACCTTACCATTGCCCTGTGTTTCTGAGTAAAAATGGCATAAAGCAAACCTGTAATCAACTCCCAATGGACATATAGGAGCAAGAAACAAAGCTTAAAAAAACAAAAAAGAAAAAAAAAACTTGAGAGTCATTTGCTACCACAAACTCACTTCACCTAAACATTCTCTGCTTAACAGACACTGAAAAGGAACTCCTTGATTTAATGAGAAACAGTATGAGTGTGAGTGTATGGAGGAAAAGGTAGGAATCTTATTCCCAGGGCATGAGACAACGGGTTCCAGGCAAAGAGAACCCAATTACAGAGAATAAGGCATATATAAATACAAATGTATGAGGGTGTGACAAATAGTCAGAAGGGAATTGTCATCATCAATGTTAATTATGAATATGTGCAAATAAAGTGAAAAGATAAAATTCTAAAATTGGCATCTGTTTCCATATAAAAATTCAAAATAAAGTTATTTATGTGAATATCTTACCATCTTTGACTACTTATCTCTCAGTACAATTATGTATATCAATAGAAATATGTCACCATAACTTTGTTGTTTTATTTGATTACTAAAATTAACACTGAACACATGTTTTCATAGTTTCTGGCTTGCACTGTCTGTTCTTATTTATGGTTACAGCATAACAAAAAATTATACGGAATAATTAACTGTCAAACCTGAATCCTCTCAATACACAAAAGCTTATATTTCTTTTCCTTAGAAACTACTAATATATGTTTACTTAAAAGGTTTACTGGGCAAATTTTTTCAACCTTACAGTCTCCAAATTTGGCCTGATATAAAAATTCAGTTAATAAAACTTAAATCAGCCTCATTTCCGTTCTCTTTTTAAACACAAGTATGTATTAGAAATCTGGCACAGGCTTCTGTCAAAATGAACTATTGAACTTGGGGCAGTAAAAATCCCTCCCCCAGCAAGAGATTTAAATCATTTTCAAAGTTAATTTCCTGCTCCCAGATGGAGAACAAATCTAATCGGGTTTACTTCATTCTTCGGATGAACAGGAAAATGCCACTTGCATACGCAAAAAGGGAAAAGAAAATCTCAGGGTATGCAGTGTTTAATCCACATCACAGCAAACAAAGAAGGTGATTCTGAAATTGAAATTGAGTATATTGGGTCATTTTTAATCTAAAAGCAGATCTGAATTTAATCTAGACAAATCTCCAAGCTTGCTTCCAACCTCGTTCTATTCAGAGACTGTGCCAGTTTATACCAGAAATACATACATATTAACTTAATAATCATTTTCCTTTAAGGAGACGAAAAACATTTGCTAGACCCCAAAGGGAATCTGAGTAAAGTTCCCAAGCCTCATCTGTGAAATGAGATCAGAGCCTTCCAAAGCCCTATATACAAAGGGAAATTTTGTTCTTTATTGACTAAGATTTAAAAATAAGATGGGATGAGTTAACATTTGAATCACAGAATAATAGGACTATCGGAAGGATAAAATAAATATTCTTGTTCTTCATTTAAGAGCTGCTGGATTCTATTTAAAGGTTTGTTGCTATGTACCTGTTAGAAAAAGATTCCCATCTGCTGTCAGTCAGATGTTGGTTACCTGCATCTCTCAATTGTGTTTTTCTTGGTAACAAAAGCATCCTCAGCAAAGAAGCAGGCATATCATTAGATCTTCTTGAAGCAGGTTAACAGTGGCTGGGATGCTCTCAATTTACCCTACCACATATGGCTTTGCACAGCTTCCGGTGAAAAGCAAAGCAGTAGGTTGCAATCTAAAATGGTAGACACTTTCCTAAATAACCTATTTAATGCTGTCTCTGAAGGACAAGTTACCCCTGAAGTCAACAACACAAACATATATTTTCTGAAAGGATTCCAATGGACTCGATAATATTAAAGTTCATCTTTTCTTATGAATATAAAGCGGGAAAACAATTACGCTTTAAACTGATGGTAAAGGAAAGACCTTTGGCATTTAAAGGAAGATTCCATTCACCCTTAGTTTTAAATGTCAGTTCAAGTTGTGGGATTCCAGTTTATTGTCTAAAGTAAGTCTGTTTGTCTCAATCCATTGCTTAACCCAAAGCATGTCCAGACAAGTAAAAGTAAATTGTCTGTCTAATAAGCAGAATATTCAAAGTCAATAATATAAAAATGGACAGATTAAAAAGGGGACATCAGGGATGTATTCTTTCTGCTGAAATACAGAGATTGCTCAGTCGAAACAAGGTAAGTTTTAAGATATGACCATGAGCCATGAGTCATCTTACAAGCACTTCTGCTGGAGCAAGAATATCAAAGCAGAGAAAGTAACTCGGCATTCTGGAGAACCTACTTCTGTGTCAGGTAGGAAGTGAAGCACTTTTTTCCTAAAATATCTCATTTAGTCTTTACTGCAATTTCTGTTACATAAAATTCTGAGAGTGTGGCTTCAGGGTCACGAAATAATGAATGGTGAATGGAACCCAGCTCCTGACTAAAAAGCAGTTATACTTTGTATGGTACCATCACATTTTTAGGAAGACTAAAATAGAATACTTTGTTGTTCCACAAGCAAAGGTACACAAATGAATAGAACATATTAAAACTTTTAATTATAAAAAATATTTGTCCAAACATGTGTATCTTAGCTCTATAAATTAAACAGCAAGCTTGACTCCCCACCCTTCAGGTTCTAATCCCAGATCTATGTTAGATTATGATAGCTCCTCTAGTTTTATGGATGTAGAGTAAGCTATTACTAGCCACCTACTTAATATAAAATATTCATGACAATAGATACAAAGTCTGAAAAATATTTAACTTTTACATTTTTTAAAAAATATAGAGTATATATTTTTTGTTGGTAGTATTACAGATATCTCCCTTTCCCCCACTCCTCCTAGCCCCTACCTCCCCCAACCCCCATAAGTAACTTTAACATTATTATTGGACCATAAGGGTATGAGAATTTGAAGGGATAAAGTTCCAAAAATAATGACATTAGTTCTTCATTAGTCAGTAGAGTGGAGGCCCTTTACACTATCAGAATAGTCTCACTATATGTACTAGCTCAGATTTTTACTGTGGGTGATTATAGGTTAATATTTTGTTCTTATCTACAGCCATGTAAGCAAAACTAATTTCAATGAATATGGTTTCAAGTAAAGACACTGTCAAGATACTTTAAATTTGGTACTAGCTTTGTCACAAGTAGAATCTAGCCATTAAGTATGACTAATAATAAGAAATAGTTTAAGTAAAGTACTTTTTTCAGTAGACCCTTAACATTCCCAATGGATACATTCCCAATCCTCTGCGAATACTTTGACATTATTAACATTTGGACAGGATAATCCGTTGTTGGTGGTGGGGTCAGAAACCCTGTGCATTCTACAGTGTTTGTGTTAGGCAGCATCCATGGCCTCACAGTAGATAGCAATAGCATGTCCTCCAGTGAATGCCTCCAGATCCAGCCAATTGCGAAGGTATCCTCACCTGAGAACCACTGCTCTAAATGTTTGAGGACCATTCTTTAAAATAATGTTAGCATTCAAATTAAATGAGTTTTGTGAATCCAGCAATGAGTTGACAATGGCCAGACCATCTTGAAATTTCTGAAAGGTTTCTGTAGTCAGCCAGTTTTTTCAGGAAAATCACTTAAGGTCATCCTAAATACAGATGAGATATAATTCAGTTATTTTCCCCTTGAAATCATTTTTAAGATTTTATTTATGCATCATATGCTATTGCAACTATACACTGAGAGCAAAATGATTTATCTGAAAGATCATTAACGATCTTATTAGGAGTATCCAAAGTATTTACAATGATGCCATTCTGTATTCCTTTGCAGTCACAGGATGTACCCAAACTGTGCCTCACTGCTCAAGTGATGTCCCTAGACACACAGACCCTTTCTATTTCTCTGTTTGCCCTGATGGGTGTGTTGGCTTTTATCCTAATTTCTTGTCAAAAGATTGCTGTTGCATGAGGTCCACATTCAAAGAAGGCAGAAGGATGGGAGAGGCCAGGGGCTATGGGGCTCTTCTAGGCATATTTGTCCCCTTTTGCTACCTTTGTCACAAGCACAAGCCAGCCCTTAATTATGACTGATATTAAGAAATCATTTTTAATAAGAACAATATTAAATGCCTTCTCAAAAATGTCATCAGAAAACGTCTGCTTAGATATTATTAGCCTAACTTGGGCCTGTCAAAAAATAATAAGTGGAGACACTTTCAAGAGGAGCCCGAGCTGCCAAGCCACAGGAACTGCCTTGCACGTCTCCTGCCTCAGCTCTTTGGATGCTAAAACAGGGTAAAGGACCCTTTGGACTGGGCCTAAGCAACATTGTGTACCAAAGAACTGTCTGCAAGGATAACAAGAGAGCAGATACCATGACTACCAGACTGAAGGCTACCAGACTGAACGCTGAAAACATTCTTCAGAATAAACATCACTAGGTTATATTATCTACATCAATAAACATTCCTTCCTTCTATGGATGCAATTGTTCCCCTTCCTTTTCTCATAATTACCCATCGCCATGTCTCCTAATCAAAACATTATTTGAGTTTCAGCCTGAATCAATGCTTCCAAAATGCATGTTCTTTGATCTCAAATGAATGCTTGTTGCCTCTCACTTTGAAAGGCCATTTATTTCTAGATTAACAGGTCCTTTGGCTGCACTAGCTGCAAGGAATACTGGGAAATTAAGAAAGAGTGAGAAACGGGATAGTTATTACTTCCTAAAACTAATCATGGCCAAAAACCTGAGGCAAATACATCACTGCTTATTGCTTTGATTTCAAATCCCACTTCTGTTAGCCAGGAAGACGGGGGAATTTTGTAGCAATTAACTACACACGGTAATAATAAATACAATGACAACAATGGTAGCAACAACAACAATACCAAGAGTAATGGCTGCTGTATTAGGAGGCAGTTATTGAATGTTTAGGGTGTGACAGGCATTCCTCTAACAAGTTTAAATTAGGTTCTATTATTACCTTCACTTGACAAACAAGGAAAGCAGAGCCCTTAGTTGAACAACTTGCCCAAGGTGATGCAACCGATCTGCTTAAAATTCTTTGAATGTCTGTTAATCAGGGTTACTTTAATAATAACTAATTCTGGTGCTTCACCACTAATAAGTTTCTGACTTGTTAAAAAAAACAACTTAGTGCACTGCCAAATAACATTTATATATGTGGGGGCATTTGCTACTTTTTAATCAATAAACATAAATGTATGTACCAGAAAGAGATGTAAAGAATATAGGTTGCGACAAAGGTAGGTTTACCATTGTTCATATGGAAAATAACATAATAATTAATAAATAGTAATATAAGAATAAACTGCTTCCCATACTCATAATTATAAACCTAGTTTTGCCACACCTTTTATATGTAAGCAGGCAACAAATAATACCCAGTTACAATGTAAAATCACATACATATATTATTAATATTACGTGGAAATAATTTTGGAGTTTTCTCAGTGGACTAAAGCAGAAAAAATATATTAGTTCTGCCCAGCTGGTGTGGCTCAGTAATTAAGCATCAACCTATAAACCGGGAGATCAGGGTTTGATTCCTGGTCAAGGCACATGCCCGGGTTGTGGGCTAGATTCCCAGTGTGGGGCACGCAGGAGGCCGCTGATCAATGACTCTCTCTCATTATTGATGTTTCTATCTCTCTCTCTCTCCCTCTTCCTTAAAAATATATATTTCATTCCCCATAAAGATTAGCATATTAGGCAGATGTACCCAGCTGGAAAACTGCTGAATTATATCTCATGCATATAATTATTTAGTAATTCAATGTGAGACAAGTAATAGCCATCATGTATGTCATTGGGATAAACCCAATGTTATAAAGAGAGTTCTTCTAAATCTTAGAGAGAGAGAAAAAGAAAAGTGTATTCAGAAATAAGTACCTCTTGCAGCAGAGAACAGTAAATTGGAGTAAAGATCTTTATGAACTGAGGATATCTTGCCAAAAGGTGAAAGACTAGTTCAGGGCTCAATCCTATTTTGATAATAGTGAATTAATAGAATATCAATTTTGCCAAATGGAGATGTTAACATTATTAAATTTTAAAGAACTAAATTAAACATCATATACTTAGGTAGAAGGAAAAATCAAACAAGGCAACCCACAAAATCTTGAACTTGTGGGATCTGAATGAGAGATTGGACTAAGACCAATAGGAAAGAAATTCTTACAAAAATCAAAAAAGAAGTTCCACAATGAGGTCTATAGTAACCAAAAGAGTGAAGTGGTATGAAAAAAGCTGATGTCATCCAGGGCTGGATGTACAATTGTGAGACTTACTGCAAATGGAAATGAGAGACCCCTTGTTCAAAAGGAAGGAAAAAATATTACGTAAAAAAATATTTTAAAATGGAGGACATTTGTAATACTCTCAATCCCATATAATAAAAGGCTAATATGCAAATAGACCAAAAGGAGGAAAGACTGGTGACTATGAAGCACACTGACCACCAGGGGGTAGACGCTCAATGCAGCAGGGGGAGCGCCACTCAGCCAGAAGCCCTGAGCCGGGCTCAGTGGTGGTGGAGGAAGCCTCTCCTACATCCATGGTAGTCAGATATCCCCTGAGGCTCCTGGACTGTGAGCGGGCACAGGTCAGCCTAAGGGACCCCCTCCCCCACCCTCCACTCTCAAGTACAGGAATTTCCTGCACCAGGCCTCTAGTAATAAAATTTTAAAAATAACTTTTTTCTTAATTCTGTGGTTCCTCTCATGACTTGTCATAATGTTTTGTTTTGTTCCATTTTTTAAAAAATTTGCTCCTTAGTATAATTCTAAGTAAAGAAAAATTAGAAATTTTCATTAGTGTGCATTTTGCCACTCATTTTAAATTGTGCAATGCCAGTTGTAAATACTAAATATAAGACTATTTAACTTATATGCAGAATCACCAAAACTGCACAACTTGTATTTCATAGTTCCTATGTGAATATGCATTTTGGTTTTCTCAGACAATAGAAATGCTGCATAGAACTCAACTTTTTATTTCAGTTCTTTATATGCACATATTCTACAACTACCTCAGGCTTACTGGTGAGTAAGAAAGGACTGAAAGGGAAGGAGCTATGGGTGCTCTTTCCTTCACTTTTCTTCTCTATCACTTTCATCATAGGTGGTTGGCTAATACAGGAAAGTAACAAGAGTGAAAACAATATTGCAGCATTTTGTGATCGTTCGTGTTTTTTAGAATGCCACTGCATTCTTTCTGCATTTGAAGCAAGCTCTGGTTCAAACAGCAAGCACAGCCTTCCAGGACTTACTAAGTTGGTGATGTAACGTGCTTCCTTGCACTGGCTTTGAGTCTCTCTGAACTTCTATGTGTCCATTCTAAATCCACAAGAATTCTGTGCTCATGAGAAATCATGAAGACTCTACACAAACGAGGCAACAAGGAATGGTGCACACATATTGCTGGATGTGCATGTGCTTCGCTGTCCCATTGGACTTCACTTACAAAACACACATTCAAAGATAAAACTGTTAAGCATCTTAAGAAATTCTCAATAGAACAACAACAACCAGAAAAAAACAAAACAAGTACTAGTATATGGCTTTTCTGAGCATGGGTCTGAGCCCATCCAATAGCTCAGGCCGAAAGTCCTGAAGCCAGCTTTGATGACATTTTAGCTTAAGAAACCTTTGTTTGTGTTCATCTTCACCAGAGGATATTTTCTCCATTGATCTTTAGAGAGAGTGGAAGGGAGGGGGCAAGACAGAGAGAGAAACATGAATTGGTTGCGTCCTGCACGCCCGCTCCATTCCCCCACTCCTGCAACTGAGGTATGTGACCTTGATTGGAATTGAACCCAAGACCCTTCAGTCTGAGGGCTGATGCTCTAACCACTGAGAAAAACAGCTAGGGCACTCTTTTTTTTTTTTTTTTTTTTTTAGTGCTCATCTTAACAAACAAAATAGAAAAATCCTTAATACAATTTGGATAATAATACTTTTATTTTAGAAACTTTAATATATTTTGAATGTGAACTAGCAGTCAAGGTTTTTTTAATTGGAGGTCTTAACTAGAACTCATTTGTTTTTCCCTTAAAGGACTTTACAAAGCTCTGCCTCACTATATGCAGTTCTAAGAAAGAATTATTATTTCCAAAAAATGGTAAGAACAGGGAGTGAAGTTTGGAGTCACACCTTATATATAATCTTCTAATTTTAAGGTTTTTTATTCTTTCAATTATATTTTTCAATATTATACTTATCACTATATTTTTAATATCTTTAAAGATGTCATTCACTGTAATAATTTTCTGAAATGCATGTGGAATCAGCAATGTCCAAATCTCATGGAGGAGCCAGAGTCAGAACTCAAAATTCTTTACTTTCTCTTATGTCTCTTGGCACTGCAGAAATCCACAATAAAACCAATAGTGATAAAGGCATCCTGGATCATTTATGGAGAGCAGTGGTTATGCTACCTTTGGATAGAATATGACCCAATTGATTGGTTTCCACTTAACTTTATTATTAATTTAAAAATTATTGTCCTGTTGTCTGTTCCTAATGCAGCCGTGTTAATCAATAGAATACCCATATAGTCCATTTTTTCCTCCACCATCACCACTTCCTCCCTGGGGATGCATTAATTAGAGGAAAATGGCTAAGATTTTTAAGGATCATTACCCACAATGTTTCAGGGAATATAAGATGTCTTCTCCTACTTGTGGAAGTAGCAATGAAATGGAAGTCATAGTGGGGAAAAAAAATGCCTCCATGGTTTTTAATCAGGGTTGGCTGTGAATCTTTTACCTTACAAATAAAACACTAAATTCAAAAAAGGTCACTTATGGAAGTTGCAATAATGAATACCTATCACTTAGAACCCTATGAATGTAAGTAGTATATGAACTGCAAAAAGATAAAAAGCTACTTGTTTTCTATATTAATACCTAAGCATATCTAAAGTCATTTTATTTTTTGTTTAACTAATGACAACTGTTACAAATAGCACATGAAAACATAGGATGCCCTCCCCCCAAGTGTATACATACACTTTGGATAATTATAAAGGCAGTGTTTATTAAAATACATTTTATTTTCAAAATTGAGCTATCAGCTGTTAAAGCATATACACATTTTTTTTTGGGGGGGGGACACCCTGTATATAATGAAATTAGCACATGAAAATGGACTTGTGTTCCCCATGGAGAGTTAGATGCAATAGGAGGACATGAGGTAAGCCACATAATAAAAATGATGAGAAGATCCTGGAATCGAAAAGAACAGGAACCACTGTCAGGATAAGTGAATTCCATAGCTTTTCAATCTTTGGGTCCCAGGGCCACCCTTTGCTCGGAATAGGTGGAGTATCTCTCCCATTTCCATTCCTCACCCTCCTACTTACTTACAGACAAAACAAAATCCCTGGGATGAAAACAGCTAAAGGGAAACTAACAGCCAAATGTAACAAACAGGGTCTCCAGGGAAACAGAACCAAGAGGCGAACAAATGATTTATGTGAAGGAATTGGCTCACATTAAAAATGGGCTGGCAAGTTCAAAATGTGTAGGTCAGTCCAAAGGCTGGAAACTCAGGTAAGAATTGATGTTGCCATCTTGAGTCTGAAATTTGTGGGCAGGTCGGCAGGCTGGAAACTTAGGCAGGAGTTCTATATTACAGCCTGGAGGCATAATGCCTTTTTTTTCTTCTTCTTGTTTTCGAGAAAACAAGTTTTTGCTCTTAGGGACTTACAGTGATTGGATGAGGCTCACACACAGAATCGAGGGTAATCTGCTTTACTGATGGTAGACGTTAACCACATCTATAAAATACCTTCACGGCAACACCTAGATTCATGTTTGATTAAATTACTGGGTACTGGAGCCTAGCCAAGTTGACATATACAATTGCACCACCTTAAGAGAAAAAAAAAGTTGAAACAAAAGAGAGAGAGAGAGTTTATGGTTTATGATAATGGTATTGGGACAGCATAGCTTTGGGAACCGAGACAGAAATAGAGTCCCACAAAACCTAGTTATTCATCAGAATCAACATGCTCTTTCAGTGAAATGATAAATATCAATTACTTAGCACATTGCCTGGAATTAAGTAAGTGCACAAAAAATATGGATCAGTAGTTGGCCATTTTACATTCGGGGCAGCCTCTGGGATATCCAGGCAATAACACTCAGTTGTATCTATGGCTCTGAGGCTCATACCAAGATGTTAATCAGTTAAACCAGCTTTCTCCAAGACTTGGACTACATAATATGGAATATGGAAAAAGATAATCCTATGTAATAAAAGGCTAATATGCAAATCAACCCAATGGCAGAACAACCAGTCACTATGATCAGGATCTCAATGCAGGATCTGCCCCCTGATGGTCAGTGCGCTCCCACAGGGGGAGCGCTGCTCAGCCAGAAGCTGGGGTCACGGATGGCGAGTGCAAGGGCGGTGGCAGGAGCCTCTCTCGCCTCTGCGGCAGCGGTGAGGATATCCAACTGCCACCTTAGGCCCACGGGGAGCGGGCCTAAGCCAGCAGTAGGACATCTCCTGAGGGCTCCTGGGCTGCAAGAGGGCGCAGGCCAGGCTGAGGGTACCCCCTCCCCCGCCCCAGTGCACGGACATTTTGTGCACGGGCCTCTAGTTTTGTTATAATGACAGAATAACGAAGTCAACATAATATAAAAGCAGAGATGACATTATTTGGGCTGGCCATATAAAGCAGAGTATACAAGAAAAGAACAAAATTGGGGAGCTATTAGGTACACTTCCCAAACTTCACCCTCCCATTCCCCCACCTCTTGTATTCATTATTTCAAGAAATGTAGCCTAACCATCCTCAAGTCTCTGTCTCTATTTCCTCTGTCACTTCCAGAATAATTATTCTAAACCAAAATGTCCCCATGTCATTCCCAGTTTGAAACCCATCAATGACTACCCATAAATCTCTTTCAAACTTCATAACACGGAGCCTACAGCTGACAGGCCCCTGACTACTTACATGGTCTAATTTCCAGCCATTTCTCTCAGCTTTTGCATTGTATTCTTAACACATAATAATACAAATTTCTTCAAATATACCTTGTCATTTTTGCCTCTGCTCCTCTGAACATCCTTGTATTTCTTCTGGCTATCCCAATGACCAACTAAAGATAAATGGCTTAGGGTAGAAACTATCTCTTACTTCTCTCTGTATCTTTGGTGCCTTGCTCAGTACAAGGCACATACAGGTGATAACGATACCTGTCCTACCCTACAGATGCCAAATTCTTTTCATTTCATCTTTATGCCTCTCACATTTTCGTTTGCAAAGTACTTTATTCTTAGTTTCCTCAAAAATTCTTCCGGAATTCAGTGGAAGAAGAGATGGAACTATAAACATCTATAATCATTTAAAATAGGGAAATTATATCCCAAGTGTTACAATATAGGTATAAATGAGCCATATGCGTTGATTAAATATGGGAAACAAATATGCTATAAAGTGCACATATGATATTACTCAACGTGAGTCACGTAAAACTAATATGCTAGCAATAAGTGTTAATTACACATTCAAATAACCCTTGCTTGTCCTTTTGAAGTGGAGAATGGTTTGAAGGGGATTATTTGGGTCTCTTAAAAGCACTTTCCTGGTTAATTTAAGTTGGCATTTTTTTCCTCTCATTAATTTCCTTTAATTGTACAAAGCCAACGAAATTGTTCTATTGACCTCAAAGTCTGGCTCTTGCACTCAAGGAGAGGTATTTAGAGAAGCCCACATGCAAGCACACACAGTTTCTAGTGCTTTCTTTCAGAAAGTTTCGGGTCCTCTGCGCTTTGACCAGAATCCTGGATATATTTTATATCTTCCAATATGGCTAAGCACATACACACGATTACAAAGCTGCTCTGATACAAATCACAGTTATTCCAGTGCATTTCTTTTGGGATGGTTTCAAATCTATTTTCATGACAATTTGAGGGCTCTGTGATACCAGACCTGCCCAGTCCATCCAGCAGCTTCTCAGCATTTCATAGACTTTGTGTACAACAAGTCTGTAGACTCTGCAGGGCCAGGAAGTGCCCATCGTGTTATCTCTAGTGCCTGGTACTAAATATGGTACATAGTAGGTGCTCAGGAAACCTTTATTTGTTCACTGGGAAAAGGGAGTATGGATTTATAGGGCTGGGAGCATACATACTCCCTACTCACTCTCAAGGATACTTGGAAGAATAAAGATTATGGTACTTAATCACAAGCCAACAAAACAACAAACAAACACTGTGTTTCCATGAGTCCTTCAGTAATTAAGGATTATCCATAGGAAGGAAGTGAGATCCAAATAACATTCACTGGTTGACAACGGAATCCCAATGCGGACATGGTAGCTGACACTGGCTGAAGTAAAGTGAATGGGAAAGAAAAACCACATCGTGACTGATACTTCATTGCATCAGTTCTAAAATACATATTTTTACATAATTTAATATCCCTAAAATATAAGATAATTTTAAAATTAATGATATTCATTAATGATATTCAACAAGACCTGAAGGAATAATAAGTTGCTCCTAATTAGCCAAGTGCAGCAAAAAACAAACAAAAAAAAGCCTCTGAAAAACTGCTTCAAAGCTAGTATGTAGGAAAGTAATCCTCTAGATTTTTGAGGGGACAGAGCCCCTCTCACAACAAGAAGCAAGAATCCCAGGAATGGCAAGCAGGTTCAACACTCTGACAGGTGAGCTTTCATTAAACAGCATGTTTGCCTTGAGCAAGACAAAAAAGACACCACTTCTTTTTCCCAGTAACTTAGCTTTAAGTAACTCAGGGATGGGTGGAATTTCCCCGCTGGTGTGAATGAGGCCTGGAGAAAGTGTTCCAAAAACAGGGAATTCAAGTTATTCCTAGGAAATATGTTTTTTCGCATCTTATTGTCATTCTCAACCACAAACAGTAATGATGCAAACACCATTGCCTGCACATGGTCATGGCTGTTTCTATTGTCATTTTAATTGAGTTATGTTAGGACTACAGGTGTTACATTTAATTACCATTTTAAATGACTTTAAGAATTACATTATGATTCTGCACTGAAATGAAAAGTTCTGTGTTTAGCAAGGCACAGAGGCCATAAAGCAGGACATATATTTAAAAGTCCAGAGGTAAATGCCCATCCTAGAAAGAATGAATGCAAATATTTACTTCTTTAAACAGTAAGAACAAAGCGATTTGTTGGAGCAGAAGACAAAAGTTGTTATAAGAAGATAAAGATGTGTTGTCTTTTGCTCCTAATGACCATTCATGCCAAACAAGAAAGTGCCAGCAACAAATTTCGCAGAACAGATGTCAGAAACATGTGAGAAAATCCCAGAGACGCTACTGAGCACTTTTTTAAAGAAACACTGCCTCACTAATGCTCTTGATGTCTCTGGGGACCATATTCTGTGACAAAACACAGATAGATATCAATAACTCTGGACTTAAAAGGGAAGCAGAAAAGTTGCACTCTAAATGTGAAATTGTTTTAGGAATATGTTAAGCAATTTGTTTCACCAATTCAAAAATATACATAAATCTGATAAATGGTAAAACATCTACAACAACAACAACAAAAAACCTTTGAAAACCTATTTCAATAGATAAAAATTCCAAGAGAGCCCTAGTTGGTTTGGCTTCATGGATAGCACATGGGCCCATGGACTGAAGGGTCCCGGGCTCGATTCCAATCCAGGGCATGTACCTCAGATGCATGTTCCCAAGCTCTGGTCAGGATGTGTGCAGGAAGCAACTAATTGATGTGTCTCTTTCACATCGATGTTTTTCTCGGTCTCTCCCTCTTCCTTCCACTCTCTCTAAAAATCAGTGGAAAAATATCCCCAGCTGAGGATTAACAAACAAAACAAAACAAAAGTCTAAGAGAAAAAGTATCCTGTCATAATTTCATGGGAAGCACGTGTTTTTTCTTTCTTTGTGAGCCATAATGATGTCTTACATTAATACACTTACATTATATTTTAATTATGGTTGGACCCTGAACTATTTGGAAAATCTTGGGGAGAGGGGGAGAGATGAGTGTTCATCAGAAATACAGAATCTAACCATGGGGATAAGAAGAAAAATGAATGAATCAGAAAAGACTGAAAGACTTTAAAAAAAAATAGTTCCAAGTGTTCTAAAGACAACATAAAGTCACTCTATATAGTTAAATGAACATTACAAGCTGGTTCCCAAAGCAATTCCAAGTTTGGAATTCAGTCTGGAGGGCTTACCCCCAACAGCCTATTTTAGAGTGTGTGCTCTTAGTGGATCTTTGAAGGAGACACATGGCAAAGCGGGGAGAAGCAAGCGAGTGCAGACCCAGGCAGATGGATTATCTAAGTCGGCCCTATCGTCTCTTGAAGTGGTACAAGTCGCAGCCACCCTGTGATTCTTTTCACATTGTAATGGCATCTATGGTTGTTCTGGCCCAGCACTCAGCCCAGGAATGCTGGTGATGGTATGTGGCTAGGTGAACCATTTTTTAAAAATACATTTTTATTGATTTCAGAGAGGAACAGAGAGAGAGAGAGAGAGAGAGAGAGAGAGAGAGAGAAACATTAATGATGAGAGAGAATCATTGATCGGCTGCCTCCTGCACATCCCACACTGGGGATCGAGCCCACAACCCAGGCATGTGCCCCAACTGGGAATCGAACCGTGACCTCCTGGTTCATAGGTCGATACTCAACCACTGAGCAAGGCCAGCTGGGCTGAACCATTCATTTTAAAGTGATAGCATATGTCTATGGCCATGGTCTTACATCCTGTTAAATACCTAGAACAGCATTTCACTATGTTGCAAAATTAACTAGAGTTTCATGACCCTACATTTTTCATTGCCTTGAAGTTGCCACACCCTCTGGGAAACAGTCTAGCTCAAAATGACTCTGGCAGCGAGGCTTCCATTTCTCCCCCTGGGAAACTAATGTACAGTCTAATAGACTGTTAGAAAATTGTTTTTGATATTCAGCCTACATTTTCTTTTCCCTAATTGCATCCCATTACTACATTCTAAACAATTTTTCTTTCTCCTTTAAACCCTTCAGATTCTTGTCTAGGAGCATTTCAATTTGGCCAAGCTTTATAAATTGAATTGTTTTTGTTCTTTGTTTCCACTGGAAGTCAAATTTCTTGTTTCTAGTTTACTTGCTTGATATTTTGCAAATTCCCCTGCTGCTGTTACTAAGATAGTTGAAAGACTACCATTTACTAAGGATGGTCTGACCAGACAAGCATAGGAAGCAGTATTGTCTTATTTATTTCATTATTTATTTATTTAAATTGAATTTATTGGGGTGACATTGGTTAATAAAAGTATATAGGTTTCAGAGGTACAATTCTACGATACATCATCTAAACATTATATTGTGCATGCACCACCCAAAATCAAGTCTCCTTCCTTTACTATTTACCTGCCCTTTACCTTCTCCTATGCCCCCCACCTTACCTCTCAGTATTGTCTTCTTATTTTGAATGCAAAAATTCAGTGAATATCATGTTAGCTGTATATTACACTTTCTATTTATTTTTAACCAAACAGCCACTATCTATATTTTTTCTATCTACATATAGGTTTTAAAATTTGACATTATTCTAATTATCTTACCCTAAATTATATTTTAATTTCTCTTTCACAGTTTTTGTCTTGCATTATACTGCTTTTATGTTCTTGCATGTTTTTAATAGATTATAGTTTATCAATAAATATCAAATAAATATACAACTTAGCTCAATTGTATGGTGCAAATAGCTTATAGAGAACAAAAATATACCTTAAAAGAAATATCAGTAGTTTAAAGCTTCTTATTGCTAAGTGATGTTTTCCCTTTTGGGGGGGCGGGGGGGGGGAGTGTTATTAAATATACCAAAAATTTATACAACACATTTTATTATCTACAATCACTTTCATATTTATTACCTTTGTTAACTTGGCTCTTAATTCTGTGATTGATTACCATGATTTGAGTCCCAAGAATTAGTGAGTGGTCATGCTAGCATTCATACAAACACACACACACACACACACACACACACACACACACACACACACCCTCTCCTGGCAACAAATAAAGTGTTTTTTTCAACCTATTTTGCCTTATAATAATACATTAAATATCATTTATGGGAAACTAAACTTGAATTTTGGGCACTATACCTAATGGAATATAGTAAAATATTCCTAGATTTCAGTCATTCTCTTAAGTTGAAATAGAAAAAGAAAGTCTACTGTGGAGTGGGGGGACTCCCGAGGGACGGTTTGTTATAGATCGTCAATGGAAACACAGTTTCTCCAGCATCTGATTAAGAAGAGAGGACACTTTTGAAAACTCTGACACCTACTAAATAATATTGGAAGGTGTCAAAGATAAATGTGTTGGTCACCAAAGGGCGCTCATCTGACTTAAGTCTAGGAAAACTGCCACATAATGAGTATTTCCCTCTGTGAATATGTCGTTTTACTTGAAATCTGCAGCATTCACAGTGCAAGGCTTTCACTATGCTTTCCCCAGCCTCTCTGATTGCCTTTCTCTCAGAGCAGTGAGTAACACACCAGAGGTGAAAGCCTGGGGGCCACATTCCCCAGAACAGCCTGAGGGTTCAAGCAGCACCTTGCAATCTGATGAGGTACTGGGGTCCTTTAAAGAAAAGCTTTCATTCTGTTTTCATTTGTTCTTCTTACCTTGGAGGACAGTCATTAGGGAAAGCATCCCCACAGGGAGTCATTCAATTTTTAAGATGCATTTTATCATTTCCCTCCTTCTGTTCCCATAGATGCTATTGCATCTTGATGATGATTGGCTTTGCCTCATTCCTGTTTGGAAAACTATGAAGATTTTGTACAAAAAAAAATTAATTAATTTAAAGAGATCTATTCTATTACAATTTTTGAAGCTTTTTTTTTTTTACTTTTAAATAGGTATACTATTTATACTATTGTAAATTCCAATCTTGAATATGAGAATTGATGAATAAAAATTATAATGACGGTGCTTAACTTACAAAAACTCACCTGTCTGAGCCAGAGAGGAGAGAGAATAAGAAAGGGAAAGAGAATAGTGTTGCTAACCTTTCGACTCACCACAGTGATGAGAACATGAAGACCGAGAAGTGCCTTTCTCTGAGTTTTGTCTCGCTGACCTAATGCCTCTCACAGGAAGAGCGTCTCTCTGCCAATTGTTATAATAAAATTTTATATCTCTCCATCCTACCTGTCCAATCAGCTGTGGTTCCACTTGCAGAAAAATTCCCCCAAAGAGTGGCTTACCCACACCATTTTCAATTCCTTTCCTCAAATTCTATTCTCTAATATTTTTCTTTGACCTAATTTCAGACTTACTTACAGAAAAGATGTAAGAATAGTTCAAAGAGGTCTTGTATATCCTTCACCTGGATTTCCGCATTGCCACCTTATTATCTTTGTGTTATCATGTCTCTCTCATGTGCACACATTATGTTTTTTGAAAACTACTTGAAATGTCCCTTAACACCTGAATACCTCAGGGTGTGTTTCCTAAAATCAAGGTTAGTCTCTGTGCATAGTGTTATGTGCCACTGAGTCAGCTCCAACTCCTGGCAACTATGGATACATGAGGTCCACTCCACAAGGCGCTGTCCTCAACAGCCCTGCTCGGCTCCTGTGGAATCAATCGTGCATGTGGCTTCTTTTATGGAGTCAATCCATCTCACACTTAGTCTTCCTCTTTTCCTGCTGCCTTCTACTTTCCCACCATTATTATCTTTCCTAAGGAACCCTCCTTCTCATGGTGTGCCTGAAGTAGGACAGCTTCAGCTGCATCATTTTGTCTCCAGCACCGTTTCAGGCTTGATTTGCTCTTGGGCCCACTTGTTTGTTTTTCTGGCCATCCAGGGTGCCTGTAAAGCTCTCCTCCAACATTGCATTTCAAATGAATCAGGTTTTTTTCCCCTATCAGCCTTCTTCACTGTCCAACTTCTGCAACTGTACACAGTAACTGGGAATATTAGGGTGTGTAGGACCTTAACTTTGACTTCTAATGACCCATCTTTGTTCTTGATGATCTTTCCTAATTTTTCTATCGCTGCTCTCCTGAGACTCAGCCTTCTCTCAATTCCTTGGCCACAGTCTCCATTTGAATTGATGAATGAACCCAGGTAAGCAAAATCTTTAACAAATTCAATGCCTTCGTTGTCTATCTTAAAATTATGTATTTCTTCTGTAGTCGTGATTTATATTTTCTTGATGTTCAAATGCAGTCCTGCTGTGCCACTTTCTTCTTTCAATTTTATCAGAAGTTATTTCAAATCATTGTTATTTTCTGCCAGTGAAATGGTATCATCTACACATCTTAACTAATTGATATTTCTTTCACCAATTTTCACTCCTCCTTCCTCTGAGTCTAATCTAGTTTCTCATATGATATGCTCTGCATACAGTAAATAAGGACTTAAATGCATTCTTATTTGAAACCTTCGCCTACAGGAAACCATTCTGTTTCTCCATATTCTGTACGGACAGTGGCTTCCGGTCTACAGTGCAGGTTCTACATCAGGGTAAATGCTAAGCCATGCTGATTTCTCTCAGAACAATCCATAGCTTTTCAGAATTCATACTTTGAAACAAGCTGGATGGAGAACATCATGATAAGTGAAATAAGCCAGTCAGAGAAAGACAAGTAACACATGGTTTCACTCATAAGTGGAATTTAATGAACAAACTGAACTACCAGGCAAAATAGAGACAGACTCATAGATAGAGAGCAGGCAGGCTAGATGTATAATGTTGAATTAAAATGTTGAGAGTAGAAATCCTTGTCTTGTTCTAGTTCTTAAGGGGAAAGCATTCAGTCTTTCATCAATAAGTATTGTGCTAGCTGTAGCTTTTCTGTAGGCACCCTTTTTCAGGGTCTGGAAATTCCCTCTTTAGTGAATTCAATGGTAGCCCCCTAAAAGATACTCTCATGTTCTTGGGCCCTGGGAGTATTATTCTATTTTTTAAAAGGTCTTTGCAGATGTAACTAAGTCAAGCATCTTGAGAGAAGAGCATTATGGATTACACAGGTGAGCTCTAAATTTAATGACAAGTGTTTTATAAAAGACAGAAAAGGAGAAGCGAAGGCAATGTGAAGATGGAGGAGGAAACTGGAATGCTACACCAAGAAATCAGCAATAGCCACAAGAAAGAGGAAGAGGAAGGAAAGAATTCTCCCCTAGAGCCTCCAGAATTGAGTGCAGCCCTGTTGACACCTTTATATTACACTTCTGACCTCCAGAGCTGTAAGATAATACATTTTTGTTGCTTTAAGCCACCCAGTTTGTCATTATCTGCTACAACAGTCACAGGAAACATCTGCACCTACTTTGCTGAGACTAGTTTTGTTTTTTTTGTTTTTTATTTAACCAGGAATGGATATTGAAGTTATCAAAGGTGTTTTTCTCCAACTGCCTTTTTTTCCTTCAAGTTTGTTAATGTGCATTGCATTGATGGATTGCATTAATTGATTTTCAAATGTTAAACCAACCTTTCATTCCTGGGATAAAGCCCATTCGGTCATGATGTATTACCCTTTTCCTGTACAGTTGAATTTGTTAAAATTTTGCTCAGCATTTTCACATCTATGTTTATGAGGGATATTGGTCTGTACTTTTTTGGACTGTCTTTGGTTTTGGAATCAGAGTAATCTGGCTTCATAAAATGAGTTTAAAGTATTCCCCTCTTTTAAATATCTGAAAGAGTGTGTATAGAATTGATATTATTTATTCCTTAAATGTTTCGTAGAATTCACCAGGGAAGGCATCTGGGCTTTGCGTTTTTCCTGTGGGATAGTTTTTAATTATAAATTATATTTTTTAAATAGATATGGGGGTATTTATTTCAGCTCCTTTTGAATTAGCTTTAGTAGTTTTTATCTTTAAAATTTTTTTTCTATTTCATCCAGATTATTGAGTTTATTGCTGTAAAGGTTTCATAATATCCCCTTATTATCCCTTTAACATAGATAGAATCTATAATGATGTTACCTCTCTCATTTCTATAAATTCTCATTTCTGGTGATTTATAATGTCTCCCTTTTTTGGCTTGATCACTCTGGCTAAAAGTTTATCAATTTTATTGATATTATCAAAGAACCAGATATTGGTTCAATTGATTTTCTCTATTATTTTTATGTTTTCTATTTCATTAATTTCCACTCTGGTGTTTTCATTTACTTTGACATATTTCAGATATAATTTGCCTTTATTTTCTAGTTTCTTTGGGTAGAAGCTGAGGTCATTGACTTGAGACTTTTATTTTTTTCAAATACACATATTTAGTGCTATAAATTTTCCCCAAGTACTTCTTTAGTAGCATGCCCCAAACTTTGATATATCATGTTTACATTTTCATTCAGTTCAAAATACTTCTTAAATTTCCATTTAGATTTCTTCTTTGATCCATGAATTATTTAGAAAAGTGTTATTTCATTTACAAATATTTAGGAAAATTTCCAGAGATCTTTCTACTATTTGTTTGTCACTTAATTTCGTTTTGTTTAGAGAATGTGTTATGTGTGACTTGAATTATTTTAAATTTATTGAGACTTGTTTTATGGTCCAAAGTATAGTCTATCTTTGCAAATGTTCCATGTACACTTGAAAAGAATGTATATCCTACTTTTGTTCAGTGGAGTATTATATAAATGTCTATTAAGTCAAGTTGGTTTGTAGTGTAATTCAAATATTCTATTTCCTTCCTTCTGAGATCTTCAGAGCCCAGGCTGTTTCACTACCATATAAGATCCTGAGAAAGTGCTTGGTGATTTCTTACAGCTTCTCCTCCTTGTCTGCAGTTTAGAGTCTGGGTAAAATTTTCTGTGTTTCATTGGTTCTTCTTTACTTGCCTGGCCTCCTGAGTTGAGTGTTAGCTATAACCTACTATAGTCTGAGGTTTGTGGGAATTCTGGTCATCTAGCTTTGTTAAAAACAAAACTAGTTAACTGGTTTTTGTAAGAGGATTAATTTTTAAAATGTCACTACTGTCATATTCTGTCAGAAGAGAATGCTTTTTAAGTTAAAGAATTTATACTTTTTTTTAAACCTCTCCCAAGGATATGTTTTTATTGATTTTAGAGAGAGAAGAAATGACAGGGATAGACACATACAGAGAGAGAGAGATAGAGAGAGAGAGAGAGAGAGAGAGAGAGAGAGAGAGAGACATGTGAGAGAGAAACATAGATCAGTTGCCTCCTGTACATGCCCCAACCAGAGACTTGCAACCTGGATATGTGCCCTGACCCAGAATCAAACCAGTGACCCTTTGGTGTACAGGACAATGCTCCTACCAACTGAGCCACACTGGCCAAAGCAAATAATTTATACTTTTTAATTTAAATAATGTGACTGGTCCATAAAAGAAAAAGCATAATGTCCAAAAATTTGATTATGAAGTCAGAAAAACATACTTTCTGAATTGAAAATCAAGAAAAACAAATTTATATTATTGAAGATCAGTTTAATTCAGTCAAGTATAATTTGTTTGTTAATATTACATATGATAAGAGTTAATGAAAAATAACATTTTTATAAGCCATAGTCCTTTCAACTTGCTTATATTTTAAAGAAAATTAATAATAATATACATAAATAACTACTAGATAAGTCATGATATGCTATTAAAGATAATTCTTTATCTTTTAATTAATTGTTAATTAATATCTTAGGTAGGAGAGAATTATTCTGGCTAGAGGAAGAAAGAAGGCCTCCCGGAGTAAGTAGCATTTCATATAACCTTGGAAAATGAGCGAAATGCTATAATTTGTTGTTTTGAGGATGTGAGAGTAAAAATGACAAAAATGAGCAAAGATGAAAACATATATGATTGGATTTCTTGAGTAGGAGCTAAATGTAGACATACCTTGCTAAGAAAGAGAGAGCCATTTCAGACCAAGATACCTTTAAAAAAAAATGATATGTATACTCTTCCTTTATGTTATAGGAGAATGGTGGAGTGTGTTAGTCTATGTCTATGATTAATTTGGGGTAGCTTTTATCAGTATTGATATTTGTGCTACTTATCTTTAAATAGACTTCCTCTTTAAACAACAATGGCCCATATTTCTGAAGAGGCTAGTTTAATTTAGAAGTATAGGCTATACTCTGAAACAGGATAAAGATCACTGCCTCCATTCTTGGTTTTATTAGCCAAAAAAAAAAAAAAAAATGACTGATAAAAATAAATAAAATGCAGCTTTAGAACACAGTGCTAATGAGGCCATGGTCACCATCTTTACATAGGACCACTGACTTCTTTCTAGCCCATGGCAACAAAATGTTCCCCAATACTCAAAATGTTTCCTCTTGACCAGAAAAAAAAGCCTGAGTAATGAGCAGGAACAGATAACTGCCAATCTATCACTTCTACTAAGCCTGCTCAGTTATTATCAAGTACATGCTATTCATATATGAGGAACAATGCAAACTGAAAAGATGCTAATCAGATAAGGCGGGATCAGCTCCATAGCAATTCACTCTGAGAAAGAGAATCAACTATAAGTCTCTAAGTCAGCCCAGGCACTTGGATTGTACAATGCCACTGTGCACTGCTACTCGAAGCACCGTGCACCAATGAACAGCACTGACTTCCCTTGGAAGTTGGTTAGAAAGGCAGAATCTCAGATCCCACTCCAGATATACGGAGCCAGAATCAGAAGCAGAATCTCCTGGTAATCTGTATGCACATTAAAGTTTGAGAAGTAGTTGGCTAGATCCGTAAATTTACAGCATCAACTTTTATATTTATAATATCATATCTGAAACCATTATATTCCTTTAATAAGAGAAAATAAATATCTTCCTGGAACAACATAGTCAACATTCTTCACTTGATAAGAGTACGATAACATCCCATGAAAAATTAATAAAATTAAAAATGGATTACTATTTTTTATTCATTATGCTTTTTCTGTTAGTCCTGTTTTCTCTTTCACTATGGATATGTATTCCAATTGTTATTTATGCACCTGCCTTCCTTTGGCTCTATGTTGAAGTGGAAATTTTTTTTTTAATCCCAATTCTGTTTTCTCCTAATGCTGCAAGACTTAAAAAACCAATTGTCAAATAGCTTATTTTAATCTATTACTAAATTTATTTAAATGTCTAGATAGACTGTAGAGCCATTCCACTGTTAACTAGATTTTACTTAATACATAGAGTTTTCTATTGAGACACCTGCATTATTCTCCCTTTACTGGAAATACCCAATTACTTCCTTTTTCATTCATTCCTACTAGTTTTCTTACTAAAAATTACTTTAAGAAAGCAACACTGTATTTTATTTTATAAATACACTAGAGGCCCGGTGCACAAAAATTTGTGCCCTTGGGGGGGGGTCCCTCAGCCCGGCCTGTGCCCTCTCGCAGTCTGGGACCCCTCGGGAGATAACGACATGCTGGCTTAGGACTGCTCCCGGGTGGCAGAGGGCAGGCCTAATCCCTATGTGCAGCCCCTGGTTGGGCTCAGAGCAGGGCCAATTGGGGAGTTGGGGCACCACCCCCTGTCATGCACAGAGCAGGGAGGATCGGGAGGTTGCGATGCCACCCTCAGTCACGCTCAGGGTAGGGCCGATTGGGGGGTTGGGGCACCGCCCCCTGTCACACTCAAGGCAGGGTCGATGGGGAGGTTGCGGCGCCACCCCCTGTCACGCACAGAGCAGGGCCAATCAGGGGGTTGGGGAGCTCCCCCCTGTTGCACAGAGCAGGGCCCATCAGGGGGTTGAGGAGCTCCCCCCTGTCACTCACAGAGAAGGGCCGATGGGGGAGTTGGGGCACCACCCCCTGTCACACACAGAGCAGGGCCGATCAGGGGGTTGGGGTGCTGCCCTCTATCACCCACAGAGCAGGGCCGATCAGGGGGTTGGGGTTCTGCCACTCTCACACTCAGGGCAGGGCCGATGGGGAGGTTATGGCTCTACCCCATCACACACAGAGCAGGGCCGGTGGGGAGGTTGGGGCGCCACATCCTGTCACACACAGAGCCACAGGGCGATCAGGGGCCTGGGGAGCTCCCCCCTATCAGGCACAGAGCAGGGCCAATCAGGGGGTTGGGGCGCCTTCCCCTGTCAGGAACAGAGCAGGGAGGATAGGGAGGTTGTGGCCCCGCCCCCTGTCACACAGAGAGCCGCAGGGCGATCAGGGGGTTTGGGCGCTGCCCCCCTGTCACGCTGATGCCAGTGCTGGGAGGTATATTACCCTTTTTCTATATAGAATAGAGGCCTGGTGCATGGGTGGGGGTTGGCTGGTTTGCCCTGAACGGTGTACTGGATCAGGGTGGGGGTCCCCACTGGGGTGCCTGGCCAGCCTGGATGAGGGGTTGATGGCTGTTTGCAGCTGGTCACACACCCTTCAGGGTGGGGGTCCCCACTGGGGTGCCTGGCCAGTCTGGGTGAGGGGCTGAGGGCTGTTTTCAGGCAGGCGGGTGACGGAAGCTCCCAACCGCTCCTTTTTTTCTTTTTTTTTTTATTCTGGGCCAGCTTTAGCTCTGAGGCTCCAGCTCTTAGGCCTCCGCTCCTGAAAGCAGGTATCTGGTTTGTTTCGGTTCTATAATCGAAACAATGTATATAAATCCAGCTCTGAGATCCTGGCTCGCTGAAAGCAGGTTTCTGGCATTTTGTTTAGCTTCTATATTCGTTACAATGTTTCTTAAACTGCAGGCTCAGAGGCCGGCAAAGCAGGTGGGGAGCGTTGGAGTCCTCCATCACTGAAGCAAGCAAGCCTCATGTTAGTTTCAAGCTGCCTGGCTGCCGGCCGCCATCTTGGCTGGCAGTTAATTTGCATATCTCACTGATTAGCCAATGGGAAGGGTAGCGGTGGTACGCCAATTACCATATTTCTCTTTTATTAGATAGGATTATACATTTTATAAATACATATATATATACTAGAGGCCTGGTGCACAGGTGGGGTCCAGACGGCCCGCCCCAATCAGGGCGATCAGGCCACATTGGCCAGGGGGAGGGGCTGCAGGCAGTTGACAGGCCAGCCTCATCGCCAATCAGGGTGGGGGGTGGCTGATCAGGGACAGGGCTGGCAAGGGGGAGAGCCTGTGGGCTGTTGGCCAGCTGGCCCTGCCCCCTATCGGGCCAGAGGGAGGTTCGCTGGCCAGCCCCGTCCCCAACCGGGGTTGGAGGGGCGATCAGGAGAAGGAGCTCACTGACCACCAGGAGGCAGCTCCTGTGTAAGCATCTGCCCCCTTTTGGTCAGTGCGCATCATAGCAATTGGTCGTTCTGCTGTGGGACCGAAATTGGCTCTCCGACATCCCCTGAGGGGTCCCAGATTATAAGAGGGTGCAGGCCAGGCCAAGGGACCCCACCAGTGCACCCTAGGGGCTGGGGAGGGACATAGGAGGTTGGCCAGCAGGGGAAGGACCACGGGAGGGCACCAGGGTGTGTCTGGCCCAACTCCCTCAGTCCCGATCAGCCAGACCTCAGCAGCAAGCCAACCTAACAATCAGAGTGTTTGCTCCCTGGTAGTCTGTGCACATCATAGTGAGCGGATGAGTGGTCTTAGCATATCATTAGCATATTACTCTTTGATTGGTTGAACGGCCAACTGGATGACTGGACACTTAGCATATTAGGTTTTTATTATATAGGAGATATATATATATATATATATATATATATATATATATATATATAATGTATATATATGTATGTATATGTATATATGTATATATATGTATATCCTATCTAATAAAAGAAAAAAAGGGTAATTAACCATACCTCCGCTAAGCTTCCCATTGGCTAATCAGCGAGATATGCAAATTAACTGCCAACAAAGATGGCGGCCAGCAGCCATGCAGCTGAAGCGAGTAGTAGGCTTGCTTGCTCCGGTGATGGAGGAAGCCAAGGCTCCCCGCCTGCTGCGGCCTGCTCTAAGCTCCAAAAGCAACAGCTCCAAAAGCAACAAAGTTTCAATTATAGAAGCTAAACAAACCCCAGATACCTGCTTTCAGCCAGCCACGGCCTCAGAGTTGGAGCGAGCAGGACGGCAACAAAGTTTCAATTATAGAAGGTAAATAAATCCCAGAATAAAATAAAAAGGAAAAAAGGAGAGGCTGGGAGCTTCAGTTGCCAGCCAGCCTGAAAATGGCCCTCAGCCCCTCACCCAGACTGGCCAGGCACCCCAGTGGGGTCCCCCACCCTAAAGGGGGTATGGCCAGCCTGAAAACAGCCATCAACCCCTCATCCAGGCTGGCCAGGCACCCCAGTGGGGACCCCCACAATGAAGGGGGTGTGACCAGCTGCAAAAAGCCATCAGCCCCTCACCCAGGCTGGCCAGGCACCCAAGAGGGACCCCTACCCTGATCCAGGACACCCTTCAGAGCAAACTAGCTGTCCCCCAACCGTGCACCAGGCCTCTATCCTATATAGTAAAAGGGTAATATGCAAACTGACCCTAACAGCAGAACGACTGGGAATGACTGGTCACTATGACACACACTGACCACCGGGGGCAGACACTCAATGCAGGAGCTGCCCTCTGGTGGTCAGTGCACTCCCACATGGGGGAGCTCTGCTCAGCCACAAGCCAGGCTGATGGCTGCCAGTACAACAGTGGTGGTGGGAGCCTCTCCTGCCTCCTCAGCAGCGCTAAGGATGTCCAACTGCAGCTTAGGTCTGCTCCCCACTGGCAAATGGACATCCCCCGAGGGCTGTCTGGGTGCCAGAGGGATGTCTGATTGCCAGTTTAGGCCCAATCCCCCGGGGAGCAGACCTAAGTCAGCAGGTGGTCATCCCCCGAGGGGTCCCAGACTGTGAGAGGGCACAGGCCAGGCTGAGGGACCCCCCCCCCTCAAGTGCACAAATTTTTGTGCACCGGGCCTCTAGTATAAGTATATATGTGTGTGGGAAACTGTTTATTGCCTTCACTATCTGATAAGCATAGACAGAGAACTCCCCGAAACCCCCCGAAGGCTGGGTGCCTTTGAAGACCTAGCAAAGCTCGGAGCTAGGCGCCACCTCTGTTTGTCCACACAGTGGTAGCTGAAACTGCTCCCCCATTTATTATTATGTAAATCCTTGCTGATGGGCTAGTCTGCCTGTTGCAGGGGGTCACCTGCCTAGGGCTATGCTATAGGGGCATCCCAGATCAATAAAAGCTTGGTGAGGCCTGAGCATAGAGGAGAAGTCCTTCGGGACTTGCTGCCTGGTCCCCCAATATTGCAAAATTATCTCGTGTCTTTTTCTCTCATTTGCTGTGCGGCTCCTCTTTCAGATACCGAACCCTACTCCACGCGAGTCGTGGAAGGAAACACTCAACATCTGGCGCCCAACGGGTAATCTGGAAGTGCAGGTCTCGCTGGAGCGAGAAAAGGAAGTTTACACCGAAAAGGTGTGGAAAACTCACTGAAAAAAGGTGAGGGGGATTCCACCGCACGCAATGCCCAGGATCAACTACAGAAGCCCGGGTCTGTAAGTAAACTGGGAACGTTTTCTTAACCAGGCTAACAAACGGGGAAGGATTTGGCTTTAAGAAAGTAGATTCGGCTTTAAAAAGGTATATTTGGCTTTTAAAAACTAAGAAACTGTATTATGTGCTTTTGATTTGCATGTTTAAAGTGTTAAAATTTTAGAAGGTAATCTTTTACAGTTTTTGCATGTTATTATAGAACATAACCCTTGGTTTCTTGAAAAAGGTACATTAGATCTTAAAAGTTTGCCAAAAAGTTAATCAGAACTTGCCAAAAATTGTTTCCCCTTGTGGAACACGGCATTTCATTTCCTAGAGGCTTTAGGAGAGGTCAAGGAGGATAAATCTCCTCCCCTTGCACCCTCCGCTCCTTAAGAGGAACAGAAAAAAAAAAAAAAAATGGGAGGAATGGCCTTCATGGCTCCCTCCACCTCCATGTCCTAATCCTAATATGTTTAATTTGCCATGAATAGAATCACCTGTGCAAAAAGGCCAAATTATAAAGAAATTGGAATATTAAAAGGTACTCTTAAATCAGGCTGAAAAAAGAGTGCCATGGTCACATCAATGTGGTTTCTTGTTCAAATTAAAATCTTAATTTGTATTTGGAATCTAAAATCTGTAATAAGAAATGAAACCCGGCTGCCGAGTCCGCCTCTGGTGTGGAGAGATTCGAAGGTGGCAGGAAAGGGCAGAGTTATAAGCTCTCCCACAATGAGATTACTTAATGTTTTATTTAAAAATTACCGGAGAACATCTTATGACAACCAAACTTTGGCTAAGATAACCTTGGGTGCTAGCCATGACTTTAGAAAGCGAAATAGGGAAAAACTTAAAATGTCTTTTTCAATTAAGCATGACTTTGGGAAAAAATACGCCATCTGAGTCATTTGCTGAAACTTCCCCCAAAGCAGGATGTGGGGAAAGGGAAGAAGGAGCATGTGGCGATCCAATGTGGACGCCCCCTCCCCAAGTATTCTAAAATTAAAGTCCTTCTAGTAATTGAAAAGCTTTTACAAATTTATAAATGCATCTGGGATTTCTGTGCACATGTAAAGGGAAAAGGCCAGTTTAAAAACGAGTGCGCATAGTTTTGAGCTGAACTTGACCTTTTGCTGTGTACAGAATAAAAACCCGGGACTGTTTTGGTCTTAAAAATGGCAAAGTTGAACCTAAGAAAGAAATGCAGATAGGTTTCCCAAAGCGATTTAAAGTAGCTTTTGAAATTTCCCGCCCTGAGGCAAGTACCACCAGGAAGTTGATAGTCAAGTTTACATGTGAATACCTATGGGTTTGTTTCTTGACTTCCCCAACAGGAAAATTGTGACCATTTTAGCAGCTATGCCAGGCTTATTGGCTGGAAACTTAAAGCTTTTAAGTTCAAATCATCTAAAAGTATTGAAATTTATAATACTGAAATGTTGATCTGAGTATGCCTATTATGAAGTCTAGAAGATAGAAGTTAATCTATTAGTTGAAAATGCCTTATATTTTATTTGAAATGTCTAAGATTTAAAGCTCTGAAAGTTTAAAGTGCAAATTGAATCGGGAGAAATTAAATATCTAATGTATAACTTGTTTTTGAAAAAATAGAATGTGTTTTCTCTTAAATGATTAGGAATTCAAAATATGTTACTTCTTGGTCTGATTTTAAAAAGAGGATTAATTTTTAAGATCTCAACTGAAATTTTTAATACAAAAACCAGTTTAAATTTGATTAATATTCTTTAAAATAATTATAAAGGGTATAAACAGCTAATGAGATTTCTGTTTGTCTACAATATAATGTTGGCCATCTATCTTTTAGGGATTTTGGTTTGCTCTTCCCTTGTTTATTGTGAGAATAAGGAAATCATCTTTTCTGTCAGAGAACAGTGTAGACAGCCTCAATGTTGAGCTGCCAGACTTGGCAGCCGCCATGTTGGCCGCATGGCCTGCCGCGCCCCTGGGGGCTGCCATCTTGGAACAGCCCCTCCCTCTGACTTAGCCAATCACAAAAGGAATGTCTTCTCACTGAGGCAGGATGGGATTTCAGGGGTGGAGTTTTAAGGCGGAGTTTTACTGCGGAAATGCGGATGGGGCAGAAAGTGTGCTTGCCTCTCGGATTTATTTAATACTATTTTTAAGAAGATATTTTTAATACTTAATAAATTAGCAATCATGGTCTTAATATAATTTCAGTGGTATGATAGACCAATGTTTTGAGCAGTTGGCTTTATAAGGGCCGACAATAGAGCTCATATTTCTTAAAAGGCTTGTAGATACATTTTTAAAAGATATCTTTAATCCTCAGTAGAACCACAGTTATACATATATCATAAACTAATTAAGAGTAATTGATTCCATGGTCAAGACTAGATCCTATTATGTTGAAAACTGTTTTTAAGTGTTGAAAATGTTTTAATTAGATATGTATTTGGAAGTTTTTCCCGAGTGCAATATTTTAAAATATGCTTGGTTGCATAAGGAATTTCTGCCAAATAAAAGAAAAAATTGATTTATTAGTAGCAATGTCTTTACTTAAACTAACAAAAGCTCCCCGCCGCTGCATTTTAAATTAGGCTGGAAATGAAGCAGCGTTTGCACCTTGTGTATCAGACATAAAACTTTACTAAATTTACTAATCTTTGTAAGCAATTGAATCCTAGTAAAGTAAAATTCTTCTAAAAAGTTACTGAAGGCTTCCCATGATCCCTCTGTATATGCAAATAAGCCAAAAGGGAATACTGTTTAAAAATATTATTTTAAATTTAATAACAAGGAGAAAGTTTAATATTTTGAAATATCTTCCACTAATATTTACAGGATAATCTAATGATTTGCTGTTAAAATACCAAATCTGAAAATAAGTACAGTCACCATAAATGTTTAATGACTTGGAATACATGGCCTTGCGGCACTATCAGTCAACATCCAAGAAGTAACCCTATAAGTTACTTTGTGTAAAAAAGAAAGATTTTTCTTTTTTAAGTTAATGTTCTCTAAGTGTAATCCAGCAGGAGGAAGACAAACCAGACAACCAACAGCCCAGAGACCACCTGGGGCATGGTAAAGTGAAGTATGGTAACAATTCATTCAGGTAAAAACTGTAGTTCAGATAACATGCCTAAGTTTTACCTAGGTTACCCAAGGACTCTAGATAATGTGTTTACCCAAAACTGTAATTTAGATAGCATACTGTCTTTGCTTCTGTAAATTTCTTTTTTTTTGAAAACTAGGTTCCTCATTCCAAACCTTGAGTTTAAAATTAAGTTGTCATGACCTAGAGCAAAGAATATTCTTACATGGTATTATTCTACAAAGTTTTATTAATAATTTTTGATGCTTTATAACAGTATATTGTGCATTTATCCCAAACAAATTTACAAATGAATTTGAATGCTTTACATGAAGGGATTTATTCCTTTCCACTGTGTGGAGGGCCTCCTGGGGAAGGCACTTAAGCATTCTGTATTGACCTACCTTGACTTTTTTTGCCAAGAGGAATCCAATTGCCTACAGCTGTTATCTGAGCGCTCTGTTCAAGCTGGGATCATGAAAAGCTGGTACCATGGATCTGTCTCTGGCCCAATGGCGTAAGCTGGGCCCTCTCTGGAGAAGAAACCTGGGTTCCCTATGATCAATGCCGGGGCCCCGCCAGCAGGCGAGGGGATCCAAAGGCAGTTGCTGGGCATGGAGGCCAGAGGGACATAGGCTATCAAGGAGACAGAACTGAACCTCACATCACCCTACTTGGCCCAGAGATAGCTGGTAGTCAACGACGGGTAAGATCCCACAGGGTGGGACGACCTAAGACAGGCACAGCTGGGGGCCAGTAGGAGAAAACTTGGGGTGCAACAAAGGTGGGGCACAGATCCTCACCCCCCCAATGGTGCACGGGTTTGAACGGTGCACGGGCTTGAACACTCGCCCCTTCTGAGGAAGGTCTCCTGTCCCCATGGCTGCTTCTTGCTTCCCATGCCCAGCCCAGATCAGGAACCAAATAACAGAAGAGATTTGGTCCAGCTGAAATCAGAATCCAGAAAAACGGAGGCTTGGCTAACAGACCCTATGTCTAAATCTAGCCTAACAACAGGAATGCTCAGAGCCTTCACAAGGATGTAAAGTGATCCTTTCAATTAATATTTACAGTGTAAATTAAGATTATTGTTAAAATATTAAATTTGACAGCAAAATAGTTTTCAAATTAATTAAATTCAAGTTTTCAAATTAATTAAATTTGGCTATTTGAAATAAGTAATTATTCAAAAAGTATTAACAAAAACTTTCATTTCATGGTAAACATGCTATGAACTTGAAGCATGTTCAGGTTCAATTTTTTTTTTGTGCAAAAAATTAATATTTAAAGCTATCTAGACTGCATTATAAAATTTCCAAGAAGTCTCCTAATTAAATAAAAAAAAAAAGGGGGGGGGATAGTGGAAAAATATAGTGGAAGAATACCATGTAAGGAAATAGATCCTGTAACTAAATTACATTTAGAGAAAAAAATTTTTCGTTCATAATGCTAATAGTGAGACACCCAGAAAAAACACACATTATGCCAAAATAAGCCAAAGGAAAATCATTTGGGCAAATATAAAAAGGATTCCCCAAGTAAAATTTCAATTATTAACCTTTGGTCGAGAATATGTTTGTATATTTTCAGAGAACAACTCCAAGACCATGTGGATTCCTGTAACAAGGGATACCAGAGAGAAACTGACCAGACTGCTCCAGCCACAAAGACAGGAGAGACAGTTCAGAGATGGAGATGGTGGAAGACGCCTTGCCATGCTAGCAGTCAGCAGCTGTGCGTCGCTGCAGGGTGCCCAGGACCAAACCAGAGAGGACCGGACCTGCATTTGTCCACCATCCAGAACCAGCATTTCATTGCTGGCATGTACACATGAACTTTTGGACATTGAAACATGGACTCAGAACTTTTGGACATTGAAATTGGGACTTGATTATTTTTTAAAGAAAAAATAAGGGGGAGATGTGGGAAACTGTTTATTGCCTTCACTATCTGATAAGCATAGACAGAGAACTCCCCGAAACCCCCCGAAGGCTGGGTGCCTTTGAAGACCTAGCAAAGCTCGGAGCTAGGCGCCACCTCTGTTTGTCCACACAGTGGTAGCTGAAACTGCTCCCCCATTTATTATTATGTAAATCCTTGCTGATGGGCTAGTCTGCCTGTTGCAGGGGGTCACCTGCCTAGGGCTATGCTATAGGGGCATCCCAGATCAATAAAAGCTTGGTGAGGCCTGAGCATAGAGGAGAAGTCCTTCGGGACTTGCTGCCTGGTCCCCCAATATTGCAAAATTATCTCGTGTCTTTTTCTCTCATTTGTTGTGCGGCTCCTCTTTCAGATACCGAACCCTACTCCACGCGAGTCGTGGAAGGAAACACTCGACATATGTGTGTGTATATATATATATGTGTGTGTGTGTATATATATATGTGTGTGTGTATATATATATGTGTGTGTGTATGTATATATAACTTTCAGAAACTATTTCTTATTATATTTGTGTAAAAAAATAAAATAATATCTTAATGTGATATCGACAGCTTGTTTTCTTGGGATGATGACAAGATTTCTGAAAAGTGACCCTTATCTGTCATCAGATTAAATGATGATGCAAACAGAGCAAAGCCCTGTCTTTACACTCCTCTATGTATTACTTCACACTCTAACATAGCAAGTTCTCAAAACATCATTGATGTCTTCTCCCTTGTTAACAGGCTTATTTAGCCTGTGGCTTACCTGCACAACACAACACTATCTTTCAAGGCTGTTGATGTGGTCATTTAGCCTAGTCCTTAGCCTAGAGCCCACCTCTTTTTTTATTGTTTTAACTAGAGGCTCAGTGCATGAAATTTGTGCACGGGGGTGGAGGGGAGGGCAGGCGGGGAGGACCCTCAGCCCGACCTGCACCCTCTCCAATTCGGGATCTCTCAGGGGATGTGCTACTGACGGCTTGGGCCCACTCCCCGTGGTTCTCTGCTCTTTGTGGGGCCTGCCTGCTCCACAACATGGGAATGGGCAAGTAGGCTCTGCTGGGTGCTGCCTGCGGGCCCCACTTGCCTGTTCACAGGTCGCCACAGCGACCGCCCAGCAGGCCCTGCTTGGTACTGCCTGCAGGCCCCTCTTGCCTGCCTGCAGGTCACTGCCACCACGGCCCAGCAGGCCCTGCTGGATGCTGCCTGCCGGCCACTTGCCTGCTCCCCAACTGCCGTGGCAACCACCCAGCAGACCCTGCTGGTTGTTGCCTGTGGCCCCGCTTGCCTGCTGGGCTCACATTGCCAGGGTGAAGCCGCCAGCATCCTGCCCAGCTGCTATGGGTGCCGCCATCTTTGTTGTGGAGTGATGGTTAATTTGCATATTACTCTTTTATTAGATAGGATATTTTATATATTAATATAATTATATTCTCATTTTCTCTCTCTTCTCTATTTATTTTTGTCTGTTTTGTTTTAAAATAATTATTTTATACTATAGGGACTTGAAGGTGGGTTTGTAGTGAAAAGTTGAAAAAAAGGACATTTCATGAAAGGGTTAACCAATGATCTTCTTATTCTAAAATCTCTTGGGTCATTCTTGGTTCTCATTTTGCTCCTTCTCTCAACAACATTTAATGTATTTTATAACTTCCCTCTTTCTGAAACACCTTCCTCCCTTTTATGATGCTGTCTTAGGACTCGTCCCTCCTCACTTGTTGCTTCTTCCAGTACCATAACTAATATAACCTCATCTTCTTTACCTTGACATTCTGGAGTGCCCTAAGAACTTAGTCCTCTGATCTACTCCCTTTGCGATCAGCATTTACCGTCTAGGTGAGTTTATCTATCTCTGGGCTTTAAGTGCCTCTACATGCAGCAGACTCACAATATTAAATTTTCAGCCCTCATAACTCCAAGCTCATATATCCTATATTGTAAAAGGCTAATATACAAATCGACCGAATGGCCAAACGACCGGTCGCTATGAGGCGCACTGACCACCAGGGGTAAGACGCTCAGTGCAGGAGTTGCTCTCTGGTAGTCAGTGCACTCCCACAGTGGGAGTGCTGCTCAGCCAGAAGCTGGGCTCACAGCTGGCGAGCACAGTGGTGGTGGAGGGAGCCTCGCCCTCCTCCATGGCAGCACGAAGAATGTCCGACTGCCAGTCAGACATCCCCCAAGGGTTCCCAGACTGCGAGAGGGTGCAGGCCAGGCTGAGGGGACACCCCCCACCACCACCACCCAGTGCATGAATTTCATGCACCAGGCCTCTAGTATGTATATAATTGCCAATTCAACTTCTGTACATTGATATACAATAGTGTCTCAAAATTAATACATCCAAAACTAAACTCTTTTTGCCCCTACACACACATACCTGTCAATGTTCCTTATCTCATTATCTGTAAACTTCATGCTTGGAGATATTTTTTATTCCTCTTGTTCACATGTCATCAGACCTACTTTTGAAATTTATCAAAAAACCTCATCACTTCTCCCACTTAACAGCTACCACTACTGCTCAAGCTACCAGTATTTCCCATCAGGTCTATTGCCACAGCTTTCTAACTTTTATTCCTGCTGCTTGCTTGACTTCCTAATTCTACTCTAAACATAGCAGAGATTTCCTTTTATAGCACAGATCTTATCATTCCTATTTCCTATCTCATACAAAGTAAATCCAAAGTCCCTATGAAAGTCTAACAACCCTTCAATAAAGCTCCCACTATCTCTGCAACTTCATACCATGTCACTATCTTCCTCTCTCAATCCCAACCAGCCCTGTGTCCTCCATGCTGTTCTTTGAACACACCAGGCACGCTTCAGTCTCAGTACCACACTCTTGCTGATCTCTTTGCCTGAATGCTCTTGGCATACTTTCTCAATTCATTCAGGTCTCTATTCAAATATCATCTTTTCAAAGAGAACTATTTTGACCAACTGCCCCTCTCCTATCAACCAATCACCCTGCATCCTCTTACTTTGATGTGTTTTCCTTCTTAATCTTTATGATTACTGATACGTTGTGTCTTTATTTTGTCCATTTTTTCCAACAGAATGCAAGGACAGAGGCTTCGTGTGTCTTATTCAGTACTATATCCCTGGTGTCTAGAATCTTAGGATCATAGTCACTCAACAAGTGTGGTATGAAGGAAAACCTGAGTAGATAAATGTAGGAAGAAATATGCAAATGCTCTTTCTGAGGGACATTCAGTGTGTGAGGTATGTGAACACTGGACAGTGCTGGCTATGACCGGCAAACTTCTGTAAACATGGGTTGTGGTCATTGGGCTTCTTCTCTGAAAATGCAGTTCAGTGATGTTGGACTTATATTTTAAAATTTATAAACAATGACATTTGAATGCCAGTTAAAATAGCTTTAGAGCCGAAACCGGTTTGGCTCAGTGGATAGAGCGTCGGCCTGCGGACTGAAAGGTCCCTGGTTCAATTCCGGTCAAGGGCATGTACCTGGGTTGCAGGCATATCCCCAGTAGGAGATGTGCAGGAGGCAGCTGATCGATGTTTCTCTCTCATCGGTGTTTCTAACTCTCTATCTCTCTTCCTTCCTCTCTGTAAAAAATCAATAAAACATATTTAAAAAAAAATAGCTTTAGAAACCATTCATCATTATACAAGCATTTGTAAAGATTTTTCTTTATGTTAAGCAGTATAGTTACAAACATGGAATCTGATAACAAATTTGGGAGATAAAAAGTTGAGGGTTACCTAGGATAACCTAAAGCATCTATATATGGCTTCACCATATAATTCCTCTCCTTGCCTGGTTAAACCCCAGTCTGGCTTATCCCCGGAAATGATGAAAGATGGTAAAACCTGAGAGTGGTAAAGAGGTCAAGGCTGGAGACAGGCTGGAGTCTTCTGTAAAGAGATGCTACAGCCTGGGAGTGAAATCCCTACATTTTTAGAGCAAAACATAGTGCTCTGAAGTTTGACAGAACTTGCTATCAGTATCATTGTTTAACAATAAATACAACAGGCCCCTGCCTTGTTCTTTTATATATCTACAAGGGCTTGATGCACAAAATTCAGGCAAGAGTAGACCTTCCTTCCCCTGGCTGCCAGCACCGGCTTCCCTCTGGCACCCGGGACCCAGGCTTCTCTCACAGCCCCAGCTTCATCCGGAAGATCATCCAGAAGGATGTCTGGTCTAATTAGCATATTACGCTTTTATTATTATAGATGTCATCTCCCATTATACTGCATACCTTTGGAGGGCAGCTGTCAAACAAAGTACCTATATTGCTTAACATCCAACATACCTTTATGGTTTGATTAAATAAGGGGCTCAGCAAAGTACACAAATCCTGGGTTAATAATCATCATCAGACATAAAATGTCCTCCTGTTATTTAGAGCCTTTCATGATTATCATCTCTTCCCCCATGGGAGTGAAAATCTTCATAGATTTGAAAAACCACAGAAGACTGAACTAGAATTCTTAATTTTTTTTTAATTCTAGTATTAAAATAATCCAAGAACATGCATCTGTCAAAATGACAAGTTGGATATGGACTTCAAATAACACTGTGTTCTCATATATTTTTATCCAACATCATCCTCCTCCCATTTCAGACTTTCAGTGAACCAAAGTCTGGGATGCAAAGTAGCTCCTTCGTATTTTAATTCTGCTAAAGAGAATATGAACTTAACCTAAAGCTTCCCATATAATTGTGTTATGAATTTATAATAGTAGCTCCATAATTTATAGGTTGATGGGACATATAACCAAAACAACCTGGTATGATTAATGAAACCTGGTGTCACAGAGCAGCAACTGAATAGGTAATGCAGCTACAGGGCTTGATTTCTAAATCACTGAACTCGTCATGAGCAGATAGGAGAGCCTGAATCTCCATGATAAAAATAAAGAAGGAACATGTGACATGAACTCCGATGGCATTAGGGTTGAATAGCATGCACCAAATATCTGTTTATATTTGCAAAGAGATAAAAGAAACCATTTCTGAATTTTTATATTTGGCAAATATTTTCAGAGATAGATTCCTCAATTGAAATAAAAGTGATGATGATGATGATGATCATGATCATGATCATGATGATGATGGCTGTCATTGACTGAACATTCACTAGGTGCCAGGCACTAGAGCATTAACATAAATGTAGTATGATACTCAAAAAACTAACAGCAAGATGTCACTGCCTCCTAGCTCCATTTTACTGGTAGACATGAAGAAACTCCTTGTTTTTCATCCATTGACCTCCTAGTTTAACAGTTCTTCCATCCATATACATTCTTATGTGTCAATCTCTGGCCTTGCGCTTATAGTTAGATCTATGACTTTTTTTCTAACCTTCCAAAAAACTTCCAATTTCTGGCTCTGGTCTTACCTTTTCTCTCCTGGCAACCTTAATTACCTTCCCAACCCTAGTAGAACAATAAATATATTACACTTTAGGACCCATCATTAACGTATTCTTGCAACAGAGAATTCTCAAGCTAACTCCTATTGGAAGGATGATAATTTTTTAGTCTTAAATTGAAGAGATACATAAGTTAAGAAGGCTTTCCTGGTAAAGGCACATATCATAACATAAAATATAGCATATACTCTCTGCTCCCAAAGCCAGTCCTCCGGCCAGAATCTATGGGACAAATATGCAGACCCTGGAAAAATCACTGAAGATACATAAGTCTTAGTATTCATTTGTGGTCCCATTTAGATAAGATGTAAGAAAGTAACTTAATAAATGAGGATAAAATCTATCATTAGGTGAATCAAATAATTTAACCCATTTTGATAGGAGCGCTGTAATGCCTTCTACCAAAAATAACACTCTAATAATGTTTCAAGCTCTTGAATTTTGTGTGGGTCAGAGTCTGAAGATGCTAGTGAGAGAACCTGTCCATCAGATTCCCCAAGCATGTCTTTTAGAATCCTATACTATAACTGGTTTAATAGGAATAGTTATGTAGTCACTGAGCAAACAAGTGTTTCTTACAAAGTATCTCCTCTTGCTTACACAGGAAAAATAATTGTTCATTTTAGAGGCAATCTAAGAAAGCCTCTCTCACTAGAGTGCTGACCTTTGAGTAGAAGGAAAATATGTATTGTTATATAAAGGAACCACAAATCCTAAAACTGATTTTTTATTAATAATGATTCTCATTAAATTACTTTGCCTCAAACCTCCAAATGCAAGGTCATCACACTCAAGTTAACAGAAACAGAGTTCAGAAAGCCGACTATATACCTGGAGAAGAAATGTTAAAGATGCAAAAATCACAAGATGTTCATAACAGAAAAGGATTAAAATAGGGGTATTAAGTCAAAAAAATAGACTTACCAGATACCTGTTTTTCATAACCAATTAATAGTTATACAAGCCAGTGGACTGGTTAAAAGACTCATAGTAATAGGTTGTTTATAATAAATTCAACCTTAAATGTTAAAGGAGAAAATTAAAAGGAAAATTGAATAGTCTGTTTTAAATTTTATGGCCATAGGGCAAAAACATATTTTGGTAATGAGATTAAAATAAAAAGTGATAGATTTATAGGATTGCAAAGAGTTCTTATAAAGGAAATGGTAATAATAGCAAAATAGCATGTGTCAGGCACTGTGCTTGACTCTCCATTCATTATCTCCTAATAACAAATACACAGGCCAAGGGAGCATTTTTATGTTCATTCCAGAGATGCGGATATAGAAACTTGCCAAGATACAGCAATCAAGGAATAGGAACCAGGTGAGTAGAGAGCACAGCTAGAAAGTTTGAGTTCTAACCTAGACAATGATTCTGATAGCAGAGAGCTGAAATTGCACATGCACCAAAACTACTGGAGTCAAGTTTAAAACAGGAGAAAAAAGAGACAACTGCATTCACATTGAATATGAGTGGTAGGTTAGGAGCCAAGTAAACTGTCAGCCAAAAATTGGTCAAGCAAAACTGAGATCAACTAATAAATCCTTTAGGTGATGGGAAACTGAGATACTAAGATGGTTTATTTCATAGTGTCTAGGAAAACTAAGCATTTGTGGGCAGAGGCGGGTAAGGATGAGGGGGCAAAGCAAAGAGAATAAGAACATTTAGGTGTAGGGCACTAAAAATACAGAAGCACTTGTTTCACACATATAAGGGCAGGTTTCATGATACATGACCTGTGTCCTGAGTTCTGTGTTCAGAACTATGCTTGGTTTAATTCTCTGCTGTCAATATCTTTAAAAATCTCAATAACTGGAGCATTCATGTGAACGTGCAATATGCCTATCCAGTTTTGGGGGTTTTTTTATTGACTTGTTTTATATCATTCCCCAATGCTCCATGCATACAGAATGGCAAGAGATCAAGAGGTAGGAATACCAAGAAGTAGGATGGCCACAGATAAAACAGGTGTTGTAAAAGATTCTTATGATTTCAAAGAAAGAAAATTTCTTCTTGCTTTTCTTAGAAATGACAAATAAATGACATCTGATCTTAATACTGGAAGTTCTAAAATTGATTATTAAATATATATAGAAAAAAATGAATTTCCACTTTTGGAAAAGTAGAATTTACTTATTTTCCTCTATCTCTCCCAGAAAGCCTCTGGACATTTATATAAAACAAACATAAGACACAAAAAGTTGCATAGAAGAAAGCAGGCAGGCTAGGGACCTCAGGTCCTGTGGAACAATATGTTGGTGACTTCTGTGGGTTTTCCTTTTGCTTCATATATTCCATATTGTTTGGAACCAAAAATGGGAACCAAGAAACACCAATGAGTACAGACAAAAAGAATCCTAACAAAAGCCTGCTCTTTCTAGCCAAAAAAAAAAAAAGAAAAAGAAAGAAAGGGCCAACCTTACAAGGCTGAAAACTTTTAGGCAGTAACTACTCTAATCAATCCAAAAACCACTGAAGAAACTGTAGACACACCTTCACCCATTCCAGCAAAGCCTGAGTGGGGATCCTTGACTTTAACATTTACCAGGCTGTACTGATGCCGCCCAACCCTCTCTCTAGCTTGGTATTAGGGGGGACCAAGAAGAGAGCTGGGACTTTCATTCCCACCAGGCAGTGTGAGGTCTGAAGTCCATATGCATCCTCATCGGACAGTAATAAGATATCCTTCCATATCCCCACTGTGTTGAAGCCAGAGGTGGCCTGATGGAGAAGCAGGACTTTCATCATCATGCAATGATACCAAGGCTACCCTTCATCTTTCCCCCACCCCACAATGCTGTGTCAGCAGAGGTCACTTGAGGAACAGTAACAAAACAATCCTATGTCTCCAAGGATGGTATTGGAAACTGGCTGAGAGCTAGAACTCCCATTTACACTCAGCAATGAGGAATGGCTTCTCAAATAAAGGACAGGTGGGGAGCATGGACTTCTATCCCCACCTGGGAATATCAAAGGCACTGCATGCTCTCTTAGCCAGTCTGAACAAGGTTAGAGAAAGCCAGCTAAAACAAGGTTTAAATAAGAACTAGCATCTCATAACATAAAAAGAAATGTCCAGATATATTTTCAAAATATCTGGTCATACCAAAAACCAGGAAGACCTCAATTTGAATAGAAAAAATAACCACAGAGGCCAATATAAGATGACTGAGATGTTAGAATTATTTGGCAAATAACTATAAGCATCCATTATAAAAACATTTCAATAAGAAATTTTGAACATGCTTGAAATAAATTTAAAAATTAATAATCTCAGCAAAGAACTAGAGAGTCTAAGCAAATAGTAGACATAATGAAAAACCAAATGGAAATTTTAGAACTAAAAAATGTATTACTGAAATTAAAGAGGAAAAAAACTAAATGGGTGGGCTCAAGAGTAGAATGCAGAGGGCAGAAGAAAGAATCAATAAATTTGGAGAAAGAGAAATTAGCCTATCTGGACAAAAAAGAGAAATTAGGAGAATTGAACCTCAGGGATCTGTGTTACCAAAATCCCATGAGGAGAGGAGAAAGATTGCAGGGCAGCAAAATTATTGAATAAGTAATAGCTACAAACCTTGCAAATTCTGCAAAAGGTTTAAGAAGCCAAGCAAATCCCAAACATGGAAGAAATTCACACCAAGCAAATCATAGTCAAATATTTGAACTGAAGACAAAGAAAAACCTTTGGAAGCAATGAGAGAGTACCTTACCTATAGTGGAAAGCAAGTTGAATTACACAGTATTTCTCATCAGGGACCATGAAGGTCACAAAAAGTGGAGCAAACCTTTTTTAAGGCTGAAAAAAAAAAAAGAATTGTGACCCTTAAATCCCTATACCCAACCAGAATGTCCTTGAGGAATGAAGGGAACAATCAAGACATGCTCAGAATAAGGAAAACTGAAGGACTTGTCATCGGCAGATTTGCTGTAAAAGAAGGGCTAAAGGAAGATCTTTAAACAAAAAAGGAAACAATAAAAGAAGGACTCTTGGAACATCATTAGGAAGAAAGGACAGAATAAGCAAAAATATGGGTTAAGTTGATTTTCTTCTTTTGAGAATCATCTTTTTTTTCTCCTCTGAATTACATTTGAGAGTTAGAGCAAAATGAGAACACTGTCTGATATGACTCTAAATGTATGTGGAAGAAATGTATAAGGCAATTATACTATAAATGGGGAAGAGGAACAGGCTATAAAGGGAGGTTTCTGCACTTTACTTGAACTGGTAAAATGAAACCAGGTCATCAACATTAAGGCCAGCAAAAACAAGGAAAGCCTGAGAAACTGTCACAGCCAAGGGGACTAAGGAGATATTGCAACTGAGTATAATGTGGTGTCTTAGATGGTATTCTGTAATATTAAAGACTCATTGAGTAAAACTAAAGAAATCTAAATAAGCTATTAACTTTAGTTGATGCCAATACACCAAACATTGGTTCATTAATTGTAACAAATGTAGCACCCTAATGTAAAATGATAGTACTAGTGATAGTGGAAACTAGGGTGGAGAGGGAATAGATGGGAACTCTCTGCATTATCTGCTCAGTTTTTACAGAAATTTAAAATTCTTCTATAAAACAAGCCTATTATTAAGAAATATAGTAACAGTGACAAATGCTGAAGGGGCTGTGGAGAAACTAGATCACTCATACATTGCTGATGTAAATGTAATATGGTATAGCCACTCTGGAAAATAGTTTGGCAGTTTCTAAAAAAAATGGAACAAGAAACCACTATACAACCCAGCCATTTATCCCAGAGACATGAAAGCCCGTGTTCACACAAATACCTGCAATCAAAGACTTATATTAGTTCTATTCACAATAGTTCCAAACTGGTAACAACCCAGTGTCTCTGGGCGGGTAAATAAATTGTGAAACAAGCTGGGACACATCCGTGCCATGGAACACTACTCAGCTATAGAAATAAATGGGCTATTGCTACATGCAACAATCAGAATGAGTCTCCAGATGATTAGGCTGAGTGATAAAATACAGCCCCCAAAGGTTAAATACTGTGATTCTATCTATATGACATTCTTAAAGTGAAAAATGATGGAAATAGTGAACAGATGAGTGGTTTCCGGGGGTGAAGGTGGAGCAGAGTGTGGAAGGGAAATGTGGGTGGTTAAAGCATAGCAGGAGAGATCCTTGTGGTGATGAAAATGTCCTGTATCTTGAGAACATCGGTATCAAAATCCTGGTTGTAACCAGAGCTATAGTTTTGGAAGACGTACTATCAGGAAAAACTGGGTACAAGATCTATTTATACTATTTCTTAGAACTGTGTGTGACTCTACAATTATTTAAAATTAAAAGCATAATTTGAAAAAATATATATATTTAAACATCTCCTCTCTTTCAGTAAATGCCCAAGCTTATATGAAGCCAAAATTTTAGAAAATTTTCCAGAAAACATATTTTGTAGTATATGAAGAAAGAGAGATAGTTTATACGACTTTTTAAAGAATCATTAAATAGGATATACTACAGGATATTAACTACTTTATAGCTGAGCATCAAAATCACAGCAAGCCATAAACACCAGTTCTCACTGCACGCCCTGGGCTTATACCCTTCGACTCCTGATTTTCCAAGTGATCAGCCCTTAGGACCACATAAAGGTTTAAAACTGATGGAGATTTAAAAGGTCATATAGATAAAATTTCTCATCTAAGAGATAAGAAAACACAAGCCAGAGGAGTTTAAATGGGGTGGCCAAGGTCCTGTGACTAACCTGAGGCAGAGCTATGTCTGAAACCTCAGCGTCTTGGTTCCTCAACCATTGTTCTCATGTTCTATTATATTTAAAAATTTTTATTTCCTTATAGATGACCCATATTTGAACCATAAATACAACTGTTTCTAGGAAGCTGACTTGCTTGTTGGGTTATGTAATTGAGAAAATCTATAAGAATTTGCTTAATAATTTAAGGAAAAGGAGACTTTCAAATTGTTTCTTTAAATGTGCCTTCTCTTTGCCAAAAGAGCATAAATTCATCAAAAGATAAATTTGGGTTAATGGTGACATTTGAGTCTAAGTTGAACTGTATGGAACTGAGCATTCAAAATTGTAAGATTCACTTAAATGGTCTTAAACTACAAGTTGGGGCAAAAGTAGGTTTGCAATTGTGAATACACAAAACAGAGTTTATTCTTATATTATTATTTATTAATTATTGTATTATTTTCCATATAAACAACTGTAAACCTACTTTTGCCCCACCCTGTATTGGATGGAGGCAAGCAAATAAAAATAATGTTAAAGGGCACATTATTTCACTAGTCTTCAAAAACTGTTCTTGTTTTCCTTATACCATTAAATTAGGAGTATATAAATGTAACTCGAATAGAAGTTGGCTCTTTCTGTCACTTCTGGGCCAGTTCATTTACTGCCAAATTAAAAAAAAAAAAAAATCAACCCAAAAGCATTTCTTTGCAGAGATCTTAGAGAAACCAAAGACTCAGAAAAATCTTAGAGAAACAGAAGAAATAAATTATAGAGCACCTAACATTTCCAATTTACTACTTTGCTATCACTCTTTTCCTGGGATTTCTTAACCCCTCAGAGCTGCCAAACAAATTCCTATTTCAGTTGGTCAATGTCTGCTTTCTGTTTCTATCTCTGTATTTCTTTATCTGTTTCCCCCACTCTCTCTGTCTTTCCCCCTCCCTCTTTTCCTTCCTTTCTTTCTCTATCCCTATTTTTATTTATCTCCCTACTCTTCCTCTCTCTCCCTCTCCCTGGCGTCTCCTTTCTCTTTCTCTCCCCCTTTCTCCCCCGCAACCCTCCCCCTCCTCCCCCCCCCCCCCCCCCACACACACTTTCCCTCTCCTCTCTCTCTTTAGCAGTCTTCTTTCGTACTGGACACTTGATCACAAACACACACACACACACACACACACACACACACACACACACACACACACTACCTCTTTTTCTTTCCACATCATCTATTGCCCTCCCAACATAGTTGTATGCTCCAACCGTTTTTCTTACAGGATTGCATTGTTCTGGAAAACACAATTTTCCATCAATAGTTGGTTGGTTGACATAAAAACATAACTATAGGATAATAGAAGTGTAAATTGGCTTTGCTTTCTGGCTGACTGCATGTCTTTGATTAGAAACCAGATAATGACTTATTGAATATTTATGCAGTGAAGTCTGATGTACAATGTTACCAAAAACACCCAGAAAGTCCTCACATCTTCATCTTGTAAACATAATAATGGCCCTGAGTCACAGCCTGAGTGCTCTAGGCATAGAAAATACCTTTGGTTCTTGCTTCTAGTAATTTTTCTTGCTATATTGTTTAGTAGGACCTCCACATTTAAAACAGCATTATATTAAGAAACTTGCCCCTTGCCCCCATTGCATCAGAACTTCAGGATGATAGAGATTTCCAACCACAGAAGTTGTGCATCATGGGTGATTTAATACATGGTGATTTGGTTTAGAACACAGCAAAGGAAATATTCCCATAAAATGAATTAATAAATAGCCACCAAAATCAGGTAAAGTATTCTATAAATTCAATAGAATATACTGGCTGAAGGGAGCATTACATATTTTTGTCTATAAATATTCTTGACAATCCTTCTCAATCCAATTTTTCTCCTTAATTGAAAGTAGCTAGGGAGCACTAGCTATCTCCTCATATTGCTGATTATTAGGAGAAGAATTACAGCACTGTAGAGCCCTAGCGAATTGTCAGGGCAGCTGGAATTTGTTAAGAGAAGTGGGGCGGGAGGGATATGAGTTGTGGTCAACTCATGATTAGAGAGAAGCAGTTGACCTGGACAGATACAGAGAAAATGGGATTTACTGTATTGGTAAAAAATATGTGCTTGCTAATGCTTTCATTTGATGTTTCAGTGTGATCCTGAGTTTAGGTACTATCAACAAGTTCATTCATCTGTATAATTTTCATTCAAGTAATGTTAATACAGTTGATTCACAAGGTTATGATCCTGTTCAACATATTTTCAATCGGAATGAGAAAACAATTCTCTTCCAATATCCAACACCCCTCTCTAATACATTATTTTCAACTTTCTGGGAGATGATGTGTAGTTTTACGCAATTTAGAGATTGAAGAGCTAAATTTCCTTTTGACTCTCTAATGCATTCAGATGGACTCAGCAGTTTTTCACTGTCATTATATAAACTATTTCAAATGTAATTATTGTTTATGTAGTCTTTCTTTAAAAGAGATATTAACAAATGATTTTGGTATATATGTATATGTATATATATATATATATGTCCATAGTATATTTTTACACTATTTTTTGTCAGAAAAAATTATTCTTTCTCACACAAAAATGGTGAATTATTTCCTTTTTATAGATGCTAAAGCTTGGAGAAGTGATAAAAGTATCTGAATTTACCATTTATCCAATGCTCTAAAAATATAGATTAGTAGAAAGAATCATCTCTAATATACTTTCTCAAAATATACAATGAGGATTGATAGGAAATACACTTTTGGTTGTTAAATAATGACAATTGTTGGGGCTAGTGGTTTTTCAATAATGGTGTGTTTAGCCACATGATAATTTTATTCTGGTATATAGGGAAATTTCTTATTAAATAGTGAAATACATTACCACTTAATGATGGTACTATTTTTTGCAGTTTACTGAAGTATTTAAGTAAATCTTAGCCATAAACTATTTAATATATATGTTATGTACTTCAGAGGAAGTGTCCTAAAATAGTAACAAAGTTTTAATCTAGAAATGGGTCTAAACCCTAGAGCTTCAATTCTTTCATCAAAATGCCATGGAGAATGTTGCGACTAATTCACTCAATTATCTTTTCCATATATTGAGTTTGGAGGGTGCTTTGTTTTTGTGTTTAATTGTTTGTTTCTAAAATTTTCTCATGAATGGAATGTAAATACATCCAAGAGATTTTAAAGAAACTGAATGTTTAGTGCTCCTCCTTCTCTTGACATCTTAATGACTAAATTGGTATTTTTTAATACAATCCCTCCTCTTGACCAAATCCTCATTGCTTAAATTACTTATCATTCATAACATTAAACTATTGTGTATTTTCCACTTTAGAGTGAGTTGGTTTAGTCTATGAATTTTAATATATTTTTGGATAGAGTGTTTCCTTTCAATTGTGGTAAAATATACAAAGCATAAAATTTCTCACTTTAACCATTTTTAAGTGTACAATTCAATGGTATTAAGTGGTGCAACCATCACCACCATCTCCTTCTAGAACAGCGGTTCTCAACCTGTGGGTCACGACCCCTTTGGAGGGCGAATGACCTTTCACAGGGGTTGCCTAAGACCATCGGAAAACACATATATAATTACATATTGTTTTTATGATTAATCACTATGCTTTAATTATGTTCAATTTGTAACAATAAAATTGGGGGTCACCACAACATGAGGAACTGTATTAAAGGGTCGCAGCATTAGGAAGGTTGAGAACCACTGCTCTAGAACTTCCTTTACCTTTTGAACTGAAACTCCCTACCCATTAAACAATAAGTCTTGTTTCCCCTCCCCTGAGGCCCTGGAAACCACCATTGTTCTTTTTATCACTATGAATTCAATCACTCTGGGTACCTCATATAAGTGCGGTCATATAGCATTTGTCCTTTTGTGACTGGCTTATTTCACTAAACATACATAATGTTTTCAAGGCTCCTCCATGTTACAGCACATGTATGAATGCCTTTCCTTTTTAGAATTGAATAATTTTCCATTTACCACAGTTTGCTCATCCATTCATCGACTGACAGGCAGAACAGAGATTGGAAAGTCAAAAATTTTTTAATTCCTATCTGTCATAAAATTCTTGTTTTATGTTGATACTAGAGGCCCAGTGCATGGATTCATGCACCAGTGGGGTTCCTCGGCCTGGCCTGCAGGGATTGGGCGGAAACCAGCTCTCTGACATCCTCCAAGGAGTCCTGGATTGTGAGAGGGCAGTTCTTGGGTGATACATGCCGGAATCAGGCTCCCTCCTCTCTGGTTCTAGGTGCGTCACCTGAGAATCACAGCTGCCAAGTCATCACAGATCGGCAGCTCCTGTGTTGAGCGTCTGTCCCCTGCTAGTCAGTGTGCATCATAGCTACCGGTCGGAGCGTCTGCCCCCTGGTGGTCAATGCGCATCATAGATACCAGTCAGATGGTCGAACGGTCAGACAGTCGCTTAGCTTTTATATATATATTCTTAGAATAAGACATTTTACTGCCATCTGCTGGGAAATTTTTGTTGGAATAAATATGCAAACTATGTTGCCTATACTGTGAACACAGCCTTGCTAGAGCTGGTACCCTCATGCCATATACAACCTGTGTAACTGTATGTGGCAGCCCTGGGCTACAGACTAATGCCTTCTAATAACATGCTTACTTTCCCCCTGTTGCTGTTGTTGCAATGGCACCAATGTGTATACGGACAAGAAATGAAAACTATCTAATTACAGTGGTTTCAGAATATTATGCCAATTACTTATGCTTAATTAGCACATTGATTATGACCGTGGGTATAGCTAAATAATGGTGTTTTTTATTTACAAGCTATTCTGCATACTAGAAAAGTTTTAGCTAACTGAATGCTCACATTGAAGCACCTTCAAATATCTTATTAATTAGATCAGTTTCCAACGGAAACTATGATGAGATCTATTTTCTCAGAATTAATAAAGAATGGAATGCAGTGGCCAACTTATTATGCTACTTATCAAATATTGCCACATGCTCTACGCACGAATTACCAGTTTAGAAAGCAATTTAACACAAGAAGTATACTGGACATAATTTAATTCATTGCTCATGCTTCAGAAGGTACTTCATTATCTTATGTTGCCTAAAGTCATGTTTATATACAAAAATTAAAATTAGAACAATGTTAAAAATACTATGTTTGAGTTTTATGGCAGCTATGGATTAAATTGTGTTCCCTCAAAAATTCATATGTTGAAACCATAATCCCCAATGTGTCTGTTTTTGGAGATAGAGCCATTAGGAGGTAATTACAATTAAATGAGGTCATACAGGTGGGACCTTAATCTGATAGGATTGCTTGCCTTGTAAAGAAGGATGACAGAGAGGTATGTGAATGCAGAGGAGATCATGTGGACACACAGTGAGAAGGTACTCACCTGTTACCCGAAGGGGGAGCTCTCATCAGACACCAATCAAGCTGGTACCTTCCTCTTGGACTTCCTGTCTCCAAAATTGTGATAAAATACATTTCTATTGTTGAAGTCACCCAGACTATGGTATTTCGTTATGGCAACCCAAGTACACTAATACAATTAATAATTATATTCTAGATCAGTGGTCGGCAAACCGCGGCTAGCGAGCCACATGCAGCTCTTTGGCCCCTTGAGTGTGGCTCTTCCACAAAATACCACGTGTGGGCGCTCACGTATAGTGCGATTGAAACTTTGTGGCCCATGAGCAGAAGTCGTCTTATTGATGAGAACCTGGAATCGTGCCTAAAATTAAAAACAACAACATACAAACCTGACTTACCCAAACTTTCCAAGGAGATGCAAGGCCATTGTTCACATTAGTGTTTGTCAGTCATTGTCATGATTTAATTTCATAGATATTGTAAGGTAAATTGTAAGGAATTTAATTTTATCAATAAATAATATCGTTATTAAGTATGCTATCAAGTTTTATTCAACGTACCTATAGTTTAACTAAGACTTAAAACTTTAAGTAAAGTTTATTAAGTTAATTTTAGGGAACGTTGTGGAGTGAAAGAAGATGTAGTGTCGAGGATTGAGAAAGGTATGTTGAGATGGTTTGGACATATAGAGAGGATGAACGAAAGGAGATAGATGAAACAAGTATACAAGACGAGTGTGGATGGGACAGTTGGAAGGGATCGACCTCAGTGAACGTACCTCAATCAGATTGAGGACGTTTTTAGCAAAGGCCAGCTTAGGAGTACCCTAATTAAGTTAATAACAACGTACCTACCTATATAGTTTAAGTTTAAAAAATTTGGCTCTCAAAAGAAATTTCAATCGTTGTACTGTTGATATTTGGCTCTGTTGACTAATGAGTTTGCCGACCACTGTTCTAGATCAATGAGATTTTACTATTCATTGACATCTAGAAAATATTTCAAAAATTTCAATTTTTTAATGTGAGATAGGTAGTTAAATATTTGAGGTGGCTAAAACCAAAATATTAAAGAATTTTCAGTTTCAACGAATTCTTTTGAGTTACACTCCAAGCAAGCATGAGGTATAAGTAGAAATATATAGGTGTCCTTTTTTCATCAGCTAATTTTTTCTAAATGTATCAAATATGTCTTATGTTACAACTCAAATTTGCAGAGAAGATATTTCTGTAGAACAAATCTGGTCTTTCTTCCAAGCCCTGATCTGCTAACTAAAAGAAACAAGCAATACATAAACAAACCCAGTTGTCTTAATAGACTTAAAAATTTAAAATTTAATTAGCTAGTCTGATATAATTTTAGTATAGTCTTTCTGATAATCACCTCTCTCTTCCCTTACTCCTCTTCCTAAGATGTCATTCAGGCACATGGTGGGAGAGGAGGGTTTCATGCATATCCTCATAGTGGGGGTTGGAGAGGGTCTGCAGATGTGTATGATTCTTGGGGGTGTGCCAGCTAGCATGCACACGTCACCAACCCAAAGCCCATTTACTGCCCAGTGAGTGGAGAGATGCTTTGTTGGCCGCCTATGCTGAAATCTTCAGCTGATTACTCATGGTTCTTCTACGAACCCACGCAAGGCTCCTGGTGCTACTCCCTGTTGAATTTGACCTCACCTTGGTTCTTGTCATCTAGTTTTGGTTCCCATTCACTCTCAGCTCAAGAGGTCTCCCCCATGCCATACTCCAGGGTTACTCTGTGCCAACATGGTTTCCTCCTCTGTCAAGTTTACTAGCCAGACCCATAGTTCCATCTGGGTCTGTTCAATGTCACTTAGGAGACAAAAACGGCTCAGGAAAGCTCCACGCTTGGGCTGCCCAACCTTCTTTGGATGCCAATTTTATGTGATGTAGCTGTGGTCCAAAGTGTTGATTGCAAGAGTCCCAAAACAGGAAGCAGACGGACAAGAATTCTCTTCCTCTGAAGGAACAAAGCTTCGGGAGAGAAAAATTAGCTCACTTTGCACTTCCAATTTTCTTCCTTCTTCTTTTGCTCAAAATTCCCTCAGCATCAGAAAGAGAAAACTTTTCTTCTTTCTCCTGACCTGTGTCTATTGTATGTAAAACTCTAAGATCACCCACCAAGTCTGTCCCTTGTAATGAGAGTTAAAGAAATTTAGATAATCCTTCCTCAAATGAAGCGTTTTGTACAAAACTCTATTGTTGTATGAAGAAGTTATATTTTTGAATGTCAGAAGCTTAATATTACTCAATATCAGTCTTTGAACTATTTCTGTAATTTATTCTAATCTCTCCCTTGTCCAGCGAATGCCTCGTGAATCTAGAATGAGGATCATGTACTTAAAAGCAAAAGCAGCAAGCAATTCTCCTCCCCGCCCCCAATATTTGTATAGGTTTCTTTAAGCATGGCAGCAAAGAAACAGCTTAGTAATGTGTGTGTGAGTGAATCAACATGCATGTGTGTGAATATGTGTGTGTTGCCCTTTGTCTAGGGTGGGACCCACGCTTTAAAGTTATTTTTAAAAGCCCCCATAGTTAATTCTGATGTATAGTTGAGGTGGAGAGTCATAGCTGTATGTGCGTAAAGAAAAACAATATTGGCACTTAAAAGGTAACACATAGTATCTTTTGGAGAGAGGTTCATCTTTCAGGGCCTTCCAAGCTTATTTTTAAGATATTTTCATCTATTAAGACAGCAGTGACTACATAAAATGCCTTTGTTTAAACATTCAAATCTAACATCAGGTTTCATAACAGAGACAGCCTTATCCCATGTGGCTGAGATGAAAATGGCTTAGAAGTTTCCACATTCCCAAACATCATGAAGACTTTGAAGGCACGTGATTCAAAAGAGAATCTAAATGCCTAGTAAACATTCTCACTTTTAAATATTATTGGTCGGAATCAAAAGTCTGAAATTCTCCTGTCTCTTCATCATCCAGTTTTATTAGACTCTTTAGTGACCCCAGACACATCATTTTATTGACAAAATTCACTTAATGTTATACCAAAAATATTTAATTGCATGAATTAAGTTTTTGTATTATAATCATTCATTCATGACAACTACAGAGAAATGATAGAGAAATGAACATTGCACAACAGTAATAAGGCTATGGACTAAGACACTGGACAAATCCCACTGTCAATCTATGTATGGTTCTGGCTCAACAACATATGCAAAGCAACACCCCCAGCACTGCCAATATTGACTTTCCCAACCCATCACCAAGAGATATCATTCTTTAAATGAAAACCTACGAGCATAGTGGAACTCACTATAATCCAAAGAGCTTGGTTCTGTTATACCCTAAGAAACCGAATGCACTTTCCCTGAATGGCCTGTGTGCTTCCATGTTCTCAAAAATAAAAAAGCAACAATCAGGTTGAAAAAGAAGAGGCTAAGAAGCATGTGCTACTGCTCATAATGGATTTTTACAGTCCTCACCGGAATTAATTACTGAAAACTTGCACATGTAGTAATTAATTTTATGCAATTCAGTACCATCTGCAGATGCATATTTTCATTCAAAATTAGAATAATCTGATATAAAATTGAAATTGTTGAGAATTTTAAGAAAACTAACATCATTGCATCTTTATTTATGCTAACCAATTAGATAAGGAAATTACAATTTATAGAAAAGTGTCAAAAATACCAACTAGATTACCTTTAAGATAGATGTCAAAAAAAAAAAAACAGACCACACATTCCAAATGTTGACCTTTGCTTCGGAGGTTATTTAATCTAACTTAGATTTCTAGGCCATACTGATATATTCCTACTGCAATAACACTATACAGAGTTTTCAAAACTCTATAGACTCACAAAGTTTTATACAGCCCGCAGAATTTGTATTGCTTCCATCCACATTAACAATCCCCAACTACTGCTCTCATAACACTGGTCTGTGGAGAACAAGCATGCTCTCATCTCAAATACATGCCACAGTTCGCTCCCCAGAGCCTGATAAAATAAAATAATTTTAAAAAATAAATAAATAAACTGATCAAAAGAGGGTATAAAAGGAAAGTAGAGAATATTACCCTTTTTTTGTAAGATCCCTGCCTGGTCACCCTTTTGTGGGCCCGTCCTAATTTATTTTAGGCCTTAGGCATGTGAGTCACACTTTAGCTTTTCATGACTGATTTAAATATGCAGATAAGCTCTGCTAGAACAGAGCCCACTGTGCCAAGATCTGAATTTATCCATCAGAGAGTGTGGACTGCTAGAATCCCTGATTTATAAACCCTGCAACTATCAAAAGCAGTTTACAATCAAGGACAGGACACTGCATGGTGTTATAGCCCCTCAGGAAGGATTGTGAGCCAGCAGTGAGAGATCCAGGAACCTCTCTTCCCCAGAACATAAAACATCCATGTTGCGTTTGTGCTCTCAAAATCATCCCATGGCAGAGAAGTTGCAGTGTCGTGGGGCAAGGTGGGTGTCCACCTAGATATGCTATCTCCCATCCCCGGTGTAAGGAGCACACAGGCAGATGCATTGAAAAATGGAGCTAGACATCCCAAGCCTCAATCACAGAAAGTGCTTTCCTTCTATTAAATTAGCAGTATTCACTTTCCTACAGGAATCAAACATATTTGCAGACAGAGATACACATTTTTACTGCTAGAAAGCATGTATTCTGAGAACTCATCTTTAACAGTACAACTGTAGTATTTAATTTTTTTCTTCTTTTATATGTATGTTTCTTATCTGGTAAATTATACATGCCTTCGTATGCTATAGAATGAGTTGTAGAAAAGCAACAGTCTATGGCTGTTACATCTTTTTCTTTTTTTACATCGCCTTAAAACTCATCACAGAAAATTATAAAAGCCTTTTTTTTTTATAGCACAGAGAGAAAGTAGTGAAACAAAATTAAATGATTGGTTCTGGAAGTAAAATTTTTGGAAGAGACTATTTATAACTTCCTCACTATTTATATGGCCAATGCATCCGTGAGCCTTTTTCCAATCACTTTAATTAAATAAATCCCACTTCTAAAAGTATAAACGTGACAGCAGAACAGATTCTGGGGCTCTGTAATTTACTCCCCCAGGCAAAGTAATTCATAGCAATCCTAATGCCATTCTTAGTAAAAGAAAGCTATGTTGTTTCAGACATTTATTTACCTGACATTTATGGTAGGAAATTTCACCTAGAAGAAACCTTAGGAATGTGAAAACATAAGTCACCAATTTCTCTTTCTTGTACAGGTAATTTGATCTTTATCTCATTGTTTCACACTTCAACACTGGAATGAAGTCTTTGTACTTTCTAAACTAAGTGATAAGATTGAAAGAAACAAAGTCAAGAGGCTCATGAGGCCAATTCACAGTGAGCGCTAGATAAAATCATCCAAGACTAAATGCTGCTACTGAACTAACTTGGCACAATTTAACACTGATTTTGGCATCAGGAGACTAAAGTTCATGAAATGTTTTATCATTTAAAGAAGAAATCTACAATCTTTTTTGGAAAACAGTTTGATTTTTTTTAATTAATGCCTTATTGATCCATATTTTTTCATTGTAAACTTTAGCTGTAGAAACTGGTTAAAGATTTCCATTAGTATGTTTTGATTTATAGTTATTTTCACCACTTGAAGATAAACTAGCAGGCTACATTTTGAAATAAAAATGTCCATGTATGCATTGTTTAAGATATTTCTGAACTAGAAGAACAGCTAACAATTCAAGTTTAAAAGATACTCATGTATTTGAGTTGATTATTTATCTCCCTTTTTGTGCTTTAAAATGTAAGATTGTAGTTTTATAAGCGTAAAAATAGAAATCCCTCTTTCTTGCCCCCAGAGTTCTACAAAGAAATGAAAGTAAAAGACTAAAGCAGATGAAGGATGACAGAACAGAAGAGTCAGCATGAGATGTCAAGAAAATGCTGGAACATGGAAAACTAAGAGGTAACTGCAAAAGCAGAAGAATGGAAGTTGAAAATCAACTGTCTGTTTACCTTAAACAAATAGACAGCCAGATATTTCTCCAGCAAAATTCAGGAACAACAGATGATTGAAATTCTGGACATGCAGTCAGTCTAATGGCAAACCACGTGCATATCCAGAATAACAAAGAAGGATAATGCTCTTCTATGGACTAGGACAGGGGGTGTTATAGAGGAAAAATTCATTGGAGGAAACAAGTTCAAGCATAGTGACTTTTCTTTGGCTGAGTTATGGCCGTCTCCCATTGGTTGAGCTGTTACTGGGCAAGAAGGAATCTTTCCTTCCTCTTGCTGAAGGTTGTAAAGTAGTATCACTTCCTGTGGGAGGTATAAGGATGTCTCTTCCTATGGGGGTCATTTGTGTACATCAAGTGACACATGTATGAGGAAGCTCTCTTGTAAACTTCCAACTCCATTTTCAATGAGATTTCTCTGTATTAATTTTCACATCCCTAAAGAATGAGGTGCACCAATTAGAGACAAGCATACATACATATTTTTAAACACCCCCAATATTAACTCAAAAAAATTTCCAACTTTAGTCATATCACCGATAATTTCATAAAACATTTTATCAATCAGGATTTAACCAGAAAAACAGGAACCACTATTAGTATTTAAAACAAAAGGGATTTGGTACAAAGAATTGGTACACAGATAATACAATTGCTAAGAAACCAACTAGGGATAGTGAAGCAGAGTTTAGCAATTGCAGAAAGAGGGAACCATCTCTAAATGGGAGGTAAAAAGGATGAGTGGTATGACCACAGCCCAGAGTCCATGGTAGAAACGTAGGCCCTAATGGGCCTGTCTAAAGAAATTAGAGCCAAAGAGGAGACATAAGAAGAACAGAAGATGATACTTGAGACAGGGAGGGTAAGAAACACCCTGTCTGCCCCCTTCCTCCTGCTCCCCTGTCTTCTTCAAGGCTCTCTTATTGTCCAAACCCAGCTGGAAGCCAGTGACATGGAAGCCTGGGAAACATAGACCATAGGGATCAGTTCTACTGTTTAGAAAAGAAGGAGGAAGCGATTGACTTAAGGGCAAATAAGTCAAGGCTTGGATCAGACATTAAATCAAAAATCTTTTATACAAACTTGGATTTGAATAATATCTTTCTTCTGGTGAATAAAGTACCCATATTTTTTCCCTGAAGCTCTTAACAATTTTAAAGGGGTAAATTAATTTTTTTTAAAAAACTATAATTCTGCTGTTTTATGTGATAAACAGCACAAATCCAAATTCTGGCATAAATCTTAGCGTTTGTGTGCCAGGGAGAAAATTTTATATCAATTATCTTCTATATGCATAGAATGAAATGTTTCTGTTTTTCAGCCTGTATATAAATAAACATGTATAATCCTTAAAATTTGTCTTTCTTTATTGAGTCATTCACTTGTTTGTCCAACAGATCTCTATAAGCACTTCCTGTGGGAAAACAAAAATGAAAACACATATCTAACCTGAGAGGCAAGAGGGAACAGAAAAGCAAGCGGGGATGCCTAGAAGCAATTGTAGAATAATGGACGAGAGTTTGGATCTGAAGTCAGATACATGTGGGTTAGAAATACAGCCCACTATTTACTCCCTGTGTGATGCCGGGAAAGTTTCTGAGCTCTGTGAACCTTGGGTTCCTCCCATGTAAAATAGGGTAATAATATTTGCCTCACAGGGCACAGTTTTATAAGCACTAAGTTTGGTAATTCATGACTCATGTTTAATGGAGCAGTTAATTTGGTCATTCTTTAGTTGTATATCTTAAGTGGAATCTTTTTTTATTCAATAATCTTCACTGACCAGTTGTATTAAACTTATTAAAATAACAGAGTGAACCCCCAATAAATATTACCTATTATTATTACTATTTCAATGATGAATAAGACACAGATCTTTCCCTTAAGGTTGTTTTTTAAAAATCTTTATTGTTGAAAGTATTACATATGCCCCCTCTTTTCTCCCATTGATCGCTTCTCCTAAGATTGTTTTTTAATTCTCCCTGAGGATATTTTTTGTTGCTGCTGTTGTTTTTTTAATTTTTAGAGTGAGAGGAAGGGTGAGAGAGTGAGAAACATCAATGTGAGAGAGAAACATTGATCAGTTGCCTCCTATACAAGCCCAAACCAGGGATTGAATCTGAAATCTGGGTATGGGCCCTGACTGGGAATTGAACCCACAACCTTTTGGTGTATGGGACATGCTTCAACCAATTGAGCCACCCTGCTAAGGTCTTCCCTAAGATTTAAAGGAAACAGGACTTAAACTCAATGTTAATGTTACCCAGAAAGTGGTAAATGTATGTAAAGAATTACAGATGCAGCGCTATTCTTACATATTAATGACTAGTGGCCCGGTGCATGAAATTTGTGCACGGGGGAGGGGGTGTTCCTCAGCCCGGCCTGCACCCTCGCCAATCTGGGACCCCTTGAAGGAAGTCCTACTGCCCGTTTATAGGGATCAAGCCTAAACTAGCAGTCGGACATCCCTCTCACAATCCGGGACTACTGGCTCCTAACCACTCACCTGCCTGCCTGCCTGCCTGATTGCCCCTAACCACTCTGCCTGCCGGCCTGCTTGCACCCAAATACCCCCCTCCCCACCACACTGATCATTCCCAACTGCTTCCCTGCTGGCCTGCTCACTCCAAACTGCTCCGACCCCCACTGTTCTGATCACCTCTAACTGACCCCCACTGATGGCCTGCTTGTCCCCAACTGGCCCCCCTGCTGGTCTGCTTACCCCCAATGGCCCCGCCCCCCACCAGCCTGATCACCCACAACTGCCCTCCCCTCTTGGCCTCTAACCGCCTCTACCTCAGCCCCGAAACCATGGCTTTGTCCAGAAGAACGTCCGGAAGGTCTCCTGGAAAGTCTCCCAGGCTAATTAGCATATTACCCTTTTATTAGTATAGATTAGAGAACAGAAAGATTTTTTTCAACTTAGAATACCAGGAAGTCTACACAGGGGGTGGAATTTGGGCTGAAGCTTGAAAGAGATGTAGGATTCGGATATAGATGGAAACTGTGTGAGCAAAGGCATAAATGTAAAAGTGTGGACATGCTGGATGTCATTGGCAAATGGTGAGTGGGTACATTTGGAACAGAACATCCAGTGGGTAATAAAGAGCAGTTGGAGTCAAATTTGAAAAGAAAAGAAAAAATCATGACTGGAGAGCATTATGCTCAGCAAAATAAGCCAGTTAGAGAAAGATAAATATCACACGATCTCACTCATTTTTGGAATACAATGAACAACATAAACTGATGAACAAAAATAGAACCAAAGTCATAGAAGCATCAAACAGACTGTCCAACCTATGAGGGAAGGTAGGGGGCGAGGGGGTGAGAGATCAACCAAAGGACTTGTATGCATGCGTATGAGCATAACCAATGGACACAGAAGGGGTGGGGGGTAGGTGTGAGGGCATTTACTGGGGGGTGGGGGCGGCCGGGGAGAGGTCAATGGGGGAAAAATAAGAGTTATGTAATACTTTAAACAGTAAAGAATTTAAGTTTTTAAAAAATCATCAAGGACTAGCTATTGAGTCCTGCCCGTTAGAAGGCAAATAGGACGCTGATCTCTAGAGCTGGGCTTAGAGGCTGTAGAGGCACCATTTAGAAATAAGAACTAGAATGGAAAAAAGAGTAAAGCAGAATCCAAGACAAACTAGGTACTTTCTTCAAAAGATGATGCTGGGGCAATAATTAAAAGCTGAATTAACAAATTCTGTGTATGATCCAGAGCTGTGTACTTGGGTAGGAAGAAAACTCCAGAATTACCATGAGCCAACCCTAGAATTCAAGGGAGCTGGTACTCACAGATGAGCATACGTTATCCTTCTGATGTAACATCTCCGGATATTCTATAATCACATACTTTGACTTCTACTTTTCTCAAATAAAAAAAAAATGGCTATTTTATTTCTAATAGTATTGTTGGTATGCTCTTAACCCAGGCCTCACTTTACAGAGCATCAGCCTCCTCACAAGTCAATCCTATATAGCAGAATAAGAGTAATCACAAATTCCCTTCAATTTGATAATTGAAAAAAAAAAACTTTCTCAGATTGTAAAATGGTATGAACTATTTCTGAATGAAATTCGCAGCAATTTTCATCAGTCTTTAAGAGCACAAGCAGCCTAAACCTGGATTTTTCTTTCTTTACTTAATTGATATATATGCAACTGATAGACTGAAACTAAAAGGCTCAAAAATAATAGCTAAGGATATGTTTCATATGATGCAGTAAAAGTATCTTTTCTTTTTTCATTAAAGGATCTAGGTGGACCTAATCTGTACACTTATACCATATCCTTAGCTTATTTTTATTTGTGTGATCCAGTGCTTAATGAATATCTACCAAACAATGGGTGCTAAACAATGTTTGACGAATAGATGAATGAAATATAAGGTTTGATTTGATTCCTTTATATCTCCTGTACTCTTTATTTCATTGGCTCTTAACTTCAGATTTTAATTCTCTTGTTTAGGTGTATTTTTATTAAAAATTGACTCAAAATATTTTAGGAAGAAAATGAAGTATGAATTATACATTACATGTAAATGCTGATTCTCAAGGCAGTTTCATTTATGGAAGGTCTAAAAAAATCCAGAAATATTACTTACATAATGAGGCCAATTTTATAACCTGTCCATCAATGTTTGGAATAACCTATTGAGACTTTACCAAGGAGAAGAATTTATCTGGATGAGAGAAATCGGTACAAGTTTGTATTTTTTCATTTGTTTGTTTTCCACCTGACCTCATTTTTATGGGTTTTGATGCTACCTACAGAACTGGAGAAGAAAACCTCTAACTGAAAAATGGATATTGCTTTAAGGTACTTGAGAGAAATCTGGTAAAGCCTGGGTATCACATTTCCCAAGAGGTCAGTTCACTAAAAACCAGGAAAGAATAGTCACAACAATTCTTGTATGCTAGAATGAGATATTAGAAAAATAAAAGGAAATCTCCACAAAAAATCTAATAGGTAAAAAAGATACAGTAATGATATGGGTAGAAATACATATGAAGCAGAATGCTGTGTTACTTCTGGGAAAAACAATCTGAATACCTCAGAAAAAAATATGGAGATCATTTTACTGGTGAAATAATAAAACTGGATGCAGAGGGGAGATAGAAAAGAGGGAGGTAAGATTAGGGTAATTATGAGAAGAAGGAGGGAACAAAGTTGATGGATACCATACGGAGGAGGATAATTACCATGACTAAGATAGATTTAAAGGGAATCCATGCTAAATATTATGAGGTCACAGGAAAGGAGACATTGGAAAGAAGTTTACTTATGTGATTAATAGAGAACAGTTAAGATCGATGAGAGAAAGAGCTGTGTGTAATAAATTTACTATTCAGGAATGTCACTTTCATTTTTTTTCACAAAATGACTGGGGCATCTTAGACTTTGGTAGAAGAAAATTTGACAAAATGATAATTTTCAAGCAAATCACAAAGCAGGAACTAAAATAAGATAATTTTAAAGTCTCATTTTAGAAATTAATGATTAGACAAATCTCCTTGCATTCCAAATGGGAAAGTTATGGTATATTCTGTCCTTAATTCAAACCCTATTGGCTTCTATAAGAAATGTCTTAACTTGTAGTTAAGATTAAACAATAATTAGATTGTAAATCCCTCAAAGAGAATGATTGCTTTTATATTCCCTATTATCCTGGAAACCTTTGAAAATCCTGCATTTATAGGCAAAGATGATGCCTGTGGCTGTTTTGCCATGTGGCCACTCTTCCCGCATCTGTGAAGTAGTAGGAGGTTGTATAAACTCTCACTAAAATTCCTAGAGTGTGATAGCACAAGGCTTTACTTTAAGTTTCAACAAAGGATGTAAATGAAAGTATGACCTGTTCTACAAAGTTATTATATATTTCTCTCTGTCCTGAAAAATTATGCCTGGTTTCTACTCTGTGATATAGGAAACTAGCCCATTCGTTTCCCAAATGAGAAGAGAAATGTCAGACTTGCTTGTTAACACCTTCAACATCATAGTTATAAAGACAAGCTCATCTTGCCCTTTGGAAGCAGTGACCAGGTCATTGCTAAAACTTCGACCTCTTTAACCACTCTTCCTAAAATGACAGAGTAATGAGGGGTGGTGTCCACTAGAAATACTTTTTATATAAGATCGCCAGTAGAGGGATGGAAACCAGTGAAGGTGATATTATTATTACCCATTATTATTTTAGTAGAAATTAAAAGATAATTGTTGAAAAAATGCTTTAGATCTTATAACAGTGGGGAACTGTAACCCACCCCACCATTCTTTTGACATTGTTTCTATAAATGCTGACTCTAATATGTAGCTTGTAGATAAACACCATCCTATACAATAAAAGCCTAATATGCTAAGTGTCTGGTCATCCAGTGACTGGTCGACTCTTCAACCAATCAAAGTATAATATGTTAATGATATGCTAAGGCTGCACAACTGCTTGCTATGATGTGCATTGACCACCAGGGGGAAGACAATTGACTGGTCGACCAGTTGCTATGACATGCACTGACCACCAGGGGGCAAATGCTCCAACTAGTTGGTTAGCTTGCTGCTGGGGTCTGGCCAATTGGGACTGAGTGAGATGGGCCAGACACGCCCTAGAGCCCTCCCGTGGCCTCTCCTATGCCCCAATCGTGCACCAGTGGGGTCCCTCGGCCTGGCCTGCACCCTCTCGCAATCTGGGACTCCTCAGGGGATGTTGGAGAGCCAGTTTGGGCCCAATCCTGCAGGTCACTCCCTTTGGAAGGGAGCTAGATGCAGGGCTCATGGCTGATGAGCACTGCTGTGGCGGCACAAGCCTATCCTGATCAGGACTGATTGGGTGCAAGTTCGCGGCAGGGGCAGTGGGGCCAGGGTGAGCAGGAGCAGCAGGTAGGAGCTGCAGGTGGCATTGGACTGCGGGTTTCGGCCTGATCCCTGCAGGCCACCCCAAGGGACCCCACCTGTGCAGAATTCATTCACTGGGCCTCTAGTGTTTGTATAAGAATCCTAGGAACTAACTTCAGAAGTGCATACTCTAACCTTTAGTCATCCAGTTCTTGGAGATTTGCTGATCTTCAGCTGGAGAGCCAGAATGATGTAGAACCAGGATGATGAAGACCAGGATGATGCATACCAGACTATCACTTGACCAATTTCAAGATCCTTATCAGAATGAACTGTTGCTGGCCTGCACACAGAGAACTTTTCAACTCCCTTGCCTTATTTCTTTGTTTTGTTTTCCCTCTCCCTCTAATAAAAACCTCTGCCTGTACTGAGATGGAGCAATGGGCTTTGCAACAAGAGTCCTCCATCTTCTCAGGTGTCCAGCACTTGAATAAACCTCTTTCCTTTTTCATCAGCATCTGTCTCACAAGTTTGCCTTTCATGAGGGCAGGCAGCCCAAACTTGGTTTTGGTTACAATCTTTGGTTACTACTCTAAATGTCAGAAATGCAGCCTCTCAAGCCTGCCCCAGATCTACTGCATCAAAATTTTCATCTTAACAATATGAAAATTGATTACTATGTACATTAAAGTTTGAGAAATACTGTTTTAGTGTACCTCTTTAAATTCTGATTCATTGCTTAGAAAAAGTAAACCATACCCTTAATTTTAGTAGGAAACATAGAAGAAATTATTTCCTAATCTCTGTTAACAATTTCCCCAAGTACAAACAACACAGTGTCTAAGTGGGCAGATAGTAGATGCTCAATAAACACAATTCAATGCAAAAGAACTTTAATTATCAACTACCCCAAGTCCTAACCCCACCTAAGGTTATTCAGGCAACTTACCAATGAAAGAACTAATTCTTAAAGTATTTCTGACATTTATAAAATATTCATCTACCTGTATTCCAACCTTGGATTATACATGGTTATTAACAGGAATTCTTTATGAAGCTATCAGAAGACTATAAAAGCACTCATTTGTTTAAGTTGGCTCATATCAAGGTTTCAATATATGTAGTTATGTTTCAGGAGATGTGATTTGAGCTGCAGTATATCTGATTTTGTAAAACATAATTTTAATGGTTTTATATTTGTGGAATCTATAGAGGAAGACATATGTAAACAAAGTGCAAGAAAGCAACAGAGGGGGGCTATATAAAATAAATAACTGAAAATTCAAGTTGAATAAAAATAGAAGTTAAAAAATATTGTGATTAATACCAGCATATTTAGACATGCAAATCAAAGAACGTTCATGTATATTGAACAAATCAGGGTTGGAATTAACTTTACACCTACTAGTTTTTATAAATAAAATTTTTTTTAACAAATAACAAAAGCAGTTTTTATCTGATGTATTAAAAATTAACAATTTAGTTTTTTTTTCCCCAGATGCAAAGTTAATGAAAGGTTTTATTTTATGGTGTACTGTTATACAAAAACTACAATATCTTAAAAGTGGGATAATTACATTTAACCATTGAATGAAATTATCTCATATTCTGGCTTTTTCAAAAGCAGGCAATATTAGTATCTCCTTAATGTCATTTCTAATTATGACACTGTCAATCTAAGTAATGACATACATAAAATATTTTTTAAATAATTAACTGCAAATAACCATGCAACAGTCAGCAGTACTAAAAATATAAATGCTATAAAAGTCAAAGTTTCTAATATAAATTAATTGGAGAGGCAATTGCAACCTAATAGATTAATTGCTAATCCACAGCATGGACTAACTGAGCATGTCCACAGAACTGGAATTTATGAAATGTTAGTTCTTTCAGGATTTATGTTAAGGTTTCTTTATAAATTTCAGCATATTTCAGGAAGAAGAGAAATCTTTATCTCAAGAAAGAATTTCCAGTCCTAGAATACTTCGCTCCCAACCCCTTGAATCTCCTTTCCTGAAAAATCTATAGTAATATAGTTTTACTCTGAGCTTTTCAGAGGTAAGTGATGAACTTATTGAATAATTAGGAAGCCAGAGAATTCTTTAGAGAATTATTTTGTCCTCCAGAGAAATTCTGCAGAGTACACATATCCTTTGGGTGCTCAATATACATTTGTTAGAAGCTACTATTATTGACCTGTGCCTAATATGACTGCACACACTAAATAACAACTTAGAATTTAACAAGGACAGCTCCATTTTCTTCGTCAGGTAGTTCAAATGTTATTGATTCTTTAGGTTTTCCTTGAAAAGATACATTGCTGAAAATTTTCTTTATATATAAGCAATGTTAAATTGAAAACATTATAATAAAGTACTCCCAGGAACTTATAAACAAGTATTTATAGAGGGTTTGTATGCTGTATCTGATTAAAAGTTAATTAATAGTTATATGAACCCTGAAAAAGCAATGATCAAATAATTGAAAAAAGTAACAATTCAGCTGTATTAGAAATCTCCATACACATACATTCCATTTTTTTAAAAAAAGATTTTTATTGATTTCAGAGAGGAAGGGAGAAGGAGAGAGAGATAGAAACATCAATGATGAGAGAGAATCATTGATCGGCTGCCTCCTGCACGCCCCCTACCAGCGACCGAGCTTGCAACCTGGGCATGTGCCCTTGACCAGAATCAAACCCAGGACCCTTCAGTCTGCAGGTCAATGCTCTATCCACTGAGCCAAGTTGGCTAGGGCCACATAATTCTTAAGAATTGTTGTAAAATAAGGGAAATGAGATGGTTTTATCAGTTTAAAAGTCATAAAGTAGGGACAAAATTTAACATTTAAAAACTACTGTCATTAAGTAAGTTACTAAGAGGAATAAACACAGAGTGACTATCATTAAGTAAGTTACTAACAGGAATAAACACAAGGTGACTATCAACAGAAAAGTAAGGTGTAGGACCAACAGTACTTGAAAATTAAATATATCATAAAGATGGCATTTAATTCAATGGGAAAGATTGATTACTCAATAAATGATGTTGTGTATCCACTTATATAAGAAAAAATGTACACTACAAATATATATTACTGAAAGATTAAAGATATAATGTATGAAATAAAACAAAGTAGAAATAATTACATATAATTACATATTAAGTCATTTAAAAAATAATGCTGAAGTTTCCTAAGCAACGCATGTAGCCGAAAAATCATGAAATATTTTGACCAAGTTGACTTTCCAAAATTTAAAGCTAACTCATTATAAAAAAAATACAACAAAAAATAAGCAATGTACTGAGAGAAAATATTTGCAATATTTTTTGCAATTGTTTAATACTGCAAATATACCCAAGAAGTCCTATTTCTAGAAAAGAAAAGAAAACCAGTGCTGTAGAAAAAAATGAGTCATGAATAAGAACAGATAATTCACATGGGAAGGCATAATAATGACCAGTAGACTTTAAACAGTTGTTCACCTTTACATCTAATTTAAAAAATAAAAATTAAAACACAATTTAAATGTCATTTTAAATGTATTCAATTAATAATGTTTCAAAAGGTGCACTATTACAGGAAGTTTAAATTGGAACAATCTTTTTGGAAGATAACAGTACCTATTAATATTTTTTGAATGTGACGCTCAGTAACTATTATTTTAATATTTAGCCTAAAAATAGAAAAAGCAATACACAAAATGTATGTACAAAGATATTCAATGCATTATTGTTCTCAATATAAAAAAATTGGAGATATATAAGTATACAGTACTGAAAGAACAGTTAGTTGGTTACATTCACATCATCAAACTATTATGCAGCCATCACAATGAAATACTAATTGATAAAGAAATCCATGATAGAATTGGTAATTGAAAAATGTAGGTTCACACATAAAACTAAGTACATTTTTCTCAATAAATGAGTAAGTAAAGTAAATGTTTGATTATTATCTTACTATGTGCATGTGTATAAGCATAAAATATTCTGGACTCATTATCAGTAGTTCCTTTATAAAGAGAACTGGAAGAAAAGGATGGGGGAAGGGAACTGGCTTTATATTGTCTTTAAATGATAAAATTATGAGGAAATTTTCATTATTTTGATAACTTTGACATTCTGGAAACTAGTAAATATGTGAATCTCTAGCAATGAAAAGTTATTTTCTTTGAAAACAATGTATCATATCAAATAAACTTATGCCTTCTTAGTATAAATAGAACTGTCCACTTTTCAAGTTTACTGATTTGATTTGAAAATAATCTTAAATGCAAAGATTCTTGTAATTAAAAATTTATTTTTTCATGCAAAAATGAAAATGTATGTAAAAGCTAGTAACTTTTGTTGATTTTCTTGCACTAGGGGCTTTTGGGTGTTAACTTCTTAAAACTTCCCATTAGCATGTACAGGTAGTAAAACTGAAGGTTTTGATGTAATGGAAAGATGGGTTTAAAAAAACACATAAAAATCATTTTTCTTGAACACAATAGACTCCCATAAAAATAGTGAGGTACATTCAATTTTATAAATAAGAATTTAAGGTCTTATACCTCTAATAATAATACCTTTAGCCAACATAAACAGGCTTATGATTTACATTTCCAGCATTCTTAATTATGTTCCTCTTTTCTTCTTTAGACCACCATATCAAAAGCATGTTGTGATATGCGTTTCTTGACATACTTCTTGAATATGATTGAATGGCAATCAGCATTCTTTTCGAGATGTTTCTGGCTTGTGTTATTACAATGGTTAGCAAACTTCAATGTATCAAAATTATAGGCTGTTGGGCCAAATCCCCATAGCTTCTGATTCAGTAGGTGAAGAATGAGCACAATTTGCATTTTTCAAAAGTCTCAAGGGGATGCTGATGCTACTGCTCAGAGGACCACACTTTGAGAACCACTATCTCATTGTGCTGCAGAAACTGGAAAGTAAAAACTACATTATCCCGATTCTCTTGCAGCTAAGGATCTGAATGTGAATTAGGTTCCAATCAATTAAATGCCATCTCCTGTGATTTGAAGAATTCATGAAAGAGAGAAGCTAATGTCATGTTCCTTTTGACTATTTTCTGCCAGTAAACAAATGTGTAGAGAACTGGAATTTTTCTACAGTAACATTCCTGTGTCCAGCTCCCAGCAGAAGTGGCAGGAACAGCGGCAATAGCAGCTGGTGGCCCATTTCAGCTTCATATTCCCTGGAGCACAGTGTTGGCACTGAGATTCTCACAGTAGCCATCTGACTTGGCAGAGATGGTAGCTCCCCTGACAGGTCAGTTCCATGGTGTTTGGGGAGTCACACTTGAAGGCCTAGCATATGATTTCCAGTGGAAAGCCCTTCCAATGATTTCATAAGCACCCAATTATCTTTCTGCTTAAAATTGCTAGAGAGGTTTCCGTTTCCTGTGTGAATCCTGACCCAGTAGAACATGCAAAGATGTTAAGAAAAGGTTCCATCAAAATCAAGAGATGTTATCTGTGATCCCATCCTACTAACTATGAGCATGTTTACACACAGTTTCCATAAATAAACATGTCTTAAACTCATGCTTGCCATACTACATAACAGAAATGCCAAAATATTTAAAATAAGGGCAGTTTCCCCCACAGCTAACTAGCCTCTAGTCTAGAAGTTCACTATTTATTATGGACTTGCTAGTCCTCAAATCAAAAAGTATTAGAGTTGGAAGGGGTCTCAGGTGATCTCGTCCAACTGCTCTTCCCGCCACTCCTGACCTTGAACAGCAGAAAAGGCCACTCACATTGGGAAAACATAAATGAAAACTTTCATGGACCTCAGCATTTCAAACTAACTCCAAACCATTGATAATGAGATGAGTGTGTTACCTGATTTACTGCCAGAAATATTCACCACCGTATACACTACAACATGTACATACTCTCTTTGCTTACCATATGTTAGTTCATTCTGGTATTAGAGCATAAGGCAAAGTGTGTTTATCAGATGATAAGAATAGATTGCATGGCTATTTGAAATTATATGCACTTTACAGTTTATGGTATTTTTATGTTTCTTATCTCATAAACTCAAATGATTCTTTCTTCCCAAATGATTCTTTCTACTGCCCTATGGACAGTAATTACTGCTCAGGGGCATCAGAATAGAAATCAACTTACATTCTACTTTATTATTGAGGTGCCTAACGAATTTGACTCATGCCAAAAATTTGTTGAGTTTCTTGGAAGAAAGGTAATCTGCAAGACAGTCATATGATGCAAATTTATTTTACACTGTATTATATGTATTTGTGGGGAGGGAAATAGCTATCTTAAATCTTTGGAATCCACCTAGGAAAAAAATCAGAAATACAAAATTGTCTGAGTCCATTGAATCAGTGTAGTTAGTGTCTATAAGATACCCGTGGGCTCAGAAATTATGTGCTCAGGAGAGAAAGCATACTTCTAGAAATCAGGGCTTTGTTCTCCAGGAAACAGTAAAGGTAGTAATCAAAATGAAATAAAGGCACCCAATGAAGAGTCCCATAGGTAAAACTGCTTCCTAAGTGGATGTTTGATTGCTCTCAGCTTCTCCTTTTATGTTCATCTTTCTACCACAAAAGCCCATTCTCTGTGGCATTTCATAAGGTTGCTAATGATTTACTGTTGGGAGATGCAGGAGTCTAGAGGAGAGATACACAGAAATAGTACAATTTTTTTAAGATAGGAATGTCAGACAGAAATAGATTTTAGAATTCTAGTTTCATTACTTTTATTTTTTTAAAAAAGTGCTTTATCCCCACATTTTCTCTGGTTATTTTAAATATCTATGTTCATCTCAATACTTCAGTGTGATTAGTATATGGATTACTATACACAAATTATAGAAGACTTTACCTTGACATGTTCTTTCACTTTCACCTTTTTCATGGGCCCCGAGGCCCTCCTGCAGGAATGCTGTTGTTATTGGCTTTGACCTCCCTCTCTTTGACTCTGTTAACATGCAACTATTCATTGTGGCTGACTTTATCTACATGTTAAAAGAAAGGTCATTTAATAAACAATGCATACTAAAGTATAAATGACAAATGTCCCCATACATTTCCACTTTAAAAGAAGTCATTTATTAATCAAATGAGTTTCTAAATCATTAAATTTTAATCTGGATGGGTGAGACCGAAATTTCACTGCAAACGCAGTTTTCTTTTTAATCTTGTAAGAGGAAAAAATTACCCAACCATAACTTGTTTTTCTCAAAAGTTTTTTTCTTCAAAATAAACAAGAAAATAAATCAATTTTAAATTATAACAACTGGCAACCAATCTTATTAACAGTATGAGCCGCTTTTTTGGTTGATTGTCAGCCATATGGGGCATGGCTTAAACATCATTTTTAACAGAGATTAATTTTCAATTATGGCCTCATATCATTTCTTACACTCCAGATCTTAAGAGAAGAGGACCTGAATAGACATTTCTCCAAAGAGGACATACAAATGGTCAATAAATAGTAAAATTTAAGGCTACTTATTATATCATCCTTAAATAGAAAAAATCAAAGCTGAGTCTAATCTCCCTCCATCTAGTTTGGGAGGCTGAATACTAATACCACCTCTTTCCCAGATTTTTACTGAGTAGGTTATATGACCTTAGAGAAATGTGGACCTTTATTCTGACATCATTATCATATAGGTGGGAACTGGCTTGAGATTTTATTATGTGGGAAATTTTTTTCTCAAAATCAGAACTCATTTCTTTTTTGGAGGTCAAAGTATTCACCAATGAATCCTTAGATAATAGTCTTTGGGAGAGTGGGGATGTTATTAGTAACTAAATCTAACAGATCATGTACACAGAGTATTAGATCCATTATAAGATGCAACCTAGACATAGCTGAGGAAATGGATATACTGGAGGTACTGAATGCACTTTAATGTTCAATTCAAATGTGTATAAACCAGAGGGAAAATCTCCTCACTGGGTTCTGAATCCTGCTAGCTCTGAGATCTGTTCTACCATAGCTGGATCTTCTTTCTATTCAAGACAGCCAACTGCTGCTCTTTAGATCTTCACTATCCTGAAAAGCACCCTTATCTATCCATTCCCCAAGTGGGTGTACCCCTGCTCAGACCATCATGGAAGTTTTAGGAGTTACAAAGTAAGGGTGGGGTGGGGGAGAGCCAACCAAGAGTTTGCACAACCAAGAGTTTACTATGGGAAATCAGGCATTCATGTTTACACACCATCCTTCAGAGCCATGCTCATCTGCCATCACACTGGGACTGCATAGCATTCTGGCTCTCCTTGAGTTGCTGGCCTCCTTTCCCCCCCTTCCTTTAGCATTTCCCCCTTTTCAATCTGTTGTCAGGTAATTCACAAAGTCTCATTTTACTATGAAGAAAATTTTAATGTGTGCTTGTCTCTCTCCTCAGCCCTCCCAGGTATGCCTAGATCCTATTTTTCATTAGTGTCTCATCAAAGTATTTTGCCAGGCATAAAAAGTAAACTTGAAAAAAATTATTCTGTTCCTCTAAATTACAGAAGCAAATATTACCTGTATTTTCTCTTCAACATCTATAATATATAAAAGCCTAAGCAACTGAATGACTGAACAACCAGTCGACCGGTCACTATGATGCACACTGACCACCAGGGGGCAGATGCTCAATGCTGGAGCTGCCCCTGGTGGTCAGTATGCTTCCACAGCCAACCTCCGATGGCTGGCCAACCTCCCATGGTCCCTCCCCCGAGCCAGCCAGCCCTGATCGCCAGCCAGCCAAGGGACCCTACCTGTGCATTAATTCGTGCACCCGGCCCCTAGTATATGTATAAATATATTTTTTAGTCCAGCCAGTGTTTCTCAGTGGTTATACTCAATTCATACTAAGGGATATTGGGGCATGTTTTTCAAATGAAGTACACACAATAACCATGCATCAAGAGGTTGCTGGTTCAATTCCTGGTCAGGGTACATGCCCTGGTTGCAGGGTCAGTCCTCTGGTGTGGGGGCGGGGGCATGAAGGAGGTAGCTGATCGATGTTTCTTTCTCATCAATGTTTCTATATCCCTTTCCCTCTCCCTACCTCTCTCTTTATCAAATCAATAAAACATATTTAAATATATATATTTCTAAATACATCATATGTATATATTTCAACAGAATTAAATTTGGTTTAGGTTTAAAATAGGAAGTAATTATACACAAGCTAAATAACATGTAAGTAAACTTCTTCAAAAATATATATAGCCATAGGTTTGGCTGGTTCATTACTGTAACAGATTCAAATTGTGTTAATAAAAAATTATTAAGGATCAGTTTTCTAATAGGTATAGCCATTAATATATATATTTTTTTCTATTAACAGAAAATAATTTTTACTATTCCCTGAGAGAGACTATAGATCAACCTGAAAGAAAACTCAATAAATAATTTTGGACTATTAGTTTATGATTAAATATCATGAGTAACCAAGTGAGCTGTATTTGAGGTAGTTAGTAGTCAAGGACAGATTTTGGAAATAGTTTCAGTGTAAGTTCTTCCCACATAATTGACAGACCACTATAGCAACACCAATTGCTTCTACCTCTGTATTAAGTAGAAAAAAAGAAAAATACATAAAATTATTAAGAGCAAATATGAAGTACATATTTTACCAGAAAAAGTTTTATACCATGGCTCTTAAGACCCAAAACTACAATGGGGATACTTGGGGTCTTAATTATTCCTTCCTTCATTCATGATTACTTATCAATGCAAATAGCAAGAAAAAAATTATTTTAATTAATGTGCATATTAAAGGGAGGAAGAAACTCTGCCTTCATGACGGATGTTCTCCATAAGAGTAATTGCTTCATTAACCTTACAGTATCAACTCCACCTCCGTACGAAGGTCAAATAAATGGATTTATGTATTTCTAAGTAGCAAAAATTTTTATAAAAAGTATTAAAAGTGCTACTAATTCATTTTTTAGAGATATAAAATTTAAAGGACAAACCAAAAAATTAAAACAGGCATAGAGCTATAAAAATATAACATATACTATTGCTATTCTTTATATTATTTGTGCAAAGAAAGAAAGGTATCTTTTTAAATAGACTTTTCAGTCAATCAACAGGAGCAACATGCATTCTAAGAATAAAATATGATCAAGGCAGGAAGTGTTTCCTCTATATAAGACCTTAAAAGTATAAGGACACAAGTCCTAATAAAGGAGTGTAAAATATAACTTGAGATATGACCCTGGCTGTGGTTATACAAAAATTAAGTAGTATAATATTTTTAGAACATCACTTCAAGAAATATCAGGATTCCTGGTCTATGCTCAATGACCATATCAATATTGTTTCCCAAGAATTTTAAAAGTAATTACCCTTCCCATTGATGTTAACTCTCTCTGCAACAAATTGAACATGAACAACAAATTTCTCACTGTAAGAATCTCAGAGGAAAGGCAGGGATGGGATATGGGATGTGGAGAAATTAACCAAAGAAGTTATATGCATACTAGAGGCCCAGTGCACAAAATTCGTACACTGCAGGGGAGGGGGGATGTCCCTCAGCCTGGCCTACGCACTCTTGCAATCTGGGATGCTGCATGCACCAGTGACCATACTTTTCATACAGGTGAAAGGCATCTTGCTGTTGTATGGGCAGCTACATTTTTTTGCCCTGATTATAAAAAGTAGTACATAACATGATCCTTCTGAGGCAAGTAGTACCATTTTCCCCATCTTATGGGTGGAAAATCTGAAGCAGAGAGAAATTAAGTAATTGGCTTTGTCACACAGTTATAAGTGTCAGAATCAGGGCTGACCACAAAATGTGCAAGTCAGAGTCCATGCATGTCATTGCTGCATCACATTGTTTTTTTAGTGTTAGAGTAGCCTTGGCAGGTTTTAATTTTTAAATCTAAGAGACTTTTCCCAATATATAGGGTAGGGTCCCTAGACCTGGCCAGTGATCAGGGACATCTGTGGGGTGACTGGTAGGGCAATCAGGGAGCGGGCCCTGCTGGCACCTGCCTTGGCCGGCAGCCTCGCTGCTGCTGGCCTGCACCAACTGGGGGCAGCTCCTACGTTGAGCATCTGCCCCCTGGTGGTCAGTGCGCATCATAGTGACTGGTTGTTTCACCGGTTGTTCTGCAGTTATTAAAACCCCAATAATTTGCATATTAGGGTTTTATTATATAGGATATGCATGACCCATGGACACAGACAATAGCGTGGTAAAGGCCTAGGGGAGGAGTGCAGAGTGGAGCAGTTCAACTGGGGGGGAAGGGGACATCTGTAATACCTTCAACAAATTTAAAAAATTGTCTAAAGAATTTTTGTTCACTGTACCTGGACTCCACTTTCATAGAAATTGCTGACTAATAAGGAAACATCGATTTCATTTTAAAAGGCTGGATCCTGGGTCGGAGCCCATATGGGAAGCAACTATTTGATGATCTGTCTCTCTCTTCCTCTCCTTCTCTCTCTCTAAAGTCAATAAGAAATATTAAAAAGTAAATAAATAAAAGGCTGGGATACTTATTAAACCTTCTGGATTTTCAAAGGTCTGGAGCAATAACCAACCTAAATACTAACATTATCATCACTCCAAATTCTATAAAGGACTTAGTCATTATATTAAAACAGGACAAACATGCATCAAGGTATTCTTGATGGATGAAAAGTATCTTCCTATCCTTGGATGATTTTTATTATATTTAAATAAAATTTTAATTTTAGAATAGATTTTTACAGAAAAGTTACAAAGGTAGTACAGAGTTTTCCTATACCCTGTAGTCAGTCATTCCTATTATTAATTTCTTATATTAGTACGGTACATTTGTCATAACTAATGAGCCAATATTGATTCTATATTATTAATTAAAATCCACACTTTATTTGAAGATCTTTGCTTTCTCCCTATTGACCATTTTCTGTTCCAGGATCCCACTCAGGATATCACATTACATTTAGTTGCCATGTCTCTTTAGGCTCCTCTCAGCTGTGACCGTTTCTTAGACTTTCTTTGTTTTTTATGACTTTGGCAATTTGGGGGAGTACTGGTTACAGAGCTTGTAGAATGGCTCTCAATTTTGTTTTGTGTCATGTTTATCTCATTATTAGAGTGGGTTTATGGGTTCAGAAGAGGAAGGTCATACAGATAAAGTGCCATTTTCAACACATCCAGGTTACATGTAACCAATATGACTATTGATGTTGACCTCAGTTACACAGCTGTGGTAATGTTTGCCACCTTTCTTCAGTCTAAAGCCTGTTGCTGAATTTTTAATAAAAAGTACTATGCATTACAAAAGTTGAGTTTCTTCTTCTGAAAAACAGGACACACACCCAGATATTTAGTAAGGATTAGAGCTGTGTCTGCCTGGAGGCAAAGGGTTAAGAGAGGTCTCAAATTCTCTTCCAACTCTCGAGTTCAGAACTCACATTCTCCCTATATTCACTCTTGCTAATAGAAGCTAAGTGCAATCACTGTGTCATGAAGAAACTGATGGATGATTCTAAACACATGTCTTAAGGCCAAGAACTAATTGGGACCTCATACTAAGAGTATTTGGATCAGGCTGAATTGACTTTACTTTTTCAACTTGATTTTTGGAATGATGTCTGGATTCAATAGTGTTTTTAGGTAGAAAGGCTTATGACACAGACAGAATGTCTAACTCACAATAACGGATAGCCTGTAGGCTCCAGCACATCAATAAGAGGAAATAAAGCAGTGGGTAAGCAGGAAACTTACAGGAAAGAATTGTGGCAGGATAGGGGAGGGTGATATATGGGGGAGAAAGGGTTGTCAGAAATGTATTTGCAAGTAGAACAAGTCATGGTCCCACAAACATTCAAGTTCCCCACACTTTAGTAAGTGAACTGGAGATTGCTTTTAACTTATACAATTGCACTCATTTAAAAGCTGCTTGTCTTAAAAGGCTTAGAGTTGAGTAAGAGGTACAAGGAAAGACTAACTAAATATAATGATCACAGAAGAGCTATTACACTCATCTGACTAGAAGAAAAAGGTCAAGAAAGGCTCTGTATATGTGCTAAGGCATGAATACACTTCAGAAAGAAAGATAAACTAGATTAAGTGGGAATAAAATAAATCTCTTGGAAGAATTTTTTTCCAAAATATCCTTTGACACCCCATCATTCCTAGATGCTTTACACACACACACACACACACACACACACACACACACACACACACGTACTTTTTATTAAAACACCCTCTGTTGTGGTTTGTTGGTGTACTTGAATGTGTCTTTGTGGTTTTTGTGTGTACTTCATTTGGAAAACATGCCCCAGAGACCCTTAGTAGGAATTGAGGGCAAATAACACTGTTAACAGCACACATGGAAAGAACAGCCCGATTTCTCCAAAAACACAAAGCTAAAGTGAGTCACAGATGACCTTTCCTGAGATGACCTTATAGTTATCTGCCATTTCCCAAACAAGTCAATAGAACAGAAAATAAGCTTAAAAGGACTGAAAATATAAAACCATTGTTTCCTTGGCCAGTTACTAGTTGCAGGGTAATCACACAAACATCAGAGAAGACAAATGAAAGCTACAAAGGAACCAGCAGGTCAGATGGTAACACGTGACCTTGTCAGCAGTGATTAGAAGTTAAAATAGAGTGTGGGGGTTCAGATCTTAGCTCTGCCACTTTCTAGCTATATGACCTATCTGTTCCTCTATTTCATCATCTATAAAATAAGGATAATAATAATACATATCTCATATTTATAAAGTAGCTATAGGAAATAAATGATGTCATCTCTCTGGTATATTTAAGATTAACTCTGTCATGTAGTAACAACCTCATAGTGTAAACATTTCTGGTAGTAACTAAGGGTGTTACCCTACAGCTGCTCTGTTAGCAGTCTGGAATCCAATAAACGTAAGTTTGAGTTCTTACCAACTCCATTGTAACCCTAGGCAAATCATTGATCTTTTCTGAATTTGTTTTCTCAACTTTAAAATGGGGCTTTTGAGGAGTAAATAAAATCATGTAAGTATAATCCTTAAGAAACCAGCTCATACTTTAAAAAGAACCAGTAATAGTGTTTGTTGTGATTATTAACATGCCATTAGCACTGACCAAATAAAAACTAGCAGCAAAACAAGTGAAGAGAGGTCTTTTATTGGAAAGTGATAGATATTTATCTCTGGCCTATGGAGAGGGGGAAGTGCCCTGATGTTTTCAAGTCCACAGAGAACATTGCTTATTGTTGTTATTGAAGGATACTTTATAAACCTAAGTTTTACTCTGAAAGAGGAGCACACAATTTTCCCACAGGTTGATTTTCCAAGATGTGGGGGATATGGACAGCATGCAAGAGAAACATAAGCCTACAGAAAATTATTTGTACACATCATGCTTTAAATAATATTTTTGTACAATAGTTATAATCACTAGATTTTATTATGAAGTTGCTTCTCAGTGGTGTATCTTGTCTTTATAACTGTAGATTAAGCGATTTGTAGACAAAAGATATGACTTCATCCATAAAAACATAATTTTCTCATTCCTACTAACTCACTATATATCATGTAGACAGATACATGGTAATGGCTTTTTAGATAAACACAGAATATTTTGGGTGTGTTGCAGAGCATTGTTATAGAAGGACTAGAGGCCTGGTGCACAAAAATTTGTGCACTCAGGGGGGTTCCCTCAGCTCAGCCTGTGCCCTCTTGCAGTCTGGGGCCCCTTGGAGGATGTCCACCTGCTGGCTTAGGCCTGCTCCCTTTGGGATCGGGCCCAAGCTGGCAGTCAGACATCCCTCTGACAGCCTGGCAGCCCTCGGGGGATGTCCACTTACCAGCAGGGAGTAGACCTAGGCTGCAGTCGGACATCCTTAGTGCTGCTGAGGAGGCGGGAGAGGCTCCCACCACCACTGCTATACTGGCAGCCATCAGCTTGGCTTGAGCAGAGCTCCCCCTTGTGGGAGCGCACCGACCACTAGGGGATAGCTCCTGCATTGAGCATTTGCCCCCTGGTGGTTAGTGTGTGTCATAGTGACCAGTCATTCCCAGTCGTTCTGCTGTTAGGGTCAATTTGCATATTACCCTTTTATTATATAGGATAGAGGCCTGGTGCATGGTTGGGGGCTGGCTGGTTTGCCCTGAAGGGTGTCCTGGATCAGGGTGGGGGTCCCTCTGGGGTGCCTAGCCAGCCTGAGTGAGGGGCTGATGGCTGTTTACAGCTGGTCACACCCCCTTCAGGGTGGAGGTCCCCAATGGGGTGCCTGGTCAGTCTGGGTGAGGAGCTGAGGGCCGTTTTCAGGTTGGCCAAGCCCCCGAGTGACGGAAGCTCCCAGTTTCTTTTATTTTTTTTAATTCTGGGATTTATTTACCTTATATAATTGAAACTTTGTAGCCTTGAGTGGAGCTCAGAGCTGGCCAGGGAGGGTGGGAAGCTTGGCTTCCTCCATTGCCAGGGGCAACCCAAGCCTCCTGCTTGCTCCGGCTCAATGGCCACAGCTGGCTGAAAGCAGGTATCTGGGGTTTATTTATCTTCTATAATTGAAATTTTGTTGCCTTGAGTGGAGCTCAGAGCCGGCCCTGGCAGGCGGGAATCTTGGCTTTCTCCATCACTGGAGCAACCAAGCCTCCTGCTCGCTCCAGCTCCATGGCTGCCGGCTGCCATTTGGTTGGGTTAATTTGCATATAGTTGCTCTGATTGGCTGGTGGGCATGGCTTAAGGTGTAGTGAATGTACAGTAAATTTGCATGTTTGTCTTTTATTAGTGTAGATGTGTGGGTTCAGATAGGAGGAATAGCAGGGAAGCAATTACATAAAGGTGTTAAACACAATTGTTAAATGAAAAAAAGTAAGCTTCTAGGCAATATAAAAAAATAGGGACCAAATATACCCTCACATAGAAAGTACCCCCAAAAATGAACAAACTATATGAAGTAATAATTTAAAGTCAACAAAGACAGTGGTCCCTGAGAGATGGAAACAAATAAGGCAGGTCCTACAATTATCCAAGCTCACTGCCTTGCCAGGATTTCCAGGTCATGGCATAAGTAGGGGAACTCAGAGAGCCAAATGGATTGAAGAGATGGAGCTAAAAGTCCAAGCTGTGTTTGAATCCATTTATATGAAATGTCCAAAATTGGCAAACAAATAGAGACAGAATGTAAATTAGTGGAAACTAGGGCCTGGAGGGAGAAAGAAAATGGAGAGTGGTAGCTTAATAAGAATAAGAGTTTTTTGAAGTGACGATAATGGAAATTAAGCTGACTAATCAAATTCCTAGGCCCTACATCACATATAATAAATCAAAATCTGAGGGTGGAGTTTTGAAATATGTCTTTGAATAAGCATGTCAGATGATTTTAATATATTTTGAATTATATGTATAAATAAATAAATAAATAAATAAATAAATAAATAAATATTCTTGGCATATATACACATATATATTCTATCTTGGAGGATATGAATTGGCCCATAGTATAACTGAATATGATGTTTAGTAAGTACATTTCATCATATTTATCCAGATGGCCTCTAGGTTTTACTAAACATTTTCAAAAAGGATACTGAAGTATACATACAGAGAAAGTGTAACAATAATGATCTAAATATGGAAATTATTGTCAGAGATATCTGAATTATATTCAATTTCATTGCATGGCTCCTTCATATATTTTGTTCATTTTTTTGTTTGTTTTTGCTTCTGTGTGAGGATATATCTGGTTCATATTTTTCTAGATGTTCTCTCTGTTTTCTCAAATGTGAGGATGGAGGAAAATGTGATAAATGATATTATATAAAATACATAAGATGATTAGCATCTATAATTCAAGTAATTAAGCTCTCAATAAATCCTTCCGCTTTTCAAGTGCTCAGGAGCTAATTACAGAGCTTGCATTTCTGGCCTCCCTCTTGCTGCCTGCCCCTCTGCATTCCAGTGCTCATTCACACTCCCTCCTGAGAGTGGGCATCAAAATGAGCAGGCGGAATTCATGTCAATCAACCATGACACTTCTTTTTGTTCCATTCATTTCTCACAGTGAGAGAAAAAATAAGGAGAATGAGACTGGACATCTTTGTGATTATATAGAAAAAAATATATATGGTTTACTAGCATGTTCAGAGTAAATATGCCTACTCTAAATATGCTTGTTGGCTAAATGAATAGGTATTGGGCTTTGACACATGCAAATGGATTAAGCGGGTAGTTCCAGGTGGCCCTGAAAAACAGTGGAATTCCATTTGCTTTCATTTATTCTTTTCTTTTCTGTTCAAAAGTAGTTTAAATGGTGGTTGTGTTTCAAGAGAAGGTGAATATTATCACAATGTGTCTTCTAACATCATGTATGGGAACTACAAGCAGATATGCCATTATCACATTCTCATGTCCTAATAATTGGGTGCTATTCTGTATTACATTTATATAGCTAAAGGGACAGGTTAGGGCTCCAGAATTCCTGGGTTCAAATCCTAACTGTGCCATCGGCCAGGCAAATTTGAACAGTGTGCTTGCTGTCTCGGTGCTTCAGTCTTCATGTGTATCATTTTCAAATCACAAGCCTCCTACAGAGATTAAATGATATAATGCATGTAAAGCATTTAGACACAGGAAGTGTTAGCTAACACATGTTAGCTACTATTAATGTATAGTACTTGACATTTTTAAAAAATAACTTTCCCATATTATCTTGTGTGACACCTTTAAATTTAAGTGAACATGATCCTTTTTTCTAAAAAATTTCCTCTAATTATCAAAATAATTAATGTTCATCCTATCTACATAGAAAATCTATTTACATAGAAAATATAATAAATAATAAAATATGAATAAAATATTAAGAAAAGAAAACCACTCAAAACTCCTGAAAAGAATTGCTATTACTGGTTTTGTGTTATTTCCTTTGTTTCTTTTTTTAATTTTACTTCTGTGTGCATTTTTATATCATTGAGATTATAATAAGTTCAAACCCATAAACTGCCAATACTCAAATTTTAGACCCAGAGAAAATGTCATTTTTATTTAGTATATAATGTTGTACCTGGCATTTTTTTTCCTACTTACTATAAACATAATTAACTAGAAGAATAGAGATTATTCCTACTTTGTATTTTTAGAAATGGAAACTCAGTATAGTTAAATAATTTAAATTAAATAAGAGAGATGACTTACCAGTGGTGTAGATAATAATAGGGTCTAGGTCTTCTGATTTAAAAGAATATAAGGTGGGACAAAAGTAGGTTTATAGTTGTTTGGATGGAAAATAATACAATAATTAGTAAATAACAATATAAGAATACACTACTTTTGGCCCACCCTCTATGTACTTTCTTTAAAGTTGAAATGGGTGTGCTGAATAAGGACATAATTATTCTTATTTCCAAATGGCCTCCTATCATTCTTCTGTCTTTATAAACTACCCATCTTCTCATATCTTTTTCCCATTTCACGTAGTCCCATAACAAGCACATGAAGTCTCTTCATTGCCAATTAACCCAAGGTCACATATTAAATGCCTAACAGTTAGTCCTAGGAAGCATTAATGCCCAGGAAGCATTAAGTTCACATTAAGTTGGTATATGATAAGTTTTAAAACTTCATATTTTCCTACTGCCTCAAAATCTTCACCAACAGGCTGTTTCCACCCTACCCAGGTGATCAGAAAGAAAGTCCAGCATAAGGCTGGTCCCTGTCCAAACTTCCCTTCCTATCTTTCTTTTGGTTTTTTGTTTTTAATATATTTTTATTGATTTTGTAGAGGGAGGGAGAGGGAGAGAGAGAAACATCAATGATGAGAGAGAATCATTAATCCGCTGCCTCCAACATGTCCCCTACTGGGGATCAAGCCCTACAACCCAGGCATGCGCCCTCATCAGGAATCAAACTGTGACCTCCTGGTTCATAGGTTGATGTTCAACCACTGAGGCACACTTCCCTTTCTGACCTACTGAAATTCAAACACGCCAATGAAATCCCCTCCCATCTTTTGCTTATGTACTCCACCCTGCCCCCCAATAAAGTCACTTGTCCATGGGTTTTCTCCCTTTCTTTCCCCTTCCTCTTTCTCCTTCACCTCTCCTCTCCTCTCCTCTCTCTCTCATGCTTGGCTGAGCCTGCTCCCTGGGGACTCCCCCTGTGGCCGACGTGCCTCCCCTAATGGTGTGTGACTCTCCTGTGCCTTTCCTGTGTCCTCTCTTGTGCTCATACCTGACTGGCCATCTTATACAACAACATAAAGCAACAGGCACTAAGAATGCAAGGGATTTATTCTGGATAAGAAAGAGAGAAAAAGCAGGATTGGACAAGGGAACCAGGATGCAAATGTAACAAAATTTCTGTCAGCTCATCAGGAAGCTTAGGGAGAAAAGACTGCCCTTTAGAGGCGCCTCACCTTGGGCAAAAATGGCCAGGCCCCTGCAGTACTATTCTCGTTCATTCATCAGCTGGAGATTAGAGAAAAGATGACAAGACCTTATGGAAACTCACATCTGGAGCCTGTCAACTAGCCACACTGATCACACAGCAAGGTAATAAGTGGTTTTTTGAAGGAGCATCTGAGAGACGCGGCTCTGTGCCTGCCACAGTGGTTATCTTCTAAGTCTCTCTCACTCTCTTTTTTTTAAGCTACTGACTTATTGAAAGAACTAATCAAGGTTCCTACAAACTGTCCTACATTCTGAATTTGTCCACATAGTGTTTTTAACTTGCATTTTATCCCTCGTATTTCTTACAAACCAGAAGTTATCTATGAAGGCTTGGTTGGATTAAGGTTCAACATTTTTGGCAAAAATACTTCATAGGTACTGCTTGAATCTCAAAATGTAGCCACATGTTAGGGAACAAATCCGTCTATTATATGCATCGACTTTTTATTTAATTGTTTTTATGCAATGATTATATTAAGAATCCCAAAATCGTAATTTTATAATTCTCTAATTTCTTCTGCATTTATTAGCATACCTTTTTCTGTAAGAATACTTTCTTTTATCAATATAAGCTACTCAGTTACCCTACAATGGCAGTTTTACAGGAAAAACAAAATAAATACTTGTTTTCCTTCTAATTGGCAATTTTTATAATAAGGAATTGTCCTAGCTACTTCCTATGATCAATGAATTGTTGAGTTTTGTTTTGTGTTTTTATTTATATTCCTTTTGGTTTTCTCCTTCTTGTGTAATATGAACTCACAGGTTTTGTTCTGATCAATATTTAAGAATAGAATTTATTGAATCAGATGTGATCATTTCAGTATGAAATTCAAAACGTATCCATCTGTTCTAAGTTACTCTCTACTGAAATTTTAACTGAAGTAATGAACTCTTACCACTCAAAATTATTAAATGCACAGATAAACACTTAATTCTTCCCCTCATATTAAGAACTACTCGCCCTGGCTGGTTAGCTCAGTTGGTTAGAGCATCAACCTGTACACCAAAGGTTGGGGGTTCAAGTCCAGATAAGGGCAAATACCTACATTGTGGTGGGTTCTACCCTCAGTTGGGGCATGTATAGGAGGCAAACGACTGATGTTTCTCACATCAATGTTTCTTCCTCTCTCTCTCTCTCTCTCTCTCTCTCTCTCTCTCTCTCTCTCTCTCGCCCTTCTTCTCTCTATAATTCAAAAAACATATCATCAGGTGAAGATTTTAAAAAAACAAACTACTATTCTAAATACTCTTTATTATTTTTAAAGCTTAATGCATTTTCTTGGCCAATTTAATCAAATCAAAATGGTTCCCACTCCTCCAGTTGAAAACCCCTCCACTCCTCTGTATTTTTTAAATTAACTTTTCATTTTGAAATAAATTCAGGTTTATAAAACCCTGTAAAAATAGTACAGAGAATTTCTGAATACCCTTCGTCATCCACCCTCTTGGAACAAAGGCTGTTTTGGAAAACATGTCAACCTTGAGGAGTTATATCACTGACTGAGGATGGCAGAGTCAGAGATGGAAGGAACCTGGGTTTTGAATGAGTATGCAGGTGGCAAATGAGCTGAGTACTATCTCTTCTAAATTTCTCATTTTGGGAGAGAAATAAACCTCTATTTTGTGCAGTCACTATTCTAGGCTTTCAGGTACATGCAGGATAATTGAATCTTCACTTTACCTAAGCCTTCTCATATCTTATTCCCAATGCAATCATTCCTATAACATCCTGCAATATATTCTACTGCATATTCAACTTTTCCATGTTACGCTATTCCATAGTATTGCTAGGAAGGAATTATGTTCTGAAATGCAGCTTCTTGGATATTCATACTAAATAGTCACTAAAAGTTTTTTATACTTTGATGCAGTTTGCACACTTTCTAAGCCCCATAAATGGTACTAAGTTTACCTTGATTTTATGTCATCATTATCCCAAGGCTTCTTTGAACCAGAATACCTCCCTTTGCCTTGAAATCAGATGTGCTTTGACTATTCAGTAGCTAATTAATCAAAAAGGATCACAAATTCTCTATATTTTAATAGTATCATTTGACCACTAATTCCTACCAAGTTTTAAGGTGGACAGGATAGAAATTATTGCGATTTAATAAGTAAATAAACTATGACTAGAAAATATGAAAATCATTTTCTCATGGCTGGCAAGTTATAGACTCAGTATTAGAATATAGGGTTTCTAGCTTCTGTTCTATATGTTTACTATTTTAATATATATCAGAGTAAGCATCTATATATAATAAAGACCCATGTGGTATATTAAAAAAACTTGAATTTTATTACATGATGATTTCCAAGTCCTTTAAATCATGTTATTTTCAGTATGTCATATATTATTTATTTATTTGCAATGTAATATTTAATTAAAAATAAGTAGTGACATTTTTAATATATTAAGTGAGACATTGTTTCTATGAGAGCTAAGAAATCCCATACTTCAACTTAATCTACATTTTGAATGGTTATTAAAGATAAGCCATATTATTTTTTATGGTGGTAGCCAAGTTGATTATGTGATTGCCTCATTTCTGTAAGTTAATTGTGACCGATATAATATTAGTTATTCCACAAAAATTTTTACACCATGAATACATAATTTTAACAAGAAATACTGTGCCTTATGTTTACTTTTTACTTCCTATTGCAATTCATAAATCATGCAGAACATTTAAAATAAATTCAATTTGGTTAATTTGCAAAAGCTGTTTAGCCAACTTTCCAAGCCAGGGAAGCTATAATAATCACATGAAAGTGTTTTCACTAACATAAAAAAATAGGTAGGTTGTTTTTATTATAACAAGACATACACATATAATCAGAATATTCTGTAACTAAACCCAAATTTATATGTTTACTGGGAGATGAGATAATTACTCTAGAATTGCCATGGAAACAAGGATATTTTAAGGCAGTCATTATTGAATCTTTATGACCATTTATGTTATAGTCTATCTATGTTTCAAATTTGTTCATACAAAAATGTTGCTAGACTTCTAAAATAATTCACAAATTATTACACAGTTATTACCTTCCATTTGGTTCCCAGAAATGCAAAGCTCGTGTTTACAAAGAATATTTCTAAGCATTTTCCCCTCATTTACTATGTGCTTGGCAATGTAGTAAGAACATTACTAGCATTTACAAATAGGAACATATAATGTAGAATACACATGATTTTCCTCATTTGTTGGTTCTTTCTAATTTTTTGTCACATTGATCTACACATAGCAAAATAGCTTATCTAAGAAATTAACTGTATCTTTGTTTTCGTTTTCATTATTCTGTGCTGAACATGAAAAAATATGAGAGGTTTTCCCATTCTCATTTCCTCAAAATGAGGAGACAGCTTTACATCTTAGAGATCTGGGTTTTCCTTGACCCAGAGTAAAGGATCTTGTTTTTGTAAATAAAGGACTGAGAAGGTATTGTGAATGAGATGAGAGTATGGATATTTAGGTTAGGTGAATGGAAGTAAATCTCCCTGAAGGGTTTTTTGAGATCATTACCATTTCACTCTTTACACAGCACCCCAGAAATGGCAGAGCCTCTAAGCAGTGTGTCTGTCTGGCACTAGGCATAATACAAGAAGCTCAGTATCAAACTTAGACAAGATAAAGTGGATGCTGCCACTCACTCTTCAGTGTATCACAGAAACTGAGTAAAGAGAGAAAGCAGACTGGGTCCCCTAGAGCTGCACGGTCTAATTTGTAGCCATCATCCACACATGCCTATTTCCTATCAAATGTAAATAAATCAGATGAAATACAATTAAAAATTTACCTTCTTATTCATACTAGCCACACTTCCTGATTTCAAACCACACTACAATATATATATATATATATTCAACAAATATTTGAAAAGGGAGACAAGAAATCTCAATGAGGAAAAGACAGTCTCTTCAATAAATGATAGGACAAAAGGGCGCATGCAAGAAATGGAAATGAACTTCTATTTTTATACCATTCACAAAAATTAATTCAAATTGGATTAAAGATTTAAATATAAAATCTGAAACTATAAAATTCCTAGAAGAAAACATAGGGTAAAAGCTCCTTGATAATGGTCTTGCATTTGATGTACAGTGGGGCCTTGACTTACGAGTTTAATTCGTTCCGTGACAGAGCTCGTAACTCAAATTACTTGTATGTCAAATCAAAAGTGAACGAGTGAGACACGTGATGCTGGGCTGATGTGGCGTTCACTGTGACATTCGCTGCGCCAACTAGCAGTGGGGTATCTGAAGCTGGCTCGTAACCCGAATTTTAGCTCGCAACTCAAAGCAAAAAATCGGCCAAGAGATGGCTCATATCTCGAAAAACTCATTAGTCGGGACACTCGTAAGTCAAGGCCTCACTGTATATGACATGAAAAGCACAAGCAACAAAAGCAAGAATAAACAAGTGGGACTGTATCAAACTAAAAAGCCTCTGCACAGCAAAAGAAATGACCAACACAATGGAAAGACAACCTAAGGATGGGAGAAAATATTTGCAATATATGCAGTAAGGTGTTAATATCCAAAATATATAAGAAACTCATACAACTCAATAACAAAATACCAAATAACCCAATTTAAAAATGGGCAAAGAAGACCTACAAATGGCCAATGGATACAAGAAACGATGCTCAACTTCACTGTTCATAGGGGAAATGCAAATCAAAGTCACAATATCACCCACCTCACCCCTGTTAAGATGGTTATTACAAAAAGAGAAGAGATAACAAATGCTGGAAAGTACATGGAGAAAAAGGAACACTTGTGCACTGTTAGTGGGAAAATAGATTGGCACAGCCACTAGGTAAAGCAGTATGGAAGTTCCTCCAAAAATTAAAAACAGAAATACCACATGATGCAACAATTTCACCTCTGGGTATATAGGAAATATAATCAGTACATGATGATAGATAGATAGATAGATAGATAGATAGATAGATAGATAGATAGATAGACAGACCTGATCTTGAATAAAATAACTTATGAAGAATATACAAATATACCATTACTACTAATAAATAATTACAGTAATGTTGTAGGACACAAGATCAACATGCATAAAACAACTATGCTTTTATACATTAGTGGTGAACATTAAAGCCACAGTATTCAAAACAACATGGTACTGGTATAAAAATAGATAGATAGATCCAAGGATTAGAAAAATGAATTCAGAAACAAACTCATACATTTATGATGAATTGATTTCTGAGAAGGCTGTCAACCAACTCAATAAGGAAAGGACAGACTGTGAACAAATTATAACAATTGGATATCTACATGCAAAAGAATGAAACTGTACTCCTACCTCAAATCATACAAAAAAAAATGAACTCAAAATGGATTGCAGACCTAAATGTAAAAGATAAACAATAAAAATCTTAGAAGAAAACATAAGATTATATTTTTGTGACCTTGCATTAGGAATACTTTCTTACTATCAAGAAAGTGCAAAGACAACAAACAGAATGAAAGAAAATACTTAAAAATCAATTATCTGATGAATTTCTGTCCATATATATTAAGTACATTTACCCCTCAAAAGTAAATAAACAACCCAATTTAAAAATGAGCAATGTGATCATTTTGCAATGTACATAAATATCAAATAATTATGTTGTACATGTAACTAATATAATGTTACTAGAGGCCCAGTGCATGAATTTGTGCACCAGTGGGGGGTCCCTCAGCCAAACCTGTGGGATTGGGCCAAAACTGGCTCTTTGACATCCCCTGAGGGGATGTGAGAGGGCACAAGCCAGGCCAAGGGACCCCCAACAGTACACAACTGGGGCCAGGGAGAAGTGCAGGAAGTTGGCCAGCCAGGGAGGGACTGCGGGAGGGCTCCAGGGCATGTCTGGCCCATCTTGCTCTGCCTGATTTGCCAGACCCCAACAGCAAGATAACCTACCAGTAGGAGCGTCTGTCCCCTGGTGGTCAGTGCACATCATAGGGACTGGTTGACCGGTCGACTGTCTGCCCCCTGGTCTTAGCATATCATTAGCATATTACACTTTGGTTGAACAGATGACTGGACGACTGGACACAGCATATTAGGCTTTTATTATATAGGATATGTCAATTATACCTCAATTTCAAAAAATGGGCAAAGGATCTGAATAGACATTTCTCCAAAGAAGATACGCAAATGGCCAATGATCAAAAGAAAAGATTCTCAATGTCACTTGTAATAAAATAAATTACAAATCAAAACCATAATTAGATACCATGACATACCTACTAGGATGGCTCTAGTAAAAAAGATAAATAATAAAGTATTGGCAAGGATATTAAAAATTAAAAATATATTCCTAGTGAATATGTGAAATGGCTCATTGTTAGAAAATAGTCTGGGAGTTCCTCAAAAAGTTAAAAATAGAGTTACTATAGAACGCAATTTTGAACTCCTAGATATATACCCAAAAAATTAAAACATCTACCAAAAAAAACTTGAACACAGTATTCATAGAAGAATTATTCATAATAGCCAAAATGTAGAAATAATTCAAATGTCTATCAGTGAAATCAATGGATAAACAAAATGTAGTATATCTATACAGTGGAATATTATTAAGCTATAAAAAGAAATGAAATATCAATACATGCTACAGCATAGATAAACCTTGAAAACATTACAAAAGAAACTGGTCACAAAAGGCATATATTGTATGATTCTATTTATATAAAACTAGGGGCCCAGTGGGTGGGGTTTGGCCGGCCTGGCCCCAATCGGGTTGGATCCGGGATGGGCCTGTTGGGAGGAGGGGATGGTGGGAGGTTGGCTGGCTGGCCCACCCAAATTGGGCCAATCAGGGCCCCCAATCAGGGCTGGGCTGGCTAGGGTAAGGGACCGTGGGTGATTGGCCAGTGGGCCCCGCCCAGGATTGGGGTTGGGGGGCCGATTGGGAGTGAGGTGGCCATGGGGAGGGGCTGTGGGCAGTGGACTGACAGGCCCTACCCCCAAATGGGGGGAGTGGGGCCAGTGGCCTGGGGGAGGGGCCATGGGTGGTTGGCCCACCAGCCCTGCCCCTGATCCGGTGGGGGGGCTGATCTGGGGTAAGGCCCAGCAGGGATAGGGGCTGCAGGAGATTGGCGGCCAGCCCCGCCCCCTATTGAGGTTGGCTGGTGATCAGGGGCGGGGCTGGCCAGTGGGAAGTGCTGTGGGCCGACCAGGGTGGTGGGGGCCCATCGGGGGCATGGCCGGCAAGGGGAGGGTCTGCAGGAGATTGGCCAGCCAACAATGCCCCCTATTGAGGTGGGGTGGCAATCAGGGGCAGGGCTGGTCAGGGGGAGGGGCTGTGGGCCTATTGTGGTGGGGTGGGCTGATGGGGGTATGACTGGTGGTGGGGGGGAAGGGAGGGGACATTTGCCTAGCAGGCCCTGCTCTTGATGGGGTGGGAGAGTTCGATCAGGGGCAGGCCGGCATGGGGGAGGGGGGAGGGGCCGACAGGTTGGCTGCCGGCCCCACCCCCTGATTGGGCTGGTTCGCTGGCCACAGTGGGTATCATAGCGACCAGTTGGCCGTTTCAGTCGCTGCCTTTTTATATATAGAGATGACAGAAAGTAGATTAGTGGTTGCCAGGGGTAAAGGGATTCTGGGATGTGAAGTTAATGTTTGTAGGTATAGAGTGTCTTCTTTGAATAATGAAAACATTCTGAATTAAATAATGGCAATAGATGAATATAATGAATGTCCTAAAATCCCTGAATTTTGTGTTTTAAAGATTAAATGTTATGGTATATAAATTTATCTTGATAAAGATGTTTTAAAAAAACACACACGTACCTAGCCCTGGCTGGTGTTGTTCAGTGGTTCGAGTATTGGCCCTTGCATCAAAGAGTCAAAGGGTGAATTCCTGGTCAGGTATGGGTGCATGCAGGAAAGAATCAATTGCTTGCTCTCTCTCTCTCTCTCTCTCTCTCTCTCTCTCTCTCTCTCTCTCTCTCTCCTGCCCCCTGCCTCCCTCCCTTCCACTTTCTCTAAAAATCAATGGGGAAAAAATCCTTGGGTGAGGATTAACCAAAAATAAAAAACTATCTACACGAGGCGGGTAGAGGAGGTGGAGGGGAGTATAAGGTGGATAAATAGTGATGCAAGGAGACCAGACTTGGGGTGCTGAACACACAACACAGTGTAAAGGTGATGTGCTGTGGAATTGTGCACCCGAACGAACCTGAGTAATTTTAACTAATGTCACCCAATAAATTCAACAATAATTTCACGCATCTACCTGAAAAACCTACAATGCACTATTGAGAGAAATTACAGCTGTACATAAATGGAGAAATTTTTATGTTCGTAGATTAGAAAACTTGATATTGAGCATGAGTAAATACTTCCTGAATGTCTTTAGATTAAATACAGCCTCAATACATTACACATTTATTCTAAAATTTACATAGAAATGCAAAAGTCCAAGAAGAAATATGGTATTTCTGAAGTAGAACACAGAAGGTAGTCTTATTTTATGAGACATGAAGATTATTAAAAACTATATTAGTAAAGATATTGCGGCATAGGCACAAAGTTAGACAAAGAGACCTGCCAGTGTTGTAGGGGGCCCCAGCCAGCCATAGGACCTAGTACTGTTTCTATAAAATTTAAGTGGAGGGGACAACAGCAACCAGAGGAACCCAACCATAACTGGAAGGGACACGTTGGGTATCACACAGCAGGACCTCCAACTCCCTGCCAGGCTCCCCCAGAGAGTTCATTATCCTCACAATAACATGACCCCATACTTTTACTTTTATTTTTTAAATATATTTTTATTTATTTCAGAGAGGAAAGGAGAGGAAGATAGAGCTAGAAACATCAATGATGAGAGAGAATCATTGATCAGCTACCTCCTACACACCCCCTACTGGGGATTGAGCCTGCAAAAGTAAACAATATATTTCTTTTTTTTTTTTTTTAATATATTTTATTGATTTTTTTACAGAGAGGAAGGGAGAGAGATAGAGAGTTAGAAACATCGATGAGAGAGAAACATCGATCAGCTGCCTCCTGCACATCTCCTACTGGGGATATGCCCGCAACCCAGGTACATGCCCTTGACCGGAATCGAACCCGGGACCCCTCAGTCCACAGGCCGACGCTCTATCCACTGAGCCAAACCGGTTTCGGCAAAAACAATATATTTCTAATTTAATAATATCCTGGCCAATACTTTATTATTTATCTTTTTCACCATAGTCATCCTAGCAGGTATGACATGGTATCTCATTATGGCTTTGATTTGTAATTTATTGAATTTTAAATGACATTGATAATATTTTCTTTCGCTCATGTGCCCCTGACAGGGAATAGAACTTGGGACCCCTCAGTCCGCAGGCCGACACTCTATCTACTGAGTCAAACCAGCAAGGGCCATGACCCCATATGCCGGGAGCCGGTCCATGCTTGCTGTTTCAAGGGACCTGGCATATATGGCATACTGTTCTTAATATGTTTGCTCACCTTCTTGGCACTATGCGTTTTAACCAAGGTCTCTGAGAAAGGTTGTTTCCCCAGGTAGGGATTTTCCCCTGAAGTTAGGGAGGGAATAAAACCTCTTAACTAAGTGCCAGGTGGGTAATTAATCACTTTAACTACGAACAATCACGCTTAAGCTACATAATCTTTACTCCCTGGAATGGAGATAAGAAACGCCCTAACCTTTATAATAGAGATTGATAGGATTGAATCAACTGGTATAAGTACAGATGTAACAAGACAGCAAGACACAGAACTTAGAACACAGAACTTAGAACACAGAACTAAGAAGACAGAACCTACACAGAACCTAGAGACAGAAGAACTTCGCTGGAGAGAACATGGCAAAAGATCCTGGACAGAAACTGGCTACAGAACCTAGAGACAGAACCTAGTGAGAGAACATGGCAAAAGATCCTGGACTGAACCTGACTACAGAAATTGGCAAGAGAACCTGACTAGAACCTGGTGACTGAACCTGGCTGAAGAACCTAGTGAGAGAACATGGCTACTGAACCTGGCTGGAGAACCTGGACAGAACCTGGCTGGAGAACCTAGAGAGGGAACATGGCTACAGAACCTGGCTGGAGAACCTGGAGAACCTAGCAAGAGAACATGGACACAGAACCTAGCTGGAGATCCTAAGCAGAACCTCTCTGGAGATCCAGACCAGAACTTGGCTGGAGATCCTGGCTGGAGATCCTGGCTAGGCTGCTGATCAACTGAACGCTGTCTCCGTGTCCTTCCTTCTTCGCCGACTCCGTCCACACCTTTGGGGACCCCTGGACCTGCTGGGGTTGGACCCCGGCAACCATACTTTTAAAACTTTCAACTCCATTATCACATTAGGGAACTTTTGGTAGGCATTCCTCAGGGGCATTTAGGAAGGGAATAATTATGGAGAGCTGGGAATGCAGTTATGTGTCAGCACAGTTTCTGTTTAGTGTAAGCATCTCCCAGAAGGCTTAGTCTTCTAACCCAGTTTATTCAGGAATGAGCTGCACCACTGGGGACGCATCATTCCCTCCAGCTATGCAGCCACACATTGTTGAAAACCCCTGCAGTTCCTAGTCACTGGAGGAAATACTCCATCCTTGGCCCAGGGTCAGCCCTTATATTTTATGTCTTCTGCCTGCATATTTATATACTGTGGACTCCTGTGTAAAACCTCAATATTTCCACTCAATCTCTCACCTGTAGTTGATATTTGCTGATCTTTCAAGTCCTATAAATCTATCTGAAGCATAATAATCCCTCCTTTAGAAAAACTGCTATTTGTAACTGCTGTTTAAAATTTTTTGCTAGTCCCTTGTTCTGTAAGTCAACTCTGTTATTTTTAGATGGTCTCTTATTCTGTAAAATGACTTTGCCTTTAGCTTGAATAACAGAGAAAATAAACTTAACTGTCTGACCTTCAAGCTAGCCATCTAATGTAAGGGGCTGATACGCTGATACTGATAATACTTCCATATTCTCATGCCAGGTGCTTGTTAGATATGATATGTGCTCAAAGTTACAAGCTGTCTGCAAAAATAACTTACACAAAGACCTGGAAAGATATAAAAAGAGAATACTTCTTCCTTTGTTTGCTCAGAAATTTGGGAGACATCTCCCTCTGGGCCCACTGGCATAATAAAGACTCCTAATTAATTTGGTTTGTAAGGCATCTTGTATATATCTCGCTAATTTACAGTATAACAATCTTGAGCTTGATCCTAAGTCCTTGATAACATTACTTACTTAATTCCTTTATTTGGAAATGGGTATAAAAATATGTCATACAAATTGTAATCAAGTAAGTATGTAAATATGTTTTGTGAACTGTTTCAATTATAAGGTAAGATTTCTGTATCAGTTAAGGTTGGATGACTGCTATAACAAATGCACCCTAAGATTTCATTGACTTAAAACAGTACAAGCTTATTTCTCATTTGTGTAAGTCTAGACTGGGTTCAACTGGTAGGGGAGGTGGTCTGCTGCAGTTATTCAGTGACTCAGGTTGCTGCCATTTCTACCATCCATAAATGGCTACCTGAGTTCCCCTAGGTACTGGCATTTTTCTGTCAAATAGTAAAGGAATACTGAGAATCATTTGGGAGGTTTTATGGACTAGGCCTAGAAATGACATTCCCTATTTTCACTGATTTCTATTGGCTAGAACTTGGTCACATGGATGCATCTAACTGAAAGAGAGGCTGGGAAATGTAGTTTTCTTGTATGCCCAGGAAGATGAGAAACTACTCTGATGATATGCTAGCACCACAAAGTTAAAGCTCTCTATTTCCCAGGTCACCTTGAATATTCCCTTTTATGTACAATCATTTCATTTATACTCAAGTGGATTCAGAGAATGAGGCCTAGTTAATATGAATGAATTGTTTGATATATAGCTTGGCTGAAGAGGAGTAAAAATATAATCCTAAGAAAAGGGTCAGAAGCTGTTACCTGCCAAGTGGTAGTGAGCAGTTTGGTAGTAGGATAGGAGGGAAGGTGTGGATAGGTAACCTGGGGATAAACCTGTTTGATGGACAAGAGATAATAGAATATGTTTTTGAAAATTAGACATATAGAAATAGCTTAAAGGACCAGTGAGTAAGTGAAAGCAAAAGTAGTGGACTTCAAAAAAGCAAACAATAGTGTGAGAAACAGTCAAAGCTATAAGCTACTGTTTTTAAAAAAATGTCAAAACATAATATCTTTCCTTGCCAAGGAGCATAGTTTGCCCACCATTAAACCAGCTTTGATAAGCCACCTTTTGATGTGTGATGGGTGTGTGTGTGGGGGGGGGGGGGGTTAGTGGGAGGGGAGAGAATGCTTCTTTATTCTAAAAGATAACAAAAATGCCCCATTAAAAATTATCTTAAAAACCATTTTCTTCGAAATTTCAGCCATGCAATAAGCTTACTCACATTTTTATAAGATCAAACTTATGTTAACACTACACTTCTTTTGATCCTTCTGTAGAAGGACGTAGGCAGAAATTTCAGACCATTACAAATAAGTGTCCAGCATTTATTCTAAGATTGATCAAAGATGGGATAATAAGTATATGATCATGCCTTAAAGCCAAGTTTACGGTGCCAAACCAAAAAGAGGAATGAAGTAAATGGGAGTCAGGTGTCATGGCATCCAACCCCAGTTCGGGTGCTAAATAACTGCATGAAATTGAATAATATTTCCCCTAATGGCTTCTCTCATTTTTAAAATGAAGAATATGGTAACACTTCTGAAGAGTTTACATAGTATCAAGTATGTTAATTCTGTTATCCTATTAGGTATTTCAAACAATTTTGTATGCCTTTGATGCCTCACATCCCCTCAACCTATCTCTGATTTCTGCTGCAGCTTTGGTGACGTTTTATGCACACTAAGAGATTTTTCATCATTATTCTGCCTCCACAGCTTCGAGAGCCGGCTGTGATCATTTACAAGAGCAGCCTGAAAGAGTGGGGGAGTTCATGTCCCTGGGAACAACCCTCAATCAGTGGGGACAAATGCCCCAGCCTCCTATCCTTTGGAGCAACATTTCTAGAAGTTATTCTGGACTCTTCTCAGAAGCGCTGGTAGAATCAAGACACGGTTACCAAGAACAGCAAACTCAATAACTGACCCTTATGCTCTTGGGTTTGCCTCCTTCTTAGCCTCATTCTTCCTACTGGGCTCATGTCCCAAAGAAGCTACCGGCACCCAAGTTCTTTGCTCAGGCTCTACTTTTAGATAAACCCATTCCAAAGAGAGTATATTCGAAGAATTTCATTTTCTTTTATCTAAGGAAACTGATACTCAGTCCAAAGTCACCAGCCAATAAATGATGGAGCCACAATGGCAAACTTAGAGCTATGCCTCTAATGCCGCACCATTCCAAATAATCTGTTTTTTTCAGTTCTAATAATTTTGTATTCTATACAGATTCAAATTCATTTTTTTCTTCTTTCCAGTATATTTTCAACATCATTCACAGAGTGGCTAATACCCTGACAAGTATAAATGGTTAAAAAAATGACACTATATTCTGAATAAGTTCACTGTTTAAAACAGAAAATGGTAGCACACATATTTGAATATTCAATAGCAACTTCAATGTCCTATTTTTTTTCTTTTTAGTATTTTTATTAGTCTTCTGGGACAGTGCCAGCATTCTTAGAGTTTCCAGCATAAACTGAAGAGCAGCCTATTCCTATAAGCTGAAAGTAGATATCTTAACCTTTCCTCCTGATGTCAACAGCAAAAAAAAAAGATATTGGATATGAAATCCTCTGAGATTTATATCCTGATTTAAACACTGACCTTGCCCCAACTATTATTTGTGCTTTTCTATATTTGCTCCATCCTGGAAGATGAAAGGACATGAGAAGTATCACCAATGGCATTTTATTTCAGGAAAAGCAATGTTTGTAAATATCATTTGAAACACTCTAATCTCAATCAGGTGTAATTTATCACCGCCATAATCAGCCTGTTGTTGTTGTTGGAAAGGCCGTGTGTCATATTCTGAGATAGTGAAATAAAAATACCCATCATCAGCACCATTTCGAATTCATTTAAAAATACATGACCACTCATAAAACAGACCCTATTGGTTTCAGTGTTGTTTCTCTATAATGTAAAGTACTGTATTGGGTATGTTTTAAATGTATGCTTATAATACTGAGTAGTTTTCAAATGACTTGTTAAGAAGAGAAAATTAGCTTAATGTCCCTGGTACGTGTTACCATAAGTCAAGAAGGGTGGTCTTAAATTTATTGGTCTCAACACATTTCAGCATAACTTGTATATATCTTCACTGCCCACTCACTGCTTTCCTAAATCTATTTTTCAAGTCAGTATATATTATTTTAGTTTCTTGGTCACTTATTTTGCCTCACATTACTGCCTTATTCTAGTCATCTCTCTTTCAAACAATCAGGTGTGCATCTAGTTTGTTACCACTCTTGGTAACTTCAACTGTTTCTTTGTCATATTATTTTCTCCTTCACCATGGTGGTTATTAAAATAGGAGACATTATTTTTCTCCTGGATGAAGTTGCCATGCCCCCCTCTTTCTGGCCCCCTCTCATCTATTAAAGTGTTCTCTGGCTTCCTTGAAGTGGCAACAGCTGGAGGAAGGTGGCTGCAGACAGGAGCAGCCATTCATAAGAGAGCCAAATGATAACTTTGTCAGGTTATTTTTTGAGAGGCTTTTATTTATTGAATCATCAGCTGAGAAAATAACATTCTCGTCCATAGTGAATTCTCTTTCTTTTTTTCTTTTACATGTATCTCTAATATGGAATTAAAGTGATCATGGAACAGAGCCTATAAAAGACAAGAATAATATGGTTCCCATATTTTATTTATTTATATCCCCACCAACTTCCAAAAGGATTTCATGAAACTTACAATAAAAGCTGAATGTGTACAGGGTATTAAAATAAGGATGAAAGAACAAAAGCTGAATAAATATTGTCATATCCTTAATCTTTACTACCTGGAGTAACCAGGAAACTCCAACTAAATAGATTCTGAAAGTACAGATCCTAAAGTCAGACAACTACACATAGTGGGCATAACTGATTGGTTAGCAATGGATCAGAATCCTATATAATAAAGCATTAATATGCAAATTGACCATCACACCCTCACAAGATGGCTGCCTATGACCAGGCCGGCAGTGGGGTTTAGTGAGGGACGACCAAACAACTGAACAGCAGGCTGTGTGGGGCAACCGGGTAGGTGGGGGGACCGTGAGGGGCGACCAGGCCAGCGGGGGGTGGGGGGCAGTTGGGGGTGACCAGGCCAGCCAGGGGGGCAGTAAGAGGTGACCAGGCTGGCAGGGAGGGAAGTTAGGGGCAACCAGGCTGGCAGGGGGGTTGCAGTTGGGGGTGACCAGGCCGGCAGGGGGGGCAGTGGGGGCAATTAGGCTGGCAGGGGTGCAGTGAGGGGTAACTAGGCCAGCGGGGGGGCATTTGAGGGAGACCAGGCTGGCAGGGGAGGCAGTTAGGGGTGACCAGGTCGGCAGAGGGGAGCAGTTGGGGCAACCAGGCAGGCAGGCAGGTGAGTGGTTAGGAGCCAGTAGTCCAGGATTGTTCAAGGGATGTCTGACTGCCGGTTTAGGCCCGATCCCCAGCATCGGGCCTAAACCAGCAGTCGGACATTCCCTGAGAGGTCCAGAATTGAAGAGGGTGCTGATGGGACCCCTCTCTCCCATGCACAAATTTTATGCACCGGGCCTCTAGTACAGTATAATGGCAGTCAGAAACGAATCTACCACAAAGAAACTTGGCACTGTGTGAGATCTGTGGGTTGAGAATGAGAAGCAGGTAATACCATAAAAGCAGAAATAGCCAGGGAGAACTAACATTTGGAACAACCTATAAGGAAGCCCTCCCATCCAGGAAAGTTCATACTCTTTCCTCTCACATGCACACGGCTTGGCATTTATCTCTTAGCACTGTAATAGTAGCTGAAATTCCAGAATAGGAGTTCGTTGAGATTAGTACCACCTTTAAAATGCTAATAATTAAGGATTGCTTAATAATAATCAGTCATATAAAAATCTTAGAACACTAAATAGGCAGCAAAATAACAGACATATGTTGTAGCAATATCTTCACCAATACAGCTCCTAGGACAAGGGAAACTAAGGAGAAAATAAACAAATGGGACTACGTCAAAATAAAAAGCTTCTGCACAGCAAAAGAAACCATCAACAAAACAACAAGAAAGCCCACTGCATGGGAGAACATATTTGCCAATGTTATCTCCAATAAGGGTTTAATCTCCAACATTTACAGGGAACTCATACAACTTACCAAAAGGAAGATAAACAATCCAATTTAAAAAATGACCTAAATAGACCCTTTTTGAAAGAGAACATACAGAAGGCCAAGAGACATATGAAAACATGCTCAAAGTCACTAATCATCTGAGAGATACTTATCAAAACGACAATGAGGCACCTTCTCACACCTGTCAGAAAGGCTATCATCAACAAATCAACAAACGACATGTGCTAGAGAGGATGCGGAGAAAAAGGAACCCTCTTGCACTGCTGGTGGGAATGCAGACTGGTGCAGGTACTGTGGAGAACAATATGGAGTTTCCTCAAAAAATTAAAAATGGAACTTCCATTTGACCCAGTAATTCCACTTCTAGGAATGTATCTCAAGAAAATAGAAACACCAGTCAGAAAGGATATATGCACCCCTATGTTCATAGCAGCACAATTCACCATAGCTAAGACTTGCAAAAAGCCTAAGTGGCAATCAACAGATGAGTGGATTAGAAAATTGTGGTACATCTACACAATGGATAATATGCTGCTGTAAAAAAGAAGGAATTCTTACCATTTGCAACAGCATGGATGGAACTGGAGAGCATTATGCTAAGCAAAATAAGCCAGTCAGAGAAAGATAAATATCACATGAGCTCACTCATTTGTGGAATATAATGAACAACATAAACTGATGAACAAAAATAGAACCAGAGACATAGAAGCATCAAAAAGGCTGTACAACTTATGAGGGGGTAAGAGATCAACCAAAGGACTTGTATGCATGCATATGAGCAAAACCAATGGACACAGACACTAGGGGGGGTCAGGGCTTGTGCTTGGGGGAGAGGGTGGCAGGGGAGAGGTCAATGGGGGAAAAAAGGAGACTCATAATACTTTAAACAATAAAGAATCCTATATAATAAAAGGGGAATATGCAAATTGACCCTAAGAGCAGAACGACTGGGAATCACTGGTCACTATGACACACACTGACCACCAGGGGGCAGACATTCAATGCAAGAGATACCCTCTGGTAGTCAGTGCGCTCCCACAGGGGGACCTCTGCTCAGCCACAAGCCAGGCTGCCAGCTGCCAGCACCGTGGTGGGGCCGGGAGCCTTTCCCGCCTCCTCAGCAGCACTAAGGATGTCCGACTGCAACTTAGGCCTGCTCCCCACTGGCAAGTGGACATCCCCCGAGGGCTCCCAGGCTGCCAGACGGATGTATGACTGCCAGCTTAGGCCCGATCCCCTGAGAAGCAGTGGACATCCCCTGAGGGGTCCAAGACTGTGAGAGGGCACAGGCAGGGCTGAGGGACCCCCCCCCCCGAGTACACAAATTTTTGTGCACCGGGCCTCTAGTTAAAATAATAGTTATCAGTCATTCACACTGTCATCTCAGTTGTTAACTTGTGTTCCAAATGGAGAAAAGTTCATGTTTTCTAATGGAGACAAGGAGCTACCTTCCAAGTCCCATTAAAATGCCAACACCTCCAAGAGTGGGAGTAGTAGCAGTTAAGTAGAGAGATTGGAGTTAAGTAACTTTGGAACATACCTCACTTTCTCCTTCTTGATTTAACCCAACATGTTACATCAGAATAGTCCAGAATGACCCTAGTCATGTCATTGATCCTCCTTTAAACATAAACCAAAATACACAAATATATTACATAATACAAAAATGTCCTATCTAATAAAAGAAAAACATGGCCCTGGCTGGCTTGGCTCAGTGGATGGAGCGTCAGCCTGCAGACTGAAGGGTCCCGGGTTCGATTCCGGCCAAGGGCACATGCCTGGATTGCGGGCGCGATCCCCAGTGGGGGGTGTGCAAGAGGCAGCCGATCAATGATTCTCTTTCATCGTTGATGTTTCTTTCTCTCTCTCCTTCTCTCTTCCTCTGTGAAATCAATCAATAAATATATATATATAAAAAAAAAGAGAAACATAGTAATTAGCCGTACGCCTGCTACCCTTCCCATTGGCTAAGCAGGGAGATATGCAAATTAACTGCCAGCCAATATGGCAGCCGGCAGCCAGGCAGCTTGAAGCGAACATGAGGCTTGCTTGCTTCAGTGACGGAGGAGGCTAACGTTCCCCGCCTGCTGCTGCTGGCCTCTGAGCTTGCAGTTTGAAACATTGTTACAAATATAGAAGCTAAACAAAACCCCAGAAACCTGCTTTCAGCCAGCTGGGATCTCAGAGCTGGAGTTGAAACAGTGTTTCGATTATAGAACCCAAACAAACCAGATACCTGCTTTCAGAAGCAGGGGCCTCAGAGCTGGAGCCAAGCCTCAGAGCTAAAGCTGGCCCAGAATTTAAAAAACAAGAGAAAAAGGAGTGGTTGGGAGCTTCAGTCACCCGCTAGCCTGCAAACAGCCCTCAGCCCCTCACCCAGACTGGCCAGGCACCCCAGTGGGGACCCCCACCCTGAAGGGTGTGTGACCAGCTGCCAACAGCCCTCAGCCCCTCACCCAGACTGGCCAGGCACCCCAGTGGGGACCCCCACCCTGATCCAGGACACCCTTCAGGGCAAACCAGCCGGCCCCCATCAGTGCACCAGGCCTCTATCCTATATAGTAAAAGGGTAATATGCCTCCCAGCACCGGGATCAGCGGAGCCGCGAGGCCTCCCGGCACCGGGATCAGCATGACAGGGGGCAGCGCTCAAACCCCCTGATCGCCCTGCGGCTCTGTGTGTGACAGGGGGTGGGGCCACAACCTCCCTATCCGCTCTGCTCTGTTCATGACAGGGGAATGCACCCCAACCCCCTGATCAGCCCTGCTCTGTGCCTGATAGGGGGGAGCTCCCCAACCCCCTGATTGGCCCTGCAGCTCTGTGTGTGACAGGGTGCGGCGCCCCAACTCCCCAATCGGCCCTGCTCTGAGCCCGACCAGGGGCTGCACCTAGGGATTGGGCCTGCCCTCTGCCACCCGGGAGCAGGCCTAAGCCAGCAGGTCGTTATCTCCCGAGGGGTCCCAGACTGCGAGAGGGCACAGGCCAGGCTGAGGGACCCCCCTCCCCCACCGAGTGCACAAATTTTTGTGCACCAGGCCTCTAGTAATATAATAAAGGCCTAATATGCTAAGTGCCTGGTCATCTGGTGGTCTGTTCAACCAATCAAAGCATAATATGCTAATGATATGCTAAGGCTGTTCAACCGCTTGCTATGATGTGCACTGACCACCAGGGGGCATACACTCCAACTGGGAGGTTAGCTTGTTGCTGTGGTCCAGTCGATTGGGACTGAGTGAGATGGGCTGGACATGCCACAGTCCCTCCCCAGCTGACCAACCCCTCGCATCCCTCCCCGGCCCCCATTGTGCACTGGTGGCATCCCTTGGCCTGGCCTGCAACCTCTCACAGTCCAGGACCCCTTGGGGGATGTTGGAGAGCCAGTTTTGGCCAGATCTTACAGGCCAGACTAAGCGATCCTGCAGGCCAGACCAAGGGACCCCACTGGTGCACGAATTCATGCATCAGGCCTCTAGTATATATACTATATTTAATAAGTCACTACTGCAGTGGTTCTCAACCTTGGCTGCACATCAGAATCACCTGGGAATCTTTTCAAAATCCTGATTTCTGCGCCTCATCCTCTGGAAATTCTGTTTCTTTGTTATGGGGTGAGGCCACAACATTAGTAACAAAGAAACAGAATTTCTGGAGGATGAGGCCCAGAAATCAGGATTTTAAAAAGATTCCCAGGTGATTCTGCTGTGCAGCCAAGGTTGAGAACCACTGCACTACTATTTGGTATGAATTCAGGTCCTTTGTAACCTGTCCTCATATACCATACATTTCTAGGATTTTGTTTATCATCTTCCATCACACATAAGGTACCAGTGATTGTCAAAGTGTAGTCCCCAGAGCAGCAGCAGCAGCACTGGGGACACATGAGAAATTCAAATTCTCAGGCCCCATCCCAGATGCAAAGAATCAGAAGCTCTGAGGGTGTATCCCTGTGTTTAAACAAGCCCTCCAGGTGATTCTGATGCAGATAAAGTTTGAGACCCAGTTCCCTGCTCCATTCACTGTTATCCTAATTCACTTTATTTTTGTTTGTCTTGCTTTGGCTAATGGTCTTTCCTCTGCCCTGAATTATTTTTTTTTCCCAATCTTCTATCTGTTGAAACACTAGTGACCTTCCAAAGTCTCACTAAAATGCCAACTCCTCCAAGAAGGGCTCATGTGTATATGCAGCTCAATGATTATCCAGATGTCAGGAAAGGGGCTTAATCAGTGCCAATCACACAGTAGGCATTCAATTGATTGGCTGAATAGCATCCTCTTCCCAGTAACAGAAAATCCACAAGTTGTGTGTCATATATTATTTACAGAGGCAATGTTAAGGTCCATTTCTAAAAGCTGCCTGCCTGTCATTCAGTCTAACATGGTACTGACCCTTTTTACTTTAGATTTGTTGTAGGCACACCCAAGTGTTATTCTCCATCATTCTGAAATTTTTACAACAGTTGTTCACAAACACTCCCTGCTGAGCCCCACTTGCAGAATTCCTGTTGCAGTAGCCCTGAGACTAGGCATTTCTACATGTCCTCAGAAGTTGCTGATGCTCCTGGAGGGACGTGTTGAGAATCAGTGATATAAAATAAAACCTAAAATAAATAAATAAAAACCTAAAAATAAATAAATAAAATAAAACCTAATAAAGCACATCTTCAAACTGACCTGATCATATAATTCAGCCAGAGCATTTAAAAAATACAGTAATCCACCACTTTTAGAGAATCTGACTCAGTTAGTTTGGGCTGAAAGCAGAACTTTGTGTGTTTAATCAAGTGCCACGGGATGCGGATGATAAAGCATGTTTGAGAAACACCGCTATATTCAGTAGTAGCATATGAAGTTTCCTACTACTGCCTTTATATAATCATTTTTTTAAAAGCACAGCTTTTTAACTATTTTTATTTTTCCACTATGATTTTTCAACCCCACTAAGATCTGAGACATTTAATACTCAAGACTGAATATAGCTCACAGTGGGGTAAATGTTTGGGCGAGGTACACAAAGGGAAGTGTTATTGACTGGACTGGATGTTCAAAATCTCCACTCCTCCCATACATCTTCATCTTGTTTTTGACAATGAAGACATAAATTAACTTTCACCACAGAAGTAAAATATTAAATTATCTGGAAATTAGCAGAAGTTTCAATTCAATGTGCACACACACACACCACACACAATGCAACACAACACATATACTGCTGACCTGATGATGTTCAGCAATCTCAAAGTACTGGCTGCAGAAGGACCTATATCCCTTCAGCAGAATCAGTAAGTGGTTGGTTTCCTACTCAGAAACTGAGAATTAAGTCACCCTTTCTCTAATAGACTTCATCTAATTCTCTGAGTCATGCATCCAGTCATACTTTCTTTGAGCTCTTTCTTCTGCAGGAATTGCTCTGGGGCAGTGTCCTGTAGCTCCCTTCTTCTGCAGGAATTGCTCTGGGGCAGTGTCCTGTAGCTCCCTTCTTCTGCAGGAATTGCTCTGGGGCAGTGTCCTGTAGCTCTCCTTCTTCAGGAATTGCTCTTGGGCAGTGTCCTGTAGCTCTCCTTCTGCAGGAATTGCTCTTGGGCAGTGTCCTGTAGCTCTCCTTCTGCAGGAATTGCTCTGGGCCAGTGTCCTGTAGCTCTCCTTCTTCTGCAGGAATTGCTCTTGGGCAGTGTCCTGTAGCTCTCCTTCTGCAGGAATTGCTCTGGGCCAGTGTCGTGTAGCTCTCCCATAGCCTCACCTTTTGAAGGTACAGTTCATTTCATTGCCTCTCATTGCTACCAAACATGGACTGCTGACTTTCCTGCTTGGGATAGGGCGATCCTCACTCACCCCAGCTCAATGTGGCTCCACGGTCAAGTCCCAATTTTCTCTGAGGGTAAGTTAGACAAAATGTCACTCTAAGTACCACTTTCATTGTTAAAATATTGTTGGTTGCTTAATTGCTAGGAGAGTGAAGAGCTTGATATATAGAATTAGAAGTTGCCTGCATAGACATAATACTAAAAGCAACACAAGCCCATTAAGGAACACTTGAAAATGTTGTTCATATGTCAGTCAGCTATTGCCACGAGGAAGCTCTGTAACCACCTCAAAACTCAGTGGCTTAGCCCTAACCGGTTTGGCTCAATGGATAGAGCATCAGCCTGCGGACTCAAAGGTCCCAGGTTCGATTCCGGTCAAGAGCATGTACCTTGGTTGCAGGCACAATACCCATTAGGGAGTGTGCAGGAGGCAGCTGATCGATGTTTCTCTCTCATCGATGTTACTAATTCTCTATTCCTCTCCCTTCCTCTCTGTAAGAAATCAATAAAATATATTGAAAACAAAACAAAAAAAACCTCAGTGGCTTAAATAGCAAGTACTCATCTCTCACTCACAGATCTGTGGATTGCCTTCAATCAGACAAGGCTGGACTTTAGGCACCAGGCCTCAGGATGGATTCAGGTCTGTTCCACATGCTGATTTTATCTGTTAGGACCAACAGCTACCCAAAGCATGTTCTTCTTGAAGTGAATGGTAGGGGTGTAAAAGCCAAGTCAAACCATACAAGCATACTCAAGACTGCTGTTTGTGTCACATTTATTAACACCCCATTGGCCAAAAGCGGGAACGTATCTGGTATAATCTAAAAAATAACACTTTGTTTCTTTACTCCATATAGCATCTCTAATTTGTAATAACATGTTTGCTTGATAATTGCCTTTCTCCCCCACTAAAATCTATTTCAACAGTATCTATCATGTAGCTTCTTAGATGAACTAAAAAAAAATGTGCATTAAATTAATGAAGTACAAGTACTGCCACAAACATGCATATTCACACAAATATCATATTATCCATATTTTATTAAGAAAGAATAACTTTGCCCTAGCTGGTTTGGCTCAGTGGATAGAGCATTGGCCTGTGGACTGAAGGGTCCAGGGTTCAATTCTGGTCAAGGGCACATGCCCGGGTAGCGGGCTTGATCCCCAGTGGGGGTGTGCAGGAAGCAGTTGGTCAATGATTCTCTCTCATCACTGATGTTTCTCTCTCTCTCTCTCTCTCTCTCTCTCTCTCTCTCTCTCTCTCTCTTCCTCTCTGAAATCGATAAATATATATTTTAAAAAAAGAACGATTTTAATTGTAAATAACCAAGACTATGACTAACCGTATCATGAATTACAAGGACATTTATTGTTTACTAAACAAAAATAGAGTCATAGGCTTTCCATCACTGATTTAGTGGCTCAACGTGGAACCAGAGACTTCGTTCTTTTTGTTCTGCCATCCTCTACATCTTGGCTTTTTGTCATCAGCCTTGTGCCCTCATGCCCTCAAGTGGAGGCTGTAGCTCCAGCTATCAAATCCTTGTTCTAGTAATTAAATCAGGAAGCAGTGTACATTATGGAGCCAATAGAGGTCTTCTTCTCGGACTGGTCTCTTCCTTTATCAAGAAATAGAAATTTTTCTAGATTCTTCCATCCTTTTCCTGTGATATTGCATTAGCCTGAATTTGGTCCATATTCACCCTTAGAGAAGTGGATTCAACCCACTTTTCTGAGTCCAAGTAAAGTTCTACACCCAATTTCAATGCATGTATGGAGGAGAGAATGGTGATTACCATGCCACCAAGAAATTTTCTAATACCAATAGCCTACAATTCAACTCAAGTCTAATACTATTTACCTGAAGATAGCATCAGATTCCACAGGTAAAGGGCTCCCTCCTACAAAACCCTCCCAACCCCCTTTCCCAACTTCAGGCATCAGTCTCAAGCCCAAGTTGTCACCTAAGCTGCTGACCAACTAGCTGTAGATCAGAAGTTCCAAAAGCCCCCTCTTTGGGTTCAATTAATTTGCTAAAATAGATCACAGAACTTAGAGAAACTTAATAAAACTTACTTATTAGATTATTCATTTATTATAAAAAAGGGTGTGAAGCTTCCATGTTCTCTGAGTCCAGAACTTTCCCTAGACTTCCACTGTTCAACATGGAACCTCTCTGAACCCCAGCCTTTGGGTTTTTATGGAGACTTTACTGCAGAGGCATGTTTGATTAAGTCATTGATTGTTGATGACTGAACTTCTCCAGCCCACTTCCCTTCCCAGGATGTCAAGGAGATGAGATTGAAAATTCCAGCCCTCTAATCATGGTTGATTCTCCTGGCAACCAGCCTGCATCCTTAGGTACTATCCAAAAGTTGCTTCATTACCATAACAAAAGCACTTCTATTTCTTTCATCACTTAGAAAATTTTGAGACTTTTAGGAGCTCTGTGCTAGAAAAGGGACAAAGACTAAATATCTATTTCTCATTATAAATCACAATATCACACCAAGAACTCTTGCAGCAATTTCTGCTACATATATTTCAACTTGTGTCTTTTTTCCCCCCCAGATAATGTCATAAATATTCCCAGGGGAAAAAAATATATGTAATTTTACTTTATTTTTCTTCATGGTATTTAATTAAATTGATGTACTACATTTTATATTATTTCTTCTTTTTTCTTTTGAATATTTTGTTTGTTTTGTTGAAAATGATGCTGTGTGAGTTTATGTTGAGGATAATATCCTAAAAATATAATTGCTGAGTAAAGGCTGTGAGCATTTTAAAAATCTGAATAATACTGCCAAATTACCAAACACAGCATTGCATCAGTTTATATAGTAATCAACAGTTTATGAGACTATTTGTTTTCATACATTCATCAATATTAGATACTAGAGGCCCAGTGCATGAAATTCGTGCATGGGTAGGGTTTCTAGGCCAAGCCGAAGATCAGGGCCCATCAGGGCCTTCTGCTGCTGGCCAGGGCCTTTCTTCATTCCGTGCCGCCCCCTGGTGGTCAGCGCATGTCATAGTGAGCAATCAAACTCCCAGTCTCCTGGTAGAACTCCTGAGGGAACACTTTGCATATTAGCCTTTTATATATATAAATTAATTTTTTGAGTATTTGCCAATGGTAGATGAAAAGGTATACTGTTGTCCTAATTTGCATTTCTTTAATTATAATGTACGTTGATCCTCTTTCAGTAAGATTTTAATTTTTCTGTGAATTGTTACACTTTTCTGTTTTTATACTATAATGTCTATTAGTGTTCTTACTAATACATAGGAACTGTTAGACTATCATAGAAATTAGTCCTCTGATTATAATACAGGCGTCCACCTCTTTTGAAAATTTGCTTTACAACACTTTGCTTTTATGAAGGACCTACATTGCCATCTGTTTTCACTAACCAAAAAGAAATCCAAGAGGATTTGCTTTTACAAAAAAGGGCAGTAAGTGAAAATTGCATTCAGTGTTTGTTTTGCAGTGAATCTTTGTAGAGGCAGCATGCACTCCCATCAGTGAGCCTGGCACTGCCAACCTCCTTCCTGGAAACTACACTCAGCATCTCAGCATCAAGCCACCAGGATCCAAACCAGATCACACACTGAATTTAGGTGATATGTCTCTTGTTTTCTTTCTTCTAAAACAGTTTCTCAGCCATTCTTTGTCTTTCATGACATTGTTCTAGAAAAAAAATAAGCATAAAAACCCCACAACCAATTAATGACTTACTTTGCACTCTCAAAAATGTTCTTATTTGAACAATACATTATCACCTTATTCAAAAGTGTTGGGAGAACATGCGCCACGAATATTGATTGTCGTGTTTCTGCTTGATTTGAGCTCTCTGAGCAAAGAGTACTGGCACTTGGATTAAACATGATTCAACAGCAACCCCAAAGATAGAGACCTCTGGAGAGACAGAGATGTATCTCCCCAGAGCCACTAGTCTACACTCCAGGTTAGTGGCCTTTTCCTCTTCTGCCCAGAGAGGATTTGTTTACATTCCAGAACAAAGATCTTTTTTCCATGGGGAGGGTGAGCAGGCTTGCCAGCCACCCCATATAAGCTCTAGGTTTCCTCTTTCAGTGTTCCCCTCCTGTAGGCCAAGTCTGGCTCTCGCTTACTGACCTGCAGGGATTTGGGACAAGAAACTAGCACAAATGGTTCAGTGAGTAAAAGTTCTGCCCTGATCCAGAGGTCTCATGTTTCTGTGGCATGCTAACTCCTTAGCTCGCAAGTAGAATAACACTCCAGACCCTTCAGAGTTTCACACTTAACCTGTTATTAGCATCTAATCTAAAAAGTCATAAGGGACACTAAGGGTAAAGGCCTGATATCTGGTCACTAAGAATTTATAAACTAGTGCAGGAAACAGTCCTGAATTAAAAGACAAGGAGGAAAATGGCGTATGTGCTATGGTCAAAAACTGGGCTTTTCAAAGAATTGCTATTGAGAAGGATGAGGCAGGGCTTCCAAGAGAGGGAGACTTGGAGGTTGGACAATAATGAGAGTAAAAGAGCTTCAGTCACTTGCACAAAGCCACGAAGATATACCGTCTGACTTGGTACTCTTATTTTTTCCATCTCAGTGAATTTTCATTTACATTAACTATATTTCACAGTTGATTAATAAAGATTCAAAATGAGAAAATAAAAATGAGTCAGGTAAATTTCACTGTCTCAGAGAAAAGTAGTTTTTTAGTGCATAGGATATGATGGTGCATGCAAATATTAACTCAAGTATTTTAATTTTAATACCTGTGTAAAGTATTAGCCCTCATAATATATCAATTTGCATATACATACATTTTACATTAATTAAATATTCACATATGCTTTGAGAAATATATGTCCTTGATTTGTATGCAATGCCACAATTGCACAATAGTTGGAAAACAATTTGTATTTTAGTCATAGGTTTAAATGATAGGCATATTTCAGACAGTTAAGTCCCCAGAAATATCTATATTTTGAAAAAGACATATCATCTTACAATGTAAAAATATTGAGCCCTGGTTTCAGATATAAGAAGCTAATTAAAATTTTCATTACATTGAGATTATAATACATTGATGGACAAGAAAACTATTTCATACATACATATATGAAGGAAGAAATGAATAATAAATTCAGAAAAGCAAGTTTAGCATGGAGCAACTCAATGAAATCATTAAAATAAAATCTGATGTGTATAAAATATTCTAATGTCAGTGTCAGATAAGATATTATTACATCTCATTTTTCAGCTATAGAAAAATTAATTTTAGACAACTGTCAATTTAAATGCAATTATTGTGAGATATTATTATATAGACATTGTATAAAGTTTTATAAGTAAATTGAATATTTTATAAAGGTAACATTGTACCACTTGTATTTCCAATGCAAATTACATCAATGTGATGGTTAATTTTGTGTGTCAACTTTACTAGATCAAAGGATGCCTAGATTTCTAGTTAAATACTATTATATATATACACATTCCCTCATATATCTGTGAACGTGTTTCTGGAAGAGATTTGCCTTTGAATTGGTGGACTGAGATGGCCCTCCCCAGTGGGGTGTAGGAGGGTGTCATGTAATCTGTTGAGGGACTGAATAAAACAAAAAGATGGAGGAAATTTAAATTCTCTCTCTACCGACTGTTTAGTTGGGACATCAATCTTCTCCTGTCCTCAGTGCTCTTGGTTCTGAGGCCCTTGGGATCTGGACTGGAATTCACACCATTGGTTCTCTAGCTCTCATCAGGCCTTCAAATTATAACACTAGGTGTCCCAAATCTCCAACATGCAATGGCAAATGGTGGGATGTTTTTGCCTCCATAATGACATGAGCCAATAGCTTATAACAAAGCTCTTTCTATACAGATTCAGAAAGATATAAAGATACCGATATACCCTATTATCTCTGTTTCTACATAGAACCCTAACACAATAAATAATATGTTCAGAGATAAAAATTGAGACATATAGTCTAAACACTATATTTATGGTAAAAATAGAATAGAATCTTGGAAAATTAGGCTAAAAAATCCAGCATATGTGATTCTTCTAAGATTTCTCATAAAATGTTGAAGCTTTACAGTTTATTTGTAATAGTTTTTAGCTACAAAAGTATTCCATTTTTCAAAACTTCATGGAGGGTAAGGAAGGAAGAGATCAACCAAAGTACTTGTATGCATGCATATGAGGATAACCAATGGACACAGGTGGGGGGAGGGGGGAGGGCATGTACTGGAGGGTGGGGGTGGCCAGGGAGAGGTTAATGGGGGAAAAGGGAGACTTATGTAATTAATACATTAAAAAATTAAGAATTTAAATTAAAAAACTCCATTTATATTTATTTTCATTGAAATAAAACATCTATCATGGATAGACTGTACACATAGGCATATAACTATACCTTCTAGGTCAAGTTATAAAAACACAGGTGAGCAATTTTTGTGACATGGATACTTAAATTCATGTTTTATTGGGGTGACTCAATAATATCTGGGTGATGATACTGGTATACTTAGTTAATGACCTAATACAAGAAAAGAAAATGGAAAGCAATATCCTGTGAAACACTAATACACCTTAGTAATATCAATGGCGAGTAGGTGGTTAAAGGAAACGGTGGACAAGAACAATCTCTATGGTTTCTTGGCCTAAAGCAGAGAAATTACTTATCTGAAAGCAAAAGGCAATAGCTGTGAAACACCAGAAAAGGAGAATTTTTTATAAACCTAGAAAGGGAGTCAAAGGGCTGAATGCAAGAAAGAAGAAAGGGAAAGAAATAACAAAAAAAGGGAAGGAGAGAGGAAGGAATAGAGAGGGGGAGGGGAAGAGAGAGCAGAGGAGAGAAAGAAGCATCATCTCCTGCATCTTCCATTAAGGAAAGCTCCACTTTCAAATTTGGCACCTGAACAGAACAGGTGCATTCAGTTTCAGGTTGTTGTTTACTGTCTTACACATTCACCCAAGTGCCTTTCCTGGTCTCCCAAATGCAGCCAGAACATGCGGAATCAACTTCAGCACCAGGCAGTCTCATCAAGCAGGCTAACTCTGTTCCTTCCACATCTCTTTGACAAGAAGGAACGGCAATGATGAATAATTTTTAAGTGTTAAGTAAATTATAATAATAAATAATTTAAATAAAGCAAAATAATTGGGGGGGGGTACTTTCAATCTATATTATTACTGGGAATCACTCAATGCTTATTTTAAATGATGGAGCATAAACCTATTTTACAATACTTTACTGTCTAATTTTCTTTCCCTTTTCATGAGAATCAAATACCTTGAACATATTTCATTAAGCGATTCATTCATTTAATATATGTTCAGTTATCTACCAACAACCTACCCTACCAAGACACCCTGCCCAGTATCATGGGGTCTAAAAGTTGTACACAAACATAAATGAGACTCTGTGAATATAGTTTTCTAATCTGTAAGGATGTTATTAAAATAAAGAGTAATCAGGCAGAGTCCAGTATCTATTCTGAGGGAGAAATTCTTCTTGTGAAAGAACATTTCCATGCTTAGGTTAACTATCCATTTGAGATAAGTAATGCAAAACCTTTAATTAATAGCAAGAATACTTTTATAACATAGTTTCTTTATTTTTTTCTTTATTGATTAAGGTATTACATATGTGTCCTTATCCCCTCATTGTCCCCCTACCCTCGACCCCCCCACTCATGCCCTCACCCCCTTGGTGTCTGTATTCATTGGTTAGGCTTATATGCATGCATACAAGTCCTTTGGTTATAACATAGTTTCTAAGTGCATTTGATACTGTTAGAATAATCTGGTTATTAGTAATAGGAAAGGAGTAAAGGTGAGACAGTATAGGCATGCCATTTATATAGCTTTGCCAGGAAGCTGCAGTTAGCACTCTCCAAGTCTGTTCCCCATAGATCCCTGGAGGAAGGGCCTGGACAACAGACACATACCCAGGAAGGTCTGGGTGACTTGGGAAGATGTTTATCAGTCACATCTGGGAAAAACCAGTGGCCAGAACAGGTGTGGCCACTGCAAAAAGGGAAACATTTTATATTTAAACCCCTGAACAAAGGTAGTTCTCTCTCTTTCTCTCTTGCCCTTGTGTTCTTGGCTCTCTTGCTCTCTTGGGACTCCTGTTGCAGGGGGCAGCTCTCCTGCATTCTCCCACGTGGCTCATGGCCATGTGGGACCCACATGATGGACTTATGGACTAAATCTAGCCTAATGCTACTTCGGACTCAGCTCCACCATGGAACAGAAACTCTGGACACGGGTCCTGCTTTGGCTCTGCTGGAGCCCCAGCTACATATTTTCCAAAACTGGTTTAAGGACAATGTGGGACTTTACGAACTGAGGGATATAACTCTTTGCAAAGAAAAACCATTCATTCTCTCCTTCGAGTCTTAGAAAATTCCTTTTCTGAAGTTATTGCAAGAGCCACCCCATTTCCACTGGTAACAGAGGAATCCCACCAATCCAGTCCTCTGGCAACACTTTCTTCTGCATTGCCTAGTTTAATCATAAGAAACTTAGTAGACAGGCAAGGTCTTACTCCTGCTATTTATAGAAGAAGAAAATGAGACAGGCCTTGTAAATTGTGTAAGATCACATGCAAAATCAGTGGCAGAAGCAAGATGAAGAGCCAGGCCCGCTTAACTACTTGCCCATTGCTTTTCCCACTACCCCACTGTTTTATTTGTGTACTATGCAAAATCTTCGGCCTGGTTGCATTAAAAGAATGAAACAAAATAAGAAAATAAAGGCTAAATTTCCCCTATGACTTCAGTGTTTTTTTCAAAAAGAGAAATTTTAGACAGTCAAATACCCAATTAACATTAAGGTAATGAACTCAAATTTTATTAAATCTTCCTCCTCCTTCCTGTCTTCTAGTGAAAATGTTAAGCAATTACATTCTTGTCCAAAGACTCATGATGGATAATTGGCCATTAAATAATTATTTTTTCTCCTATTTGCAGGACAATGGGTATATTAAGTAAATATAAGACGGTTTGATAAAAGTCTAATAAGTAACAAATCAAGAACTTGAGTACATTTAAGGTATAAAATATTAATTAAAAATAAGTGTAAATTAATAATCATTATTATAGCTTATAATTCCATATGCATAATTTAAGTTTATCAAGGTCGTGTTCATCAGAAAAGTAATACAAATGGTTATTTCTATTTACTTTTAATTCTAGTTCCCCCCCCAAAATATCTAAGGTCATACATAATAGATCACTGATAGAATGTAGTGAACAATGAGAAACCTCAGCAAATGCATTTTCCTCAATTCTATGCTGATATAAGTTAATACAAACATTTTTCAACTAACACAGAACACACATAAGATTTTTAAAATTTGCTATAGAGAAATGCACTGCCTGTAAAATAGAAACAAATAAAAACTGTATAGCGTGGAAAATCTCTCTCCATGAGCACTGTGAGCAACAGAGAAAGAGAAGAAGAAAAAGCGAAAATCCCCAACTTCCTCGTACTTCTTTGTTTATTGTCTGTTTTAAAATTCCAAGGCGTGACTGCCTTACAATTACACCTTCTGGGAGATGTGCTGATGCGAAAACCTGCAGGATCCCAGGGCTGCTACCTGTCAGCCCTTGGCTTTAAGTCAGCTGCAGGTTCTTCCCTTGAGCATTAGCACAAGAATGACTTGACTTTTGTATTTTCAATGGATGCAAATGTCAGCCTTATCACCAAGGAAGACATATGGTACCTAGTTCTAAAAGCCCAATTCTATCTCATAATGTGTTCAAATCTCCCGCTGCGATCAGAACTTGGTGCTGGGAAAGGCCGAGGTCACCATGCTGAGAGGGTTGCTTCAGTGCTCCACGCAGTGCTGGCCTGCCTGAAAATGTCAGTTTTCAGAACATGTCTCTGCAAGTTGCTGTTACAAAAGTGTGCATCTAAAATAAATGCAGAGACGAGGAAATAAACTAAACAAAACATTTTTTTTTTTTGGCGAAGAAAATCATATAATGGAGGGTCGTCCAATTAATGTGAAAGTGTTTTCAGCCTTTCCCCCCAATATTTCTTTGAAATGTGCAGGAGAAAATTGCTAGGCCATAAATTGTAGTTAACATAATCTCCACTGGATTTCAACTGTTGTGCTTGGATAGCTACTGGGATTGTCTGGTTCTGCAAAGGTGAAAATGTGGCCTAAATCTTTCTTTCTACACAGTTCACTGGTACCCAGACTTGGTTAAAATGCCTTCTGTGCCCTGAGATCCATCTAAATCAGGGCTGGGCAAACTTTTTGACTCGAGGGCCACAATGGGTTCTTAAACTGGACCGGAGGGCCGGAACAAAAGCACGGATGGAGCGTTTGTGTGAACTAATATAAATTCAAAGTAAACATCATTACATAAAAGGGTACGGTCTTTTTTATTTTTAGTTTTATTCATTTCAAACGGGCCGGATCCGGGCCTGTGGGCCGTAGTTTGCCTACGGCTGATCTAAATGGTTTTGTTCCCGAATTACAACCTCCATTGTATTAGTTTGTTCAGGCTGCCATAACAAAATATCACAGGCTGCTGGCTTACATAACAGAGATTTATTTTCTTGCATTTATGGAGGCTGAAAGTCCAAAATCAAGATGTCCACAGGTTTGGTTTCTTCTGAGGCCTCACTCCTTGGCTTGCAGATGCCACTTTTCTTGCTGTGTCCTCACCTGGTCTTTCCTCTGTACATGGACCTGCCTGGTGTCTCTCTGGATGTTCAAATTTCCTCTTCTTACAAGGAGGACGCCAGTTTGATTGAAATAAGTCCTGTCTTATGGACCTCATTTTAACTTAATCACCACTTTAAAGGTCCCATGTCCAAATACAGTCAAAATCTGAGATAGTGAGAGTTTAAGACTTCCATATATACATGTTGAGAGGGCACAATTCAGCCCATAACACACATCAGGTTATATTAATAAACTGGTTCCTACGACGATTGATCCACAGGCAGCAGGCATGCTCAGTCTTCAGGTTTATAAATCATGTTTCTGTTTTCATCCTGAGTATTAAGAAACTCAAAGATCTAATTAGTGGTCTTTGCACTAGTTTCCTGGTACAATTATTGCTCCCACTTCCTATGCCTACTTTTTAATGTAAGATTTTTATTTTACTATACCTATTCCATAATGTTCTTAAATAGCAGACAATGAGTGTATAGTCTAGCTCCACTCATTGTATACTGTGTGATCCTGGCAGGCCCCTATGCTTCAGTTTTCTCATCTGTAAAATGGGCATAATAACAGTATATCACTTACTGATGTGTTGTTCCTGTTAAATGAGTGAGTGAATGTAAAGCTCTTTGCACCAGACACATTGTAGGCACTATGTAAGTGATTGTTATATGTAAGCTAATTTTATGCAACATCTGTATAATATGGTTTTTTAAATGTATGAATACATAAACAAATTTCTGGCAGGTAATATATTTTTAGAGTACCACCAAAAACAAATTACATATACATACTTGCATTCACAAATTTGAAAAACTGATAGTTTATCAAATCTCATCCTCATTCCATAGCTACATTTCTTTTACATTTCTTTGTTTTCTCACTTCCCTTAGGATAAATGCACATTCTCTTACCACTAGAAGTCCCCCAGCTGTTCTGCTTCACCTCCCCAAGCCTGTCTCCAGGGAGACTACAGAGCTTGTCACCCAACTCAACAAACACTATGTTTTCTATATCTCATGTATGGAAGCACAAACTTGAGACTCATGCTGTCATTACTCTCTGAAAGCCAGCAGGTTCCATTTTTCCTGCCTGATGCCCTGTGGATGCTTAACTGTCAGTATCCAAGATGATTTATATACTTTGGGATCTGTTTTTCATTTCATGTTGAGCTCCTCAGATCTGTGTCTGCGGAGACCATCTCCAGGCCTCTGGAGGATTTTCTTCTTTCGCCATTGCTGACTTCAGCCTTATTTTCCTGTTCCTGAGGCTGTGCTCCCTCCATAAAGCAAACAGCCCAGACTTCATACTGTGATTTTCAGAATAGGACAGAGACTGCGATAGATTCAGTGCAACACACTACTGTACTTGTGATTACACCCCCTTCCTGCTCCTCTCAGTTGATAATTTTGCTTCTTATTTCACTGAGAATGAAAAATCAGGGAAGACCTTCCTTGTTTTCCCAGCACCCAACCCACGAGCCTACATCTGTGCTGAGTCCTCTGCCCCAATTCTGTTACAATAAACTTTCACCACTCCTGTCCACAGACCACTCCTCCACTGGTGCACTGGATCCCAGCCTTCCTTATATCATCATTTCTCCCCTGTCTCCTGGATCACTATTATCAAGAAAGAAAACATAAAACCAAAAGTCTTTCCTTCAACTCCAAATCATTGTCTAGTCACTACCTTGTTTCCCTGCTTCCCTTTCTAGACAAATTCCTCTAAAAATGTGTCTGTAATCCATGTTTCCAATTTCTCACCTCACATTTTCTCAGGAATCCAATCTATCAAGAATTCAGCCTCAACAAAACTTGGGAACTGCTCATCTTAAAGCCATCAGTGACCTTGTTGCCATCTCCAAAGGTCAGTTCTGAGCCTTCTTACTTAACCTCTCAGTAGCACTGAACAGGGCTGACCAGCTCCTGCTCTTAGAACTTTCTTTACTTGGCCTATACAGTATGGACACCCTAAAAATATCACAAGCTTTAAAATCAGATAGATATGAACACAAATTCTGTATATTCTACATTGTAGTTATTTAACTTCAGTCAAATTATTAAACCTTTCTGAGCCTCATTTTTTATATTCCTATAAGACAGGGACAATAATAGCTTTTCTGTAGGATGTAGTAAGTATTAAATATAGTGTTAAAGCATGTTGGCTTAATTTCTGGCTCATTGTAGGTACTCAATAAATACCATCATTAACATTATTATTATTGTTTTATTTATTTCCTGTTTTTCACACTTCTGCTTAAGTTTTTACATTTATGTAGTAAGTAATGTTTCTCTCCCTAACCTTTTACCTATGGAAATTCTACCACAACCTTAAGACCAATCAATCTTTAATCTCTTCGCTTTCCTAAAAACTTATTTGCATGCTTCTCAAAGAAAATGACCCTTTCTTCCTGTGAATCCTTAGTTACTAATTTTATCTATCACTAGAGGCCCACTGCACGAATTTGTGCACAGGTGGGGTCCCTCAGCCTGGCCGGCAATCAGGGCCGATCAGTGCGATCAGGGCCAGCTGGAGGCGGGACCGCGGGAGGTTGGCTGGCCATTGGAGGTTGGCTGTAGGAGCACACTGACATTGAGCATCTGCCCCCTGGTGGTCAGTGCATCATCATAGTGACCGGTTGACTGGTCATTTGGTCGACTAGTCATACCATTCGCTTAGGCTTTTATATATTGAGATTCCTAGAGTATCTATATTATATTACTGTTATCTATGAACATGTTTTCTTTCTCTTACTACTTTGTTAGTTCCCAGTGGGGAAAACCAGCTATATAGAAGAAACCAGCTAAAAGAATCCTGATAGGTCTCATAATTTGGAAATGTCTCTAACCTAAAAATTTTTTTAAACATTTGGCCAACATAGTCATACTACATAACCACGGACCTATGAAAAAACATTTAGCGTTAACGCAAACTTTATCCAACTGTTTTTGGAAGCCCGTGTTTCTAGCAAAATCAAGTACTTAAAAGGTCTATGTATGCTGGAAAGGTCTTTGTATCTCTTTTTTGAAATCTTCCCATGTAACTGACTCTCAAAGGAGAGAAAAGAATAGAGAAGGTGAGGGCTCCACAAGAAAGTGAGCAAAGGATGTTACTGGAATGTACCTTCCCACTCTGTAGCATTATAATTTATTATTATAATAGGCTTTGTGAATTTTAAAGTTCTCTCTAATGGCAGCACCATGAATACTTTTTATCTACAGTAAACATCTATGTATTCCTGTATTTATTTGGCCTTGATCACTAAAACACTGTTTACTTATTATCTCTGCTTGGCCATGCTCGTGTCTTTATATTTCTGTTGTCTACATGAGCATCAAGGTATTAGTCTGATATTTCTTCCCTCTCTACAAGTGTGTGTTTGATCCCTGTTAAACTCATAGCAAAGAGTTCTTATGATCATTACAAGACTATCATATGGAGTTACTTCTTCCTGTTTAAGACAGCAATTATGTCTATATATGTTGATATTATGCCATCTTCTCCATGTATTACTAAGTGAAGAAAAGAAATAGGCCAAACAACCTATGGTATATGTTCCCATATGTGTACAAAAGGGATCTATGCGTATTATGTATATGTGTGTAGATATATAGATATAGATAGATGATATAGATAGATATAGATATAGATATAGATATAGATATAGATGGATATGGATATAGATATCTCTTGGCAATGCATAATGTTATCTTTGGAAAGATTCATAAGAAATTGTTGATAGTGACTGCTATGAGTAGGGTTTAAATATCTAGAAATGAAACTTATCTTCACCATACACCCTTTGTTCTGAAGAGTTTTTGACAATGCATATGAATTATTTTTCCATTAACAAAAATTTTATTGAGAATAAACAGATGTATCACATTACTTTAGTAGGGACTTGAGCAAATCTAAAACAAATGCATACCAGGAATGGGCATAGGGTGCTTGAAGTCCATGAGAACACTGAGTGATTTCCCAGCCATCCACCAGTCCACTCTACAGAGTCTAACCTCAATCTACCTTCAGAGTTTGACTTCTAAACAAATTCAACAACTGTCTTTCATATTTTTTCCCAATTCTATGCCTTTGCCTAGCCTATTTTTTTTTTCTACCAAGCATATTCTTTCTTCACATTTCCATATGCCCCAATTCTACAAATGGTATCAAGGCAAGTGTGGTAGATTGTTTCCAAAGATGGCCACCGATAAGTCTTCCTCTACCTATACACACATGCCAGTCTCCCTCCTTTTGAATAAGGCCTACTCGTGTGATTTGTTTCAACCAACAGAATGTGGCAGAAGTGAAACTTTGCCAGATCTCAGTCCAGGCCTTAGTAGGCCTGTCAGTTTCCATAATCACCCCCTTTGAATGCAGCAAACATGTAAAGAAATCTGATTGCCCTTCTAGACAGAGAGGCCATGAGTGAAAAGAAGCTCTGGAGAATTAGAGACTGTGAAGGGCTAGAGAGAAAGGCCAGCCAACCCAACCATAGGGTCCTCTGACCCAAGTCAAGCAACCCTAGACAGCATCACTTAAAGCAAAAAAAAAGCCATTCCTGTTGAGCTCTACTCAGATTGCAAATGAATGTTTGCTCTTTTTAAGCCCCTAGGTTTTAGAAATGATACTCTCAGATGGAAACAATCCAAACTGTATTAGTCTGCAAAATCCTGTAGCATTCCTCACTTGTGTGTGTGTGTGTGTGTGTGTGTGTGACACATCACTTTCTATGCTTTGCAAAATAAAATATCTCAGACTAAACTCTATATAACATCCTTGAGATGAATTTTCTGTGTCTTATTTATCTTTGCATTTCCCAGCCAGGACAACTTTTTCTTGTTTAGGACTCAACAAACACATTAATACAGGACTAACGGTGTGTATGCCAATCACACACATGAACTCTATATAATGCAGTTAAATAGGGACAATTCCCTCCTCACCCAAAGCAATCAATGTCTCTTTCAGCACCTTGGAGTATTGCTGCATCAACCAGCTCAGCACAAGGTGATATTGAACTATTCCTAATAGTATTGGTGTTTGCTGCATAACAGCTTGAGTTATTAAGATATAATCAACCATTAGATTTCATTTGTTTTCGGTTTACCTTCCTGCATATACATATTAAAGTAAAATAATTTTAAAGAAAATGGTCCTGAGGTCCATTTTCTACTTTTTTACATATTCATTATCGTTTTCCTGTGGGTTTTCACATTAGAATGATGCTGTTTTCCCCCCAAAAATGATGGCAAGAGCAGATACTGGCTCCCAGGAGAGGTTTTTACACTCCACTGCATGATGTTGGCTTGTAGCATGGAGGGAATAAAATAAAGATTATACAGTGGCAAGGAAGAGAGTAGAACATGGGGCAAACATGGGCAGGATGGAAAAATTCAGCACAAAGTTACAGAGATGATAGCCCAACTCCAGTCTGACCATGAGCACCTGTCAGTAATCATAAGTCAGAGAAAAAGAACAAGGGCGTAGCTTGAGGAGAATGGTCAGAGGACATGCACAGTCCAGGTATCCTGTGTCATTAATTGGGTATGTCGGTTATGTGTAAGGGGGGGAATGTGGAAAACAAAAGCTGAGCCCTAGCAAAAAGCTGGCAGGATCCTCATAAGTGAAGGCAGGTCAGAGCTGGCCACCTGGGTCACAGATCTGGACCTTCCATAGATGACAAAGATGACAAGGTCTCTGAGTGAAGGCATACTGGACAGGCTGCTGTCTTCTCTGGAAAAGGAAGAGGAGGTAAAAAATTCAGCAAGCTAGCTTAACACACACACACACACACACACACACACACACACACACACACACACACACAAAACAACCTTCCAAAATAGGAAGTTTTTGTATCAAACTCCAGGTCCCTCAGCCCTTTTGGCATGAAAAAAAGAGAACATTATTTCTGAGTATCACAATTTGTAATGATAATTACCATTTATTTTTTATTACCATATCAACCCACTAGGTAGATAAGATCTCATTTTCTCAATAAGAAAACTGAGGTGATGAGAAAGGGAGTCACCCGCCCAGGATTTGAACATAGGTTTATTGACACAAAGCCCAGGCTCATCCCACAAAACCTCCATCGCCCTGAAAGCTTTTATTGCTCTGCATGACAAAGCCCCAAGGTGTTGGACTGTGGAATCCTGCAAGAGGGGAAGAACTATTGCTACCAGAGATGTGTGAAGCCTGAGGTAGGGACTGACATCTACATCAACATGAAAGATTTGCTCCATAACCTACTAAGTGAGGTGTACCATGCCCAAAATGATGGCCTCTGAATTGAAGGGAGAAGGGAGAAAACAAGGACATTGAACACAACAAACAGCTTCATCAAGACACACATGCTGAAAAACACATACATGCAAACACACATACAAATCCCTTTTTACATCTGTTTTGGACTAGCTCTGGTTATAAAACTAGAAATGCATGACCTAATTCTTTGTGTTGGACTGAATGTGTCTCCTCAAAATTCGTATGTTGAAACCCTAACTCTTAATATGGCTGTATATGTAGATAGGGCCTCTAAGGAAGCAATTAAACTTAAATGAGGTCATAGGGGTGAGGCCCTGATCTGATAGCTCTTTATTTGTGTGCACAAGGAAAAGATTGTATGAGCACACAGCAAGATGGCAGCCAACTACTAGCCCAGAGGAGAGACCTTCAGAATGGAACTTATATTGCCAACACCTTGATACTGGATTTCTCAGCCTCCAGAATTATGAGAAATAAATGTCTGTTGTTTAAACCACCCAGTGTGTGGTACTTTGTTACAGCAGCCAGAGCTGAGTCAGAGCATAAGACATTGAAAGAACTTGCTCAATTAACACAAAGGCTCCTTGTGCACATCAAACTGTTCATTTTTAAGTTCCCATTGTGGCTCTGATTTGCAATGATGTCGACAAGTATCTAAAATATGGATACTCTTTCTCCAATTGGCATGGTATGTCATCCTGGGCCTTCAAAAAGTACTCATCTTCATTTCTTTTGACATATTACTACTCCTTCAGAAACTGGCTCTATATTAACTTCTCTCAGTGTTTAATATCTTGAACTTTGGAGTAAGATAATACTGGGTCCTAATCATGGCTCTGTCATTACTAGCTTCGCCTAAGCTCCTCAATTGAGCTAAGACTTGATTTCCCTGCATTTAAAAAGAGACTGATGATACTGGCCTCATTTTTGCCCTGCTACCACTGCTTCTATGCCACTGCTTCTCTTACTGCCATTATTGCTCCAACAAGAACAATTATATAATGCACTGTATAGTGAGGGTTTACTATGTGCTTGCCAACTTTTCAAAGAGGCAGTATGCTTATCCCTCCTGTACAGATGAAAAGGTTTAGAAGCTAAATATCTTAAGCAATTCAACTGGTAAGTTCTGAGAAACTAGGATAAATATCTAGATTTGTAGGGTTTTTAAAAGGTGTACTCCTCACCACCAGGCAATACTGCCTATATTAATGGAATGAGCTAATATATGTAAAGTGCTTGGCACAAGCCTGAGATTAGGAACTCTATTAAGCATTACCGGAACTATTTTTTCCCCACAGTGGAGCCTTTTCCACCTTCCCCATATACTCATTCACTCTTCTGTGCTCCCAAAGTACATATCTGTACATGTACATGTCTTCCTCTTTCTATACAAATCTTTATTAAAGCAAATATTTTTGTTAATATTCAGAGCTGCTAGAGAACAAGAACCCTAGGAGAGCCTGCTCTGCACTCCTGTACTCACCACCTCACCGCACTCCTCCACCCAGACACAGTTGTCATCTTTCTCCTCCGAAGACCCTACCTGACTGTAGGTATTCGTTACATGCCTATATTATAATACCCATGACATCACAATTACTCACTTTGATACCAGTCTTTACACAAAGGCAATAATTTCATCATCTTTAATTTTACACTTTAAGTACCTTCCATATTGTAGAAACATAATAAATATCAATGAATGAATGAGTTGATAAGTGATTAAATAAATGTTATTAAATATCCTTATAGTGTCCTTTCTCTTGTATTTATTCAATAGCGACAAGTTATAAAAGCCCTAATCAGAAATCCATACCCCATGGCTCAAAATATAAACTGGAATGAGATCAATCAGTTTAAAACATTTATATAACTGTAGAAACTTTTATTTAAGATCCTCACATGTGAAATGACAAACCACAGAGGACATACCAAAAATATCGTTCATTTACACTATACTTTTGATTTTTACAGTGATGCTATGGTAAATGAGCTCTTGTTTCCTTTTGATCCATGAGTAAACCAAGGTCGAAAGATGAAAAAATTTGCCCAAGCCCTGGATGGTGTTTCTCAGTGGTTAGAGCCTCAGCCTGCACACTGAAGGGTCACAGGTTTGATTCACGGACAAGGGCACTGTACCTTGGTTGTGGTTTCGCTCCCCATCCTGGGACTGGGCAGCACATGTGGGAGGCAACCAGTAGATGTGTTGTTTTTCTCTCTCTCTCTCCCCTTCCCGTCCTCCCTTCTACTCTCTCTGAAAAGCAATGGGAAAAATATCCTCAGGTGAGGATTAACAACAACAACATCAAAGATTTGTCCAAGGTTCCAGGGCTGACAAATCCTCAAGTCCAATTCTCTGATCTAAAGTCTGGATTTATGCATAAACTAATGCTACCTTTCTTGTTATATTAGATCTAAAAAAAATTTCTGAAAATGGCCACCAAAATAAACTTTATTTAAGCTGAAAAGATAATAAAAAAATGAAAAAGAAAGTTCTTTCTTTCTTCTTTCTTTCTTCCTTTCTTTCTTTCTTTTGTTCTTTACTTCTTTCTTTCTTGCTTCCTTCCTTCCTTCCTTCCGTCCTTCCTTCCTTCCTTCCTTCCTTCCCTTCTTTCTTTCTTTCTTTCTTTCTTTCTTTCTTTCTTTCTTTCTTTCTTTCTTTCTTTCAATTTAAGCTATCCAGGTAAAGTAATCAAATGTGCAATTGTGTAAATGGCAGTTTTGCAAACAAATAAGCTTTTTTCTTCCATTCATCTATGGGATTTGGAAATGGATGCCTCGTGCCTTTATTGGCTAACTCTGCAGATGTCCTCATTCACATAGGCTGTTTGTAAACCCTACAAATAAGTGAATAAGCAGACACACGTGACTACTTATTCTCAAACCTAAAGTGGCTACTTAATAAAATAATAAAATTACTAAAAACTGCTCTCCAGTTGTGTAAAAACAAACAAACAAACAAAAACACCTCTGGATCTACCCAAAATACTAACCTAATTTTGCATTCATGTTTCTTCCAAAACAGCAATATAGATAAACTTATACTATAGGAGAATACAGATTCCCCAAAGGCATAAATTTTATTGAGTGGTACATCTCATCATCCAAAACTATTCTAGACCAAACCATCCTGATATTTGGTACCTGAAAGGAAATGATATCTTAATTCCTCAAGACTCGCTAATGCAGCTGAGACACAATGGCATTTGAATATTTCAAAATGGAGAACAATAACTCATTCCCTCATGAATTGTTTCCAAACAAATTAACCCAAAAGCCATTAATGAACCAGCTGCTGCAATTAACCAATACTTTCAACCTGCTGACTTGGCAATTTGGAATGGAAAGAGAGATATAGGGAAGCTGAGAATACTATAGTTCACAATTGATTGTGGAGAATACTGCAGAGATAAAGCTCAATTTCAAAATCCAGGATATCAGGAAAAAAGAAGCACTGTACACCACTAGATGAGCAAATACAGAGCGCTCACACCTCCAGAATGACGGACCATGTTCACATTTGGAAATCAAAATGGATGAGACTTAAAGACACGTGTGGTTGTGCTTGCCCCATCACAGTGGATTTGCCATGTTAATCAATGAAGGTGACTGTAGTTTCCATAATGTTTTATTCCATGTTTCAAACCAAAAATTTGCTGCACCAAAACAGCATGTTTCTGCCCATCTTGGATATCTCTGTAATGGGCTGCTCCCAGTCTGAATCTCCATGTAAAACAACCTGTTTAGTGCTTCTGGGCTGCTAAGACCCTCTAAGCATGTACTGGATTGTGTTATTGTTGTTGGGTATTGCATTTCTCCCCTTTGAACACATGCTCTGCTAAGAACTGCAGCTAAACCTATATGTGTAGAGATTAAAGCAGGCCTACTGTGGCTTTTAAACATCAAACGGCCTAGCTGTACATGACTCAAGTAAATTGCATGGTGCTGGGTGTATTTTTTCCCCCTTCATGATAGAAAACCTTTCATTATTATTCTTGTTGTGACCACTCTCCTCTACTCTCCTGGTGAGGGTAGACACCCATTGAAAGTGATAAACACCTTGTCTCCAGAGCACAGGGGTTGGTGGGAAGCAAAGATGGGAGGGGAGAGGTAGGGGGAGGACCTACAGGACAGGGAGAGGGAAGGGAAATTTGAATTGATCAACTACAACTTTTCAGAAAAGGTCACATATATGTCCTGACAGATAAAGAGTGCAGAAACAGTTCTGTTCTGAATCCCAAAATCTGGTTATAAGCATGATCTGAATTTGATGCAGTTACTCCATATTAAAGAAGAATTCCTGTGGAGATTGAGCCTTTGTTGGGGAGTAGAAACCACTGCTAAAATGCAGCTGCTTCAATCAGATATGATTTATTACTTAGCTTCGAGAAAAGAAAGCCCGAGTAACAAGAAGTAAAGAACCCTCATTCATTCTGACACAATCTTTGGAACCTTGAAGCTGAACCACAGAATCAGTGAGGTTGCTTCCTAATGAGGTCCCTGGTGCTAGCAAACTTGAACCTGCGTCTCTTCTCAGAAACCTTCATGTTCAGTTTCCCAGACAAAATGTAGTTAAGGATATGTGCGGTGTACGATGAATGCTCAATAAATGCTGTTGACTTATATAAGTTTAACAAAAAATTGTTTCCTGCTCTGGCCAGGTGGCTCAGTTGGTGGAGAGCATCGAGCCTTGTACCAAAAAGGTTGCAGGTTTGTTCCCTAATCAGGGCACAATACCTAGGTTGTGGGTTCCATCCCTGGTCAGGGTACATACAGGAGGCAATAGATCAATGTTTCTTTTTCATACTGATCTCTCTCTCTCTCTCTCTCTCTCTCTCTCTCTCTCTCTCTCTCTTTTCTTTCCTCTCACTCTAAAATCAATAAAAACATATCCTTGGGTGGGTGTTAAAATGTAATACTAAAAAAAATAAAATTAAATTAAAAAAAATTCTTTCCTGTAAATCCAATAGGGGAAGGTCTAAAAATGTGAAGGCAAAATATATATTTTCCTATTGTAGAAATTCCCTGAGTATAATCTCTTTCCAATTCACACACAATTGGCAAGACACCACTTTGAAGCCATTGAATTAAACTGCTTATAGAAATCAATTGTGTTCTTAATATTTCTGAGGTCTTTTTTATTGTTATTATGTGCTCTGGATTTTCTATAATCCTGGTTTAGTCTTTCTAGTTTTCATATTATTCAAGGAGTTCAGAGTATTCTGACCTTATCTACTTATCTACCCACTGCCCTACTTACTTAATTGTGTCCACTTCATACCTGCAGGAGGGAGACCAGGTGCAGCTCATCAGACCTGGCCTCCTTCTGCACTCACTGTCGTCTCCCTCACCGATCCTGCATTTGCCCTACACACCTCAGGAATGCACAGAAGTTTGTTCCTTTATCCAATCAGGTAAGTCTAATAAGCTTGGAACAAAACTGCATAGGCCTATTTAGAATCTCAAGGCTGCAAGAGGACAATAATATAACTTCAGAATACTGTTGCCTCAGTTTTCCTTAGGAGAATAGTTTCTTGGAAATCAACACAAAACCACTTGAAGAGATAGACAAAGATGAAGGCAAACAAAAGTGGTCTTTTAATTAGCATCTCCCATGCACATACACTTAGCCAAAGCTTTTTCCAACCCTCTATTAAAGGAAGATGGCCCACAGGATCAGATCTTAACAGTCTATCCTGGAGAACCCTGAGCAATGATCCACCTTATTCTCAAAGCCTACAGTTGCAAGTTCTTACATATTTCCATGACTTCACGTCAAGTTTCCCAATGCAATTAAGGTTGCTGTAGCAGAGAAGAACCACTGTATTCTGTCAAATGGTGATTTCCTAACTTGACTAAGGAAAGCCAGTCATCTGTCCTAGGACCCTTGTCCTTATTTGCCAACCATCACAAACATTTGTCCCAGGCCCTATCTTTCTTTGCAGCCATCAGAACTCACAGCTGTATTCAATATATTGGGGGGAAAAAATCACAGGAGAAGCAATATCCAGAAACATATCTGCCTCAGATTCTGAAACTCTTCCGGAAATGTGCAGGGTGTAATTTTCCTACTGGAATCCTATTTTTTATGTTAATTAAACATACATTCTAATTCATTGAGGCCAACAGACAAGAGGTTTCCTTAAACTGTAGTGCTACTACAGCAGAAACTATTATGTGGGTATGCTGGTGAATCACAAATTCTAGCTATTATGGGAAGAGCACTCTATTAAAGTCAGGCTATTTTTTTGCCATTCATCTTTTTTAAAAATCGTGCAATATATTCGTCTCTATAAGGATTCACTTTGAAGCCTAACAGAAGTTGTTAAGATATCACTTACAGTACCATTTAAGTGCTCGCTGCTGAATCTGTAGTGTCTGAACACATGCTGAATTATGGTTCGTTCTGTCAAAGATGCGCATCCAGCCAAAGGGCAGTCGGGGGAAGCGAGCCAGGAGAAGAGCGGGGAAAAGTGCCCCATCTGTATTCATTTGTTTGTTCCTACTTAAGTTGATTTTAATGTCAGACTTTGCTTACACTTTTAAACTACGCAACATATTTCAAAGAGACAGGCTCAATTTTCAAGTCCAACAGCAGATAATGGCATCGGGGATGCCTGCAACCACAGAGCAAATACACATAAAGAGGACAAAAAGCAAGTTAAATATTTGTGTAAGCAGCCAGATGGAAATGAGACTTCAAATGATCCACTTACTACGTGGAACTTGTTCAACACTATATATATTTCAGGACACTACCTGGTCATTAAAATCACACTGCATTACTGTTATCTCTATCATACATACTCCTCAGTTCATAAGAAACCAAGATATTAAGTAATTTGCTGCAGGCCAAACAGTGCAAAGTTATGAATGGCCCTGGTCAGAGGTGAACTAAAATATTTTGCTCACTTCAGGAGCACGGAATTTATTAACTACCCAAAATTTTGGAATTAGGGTTCTGAGAGCCTAAAGAAAGTTTGGTTTTGAACTAAAGTTGTGTAAGGCAAAAGCATGTTCTGCCTTATTTACTACTTATTCACTACTTATTCACTACTTATTTACTACTATGTCATTAGCACCTAGCATAATGTCAGGTCATTGAATGAAATAAAAAAATGAATGAATCACAAAAAAAACAAATGGAGGTACCCTGACCAGTTTGGCTCAGTGGATAGAGCGTCGGCCTGTGGACTGAGGGGTCCCAGGTTTGATTCCGGTCAGGGGCATGTACCTTGGTTGGGGGCACATCCCCAGTAGGAGGTGTGCAGGAGGCAGCTGATCGATGTTTCTCTCTCATCAATGTTTCTAACTCTCTATCACGCTCTCTTCCTCTCTGTAAAAAAATCAATAAAAATATTTTTAAAAATTTCTTCAAGAATAAAAAATGGAGGTATCTGACCTATACAAACTTGATGAGCATATTCAGTTAAAGTTTTAAGTAAGAATTTAGGAAACTAGAAGATGTTCCCTAGTTTGGATTTTCCCTACCCAGTACATTTTTGTTTTTTGTATCTGTCTTGAAAGGGGAGGGGAGAACAGCAAATATGAGAGAAAGGATAAATTGCAAATAGATTAAAAGCCACGAGACTTTATAACCAGACTTTGCAGTGTAACCTCTGAAAAAGGGCTCCGGAAGACAGAGCAACCACGATATACCAAGGAGAATCAGCAGAGTGAAGAATAATTAGGGGCACGTGGTCTTGAGACAGCCAAGCTCTTTCAGATCATTACTTCCGTTGAATCTTGGGTCCTTTTGTATATATACTAAGAGAATAATAAGTTAATTTCAGAGATGACTGACCCTGAGTTTGTTAGGGTGAGGGTTAGGGTTAGAGTTAGGATTGACTTTCCTATGTCTGGATGGGCTAGAGGCAGAAGTAGGAAGAAGGGGGGATGAAAATGAAAGTAGATGAGCACAAGATGGAAAAAACTCTGGCACTGAGAAAATGAAGGAAAGAAAACTTATGTAAAGACAATTATATTATGGATCACAGAACCCTTTGAGAATCTGACTAAAACAATAAATATTCAACCCAGAAATATGTACTTATAAAAATATTCTGCATATTACTTCAGTTTCAAGAAGCTTCTTAAAGCAATCACTGAAAAGAGCCAGATTTCTGCATCAGACGTCTCCACAGACTACTCCATCTCTCACTGCTATGACCCATAAAATATAAATTTTCAACTTGATGGCCTTTCTGAGATGTCTTGAAGTCAAGCATATCACAAGGTGTCATTCCTCTTAAGGTGCCAGCACAAAATTATTTTTCTGTCTTAAGTTTGCTTGTCAAAGCAAAGTCTTGAGATTTCCTAAATATAATTAAGCTATAGAAATAAGGGGCCAAATATGTCAAAATTTCTAAATCATCATGCAGTGGTGACTGAGAGTGGAGACACTACTGTCAGATGGCATGAGTCTGAATCCCAGTGTACCCGCTATGTGACCTTGAATAACTTACCACTCTTTGCCTAACTCTCCTCATCTGTAACATAGAAATAATAACAGAACCCATTTCAAGGACTTATTTTTTTGTGGTATCCTTTTTTTCTTTATTGATTAAGGTATTACATATGTGTCCGAAGGACTAAATGAGTTCTGATGACTGTATGTGTTCGTACCTGTCAAACACTTAGAATAATGTCTAATACATTTTGAATTCTCAGTGCATGCTAGCTTGAGCATCGTCATTGTTTTGCCATGTTTGGAATAATTACCTGAGCTCCATTCAGGGGAAGATCGGAGGAGCCCGGGTTCACGCTCAGCCAACATTTTTTGATGGTTCAGTGTTGTCCACCCACAGAGCTGCTCCAAAGCACTCTAGAGTATCTGGCTGTAAATTCCAGGAGTCTCTGTCTCAAAATTGGGGTTTGAGAGCCACACCCACTACCCCCAGTCTTTAAGCTTCTACAGGGTCTGACTTGGAGCAAACTGTGATTGCAATAATCATGTCCTTGTCCATGCCGTCCTATGGCAATACCCCTGAGTCTAATTAGTGTCAGTTTAGCCACCCCATGTATCACTTTAAAAACACAGGGTAAATGAGCTTGGTACATTTTTAAGTGCAAGCAGTAATTACTGCTCTGCTACCTACTTTACATTAGAGCAGTTTTAGTTACTTACTGGGATTTAAGGACAGCCCAGAATTCATTTCACAGTTGGAAGGATAACATAATGTCAAACACTCAGAAGGTGTGAGACACTGAATATTGTCTTCACTCTAATAGCCCCAACCCCTGGAACCGAAGCACATGACCAAACCATTAAGTCATTTTCTGAAACCCTGCTGCTACTAGCTGACTCCACAAACAGGCACTTAGCAGTAGTCTCCCCGGGCTTGCCACTCTGTGGTTGTAAATAGACACCAATCGAAGCTGCATTAACTCTTTCAGCTACACCCCCACTCCTGCCACTGAATAGAAAGTATAAAAGCAGCAATTTACTAAATAGTTTTGAATGATTCTCAACACGATTCCTGGAAAATGATGGTAAGCCTTAAAAATTTTTCAAAGAGGAGTATGAAAAAATTATAACACTCAGAATTTGTGTTAGCTGTAAGAGCAGATATTGATTCTATGCAAGCTATGTAGCAAATCATGCATGTTTGCTATTGTAAAAAATAACCACATGAAAGAGTTCATGGCTGGAAGGGCCAAATGGCTCCAGTTGGATAATGAATCTGCTCAACAACATTTTTCTCCAAACCAAAATTGTCAATTCCCATCATCACTTTTTAAATATGAGTAAATTATTAACCACAGCATTCAATTCCAAGTGAAATAGATGACTTATTGGCAACTGTAAGAATTATCAGGATATAGTAAAAAATACTCAGTAAGTATATATAAGCCATCTAATGAATCTGTAGACAACAGCAGACAAACATTTTTGTGGGAAATCAAAAACTGGTCTCATGATTGTCATTCCCTCTTCCTGATTATTACCACTTGAACACTTAGAAATAATTACATCCCAGGTTTCTGATTCCCAGCTCCTTAAATTTGGCCAATTTGTGGTGTTTGAAAAACCTTCACTTAGCATCTTTGAAATTTTGTTAGAATGCTTTCCCAGTCTTTCCCAGATCATTAATGAAGGCATTCTAGGAGTCTAGTCATCTGGTCTCACAATAACCACTTCCTCCAAACACAATAGAGGGTTATTTTTCAGCAATCACTGTGGTCTTTCCATCCTTTTTTATAGGAATTTTAATCCCTATAACTTTTAAACACAATGAAACCTAGACAAACTTCCAATAGAAGAACAGTTTAATCTCGATTTAAAATAGACTTTTTAAATTGCCAAATGCTGTGGTTTCATTGATTTTTTCTCATCTTTCCTCAAGATCTCTCTATAAAACAAGAATGAGACTTCTATCACTAACCAACTAAAAAGCATCTAATGACAAGAGAAGAGAGTTTTAGACTATAGCTAGTTATTCTGAACAGATTTTATACTTAACTGGTATCCCAAGGTTAAGTTATTAGAACTGCTCACAAATACACTGGTTTCCTTTCAGACTTTATTTTTCCTAAAATATTATCATATTCTAGTTATCTGCATGGTAGGCATATGTTTTTAAGATGAAACAACACGAGTTCAAAAATAATATTGCTTGCAGAATAGAAAAACATGCTGAAATATGTGCCTTTGCCAGTGCTTGGCACATAGCTGTCCCTCAGTGATGTTTCTTAAACAAAGTAGACTTTTTTAACATGGGTATAATTAGGTAATAAATATGAAGTACTACCCTGCAGTTACATAGTGCTGTAATTAATTTTAAGACACTATTATGAGTTACAAAAACTACACAGTGAAGGAAACAGTCTATACAACGACCACTCTCGCTTCAAACACTAGCCCAGCCGTGGGCAAACTACGGCCCGCGGGCCGGATCCGGCCCGTTCGGCTGTTCTATCTGGCCCGCGGAGCCGAAAGAGCGGAGGGTTCTCTTGCTCTCCCCTCCGCTCCTTCACCAGCAGCAGTGCTAACATGTATTAGTTCACACAAACACTCCATCCATGCTTTTGTTCCGGCCCTCCGGTCCAGTTTAAGAACCCATTGTGGCCCTCGAGTCAAAAAGTTTGCCCACCCCTGCTACTAGCCACAAGTTTGTGTGTCCCCAAGGTCTCCCTCACTTGAGACCAGCTAGTTATAAATTTGGAGATTCTTAAGATTACCCCCAAGTTTGATAATTCACTAGAAAAACTCATAGAATTAAAGAAAGTACTGCAATGATGATGACAGTTTTATTATAATAAAAGGGTACCAATTAGAATCAGGCAAAAGGAAGAGATGCAGGGTGGAATCTGGGAGGTCTACAAACATGGCACTCTGGTCCGCATCTCCTGTGGAGTCATGGATGATGTTACCTCCTTCTAGCTACTGCCCATTGGGAAACTCACCTGAGCCTTTGGAGTCCAGAGTTTTTGTTGATCACATACTGCCTGTATGGCTGACCTTTATTCATGAGCTCTTCCTGGAGACTCAGCTAATAATCTTTATTAGTCCTCAGGAAGTTGGAACAGATAAGGTATACTCCAAAGGCCCCATCATAAAGGACATTGTTGGACAGTCCTGTGGTGAAGTCCCAGGCAGTTAAAGATACTCTTATTAGACAGGACATCCCAGAGGCCTAGAGATCACTGGAGACTCAGCTAATAATCTTTATTAGTCCTCAGGAAGTTGGAACAGATAAGGTATACTCCAAAGGCCCCATCATAAAGGACATTGTTGGACAGTCCTGTGGTGAAGTCCCAGGCAGTTAAAGATACTCTTATTAGACAGGACATCCCAGAGGCCTAGAGATCACTTCCTAGCAGCCAAGGAGAAGGGCCAGGTCTCTGACTGGGTAAAGTTAATCCTTTGCTCCATAGATACACATCATTGTTTCTTAATGGGAATTGGATATTGGGTAGGAAAAGGACACTAGAATAAGGACAAATCTTCCCCAATATTCACAAAGAATTACACGCATAGGGTATCATAACCAGTTTTAGCCAAAGTTTAAATTTAAAATTCCATAAAAGGTTAAAAGTAGAAAAAAAAATCAAATTTGTTTTAAAAAATCAAGCATATGATTAAAATTTTTTAAATTAAAGAAAACTGATCCTGAAAATAAAAGTGGTGAGTCAAAAATACTCCCTTAAGCCAAAGTTAATTTTATCCAGCAGCTATCAATGAATTTAAGCAGATCAAATACTAATACCCATCAATATGAGAAATAGAGTTTTGGGACACTGAGTAGAGAAAAGCACATTGGTCCCTATGAGAATAAAGTGTGTGACTTTAACTGGGCCTTTTAACCAACTTATTTTTACAGAATCTTCTGGACAGTAAAAGAAAATCACTTAGAAATTAATATATTATTTGAGTGAAAACATGATTCAACATTGGATAACCCTAAAAGATATAATACAACCTCAACTCACATAGAACTTATAAAATAGGATAAATAAAGTTGTTGTTTTTTTAATAAGTAAGAATTGAATGGCCTTTAGGTCTAAGCTTGAAATGCATAACCTTTTTGGGGCCTTGAAATTCCACAAACTTCTTAATAAAACAAAAGCAAAACTCTCAGATTAGACAAAGTAAGTCAATGATAAACTGTCTGGAATAGAGAAAAACCTTTGTAACAAATTTTATAAGGAAGAATATTAACAAGCATTTAATTTTTAACATTACTTCTTTAATAAAATTATATAAAAAGAAACTTTTGGATAAACAAAATAATAAGTAAACATAATAAATGTTGAGTTGATATTTTAAAGTTATTGAAGAGTCTAATGAACACTCATATTTTTTATTAAAGGTATAAGCAATCAATTAATTTATGCATTTTCAACATTTTCTCAAACTTATCCAAGAAACTCTTGATAGAAAAATATTTAATAGTTTAGTGAAGTCGATCTAAAAGTGTCAGCAACAGAATATAACAAATATGCTTCTTGGCTTAAAGATGTTTTTAGATGATAGGTGCTCGCTCTAGTCTTATCGTAGAGGAATGGGATATCACTTTATGAGCTTATCTCTGTCTTATAAACTATAAAGTTCCACAGCTTGAAAAAGAATCTGATTCTGCTGAAGCCAAACCTGCTACCACTCCCCATCTCATCCTCCCAAAGAGGCTTAAACGGATTTGAAAGGCTCAGAATAACTTAATAAATGGAAAGATATACCATGTTCCTGGAAAGAAAGACTCAGTATTATGAAGCTCTCAATTCTCTATAAGTCAATCTATAAATACATTCCATTTAAAATTCCATTACATTTTTTATGAACTTAATGGAGTAACTCTGGTATTCTTTTTCTACAGGAACCATAATATTTGTGAAAATTTAGAATTATGGGGAAAAGGAATGGGCTATATTGATAGCAAATCAAATGGTATCATGAAGCTATAGTAATACTTCCCAGTTGCTACTTTATAAAATTCTACAAATTTTGCGAGGTTTGTTTTCATAGAACATGAATTCACATTAGAATAAAAATCTCAATAAAGACAATTCTGTAGGAAAACAATATATGTCCTATATTTGAAATTCTGCCCTAGAAATTAATTATTAGAAAAGATAAGCTCTACAAAGTTAGTTGGTCCTTTATCTTTCTTAAAAAAATAATTCTTACTTGCCTTCTGCACTATATAGAAGTATACAACTTCTGTATAGAAGCAACTATTCTTTATGTATTAAATATGTTCCCTTGTTGTATAATGAGATATATAAATATATAAAATTATCTTTCCAGACCTATCTTAAGCTTTTCTTTTCTACAAAATTCTGATCTCTCCCTCACACTGTGCAGAACCAGTCAACTCCTTTCCTTTTCATCCCAGTGATTTCCACATGTGATAATATATAACATATGTTAGTAATGGTACAAGGGATATACTATAATCAATGGTGAGAATGTAAATTGTAACTGGTTTTTTTGGGGGAAAGCAATTCGCAGCATCTATTAGAATTTTAAATTTTGATGCAATGATATCATTTCAACCTGTAAGTCTGACAGACCTCACAAACTTTATATATTCAAGCATGCTGAACACTGTTCTAGTGGCAAAAACTGGAAATAAGTTGGATTTCCAATATAATAAAGGTTAAGTTTTCATATAAATTTTATATATATATCATCACCATGGAATATTATGCAACTGTTAAAATAATAGTTGCCATTGTTGCCTAAAGGGATTTCTATGAGGACATGATAAATGAAAAAAAAAATGAGAAGCAGAAAAATGAATATAATGTAATATTATATTTATAAAGCAAACAAATGACAAAAATATGTGTCCTTTATATGTACATTTCTTATGAATATATAAGTATAGAGAAAATACTGAGTACTACACAACTGATTGTCAACATGTAACCTGAAAAAAAGGAAAAGTCAGGTGATGAAGGGGAAAGTCAGATAGACAAACAAAATAAAAATTATTTATATACTGTATAGCATTGATAAATTTTTTATTGTCAAATCATCATTAAGTTCCTATGAAAAGTAATAATAAGCTATTATTGTTATACAGTTCCCAATCCAGTTTGCTAATATTTTACTAGTACACATAATTTTTCATAAGTGAGATTGATTTATTTGTATTAGATGGTAGAGTAAGAAAACATATACCTTTTGTTGTTATACAAAGGGAATTTTGTAGTTGGGTTTTTATAGCCTTACCCTACTTGACAATCCAGGCTTTATTGAGCAACTAAATAGAAAACTGAATCAAGAAACAATGTTCAATGTTATACACTGAATAAACATATCATATGTATTTATAAATAATGCAAAATTCATACTTTTAGAAAGTATACAGTATAAGTATCAACTTTTTGAGAAATAACTATGAATATGAATCATTCAGATTTGATACACATTGTTCACAAAGACATAAAAAAAGTTGATTATTTCTACTAAATACCTTCAAAGGGAAAAAAAAAAGTTACTTTTCAGATTTCTTTTCAGTGAAGCGGTGAGAAATAGAAAGGAAGAAGAAATGAACCACCATTTTATGAAATAAGTTTTCAGCCAACATGAATTACAGCAGTTCCATACTTAAATCAAATGAACAGCTGTCTGGAAGATTTCTACCACCACATTCTCATCTCCTCCCACCTCCAATCCCTGCTCAGCATGAGTCCTCTTTCTCTGTTTCTGCTATATTGGACTATGAGTTTTTTCATTATTCAATCCAAATAGGGATTATAGATCCCCTGCTATCCTTTTCTAAATTCCAGCAATTCCCATACATTTTACCTTCTAAATAATGTCCAATTTCTAAATAATGTCCATTTCTCTCATGTACATCAACTACAGCTTTGTTCAGGGTACCCTTTCTCACCTGCACTGACAGAGCCAGGGGTCTAGGGGTCTGAAGCCACTAAAGCAGTGGTTCTCAACCTTCCTAATGCCCCAACCCTTTAATACAGTTCCGCATGTTGTGGTGACCGCCAACCATAAAATTATTTTCGTTGCTATTTCATAACTGTAATTTTGCTACTGTTATAAATCATAATGTAAATATCTGATATGCAGGATGTATTTTCATTGTTACAAATTGAACATAATTAAAGCACAGTGATTAATCACAAAAACAATATGTAATTATATATGTGTTTTCCAATGGTCTTAGGCGACCCCTGTGAAAGGGTCATTCGATCCCCAAAGGGGTCGCGACCCACAGGTTGAGAACCGCTGCACTAAAGTCCCTTCTGATTCATTACTTTATGTCCTAGCCAGCATGTGACTATCAGATCATGTTACCCTCATTTTCTCACATGGCCTCCCGAACCCTTGCCAAGCTTCCTATTGCTATTTAGACAAAGACAACATTTTCCAAACAGTTCATTAAACTTTGCATGGATGTATTTGATTTGTTTTGTTTTTTAACTGTTTTCCCCCCGGCTATATATGCTTCTCTTCCCTTTACACCAGAAAGTTAACTCCTTCAGATTTTAACTCAATCACCACTGTCTCAAGAGAGTTTCTTCTGACCTTCATGACCAGTTCAAATTCCCCTCATAGTAAGTCAGTGCACAGTGTGAGCCTTTGCCTCACCAAACAGGTCAAAGTGGTCATTTTACATGTGCTAGTACTTAGGAATTATTCTATTGTATCTGTAAACCTGTTGGACTGTAAGATTTAGATGAAAACAGACTCTCCTTTTTAAAAAAATATTTTTTATTGCTTTCAGAGAAGAAGGAAGAGGGAGAGAGAGAGATAGAAACATCAATGATGAGAGAGTCATTGATCGGTTGCCTCCTGCACATCCCCCACTAAAGATTGAGCCTATAACCTGGGCATGTGCCCTTGACTGGAATCGAACCTGGGACCTTTCAGTCCACAGGCTGATGCTTTATCCACTGAGCCAAACCAGCAAGGGCAACAGACTCTCTTGTTGCTGCTGCTGCTGCAGAGTGTTCATATATTTGTGACTGATGCCAAGTACTAATGGTTTAGCAATAAATGGTGGTTGAATGAATGAGAGAACCCTAATTTTTGATTCTGAGATCATCCAGGAATTATCCATGATCCTGGATATAATCTATGGTGACAAAAGCCTACAAGTGACAAAAACAAAGGAGGAAAGAAGACCATCTTGATCAAAGCATAGCTCAGCTTGGGTCTCATAATCAGGATTCCACCATCCAGCATCATCAAGGAGGTTCAGTTTGCTTAGCTTCTGATCCAACATTCAGCTACACTTCTTAGTTGCAAGCCCTTGATACACTCAAAGTCCTTTTTAAATGTATGTAAATAGAATTTGAATTCTTCACTTACAGAAAAAATAGTCACCTACATCATTTTGTCTCTTCCTACAAGTTTTAAGTGAGTAAAACTTAATTTCAAGGTTTTGCTTTACACTATCTACTTTTCAAAGCTGAACAGGTCACTGTTTAAATGAGGAAACAAAAGCTAGATGTTTTAAATAAACTGCACAAAGCCACTTAGCTAATGAGAGATCAATTCACTTAAATCCAAAGACTACTTTTCACTAAATTGCTGTCACACAACCTGTAGAGTCCCCCCCAAAACTGTAGATGAGCCATGTGCTTATCTAGCAAATGTGATGGTAGAAGGAAAACAAAAGAATTGTTCTATTAAGAAAAAAAATGAATAAAATTCTCCACTGTAGAAACAGGTTAATGGTAAAGAAAAGAAACTTGACCCTAGTCAGTTTGGCTCAGTGAATGGAGCGTCGGACTGAAGTCTGAAGGTCACAGGTTCTATACCAGTTAGGGGCACATATGTACTTCAGTTACAGGCTCGATCCTCCACTAAGGGAGGCAAGCAATCAATGTGTCTCTCTCACATTGATGTTTCTCTCTCTGTGTCTGTCCCTCTCTCTTCCAGTCTTTCTAAAAATTAATGGAAAAATATCCTCAGGTGAGGATTAACAAAAAGATAGAGATAGAGATAGAGATAGAGATAGAGATAGAGATAGAGATAGAGATAGAGATAGAGATAGAGAGAGAAGAATCAGGGGAAATTTATGTGATCAGAGGCTACATAGAGCCTAATACACACCTTTCATTTCTTACACTCACCTTCTTAGAGACTCAAATCATATAAGTTACATATAAGTTGTCCATAGTAACTTGAATCCTGGCAGGAGTACAGTGGGAAAAGTATGTTCCTATTATCTCAAGGGAGATCTCCAAACACATTTTCCCTCTGAAATATCATTATTCACAGTGATTAAGGTCTTACACTATTTGCAAAGATAATCAGATATAGAATATCCTAATATATAAAGAACCATTGGCTGTCACGACAGAAACAACCGGATGGATGACCGAACAGCAGGCTGTGTGGGGAGACCAGGCCGGCAGGGGGGTTAGTGAGGGACAACGAAACGACTGAACAGTAGGCTGCATGGGGTGACCAGGCTGGTGGGGGGCAGTTGGGGGCAACCAGGCTGGTGGGGGGGAGCAGTGAGGGTGACCAGGCCAGCAGAGGGGGCAGTTAGGGGTGACCAGGCTGGAATGGGGGGGCAGGACAGTTAGGGGTGATCAGGCCAGCAGGCAGAGGCAGTTAGGGGTGATCAGGCTGGAAGGGGGGGCAGTTAAGGGCAATCAGGCAGACAGGCAGGTGAGCAGTTAGGAGCCAGCGATCCTAGATTGTGAGAGGGATGTCCGACTGCTGGTTTAGGTCCAATCCCGGAATAGGGCCTAAACCGGCAGCCAGACATCCCCGAAGGGGTCCCAGATTGGAGAGGGTGCAGGCTGGGCTGAGGGGACCCCTCTCCTGCATGAATTTTGTGCACCAGGCCTCTAGTTAAGTATAAAAGATTGTCTTGTTTTGAAAATGCAACTACCATGTAGACTATTTTATCTGTTGAAAAATACAGCCACCTTTGAAAAAAAACATGTTAATTAAAAAAGTTATTTTGAAACACAACCCATTAGAAACTTCAACAAGTGTTGCAGTGTCAGAATCCCTGGTTAAGTCAAGCAGCTCCGACGAACACTTCATATTTCTTAGATCATAATAGTATCATTAGTAATAATGGCATTACTTCTTTGGGAACTTTTATTTGGAAAATTTTTGTAGTAATTAAAATACCTTATGTTCCTGTAATTTGCAAAAGCACTTTCTTTTCTACAACAAATATATTGGACAAAATGCCATAAGTAGAAAGTTTTGAATATTAATGTATCTTAAGGACATCAGGATAAAATTAACCCACATTTACTTAATTTTGACCTCTGGTCTTTTCCTACAAGCAATTAAACCACAGAAGATATAAAACCTTTTTTACAAAGCTACCCTTGATTTTTAAAGTCTTTTGAGAAAAGCAAAGAGGCAAGTCAAACCAATTGCTTCGTTTCTGGCCAGCTGAGCAGCAATAACCAGAGGATGGTCATTAATCATCAACAAATTACAAAGAAATCGCCATGCCAAGTCAAAGGTAAAATCAATTACAGTGACAATTAAAGTACTCAAACATCAAACTCAAAGCCCCTGCAGTTAATAGACAGCCTAATATGACTTTATAGGGAATTCAAGCATGGAATTTTCCATAATGCTAACATACAAAACTAGATTGAATGAAAGGATATAAAGCAATAATTTGTATGGTAAGTTGAGGGGGGAAAACACTCCTATGGCAATAAAGTTGACAGTTATTTGATCCACTGTGTTATCATCAATTATTTATATTGTAGAAGGCAGTAGTGAGTACATATTGATTACAGTGCTTGTGCTGCAATCAAATCTTTGTGAAGAAAATTCCGTGCTATCTGTCTCGATGTTGGCATCCAGCACCAAGACTCAACAAAATAACAGTTTGCAAAGCTATAGGGCTGAAGGACAATCTTATCACTTTTTGCTGTCAGCTGCATCTCTGAACTCTTTTCTGACCTTCAGACAAAATCACCCAAGTGAATAAAGTCTAGAGAAGGGTAGAGTTTTACAGACCTGTACGTTTTCCCAGATGAGTTATATTGTCATTCACATTTCGCCCACAGTCAACCAACATGAATATTTCTTCTAAGGTTCTGAAATAAGAGAAATCTTCCCCCAAACAGATCAGTAGAGAGGAGAGGTGCTTGCTTCTGCTGCCCCCCATTGTTTAAAATAGGTTAGGAGCATTTATATTCAGTTTAGCATAGCTGAAAGAGGCTGCCATGTTTCTCCCACTTAATCTTCCCTATGTAAGCATTTTTCTAAGAGAAATACAATTTTAATAGCATTTGGTGAGATTATCACACAGATCTGGTAAGAAAATCAAACTAGCTGTATTTTAATTCCACTCTTACTGGTTGAGTGATTGATACTGGATTCATTATTTAACCTTTCTTCTTGTAAAAAAAAAAAAATCTCTAAAATGGAAAAAAACTATTTTTTCTATGTATTATGCAGGGAAGTCGGACACATACTCAATTCTGAAAATGATCTTAAGATAACAATTAAAAAAATATTCTATAACTTACTTTAATATATCAGCAATATAATAATACTAAATTTCCAAATTATCAATACACATTAGTTACACGTGACTCAAAAAAATCCTTTTGAGTTTCTGAAAAGGGTTGGTGTTATTATCATTTTAATTCATTTTGCACCTTGGAAACTCCTTGCATGGATAAAATTCTCTTTAAAGGCAAACCTATCCTCAGATTTGGTTGACTGAGAACTTAGCAGTAACCCTGATCATCTCAGTTTATCACTGCACCACTGATCTGTCCAGCAAACCCACAAATCTCCACACTCCCTCAGCTCTCTTCACCCACTGTAACTGTAATTTTACTGTCTGAGTGATGACTCTCCCCCATTTTGCAACAGTTTTCATCTCTTTTTTAGCTACTCATGAGAAGAGAATGTGTTCAAAAATGTCTCAAATAGCAGCCAAAGGTAACAACAAGCTTATCTCTGTCCTTGAACAAAAGAAACAAAAGCGGCCACATTCTGAATTAAACGCAATGGATGAGAATTCTGTTGTGTTCCATGGCACACATGGTTTAGGTATTTTACACTTATTAACTCGCTGACTTTACCCCTAGGACGTAGCTAACATTTTTGTAATCATATCACAGATACAACATTGAGGCTCAGAAAAGTCAAAGTCTTGTGGAAGGCCCTTCACCTCCTAAGTGCCAGAGGCATATGTAGAACACAAAGCTGACTAATTTTAAAACTTGTTTTTGTTCTTGTACATGAACATTTCTCATAGTAAGAACAAGAAATAATCACTTTTAGGTTTCCACTAGAAAATATTAACTCTGGTTGGTTTAAAACAATTCTCAACATCTTTCCATACTTAGAAAAGACCTGCTATCAATCTGAAATTTGTTTATACAAATAGATTGGGCATAAAATTACCTCCCCACACAGACCTTCAAACAGGCCGTTTGATGGGGGTAACATATACAAACCTTTCAGTCCTTTGAGAGATAGCGATTGGCTACTAAGTGTCAGGCACTATCTTAGACACGGGATAGATCAGTAAGCAAACCAGAGAAAGATATCTGCCCTCAAAAGGCTTACATTCTAACAGTGAAAACCAAAAATAATAAACATAATAAATAATTAAATTATATCATGTGTTAAAAAAAAAAAAAAAAGGTAGGTGCTATGGAATAAGGAAAAACAGAGCAAGGTAAAAAGGATTGGAAGTTGAAGGGGAGGTACCAGGGAATGGGCATGATCCAGTGCTTGAGTTCGAGGCAGTCAGGGGAAGGTAGTAGGAGATACGGTCGGAGAAGAAGCAGGGAGAGGAAGACAGCATGAGGCCTCCTAGACTTGCTTTTACTGTTAAAGAAGTAAGAAGTCTTTTCAGGGCTTTGAGAAGAAAAGTGACATAATCTGACTTACATTTCTAATGATTACTCCTGATGTTTCGTTGAGAATCAATGGCAAGAAAGAAGAGTAACACAGGGAGAACAGATATGAAAACGGGTAAGAGGCCATTGTAATGGTCCAGGAGAGCGGTGACAGCCGCTTCAGTCAGAGGGTAGCAATAAGGTATTAGAAGGTACTTGGATCTTGAATTAAGGCCAATAGAATTTCCTGATGTATTGGATATGGAATGTGAAGAAAACACTGAAGGATGGCTCTAGGGTTTGGCCTGATCCATAGGAAAGATGAGGTGCCATTAACTGTGATGGATATCTGCAGTTCTGGAAAGAAAACCGAGAGCCCCGTTTTGGGGGTTAAATCCAAGAAGAGAGATTAAGTTGGGCTAAATAAAGTCAGGTTCTGAAGAGAGAACTGGGCTGGACATAGAAAGTTGTGAGTAAATCAACCTATGGATGGTATTGTAAACCATGAGCCTCAGGGAATCATGAAGGGAATGGAGATAGATAAAAGAGAGAAATAAACTTCTTTATCATTATATTTATAGTAAGCACATTGCCTCCTCTTGATAGAGATTTAAATCAAGATAGTGTTTTGTTTTTATGAAATGAGATGAAGGTTTAGTGATTAGGGGCTCTATATGTGATTATTTCTAATTTCCCATTGGAGTAAAAATCTTCAGTTACTCTTGTTCAATGATACATCACCTCCTTACTGAAAACCCAAGCTGTCTTACACACTTTAAGTCAACACCAATGAGCTAAGAGTACCACCCTAAGAGTAGAAATACAAAAAGCACATTTCCAAAATGTGGATTTCTATTTCATAGATGCTATTAATAAATATCCGATGGAAGTATGACTAGTAGTTTAGCTTCTCTGCCAATAAAGGAAAACCCTATAATAAAAAACTGAAACATAATCAAGTTGAATTTTAAAGAATATCCTTTTGCTTTTCAGTAAAAGAGAAAAAATGATTGACACATCTTAATATTAAAAAAAAAAACCCAAAGCCTTTAAACATGCACACTGAAAGTGAAATGTAGAGTAAATACTAATACCTCACTATTTTTTCCTTGATAAGCACTTTTTCCCATATTTATTTTAAATGTCAGAGAATTCATGGAACTAAGATCTTTAGTCCAAACCTCTAGAGTTGCCTAAGAAAGCAATTATATAGTTATTTGCCAGAAACTGAACTAATAGCTCTAGGAAGTTAAGTTCACATCTAGAATATAGTTAGATAGATTTCACCCCCAGCCCACTGCCCACTCCCCACCTCTCACCCCATTACTACAAACCAATCTGGGCCTTTTCCTTAAGAATCAGAGGTAGGGTTGGGGCAAAGATGTGATGAAAAAAACATGCAAGTATGTAACTGGTAGGCATATAAGCTGATTCAGGCTTTGTGGAAAGTTGGCAATGAGGTTCTGGCCTTGTTGCCTCTGGTCACTACAGTGCTGCTAGCTTTCCCACCTGGCCCCCACTCTCCTGAGCTGATTTCTACCGTGTCTCTGGATTAGAAGGCAAATGATATAGAATGAAAGTAGGCAGAGTCCAGTTTGTCTTCCCATCAAGTCATAATTTTTCAAACTCCAAGCTATTTATCTTTTTTTAGATACCATGCATAGATTCCCCCCCCCTTTTTTTTAAAGTAACTGTATATGTCAGTCAGGGTCCCTGCATGAAACAGATGGCACATTGAAACTGGATAATTTAAAGAGAGTATAATAAAGAAATTATTTAGAAACCAAATGAGTTGTGGTTTTTGTGGAGTAAAATTTCTTCCAACCCTCTCTTTACGACACTATTATTTATGTCCATAGATAACGCACATATGCATATAAGTTATTTGGTTAATCTCTTCCGGCCCCTTCTCCATCCTTCCCTCTGAGATTCATCAGTCTGTTCCCTGTTTCCATGCCTTCGGTTCTATTTTTGTCATTAGTTTATTTTGTTCATTAGATTCCTTGTTCATTTCTTTTGATTTTAGAATCAATTGCTGATACATACTTATTTATTGCTATTTTATTGTTCATATTTTTATGTGTGTGTGTGTGTGTGTGCGCGTGTGTGTGTCCTTCTTCTTCTTCCTCTTCTCAAAGAATATCCTTCAACATTCCATGTAATACTGGTTTGGTGGTGATGGAATCCTTAGCTTTTTCTTGTCTGTGAAGCTCTTTATCTGACCTTCAATTCTAAATGAGAGCTTTGCTGAGTACAGTAATCTTGGTTGTAGGTCCTTGCTATTCATCAGTTTGAATATTGCTTGCCATTCCCTTCTGGCCTGCAAAATTTCTGTTGAGAAATCAGCTGAGAGTCATATGGGTGCTCCCTTGTAGGTAACTAACTGCTTTTCTCTTGCTGCTTTTAAGATTCTCTTTTTCTTGAACACTTGGCATTTTAATTATGTGTGTCTTGGTGTAGTCCTCTTTGGATTCCTTTTGTTTGGGGTTCTCTGTGCTTCCTGGACTTGTAAGTCTATTTCTTTCACCAGGTAGGGAAAGTTTTCTGTCATTATTTATTCAAATAGGTTTTCATTCTCTTGCTTTCTCTCTTCTCCTTCTGGCACCCCCATAATATGTTAGTACACTTGAAGTTGTCCCAGGGGCTCCTTACACTATCTTCAGATTTGTGGATTCTTTTTTCTTTTTGCTGTTCTGATTGGCTGTAATTTGCTTTCTCATAACCCAAATTGCTGATTTGATTCTTGGCATCCTCTACTCTACTGTTGATTCCCTGTAAATTATTCTTCATTTCACTGTATCCTTCATTTCTAACTGCTCATTTTTCATGTCTGGTGTTTTCACTATTTTCCTTGAAATTCTCACTAAGTCCCTTGAGCACTCTTATAAACATTTTTTTGAACTCTGTACTTAGTAGTTTGCTTGCTTCCATTTCATTTAGTTCTTTTTCTGGAGATTTCTTCTATTTCATTTGTGACATGTTTCTTGTCTCTGAATTCTGGCTACTTCTTTGTGTTTGTTTCTATGTATTAGGTAGAGCTGCTGTGTCTCCTGAAATTGGTAGAGCAGCCTTGTATAGTAGGTGCCCTGTAGGGCCCAGTGGCTCAGCCTCCCCAGTCACATGAGCTGGACACTCAAGTTGTGCCCCTTTGTAAGCTGTAGGCACTGTCTTGGTATAGTTGAGCCTCAATATCTGTTGGCATCACTGGGAGAAATTCAATAGTGAGGACCAACTACAACTACAGTGGAAGAGCTGCAGTGCAGGAGATATCCCTATGGGACAGGATGTGCTTCAATGAGGCTTTAGTGCTCACTGAGTCCACCCCTTGAGTGTGTCACTCATGGATGTGTAGAGTTGTAATCTGGTATGGTCTGAAGCTGTCCACCAGGTGCACTGGCTTTGGGGCCCTTCCGGAGGTGCAAAGTTAGCTCCTGTCTGCTCTGCCTTGGGCCACTGAGCACAAGCTACAGAGCAATCTGCAGATGGCTTGTACTTATGTTGTGCTTGGGGATGCCCAGCAGAGGCCAAGCTATGAAGCAAGGCAGTCTGCTGATAGTACCAGACCTGGGTCCACTTATCGAGAGGTATGGGTCATGCCAAGTCCAGCTGCTACTTGTTTGAGATATTCCAAGAAAGTCTGAAGCGTAAGCCAGGACAGGCCATCCATATGGAAAAGCTGTTGCAAACAGCTTAGGTGGGACTGTAAATTGAAAGGGGTGGGGTCTCAGGGAATCACCAGGTCAGAGCAAACAGTGTGAGCCAGGTTGATGGAGACTCAGATATAACACCTGCCAGTCAGCTCTGTGATGGGGGTGGTCTCTGCATAGGAACAATGATTCCTGTGAGCACCCTGTTTGGGGAAAGCTGCCCCCAAGTTCTTGCTCTGATGTCAGACAATCCAGTTCCTCTCCACATGTCCCCATATGTCCCAGGATACCCCCAAGCCACTGCCCCAGAGCTGGAGCTCAGAGGGAGCAAGTCCAAATAAGTCCATACACCAGGCCTTTAGGAGGAACTGCCTGGGTTTCCAGCAGCTTCAATGTCACTCAGCCACAACCCCTGCTGGTTTTCATAGCCCAAAGTTATGGGGGCTTCTCTTCACAGCTCTGGAACCCTGGGTCGAGGGGTCTGGTGTGGGGCTGGGATCCCTTGGTCTTCACAGGAGGTCCTTCACAGCCTAGATATCACTCCTAATTGAAAAACCTCTACATATGGTCAGAACAGCATGTTCTGCACCTCCGCCCCTCCTACTAGTCTCAATATGCTTTCTTCTTTAATTCTCTAGTTATAAGATTTCCATTCAGTGAGATTTCAGGCAGTTCTGAATGATGGTTGTTCTGTATTTTAGTTGTAATCTTAATGTTGTTGTGGGAGGCAGCAAGTACCACATTTAACTATGCTGCCATCTTGGTTCTCTCTCCCATAATTTTTTGTGTTTATAAAATGCAGTAGAGAAAATGAGACCTGAAAAAATGTTGAACTGGTAATAAGGAGCAAAGGCCAGAGTTTTGTTTCTGCCACTGACTCTGTATAAGCATATGGCAAGTCTAGTTCAGGTAACATTCTTAGGAATTTCTTATTGACATAAAAGTGGATTTATGAGCTGACTTTTTAATCCTAGGAGGACTTAGGGAGCTATTTTCACCAATAAAAATATAATGACTTATAAGAAAGTATAATATTTTTTATTTTCTGAGACAGTTGTCACACATAAAAAAAGAAGTTTATATGTCATAGCAAATATTGGTTTACAAGTTCACTCTGGCTTAACTCAAACTACATACTATAAAATCATACTTATTCAGAATCATTAAGAAACAAGTACACAGAAGAAAGTATTCTAAAGAGCCAAGAGTTTGGCATATTTAGTTGAGATTTAAACTATTTTTATACTTTATTTTATTTTAAATGCATTTATGACTGTACATGATTTAATCTTTAGATGCCTCAAGCTGCGATAGCAAGTGTCAGTGATCATACTGTGCTACACGCACTTGTGCTCTTGAGAAATATAAGAGGCCGTGTTGTCCTATGTGAAAGGGCCCAATTGGTATTGGAGGGTGCTTGTGTGTTTTGGAGAAAAGGTACAGTCAAACCTTGGTTTCCGAACATCTACCATCTTAAAGAATTCAGTTCCCGACCAAGTTGTTCACAGAGGAAAAAATGTCTCAGTTATTAAATAAAACTTCGGTTCTGGAACCGACAACCCTTTCATGCTAATACCCATATGATCAGTCATGTGTCTCTCAGGTGACTAACAAAGGAGAGAATATGTCAGTATGAATCAGTTTAGTGCTAAACCTGGAGTTAACATCTCAGGAAATTGTGCTGTGAATATTTTCATGAGTCTTTTGTTGTTTTTTGCTGTTGTTGCTGCTTATGATTAAGTAGCAAACTATGTGATAAACTTGTTCAATGACAATGCATTGTTTCACTTCAGGGAAGTATTAAAACCCAGGCAAAACCCAACATCATCGGATAGGCTGTAGTGAGACAGAGCCCTAGTGAGCCTGAAGTAAGTTCTAGGGAAGCAAAGAGGCAACAGGGAGAAAGAATCCCAGAAGAAAAGCTACCTGATGTTTTTATGGAAGGGGAACCTCCTTTAAAACAATAACATTCCTCCATCCCTCCTCTCTATATTCAATCATCAACAGTAAATGTAAGTTCTTATGTTATGTGAATTTTTATTTTTTATTGTGCATTTAATTTCCTTTTTATTAAATGTTCATTTACATTTCATGTCCCTCTTATTTTTAAAGTATTTATAGATTAAACAGTACATCAGTCATGTACTGTACATAAAAAAGATTAAAACAGAAACTCCTTTGGGGGTATGGAATGGATTAATTCAATTCACATTATTTTTAATGGAAAAAAAATGATTCCATTTTTAAACAAATCCTTTCTCAAATAGCCTTCTAAAGCAAATTAAGTTCAAGAACTGAGGTTCCACTGTATCTCCTGTCTTGCTGCCATACTCTCTCCTCACTCTGTGTGTCTGCTTGTAGTGATGACACTTCAAAACTTGTAAGATTCCCACTAGTAAAGTATCCAGGCTTTATATTATGTATCATCAACTTTGGTTGGTTTTCAATTGCTTCCTTTCTGGTTCTGAGGCCATATGCTGAAGATTTAAGTTTTTGATATACTATGCTACAGCTCAATTAAATTAATTTTAATTACTTTAACTATACATCCCAAAGATTATGTTCTATTTTTAAAAATTAATATAAAACTAAGAAACATCTCAAACTAAAATTAAAATACTTAAATCTTGCTAAGTCACCAATTTAGCCCTAACATATTGCCTTCTCTCATCAATTTAGGTCTCTGAAAAAAAATGGAATGGTTTTCAAAAGACTATGCAGAAAAAAATAATGATTATAAAGCACAGAAATAAATATACCCATGTATTGATTTATATATTACTTTACTTCTACTACATTCTGCACAGTTACTGACATTACTTTAGCATTCTTAGCTGAAACAGGAACATTTCCTATATCATTATTGGGAAATTCCTAGAAGAGAGAACAATTTGCTTTCATGTACTATCTGATTTTTAAAATGGTAGATTATAAGAATTTCACATTATTAAGATTCTTTTTACCTTTCTTTTTCCCTGGCGGTCTTACAGTAGACCCGATTCTTTTCACTGTTGTGATTCAAGGTCACTCCATAAATAATTTGCATTGCTGGCATACAAAAAGTTGAAGGTGGTTGCTGTCACCTTGAATAATTTTGCACATTTTTCTTTCTCAAAAAAAAAAAAAAAGTGAAACAGCGGTGACTTTATTTTGCACGACTCTACTACAGATTAATACTGTACTGTGAGATTCTTGAGAAACCCATTTTCGAAAATGGTTTTGCCTTGTTACAACAAAGGAAAAGGGAAACAAAAATCTTCGTGCTACACAGTAGGCGCAGATGGACAGACACAGGAAAGGAGCACTTGACCTTGGCAGCAGTGTATGGGCTCTTCCGAGGGAAGGTCGAAAAGACAGATGGTTAGTTCGGCTTCATGTCTAAGAAACATGTGCGGGGGTTGAGGGGGGGTAGTTTGGCGTGAGAGGGTGCTTTTGTTTTCAGGCACTTCAAATTCTCAAACCTCTCTTAAAAATTTACACAGCTATTCTTCTCTTCTCTTCTCTTCTCTGCCTCACTTCTGACTGCATTTTACATAAGAGATAATAAACTTGACTGTTCCATGCTCAACCCAAAAATCTTCGTGAGTCAGGTTGTTTTATGGAGCAGGGTGGTTTCTTTCCCAGGTTCTTGTCCAGATGGATTTGAAGACTGAAGCCACAGACAAAAGGTGAAAAGTACAGAAGCTTTATTGCAAGCAAACACTACCTCTAAACCCTTAATTTTAAATTCTAAGCCTAAAACCCTGTCCCTCTTGGCAGACAGAGGGGGCCCTAAGAAGGAGGACCGCTGCTTTCTTTGTCTTGAGGCATTAAATAGGCTGGAGACCCCCTTTTTCTACCGTGGGACCTTAGCCCTGTGATCAGCTCCCACCACCCCCACACCTGCACTTTTCCTCGTGTGGTCATCTGATCTGTTTAGGTTGGAGGCGCTTTTGATTTATCCCATGGTGTTCTCCCAGTTATGCTGGCAAAGAAAGCCTTATCGTATAGCCCTCCCAACTGCACAGGTCAGGGCTACTTTTGGTCTAAATTATGATCACTTTAATTGCTCAGGCCAGAGATACCCCTGTCTGTCCTCGGTTTATGGCTGTTTTAATTGCTTAGGACGGATATATTTCTATCTGCCTGCTGCATTTCTCTATCCTCTGTACAAGTAAGATAAACTCCCTCGCATCTTCAAGTCTCCATATGTATTCCTCTCCCATGGGCCATCCTCATTCCTAAAACACCCTAATCCTGCCTACTCTGTCCCTAGAACTCCTTTTGTCAGCGTACACTGGCCCGTCTTCGGAGCTCCGTTTGCATATGCCATCACTCAGTGTCCTGTCCGACCACCACGCTTCCTTGGAAGCTCTTATTTTCACTGTATGTGAAATGAGGCGCATATCAGGCTGTTTGCACCCATTTCCAGAACTGCTATGCTGACCAGGTCCCGGTCACATCGTTCCTTCTCCCTACTCCCAATCCATACTAGACCCTACTATCAGATAAAAGCAACACAAATTCTCTTCCTTAAGCATTAGTGTTACTATATAACTTACCTGTTGAAAAATGTATACTCAATTCAGAGAAGTTCAATAAGCAATGCTGTGTTTCACTATGCTAAGCATATAAATAAATTATAACATGACTTTTAAGTGTATTATGGGTGGTTTGTTCACTCTTTTCAGTCCTAAAAATTAATAAAGATCCCAAAGGACTTTTGTTTATATGGATTCTATCTATTGGTGCTTACCATATGAGATAAAAAAATTAAATAATTACTAAATCATTTTAAATAATAAACCCACTCCATGTAAACATACACATTTTATTAAAAGTAACTATATTTTCTAGTTATAAGTAATTTACTGAGAAAAGTAAAGCTGTTTTTCTTTTTTAAAAAATCTCTTTAGTATATACCTAAATAAAAGACAATCATATCTTTCACATCTGCTTCTATATTCAATTTTTCAATTTGTTAGAATATGTTATTGTGGTTGAATTATATAAAGAAAATCCAGGTTCATACAGTTACATAATTAGAAGGAAAATTTCAAAGTCCTTTGAGATAAATTTGGATATTGTTCTTTGATACTACACTCAAATTAAACCAGAAATAATTTCCTAAAGGTTAGTTGCACTGTGGTACCTAAAACCATACCAATGAACTTTTTATGCTGTTACATTAAGTCTAGTGGTCCTTTTTGTCCTTTGAGTAGATCTTTTGTTCATGCATTGTAATATCAGGTATTTTTCATTTAGAAAATATTGTTTCACCAACTTACCACTCAGCTTTTTCAAATGTTGACATGTTTCATTATTCAATATTTTAAAACCACATTCATTAATATCATCACTAATTGCATCAAAAAGTTTTTAAGAGTTTGGGAAGTTGATACAAATTTTATAAAATTCTAATGTTCACTTGAAAGCTCATTTTATCTTTAGCGACAAATACCATCAGAAGTGTTCTCTGACTTGACAGGTTCACTTTGTTCAGATTTGAAAAATTGTCTGCCAGATACCCAAATCTGAATAACCACAGTTTGTCTGTCATTCTTTTGTGTAGAAAATGGTCTTCTATAAAACAGTGGTTGGTTCAGCTTGCGACTCGATCACACAATTCTTCCACCATACTTGGATGCAGCAGAAGTGTTTTATACCTGTTTCCCATTTTGCCATGCAGAATATTAAGAAGGCGCATACTCAAGGGTAAAGATTTAACACATTTAAAAATTTTTACTGCTTCACTAAGCATTCTCAGAAGAAAGAGGTGTTTTTAATGACCTGGCCCATGGTGGATCTGCCCAGAGCTAGCTAATAGTGTGTGAGTTCTTGACTTTGTGCAGGAAAGATTTCACAACATGAGTCCAGGTGGGTTTTGAGAATATGTTTACTAAAGGGGGCGGGGGGGTGGCAACAAGGAAGGGCCTAGGATAGAAGAAGCCACAGGAGAGACCGAGGCTAGGATGCGTTGGCTCTCTGGAAATGTTTTAGGAAAGAAATGAGCCTAGGCTGGGCTGTTTTGGCTCACTGGAGAGTCAGAGAAGAGGGAGCCTTAGAGACAGATTCAGGGGGTTAGCCCATTGCTCCCCTGGTTGCAAGACTTGTGAAGCCCCTTACAGTTTAGGAGGTGCATCCCTGTGGAGGGAGAAGAGGGAAGGGAAAGGCACAGGCATTCTCCTGAGAGCGAGAGCACTCACTGGTCCTTTGTGTGGAGGGTTTGTAAAGGCCAGGAGGTCTTGGAGGAGGATCTCAATAGTAGATTCATCAGCTTTTCCACAGGTGCCTTTTCAGGGTGGTCGTCTCCCCTGATTGGTCAGCACCAGGGAGGGTAGGGGGGCTGTTAGCCTTTGCAGCAGGTGCTGGCCTTGCCCACCTGGTTTTGCTGCTTTTCTGAGTTTGGAGCTAAAATACAACTGAGGCCTAGATGTTATCTCTAGGGAGGTGACCTTCGGTATCTGGCTGTAGATGGCTCAGCCAGTTTGTTCAGCTATTTGTCTCAGTTTCCCCATTCTACTTGCCAAGGAGGTTTTTAACATCTTACTGTCCTGTCTCAAGGCCAGCTATAACTCTGAATTATGATCTTTAAATCATTCTCTATCACCCATATATGAAGGGATATAAGGATAAACATCATGAAAACACATAAATTGATAATTACCTTGGAGAGTTATAGACACACAAAAGCTCATAGGATAGTAATGAGAACGAAAAGGGGGCTCTATGGAAAGTAACTTTTCCTCACAGGGTGATTTGATCATAAATACCTCACTAGGCAGGTCATGGTGGCTAGTCATGCCCCGGGCATATAACTTCTTTAGTAAAAGGCTTATCTTTCCCTGAAGCAAGCCCTGTCCATTGTTTCTGTGAATCTAGGTTAACACACCTTTAAAATGCCCCCTTTCAAACTCCTCCTTCTAAAGTGTGAACACCACACCTTCAAGAGAGCACATCATCTTAACTATTTTGTAATCTTATCCCTGCCTTCCTTCCTCCCACTCTCAAGTAACCTTCCTTACATTCCCTCTGTCATTTCCAATGCATAAACAAAACTGCAAAACTGTTTTTCCTGGGAGCATTTGAGATCTTGTTCCCTAACATATGTCATCAGATTGGCTCAAAAAAACTCTCATAAAAATTCTCTACAGATTAGGACATTTTTTATGTCCATAGCCATGCATCTTTGAAAAGATGATATTTGATTTGAGACTAAATGACAAGACAGAGTCAAGCACAGTAAGGTCATGGCAAGAATATCTTATGTAGAGGGAGGATCAAGTTCAAAGGACCTGAAGCAGGATCAGGTTAGATTATTTGAAAAATCACAGGGTGAACAATGTTGTTAGACACACATGCTAATAGGAAGAGCACAATGGGTTGAGATTAGAAAGGGGTAATTTGGGTCCATTTATAATCCCTGGGAAAGAGTTTGATATTTTCTTCTGAGTGCAACAGCAAGCTACTACTATATTTTAACCTCAAAAATGAAATAGTCTCTTTAAAATAGGTTCCAAAAGGCACAGAGACCACACTAAATATGTATCTTCTTCCAGAAGAGTAAATACCTAGATCTGGTAATCATGAAGGCTTCGGGTTGGGATGTATTAGGAAATATGACCACCTTCTTTAATATGTGTGGTAGGCTAAATAATGTCCCACCAAAATGTCTGTATACTAATCCCTGGAACCTGTGAGTATGTTTTGTTAGTGGCAAAAGAGACTTCAAAGATTGAATGAAAGCTTAGCTTAAAATTGATTATACTAGATTATCTACCTGGCCCCAGTGTAATGCTATGAGTCATTAAAAACAGGGAACTTTCTTGGCTGAAGGCAGAAGAAATGCAGCAGAAGTCAGAGAGCTTTAAAGCATGAGAAGGACTCCATACTCCATTGCTGGTTTGAAGATAGAAAGGACAGTGTGATGAGAAATGGAGGCAGAGCCCTAAGGAGCTGAGAGAGGCTCCCAGCTGACAGCCAGCAAAGAAACAGGGGCCTCAGCCCTGCAACTACAAGGAACTCACTTCTGCCAACCCCTTAAATGAGCTTGGAAATGGATTTTTCTGCAGAGCCTCCAGATAACAGCCCAGACTGGCTGACACCTTGAGGTTGACCTTGTAAGACCCAAAGAGAGAACCCAACACCTGCTTCTGGCCTATAGGACTGAGATAAATTAATGCTATTTCAAACTGCTGTGTTTATGGTAATTTTCCATGGCAGCAACAGAAAACTAATGAATATGGTTTGATAAGTAGAGAGAAGTTTTTAAAAAGTAAAACTCAAGATAGCAAAGTAGGTAACTTCATTCATCTCCCTGAATCCTAGTTTATTAAATAAAATGAAAAAGAACCTCTATATTTAATAAAAACAAGAAACATCCTTAACACCAAATCACAAACTATAAAAAAATATGTAACAGCAAAACTTGTACCAAATTTAGGGAAAATCATGAAAACTGCTAAAAATATTAAAAAAGGTACAGCTTTCTTTTTTTTTTTTTCTTTTTTTTTTTTTTTTCTCTCTCCGCAAAGCCCCAAAAGCAGCTCCGCTGATATTTACTGACCTGTTCATCTAGCTAGACCGCCGGGTAGGAGACCAGAAATAAATGCTTGCTGCATAGCGACGGGGCCTGGCTTCTGTAATGACCTCACATACACTCCCCTTGGCTCTCACCCCACCCCACCCCACGCCACGGAAGCAATGGCAGTTCTCTAACCTTTTCCTAGAAATGTGATCACAGCAGTTTCACCCACTTCCGACACTGGCAGCGACTGCTGGGAGGGGCTGAGAGGAATCAGGAGCAGCAGGATGCTGCCTGGGGCTCTGTGTGTTCACAAGAACAGGGCCTGTGCTGGGGGGGTGGAGGGGAGGGCTGGGGCCTGACCCTCATCGTAGCTGGCCCCTTGACAGAGACGTGCTTTCTTCAGACCTTGGCACTGATGGGCCTCATGTGCCCTCCATTCACTTAATGAGCACCACATGGAGCTTGTCAAAATCATCCTCCACACGGAAGGCGTGGGGCAGTCGGGAGTTTAAGCCTGGCCCGGCCCTCATCTTGGCAGTGAACAGCGGGGGACCCCCTGGATGGGAGGAGCAGCGAGCAGCAGCTCCTGGCACCTTCCCCGGCTGGCGATGGGGCACCTGTGTCTTCCTGCCCAGATCAGCCCTTTGTGAGGCAGGGGGCCCACAGCTCTCGGGGGACCGGGACCGTCAGCCTGCTGGCGGGGGTGGGTTCGGGGGGGGTGGCTCTGGAACCTCTTTTTTGAAAGCAGAAAGTTGCTGTTTGGGAGTCCTAAGCCCCAGGCTCTGTCAGGCTCTGCGACCAACGCTGGACACCTGTCCTTGGGGGGAGCAGCATCACCAGAGACAGCTGGTGCTGCCCCCCTCCTCCCCAGGGCACCGGGGATTTAGGTTAGAGGACTGCAGAGGGTGGGGAGTCTGCCTGGGCCCTGGTTACCACGACCGGCCCCTCGGGCCTTGGGTCAAGACAAGTCATGTGGCCACCGCCACCCCAATGACGTCAGGGGCCTGGTAGTGACGTCACACCACGGGTGCACTGAGCACCCGTGTACCTGTGAATTAAAAAAAGGTACAGCTTTCTCTAAAAATAGTTAGGTTGTCCTAGAAGACCCTATTAGCAATTTATTGGAGTCTCAGAATGTTTAGGTGAAACGGATTGAAGGACAATCAAGTCTATACATAACCTCTTTCTACTACCCAGGGTGACCATCTAATCCCACTCAAAGTCTAAAGCATCTATCACTGCATCTGTGCTCAAGTCCTACACTAGCAACATTAGCCACCAGGACCCAGAGAAAAGTATAACAAATAAAAAATACATGAAATATTTGCATCAAAAATAGAATTGCAAAACAAGAAATCTCCAAGAAAATAATTTAGGCATTTTAACAATGAAACAAATAGAAGGGACACATAAACAAAGAATAAAGAATAAAAATAAGATACAAAGTTACCTGGCAGAACTAAGGCAAGAAGTAGATGATGAAAATAAACCATATAGAAATGAAGGGCATATCAGAAGTTGAAATAAATGGACTGAATGCTGCTGAAAATAGGGTAAGAAATAAGGCTAGAGAAAATTACAAAGAATGAGATAGAAAATAGCAAAGATGTATGAGAAAGTAGAGAGAACATGATACATATGGGCAACTGAAAAATAGCTTAGTGTTTCTAAAGAAGAAATTCAGCAAATGGAATTGAAATTTAAAATAATAAAATAAAACCATTTCTAAAAGGATAAATGTGTGGACCAAAAAGAAATTCTGTATTTCACTTAAAAAGCTGTAAAAATGAATAATGTCAAGATATACCTGGTGAAGCGTCTAAACACTAGGAGAGAAAAAATTATCTTATGACTACCTAGGAAATAAAAACAAGTCACCTATAATGAGCAAAAATTAGACTGCCTTCAAACTCTGCAGATGATTTTATTTTATAATGTAAAAAGAGTGAATCAATATTTACACAATTCTGAGGAAAAGCAAGAGTGATCCAAACTTTAAACACCCAATTTGTCATTCATTTATAAAGGCAATGGAAGCAATTTCAATTAAGCAAAAGGTTAGAAATTATAGTTCTCATAAAGTATTTTTTAAAAAACATGTATTTAATGATAAATACAATCAATCAAAAGATCAAATGAAGAATCAAATAAAGAATTCATAAACTGGAGAGCTATTTATAAAAGAATTTATAATGAATGCTGAATATATTTAAATGTAGAACTAAGAAAGATAAACTGTAAAAATTACAGTAACTGAATATAATAAAACTAGAGACCTGGTGCATGAAATTCATGCACTGGGAGGGGGGATTGTCCCTCAGCCCAGCCTGCACCCTCTCCAATCTTGGACCTCTTGGGGATGTCCGACTGCCAGTCCCACAGGGGATGTCCCACAGGGATCGGGCCTAAACCGGCAGTCAGACACTCCTCTCACAATCCGGGACTACTGGCTCCCAACTGTTCACCTGCCTGCCTGCCTGATTGCCCCTTAACCACTTCTGCCTGCCAGCTTGATCACCCTCTAACCACTCCCCTGACAGCCTGATCGACACCTAACTGCTCCCCTGTCAGTCCAATTGCCCCCAACTGCCCTCCCCTGATGGCTTGATTGCCTCCAGCTTCCCTCCCTTGATAGCCCAGTCACCCCTAACTGCCTTCCCCTGCCAGGCTGGTACCCCCAACTGCCCTCCCCTGCTGGCCCAGTCACTCCTAACTACCCTCACCTGCCGGCCTGATCGTCCCTAACTGCCCTCCCCTGCAGGCCTGGTCCCCCACAACTGCCCTCCCCTGCCGGCCTGGTCACCCCTAACCACCTTCCCCTGCTGGCCTGGTTACCCCTAGCTGCCCCCCCTGCAGGCCTGGTCCCCCACAACTGCCCTCCCCTGCTGGCCTGGTCGCCCACAGCTGCCCACCCCTGCCAGCCATCTTGTGGCTATGGGCGCTGTCATCTTGGATCATGTGGCAGTCAATTAGCATATTCTCTCCTTTAGGCTGTGGGTACTGCCAATTTTGAGGGTGTGGCAGTTAATTAGCATATTCCCTCCTTATTGGCTATGGGCACCACCATCTTTGAGGGTAAGATGGTCAATTAGCATATTGCCTCCATATTGGCTGTGGGTGCCACATCTTGGCAAAGATGTGATAGTCAATTAGCATATTCCCTCTTTATTAGATAGGATATTATAACCCTGACAATGAAAAAATTAACATGCCAAAAATTCTAAAGTAGAGAAGGATAGGTAAGAATTAAAGAAGCACAAGCTTATAATTTTATTAAATTTCATAGGTGGGAATCAGTGGATAATGTTAAAGTTTGAACAAGTTACTGAAGAATAAGAATAGTCTATAAACATTCAAAATATAATAAGGAAAAGTAAAGATACATGCATATTTACACACACACACACACACACACGAAAGAAAATACTGATTATATAGCATAAGATGTAAAAAACGACTCCCATTTCCAAATATTTAGTGCGACAGACATCATGAAAAAGTCAATAAGATGTTGATGAATGACAAAAATAACTGTGACAGATTTTACTTTAATTCATCACTGAGTTCCTATGAAAGTAAGGGAGCACCTGAGTATTCCCCACAGGAGCCCAAACCACAGAGTTACACTAGCTCTGGATCCATGACTGCCCTGGATGTTTCTGGACACAAGAAACTGGACGGAAAAAAAAGGGTACTATGTAAAGTAACCTCACAAGGTGATCTGGTCATAATTTCCTAACTGGGCAGGTCATGGTGGGTCATCATGCCCCAGGCACATAACTTTTTTAGTAATTAGTAAAAGGTTTATCTTTGCCTTAAACAAGCCCTGTCCATTTTTTTTTCTGTGCATCTAAATTAACATGCATTTGAAATAAGCCCTAATGCCCTCAAGAGAGCACATAATCTATTAACTATCTTGTAATTCAATACTTGCCTTGCTTTCTCTCACCTTCAGGTAATCTTCCTTACATCCCCTCCTTAGTTTCAAATGCATAAAAGAAGCTGTAAAATTGTTATTCTTGGGAGCATTTGAGATCTTGTTCCCCAGCATAGGTCATCAAGTTGGCTCAAATACACTCAGAACAATTTCTGACGGGTTTGGGTGTTCTTTTGTGCACAAAACCTAGAAGCTGGGTTCTCATGTCCATATCAGGGACAAAAGATGAGGCCTTGGGTCCACATAAAATTAGAGACTGGGCTCCTAGATCCCTTTACTGAATGAACCAGGACCCTCCACACCTGCTCTTTTAGGAAAAGAATAGAGTAGAATTAAAGCTTTCTGCCAGCAAAGAGAATATATAAGTAAATGTGTCTGTTTCAGCCTCATACATTTATAAAATATTGTCCAGAGACAATTTGTAACCACAGATGTCCCTCAAATTGGTTTAGGGCTCCCAAACAAGAACAGTAACTTAAAGTGAGACAGGGACTAGAGCACCTGGGGAATCACAGTAGATACAAAGCAAATGTAGGAATGAATATACCGTCAAATCAGATTTTTAAGGTTAGTCAGAAACAAATACAAAAATTATTTCCAAAATGTATGGTGGTACAAGATGACCTCAATGAAGTTAGCAGAAATAAAATCAGTAGAATTGTCACCACAAAGATACTAGCTATTGAAATAATCAAATCAGAATGCAAAAATAACTTTAAAAAATATTTAAAGAAATAAAATAGCTTATTTAACAAATGCATTTGTAATCTTTACTTTATGTCAGGCACTGTTCTAAATGCTCTGTCTATATATTCATTCATTTAATCCTCAAGAACTCTATAAGGTAGGTGCTATTCATTTTATGGATAAGGAAACTAAAGCTTTGAAAAGTTAAGAAACTTGCCTAAATATACATTGCATTAGTGGTGGTGCTAGAATCCAAATTCTAGGAATTTAGCTTCAGAATCTGTGTTCCTAATAATTAGGTTGTAAGCAGGAAATAAAAATATATTAATAATTTTCTGGCCTATTTTAAAAATAAAAGAATAGAACTACTAGGGTGAAACTATAACAGCCGTGGGCAAACTACGGCCCGTTTGAAATGAATAAAACTAAAAAAAAAAAAAAGACCGTACCCTTTTATGTAATGATGTTTACTTTGAATTTATATTAGTTCACACAAACAGTCCATCCATGCTTTTGTTCCGGCCCTCCAGTCTAGTTTAAGAACCCATTGTGACCCTCGAGTCAAAAAGTTTGCCCACCCCTGAACTATAATCATTGGAAGTAAAAACTCAATGGTCAGTTACATGGCAGATTAGACACAGCTGAAGAGAGAATTAGACCTGCAAACCAGAGCTGACATAATTAATCAGATTGCATTAAAGATAAGGAAATGGGACACAAAATTTAAGGGACTGGAAGACAAGATAAGACTGAATTGCCAAGTCACTATCTTAGTAGGAGAGAATAAAGAAAGTGAAAGAAAAAGGCTATTCAAAGAGATAACAGCTGAAATTTGTCCAGGACTGATAAAAGAAATAAATTCACAGAGGCAGGAAGTACCAAAAATCTCAAACTGTACAAATACAAATGAATTGTTAAACTAGGAGGAAGATTGAGGACAATGATGAGTTTAGTGTTCTCTTATTTTTTGTATGCTTGTAAATTCCCATAATAAAATAAAAAGTAAACATTTTGACTAAGTTACAAAAAAACCTCCTAAAAGCACCTAAAGAAAAAAGACTGACAACTTACACAATGATCAGAATGAGGGCCAACTTCTCCACAGCAAGACTCAAAGGCAAACATGTGGTATAATAATATCTTCAAATTGTTGAAACAAAATAATGGTCACCCAAGAACTATGCAGCTAAGTTTTTAGTTAAGTTCTATCTTTTAAAAACTGACATTTTCAGACATGGCAAATTGGGAAATTTAATACCAATAGACTCTCACTAAAGAATTTAAACGAAGTTAAATAATGTTCTTCAGCAAGAAATAAAACAATCTCAAAAGTGAATAAAGCAGGTGGATAGTTAAGTAGTGATCATTTAAAATAAAATGAATAATGCTTAAAATGGAAGATAAAATAAAGGTAGAGAACTTCTGCTCATGAAAATGAAAGAGTGACTTATAACAGGCTCCTCATTAAATATAATTCAAGGAAAGGGAAGGGAAAAGGAAAGAAAATCTGGAGGGCAAAACTCAAACAGCTATTGGAGAGTAACAGAGAACTGAGGGGCTGGTTGCCTTGAGGTAAGCCTGACATACCTACTGTTTTTCCTCTGGAGGCATTTCCTAAGTGGCTTGGGGCTAGGACAGAGGTTCTCAACCTGTGGGTCGAACAACCCTTTCATTGGGGTTGCCTAAGACCATCCTGCATATCAGATATTTACATTACGATTCATAACAGTAGCAAAATTACAGTTATGAAGTAGCAACGAAAATAATTTTATGGTTGGGTCACAACATGAGGAACTGTATTTAAAGGGCCAGAAGGTTGAGAACAACTGGGTTAGGAAATCTAGCAAAATTGGTGACTCGAAGTGTCAGCAATTTTGGGGGGAGACAAAAACTGTAGGTGGGTGATTCCAAGCCATTAGAACACAGAGGGCTATGATCCCAATGAAAAACCAACTGAGAGTAATAAGCCTAACTTTCCAATTTACTCTTCCCCAGAAGGCATTTTTTATTCCTCACCCTCATAGGACAAGAGGCTGGGAAGCCAAGCACAAAGTGCTAGCCAAGTAGCTAAGAATTAAACAAGAGAGTTTGTCACTCTTAGGATACTGGTGTCCATGTAAGAAACATCCAAATCTTCTGCCCTGGCTGGGTGGTTCCGTTGGTTGGAGCATCATCCTGTATACCAAAAGGTTACAAATTCAATTGCCAGTCAGGGCACATAACTAGGTTGCCATTCAATCCCTGGTCGAACACATACAGGGTGTTTCTACCTCACATTGATATTTCTTTTCTCTTTCTCTCTCTCTCTCTCTCTCTCTCTCTCTCTCTCTCTCTCTCTCTCTCTCTCTCTCTCTCTCTCTCTCTCTCAAATTAATAAACATATCCTCACCTGGCTCAGTGATTAAGCATCAACCTATGAACCAGGAGGTCATGGTTTGATTCTCAGTCAGGATGCTTGTCCAGGTTGTGGGCTTGGTTTCCAATGTGGGGCATGCAGGAGGCAACCAATCAGTGATTCTCTCTCATCATTAATGTTTCTATCTCTCCCTCTCTCTTCCTCTCTGAAATCAATAAAAATATATATTTTAAAAAAACATATCCTCAAGTGAGAATAAAAAAAAGAAACATCCAAATCTATAGATAATTTTTATGAGTTTATTTGAGCCAAAACTGATGAAAATTCCCAGGAAGTAAAATATCAAATGCTCTGGACATTAGGTTAAAAATTACCAGGTATGCTAGGAGGTAAGATCAAGTAGCCAAAAGGAGGAAAAAAGGAGAAATAAAAGCATAGCTAAGCATATACTTTATTATTAAAAGTCAACTCATGGAAGATGATTCTTTTAAATGTACAATGAGATGAAAATGTTTACCAAAGAATTGAAATCATGAGAAAAAAAAATCCTGAAATTCCTAGAACTGAAAAATATAATTTTGAAAATTAAGACCTCAGTAGGAGTATTCATATTGAAAATAAATGTCCAATATATTGTGTTTAGTGAAAAGGAAAATCTGAAAAACATTTATGAAAGGATACCTCAAAATTTTAAGAGTGATTTTCATTACGGAGAGAATCTAAGGAAAGCTCAGGGGAAGGGATAGAGCTTAATTATACTTTTATCTTTAAACCCTTCACTTTTTAATTTCTTCCCCTCAAGAAGCAATATTACTTCTATAAAAATTTTATTAAAATTGAATGAATATGTAAAATTAACACTTGCTGGTTACAGAAGAATTTTAAAGCTACAGAATAATAGGGGGAAATATACCTTCCTTCATAATACCAATGCTGGGGGATAAAAACAGTTAATATTTTTTGCTTCTTTCCAGGTTTTGCCATACATGTTTTATTAGTTGTGGTCAAATGATATGAGAGGCAGAATCCTAAAAATTCTTGCTGCTCTGGTGTACACACCCTTTATAATTCCCTTCACTTCTGTTTGGGCAAGACCTGTGAATATATTGGATAGGTGCTCCCTTGATTAGGTTTTGTTACATAAGACTTCATCTTAGCAAACTGAAGAGAGATTCTCCTACTGGCTTTGAAGAAGTAAGCACCATGTTATGAGATGACCCAAGGCTAGGGCCCGAGGGTGACCTCTAGGAACTGAGAGAAACTCATGGCCCAAAGCTTACAAGAAAACAGGAAGGAACTAGAACTGCAAGGATCTGAATTCAGTTACTAACCAGCGAGCTGGATGATACCCTGAGTCCTACCTAACACCCTGATTTTAATCTGGTGAGACCATGAGCAAAGATCTCAAATAATCTGTGCCTGAACTCCCATGGAAACTATGAGATAATGGATTTATGCTGTTTTAAGATGATATTTTTATGGTAATTTTTATGTAACAATAGAAAATTTATGTATATTATGTAAAACTATGATGGATTGATTATGTAAGAAGCATAAGAGAAATGTAAAAAATTTATAAGTATAGAAAAGTATAATAAACACTAAAAAGACAACTGGACCCAGATAAAATCACACTTGATATTTTGTTTAGTTTATTAGAGTCTTTATTTTTCATCTATACATACTTTATTATGTACCCTTAAAAGTTGTCATATTTTTAAAAATAAAAATAACCATAATACTATTATCCCACTGTTGTCTCTGTGCTTTTCCAAACTCTACTCACTGTAGTGGTTAGTTTTATGCATCAACATGGCTAGACTATATCCCCAGTTATTCAGTCAAACACTGATCTGATGTAGGTGGTGGTGTTTTCTGTGAAGGTATTTCATAGTTGTGGCTAACATCTACAATCACTTCAATTCAATAAAAGAGATTATCTTCCATAATCTAGGTGAGCCACATCCATTCAGATGAAAGGCCTTAGGAACAACACCCTGGTGGCTTTGAGGAAAGAAATTCTGCCTCAAGATTTTTTTAAAAATATATGTTTTTATTGATTTTAGAGAGAGAAGAAGGGAGAGGGAGAGAGAGGAAAACATTAATGTGAGAGAGAAACATTGATTGGTTGCCTTTGCGTGCATCCTGACCAGGCATCAAACCCACAACCTGGGTATGTGCCCTGACTGGGAATCGATCAGCAACCTTTCGGTGCACAGGAGAATGCGCAACCAACTGAGCAACACTGGTAATGGAATCTGCCTCAAGACTGCAAGAGCAGCTTCTATCCTAGTTTCCAACCTGCCATACAAATTCAGACTTGCCAGACCCTGCAATCATGTAAGATGATTCCTTAAAATAAATTGTGTGTGTGTGTGTGTGTGTGTGTGTGTGTGCAGTAGTTATAGATCTGTTCACAGATTTCTTATTTTAGAATTTGCTTACCTGCTAAAATATATTAGTAACCTTAAAATCAACACTCATGGTCATTCCTGAACACATGAGGAATAGTAAAAAATATAAGTCACCAGATGAGTAGATTCCCAGTTTGAGATTAAACAAGGCCATTTTCTGTCTTTTTGCTTTAGTTCTCAAACTATAAACAACTATTCCTTTCAGTTTACTTAATGTCACTTTTTTTTGCCTTTTTGTGCATGTGTTTGGTGATTTCGCTGTTTAAAAATGAATGCATAAATAAGTGAAACAACAAATTAATGTCTCTCCCCTTTCCTCTCTCTCTAAAAATAAATAATAAAATAAAAAGAAGAAAAAGATAATGACCTCAAGTGTGGGGCTGAAGTGCTCTCTAGAACTCTTAATCACAAGAAGGTTATCATGTATCTTAAAGAAAAGTTACATGTGTTAGATAAGCTTCATTCAGGCATAATTTATAGTGCTGTTGACTGAGTTCAGTGTTAATGAATCAACAATATATATTAATTAAGATGTCTTTAACAGAAACATGCATAAAACAAGGATTGATTGGTTGACAAAAATGTTATGACTAGAGGCTTGTAAGAACCACCCTGAATTTCTCCTAGAAAGTAATGGAGTAATAGTTCATTATTCATTGATTCAATGTTCATAGAGACTTGATAGAACATAAGTACAGTGAATAGCAAGAACCAGGTGTGTTTGTGTGGGGGGAAAGGGTGTACAAAATTCTACTTGTTCTGTTTGTCTTATAGAACCCTGACTAACATACATGTCATCCTTCTCCTGAGACATTCTGGGCCCTTGATTGAAAATTACTACCAAGAATGGGTACTGTAGCCTGTATTCCTTTAGAACAGGGGTGACAAACTATAGTCACTGTTTTTAATAAGTAAAGTTTTATTGGAACACAGATACATCTGTTGATTAAAGCTGAAAATGTTACTATTTGACCTTTATAGAAAAATATTGCTGGCTCCTGCACTAGAATATTAGATATTAGAATTAAAAGGCTGGTCGAATCAGTCAGAGGAATGGCAGAGTGAGAGATCCCCTTGACCTCTCCCCCTGAAATTTCAACAAGTTAACCAACCATAATTCAACAAAGAATTTCCTACTCAATATAGAGGCAGATCTGAGAGACCCATGCATTGAAGCATCTAAAGGTGGACAACTGGAAATAAATGGGGAAACAGAAAGGGAGAAAAATTCAGATGGCCACAGACACAGCCATGCAGTGGGGAGCTCACAGCTCCACCTGGAGAGGGGAAGAAGCTGGTGGTAGCAGGAGCTTCCTTTGGCCTGGAGGAACAGAGAGCTGTAGGGGCAGTCCAGCAGGGCAAGCAGAGCAAACAGTGAGCCAGCAGATGCCTGACAGAGCACAGAGGTTATGTCTGCAGCTGTCCACTGTCCGGTGGCGAAGTTTCAGACAACGAAACAAAACCACAGAGTCCTGCTGCCTTTTGGACTCCTAAAACTCACTTCCCATTACCCTTGGTGTCAGGTTGAGGAGCACATTATCTGTAAACTAAGAGCTATTGCAGTGGAACCACTATTTCCCTCTGTGATTGATACCCAAGTGTGGCTCTTGGGTGGAGAAGGGGGAGGTCCGGGCGGCCATTACCGCGAGGGCAAAACAAAGCCCACCCCCCAAACAGACTGGCTGTCTTGTCTTAAGAAAATTGTGAAGGTCAAATCTAGGAAGACTACAGAGGTAAAAATCTTGTGATTCAGTGCCATCTACAGGAAAACAGTAGCACTATCCAGAAAAAGCTGCCAGGAAAGGGCCATTAATCTAGACATATATACATGCCTAGACAAAGGAGACCAGCCAATACCATGAATAAGCACAATAGTAAGGATGCTCAGAAAGAAAATGAAAAATCCCCAGAAAGCAAGCTGAAACACATGGAAATATGTGATATAAATGACAGAGATTTCAAGATTGCAGTTATGAAAATACTCAACAAGATGTGAGAAAATACAGGCAGGCAATTCAATGAACTCAGAAAATAAATTAATGGACAAAATGAGTATTTCATCAAAGATATTGAAACTTTAAAAAAGAACCAATCAGAAATCCTGGAAATGAAGTATGCAATTAAGGAGATTAGAAGTGAACTCCTGAGCACAGAACACAGAGCCCAGCAGATGGAGGAAAGAATTAGTGATATCAAAGATAGGAATCAAGAAATGACACAGAGGGAAAAAGAGAGAGACCTGAGCATAAAGGGAAATGAAAGAGCTCCCACAGAACTATCTGACTCCATCAGAAAAGCAATCCTATATCATAAAGCGGTGATATGCGAATTGAGCCTCATGCCCTCACATCACAAGATGGCCACCCCCATGTCATCACAAGATGGCCGTTCCCATGTTGACACAAGATGGCCGCCACAAGATGGCCACCTCCACCTTGTCACAAGATGGCTGGCAGGGGAGGGCAGTTGCAGGTGATCAGGCAGGCAGGGGAGCAGTTAGATGTCAATCAGGCTGGCAGGCAAGTGGTTAGGAGCCAGCAGTCCCAGATTGTGAGAGGGATGTCCAACTGCCAGTTTAGGCCTACAGGGGATTGGGTCTAAACCGGCAGTCGGACATCCCATGAGGGGTCCCAGATTGGAGAGGGTGCAGGCTGGGCTGAGGGACACCCCCAAGTGCACGAATTTCGTGCACCAGGCCTCTAGTATTAGAATAATAGGTTATCAGAAGAAGAAGAGAGGGAGAAGGGAACAGAGAGTCTATTCAAACAAATAATGGATAAGAACTTCCCAAACTTATGGAAATAATTAGATCCTCAAATCCAAGAAGCAAACAGAACACCTAGATACCTCAATCCAAAGAGGCCCTCTCCAAGGCACACTTTATTAAAACTGTCAAAAATTAATGACAAAGAAAAAATTCTCAAAGCAACCAGGGAAAAGAACGAAGTGATGTACAAAGGAAAAGCCATCAGAGTATCATCTGACTTCTCAGCAGAAACTCTAAAAGCCAGAAAAAAGTGGAACCAAATATTCAAACATCTGAAAGAAAAATTACCAGCTACAAATAATATACCCAGTAAAATTGTTCTTTAAATATGAAGGAGAGTGCCGAAACCGGTTTGGCTCAGTGGATAGAGCGTCGGCCTGCAGACTGAAAGGTCCCAGGTTTGATTCCGGTCAAGGGCATGTACCTGGGTTGCGGGCACATCCCCAGTAGGAGATGTGCAGGAGGCAGCTGATCGATGTTTCTCTCTCATCGATGTTTCTAACTCTCTATCTCTCTCCCTTCCTCTCTGTAAAAAATCAATTAAATATATTTTTAAAAAAATATGGAGGAGAAATAAAGACATTCCAAGATATTCAGAAGCCAAGGGATTTTATCACCAGAAATCCTCCATTGCAGATAATACCTAAGGGAGTTATTCCTGAATCAAAGAACATAACACTATGAATAAGATCACCAAAAAACTTACAGCATAAACAGAGATAAACTGTAACAAGAACATTGTACCTTTTATAAGACTTTGGTTTTTCTCTCTTTGAAATTGGGAGCCATCAGATAGTTTTGATTAGAGGAGTAACATAATCTTATCACTCTAGCTGCTGAATTGAGAACAGAATCTAATAAAGCAAAGGGCATAGAAGGAAGAAAAGAAAAATTGTACTGGACAAAGTTAAACAGGCAGGTAAATTATCTTTTAAGATTATTGCCATAGGTAAGAGGTTAACTCTGTTGAAACAATACTCAGTAGAGTTTTTAAGAGCTTTTAAAGTCCATTTTTGTTTGCTAATTGACTTTACCCAAATAAATAGTAAAACTTCTACTGCAGAAGCTAGTCTCCTACCCTCCAACCCACACAGACTGGAAGTTAGAAGTGTTATCTTCCTTGATGATTACATCTTTAAAAAGATAGCTTGGAGGTTCTTGAGAAAAGCATTCCTTTGTTGTAAAACTGGCAAGAGACTTTTAAAATGGCTTACATTTGAAAGAGGCATTTTACAAGTTTTCTCAAGTAAGTGCACAAGAAAAGGGAGGCTGGAAATTTTTTTCTTTCTTCAATTTCTTGCTCTTTCTTTTCTCCTTCCATTACTCTCATGATGCATCTATTGGTACTATCCTTACTTTTGGTTTTTCTGTTCTGATTGGGTGTTTTTCACTTCCTTATATTGCAAATCAATTCTCAGCTTCATCTTCTCTACTATTGATTGTCTATAAATTACTCTTTATTTCAGTTAGTGTGTCCTACATTTCTGACTGGTTCTTTTTTTTTATGGTTTCCATGTCTTTTTTTATGCTTTTGAAGTTCTTACTATAAAGAAGAATCCCATTTAAATTTAGTCAAGCTAAGGGAACATTAAGGTCATCTCCATCACAGACTATTCCAGGAAACTAAGTGAAAGTAATGGTAGTTTGAGCCAGACTGGTAGCAGAAGATGTGGTGAGAAAGAAATGGATTCTCAATACATCTTTAAGGTAGAGCTAAATAATTTGTGGAGGGATTGGATGTGGGGTTCCAAAGAAGAGGGGGGGGGCCAAGGACAATACAAGGTCATTCTACATATACCTTCATATGTAAACACAACTATGTCACCTTGAGCTTTGTGCCTTGGTATGGTATCTTCCACTCTGAGGATGCTCATAGTCAAAAGGAAGAAATAAAATGATGCTTTCAAATTGCTGAACAGTGTCTATCACTTTTAAGTTTTCAATAATATTTTTGGTAAACTCTGTAAGCATTATTTAATTATCTTTTGATGGTATTACAGGGGAGAATTCTGATGTTTATACCTTTTCAGGTGATTTGTTAGATGTTAGTAGGACAATTTCTGGCAACTCAAAACATTGCCAAGATTTTTTCATTATGTTTCTATTTTAATTTATTTCTCCTTAAACATCATATTTTTTTTCTATTTGCTTTCTCAAAAGTATAGTCAATGTAGGAAACATCTATGTAATTTTATATTTACTTATTATATTTGTTACTCTTTTAGAAATATGGAAAATCATTTTTTAGTAACATTTCCCCACCAATTTACCTTCTCTTCCTTTATTTTGTGTTTGTCTTATTCTATTCCTTTGGGAGATCCTTTTCAGTTCATCCTTCAAATCAATGATTGATTTAATTTAATTTTCCACAGTGTCATTTTTTCTTTTTATTATTTCACTGCTTATAGCAATTTAGGTTTCTTCAGATCATTTCTCACCTTATCAGTTTACATTTTCATCTAGTCCTCTGTTCATCTTATCTTCTTTTTCAACATGTTTCTCTGTTTCATAGAAAACATTCTTCTTGTATCCTATAGAGATCATCAAGATTGCTTTGGATTCTGAAATAAATCCTTTGCTGAGATTCACTCTTCCTCTGCATCTTCAAGATGATGTTCCCTTTTCTGAATCTTACAGAACTTTTCCCTGAGTCTCCTTGTTGATTGTTTTCTCTTTATTCCTTCCCATAGAGGGAAAGAGCTCTCTTCACTTTTTATTTTCCAAACCTACAATTTGGGGATCATTTGTGTACACATAGAATGTTTATTCAAACCCCTTCTTAAATCTAAAGTTACATAACAGGATGCTAGTTTCAGCTTTTAGCCCAAATCCCAGTGACCGGTAGGCTTCTTTCAGTGTAATAATGCTGTAAAGTGGTGGATTCCATCTAACCCAGTGTCCTGCTCTCTAATATGCTAAGAAGATACACCACAAGATCCATGATGCACTACCGACTGTCCCTGCTCTGCTTGTGAGAATTTTACAAACTCTCACATGCTGTGCTCCACACCTAGGTCTCTCATTTCCTTCATCCCTATGTGGCTTTTAGGATTTTAGTTTCTGAATACATGTATTAGGGGTATTGGTAGAGATGCAACACTTCATTGCATGTCATTCAAGAGACATCACTGAACATTGAGGAAGACTGACCAGGATCTGCTGGGCATTTTGGAACCAGTATTCTCATTTGTGATGCTTGTCTTGGGGAAGGATCTTTGAAGCCATGTGGAGTTTCCATTTTCCATCTGCTGCTTCCTCTTGGTCCTAGCATCTCCCTTGTTATCCACCTGGACCCTATTCCATACTAGAGGTTTAACTTCTGTGTGGGAGGCTTCTCAGTTTTTTAAGTATCATCACTATTTCTTTCATAAATGTGTTTGAAAATATTTTATGTCTCTGTTCATCCTTTAGCACTTATCATTATGAATTGTAGGCTTTGAGCAGAAAAATAAAATGATAAAATGTGTGTTTTAAAAGATCAGCCTGGTGGTGTGCAGGATGGACTGAAATTGATGAGGTCTGTGGTGATTTAGGCATTAATGAGGATGGAAAAGGTGAGACAGATAAATGGAAAAGAAAATTTAAAAGAAGAATCAAATTTCATAATAAAGATAAAGGCAAAAGAGTCAATTATAGAGCCAAGTAATTTTTTAAAAATAAAATAGGGAAACTATTAATAGAATACTTACATAAAATTGAGAATGCAGTGTAAAAAACAAAATGGAGTCAGTAGCCAAAACCAAACAACAACCAAAAAACACCAAACATACGAAACATCTTAAGATGTATTGAAGTAAAAGACGGAATTCCGGTTAAAAACAAATAGAATTCTTGTCACTGAAAGCTGATCTATGGCACACCCCTGCTAGAGAATATGAAGATGAAAAGCAGGATTGTACCAGCCAAGAACAGATGGCATTGTCACATGGAAAGAAACCTATGAAATATGATCAAAAGAATTGGTTTCTATCTCACATTCAAGATGACCCATTTTTAACCTCAGCCAAGTCATTTAATCTCTCTGAGTTTCAGTGTTCCATTCTCTGTAAAGTTAGGTTAAGATACTAAATTGTAATTTGGGGGCAGTGACTCTACAGGCCAAGTTTGAAAAACCTAGACAAGAGTTAATCCGGTACTGTAATGGGAAAAAAAACTATGGACTTGGACTTCTGAAAGGAAAACCAGTGAATTCCCTCAATAAATTAAACCCAGTCTTTCAAAGTTGACAGAGAGAGAGAGAGAGAGAGAGAGAGAGAGAGAGAGAGAGAGAGAGAGAGAGAGAGACAGAGAACAGTCTCCTGGTGAAGCATAGCTGGCCAAGAAATTCCTGACTCTCGCCCTGGATGCTGTGGCTCAATTGGTTTGAGTATTGACACTGAAAGGTCACTGGTTAGATTCTTGGTCAGGGCACATACCCAAGTTGTGGGTTCAATCCCCAGTCAGGGAGCATGGAGGAGGCAACTGATTGATGTTTCTTTCTTTCTTTTTTTTTTTTAATATATTTTATTGACTTTTTTACAGAGAGAAAGGGAGAGAGATAGAGAGTTAGAAACATCGATCAGCTGCCTCCTGCACACCCCCCACCGGGGATGTGCCCGCAACCCAGGTACATGCCCTTGACCAGAATCAAACCTGGGACCGCAGGCCAACGCTCTATCCACTGAGCCAAACTGGTTTCGGCTGATGTTTCTTTTTTACATTGATGTTTCACTCTCCCTCCCTTCCTCTCTCTAAAAATCAGTTTTTAAGAAATCTCTGACACTTGTCTCCTGGGGCCAGGATAGTGGAGGATTTGGAAGAGATAAGGATCTCCACAGTAAGAATCAGGGGTATTGGTCCAACTATCCATTCTACCTGGAGATTCCCTTTCAATGTTAATCTCACAATCTTAGTATGCAGTTATATTATGGGAATCTATAGTTTTCTTTACAGTTCTGCTCCCTGTCTCTGAGCTGTCACCATCTTGAAGAAATCAATCATTTGAATGTACAGAATAGTGGTGTAGGTAACACACAAGTAAGATTGAAGAGCTATTTTCCCTGCCTCCTAGGAGTTCAGACCCTAACAGAGGAAATGAGGACACTGCTCTAAGTCAGAACAAGAAATTATATGCCAGTGCTTTGAAAAAAATATTTGAACAGGTTTGAAAATGTGGCTTATAGTAAAAAATAGGCACTATTTATTGTATCTACCCTTTGTTTAAAAATGTTTGTTTTTGCCATTCTGAGCTACCCTGCAGTTCATTTTCCAAATTATGGCCTTGTAATTCACTATTAATGATGCTAAACATTATACTATATTTGCGTGATTCAAATCCACCCACAATACACACTTGGATATCAGTGCTTTCATATAGACCCAATAAACCTCCTTCTTAGGGATATTCATTATATACAAAAATATAATATTGAAAATTCCCCCAAAACAATAATTACATGTTATTTACTTGAGTGCATTGCATCACCCTTAATAGTATACCCATTCAGCAGGAATCATAGAAAAGGAATTATATTTTTGTTAGGATCATAATACTTTTATAAATATCATTACTTAAATTGAGGATATCAAATTGTACCACTGGCATAAAATTAAGTAAAGGAAATGGTAGTATTAATAAAGTATCAAGTCACTAAAGTTTCGGTTGAAAATAAAATATGCAAGATATTTCTAGTGCATCCTAAGTACAAATGAAGCCCTTTTAGAAGATAAACCATTTAATGAATTATTCCTCAAACATTAAATTAAAAACTGGTAACAAAACTTATTGATACAGATTCTGGTTAAGATGGCGGCAAAGGTAGACACCATACTTCCTCTCATGACAACACCAAAATTACAACTAAATTATAGAACAATCAACATGGATAACCACCTGAATACTAGCTGAACAGAAGTCCTATAACTAAGGATATAAAGAAGAAGCCATACAGAGACTGGTAGGAAGGGCACAGATGAGAAATGGACTTGCCCATACCCACATTGCAGTTGAAAATCGAGAGGGATATCATAGCTACAGGGGTCTCCCCTGAGGTCTGAGGATTCTGAGCCCCACAGAGGGCTCCCCAGCCCAAAACACCCAATCCACGGAAACTGGGAAACAATAAAAGTCTGTGTTTTAAACTGCTAACATATTATACAGTAATTTGTTACACAATAATAGGTAAATACATCATGCATAAAAATAAAATTATATGTGTGTGGTGCATCTTTTAATATTAAAAGGATATCTGGTTGGTGGAAATACGAACCATTTAAATATGATGTTTTACATTTTATGCTAAAAATACATAAATAAAGTGGAAAAATAAACCATGACACAAATCCTAAGAATTCTATCACTATTAATCAAGGAAGTCATTTTGCAAGGAGGAAAATTATAAACTACTTACTGGTCTTTATCACACTAGTTCTATTAGTGCTGGGATATTATCATTAGGTCAAATTTACAACAACAATGACAAAAAACCTGAATAGTTACATGATTTCAATTTCAAATGTCCTTAGTAAAAAATCACACTTTTCTCATTTAACTATTATTACAAATCCATCCAGTTTATAGCATAGTAGGTATTGGAAGAAAGTGGTACAAAGAAAGAATTAAATGGTTTAGATCAAATTGTTCCAGATTCAGCAGATAATCTATAAATAGAATCTATATAATAAAAGCCCAAGCGACCGTTAAGGCAGAATGACCAGAATGACCGGTCACTATGATGTGCACTGACCACCAGGGGGAAGACACTCAACACAGAAGCTGTACTGCTCAGCCAGAAGCCGGACTCACAGCTGGCGAGCGCAGTGGCGGTAGCGGGAGCCTCTCCCCCCTCCATGGCAGCGCTAAGGAGCAGCGGGCCGAGCAGTAAGGAGCAGCAAGCAGGCGGGCAGTAAGGAGTGAGAGATCCCGGACTGTGAGAGGGATGTGGACTGCTGGCTTAGGCCCCCGAGGGCTCCCAGACTGCGAGAGGGCACAGGTGGGGCTGAGGGGCTCCCCCACTCCAGTGCACGAATTTCGTGCCCCAGGCCTCTAGTAACTATATAACTTATCATCCATACCAAGAAACTTTGGACAGTGAAGAGGGACGATAGTAACAGTTAAGCTAAAACAATTGGCATAAACTGGGATTGTGCTGGGCAAACCAGGACAAATCTTTGCCCTATGTGTGAATCTTAACAATATTTATCCAAAAAGTGAGAAACATTTATTTTTATCACCTCTCCTCTTAAAACTCCAGGTAACTCAGATCTAAGACCATTTCTACAAATTTGATGATAGAGCTTAGTCCATTATATTTAGATTTGCCCATTGTAGTAGACTTTTAATGAGATAGATCTGTTCAGTGTGGTATGAACGAGATAACTGTCATCAAAATTAAGTACAGCCCATCCCTACAAATGATACTTCTATGAGCTTTTCAGCATTTTTGAAAGCCAATATTCCTGCCAGTGAATGTAATACTGAAGATTGGTACAGCACTCGAAAAGTATAATTATAGTTGTTAAATGCCATCAAATCTGAGCCAGGGAGGTGAGTCATTTTGTGAATGCAGATGCTGTAATGTGATAGAACTCAAATGTAAATTAAAAAAAAAAAAAAAAAAAGGATGGTACATCAGAAGAAAGCCAAATTCAAAGACAGATGTGATTCTTGCCAATAAACACACACATACACACTCATCACTAAATTTCCCATGGAAAAAAAATATTTAAAATGCCACCTGGTGTGGATAAGGAACAATTTCACTTCCACCTCCTGAGACATTTTTCTTCTAACATCAATTTCTGAATTATTTAAATTAATCTATTGTCCACTATTTAGGGTGAGTCTCGTCTAGTTTAATTCTATTATGAAAAGCCATAGGTGTTTTTTGTTGTTGTTTTTAAATTTAGCGACTTAAAACATTTTGAAACTACTTAAAACTATTTTTGGAGGCTATGATAGTTTCCATTTGGCAAGTGCATTGAAATGCCTTTTAGGTATCATTCGGGTTACTAGATTACTGGCAGCTTCCAGGGGGCAGTGGAATTTGAAAATGCAGTTTAAATCTGAAAATATGGCACAGGTACTCTTGGTCTCAGGAAAGTAACTCTAATGGCCTTCGTTGATGAGAGATTGATAAGAGTTAAAACAATGACTATTTGGGGCAGGTTATATTGTGTACAAGGTTTTTATTTAATCCTGACTCATGCTAAACATAGGGGGTTAAATCAATCTCAGAATGAACCTACTTTGTATTTCCTTCAAATATAAAATTCATTAGGATGTGACCTGCAGTCACTTCAAGTGGCTTACTGAAGCTGTTGAAGAAGCGCTCACCCTTTCAGCTGGAAATGGGATAGAAAACAGAGAAGTTTTCAGAGCAGAGCTTCCCAAAGTATTTTCCACAGGATACTGATTGCTTTAAGATGCCTTATGAAAAAACAAGATGTGCACATTTGGAGAACACTGCATCTCCCAACTTTCTCTAAGACAGCGTTTCTCAACCTGTGGGTCGCGACCCCTTTGGCGGTCGAACGACCCTTTCACAGGGGTCGCCTAACACCATCCTGCATATCAGATATTTACATTACAATTCATAACAGTAGCAACATTACAGTTATGAAGTAGCAACGAAAATAATTTTATGGTTGGGTCACAACATGAGGAACTGTATTTAAAGGGCCAGAAGGTTGAGAACCACTGCTCTAAGAGATTTGCATTATAGACTTACATAGTAAGTACCTCCCACATTCTGCAAGGAAGAAACCTGTTTCATTTTGTTTCGTACTGTATTTACCAAACTTACTTGACTATACAGTGCTGACTCCACGTTTTGTGGAACCTGAAACTTTTATAGTTTGAGACTCCTCTTTATGAGAAATAAAAAATAAAGTTAAGGACATCTATAATAATAAAAGGGCAATACGCTAATTAGACTGGATGTCCTTCCAGACATTCTTCCTTCCGAACAAAGCCGCAGCGGGTGGGGGCCGAGATAGAAGTGGCAGAGGTCCCCGGCCGCTGCAGCGGCGGGTAGGGGCCAGGGCCAAGGCCCTTGCAAGAATTTCGTGTACCAGGTCTCTAGTAGTATATATTTACTTAGAAATCACTTTAAAGTTCTTAGAAATTTGTATCTCTTTTCTTCCGGGTTGGCTGTGGGCAGTATACCAGAAATGCTTCCTTAGAAATGTTCCTGGTGGTAACATTTCCGCCCCTTCCAACAACTCAGCAATTCCCAATGTTCTCACTGCTCTGTACACGCGAGCAGAACTGAAGTTGAAGCTTCATTACCTTAGTTGTAAACTTAACTCTGTGACAAGGGAACCTTTTAATCTGGCTGAAATAATGGTTCCAGGTGTGTGCTCTAGAAAATGGCAATATATAACGTTGTATCTAGCTCCATGCCTTACAGCATTGAAATGAAACAATATTTATAATATATCAGACAGATATGGTATTATGGAGAAAATTAATTTAGTGAAGAGAAATAGAGTGCCAAGGAGGGGACAGCAATTTAAAGGTGGTGGTTACCAGGTTTGATCCCTGGGGCACGTGCAGAAGCCAACCAATTGATGTGTCCCTCTCACATCGATATTTCTCTTTCTGTATCTCTCTCCCCATACCTTCCACTCTCTCTAAAAAAACCAGTGGGCCTAGGGCGTAGGAGGCAGGGGCTGATTAGAAGGGGTCTTGGGGAAAAAAGGGTTCATATATAATACTTTCAACAATAAAGGTTCTAAAAATAATAATAAAAATAATTAAAAGTCAATGGAGTAAATATACTCAGATGAGGATTAACAAAATAATAAATAAATAAATAAATAAACAAATAAATAAATAAATAAATAAATAAATAAATAAATAAAAGTGGTGGTCAAGGGGAAGTTGAAGGTGGTGGATGGAGTGAACAAAAATAAAAAATAAAAAGAGAGAGGTGGGAAGAGATCAACCAATGAACTTGTATGTATATATGCATAACCCATGGCCACAGACAATGGGGTGGTGAGGGGCTAGCGATGGGGGGACAGGATCAGGCTGGAAGAGGTTAATGAGGGGAAAAGAAGGACCTATTGAATACTTTCAACAACAAAGATTTTAAAAAAAATAAAAATTTAAATTTAAAAAAAAGAACATAAGCTATTAAAAAAATGAGAGAGAGAACTCATGGACAACAACAGTGTGGTGAATGTGGGGGGTGGGTGGAGTTGGAAAAGGGCATAGAGGGAATTAATGATAATAAAAAAATTAAGTTAAATAATTAAAAAATAAATAAAGATGGTGGTCAGGGAAGGGTTCATTGAGAAAGTGAATGTGAGCAGAGGTGGGAAGCACGTGAGAGGAGAACGTTCCGCCTGCTGAGCTTTGCTCTGACTGTGGAGCAGATCTGGGGCAGTAGATAGGAAGGCTCTCCTCTTATTTAGATGGAAGAGATTACTGGATGTTTGAATGCTAGTGGGATGGTTGTGGTAGTGAGGAGATCATTTGTTATGCAGCAGGTTGGGAAATTGCTGGATATCAGAGGAGCTGGCATATGTGGCTCAGAGAGCAGGCAGATGCTTGCACAGAGATGAAGGGATTTGTATTTGTGGGAGCAGGAGAAAGGTCTCTTCTGATTTCCCAGGAGGCAGACGGCTCTGCAGACACATGCTGGGTGAGTGGACTATGTCTCTGTGAGTAGAAAAGGGAGCCTCTTCCTCTAGGAGCACACCAGTCCCCACTGGGGCCCAGGGCTTGCTGAGCAGAGCGTAGTCTGCATCTCCACCCCATTGGGCATCCCTGTGCAATGCACGAGCTGTTCAACCATATGCAGTGGTGCTGCCTAACTGAAAATATAAATCTCCATTTTTTAGTTCCAAGAAACAGTATGAAGAGTGCTGGAGTAAATAGGTAATGTGGCAAGGCAATCCTGTTTTATTTTGGAGCCACCCCCTCCCCACCCTGGACAAATAACTCTACACAGACTAATCACACAGAAGAAAAATGAAGAATGTATTGTTGAGGTAAGAAATGTCCAAACCTGTAGAGAATTTTTATAAGTGTTTATTTGAGCCCAAACTGACAATTGTCAGGAAACAAGATCTCAGATGCTCTGGAGAGTGACAGTTTCGTTTACGCATTTGAAATTGAGGAGGGATATAAGGAAGATTAGAAGGAAGGTGGGAGAAGGCAGGGTGGGTATTGGATTACAGGATAGTTAATAAGATTACATATTCTCTGGAGGGTGGTTAGGGCTCATTTCAAAGGTGTGTCAACCAAGATGCACAAAAACAATGGACAGGGCTGCTTCAGGCAAAGACAAACCTTTCACTAAATAAATTATACGCCTGGGGCATGACTATCCACCATGGCCTGCCTAGTGAGAAACAGGATCAGATCACCTTTCGAGGTTATTCTCTGTAGAATCCCCTTTTCATCCACAATACATCTGAAAATGTACCTCTATAAGTAAAGGACCATTTCAGAAAACAATTACTTTGCATTCCTAAGTAAATTTAAAAAACACACAAAAGCTGCACTGGAAAGGCAATATACTGAGAAGAAAAAAGTGTGCATGTGATAGAAAATTATACAGTGTTATAAGCAATAAGTAGAAGTGACATGCACAGAATTAAATTCATAATGACAGAATTTCTGAAACTGTATCAACAAAATGATATCTGCTAATAAAACTACGGATTCAGCAGTAATGTATAGTTACAGACAACTTGATACGGTTATTGGGCATTGTAGAGTATTCGTTTAACTTTTGTGTCTGTGAATTCGAAGTGAAGCAAATAAACAGAGTTATATCAATTTTCTGAAGCAGTTATTTGTCTAAAGAGAACAGATGTGAAGACAGAGGCTGCTTGGGGCCATCCCAGTACAAGACTGATCACATGAACATAATGGAGGGAAAGTGGGGCAAGAAGGTTGAAGTTATTTTCAAGGCGTGCGAATAACAGTGGGCCATGCACTCTCCTTGGAATAAAAAGGGAAAAGGAGTAGCTGATGAACTTGGAGAGTATAGAGGGATTATTGGATGGCAGGTGATGATGCTATCTAAGAAATACAGCAGTGAGGTCACTAAAGCCAGTGTTTCATAAAGATAGGGGATGATCTGGGTGGGATATCAGAAATGGAGATTGGGAGATTGTCCACCTGCTCACAATAACAAGAATATTATGGGAGCTTCTGGGAAAGCCTCTTCCTGGTTTTCCCCAGTGCACTGATCATATTAGGATCTTCTTAGAAGAGCCCAATAGGATATATTCTACAGAGTAGCAGATGTGGGTAATGTAAGTAACTAAACATAAACACAAGCTATTTCTGCAGTGTGACCAGCACTGCAGTGGAAAAAGCAAACATTTGTTAAACACCTATTCTGAACAAGACATAGAATCAGGTTCTGGGTGAATAGTAGTCGCCAAGAAAGATATTGCCCTTTTTCCTATGGAGTTTATATTTGAGTTGGAAGACTCATTAAAAAAATTAATTTAAAATCAAGCTAGATGCTACAAAATAAAGTACTACCAGGGAAGAGTTTGATCCCAAGGCAGGAAAAATGTCCTCAGGTATTTAAGCTAAGATTTAAAGATTAGTAGGAGCTAGGTAAAAAAAAAAAAAAAAAAAAAAAAAAAAAAAAAAAAAAAAAAAAGATAAAATGATTTTAGGTAAAGAAAATATCTAGGTAATAATTTTTGTTTTCTTTAAATAGTAACTATACCTCAAGGCAAATGAACCTGATGTAAAAATCAGGGTGTTAACTTTAATTTCACTTGGGCTCTGCCTTAATGTTACATAAAGCTGTTTATTGGGTTTCAATTTTTTAATTTAAGCCATAAAATTATAGAGCAGGATATAAATATTATCTTTCCCAATATAAATATATATCCCAGCAGTTGAGAGATAGTTGGGAGGAGGAAGAAAGGAAGCCAAATAGAAAATAAAAATTCTACATCTCACCTAGTGAATCAATATCTTAAACTGACTAATCAAGAAATAAAGATCTACTTTTCAGGAGTACAAAGAAATAAAACTTACCAATCATTTTTAAGAGAACATTATCCAAATGCCAAAACCTGGAATAGATAATTCCCAAAGATAAACTTGATAGACCAAATCACTTAAAACTATAATGTAAAAATACTAAAGCATTCATCAATAGAATAAAGACTATTTCTAATAAATATTGCAACTATAACAAAAAATGGTTAATTCCAAGATATTTCAATATTAGAAAATATATGCTATAATTTCCCATAATTATGGCTAAAGAAAAAATAGATAAATTCCATAAATATTGAAATGAAGAAACCAAAAAAATTTTTTTAAATCACCAAACTAAAATAACAGACAGAATGAAAAGGGAAAAGAAACAATGGACATACAAAGAAACCAGAAAACAAACAATAAAATGGCTGTAGTAAATCCTCATCCTATCTAATAATAGACAAACATGGTAATTGACTGTACCTTCGCTACACCTCCCATTGGCTAATCAGCACAATATGCAAATTAACCGCCAACAAAGATGGCGGCTAATTTGCATACTGCAGGCAGGGCAGGTCAGAGCCATCCTGCCTGCCCTGCCACCATCTGGGCCTGCTATTTGCCACCCGGGGCGGTGGGCGTCCGGTGTGTTACCCGACACAGGGCGGCCTGGTGGGGCAGCAGCGATTGGCCAGCCTGCCTGCGCGTCCCGTGTGCGACCCGACCCAGGGTGGCGGGGCGGGACAGCGTGGCTCCTCTGTCACCCCAGCTTCCTCATCACAGCTCCCTTGGGGGCCTAAGCCTTTAGTCGGACATCCCCCGAGGGCTCCCTGCCTGCCAGAAGGATGTCTAACTGCAAGCTTAGGCCTGATCCCCCGGGGAATGGGCCTAAGTCAACAGGTAGACATCCCCAAGGGGTTCTGGACTGCAAATGGGTGCAGGCTGGGCTGAGCGACCCCGCCCAGCCAGTGCACAAATTTTTGTGCACCGGGCCTCTAGTATATCAATAATCACTCTACATGTAAATGCACTGAACTCAACAATCCAAAGGCACAGAGTAGAGGGATGGATTAAAGAACAAGACCCAACTATAAGGGCCTGCAAGAGACTCATCTCAGCTCCAAAGATAAACACAGGCTCAGAGAGAAGAGACGGAAGATAATACCTCAAGCAAATGGCAACCACAGAAAAAAGGTGGTATAGCAGTGTTTATATCAGACAAAATAGATTTCAAGATAAAAAAGGTAACAAGAGACAGAGATGAACATTTTATAATGATAAAGGGGACAATTCATTAAGAGGACATAACACATCAATATATATGTACCCAACCTGGGAGCACTGAAATGTATAAAGCAATTACTAACAGACCTAGAAGGAGAAACTGACAAAAATACAGTTATAGTATGATACCGATTGATAGCAACAGATGGATCATCCAAGCAGAAAGTCAATAAGAAAATATTGGCCTCAAATAGCACATTAGACCAAATGGACTTAATAATTTTAAAACATTCTGTCCCTAAATGACAGAACCTTCTGTCATTTATACAACCTTCTCAAGTGCACACAGAACATTCTCAAGGGTGAACCTTATAATGGGGCACAAAACTGCTATCAATAAATTTAAGACTGAAATCATACATACCAAGCATATTTTCTGATCACAATGGTATGAAACTGGACATTAACTACAAGAAGAAAGCTAGAAAAAAACACCACAAATATGTGGAGACTAAACCACATGCTACTGAACAACTATTGGGTCAAAGAAGAAATAAAAGATGACATCACAAGATAACAAATAAAATACATTCCAAAATTTTTGTGATGTAGCAAAGTGGTACTAAGAAGGAAGTTGATACCATTATAGACCTACCTCAAGAAACAAGAAAAATCTCTCAAATAAACAATCTCACACTTCACCGTAAAGAACCAGGAAAAGAAGAAATTAAGCCAAAGGTAATAGAAAAAAAATAAATGAAACAAAGAGCTCATTCTTTGACAAGATAAATAAAATCCACAACCCCTGGCTGGACTCACTAAAGAAAAAAAGAAGATTCAAATAAATAAAATCAGAAATGAAAGAGAAGTTACAATGGACACCATATAGAAATATAAAGAACTATACAAGAATACTATTAAAGTGTCACCAAATTTGATAACCTAGAATAAAAGGACAAATTTTTTTAAATGTATAATGTGGATAGAAAAGAACTGGAAAACCTAAATAGACCCATCTTTAGTAAGAAAATTAAATAAAATAACAAATTACATAATTATACACACACTAGGAAATTTTTAGCACTGTTTACAGTAGTGAATAATTAGAAATATCTCAAAAATCTCACAATAAAGTCATGGTATAACAAATTATATACCAAAGAACAGTTACAAATGATAATGTAAATAATTTATTTACTACCATAGAGAGATATCTACAACACATTCTTAAGGGAAATTTCATATAAAAAATAAAATTATAAATTTTCTAAAAAAATAAAATTTATATGCCTATGCTGAGGTGTGAATGCATTATTTCTCAGTAATAAACTAGCACATTTATTTATTTTTCTACCAACTATACACAGTATCTCTTGGTTTCCTATTGTATAATGTGATATCTGCACCTCTGACGTTCCTTTACCTTTATTCCACTTACCGCCTCCCCACTTCTGTCATCTGTAAGCTTTTATTTTTACTTTAACAGGTATGACAATATTTATGTTCTGTTTTGTAACTACAATTATTTCACACTAGAGGCCCAATGCACAAAATTCGTGCAAGGGGCTCAGCCCTTGCAGCCCCGACAGCTGCCTTGCAGCCCCGACAGCTGCCTTGCAGCCCCACCCCCCACCAATTGGTCATTCTGGAAGGTCATCCTGGAAGGTCATCCTGGAAGGTCGTTCTACCGCTGTCTGGTCTAATTAGCATATAAGCTCTTTATTATATAGGATTTTGTCTTTATTGAAAAACAATAGTGCTTATATCATTATGCTTTTGTAATTATAGGCTCTGCTGCAAACAATAATTCAAAATCATAAAACTGCAAACATTATAATATATATTATTGTTTTTCCTGGAATGTCTAATGGCTTTTTAAATTGCCTCCTTTTTTCCTTGCACCCTTATCATACTCCACTTTTTTGGAAACAGTCTTTTACTCCAACTCTTTTAGAAACTTCCTCCCTTCTCTCTCCACACAGAATTCCCTGCTGGCATCTTTGATCCTTGCACTCCATCCTGGACAGCTGCTCTCTGGACGTGACAAACCTTGCTTCTCAAACTTCAGGTCTCTGCTCTCTTCGATTGCATCGCCTCTTTCTGGGTGTCATGACTTCCCCTTTCTTGCTTATTTTTTGGAATATGTCTTCAATTAACTTCCTAAGGAAAGTGCTTAGGGAGTAAAGTTTATAAATCCCTGAATATTTGTTTTTTATTCAGCTCTCAGGTTTTATATTTTCTTTGGGTATTTTTATTATATTTTTCATTCCTTCATACATTTGAAAGTATTTCTATTGGGAGACAATATACAAATGGACAGTGTCTAGGCCATATATAAAAATAGAACTCTGACCAACAATCTGCAGCAACCAGACTAGGAAACCAACCCATTATCTAACCAGCCCAGGAAGCCAGCCTACTATCTATAAGTCAGACAGGTAAGAAATCAGATCAGTATCTCCAGCAAATCATCTGGGAAGATCAAACATAAACACTGACAAAGTCAGCCCAGAATGGCCAGAAAATGATTAATAACTGAAAGTTACTCTAATTTTTGTTCCCACTTTCAAATGGGAAAACCAAATATGCATACCTAACCAATCATAGGATGCCTGGCTTTATTCTTATTTAATAAAGGTAATATCTCTCTAAAATATCTCAAAAGATACCAGATGTAGAGACAATTTTAAAGTTCTTGTCTGTTTCCTGAATTAATTATTCTCTCTCCAGCCACTGTTGCTAATTATTAATCTTGGTCTTTCTCTTTGACATTCCTCATTTGTCTGATCCTTCTTAGTTGCCTATTTGAATGTAAAGTTCAGACAACAGAAAATGTAGCTGAGGGCAAGAGTTTACTGATTGCAGATTTCATCTTATATTGAGTCAGGAGCAAGACAAGCATTATGAGTGGCTGACATATTGAAGGCTTCACTGTAGGTGCCAATTGCCACATTAACTGTCCTAGTTTTACCAGACAGTCCTCTTCATTTCTATAGATAAGAAATCTCCTTTCATTTTTTCATGGTGATAAATACACATAAAAATTACCATTTAAATGTATAATTCATGGACATTAAGTACATTCACATTGTGAAACCATCACCACCATCCAGCTCCAGAACCTTTTCATCATCCAGTACATAAAAACGTATATATATATTGATTTCAGAGAGGAAGGGAGAAGGAGAGAGAGGAACATCAATGATGAGAGAAAATCATTGATCAGCTGCCTCCTGCACACCCCCTACTGGGGATCAAGACCGAAACCTAGGCATGTGCCCTGACCAGGAATCAAAACTTGACCTCCTGGTTCACAGGTCAATGCTCAACCACTGAGCCACACCAGCTGGGCATCATCATCCAATAATTGAACCATTAAACAATAACTTCCCACTCCCCTATCTCCTAGAACCTATTAACCAATGTTCTACTTTCTGTGTTCATTGTTATTATTTAACTAGAGGCCCAGTGCATGAATTTGTGCATGGGTGGGGTCCGGCTGGCCTGCCCCAATTGGGGCAGATCAGGAGCCGGGCCGGCCAGGGGGAAGGGCCATGGGTCATTGGCCGGCCGGCCCCACCCCCCAATCGGGCTGGGGTGGGCTGATTGGGGGCAGGGCCAGCCAGGGGGAGGGGCCATGGGCGATTGGCAGGCTGGCCCTGACCCCTAGTCAAACTCCCAGTTGAACTCCAGGTTGAACTCCTGGTAGAGGAGACAATTTGCATATTAGCCTTTTATTATATAGAATTTTACTTTTTGTTTGAAGGCATTTTTTTGGCTTTGAGTTTTGTGCTTGAAGGAAAGAAGGATATATGGGAAGTTAACATTATCCATTACCCTACACCCCCTTGCTTTTGTCTATTCTAATATAAAGATATGCCAAGTAACTGACGACCTGAGGTTTGTTGGTTAGGCCCTTCTGATTTGTGTCCCTCTTTGGGCATTTTCTAAGCTGGGGTTTCCTCCCTTTTTTTGAACCAGTCTCTACTAATTCACACATTCTCTACCTCCCATTAGATTTGATCAAATCTTTTACACACTATTGACTTTCCCTCCACTTCCTATTTGTACATTTTTATTCCCATTACAATGAGTTTGGGAATACAGTAGCAGATATCAGCATATGCTCAACCTACCATATTAAAACATAAGCATGGCCCTAGCCAGTTTTGCTCAGTGGATGGAGCGTCAGCCTGCAGACCAAAGGGTCCCGGGTTTGATTCTGATCAAGGTCATGTACCTTGGTTGCAGGATCCTCCCTAGCCCAGGCCCTGGTCGGGGCACGTTCAGGAGGCAACCAATCAATGTGTTTTTCTCACATCAATGTTTCTCTCTGTCTAACCCTCTCTCGTCCACTCTCTCTAGAAGATCAATGGGCCCTAGCCAGCTTGGCTCAGTGGATAGAGCGTCGGCCTGCGGACTCAAGGGTCGCAGGTTTGATTCCGGTCAAGGGCATATGCCTGGGTTGCGGGCTTGATCCCCAGTGGGGGGTGTGCAGGAGGCAGCCAATCAATGATTCTCTATCATCATTGATGTTTCTATCTCTCCCTTTCTCTTCCTCTCTGAAATCAATAAAAATATTTTTAAAAAAATGAATAAAAGATCAATGGAAGAGTATCCTCAGGTGAGGATTAACAAAAAATAAAAATAAATAAATGAAATATAAGTCTGTGCTAAAAATTTTAACCTCTTAAGTGTTACCTGGTATACTTAGCTAGAAATCTAGCAGTGCTATATCTAAAATCAGTATCAAAATTCAAAGAGCTATTTTGAAAATAAGAAAAATTTAGAGAGGTACTAAGAGTCAGTATATGGAGCATATTTTAATGTATTTTTTTCACAAATAAATAAATCCTAAACTACTGTCTATAGCAGTGATGGCGAACCTTTTGACCTCGGCATGTCAGCATTTTGAAAAACCCTAACTTAACTCTGGTGCCGTGTCACATATAGAAATTTTTTGATATTTGCAACCATAGTAAAACAAAGACTTATATTTTTGATATGTATTTTATATATTTAAATGCCATTTAACAAAGAAAAATCAACCAAAAAAATGAGTTCGTGTGTCACCTCTGATATGTGTGTCATAGGTTCGCCATCACTGGTCTATAGCATAGATATAGATGACTTTAAAATCAACTATTTTGTGACTAGCATAGTTAAGTTCTACAATAATTATTTATGATTAAAGTGCCAGCAGAGTAGCATCCTGTCTTTAAATGCATATGTGCTATGAATTAATAAAACATAACAAAAAACTGGAATCCCCTTTTTCATGATGACCATTGTATCTAGCACAGGAAAGGGATCATACAGAGTAGTGATACAGTCTATAAAATCCAAAGGGCCTATTTTTAAAGTCTAGGTTTGGGTATATATTAACTTTACTTAGGCAATTTTCTCAGCACCTCAAATTATTAGTATTCTTCATCTGTAAAATGGGTTTAAAATAATACCTACTCATAGAACATCTGTGAAGAATAGATGAAGCAAGTGTAATCCTGAGCCCAAAGTAGATACTGAATAAATCTTAGCTATTATTATCCAAAGTTGGACTCCAGCATCATTCATCTGAGTCAAGATCCTGGGTCTAATCCCAGCTTTCTAACCTTGGCCATGCGACTCAACCTCTCAGTGCTTGCTTCCTCATCTGCAGAATGGAGGTAATACTGAACCTACATTAAAAGGTCATTTTGAGTATTTTTTTAAAAATATATATTTTATTGATTTTTTTACAGAGAAAAAGGGAGAGGGATAGAGAGTTAGAAATATCGATGAGAGAGAAACATCAATTCAGCTGCCTCTTGCACACTCCCCACTGGGGATGTTCCAGCAACCAAGGTACATGCCCTTGACCAGAATCTGAGACCCTTCAGTACGCAGGCCGACGCTCTATCCACTGAGCCAAACCGGTTAGGGCTCATTTTGAGTATTACATGCAATAATATAGATATAGCAATGAAGCAATGTTCTTATTATCATCACCTGAATCATCATTATATAACTGTTTGGTCTCTCTAAAGCGGAACATATTATTGAACCTAATGCCTACAGAGTCACTGTGAAAATCTGCATCCCAAATAGTATTTTGTTATTGTGTCTCCTTATTATAGTCTCTTTCCTGGCTCCTCTTTCCTCCATTCCACCTCAAAACACTTAAAAACACTTATATTTTTACATTTTGAACAAATATTGTATTTAGAATACTCCACATATTTCACACGTAAATCATCACCAATGATATATGGAATCAATAGTTCCCCTTGTCATCTTTAAAAACAACTGAAATCTACAAAAAAAGGAAAGCTGTTTCAATTTTAACTTCTACTGCTTCTACATTTCACTGACTTTTAAGCATACTGCCATGTTATTTTTTTTTCCTTCAGTAAGTAAAAGTGTTAAAATTCACTGCAATAGCCTTTAAAAGCTTTTAAAATTTTACCCTAACTTGATCTAAAAATAAAAAATCTTCATTTCCCCTGTAGGATTTTCTTATAACTGGAAACCAGTTCAGTTTAATAGAAATTGAGTTATCTAGGATAAGTTGCACTGGCTCCCAGCCAAAATGGACAAACAACTCAAATTTTACCCTGAGTCAGGATTTTTTCAACTGGCTTGCTTAAAAAGTCTATTTGATTATAATATAAATGCTAGCTAATATATAAGAAGATGATACTCTTACTTTCCTTTTCAAATTGTCTTTGTACCAGCATTTCCCTCTTATGGTGTTTCTTTTCCCACTGTGTCACTCATCCTCCAGATCTAGCTCACTGTCACCTCTAGCATAATCTCTTTAAATTACTGAGTCCTGCCCTTGCCGATTTATTTCAGTGGCTAGAGCAATAGCCTGTGCACTGAAGGGTCTCGGGTTCAATTCTGGTCAAGGGCACATACCTTGGTTGCAGGTTCCCTGGCCCTAGTCAAGGTGCGTGCAAGAGGCAACAAATAGATGTGTCTCTCTCACATCGATGTTTCTCTCTGTCTCTCCCTCTCCCTTCTACTCTCTCAAAAAAATCAATGGAAAAATATCCTCGGGTGAAGATTAACAAAAATAAAATGAAAAATAAAAAACTATGAGTCCCGCTTAGTTACTCATTCCTCTTGGCTCCCTCAGTTTCATTTCTACTTCCTCATAGCCCTTACCACTATACATAGCAATTGTTAAAGACCAATGCCACCACTGGACTGAGTCTATAGAGTGGAACTTAGTGTGGGGTTCCTCACTATATCTCCAATATTTTATCATCAAAATGCCTGTTGATAAAAGGATTTAATAAGTAGCTCCATTGGAGGATATCAAGTACTTTTTGTTTTGTCAGCATCTCTGCCTTTGGGAGAACCATGCCCAGACTCTCATGTATCCTCAGATACCCATGAGGTGATACAAACCTTGGTTCCAAAGATGAATGTGTGGCCCAGAAGTGGATAATCAGAGAGCTCAAATTATTTCATCCCAGTGGCCACTGTAATTAAGTCAGGAATGGGTGTGTGAGTCAGTCCAGGCCAAGAAGTACCATCCTTGGAACTTTCGCAGGGGAATTTGGAGAGATGCACTTTCTTTTTCTCTTGGGCCACTAGATGTGAGGATGAGCTAGATCTAGAGTTAATGATGGCTATCTTTGCCACCATATAGGGAGCACTTACCAGAATAAAGTTGATCCAGAAAAAGTCAGAGCTACCTGATGGATCAAGACAAAATTCTACTGACATTATTTTAGCCTTAGATCCAGGCATTCCTGGAATTCATTGCTATCCTTTCCAGTTACATGAAATTTTTTTGTTTTCTTAAGCTAGTTTGAGTGTCATTTCTGTCACTAGCAATAAAAAAAAATGTCCTGGAAAAACACAGTTATGCTTTCAAACAAGGACATAAATTTTTTAAACCATGGAATGAAACAACACTATTACTGACCACATAGGTATACAACTTATGTCTTTGAATTCAGTAGCATGCTGTTGTAAATAATGAGCTAACCCACCAGCAACTATTTTTACAAGTACAAATAAAAGGTAAAAACAAATTGTTTCTTCTTCTGTTTGAAATCCTATGACAGTTCTTCTATTAGATCAAAAACATATGCTCATATCCAAAAACAAATATATTGTTATTTTTCTTATTAAGTTGATAAATGAAAGCAAGGAAGTGAAAACACTACATCAAGAAACAAATTTTTAGAAGATAACTATTTATTTGTGTCAAGATTTTGCCTGAGGTATTGCATAAGTATGGAGGGTTGTTTTTTGTTTTGTTTCGTGTGTTTTTTTATATTTGATAACATGAACATAAACCATAGCTACATACTGAAAACCCAATCATGAAGATCTATTGCATATATTCTTCTTTTTTAAAAAAATATATTTTTGCCCTAGCCAGTTTGGCTCAGTGGATAGATAGATCATCAGCCTGTGGACTAAGGGGTCCCAGGTTCAATTCCGGTTAAGGGCACATATCTTGGTTGCAGGCTCCTCCTTGGCTGGGGCCTTAATTGGGGCTCTGCATGAGGCAAGCAATCGATGTGTTTCTCTCACATCAATGTTTCTCTCTGTCTTTCCCTCTCCTACTCTCAATAGAAAAGTATCCTCAAGTGAGGATTAACAACAACAACAACAACAACAACAACAACAACAACAACAACAAATATATATATAGATAGATATATACACACACACACATATATACATATGTGTATATATATACATATATACACATATGTATATATACATATATATAATGATTTCAGAGAGGAAGGGAGAGGGAGAGATAGAAACATAAATGATGAGAGAGAATCAATGATTGGCTGCCTTCTGCACACCCCCTACTGAGGATCGAGCCCGAAACAAGGGCATGTGCCTTGACCAGGAATCCAACCATGACTTCCTGGTTCATAGGTCAATGCTCAACCACTTGCTGGGCTATTGCATATATTCTTGAACTTTAATATGCATATGAATCATCTGAAATTATTTGTTAAAATTTAGGATTCAAAGACTACCACCCAAAGATTCTCTAACTCATTATGACAGAGTTGGGGCCAGGAATCTAAATTTTAAGCAAGCACCCCAGGTTAGTCTGAATTAAATGATGCCTTGCTCTTTGAGGTAAAGAGAATCATAAAAGATTATAAAACTCAGAGCTGACTCCTTCTTTACAAGGTGAGAAATGAAACTAATTTTCACCAAAGAAATGATTAAAAAGAGAAAGTGTCATAACTTATGCACTATTCTCTTAGATTCTATAGGACAAAAGATATAGAAGGCCTCTTTTGACTAGAAAAATATAAAGCCCCAGTTCTGTTCCTTTCTAGTTTAGGAACTAGTTTATTTTTTACTAAATGAGACATGAGAAATTGCTTAGAAATAATATGGCTTCCGGAACCTTATATCTGAAGCATAGAATTTGGTAGGTACATTCTTAGAAACAGAAAATGTTAGGTTTCAGAGGAATCTTACAGGTCATTTAACCCAACCATTTTCAAATATTGGACTCTTTTTCTGCACTATTCCCTAAAAGTGGTCATTCAGTCTCTACCTGAACACCTCCAATGACCCAGAACTCATTACTTCATGAAAAAAGCAATTTTTTTCTCTTGTGGTAAAAGTTTGTTTGTTGGTTGATTGATGATTGATTGGTTTTTCCCTTCCGCTCAGCTAAAATCTACCTCCCACTATAGGATTTTTCATTAACCTTAAGTCGGCCTGCTCTGTTGACACACAAAAACAATATAGCCGTCCTATATGAAGGGTCTATAATTATTTGAAAAGTTATCAGTATACATCCTAAGTCCCCCTTTTCAGATTAAACAACCAGTTTCTTCAGCTATTTCTTTTCTGGTTTGGTTTTAGAAACTTTACCTGATAACCCTCTGTACCTTCTCCTACTTGTTCAATTTGCTCCTTGAGTCACAAGATTTTTTTTTTTTTTTTTGAGGTCACCCTTTCAAATGGAGCCTTGGGCTGGGTGGGAGTGGGGGCATATAAAAATCACAGATCTCCCTCCCAGAAGCTCATATCACTATCCTCTTTTGTAGATGAGGAAACTGAGCTTCACAGAGGTTAAGTCACCTCCCAAGGTCACACAGCCAAGTGAACAAAATGGGACTGTGGAGTCTGTGTGACTTCAAAACCCTCTATTCTTTCCCCTCTAGCCTGATGCCCCTCTGGCCTTCTCCTCACACCACCCAATACCTGCATATCTCTACAAATGCACATCCAGTCTCCACCAACACATCTCAATGTCAACGATGGCTTTGTGGAATAGAACAATTTTCCTCGCTTTGAACTAAAAACCACTTAGCCCTTAATTTTCATATTCGTCATGTGAAACTGAACTTAATTTTGTTGTCCTTTATTCATCCCCCAAGGCACAGTTATAAAGAAGACCCTGATTCACTTATATTAACAATTCATGCCTTAGATTTGCTTTTCAGGCTGCAAAGAACTTCCATGAGCTTCAGGTTAGGCCTCAATTAGGCAAAGCTGACAGTATCTAAAACATATGTGTACTATCTGGCATTTACCACAAAAAAATACTTACCCTGATATAAAGTGATAAGTGCTACAAGGGAAATACAGATAAAGTATTTTGGAAATACAGAAAAAGAAGAAATTGTTTCAGAATAATTAAGGAAATGTTTAAAGTTGCAGAGAAGGAAGAGCAAGAAACTCCTGGAAAAGAGGACCCCGTGAGAGGAAAATGGGGGAAGGAAGCTCAGTGAGTGTGGTGGCTTTATTCATGAACTAATACTACAGATCAGAAAATAAAATATTAGAGCTAAAATAAATAGACCACAGATCTTAAATATTCTTTTAAAAAATGATTCCCTGGCAATGTTGTTAAAAGAAGTAAGCAATGATTTCTATCCTTTGTGGTAAAATCAATGAAACAAATTCATGATGCAAGTGAGCTATACTTTTTCAACTAAAGGGGCTTAAAAAGAAAACTACGGCACTATTTTTAGGAGCCCTATAATGCTACCATGCATTTGCTTTTACTAAAAATAGACTGGTTTTGACTAGACAGATAAGATAAAGGATGGTGCATAAGAAATGTAAAACTAGCAAGTAGATATTATATGATGCCAATAAAGTTCATAAGCATAGGTTCATGGCTTAATTAGTAATATTTTACAAATTTTATATGAAAATACTTTGAGACTACTACATGGATAATCACTACCACAACTTACTACACTAATTTAGCATCCAATCCATGCCTGCACTTATATACACTGAGTGGCCAGATTATTATGACTACCTGACGTCTGTAGGCAAATTAGCTATAATTTTGCGCTGAAGTTGCTAGAGGGCCAGACCATTATAAATAGGGAAGCAGGTTGTTTACCACGACAGTAGAAGTGATTTTTTTTTCTGAAGATATGGGTAAACAATGCGATTTAACAGCCTTTGAACGTGGGATATATTTGAACGTGAGTGACCAGATTATTATGACCACCCCATCAGTACTTCGTTGGGCAACCTTTTGCCTTCAATACTGTGGCGATTCTTCTTGGCATTGACTCCACGAGATGTTGAAAGGTGATGCAAGGAATCTGACACCATGCCTGATGAACAGCACTGTCCAGTTCTGTGAGATTTGATGGTTGTGGAACCAGCTGCCTGATGGCTCTTTTAACTTCGTCCCACAAATGCTCAATTGGATTGAGATCTGGTGATTGTGGGAGCCACCTAAGCAAGGTAAAGTCTCCCTCATGTTCTTGAAACCACTCCTGCACAATATGAGCACCGTGGCATGGCGCATTGTCTTGGAAGAAGCCATCTCCATTGGGATACACCATCAACATGACAGGATGAACTTGATCAGCAACGATACTTAGGTATGTTGTGCTATTCAGACATTGTTCCACACGAATTAAAGGGCCCAACTCATGCCAGGAAAACATGCCCCAAACCATAACACTGCCCCCACCAGCTTGAAGGGTTGTACTCATCCATGTGGGGTGCATGCTTTATGCCGTTTCCACCAAATTCTTACTCTGCTATCTGCATGATGCAACTGGAAACATGATTCATCGAACCACATGACTTTTTTCCAATGCTCGACTGTCCAATCTCTGTGTTCCTGTGCGAATTGGAGACGTTTTATCTTGGTAACTGCAGACAGCAAAGGTGTTTGAACAGGCCTTCGGCTTTCATATTCCATATGATGCAGTGTACGGCTAATTTACCTACAAACATCAGGTGGTCATAATAATCTGGACACTCACGTTCAAATATAGCCCACGTTCAAAGGCTGTTAAATCGTGTTGTTTACCCATATCTTCAGAAGAAAATCACTTCTACTGTCATGGTAAACCACCTGCTTCCCTATTTATAATGTCCTGGCCCTCTAGCAACTTCAGTGCGAAATTAAAGCTAATTTGCTTACAACCGTCAGGTAGTCATAATGATCTGGCCCCTCAGTGTATATATTTGTGTCTGCATGAGCATATAAAATATAAATGCATAATATTATTTGATTAACTGGTAAAGCATGTTAATGGCTAGTGAAATAATTACTAACAAACTAGACACTGGTTGTTTAGGACCTGTCTAAAAATAACTATATATTTCTTACCACAGCTCCACTGAAAATTTCTTGCATTATATTAGTTCCAGTATGGATAAAAATCCCAAACTTGTGCTATCCTTTTGCCATTCCATCTACTCTTTTCTTTATATTGGCCATAAAATTTACCAACTTTAAATCTAATACTTAACTAAAATAAGGTTGTGGGCCAGAAGTAATGGTAAGAGTTAACATTTATTGAGTATTGACTGTGTACTAGGCATTGTTCAAGTATTAGAGATGACCCTTTTTTCCCTGCTTACCCCTTACCACCCAATTCCCACCCCACCCCAGGCCTTCACCACCCTATTGTCTGTGTTCACGGGCAAAGCATATATACATGTAAGTTCTTCAGTTAATCTCTTCCTGCCTCCCTTCCCTCTGAGATTTGTCAGTCTACTCCATGTCTCTATGCCTCTGGTTTTATTTTATTCATTAGTTTACTGTGTTCCACAGAGAAGTGAGATCATGGGATATTTGTCTTTCTCTGACTGGCTTATTTCACTTAGCATAATCATCTCCAGACCCCTCCATGCTGTCTCAAAGGGTAATGTATTCTTTTTTTACAGCTGCATAGTATCCCATTGCCTTTCATAACCAGTCCTTCTGTGCTATTTTATTTTCCATTCATGTACTTGTATAATTAGATAAAAGAATTAATATAAATAATAAAGACACTGAAATTTGCTATGTGGAGCCAATGTTTCTTACTAACAAAATTGAAATGATGTATAAAATTGTTTATATTGTTCAGCGGCTGGGATGAGGCAGGCAAAGGGGGGCTAGGGACATCTTTAAGTACCAACAATAAAAATAAAGAAAAAAATGTTTACATTGTTGAAAAATAGCAATAAACACACAAGCCAATTTTTTGTGTGTATTTTTCATTTATTCTGGAAAGCATCCTTCAAGTGTGACTATTTCTGCCCTGGGAGTGTGAATTTGAATAAAATATAAAATAAATTTCATAGTCATAGTTCAGAGAAGGAGGTTATATCTCAGAGGGATGTTTTTTCTTTCTGGGTTTATTTTGATTTTTTTACTGTTAAGTCCTGGTTTAACATCAGTCATTTTCTGGTGGGTTGTCACTGCAAGAGACCCACAGAATACCTATGCTTATAAAAGAACCTATGGGAAGTTATCTGGTTACAAAAAAGAAAGATAACTTCCAAAGAACCAATGTACAGAAAAGAATACACAAAAGTGAGATTAGAGGATGCCAAAGGGAAGTTTCTGTTAGGAGTCTGGCATAGGCAGAAGCCACGATGATTTCTGTTATCACACTGAACACAGAACCATACCTAAGATTGTTTGAGCATTAAAAGCAAGAGTCATTGCTTTATACATCAGGTTTTTAATCTGCTTTTTTGGGTAAAGCTACTGAAGCAAAGAGACTGGAGAAGCTTAAAGTCTGTTTCACCTTAGTTACTTCCCATATATTTTATTCGAAAGATTGAACATTTCCCAAAAGTCCCTTTTCATTTCTACCCATATTAAGTCATTCTTTAGATAAGGCTATTATACTTTTAAAAAAATTGTTAAATATATATTTATTGATTTCAGAGAGGAAGGGAGAGGGAAAGAGAGATAGGAACATCAATGATGAAAGAGAATCATAGAATGGCTGTTTCCTGTTCCCACACTGGGGATTGAGCTTGAACCTGGGCATGTGCCCCAACCGGGAATCAAACCGTGACCTCCTGGTTCATAGGTCAATGCTCAACCACTGAGCCACACCAGCCAGGGAAGGCCATTATACTTTTAAATATGCTGCCTTTCTGTATGTACATACACAGCTTAAGCACTGAGGTGTGTATCCAGTAAACTGGCACTAACCACCTGAATTCACATGCATTTACCTCAGTAACCTAAACAAAAGCATTTGGGGGTCCCAATTTTCAGGATATTTGAACTTTTCATTTTACATGGCGCATGAAATTATGCAACTCAAGTTAGAATCATACTTGAATTTTAGAATCTATAATGATTTTCTTCATTTGACAAAACTGTCCCATTTATCAGAGATAATTTAGCCATCTCTTTGGATTTGTATTTGCTTTCCAGTCTTTCTTAACAGAAATCTCATTATAAATAAGAATCTAGCCATTCAGATGGAATAATTAGCAGGTAAGGTTAAGAGTGCTGGAGAGGCTTCTACCTTCTACCCAAACAAAAAATGAGTAACTTGTCAAAATCCAACTAAATAGATTTATCTCTATTTTACGGCTCATAAAATCTGCAAATTCTCAGAATGTTCAATAGCCCTTGGGTTTTTTTTGTTAAATATCTTTTTTCTTTTTTAAGGGACAGTTTTTTGTTGACTATATTTTTATGAGAAATAGTAAGGCACTAAATAATACAATAGTATCAATTCTTAGAAAAATCCCCCAAAGTACATGTCAGAGAAATGAATGAGAATTAATACCTATGATGATAAATAGAAAAATGAGGGCTGGCAGAGTATAAGCAATTATTTTAGTGAAATGGGGCCAGACTCTTATTCTTATGTGGGAATCATCACTTTAATATTTTATGGATACCATTTTATTCAAAATGATATTCTCTATATCAGCACAATGAGATTCTAAATTTTAATCTTAATCAATATTTTATTATAGTGTAAAACAGTAACCAGTTGGAAAAAATTCATTTCATTTTGAAGTTGTCTATTCTTTTAATTCAGTAATATAAGCATTCTTACCTTAAATTACATATCCTTACAATGATATTTTCAATTTGTTTAGCAAACATTTACTCTGTAGCTGCTATAAATCAGAGCTGTATTAAGCATGAGAGTTTCAAACATGAAGCAAAGACATGCAAGAAAGTAGAGAAATATTTTTATCATACATAGTGATGGGAATTTAACAGAGAAGTGTTTCAGGAGAACAATTTAGAGGTTATGTATTAAAAACCTTAATACTCTTTGATCCAGGAATTCCACAAGTTTAGCTTAAAATAACAGGATGGACAATGCATGTATAAATATTCATTATATGACATTTATAATTCTCCCTTTAAATGTAATTGCCAACATATTTTTTAAAATTTTTTTCTACTCTCTTCACTATGGGGTCATATATGTAACATGGCTATAAAATCAAAATTTACTGAAGGATAAAGTAGTTTAGAAGACTATTTTTAAAAGATCCTTAGAGAATTATTGAAGAGAAATTCTGAAGGTCTCTCTCTGTAAAGAAAAAAAAAAACAAAACAAAAAAATTCATAGAAGAAAAGAGGAAAATATCACTATCATTAGAAAATTTTAAAAAATCCTCTCTCCCTATTCCCCACTGAGAGATGACTATAAGAGTCACAGTATATAAGGATTACAAACATCTGAGGTAACTATGTCTGCACTGTAGCTCACACATCACTAAATCACATAAAATACAACAGCTCCAGGAACTATAGTATAAACTTTAAGAAGAAATGCTGCAGTTTCCAGCAAATGCAAAAAAAGAGAATCTCCCACATATTCAGGACTAATAATAAAGTTTTAAGGATGCAATTGGCATTTTATACAGGGTGGGGCAAAAATAGGTTTACAGTTGTTTGTATGGAAAATAATACAAAAATCCTATATAATAAAAGGTTAATATGCAAATTGACTGAATGGTGGAATGACCTGAATGCCCACAGCCCCTCTCCCCGGCCAGCCCCGGCCCTGAGCAGGCACCCCCACCCCGATCAGGGGTGGGGCCACCAGGAAACCGCCCATGGACCCTCCCTCCAGCTAGCCCACCCCCGCATAACCCCGACCGAGCAGGCCAGCAGGACCCCACTAGTGCACAAATTCATGCACCAGGCCTCTAGTTAATAAATAATACAAGAATAAACTCGTGTTTCATGTACTCACAACTATAAACCCACTTTTTCCCCACCCTGTATATCTACCAGAGAATATTTTCTTTTCATATTAAGTATAATGCTATGAAACTTGAAGAGCACTTACTCATTTATTACAAATATTCCCAAGAGTATTGGGCAGGGTAATAAAAGGAGAGGAAAATAAGTAAAAGGAGAGGCAATAGAAATAAAACAATTTTATGTTTATCAAAATCCATATAACTTATATCCTAAAATGGGTGCCTTTTACAATACATAAATGATGCTTCAATAAACTTGGCTTTTTAAAAAATATATTGTTATTGATTTCAGAGAGGAAGGGAGAGGGAGATAGAAACATCAATGATGAGAGAAAATCATTAGTCGGCTCCCTTCTGCACATCCCCAACTGGGGATCAAGCCCACCAGCCATGCATGTGCCCTTGACCAGAATCAAACCTGGGACCCTTCAGTCTGCAGGCTGACCCTCTATCCACTGAGTCAAACCAGCTAGGGCTAAACTTGGCTTATGAAATACAATAAAATTCAATCATCTAGGAGAAATTTGTTTAAGAATTTATCAGATTTCTGAATATTCTAGTTGTTCAAGTGACTAAGATTAAAGTTAAATTCATAGTTGGTGTGAGGAAATAATTTTAAACCTTCATTTTTCAGAAAATCCCACTGCCACAGTTGAGAGATGAGAAAATTTGGCTGCTTTGTCCTAATCTTGAAAGTCTAGGCACAAGTTTACAAAAGAAATTCTATTAAAATGTTTCATTGAATTTAGAATTAGAATTAGCCTTTAAAGGAAAAGTTAAGGATTTGTAAGAATGATAACTAATTGTATTCTAAAATTGCTTCTCTAAAATCGTCCAAGAGTACCAATTCCTTCAAAGACAAAAAATACCAAAACTTACTCTTGAAGAAATAGATAACACAAATAGTCCTAAATCTATTGAAATACTATATAGTTAAAAATCTTCCAGTAAGTTAAAATCCAGGCCAAGATGGTTTCACCGATGAATTCTATCAAATATTAAAGGGGAGGAAAAGGGGGTTTCAATTCTACACATTCTTGTCCAGAAAAATAGAAGTAGAGAGAACACTTCTCTACTCATTTTCTGAAACCAATATCACCCTAATACAAAAACCAGATGCATTACAATAAAAGAAATATACAGACTAATATTCCTCAAGAGCATACACACATATTGGAACATATTTCAAAATCATTAAACTGTCTTCAAAAACACAGTTTTATTAATTATACATTAACCTATGGTATTAAGCATAATAATAATTTTTTACTACTATTGGAGGATGTCCTAAGGAAGCCAATCATTTCCTCTTTTTCATTCAAAAGTCTGTGTATTCCTTGTGTTATAAGTCAGATTCTGGTTTGGTTCTCTCTCAGGGGAACTTGTAATTGAGAGACTAAGAAAACTGAATTCGCCTTGGGTACTACATCTGTCAAAGGTCTGGGGAGCAGCCATCATAGAGTCATAAGTACTGATGAGCAAAGCTGCAGAGAATGGATCAAAAAAGCTGGTTTTTAACATTAATACTTATTAAGAATATCCTGAATGCCCACACAGGTTTCTGGAGAAGAACTGTTTAATTATTTAATTTACAACAAATAACCTCAGTTTCTTAGGGTAATGAGATGAAAGCTTGATGTTATCCTGCACCAAGCATGTCAAACTTGTGGCCTGCTGACCGCATACAGCCCACAGGAATATTTTTGAAGCCCAGGCAATATAACAGTATGTAAAAAACATTTTAATAAAAATTTCATAACTTAATTATTACAATATTCTGTTAACATAATTATTAATAATGAACTAATGTTCACTAATGACTGATTGCTATAATCGTATTGCATTCATTTCCCTTACACGCCTTACACACAGGCGCATCATTTCTCTCCACTAATACTAGCAGCGAATACTAGTATTTTAGCAGCCGATTGCCACGTCATTGGTCTTGTACTGACTTGTTTGATGTGCGCAACAGGAAATATTTTGCTTTTGGAGAACAAGAAAAATAGGTATATTTATGTTACGCTTATTAATTTGTGCAGTTATTCAGTGTCTGGTAAGTTAATGTTCAAGCAAATATTAATTTTTATTAAAATTTTCTATTATTTTATGTTCACAATTACTCATTTATTTCAGCCCTTTGTATTCAGCATGTCTCTATTGAAATAAATCTACGTTTCTAGGAAAATTGAAGCTTTTGTTTTTTTGCAGCCCACATAAACTTAAACCTTGTGTATTTGGCCTGTGCTAGCCTTTGAGTTTGACATGCTTATCCTACACAAATATGGGAGTCTGTCCTACTGGCAAGAAAGGCAAAATAATGAATCCAATTGCTGAAATATACATTTTATATTTCCAGATAGAGAGGAATGAGCCTGTGGTCCTTGGGAAGGAACCTGGGTTTCCACTCTAACCCTTTGGAATGCAAATAAAGTTATCAGAAGAAAGATAAAACCACTGTCTTCAGCTTTATAACCTAGGGATGTCTCCACAATCCAGATCTCACCTTACCTCTTGATATCCAAATACATACCCCTAGTTAGGTAAATTTCTCAGAGTCCTCACAGTTATAAATTGTCTTCTATTGCTTATTCTTTTAGCCAGCCTCAGGTTTCAGCGAAATTAGGTCAGAAAAATCCCTAACTGCAGAAACACAAAGCTATTTCCTCTACAGCCCCATAAAAGCCAGGCAAAAACAAGAAATTATGAAGCATTAGAGACAAATATGAAAAACACTGCTGTCCTGTATACAAAGGGCTTTTTTAGTTTTATTTTGGGTTCTCATGGACTCACTTATACTTCCTGCCCTTGGGTTCTATGAAATATCTATGAATGGCTGTGCAAATCTCCTTTCCCATTCCTTAAGCTAGGTACAGTAGGTTGCAGATGCATAAAGCAAAATGACCCCAAATGAGGAGCGCCATTTAGGTTGCTTCCAATTTTTCATTGAATTGAAAATATATTTAACAAATATATTTAAAAAGAGGATAGACTGCATATTATGGTACAGACTCTTTAAAGTTCTTGTTATCTGCCCAGCTGGTGTGGCTCAGTTGACTGAGTGTTGTCCCATGCACCAACAGGTTGCTGGTTCATTCCTGGTCGGGGTACATGCTTGGGATTCAGGCTCAATCCCCTGTAGGAGCCCTGCAGGAGGCAGCCAATCAATGTTTCTCTCTCATCATTGATGTTTCTATCTCTCCCTCTGCCTTCCTCTCTCTCCATAAAAAATATTTGAAAAATTAAAAAACAAAATAAAGAAGCCACCTTAAAAAAAATATAGTTCTTCTCTTACCATTTGCAACAGCATGGATGGACCTGGAGAGCATTATGCTAAGTGAAATAAGCCAGTCCGAGAAAGATAAGCATCACATGATCTCACTCATTTGTGAAATATATTGAACATAAACTGATGAGCAAAAATAGATTCAGGGACAGTGAAGCATTGAATAGACCGCAAATCTCAGAGGGAAGGCAGGGGAGGCTGGGGAAGGAAGTGGGGAGAGATCAATTAAAGGACTTGTATGTATGCAGGTAAGTATAACCAATGGGCACAGACAGTAGGGGGATGAGAGCCTGTGCTGGGTGGCAGGAGTCGGCGGGGCGAGGTCAATGGGGAAAAAGGAGACATATGTAATACTTTCAACAATAAAGAATTTAAAACAAATAAATAAAATAAAGTAGAAACTTAATAAAATAAAATAAATATAAATATCTATTGACTCCCAGGAAGTTAGAAAAAAATTTACAATCCCAGGATATACAAGTGCTCATTTTACCACATATCTCTAATATTGAATATCAATACCTAAAACTGCTCATTTGTTAAATTATTTTATAGGTATGAGTTGCATTTCTACAACTGAAAGTAAAGCTAGATATTATTACACAATGATTTTTTACATACAATAAAATCGATTCCTTGCCCATTATAAGCCATAGTTGTGTTGATTTTTATGCCTACAGCACATTGTTTTTTATTATAGTTTGTAACACATTTTCCTATATAGTAGTGCTTGCCCTTCTCACTACTTTTGCTAAATTATATTGGCTAGTATAATTTTATTTTCCAAAATGAACTTCACATGAATTTTAAAATTACTTTGTCTAGCTTCAAAAAAAACATAATAATTATTGGGGCTTAGAATGCAATTATGTTAAAAATACAAATTAAATTGGGAATAAGTCAGCTGTGTTCTGGAGGCAGCTTTTACCAGCTTGGGAAAGCCAATTGTTAAATAATTCAGGAAATTTTCCAGGTGCTATTAAACACTTGGTATCTTGAAACTAACCATGGTGGGAGCTTTTACACCATGAAAATCAACAAATTCTACAAATCATGGCTCTCCCGCTTTTGACCTCACAGAAAGCCAATTTACCAGTACACCACTGTAATAATTAATGACATGCAGTCATTCCATCCATCATTATATATTTCATATCCTATTTTTAGCTATTTAAATGAAGTTTTGTAACTCACTTATTAAATTATTTAACAAATAATTTATTTTGGTCCATACATGATTCTTAGGCAGTTTGTAATTTGTTAGCGTTTCCCTCCCAGTAAAATGATCATACAACAAAATATTGACATTTTACATATTTTTTCCACCTGAGGAATATATTGATCTTTCTTATTATTTCTAATACATTTTCCAAGAATTTTCTTGGGTTTCCTAGATAGATCATTAAATTATATATAAATTATGGTAATTAAATGTTTTCTTTACCAAAAGATATACTACTTTGTTTTATTTCTCATTGAATTGGCTAGAATTTCTGAAAATATGTAAAATAATATGAGTAGAGGGCATACTTGCCCGGCTCGTACGTTTGCTATTTCGTTGTTGACTGTGATGTTCATTTTTTTAAGTTGAAATAGACCCTATTTAGTATGTTATATTTCTACTCCCAATTTTATGTTATGGTACTAGTAGTGAGTGGTTGGTGAATTTGTTGGTAGTGATTGTTGCTATGTGGTTTTCACCGTTGTTTTTAATCAGAAATAGAATCTGTGAATCTGTATGCCAGTAGATCAGAGTTCTTAAGTCATATTTCCTGGGTTCATGTTCTGGCTTTACCATTTCTTAGTTGGGCATCCTTGAGTAGGATACTGAAACTATCTGTACCTTAATTTCCTTGGTTTCTGTAAAATAATAATGATAGCACATATTTTGTGATGGGTTTGTGAGAATTCAATGCGTTAATATGGATAGAGTGTTTAGAATAGTGCCTGGCACAGTAAGCATTCAATGAAAGTTAGAAATTATTATAACTTAATAAAGTTAATAATTATCACTTGAGGAATTTTGTCCTTTTACTTGATCAAACATGCTAAAGTTATATATGTAAAATTTATTCCAAGTTAAAAAATCTCTTAAAGTTATTTACCATTTCTACTACTTTTTAAAAATTTTCCAATCTAGCAATGCGGGTGCTGGTTTTTATCAAACCTTTCTTTCATCTTTCCATTGGTTTGTTTATTTCTGTTTCTAATTTCTTTACCTCAACACTTAGTTCATTTATTTTCATACTTCCTTGTTCAGTAACAAAGCATGATTTATTGCATCTTTAAAATGCATATTGAATGACCTGAGTCATTTTTCATTTGTAATTTGGAAAATTAAATACATCAGTGATAGTATAGATGTCAAGTCCTGTCATATCATCCACCGAGTACCTAAGAATGTTAATTGGAAAATTTAAAAAAATAGTAGAAATGATAAATAATTTTAAGAAATTCAATTAAAAGATTTCTATCTGGTATTAAAAGAAAGTCTGAACACTTTCTACAATCTGTTCCACCTCCGTTCTTCCTTGTCCTCTGATTCCTATATAAAACATGGGTTCCTATCATGTCCCCTACAAAACGTTCATTCTTTTCCTGCATGTAAAAGGTTTCTCATGTCACTCTCCCACACATAGCTTTATAGACATCATCTTTTCCTCAACAAAGTCAATTATCTTTACAAGTCTGTGTTTAACCTGTTTCCTATAAAATCTCAGCCCTATTGACTCCATCATGATCTAAAATAAATTGCCTCCTTTTTAACGACTAATTCAGTAGATAATCAGAGAGCTGATCTTTTCAACATCACCATTTACACAGTCATGCACCTCATAACAGCATTTCAGTCAACAGTGGACTGAATATACAGCAGTAGTCCCATAAAATTATAATGGAGCTAAAAATTCCTATCGTCTAGTGACAGCGTAGCCAACCTAAGGTCATAGCATAACACCTTACTCAGGTGTTTGCAATGATGATGGAGTAGGCAAACCTGGGGTGCTGCCAGTCCTATAAAAGTATAGCACACACAGTGTGCTCTCTCTCCCAGGAGCATGCCCGTGCCTTTCCCTTCCCCCACAGGCATGCACCTCCTAAACTGCCAACCAACCACAGAGCAATGGGCAGCAGCAGCCCGTCATAGGCTAACACCTTAAACCTGTCCCCAAGGCTCCCTTTTCTCTGACTTCTTAGTGAACCAAGCAGCCCAACCAAGGCTCATTTCTCCACCTAGTCTCTCTCTCCTATTGCTGCTTCTATCCTAGGCCCTTCCATGTGTCACCATCCCCAGATTTAATAAAGGTCCTCATTTAAAAAAAAGAGAAGGTATATCACACATAATGTTGTACAATATATGATACTTGATAATGATAATAAAGGGCTGTGTTACTGGTTTATGTATTTACTATACCTTGGAGATACTGCGGGTTCAGTTCCAGACCACTGTAAGAAAGCGAGTATCAATAAAGTAAGTCAAAATATAATTGCTGATGGAGGGTCTTGCCTTCAATTTGCAAAAAATTCCAACATCCATGGAGTGTGATAAACCAAAGCACAATAAAACAAAGTATGCCTGTACTATACTTTTAATCATTATTTTAGAGTCTACTCTTTCTACTTATTAAAGAAAAAATGTTGGCTGTGATACAGTATGCCATGTTATGCTGGCAGCAGCCTCGATACATCTCATATTGACTGTGTCTCTTGATTGCACCATTATCTCTTGTGCTTGATTTAACCTGTGTGTTCTTTATACAGTAACATGCTGTTCAGGCTTGTAGCCTAGGAGGAATAGGTTATACCAAATAGCCTACTCACGTAGTAGACTACACCATCTGGGTCTGTGTGAGTGCACTCTATGATGCCCATACAACTAAATGGCCTAACAATGCATTTCTCAGAATGTATCCCTGTCATTAAGCAGCACATGACTATATTGCTATTTCCCCCTTTTATTTTTAACTTGTTACACATACAATAGCTTAGAATTTGTTTTTGATTGCTCCTATAACAAATTATCACAATCTTGGCAGCCTAAAACATCACAAATTTGTTATAGTCCTATCAGTCAGAAGTATTATACAGGTCTCATCAGACAAAAACCAAGGTGTTATCAGGGCTGCATTCCTTTCCAGAGACTATAGAGAAGACCCCGGTTCCTTGTTTATTTGGTTGGTTGTCAGAATTCAGTTCCCTGTGGCTGTGGGACTGAGATCCTTGCTGTCTGTCAGCTGAGGGCCATTCCTAGCTTCTACAGCAGTGGTTCTCAACCTTGGCTGCCCATTAGAATCACCTGGGAATCTTTTTAAAATCCTGATTTCTGGGCCTCATTCCTCTGGAAATTCTGTTTCTTTGTTACTAATGTTGTGGCCTCACCCCATAATACATCTGCAAAGTCTCTTTTGCATATAAGCTAATATGTTCATAGGTCCAGGAATTATTGTCTATCCTGGGCTTGAGGAGTGCTATTCCATCTACCACAGAGTCTATACTATAATTATAAACTAGATTATACTATAGATTCAAACCATCCGATACTTTGCACAGGGTCCTACACATTGTACATAAGACATACAATACTTATTATATATTGTATATAGACTATAGACTATACCATGTAGTTAACTCAGGGCCATATACATTATACATGTTCAATTAACATTTAGGGATTATTTAGAATGTTATCAGGAGTGAATTCATCATTCTTTTTTAGTTCAAATACTCTTCTTGTTGTTTTCCTCATTGTCTCTGATAAAAAAGCTATTAACCTACATTAGAGAAAATGTGACTAGTCCTATAACTTTTAGAACGTTGCAAAACCGGAGTCTGTCACAACTCCTCTGTCCTTCTGTAGCTTATCATTTAAAAATCACTCCTTATCTTCTATTTTTCCTTCTTTGAACAATATTTACAGTCTCTTTTTCCCTTTCTTTTTCTAATAAAATTGTTATACTTGTCATGCATCCCTCTTCATTACCCTTTGCAACTTAGCCCTTATAACAGACGATTTCAGTTCTTTGCAGAAAACGCACAGAGCTATCAAGGAGTTAATAATGGAGAGCCATTTGCTGTATCAATTTCATCTGAAACACAAGGATAATGTTCCCAGCTGTGGCATCTGGCTCCTTGGCAATTTCATCAGACACTGCCAGCAGTTGCAGTAGAGTTCTGGGCTTGTCACAAGGATTAAGCTGTTGTGCAGCTGTTTCTGCCACCTCAGTGCTGTATAGGTACAAGCTGGCTTTCAATTTTTCCTCTGAGTAATTCCTGTTTTTTCTCTCTATTCATGTTTTGTTAAAATACCTAGGAGATTTGTGTCTAGATAAAGTCTGCATTCCAACACATGCCTCCAGAGGTGGAGAAACATGTACCATATTCACTTTCAGTAGAATTTCAATATAATTTCCTTTGCAAATAAAAGTAAAATGCAAAGTTTTTCGTGCTTTTGTTCTAAGCATTTTTTATGTGCAAGCATAGCTTTTCAAAAACAATAAGCAAGTGAAATCTACAAGTGCATTCCTCTACTAAATAATTTTTTAAAATATACAAATTACTTGTTTAAGTAACTTTTCTAATCTATTGTTACTGTCAACACATAAAATAGAAAGTGTTGCTTAATAGAGTAAATTTTATGAATGCTCTCTTTATCTTTCTCATGAATTCATTTGCTAACTACAGTTTTTTAAATTGCCAACTAAACATCAGTGTCAAAAAGGATTGATCTAGTGTGTTCATTTTCAACTCAATTCTAATGTTCTCTAAGCAGCCTCATTCATTTTGACAGTATGTTGGCTCAGAGGAAGAGATACCATAGAATCCTAGGTTTTAAAACTGTGATGGAGCTTAGAAATTATTTAGGCCTTCCATTTATTCTACAGAGGCTGAAGCTGACAGCCAGTAATGTGAAATAGTATGCCTAAAGTCACACAAATAGTGACAGGACTCAGTCCTAGTCCAGTGCACATCCCCCACTCCTTCACTGCCTCCCCTAATCCATAGCATGTGATTCTTGGCTCCATTTTCCTGTCTAAAACTTTAACCTGTGACCCACACCCACCTCCATACACTACCTTTTCAAAACACTGTCCTTGCCAGGCCTTGCTCTCCCTCTGTTCTGTTTCTGCCTCTTAGCATTCAGTTTCATGATTCTAACAGAACTCTATGGACAACACGGGCTACCTCAAACCTTCTCCTGTTATTAGGAAGCTGAAACAATTAAAGAGATCCATCTACTAATTATGAAAAATAAAGCACTTATGGGACTCAGAAAGTTCAGGAACTATGACAAAACTCAGTGTTTTAGATTGTATGAATCTTGAAATAAGGGCTCTCTTAAAGAAAGGATACTATACATATAAAATTCCCCGTCTCATTCTGCCTCCTACCCCGGGAAGGCTGTCTATGAAGCATTTCTCACCTTATTCTGCATTCTACCCTGATGATTTAAGTCCAGCCTTTACTCTGAATGCCAATTTGATTCTTCTCTTTGAAACAGATTATTATTACCCAATGCCTATGCAAAGAGTTGGACTAGTTCTATACCTCACTTACTTTCCTACTCCAGCTATCACACCTATAATTTCCAATTCTTCAGCCGTGTTAATTGAAAGTTTTGTGTTTGATTTTTGGAAGGTGATTAATTGTTTCATTAGTTAGCTGTTCTCAGGGAACAAGACAAAAATATTTCTCCGCAGGTGAGGTGTCATTAAAGAAATTAGGTCAGAATTCATCAAAGTGTGGCACAGCCCCACAAACAGGGGATATACACACTGATCAATTCATTATGTCAAGAAACTTCAGAGCAATGACATCCACACTCTTCAACTCCCTCAGGCATTGAGTTGTAAGGTAAGGACTGTGCACTTCCAAATAAGAGGAATGATATTTCTTGAGATGAGAGTAAACAGAGTAGTTAATAACCAAAAGGTAACCTGAAAGATAATTCTGCTGAAAATAACAGAGTCATATCTTTGCTAAGGGGGAAAAATTTTTTCTGCCTAACAATGAAAAAGGAGAGGAAAAAATACCCATATAATCAGAATTCTTTAAAAAAAAAAAAAGGTGCAAGAAAAGTGTGTTTTCCTATTGGCTCCTACTCCTTTCCTATTTTACATAACATAATATATCAAGGTAATAAAAGGAAAATAAACAAGATATGTTAATGGATAAAAATAGTCAATATGTGGACGAAAGGCCCACATGCTAACCTGACAAGCTCAGGGAAGGCCTGCTTGGCAGTCTTACAAACTCAGAGACCTAAAGTAACCAAAAGGATGGTCTGAAATTAAACTTTAACTAAAAGCAGTTATGGTGAACAGTTACATCCTAGACTGGTATCTTCACTGGCAAGGTCAACCTTTATCTTAATTGAGCCTATCTGTCTTTTTGCATGTATATAATAAAAGACTAAGTGACCATTACGGCAGAATGACCAGTCACTATGACGCGCACTGACCACCAGGGGCAGACACTTAATGCAGGAGCTGCCCCCTGGTGGTCAGTGCACTCCCATATGGGGAGCAGCCGCTCATCCAGAAGCCGGGCTCATGGCTGTTGAGCGCAGTGGCAGTGGCGGGCACCTTTCCCACTTCTGTGGGAGCACTAAGCAGCAAGTGGAGCAGTAAGGAGCCTTCCCCTAAAGAGCAGCGAGCCAAGCAGTAAGGAGCAAGCAGGCAAGTGGCAAGGAGTGAGGGATCCCAGATTGCGAGAGGGATGTCTGACTGCCGGCTTAGGCCCAATCCCCAGAGGGATCGAGACAAACCTGGCAGTCGGACATCCCCCAGGGGTCCTAGACAGCAAGAGGGCACAGGCCGGGCTGAGGGACCCCCCACCCCCGGTGCATGAATTTCATGCACCAGGCTTCTATTCTATAATAACATACCATTGAAATGTCTGGGTAACTTATAACTTCCCTTTTTCAGGACTTCTGGGGCACAACCTAATGTACCAGGACAGATACCACAAATTCCTTTTTTGTTATCATGTTAATTGTTCCTGCACCCACCTAAGTATGTGTCTATCATTTTACTTTTTATCCAATCCCAGGGAATTCCCCACTTTGCTTTCTCCTTCCTCTCTACTCTATCACCAATGGATTTCATGTAACCCACCTACGTCCCTTCCTTTGATTGCAATCCTAATATATAAAAACCCAGGGTCTGTAATGTCCAAAATGACCCAAGGCTCGGCTGAACGCTAGACTGCCACATGCAGCAGGCTCTGGTGGGCAGGGACTGGCAAGCAGGCTGAACTGATGACCTCTCAGGGAGAGAGAAAGGCCGCAGGGGGGTGGAAGGGGGGAGGGGGGGGGGCTGATCAGCAGCTACTGCAGCTGCTGGTGAGGCCTGGAGAGAGAGAGAAGCTGGGTCCTCGAGGCTGCGGATCAGACCCTGCTTCTCTCTCTCTCCTGGGCTCGCCAGCAGCCGCGCCTCTCTCTCTCCAAGATATCAGCAGTTCAGCCCGCAGCCCCACCTCTCTGATCAAGCCCGGAGATAGGCCCGGAGACTCTGACTGGCATAGAAACTGACCAATCAGAACCAAATCTGGGTCAACTGCATGGAGCCAATGACTGCCTAGGAGGCGGAGCTTCTGATGCTGACTGGCATAGAAACCAACCAATCAGAACCTAATCTGGGTGAACTGTGAAGGCAGAACCTAAAGTGGGGGCTGTGGAGGGGTTTTAAGGGCAACAGCTGTTTGGTGTAAGGTGTAAGAAAACAATTCAATTTTTTAATGACTGGTTTGGCAGTATAGTGCATATGGCTGGCTATCAGTCCAGATATAGGGATTATGCTGAAAAAGACTCTCCCTCCCCCCCCCCCCATTTAAGCAATCCTATCCTTTATAATCTATCTATACTAATAAAAGGGTAATATGCTAATTAGACTGGGTTGACCAGCCATCTTCCGGACATCCGACTTCCTTCCAGACAAAGCCATGGTGGTGGGGGCTGAGGCAGAGGCAGTTAGGGGCAATCAGGTTGGCAGGGGAGGGCAGTTGGGGGTAAAATCAGGCCAGCAGGGGGTTAGGGGCAATCAGGCCGGCAGGGGAGGGCAGTTGGGGGCAAGATCAAGCTGGCAGGGGAGGGCCATTGGGGGCGAAATAAAGCTGGAAGGGTGAGCAATTGGGGGTGAAATCAGGCCGGCAGGGGAGGGCAGTGGGGGTGACCAGGACAGCAGGGGAGGGCAGTTGGGGGTGAGATCAGGCTGCCAGGGGAGGGCATTTGGGGGCGAAATCATGCCAGCAGGGGAAGGCAGTTGGGGACAAGATCAGGCCAGCAGGGAAGGGCAGCTAGGGGCGATCAGGTAGGCAGACAGAGGGGTTAGGGATGATCAGACAGGCAGGCGAGTGGTTAGGAGCCAGCAGTCCCAGATTGCGAGAGGGATGTCCGACTGCTGGTTTAGGCCCAATCCCTGTGGGAACCTTCAAGGGGTTCCCAATTGGAGAGGGCGCAGACTGGGCTGAGGGGAACCCCTCCCCCATGCACAAATTTCATGTACCAGGCCACTAGTGTATAAATATAGATGTAACCCACCATTCTCCAGAGCATTGTCTGAATTTGTTGAGGTTCTGCTTTCCAGCATTTGTCGACAGTTTGGCTCAAATAAACTCACAAAAATTCTTTACAGGTTTGAATGTTTTTTATGTTAACAAATATATATTAAGGTTTAATCACATGGCATTGGACATAAGTTAATCAAAGCTTATACCACCCTTGCTTACTAAGAGTTTATGACTAAAACAATAGTGCCAAATGGCATAAACTTTTAAAAGTCAGCCTGATTTATTCAAGGAAGGTTTTTTTTTAATACATAACAGTTTTTGGTTTTATTTTTTACTACTTGGAAATATTTTCAAGTCATACTACCATGGCGTTGAATTACCCCAGAGAGTGTGAAAGAAAATAAAGGACAGTTGAAAATAAGTAATTTACTGATAAGAATGCGAAAAAGGAAAAGGACATCTTTCTTAGAGTTAAGGCCTAACAAAATAAGCAAATACCTCCAGCAATGCAGGTCTTGAAGCCAGTGCAAACCTCTATCTCTTCTAAATCTGTATCGTTGTCCTAGAACTGGGCTAAATTGAGGCCATTACAGTACAGCCCCCATATGTCCCTCTCAGCATGAACCAGAAGAGGTCTGACAGCCCAGATTGGCCCACAGACTCTCAGATTCCTAAACAGCTTCCAAACATGGATAGCTTCTGCACCAGATCTGCTCTCTGTAATTTCAGCCAGAATCAGTCTGATTTTCTGGAAGCCAAGAATGGAGTGACTTTTACCTTACCAAAGAGTTTCTCTACAGAGTAAGCTTCTACAAAAGGACCTGTTTCATCAAGTTATTGGTATCAAGAAAGCATAAAATGACAAAAAAATTATATAGCCTAAATATAAATAAACATATAGTTCAACCACCTATTATTGAATCAAACTTTACTAAGGATTTAAAAATCATGGTGAACCTCTCATTTCAATCGATATATTTGGATCTCCCAGGCAGCACGAAAGTGTGATGACCAGATGGAGGGGTTCTCACCTGTCAGTAAGTAGGCTGCACTGCATAAAAATGTACTTTTACATGAAAACAAATGAGAAAAAGATATATGGAGGGCTGACCAGAAATTGTTAAATAAATACAAGAAACCTAGAACTGAGAAGAAAATGGGAAAAAAATATAAAACCCTTTATTTCAAAGGACAGAATTTAACAACTCAAGGTTTAGTGGTAAACTGACTGCATTCTCTCCTTTATTTGTGGCCTGAGGGACACTTTTTGTTGTGCTGTTGTATCAGAATGAAAGGGTTGTCAGATTGAGAACTAAAGTTTTGTTTAACAACCGAGACATTTTTCCCATGAACAACTTGGTCAAGAATTGAATTGTTCGAGATGGGAGTCTTTTGAGAATCAAGGTTTGACTGTATTTATCAATTTTGGATATTAACCCTTTATTGGATGTATCACTGGCAAATATATTTTCCCATTCAGTAGACTGTCTTATTGTTTCGTTGCAGTTTCCTTTGCTGTGCAAAAACATTTTCGTTTAATGTAGTCCCATTTGTTTCTTTTTCATTTGTTTTCTTGTCCAAGGAGCGAGATCAGAAAAAAATATTGCTAATAGAAATGTTAGAGTTTACTGCCTATGTTTTCTTCTAGGGGTTTTATGGTTTCAAGTCTTATATTTAAATCTTTAATCCATTTTGAATTTATTCTTGTATATGGTGTAAGAAGGTGGTTGTTTCATTTTCCCTCCACCATTTTCAATTTTCCCAACATCATCTATTGAATAGACTGTCTTTACCCCATTGTATGTTCTTGCCTCCTTTGTCATAGATTAATTGGCCATATAGGTGTGGGTTTATTTCTGAACTCTCTGTTCTGTTCTATTGATCTTTGTGTTTGTTTTTTATGCCAGTGCTACACTGTTTTGATTACTATAGCTCTGTAATATAGTTTGATATTACATAGCATGATACCTCCAACTTCGTTCTTTCTCAAGTTTGCTGTGGGTATTCAGAGTCTTTTGTGGTTCCATATAAATTTTAGGATTATTTGTTCTTGGTCTGTGAGAAATGCCAATGGTATTTTGACAAAAATTGCATTGAATCTTTATATTACTTTGGGTAGTATGAACATTTTAACAATGTTAACTCCTTCTATCCACAAACACACATACACCTCCATTTATTTGTTACTTCTTCAATTTCTTTCTTCAATATCTTATAATTTTCCCAATAAGGACTTTTACCTCCTTGGTAAATTTATTTCTGGTATTTCTTTCTTTTTCCTTTTTTTCCTTTCTTCCTTTCTTTCTTTCTTCCTTTTGGAATTGTAAATGGGATTGTTTTCTTAGTTTCCCTTTCAGATAGTTCTTATTGGTGTATAAAAATGTAACCAATTTCTGAATATTTATTTCATAGCCTGCTACTTTATTGAATTCACTTAGCAGTTCTCATAGTTATTGATGGAAACTTTAGGACCCTTTAAGTCAGTGGTTCTCAACCTTGGCTGCACATTAGAATCCCCTGGGAATCTTTTTAAAATCCTGATTTCTGGGCCTCATCCTCCGGAAATTCTGTTTCTTTGTTATGGGGTGGGGCCACAACATGAGTAACAAAGAAACAGAATTTCCGGAGGATGAGGCCCAGAAATCAGGATTTTAAAAAGATTCCCAGGTGACTCTAATGTGCAGCCAAGGTTGAGAACCACTGCTCTAAGCCAATCCTTCTTAAACTGAACATTTATCCCACTTTATTTCACCAGATAATTAGGCCTGTTCCCTAAATATGAACCACTCTTGGAATATGAATACACATAAAATTTGACTAAAGGGCAGTTCAGACTGCAACTAATACCAGATCATTTGAGAAATATAAACAAACACTTACTGGACCAAAATAGAAATAGACTGTAACTTCTAATGGTCCTAAGGAGTTATGTGCACTCCCTAGTTCAGTGATGGCGAACCTATGACATGCGTGTCAGAGGTGACACGCAAACTCATTCTTTTGGTTGATTTTTCTTTGTTAAATGGCATTTAAATATATAAAATAAATATCAAAAATATAAATCTTTGTTTTACTATGGTTGCCAAGATCAAAAAATTTCTATATATGACATGGCACCAGAGTTAAGTTAGGGTTTTTCAAAATGCTGACTCGCCGAGCTCAAAAGGTTCGCCATCACTGCCCTAGTTAGTGTTTTCCACGAATCACAAGACTACCAAAATATTTTCTTGTAACATGAACTGCACAAAATGAATTGTTTTGGTCTTGAGAGTCAAAGACATTTTCTTAGGTTGAGCAAAACTATTTCATGAGCCAAGGCTACAGTTTGTCAACCATTTTCAGAAACACATTTAAATGCCCTAAAATCCCTATAGATTTTTCCCCTCCAGTGAATTGGATCCAAGTTAATGGGAACCATTAAATCTACTTTAGTCGAATCTCTTAACTGAGTTTCTTCAAGTTGTGTGGTTTTTTTTTTCCAGATGCCTTTTGAGATTTTTTATTTGTTCCATCAGAGTCGCTTTGAATTAAAACCTTTGCTGCCCTGTGAAATGCATGATAAAGCCAAAACACCTAACAATATTTAGAGGTTAAGTAGGTATGATCTGGGGGCTAATCACGTACAGCATTGTATGAAAATGCAGCTGGGTGCAATGTCTGATCTGCTATGACATTCAAGTTTTAAGTGATGCTTAAGGAGATGGAAGGATTGGTTCCACATATATCCCAACGTGCACTGGTCTTCTGTCTGTTAACTTGCTAATGAACCATGATTGAGTAAAGTAATGAGTTTACAGAGAGCCCCAGGAAACCAATTTCCAATTTTGCAACCAGCAGGCTTTAACTTCACTGCAGCCTTTGCTAATTTAGTCTGGAAGCGGGCTCGGATACTAAATGCCATCCCTGCCTTGTGACTCAGACAGACTTTTTTAATCCCCATATACTTGTCCATTAATAAATGTCTCTTCACACAATCCATTTTATTTCTCTCTTTCGTTGTTTTAAATAGGCTGAGTAGCTAAAAATTATTATAATGAAAAATGAAATTTTAACCACTTGGAAAATTAGAAACATTGAAAAACATTGACCTCATGTCTGCCCTATGTAAGGCAGGAAACCCAATGTGAGAGTACTGCCTCAGATTAATTTATGATGAAATTAAGCAAAAATTGTAAAATAATTATGTAGTGCTTGTTTCTATGGTTTAAAGGAGATTATTTTTAATGTCATTCAGTGTTTACCAATTCATTTATTATTTTTTTTTTACTTACAGTAAGTTTACTATTCTAATATTTTTAAAAGCACCCTTTGTATACTCAACAAAACTTCTGAAAAATGAGCAGGAAATTTTGTACAAATTGGGGCTGCTGACAGGCAAACTGTGTAGCTGATAGTCATACCTTCACATGGTAACACACACAGGATTCCCTGGCCATCCTGCAGACACACTGGAATATGCTTGTGTGTCCCTGACTAGTCTTAATCTGTTTAAACAAAATTGGTTCTATTTAAATGTTTGGTAAATGTGAGTACATTCCTCTCTAATTCCAAGGAAATTCTCCTCCACCCCCCCCCCTTTTGGTATTAGAGAAGCGCCAAAGTACAATTCATTTCTACAGACTCCTAAAAATGGACTGTGCTCTCACTTAAAGCAGAGTAGGAGAAAACCCTTTTAGATCTGACTTTAATGACTCAAAAAAGGAACTGTTTGCAAAGATAAAGAAGAAACAGTACAGTTTAATGTCGGTGTGGTGAAGATGTAAGCCAGTGTTCATCGATAATCACCAGGTAGGTGAATGAGGCAGGTTCCCTTCAGACAAGGCTAAACATCTTTTAACTGGAAGGCATAGTAAAAGATAGAAGTAGTTTCTCCTTTTATTCTCACTTCCATTAACTCCTGCCTTTAAAAGTATCTGTAAATGATAGCTCATCATCAAGAGCCCCTCCTGGTTAAATATATCAAAGAAGTGGGAGTCTGTCAATAGCTTTTCAAGATGTAAGCTATGTTACTCAATTATATAAAAAGAAAAGGAACATGGCTTTTTTTTTTCCTTTCCATTTTAAAGGTGTATACAGTAAAACACATCATCCAGATGAAAATGACTCTAGACATTCTGGCTATAACATCGTTATTATCTCTGAGATTCGCCTCCACTTGTTCCAGCTGAGTGAAGGCTGCAGCCCTCTTGGGAATAAAAATCTAAATGCTCCGATGACACGGAAGATGCACACACCCATTAGCATTCGCATAGCTGGACATTTCTTTTGCATTTTCCTTGTTTGGTTATGGATCCCTATTTTAAATTATAATATACAAGAAGGCAGGGTATGTAAACCTCAAAGCCTATGCATTTTCAAAAACCTTTCACACATTTTAAATTCCTTTTTTGCTTTCACAGTTCCATGCTTGTCCAGAGTCCAGCCTAATAAATGCTGACACTCATGGCTCAGTTTAATTAACAATGAGCAAGCTGTGTGAAAACACAGTGGGAGCACTGAAGCAGGGCCATGTAGTGCTGCAAGCATGCTACTGCCAATCAAGGATCTGAGTCCAGCGTCCAAAGGAGCCCTGGGTAAGGCATTCTGGCAAGGTCTCTGCTGGCATGACATTTTTATTGAAAGTGCTTTTCATTTGCTCCATAATAATAACGGCCTTCACATTTTATAATAATTCCAATATTTTACATTTGGAAAACTCTCTAGAGTTTACAAGTGCTTTTCATGCACTATCTCACACAATCCTAAGATAAGGGTGTGGGTCTGGTAGTGACATAGGAGAAAATTGGGCTCAAGAAATAAAATTGATTTACTCAAAATCATAAAGCTGCAAAGAGTAGGAGCCTGGATTTGAACCTAGGTTCTCCATCTTCAAGACTACCTCTCTTTATATTTTATGAGAGCTGCCTAGAAAGTTCAAGCCCAGGTACATAGGTACATATGATTATAAGCATTGTACATAAAGATGGTAGCCAGAGGGCATACGCTATAACCCTGGCAGCGCTGGCCATGGTTTTATTATCCTGCACAGAACTTAAGTGCCACAAAGACATGTTAAAATGTTTACTAAATCAGATTTTGTATATGAATTCAGAAAACTGTCATTATAAAACATTCTTCCTCACTTCATGTATCATGAAACTCCAAACAGATGTCATGAAAGTATTGCTACTCTTAATTGTTCTTTAACTCGCTCACCCATAACCATAAATGCAGCAAGTACAAGTTTTTCTCAATGGAGGTAGAGGGTGCTAACAATTAATATTGCTTATTGCAAAATATTATTGTAGTCCCAAAAATGAGATAATGAGCTCTAGATTAAAAGACACCCCCCAATTGCAATATACTAAAAAATGATAACATGAATTCAACAATATTTTCTTATGAGGAAAAAAGTTCAATTTCCAATCAGAATAACTTTTCCAACATTTAGCTCCATGAGATTATATCTCCATCTCTCATGCCACAACACATGGATCAGCAGAGAAGAGATGCCATCTAATTCAGTGATACAAATAGCAGTGGGATTAGGGGAATTCTTCCACTTCTGGCAGCAACCACAACAACATGCACACTGTGTCGTTGGTGCTATTTTAGATACTTATTTTTTGCGTGAAGACCAGCAAACAGAGTAAAATGTAAATCATGTGGTGTTCATAAACAAATTTCACAGGCCTTGAACAAGCATATCCCCCATGTCAGACAGGAGGAGAGAATGAACATGCATAAGACAGACTATATTCAGCTGAGGACAACCCTGCATGACTTCTAAGGATAAGCATTAGTGTATACCTGGCAATATAGGGAGTGACAAATATGTGGTGGATGAAGACAGAGACCTTGCCCCCTCTGTGTCTTTCTGCAGTTCAATGTTTAGCTAAGGCAGTGGTATCTTGAGTTATAGCCCTCCTCTTTTATTCATGGAGCACGCATGCCTAGGGCGAGCTATTAAAATCTTTTCACTTCCACTCTGCCAACTTAAACACAAAAAATACAAGTTCTTACAAGAGGTTTCCTGGTGATTTGATCATAGAGACAGAATAGAATCATGGTTTCTTTCTTTACTCTGAATGAAGAAAAATGCCAAAGTGATAATTATGCTAATAGAGTTATGAAAATAATTTCTATCAATGCCCTCAGATATTCACACGTAAAACATCTTTAACTCATTTGTGAAGTTAACAGAAATTACTTTTAAAATGTATCGTATGGCAGGCAAAAGGTCAAGAAGCTGAGGTAAAATACATTTCTAGGTAAGCACCAAATATTACAAGAAAATAAAGTTTGTAAAAGCTGATGGACACAACCATTTGAGTCACTAAAACTGAACAAAGATAAAAATATTCAGGATGGAAGGCTCTCTTTTTTTTTGTACAATGGTCTATTTTTACTGTAATTTTTAAAGAGCATATTTTATATACAAACCCTCTACTACTAATTGAAAATATATTTTGAAGGAAATGCATCAGTGAAACCTTTTATTCATTTTCAGCAACAGATTCAATGACATTTGCAGAATAGCTCTCCATTATCTACATTGTATTACTTGGTAAATTTAGCAGAAAGAAGGGGATGGAAAAATATGAAAACACAAAATGTGAAAATAATGAAACTTTAATGTAGCACAAAAACTGTGACAGATGTAAAGCCACAAAGAGTCATTAAATTCTTCCCAGTCCATCTCTTTTTATCTCCCTCATCCCTTCACTATCAATTGTTCCTAATGTTGTTCCTTTTTCCTGCTAGACTCACAGAAGCAATAATAACTTACAAAACTTGCTTGTTATCTCTCCATCTAAACCAATCTCTGGCACTACAAGAATAACCCCAAAATCATGTGGCATGGAATTTCTATAAGTGAAGAAAATTATAGTAATTTTATCAGAGGTGTTTTTAGTTATTATAGTAGCCATAGTGTTTATTCTTACATTCATCAAAAAAGGAACTAATGTTGTATTTTGCTACATTCAGGTAACTGACTCATCATATATTTGTCTATTGTCTCTCAGACTCACAACATATTGCAGTAAGAGCTATCCTGGTCTTTTTAGCATGGATCAATGCATATGAAAAGAGCCTTACGCTGTGCTCTTTTGTCATTGTCAACTATAGATAACCGCCTAAGTAAGTACTTTTAAAATAAAATTATACTGGAATCATAATAACTATTAGGTCTTTAGAGCCCAATTTTTAATTGTGATAGCTGGCAAAGGTGCCCATTCACCCACAGTAATAGCATATACAATTTATAAAGAAACAATTCCTTATGTTAAAGCCTCTTTTCTTTCGAAGATTCTCAATGTCACCACCCTGCTTTCAAATACAACTCCTAGTTCTACAGAATCATAAGAAAAGTTCAGGCAGGGGCAATAAAGGTGGATGGTTGGTAGTTACATGCTACTAAATAATGGTAATATCCATGTATTTTGCTCTCTAGTGGTCTTGGGCCTGGGGAGGGGCAGAGTCTGGTAGGGGATGAATACCTAGAAGGAGCAAAGGATATAGATAAGAGTTATCAGAGGCTTCTTTACTCATATCCTTCTTTTGTAGATATCACTATTTGAAAAATGTACTTCCCAGAGTGGTTAAGCTTGGCAACCCTCCAAATTTTAGGATCACCTCAGGAGGCAGAACAGCAAAGCAGTGGAGAACATGTGTCCTGGGATTGATCTTGGCACTGACATAGATCTACTGTGACTTTAGGAAAATTACTTAAATTCTCTCTCATAATATGCACAATGGAGTCACAGCTTACATGAACAAGTAAGCTTTTACGTTAAAGGCAAAATCCCTGATTGTAAAAATTACTCTTGGGCATTTTTGTGCTTTATAAATTCTTTCCATAAATTCTTCTTCAAGGATGTTGACAAAGCTTTGCAGGGCTATGAAATACATGTCTCATTTTTTTGTTGTTGTTAGTGGTCAGGAATTCCTAAAATTGCTCGCACATGCTCTTTTTACTTTTTGCCACTGATTATTTCAGATGCTTCGGAAAGGTGTGTACAGGTGTACCCCTGGGATATTTCAGGTTCAGTTCCAGACTACTGCAAGAAATCAAGCCTAGAAACAAAGGGAGTCGTAACCTTTGCTGGTAGAGAGTTTTACCTTCAATTTTATAAAAACTGCAACATCTGCGAAGCACAATAAAGTGAAACACAATACAACAGGTATGCCTATAAACTCAGCCTTGTACAATTTCACAGGAAAAATTCCACCATGATGGCCACATCTTTTTTCCCCCCACACAAGGCCATAGATTTGAATTTCCACCTTAGTAGAAGTTCTTCACTTGCAAACAGCAGAAACTCATACAAGCTCCTTAAATAGTGGGAATTTTGTTGTAAGGACACAGGAATAGTTCGTGGAACTCATGGATAATTGGGTCTCATGGATAGCTGGGTCCCATGTTATCTTATCATGAAATAAGATTAGTCTCTTTGACTTCAGGAGACTTTATGGATTTGAGTTTGCTTCTCTGTATTATCTGTCCATTCCCTCTCTTTGAAAATCAGGTTTCCCTCTTTCTGAGGAGATTATGAATCAAAGTTTCTCCAAAATTAAAAACTCATCCAATGAAGACTGCAACTCACTACTGGCTCAAAAATTCAAGTCATAGGAAAGAGAATTTTATTAAGATGAGCCTTAGCTCAGAGCATGGGGATGATGGGATATAAAAATAACTGCATGTGTTCAATCACATAGAGGAGGTTTTTTCAAATAGAAAAATTGTAGGGAGGCAGGTGCCCCCAAATATCTGTAAAATGGTCTTTCAAAATACCTTCAACAGCAGATACTTGCATATGGAGTAGATAGCAATTCTTAGAAGAGTTTCTCTAGAAGAATTCACCAAAAAAGAGGTAAACCAGATGATCATAAGGGAAATATTTTGAGGTAATTAGAAATTAAGGGATTAAGATTTAACTTTGTGGTTCCTTCAAAAATGATCACCCAAAGGTTATCAAACTCTTGTATCTATATGTAGCATAACAGAACGTCATAGGAAAAAAAAATAAATTTTAAATTATTTAAGTGACTTCTTGAGAAACTTCCTCTGAGGTGCTGCTCAAATATAGCCTGGCTTTGTTTATGCTTATAATGTGGCATACTTCTTTGCTAATGACAACATTGATATTAAAACCCAAAATATTTTAATATAAGTAATAGCATGTTTCTAAAACAAAATAAGAATCTTTAAAAACCCAAAATGTATCATAATAAGTTTTCTATCATTCCTGCTGAAAGATATTTCATTTTGATAGTCACATGAATGCAAGACTGAATTCTTTTTGGATTTATGACAACAATTTTTAACCTTTGGATGAGCTGCTGACTGTAAAAACTGTATTTTCATATAAATTACATTTTTTTTAAAAAAATCACCTGATTTATCCTATTTAAGCAAATAAAGAAAACACTAGGATATTCTATTCAATGTATACATTAGATTTATTCCCTCCAGTCACTAACTTTTACAGAATTTATTTAAAAAGTTAATATTCCCCCCAAATAAACCATACCTGAATATAAGAAAAACTCATACAATGTGTCATTAATATTTCTCTATCCATGGCTCTCAAAAGGGGGAAGAATGTTGTAAATGTTTTAATAGATTAGACAATTCTACCAAAGTTTATAATAATGCTCTAGTGGTGAGTTTCAAAATAATGTTTTCTCCTAAAATTGTATACCTACCTTTTGAGAATCTATGTTATATTTGCACTATTGGCATAATACTCTATGGAAATTTTTCATTCTTCTCTTTCTGTCTGTGATAGGACTGGCTAAAATCATAATCTGAAAGACCTCCTTAAGGTTGTGTTTTCAATCTTTTCTTCTAGAACCTAGACTGTACTTCTTCAGATAAATAAATTTGTCAGGCTCTGGATCTGATCTCTGAAAACCAAAAAACGGGAGAGGGGGATGGAAATGCTAGTCCTTCCTATAGAAGCCAATCAAGGCAGGTCCTTGCTGCCTTAACTCTGCCCTTCAGGGAGCAGGACAGGTTACTAGCACTTGCGACTGAGGCACCCAGACCTCATTGAGCCCAACTCACAAAGTCAACTGAGAACATTTTCATAGCTTCAAAGCCCTGATTTTATTTTAACTCAGAATATTTTATGTACTTTTGAGACAGATTAAAGAGAATTTTCAGCAGAAATATTTATTTCATAGTTTTGCAGCTATTAATTCAATGCCTGGATAGACATCAAGCACTTGCAATTTAGAATATGTCCTTGTAATTCCTGTATTTCTTTTTCTGAAGCCTGACATATTTAGAATATCTTTATTTTAATAGAATATTTGAGTCTTAATGAAGCAGTTAGAATGACCTCTTCTAAAGCTCAGACAAAATATTCACACCATATTGTCAACTGACCTAGTTATCATCATCTTATCTTTCAAAGACTAATTTCCTGCCAATTTGGATGAAACTTCTATTGCATAATTACCAAGAACCTCAGGAATCTCTATACCCTTTGCTGTCTTAATCAGACCTTAAATTTTGCTTAATCATTTTCTGGTCCACAAGGACTGAAATAGGGAATGTCTGTCCTAGAACTTTTCTAACTTCTTTCCTAATGAACAGATAAACAATCTGTTATATTTAGAACATTTTAATTTTTGTACTTTTGTGATGCTATGGACCTTTTGAGTTTTTCAAATTAAGTATGGGCATCAATGACAAACAACAGAGACACTGAAGACACAGCATAGATGGTTCAAGTTTTCCTCCCACACCAAGTCATAGCTAGATTTATATATTGTTCTTTAAATGAATACATACTGATCCAAGCACAATGCATGCTGAAAACCAGAAAGAAAATCAAAGAATATGGAAAAATAGAATTAGCTATTGTTCATCTCTACTTTTACAGTAGTCTTATAGCTTGGCTTCCCACATCTATTCTTGCTTCCCTACAAACTCATCTCTACACAGAGTACACTTTTAAAAACATAAACCTGATCACACGATACTTACACTTAAAGTATCCAATAGTTTACTATGATTTTCTGGCAAAACCAAATATTTAAAAGGCCTAAAAAGAGATAATTTGATTCATACCTCCCCCACCAATATTACTGCACTCAAATGACTTCTTGTTTAGGCCTCATTGGTCTTATTTTGGTCTCTTCAACATACCATTCTCCCTCTCACCACAGCACATTTGCACATGTGATCTTTGCATGGAATGCTCTGTCCTCATCCCCTCCACCTAACCTTCTAATTTCTTCATTCTTCAAATTCTCATAAAGATACTGCTTCTAAGGGCAAACCTTCTTTGAATGCCTCCCTCCAACTAAACTGAGTAAAATTTACATGCTCTAACTTTTCCTAAAATAGGTCTTTCATTACTGTAACTGTATTTGCAATTTTTCTGACTAATTTAATATCTGACTCCCCTGACTAGTGTGCAAGCCCTAAGAGGACATAAAGCAAGCCTGTTTCTGTTTATCATTTTATCCCCATCACCTGACAAAGGTCCTGGCAAATAGAATATTGTTGTTGGTTAAATAAATGAATCAATGTCTGTGAGTCAATCTTTTCAAAACACAGGTTAATAAAATCATTATGTTTCCTGTAGTCTACATTTAGAATGCCAATCATCCAGAATACTGCAGCCTGAATGTTTCATTATTATAACTCAGCTAAGGGAAAAAAAGACTTTTCAAGCTGCTAACCATAATGTTTAGGTTTATTCACATTATTATTTTTTACTATGCTATAATTGTAGTCTGGAGTCAAGAAGCATAATCAGTTCACAAGACACCTGGGGTAAGCAGGGCAGAAAGACAGTTGGGAAGCAATCAATGACCATCAATATCTGTAGACAGACAACAGGAAGCCAGCCACTGGGCTGTGGTCAGCATTAACGCAATGGCGAGAGCAATTCAGGACTACAAGAATCTAATCATAACACAAAGCCTCAGAATTGAGGAACCTGTAAAGAAGAAGAGATAAAATAAAGAACAGCTGAGGTCAGGGAGGGAGTTTTAGTTTTACAAGGGAACCCAACGATTACCACTGGGTTTCAGATTCTGGGTCTGGTTATCTGAAAAGGGGGACCTTGGATCAATATAAAAGCTAAGGGATCTGTTCCATGTTATCAAAGTCTTACATAATGATGAAAGGTAAATTCCTTAAAGTGGAAGAAAAAACACACACAATTTTTGTGTAGTTTCTTTCATAGCTTCCATCATGCAAATGCACCTATAATCCACGTATTAATGAGAAAAAAGTCCATTTTAAACTTCTCATCTCAATATCTGCAGACCAGAAAATATTGACATAGCAGACAAGCTCTATATTCTAGAAAACATCCAAAGTTGTGGATAGCAATGGTTACAATCACCTAATCTAAAATATACACAAATTCTAACACACAATTCCTAACAACCCTAAATCTACACAAAGTCCACAAGTTTCACTTTTGTGTTTTGTAACGTTCTGACTCAGACCAAATTGTCACCAAATCTGTCACTTTAGATTCTCAATATTCTTAGTTATGAATATTGCTAACTCCTTAAAAGAACTATTGTTAGTAATTTACATCATAACATTTATCTATTAAAAATCCTGGTAGTACTTGAATAATGTTAACTAATAAAAGATATTTAATAAGAGATAATAAAAGATACTTGAATAATGTTAATTAATAAAAGATAACTGCATTCTAATCCCTAAAACCTGTGAGTGTTATATGACCAAAAAAAAAAGGGGGGGGGGGCTTTGCAGATGTGAACAAGATAAAGATCTTGAGATGGGGAAATTATCTTTGATTATCAGGGTGGACAATGAATGCAATCACCTGAATCCTTGTAAGAGAGAAGCAGAGGAAGATTTTACTATAGATGGAAGAGGAGATGGCAATGTGACCATAGAGGCATACTGGAATGATGTGGCCACAAGCCAAGAAATGGCGGTGGCCACCAGAAGCTGGAAGAGGCAAGGTGCAGACTCTGCCCTTGGAGGAAATGCCTCATGAGGAAATGCAGCCTTGATCTGGCCCTCTCCATGTACTGATACCAGACTTCCTGTCTCCAGAAATATGAGGGAATAAGCCACAAATTTGTGGCAATTTTTTATAGGAGCTACAGGAAGCTATTACAACTTGTTAAAGTTGTTATAACTTCTCATGATATAAGAATCAACCAGTTGCATTTATGCCAACATTTGGTCAACTAGAAAGAAAAGTGTTTTCTCTTTAAAAAAAATAATATACATGTTTTTATTGATTTAAGAGAGAGAGGAAGGCAGAGGGAGAGAGAAAGAACTGCCTTCTGCACACCCGCTACTGGGGATCAAGCCCTAACCAGGAATTGAACCAGTGACCTCTTGGTGCATGGGATGATGCTCAACCAACTGAGCCACACCAGTCAGGGAAAAAAGTATCCTCTCTTTTAACTAGTAAGTCGGCTTCCCAGAAGTCTAAGTCAGGATACCTAAGAAATATCTGTACATTTGTTCATATCTGTAAGCTTCATTAGACAGTAATAACTCTTACTTGAGGGGCTCAGACTAAGGAGTTTCCCTTCAAGTATGTATATATACACTATAATTTAAAGCAAAGAAAACTATTCATATTGTCTAGTCATTGACTGTAATACAGATGTTGATCAGACCACCTGAGAAATATGACTGCAAAGGCTACAAAATTGTTTTAAGTCTTTTCATAAACAAATTGTGAACAGACATTAGGATAAAATAAGCCAACTAAAGATAAGCCCCCCTGCCCTCACTTCAAGGTAACCAAATTGGGAGCAACAGACCCAGGAGGCACTAGCCATACCAAGGTGAACAGCAGCAAGGGGAAGGCATAACAACAGGCCCGAGCCCTCTTCACATACTGATGTTGCTTTATATGTATACTAGAGGCTGGTGCATGAATTCATGCATAGGTGGGGTCCATCTGGCCCGCCCTGATCAGGGCCAATTGGGCCCAGCCAGCTGAGAGAAGGGGCTGTGGGTGGTTGGTAGGCTGGCCCCGCCCCCTGGTCAAACTCCCAGTCGAGGGGACAATTTGCATATTAGCCTTTTATTATATAGGATTGTACCATGATGATTTAAAATTCCACCCTATCCCCATCCTCAGGACAGAAGAGACAATCCACAGAGTCTTAAATATCACATGCACTGAAAGAAAAATCCACCAGAGGAAATAAAACCTGCCCTTTAAAGATATATTCCCTGGGCCTGGGGTTGGAAGGAAAAGGGAGAATCTACAAATTGATATTACCTCATTTGCTTATTTTTAAAAAGACAAATGGATCTAGTATGGTTTAAAGTGTCTGATTTAAAGCTTGCTGAGTTTGATTTACACATAATGGCATGCTAAGAAAGACTGGGATAAGTTGGTTCAAAAACCAATTGGTAATACAAAAATATCTTACCACTTGAGGCATCTTGGTTGTCCCCCGGACTGACTCCGGTAACACATTCTTCTCTGCATTATTTTTACTTTGATATATCACTGCTCAAAGTAATGCTTTTTTCTCCCTAAATTTACACCACAGCTAACTCACTCAACTCAATAGACAGAGGCAATGACTATTAAGGCAATTCACATATCCAATACTTACTTTTCACCATTAGGAGTGAGTGGGAAGAAAGGCTTAGAAAGGCAGGGATGAAGTATGCCTGGCAGGACAGAGAATCTAACATCCAGCACAGTTCTTCCTAATATATAATTACTTCGGATAAAACACAGTATAATTGATGGCAAAATCACCTCTTCTTGGTCTCTTCTGCTTCCCCTTTGGACAGTTGGATCTAGTTATTTTGATAGATGACTAGTAAAAACGGTTTGATTTCTTTCTCCTTCATGCTAAAGCATTAGCTAGGCCATAGCGCCAGTGGAAATTACAACTTGAGTTACTTACAAGCTATCAGCAAGAAAAAACAAATGCTTCAAAGCAGCTGAAAACTCTTCTTCAAAGTTTCTAAACCACTAGGGTAAGGACATTTTTTTTTTTACCCAATTGCCTGTTCATCCAAATATGCCACTTGTTTCAAAAAGCAATAATAATAGAACCATTCTGGAACATGAGAAATGTTTCCAAGGAGAAACATCACAGCTGCCTGTACCTTTCTGTCAAGAGCATAACACACATGAGAATGTATTTATAGGCTTATTACTAGCGCATCTGTGGTTACAGTCTACATTTTTGTTTTTAGTGACCTGACAAGAAAATGATTTTGCCTAATTATTATAGATTTTACATCTGTGGAGCTGTGAGACCTTGTTTGGATGTTTCAATAGGATAAAGTCTTAACTCATAATACTCTTGTCCAAAGGTCCTCTCGTGTGAAGAAAGGTAATCCTTCTTGAATAAGTGAACTATATCAAATAAGACACGTATGGTATGGACAGGAAGAAAAGAAACACTCCCCACCCCTCCAATCAAGTTAGTAGAAAGAATGGAACCTGGTTACCTATGAGGTAACAGGTGTCAGTTCACCCAGTTTCTTAGCAGTTGTAAGATGGTGAACACCACAATTATGGTGGTAAGAATTACAGTTACCATTTATTCAGCGTTTAAAATGTGTTCAGGCCTAGTGGATCCAAAGCATCAAAGAGAAGCACACCTTTGAATATAGCTACTAATAATGGAAGTCTGGGGTCGCTGGTGACCAGAGAATGAGGCGAGGTGGAGTTTCCTATTGACTGAAGAATTCTAGATGTGGAAAGGGCAAGGAAAACTGAAACTCACTTCTTCATTAGAGCTGGTAGCAGGACAAATAAAAACAGAAGAAAATTAGATAAAGAACTAAGGTAATGATTATGAATTACACTGCCTGGATGAAGGTTAAGTGAAGGGAAAATTTATTTTCAGCAGTTCTGAGTCTGTGTCAAAGATTACTTGTATAAGAAGCAGCTGTACAGTGCTGTGGAAAGCAGGTCTTGGGGAATATACTAGGATGAAAAGATCAGGACTGTTTTGGTTCAGTTGCTTAAGGTTAAATAACAGTGAAGATGTCCCAGAAAACCAAAAGATCAACTATGTAAAATATTTTATGGTCCACTGCCAAGATGAGCTTTACTCCACCCAAAAAGGTGGTACTAGCCCTGGCTGGTGTGGCTCAGTTGGTTGGAGCATCATTCCATACATTGAAAGGTCACAGGTTCAATTCCTGGTCAGGGCACATATCCAGGCTGCGGGTTCGATCCTCAGTCAGGGAATATACGGGAGGCAACCGATCTCTCTCACATCAATGTTTCTCTCTCTCTAAAATCAATAAAAACATATTCTTAGGTGAGAATAATAATTTTTACAAAGTTGGTTCTCAATCAAGCTTAAGCCCAAACAGAACATTTTGCAGAGTGAAAAGACAAGGAGAGGATCTGACTTCACATAGTGGATCCAGGGACTCAAATGCCATCCAGATGCTCTCTCTTCCTCTACAAATGTCATCTCTGCTCCCTTGGTCCGGCTGTCATTAGGGATCTGCAAGAATGACTTGAGGCGGCTCTAAGCTAACATCTTATTGCTATTGATAGGAGAAATTTAAAAATAAAAATAAGAGTCCTTTCTCAGGTTTGCAAAATTTCCAAGCAAGATAGATCTGGTTTGGCTGAAACCGGTTTGGCTCAGTGGATAGAGCGTCGGCTTGCGGACTGAAAGGTCCCAGGTTCGATTCCGGTCAAGGGCATGTACCTGGGTTGCGGGCACATCCCCAGTGGGGGATGTGCAGGAGGCAGCTGATCAATGTTTCTCTCTCATCGATGTTTCTAACTCTCTATCTCTCTCCCTTCCTCTCTGTAAAAAATCAATAAAATATATTTAAAAAAAAAAGATAGATCTGGTTTGGATGTTAATACAACCTTTTGATGCTACAATCACTTGTGGGCTGGGAGGAGGCTTAGCCTGTTATTTGTAGTCAGAAGTGGGGTCTGTTACCTGAACAAGGAGAGCAGCATATTCATGACCAATTGGGGAGTTATGAGCAAGGCAACCACTCCAAGTTGTGTCTACTACAAACACATTTACTAATAACTATACTTCAGAAATGCGTACCAGACATGCTAATGAGGGTTCAGAAACCAGGTCTAAGTAAATAAAGTTTGACCTATTTGGAAGAACAGCAAGTGTTGATCAAAAAAAGTAATAACTCTAAGTCATCAAGAAAGAGCCTTTGGAGAATACCTTTCGTAAAGCTATTTGGGGAGGAGAGGGGGAGAAGAGGAGATGAGTACATTTGTGAAAATGTTTGGGACATTCTGCATATGAAAGTTGAAAGAAAAGTTTTGCTGGACAATTGTAAACTCAGCTTGTGCTTTTGTCCCAGTTTTCATCTCTTTTAAATTAAAGAGCATAGGATTAACAGTTGATAAAACAAAACTGCTGAAACACTAAACACATATTATCCAATTAAAATGCCACTGGTAATAAATTCTCTGAAAAAGCAAGTAATTCACTGGAACCCACAAATTCATTAAACAGCTATCATATATTGGAGTATGAAAGTATAAAGAAAATACTGTAGTAAATACACACTGAAAATGTTTGGAATAATACCTAGGGGTATTATTATAAAGAACTATTTTGGAAATAAATGAAATCATAAAGGACTGATTACATTAAACTTGAATATAATTAATACTTATCATTATTCCACCAACTCTGCTAAATGCTCTCTGTATATTTTCTTATTTAATCCTTACTATCACCCTGGAAAGTCAATCTGGTTAATATTCCCCATTATAGAAGAAATGTAAGTACAGGGAGCTAGTCTGTTCAAGGCCACACTGTTCCCACCCCTCATCCTGGATTATGAAAAGAATCAAATCTTGTAGAATCTGATATTCTAAGCGATTTCCTTTACCTGAACTATCATACACTGAAAGACTAAGCAGCCAACCTAATTAGGAAGTTAGACTACACATTTCTTTCCTCCCTAAGATAATTTACAACACAGGGTGAGAACCACAGTTCTAGTAACAGCTCTAAACCAACAAGTGGGCCATGTTGTGATCAGCACATTTTGTTCTCAATGCCTCAGGTACCCCTGGCTCCCTCCCACAGCAGTGCTGTCTTCTCTTCCTAAGAAGTATTCTTCCTCAAGGGATCAGACTCTTCAAGTTTCCTTCACCTTCTCACCTTGCTCTCCTGAAAGTATAGACAATCCATACTAACATGCAATAAAATAATAGGCTTAAATTTGGATTAAAACCAAAAATACTGAGTCAAATGATTCCAAAGTAACAAAATAATCACTCATGAGCTGGGAAAAGATGCATTTGGGGATTAGTGGGAAGGACAGGAACAAAGTTAGAGACCTTTATGGCACTGTTGAAATCTACCTTCATAGTTGCTAAGAACTACACGTAGTTCACGCCAATGGTGCAGCTACATAAAAGGACTCAGGCAAAGAATCAGAAGTGAAATAACATTTGCTGAGTGGAGGGATGAAGACTTAGAGATATAATACTGCTGAGGGCATTGCATAATGAAACTGAAAACATAAAATGGAAAGGGGCTGAAGGGTGATACCTGCTGTTCACAATTTCCCAAGCCATCCTGGTATACCCACAGTTGCAGCAAATAAAAATGAATTCATCTGCAGGGTACAATACCACCCTGGCAAGGACTCATTGAAGTAGAATTCTCTGAGGCTCTGATAGATGTGGACTCGTTTGACTTTGTTTCTATTAATGGCTCAGTAATAACTTTCTGTAGGTAGGAGTGCTCACTACTGGGTTCTTGCACTAGTGATACATACATACATACATACATACATACATACATACATATATCTCACTAGTAGATACTAGGAATCTAGTGGGTTGGGGGAGGGATTAATAGGGAACAGAATGGAGTTTGCATACAAACCTACCTGGAACAATAAATAATGATGCATTAATTTTGAGAACTAGCAATAAAGAGCCATTAAAACTCTACAGCAATGCCAATGGGTTTTGAGAGAGGAGTGATAAAAATGCAAACCTGAAGATGACTAATAAAAACCGAGGTGGAGAAAAATCAAATCTCTTAGACAAGCTCTATTTCCACAAGGAAGGGAAGCAGAAGGCAAATGGAGGGAAAGCGGGTAGCTCAGAAGGCCGTGAGACATGACAGCTATCTCAACATTAAAGTTAGGGCAGAGGCTATGATTCTAGGTGATACTGAACTGTGGAGTTGTGAGAGAACTTATAAAAATGCTAATACAACTGAATTTAGAAACCTATATGAATTTCAGAGGGAAATATATTTGGATACTAACTTTTCACACAAATCCCTCATGATGCACCTATGATTGCTTTGAACTAATCTACAAGTCATAGTTTCTGATATTTTTCAAACTCGAGGTCATTGAAGTATTCCTTTGATTCTCCTAAGCTAAAGCTGAGTGAGGAGTTTTGAGACCTTTAAATTCTCAGCAAAAAGTACCAACCTACTTTAGAATTTTATAAAGGAATTTGCATTACTATAATAAAGGATGTTTTAAAAACAACTAATGGTTTTCAGTTATTAATGGTTTTATGTACTCTGTGTCATTCATCTGAATATATATTTATATATTTCTCAAATTGCTGACTGACCCAGAAATCAAAGCCAGTTTTCCCAAGAACTTTAAAACTCGAGTGGACTAGAGGATTTGTAGAAGAGTACTGCATTGAGTTAGGGGGTCAGGGTTGAAACCTTCTCTCTTCAAATAACCAGCTGTATGATTTGCACAGATGTGTAGCTATCATAGCTCTCTGGGCTGCACCCTTCTCCATAATACAAAGCAAAGAACCAATTATAAGCTGAATGTTGAATTATCCCAACCTCCAAAGGAGTTGGGATTGCCAATGACATCCTTTCATGATAAGACAAAAGCATCCTACCCATGGAGAGACACAGATGTCTAAGCATCAAGTCATGCAATAAAATGACCTCAAAACACCAGTCTTGTTGCAAAGACATTACAGAAATTCTTATTGTCTCTCTCAAGCAGGATGCAAGAGAAGCACTGAAATTATTTTGCTTATAAAATTTCTAAATTCAACCATTCAGTGGACTAAAATTTCCATACTGAGTAAAAAAATTGGAATGCATGCATCTATCTGTTTAAATGATGACTCAAAGTGACATTCCCTGTCATAACATATTTTGAAAATACAGGAAAATGCCTTTAGGAAGTGTGTTGCTGTTCCCCAGATTCAGTTATTCTCCAGACTCATCACATCCCCTATGTACTCAGAGATACAGTGCGCATTACACTCACCACAAACATGGGAAACTGTCAGGTGTCATCATCAGCCCTGGACCATGGCAGCAATGGTGAACCTGTGCATCTCTGTGGGAGGCTGCATGTAGCTGATAATGAAACTGAAAATATGAAATGGAAACATTTTAAAGATTTAAAAACGAGAACCACTAACATTAATCAATTTACCTAAAATAAAAATAAATATATATACTCTATGCTTCTTAACAAATAGCAACAGCCCACAACTTTGGGAAAATATGTCACAGCATAAAAACCTTGGTTTAAACAGATTCTATTAGCCACTGAAAACCCCATTATGCATTCCTTTATTTGAGGAAAATTTCTTTCTGATTTAATTAATTTTTGAACAATAATGGCATTTGTGCTTCGTATGCTAATATTAGCAGGGAATTAAAAATAATAGAAGTATGAAGCTGAGGAAATTGAAACAGTATTTATATACAAAGAGTTTTTGTATTTATTTCAAATATACTGCCGTTTTTCTTTTTATCATGATAAGGGATAGCTTAGAATCATAAACTTTCTAAGCTGAAAGGAAACAAAAGTTAGCTAGATAATCTCCTTTAATTTTATTATTTTGTAAATAAGGACATTCAAGCCAAAAGAGAGATTTCCTGAGTCACACAGTTAATTTATTCATTTACTGATTTATTCATCACACATTTGAGTGCCTATGAAGTTTAAGGCAATAACTTACAGAGTGTAAAGAATATCAAATTGATAAAGATCCAGTCCAGCCTTATATAATTTAGGTCCAAGGGGCAGATGTAAGACATCTGGCCATATGCCTATAACAGTTGTTATAACGTAAGAGCAACTAGAATGTATACAATATCTTCAAGGAGATTAGAGCTAGGGAAAATCAGAAACAGGAGCAAAAACTGCATAAAAGACATTATTGGATGGTGAAGGCTGAGAAGACTGGGAGAGAGAACAAGGAGCATGAGCAATGGGTAGAGTAGGAGACTAATTTGGTTTAGCTTGGTTGGATCAACAAGGTACATAATAAAGCCGGGGAGTTAGCCTGGGGTCATATCACAAAAGTCTAGATTACCCTGCAAAGATTGACTTTATTTTGTTAAAAAAAAATGAGGAAGCATGGAAGGTTGCCAAGCAGGGGAGAAACAGAATCATAAGGAATGGTGCTTTAATTCAGTAGCAGAATATCAGATGGTTTGCATAGTTAAGATCTGAAATGAAGGTTACTGCAAAAGCCCAAGTTAAATAATATGCACAAGGATCTTCACTACTGTGCCATCTTATAAGGGCCGAATTCAGGAAGAGAGAGGGGAAAGTTAGTCCAATTGATTGAAAGAGTGTACATGGGAGAAAAAGTTGTTCTGTGGGAAAAGAAGACTTCAATCTGGATGTACCGATAGGAGGGTGGCTTTTTGAATTCAGGTGTTTGGTCTCTAAAGCCCACTTCCATTTCCCCTATATCACACAGTCTTTCCTAAAAGTTAATTAGGAAGGAATCCATTGCCTAATTTCTAATCACAACCTATTTGTTCTCAGCGATGGACCAGAAACTCGATTATGCCTATCTTTCATGGTTTGTAATAACAGTAATTTTATATTTATTTAATAACAGCAATTTCATTTTATTAACAACAGTAATTTTAATATAACAATAAGCATTTGTACAGTGCTTATAGTATCCCGTGTATTATTCTAGCTTCTTTAATTTTCACAGCAATCTAATATTACTTCCATTTTATAAACAAATAAACTGTAGCTCAGGGAGATTAAATAATCTACCTAAGGGCATACACCTAGTACCTGAGACAGGGTTCATGAGACAGGGTTCATGACCTGAGGCAGACTAAATTCAGACTAATACTTTCAACCACTGCATACGTTGCTACTCACAACCACCCCCAGATGTTACTTCCCGACCTCCTATCTTCTCTAATGAACTAAGGAGGTTGTGATGTTGCTCCTTTCTCTCACTAAGATACAGAAAGTTAATTAGACTTCTCTCTCTCTCTCTCTCTCTCTCTCTCTCTCTCTCTCTCTTTCTCTCTTCTCCAGAGAGTCCATCTCCTCAAATGCTGCACATAAAATCAGAGTTGCCCTCAGGCTTGGGCCAGCATATGTATACAAACTCACTACCCATCACTGTCTTATCCATCTTTTTTATTTTTTATTTTCAAATCATACATGAGAACAAGGTAGAGTAATGAAGGGCTAAGGGAATATAAGTGTAGGCTGATTCCAGAAATCCTCTTCCCTTCAGGTGATTAGTTATATACTTTAAACAAATATTTTAAAATATTTCATTCTCCTTTATCTTAACATCATTGATTTCTAACAATTAACTTCATCCTAGCTCCATATACATAAGGCAATAACATTTGGAGCTTCTATACTCTACATCATACTTTTAATTTCATCCTTCTCTCTCCTAAAAATATTTTACTTAAAAGTAATAGTGTCGAGTGCATTTAATTAATTCCAAACCAACTTTTGAGTGAGTGCTATATATTTAAACTTTATGTTCCCTGTGGTTTGCATAGTAAAGGTGGGGGCTACTAAACACAGCAAGTTCATTAACAACAATATGTCATTTAAAATCTATTGAAAACCTTCCTGGCATGATTGATTATGGGTTATTCAATTTTACATACTGTATATGTCAGATAGCTTCTTAAATCATCTCTAGCGCTGCTATAATTCTTTAATAGGGAAGAGCCTGATCTTCCTGGGACCAAAGTAATTGCTTCTCTACCTTTCAAATCTCCATGCTACAACAGGAGATTAAATTGAACTTTTGGAATAAGCAGCCCATAACAGACTTATCAGTAGTTGAGCCTGCTTTCTAGGTTATTTTCCTATACAACCCAAGCTCATAGTTCTTATGTTGGTATGGTGATACATGATTAATAGTGTGAGTTGTTTGCTAGTCTGGTGTTTCTAATCTTCCTTTACTCCTGAAAAGCCTTCCTAAGCTATCTTGCCCTGTCTTTCTCAAGTACCGAAGTTTGAAAAGTCACAATGGTAGATTACATTTGTAAATTCTGTAAAATACCAAAACCCATCCATGAGATAATTATAAACTCATGGGGAGTAGAGATAAGTGAGAGAACATCATTCTGAGCCACATGCCTCCTGATAGATTCACCGACTGCAGATCATCTGCAAAGTGGACCCACAAGGCATAATAATTAGCAGTTTAAAGTACTTTACATTCACTAATTACTTAATCCAATCACCTCCCTACGGAGAATATTTAATAACTTGCTGACCTTAACATAAGAAGATGGTCCTGCTGAGTCCCACCTGCCTCCCCCAGTGTGTGCCAGGAATTGTTCTGCTGGTAGCAGGGAAGCAGCTGATCCTTTCTTTCTCACCCAAGCCTCCGGTAACCAACAGCAGCATCCTCATTGGCTGACAAGAGGGAGAACCACAGATGCAGGCCTTGGCTGGAGATAAGGCCAAGACAATGAGCAGTCTTAGGAAGCGAGATAATGGTGTTGGTTTCATTTGCTCTGTGCACTAATCAGCTTAGCTACTACCACAATAGACTAGTGTGAATGCTTTTCTGTATAAGTAAAGCCATAAAATGAGTATTACACATTTTTTTAAAAATCTGGTTAGGAGTTATGCGCCTACTAATCTCACCTTCTCAAATTTCTACAACATTGATTGAATGTGAGAAATTATCATTGGTATTAATAGACATGGCAGAAACCAGTCCCCTCTCAGTCTATTAGAGTTCACAGACATTGATTATATGTCTGTGAAAGAAAGTCCACAATCACAAACAGAAGAGTGGGCCGGAAGAACAAACCCGGGGAAGAGTGGAGGCAAAACTGCAAATGTAACAAGAAATATATTGGTACATTCACCTGGAAAATGAGGATATTATTTTAAGCTGGGTATTATAAAAAATAGCTTAAACCTGGCAAACTCCCATATAGGTAGGATGTCCATGTCACCTAGACTTTTGCAAAAAATAGGAGACTCTATTAATAGGTAGGACAACAAGAATTACCAAGTCTATTACCCTGGGTAACTAGGACGAATGCTCCCTCCTATATATAGCTATAAGAAATGTCTGAGCATAGACATGAAGAAACATTTCTCATACTTAGGAACATTACTTGCGATGGTTCACTTAATGTGTGAATTTGACTGGACCACAGGGTGCCCAGGTATTTGGTCAAACATTATTCTGAGTGTTTCTGTGAGGGGGTTTTTTTTTGTATGCGATGAACATTATTGTCCATCTGTAAACTGAGTAAAGCGGATTGCCTTCCCTAATGTAGATGGTCCTCATTCAACCAGTTGAAGGTCTGAACAGAACAAAAGGCGGACTCTCCCATGAACAAAAGGAAACTCCTCCTGCCTGGCTGCCTTGAGCTGGAGCATCAGTCTTTTCCTGTCTTTGTGCTCAAACTGAGACATCAGCTCTTCCTGGGTCTCAAGTCTGCCGGCCTTTGCAGTGGAACTTGTACCATTGACTCTCCTGGTTCACAGGCCTTCAGACTTAGTCTGGTACTAGACCATTGGCTCTCCCAGGTCTCCAGTCTGCCAATTTTCCCTACAGATCTTGGGATTGGTGAGCCTTCATGATCACAGGAGCCAATTCCTTATCATCAAACTCTTTATTAAAAAGAAAATAAAAGAAAATAGATGTATATAGGCATCCTATTTATCTTGTTTCTTTGGAGAACCCTGACTAATACAGTACCTATATTTACTCATAATGAGTAAACATAAAAGAAGCATATAATTTCTCAAATCATTTTTATAAAGTTATTCCTTTTAGCCTGGCCGGCGTGGCTCAGTGGTTGAGCATCGACCCATGAACCAGGAGGTCACGGTTCGATTCCCGGTCAGGGCACATGCCTGGAAGGCTAAAAGTGAGGTGAACCACCTAAGCTGCACTAAGTAAGGAATGAATGTACCACCCTAGGGGGCAGGGGGATGTTGAGTTCATACACTGGCTCACAGGCTCACAGGAGTAGAGCTGGGGCCTGGGTCACCCCAGGAGAGTGGAAACCTGAGAGAATGAAAAGAAATGTGGAATGTGAATGAGTCAAATCATAACAATGAAGCCTGGTTGCAAATTTAAAGGAAGGCCAAGGCAAGGTAAAGCCAGCACGAATAGCCATGCGAGAGCATGTAGGGCATCTTCTTGAGAAGGCCTGGGCCACATGAATGGCTATCGCGTGCAGGCATATCTGGTGGGTGTAAAGCATGAGCTTGTGGAAGACGAGGGACTCCTCCTCATCCTCCTACACAGGAATTGCCTGCAACCTATCTGCCAGAGATTGGGAAAGAGCAGAGCCAAGGAGTTAACTGGATTCTACAACTACAAATTCTGATTCTACAACTTTCTGTGTGACTTTAAACAAATGGTTCATTTTCCCTCAACTTCAATTCCCCAATATGTAAAATGGATATCATACTAATAGTTACTGTTTGTCTCTTTTAAAGAAAGTATTGCTTGCTCTCATTTAAAAGGCCTGGGATGGACCAGGAGGAATAGATGTCACTTTGAGTCACAAACTCCTCAGTTTGCTTTTGTCTTCCATTAATTCCACTGTAGGACAGAACAGGAAGCTGAGAGCACTGGTGTCTGTGAGTATGTGGGAAGAGAGGTGGATTAAAAGGGAGAAAAGAGTTATAGAAAACTATTGAGAGAGGAATATTAATTTCATCTATTGCTAACTTAAGCAATTCTCCTTGGATCCAGCCCTATTTGCCAAAATCTCCACAGGCAACAAACATTGACTGATTGACTGACTGAATGACTGACTTGGGTAAAAACTTTCTGTGAACAAAGAGTCCTTGCTGGAGTTAAGGACAATGTTTCTGACTAAGAAACAAATAAATCTAATGGTGAACCACTCACCCTTGGCCTCTATGCCTGGGTCTCATTCATAGAGTCCTGCAACAGAGATAACCTATCACTTCCACGTACTGAGCCTTCATCATGACTAGCATAGAGCTAAGGTTCTGTATTGCTTCAGGGCATCCTCCTTCCTGGGAAGCATTTTAATATTGATTATCATTATTGCATTTTATCATGTGCCAGAAAAGATGACAACCTTTAAAGTCAATTTGCAGTCTTTAGTACTTAATAAAGACTTTTATTTACAGTAATACCCTTCAGATTTTTGGCACACTTACCCTGTTATCGAAAGGCCAATCTGAATCTATTATTTTATGACCATAAGTAGTTTCATTTCCCTGAAGTGGAATGTGCTTGCTTTAAACGTAAGGTTGAATATGCAAAGTACTTAGAAAATTTAATTGAAAGGCCTTAGGTAAATGGTATCTAGAATGAGCTATTTGTGTCCTGAACTGTCATTAAAGACAACCTATCGTAAGTTCATCCAATATTTCACTTTTTGTCATAAGGTCCATTACATTTTCTTAAGAAACAGATAAGCACTGCTAATGTCGTTCCTCTTTCAAAAGTGTACCTAAGCCACAAGCAAAGTGTCCTTCTTGAGAAGTCTGCCTCAAAAGTAGCTTTTCTGTAAATGTTCATCATGAAAGCCAGGCCTATTTATGACCCCAAATGCAAAAGTAAAAGAATTATCCTACCAGGTAAGGTCCTTGTTCCATCCTATTTAATTTCAATTACTAATAATTGAGCCAAATCCTGGCTAATTGAGGAATGCCTAGCCTAGCTGCTCTAAAAATGCTCACAGGTGGCATGAGCTTAATAAATTACTCACTAGGTAAAATTTTTATTTCCTTTTATTGTCCTAGTAGTGGCCCAGTGCACATTGTGCCCGGGGGGGGGGGGGGGGGGAGGGGTGTGCGGGGGTTGGGGGCAGGGGTGTGTCCTTCAGCCTGGCCTGCACCCTCTCCAATCTGGGACCCCTCAGGGGATGTCCGACTGTCAGATATCCCTCTTGCAATATGGACTGCTGGCTCTTAACTGCTCACCTACCTGCCTGCCTGATTGCCCCTAACCACTCTGCCTGCCAGCCTGCTTGCCCCCAACTGCCCCCCCAGCCAGCCTGCTCACCCCCAACTGTCCCCCCTGCTAGCCTGCTTGCCCCCAACTTCCCCCCCTCCCGCCACCCTGCTCATCCCCAACTGCCTCCCCTGCCAGCCTGATTGTCCCCAACTGGCCCCCCTGCCAGCCTGATCACCCCCAACTGTCCTCCCTTCCTGGCCTGATTGCCCCTAACTGCCTCTGCCTTGGCCCCACCACCATGGCTTTGTCCGGAAAGATGTCCAGAAGGTCTTCCAGTCTAATTAGCATATTACCCTTTTATTAGTATAGATACTTTCCTTATAAGCTTCAATGATTGCCTATAGTACTAACATGTAATTTGGCAAATGAGTCTATATTTACCCATCCAATTCCTTAATCATACTCTCCACCCATCCCTGCCCATCAAGGTTATGTTTCAAAGTATTAGAAAAAATAAACTAATGATTAAAACAAGGTATTACTTGTATAATAAACTACTATACTTATTGTTTTTAAATATATATTTTTATTGATTTTTTTACAGAGAGGAAGGGAGAGGAATAGAGAGTTAGAAACATTGATGAGAGAGAATTATCAATCAGCTGCCTCTTGCACACCCCCTACTGGGGATGTGCCCGCAACCAAGGTAAATGCCCTTGACCAGAATCGAACCTGGGACCCTGCAGTCCGCAGACCGACACTCTATCCACTGGGCCAAACCAGTTAGGGCATATACTTATTGTTTTTAAAAGAATGAAAGAAAAATAATCCAACAAAGGTGTATCCTCTGGACTCATGTAATTCTTATATAAACATCCTTTCAAACCTAAGAGAAATATAGTATATTCATTTTCTCTATCAGTGATCTAGATATCAGAGCATATCAAATCTGGTCCTCCATTCAGGTTCAAAGAAAGCCGAGAGCTATGTGGCGTTAAATGAAGTGACATCTCTCGCCACAGTTGGGCATATGGACTCAAGAAAGGGGCTTATTGTTCATGGTCATAGGGGAAGCGTATGGGCTTTGTGAGTACCCATGTGCATAAGCAGTCCACCTACTTGGGAGCTGACACATAGATTCTATACACTATATAAACTTCTCAATAAAAATTTGAGCTAGAGCCCTTGCAACATCTATCACATATATCAATGTGTGTGTATATATATATGTGTAGGTATGTATATATACATATATATTATTAAAATATTTTAAAACATTATTATGGCTGGCTCACTCATACTTGAAAGCCTCAGAAAATTCACAAATAATAATGTAAAATCATAAAGAAAAGACACATAGAACAAATCATATAGCCTCCCAGCCAAAACAGAAACAATTGGTGTTCCTGCATATATAAAAGCTATCCTGAGTTCTTCATGGTAGCTATATATTTTAGCACATACACTAAAATTAAAAGTATCTTTTCTGGCCTAAAATTTGAATTGGATGGAAGTTATTTCATTTTCTTTGACCAATTTTTATTGTATTCTTAAATTTTCTGACTTGGAAGCTACTATGAGAATAAAGGAGAGGGGGGAATTTGAAAAGGAAAAACAGAGTGAACTAAATGGGAAGAAGTGATAACAAAGAATAAGATCAAAGAAAGAAACGAGTGTGTCAGAGCATCGAAAATGCTCTGGATTCTATTTCAGGAGACTTGATTCAACTCCCAACTTGGGAGTAGAATGCCAACAATGAGTAATATTACTATCAGTCACAAAATGTGAGATTGGAATGAAAACAACTTCCAAGAATGTCTCCATTTCTAATAATCACTATGATTCTAAAGGTGAAAAACATGTCAGTGTGTGTGTGTGTGTGTGTGTGTGTGTGTGCACGCACACACACATATATATGTAAACATACATACCTAGTATAAAATATTTTAAAACATTATTATAGCTGGCTTCCAAACTTGGAAGTTTTAGAAAATTTAATGTAAAACCATAAAGGAAAAAAACATATAGAACAAATTATACAGCCTTCTAGGCAAAATAGGATTGTATATTATCAATAACCACCAACTTTTCTCAATACCAACACTTATTTGAACACAACAGAGAACTTAAAAAGGACCTAATATCACAAAAAAACTTAATATTTTTTGAGTTTTATGTGTAGCAATGCTACCTACCAGTTTGGATTTATAGCATGCCTTTCAAAGCCCTTCCTTTATGTTCTCATTTTTCTTTCCTACATGCCTGTGATCATTTTAGAGGTTAGGTTTTAAAAATTGTTCTATTTTATAATTGGGGAAATCACAGAATTTTAAGTGATTGATTCAATCACAACCAGATAGTGCAGGATATGTGTTAGATTTGGCTTCCAATTTATAGTACATAGACTATTTTACAAATGTAATAAAATCTTAATATTTTCTATGGATTCGAATGCAATTAACTATATATAATCCTTACAGCATTAGTTGAAATGTTTCTTTGAAATGTCTTGAACAACTTCACACAACTATTAAGAAGATAAGATCTAAAACATTATCTTCTGTTTTTAAGACTAATATTATCTGGGACTAAATTATCCCAGAGAGTATTTTATCTTCATGGCTGAATCAGGCCCAATATATTAATGTTTGTCTTTTGTATTTCTTAAAGCCATCTCTTTCAAATGAGTCAAACTATTTTACATATAGAGATTGAGTACTACTACAGTCGTTAAAAATGGGGGTTCTGGGATCAGCCCACATGACATCATTTTTTAGCAGTGTGTCCCTGGTTTAGTAATTTAATTCATTTGTACCTCAGTTTTCTCATTGATAAGTGGGAATAATTTTAGTACCTACCTCATAGTGTTAATACAAATAAATTGCTTAGAATAGTTTCTAGCACTATATATAAACTACACGCACACACACACACACACACATACATACATACATATATACATACATGCACATACACATGTTAATGGAGAAAAGAAGATATAAAAAGAACTTGGTTGAGAATCACCTGCATAATCATGCCAAGAAGAGGAAAAAGAGGTACTACGAATGCACTGCACTTAAGCACCAACACCTGAGTAAGAAATGCATTTGAACACTACCACTTCTGCCCCACACTGATTATTTTTTGGGGAGGGAAGACAAGAGATGAGGGAATTTCAGGGATTCTACACTCTGTAGTACCATAGAAATTACAGAAAAGTGAGCAAAGACTGTTAATCACAGAGAATGCCTTTGGGAACTCCTTTGGCCTTGCATGTCATTCTTGACTTGGGCTGCTCCTTTTTTTCTAAGCACTGAGAAATCTAATTTTTCAATCTGTGGCGCTATTGGTATAAAGCATGCCTCATTAGCTTGTAGGAGGTAGCTAGTCTTCATTAATTCATTCTCACATCATTTGCTTTGCACATAGTCATAATTAGCTTCCAAATAACTTTGGTAACTTCAATAGATTTATGACCAAAATTTTATTCTATATTTCCTTTTTTACTCCCTTTTTTCTTTCTTTTTTTATGATATTCTATAGAAGTTAAAATTTAAAAGGACAAAGCTACTTTGGGGAGTGATTTGATGTAAAGATTTTTGGCATTCAATTGTCTTATATAATTAATACACAGTGATTTGGGTGTTTTAGTAATCTTCTTACCTTACAAACTCTGATAAAAGTAAGGCAAACAAATGTTTGCGTGTTGTTGTTGTTGTTGTTATTTTTAAAAAAAACTGTTGAGAAACATTTTAAACTAACAATTCAAGCAAAGAAGATATCCAACTTCATGCCATTTAAAAATCCTATATTTATTGCATCTGTCTATGTAGAACATGTTAGTGTTTTATTTTGGATATACTGTTTTCATATGGAACTGATACTACAAAAACAAAATCAAGGCCATAAGTTGATACTAATATTGTGATAGACAGAAAACAAAACAATAGTCAGAGTAGTTTGCAGCTCATTTCATGGAGAAAGAGAATCCATTTCTCTTTCTCCTAAAGCTGGACTTAGCCATGTGACTTCTTTGGCCAAAGAACCTTAGCAAACCTGAGATAGAGACACAGAGAATGCTTGTACACTGGAGTGTGTCCTTTCCTGTTGCTTCTGGAACCTATAAAGAAGTCTGGCCTGCCAGCTGACTACAGCCACAGGAGTGAACTTGAGTATAAGACCATCAGAGGAACTGCCCAGCTGAGCCTACCCAAATTGTCAATCCACAAAATCGTGAGTGAGCTAATGATGTCTTTTTAAACCACTAAGCCTGGGGGTTATTTGTAACACAGCAAAAAGTTGGCAAGTTTATATTTTTAAAAGCATCAAAATAAATCTCAAAGCCTCTCCTTAATAATGACCATAATTTTAGAATCAATTAATCAATGAAAAAACTGGTTAAAATTGGCAGGGAAACTGTCCTGTGATACAACTTGAGTGAACCCACCATAAAGAAACTAAAATATACTCATTAGATGCACACTGACTATTCAACATAATAAATATAGTAATAAATAGAGAGTAATCAAACTACCAAATATGGCTGCTCCACATGAAAAACCCACTTCTATAGAAAAGACCGTCAAGAAATCTTATCTAGCTTCATCAGTAACAAACAAACGTAAGCAATGTGCTTAACATCTCGAACTCCATTCAATAGAGCTTCTTCTCTCTCTCCATAGGTGAGTTCTTAGGCCTTCACAAGAGCCTTTTAGTCTAATATATGTATAACTCTAACATTGGATCACCTGGTTTCCAAGAAAAATCCAGTTAAGACATCAAGTTAGGAAAAAAATTGCTTACAGACACAGGCACACTGACACCAAAGAGAAGAGCTGCTATAAACAAAGAAATTGAAAGAAAACATTTAAATAATCTACCAAATAAGCAAGAAATCTAAGGCTATTGAAAAGCCCTCTGTTCCTCCATGGTTCTCCGTGTGTCACGCACACAGTGCATTAGTTCATGTTCCCTGTGATGACTTAGTCTTCAAAAACATGTTAAACTTTTTCAGTATGTGCTATTTAAAAACTTCTCACCAATAAATTTTAAAAGATCCCATTCAAATGCATGCAAAGATGGCCAATAAGCACAGTAAAAAATAGTCAACATCACTATCATTAGGGAAATACAAATCAAAACCACAATGAGATACCACTACAAACCCATTAGGATGACTATTATCCAAAAGTGAAAAATAAGTGTTGGCAAGGTTATGGAGAAACTGGAACCCTTGTGTATTGATGGTGGGAATATAAAATGGTGCTACCACTGTTGAAGACAGAATGATAGTCCCTTAATAAATTAAACATACAAGGATCCATAAATCAACTTATGGGGATATACACGAAATAACTGAAAGCAGAGACTAGACAACATTTTTGAACTCCAATGTGTATAGCTACATAATTCCCAATAATCAAAATGTGGAAACAACCCAATTGTCCATCAGCAGATGAATGAACAAACAAAAGGTGGTCTATACACACAATGAAATATTATTCATCTTTAAAAAGGAATGAAATTCATACAATATGGGTGCACTATGAGAACCTTGTACCAAGAGAAATGAGCCAGATACAAAGTACAAATATCATATGATTCCACTTATTTGCAGTACCTAGAATAGTCAAATTTATAGATAAAGGAAAAATGGTAGAGGCTGAAGGAGGAAGGAATAGGGTATTATTGTTTAATGGATACCGAGTTTCAGTTTGTGATGATGGAAACTTTCTGGAAATGGATATTGCTAACGGTTGCCACTGAATTGTACACTCAAAACTGATAAGTTATGAATTTTATGTTATGTATATTTAACCACAATATAAAAAATGCCAGGGGTCAGTTAGTTGTCTGCATAAAAATCACTGGCAAAGGAGTACTATAGGCATAATTATTTGGCAAGTTTACAAATAACTTGGATTGAAAGCTTTAAGAGCAGAGAAAAACCCAAATGATCTCAGAAGGATGGGTGGGGCATAAGGAGAAGCATGGTGGATGAGGAGAACAGTCTGGAAGACAGGCCAGAATAAACAAGGACAGCAAAAACAAACAACAAACAAACAAAACCCTCCTTCCTGAAGTGGAAAAGAATGTATGAGGAGGGTTTTTTGGGGGGAGGGGAAATGTTCTTTTTATAAAGAGCCATAAAAATGAGGAAAGTTTTAGGGCATGGGCCCTGCCATCATGGTTTAGTGGTTGAGTGTCGACCTATGAACCGGGAGGTCATTGTTTGATTCCTGGTCAGGGCACATGCCTGGGTTGTGGGTTTGATCCCCCAGGGTAGGACATGCAGAAGGCATCCAATCAATGATTCTCTCTCTCTCTCTCTCTCTCTCTCTCTCTCTCTCTCTCTCTCTCTCTCTCTCTCTCCCTCTCTCTCTCTCTCCCCCTTCCTCTCTGAAATAAAAAATATATATATTAAAAAAAAGAAATTAGGGCATGATATAATTTAAATATTTGTCAACCTGTCCAAATTTCCTTTTTTATTTTTTTATATGTTTTTTAAGGAAAATAAAAATAATCCAAGTAATATAATGCACATCAAATGGAAGGGGGAAGTCAACTGTCAGAGATGCCTGCTAGAGATGATTGCTTGCTCAGTATTCCTTGCATGAGGTGATAAGAACCCAAACTAGACTTGTGGTATTAAGAAGATAAATAGAAAAAAACAAAAGACATTTCAAAAGAAAACAATGGATTTGTAGATTGGAGTTAAAAATATACTTTATCCCACATCATTGACAGAGGCATGTCTAAGTATAGAATTAAGAAATTGAGACAACATAAATACAACCCTAGAACAGTGGTTGGCACACTGAGGCTTGCAAGCCACATGAGGCTCTTTGGCCCCTTGAGTGTGGCTCTTCCACAAAATACCACGTGTGGGCGCGCATGTACAGTGCATTTGAAACTTCGTGGCCCATGTGCAGAAGTTGGTATTTTGTGGAAGAGCCACACTCAAGGGGCCAAAGAGCCGCATGAGGCTCGCGAGCCGCAGATTGCCGAACACTGCCCTAGAACAATGGGTAGCCAGACCAAAGAACAGAATTTAAAGCCAGGACTTTGCTGTTGCAAAATGCAAATAAATGTGCTGGGAGCCACCACATCTCAATTCCTTAACACATCAACATTAGGGCTTCGTTTATCCACCTTTTACATATGACAAAACAGAGACTAAAAGAAAATAAATGAGTTGTTCTATAAATGTCAGTCAAGTGTTAGAGCATTCTGTCTGTTGCTTTAGTAGTGAAAGAATGCAAATAAAATAAATAGCTCTTCAAGATATATTTTTGGACAAACATCTCATAGTACACCAATAGTGTTCTCCAATCTGAAGTGTTTTGAAATTCTAAAGTGAAATAGCATAGGGTATGTTGAAAACCAGCCACTGTCTAGTTAACATACCTCCAATTTCAGCACAGTATCTATAATAATAAAAGTGTAATATGCTAATTAGACTGGACAGCCGAACGACCTTCCGGATGTCCTTCTGGACAAAGCTGCAGCAGCAGGGTTCAAGGCAAAGGCGGTTAGGGGCAATTAGGTAGGCAGGCGAACAGTAAGGGGCCATCAGGCAGGCAGGCAAGTGGTTAGGAGCAATCAGGCAGGCAGGTGAGTGGTTAGGGGCAATCAGGCAGGCAGGCAAGTGATTAGGGGCAATGAGGCAGGCAGGTAGAGGGGTTAGGGGCGATCAGGCAGGTAGGCAGGCGAGCAGTTAGGAGCCAGAGGTCCCAGATTGCAAGAGGGATGTCCGACTGTTGGTTTAGGCCCGATCCCAACTGCCAGTTTAGGCCCGATCCCGTAGGGCCTAAACTGGCAGTCGGACATTCCCCAAGGGGTCCCAGATTTCGAGAGGGTGCAGGCCGGGCTGAGGGGCCCGCCCCCCTCCCCCCCTTTCCCCCCTCCCCCTTCTCCTCCCCCAGCACCCTTCCATGCACAAATTTCATGCACCAGGCCTCTAGTACTAAAATAAAATGTGCTTTAGTTTAATGCTGTTTTCTAGCACTAAGTAAATCAAAATAATCCTAATTTTACTATCAAATAAATTATCTGATAATTTCATATGTAAACCTTAAATTCTGAAACTGATAATGCAATCTTTCTCAATAAATATAGATACATTGTATAGGTTATGTTTTAATAATGTTGACTAATTGCTTCTGAACCACATTCTCCCTCATTCCTCGTCTAATTATTAAACTCATTAATATGCACAGAGACATTTCAGAAGTTTCATAATGAACCCAGACTGTGGAAACAAAATTATATTAGTGAATATCAGTCAGGCATTGTGGTTTTTTATTTGTATTTTATTATTGGGTGCACCCCTTTTAAAAAAGGATAGTCCTGGTAATTTTGAAATTCCATAAAGATAATGTGGATTTCTCCAGTCCTCAGCAACCTTTGGAGAAAGAAGCTGCATTAACAGTAGACATCCAAATTTCACTGGTCACTGTCCTTACCGACTTATAGAGGAAGGACTCCAGCCCCCCCAAAGGGTCCCCTATCCAGGCATTTCTGGGAGTTCCTAAAAGGGAAACAATAGAGATGCTCCCAACTTTTCCTTCTGGAGTTGCCTCCCTGCATGAAAACTGCTAGTCACTGCCACGGCTGCATGTGCCCTGTGAAATGTCTGTGCCCATGTCAAAGAGTCACCTCTCTGGGTTCCCAGAGTAGCCAATCTTTGCAGAGTCAGAGCTTTGCTGGTCACTGTCTGAGGTGAGAAGGAAGTTCTCTTGGGCGCTCTGATCATTGCTGTCACTGTCCCTGCAGCAGCCTAGCTACGCTCACGAGTATCAGGCAAGTCTGGCACGTCCCGTGAAAGCAGCTCCTTAGTTTTTTCTTCTACTTTGCTTGGCCAATGCTCAAAAATTCACCTGGCTGAGCCCAGCTAGATCCCCGGTAGGGGGTGTACAGGGGTCAGCCAACCCATGATTCTCTCTCATCATTGATGTTGCTATCTCTCCCTCTACATTCCTCTCTCTGAAATTAATAAAAATTTATTTTTTAAAAAGTCCAAATGGGCTGTAGTCATGCTGCTCCCTCCATTGTTCATATTCACCCACTTTACCACCATGTACTCTTGCAATTAAAAGAAATTCTTCTGCTTTAGCCTAAAACAAAATCTTTTAGGCATATCACTGCATGCTAATGATATCTGTATAGGTCACCAGCACACTGGCTCAGAAAACAGTAAGATGTTTGTTCTCAATTTGAGCTCAGTGAGGATGCATTGCAAAGGGCCAGGGACTAACATTTTTATAATTTAAATGTAACAGAATACTGAAACCATAAATAGAAGCATAGTTATATAACATGCTGATGCATGCCAGCATCAGGGATTACATATTAGTCAGAAATATCTCTTTCTCTATTTATCCATTTCTATTAACAAAAGAAAATGAACCACTGCCTGAGATCACCTGAAGGAGGGCCATTGGCTACTTCCAAAGCACAGTCTGGGAGTGATAAGCTAACATATTTTAATAAAACATTTTATTCTCTGAATTTCAGATTCAATCCCTGTATGGTTAGTTGGTCATAGAAACCCTCTTTTCTTTGGATTTACTTTTAGAGTAAATGCTTGCTACTTTATGTGAGAATCCTAAAGTTTTGGGTGTGCGTTGGGGATAAAATACAAAAAGTCATTATTTTCCTTATATCCTTTTTTAAAAGACAAAGGCAATTTGATTAAAATAGAAAGAGAAAAATTATAAAATTATGCAAGTGAATTGCAGTGTAAATATACATATATGCATCTATATAATCAAATAGAAGCCCAAAATATAAACTTCTGAAAAAATTAGTATACACGCACACACTAAAGAAAACCTCTTCACGCAAGTGAATTTGAATGCATATGTTTTGTGTGTGTGTGTGTGTGTGTGTGTGTGTGTGTTTCGACAGTTTACATATAATTCCAAAATTAAAGATAATTAGTCACTTTTTTTCTCATTTGGATTAATAGGCTCAATGTCAATAAATTCAAATATGTAACATTTTTCACTAATTGGGTCCATTCAAGTATCTAAATATATATTTGCTACAAAGGTTTAGTAATCTGTCCTCCAAATAAAAATGGTTATAAAATAATCTATCTGAAAACTAACTAAATATTCTTCTAGGAAAAAACAAAGAAGATTATATTTTAAAGAAAAAAATCAGTAAGATTCAAGATATTCTTTATATAACAAAAGTAGACTGTGGGCCTGCTTTTGTTATATGATGTTTTTCTTTGGGATGTTTCAACGAACTGGGGGTGAAATGTTAGGACTTTGACAAATCCAAAATTCTAGAACTAAAAGGAAATGGAGTTTACAGCCATCTGCTCATTAAAACTGCTCTACCAAAACTAAAATGCTCTATCTAAAAATAAAATGACAGTATTTTAGGGGAACCATTTATTAAGGAGTTTGTTATTAGAAGTACACGTTAATGCACTGTTTAATGCATCAGAATAGACATCAGATAAGATAAAGTCAGTGGTTAACAAAATATTAAACATTGAAGAAATTTAATGTGCCTAAAAATATAGATTCTCCTGAAAATTCTAAACCAAAAGAAAATGTCCCACCTGTTCTCTCCTGGAAAAGAGAAACGATACATTACAGGGCTGCAATAGGGCACAGTTGATAAATAGGCCTAAGTCTCTATCAACAATAACTTCTAGAACAAGACACAAATCATTACTCCCATTCCACACGGAAAAACTAAGGTATGTCCAACAAACAACTAATTGGAAGTATGCCCATCTCTATTCTGTCTCCTGAGAAAATGCCAAAGGATAGCACACTTTCCTAATGTATATCAATCCTTTCACCATCACTATCCCCATCCGCACTCTTTCCATGGACAGCACTCACTTCCTGGAATTTTCCTTTTCCCACTCTGATCTTCCAACCTTCCAACCTGCCCAAAACCTTCCCAAAGGCATTCTCTCCACCTCAGTCCTCTCCACGTGCCCTCCAACCTCACACCATCCCACACCATCTCCTTCCCAGACACGACCACGGAGATTTCCATTGTAACTCACTGGGGCCAAAGCCACCAGGGAAAGCTAGATGTCTCTTTCCCTCCACCATCTTACCATCCCCTTGATGCACAGAGAGGGAAGCACATGGAAAAGCCTAAGAGGCCTGATTATTCTGTTCCTCTGACCATTTTTCTTGTAAGAACGTTTTATGAAGAACTTGTGCACAGCCTGGCCAGCGTCCCTCAGTGGTTGAACATCGACCTATGAACCAGGAGGTCACAATTTTGGTTCCCAGCCAGGGCACATGCCTGGGTTTCAGGCTTAGTCCTCAATAGGGGACATGCAGGAGGCAGCTGATCAATGATTCTCTCTCATCATTGATGTTTCTATCTCTCTCTCCCTCTCCCTTCCTCTCTCTGAAATCAATAAAAATATTTTTTTTTTAAAAAAGAACTTGTGCATTTCAGAATCAGACTTCTGAATTGTAAAAGCAGTGTTTAAAAACCCATCAATGTTCGCTTGCAGGGAACTCTTCCTCCATGTCCAAGTTGATGTCTGAAATCAGGGTAGGAGGGAGAGGTCTTTCTTTTGATAATTAAAATTAATGTGCATGGGCTTGCTTTAATAAAGCTGCTTCAAAGGCAGGCAGGCAACTAGCATCTATGACAGGTACTAGAACCTTACGTGCTTTTATAGGGTAGGTGTAGGAATGCTTAATGTATCGCATACCTAAAAGGAAGAAAAGTCTCTACTAACGTGGGAATGGATTCAGAAAATGGGCTATTGGAGAGCAGCAAACAATCTTTGCAGGATTAATAACCCTGTTTAGGAAACTGAATGTTACCTGGAATCTCTCTCTAGAGAAAAAGTTGTGACAAGATGTTTCCTGGTACATTCAGCTGGAGATGCACATCAACTCTGTTTGAATGATTTATGAAGACTTGTTGTTGCTAATTTTAAACACATAAACACATTCTTGCTATAAAGAAGCTTGTTTTAAAAATAATTTATTAATCAAAATATCACCAAATTTACACACACACACACACAGCTTTTAATCAAGTGTTAATATCTATCACTCTGAAACTATGAGATAGGAGATAGGGGTAGAGGGCAATATACAGACCCAACTCCAATGACAAACTAGAGTTGAGAGACTAATTGCAGTCACGTAATCCATCCATACATTTCTTAGTGACTATATGAACACATATGTATCCTTCTTAATTGTTCATTGAAGGGATGATAGTGTTTAAAATTATAAGTATACTTGCTTTTATTTTCATATATGAAAGTTCAACTAATGGCCCTGGCCAGGTAGCTTAGTTGGTTAGAGTGTCCTTCCAATATGCCAAGGTTGAGGGTTTGAGCCCAAGTTAGGGCACATACAAGAAACAACCAATGAATGCATAAATAAGTAGAACAACAAATCTCTCTCTCTCTCTCTCTCTCTCTCTCTCTCTCTCTCTCTCTCTCTCCCCCTCCTTCCCTCCCTCCCTCTCTCTCTCTCTCTCTTTTCCTTTCTCTCTAAAGTGAATAAATAAAAATTAAAAAAAGAAAAGCTCAACTATTTATTGGTCATTTAAAAAGCATAGTCATTCATACACAGAATATTCAAATAAAACCTAAATGATACTTCTAGATATAACAATTGTTTATGATTTAACCTGATTGGGGCCAATCTAAATATTTCTTCCAGTACAGTGGTTGTTAATATGGGATGACTTTGCCCCACAAGAAACATTTCGCAATTCTGGAGACATTTTTGTTTGTCAAACTTGGAGGATGCTATTAGCATGTACTGGGTAGAGGCCAAGGATGCTACTTAACATCCTTAAAGGCACATGGAGAGTTCCTAACAATAAAGACTACTTCAGTCCAAAATGTCAATATTACTGAGTTTGAGAAACCCTCTTCTACAAGAAGAGTGTATGCTACATTGTGACTATTCTTCCCCATTTTCCCATCTGCTGCTCCAAATCCATTCCCCGGTCTTAATTGAAATGTTAAATAGTCTACATGATTTAACATGGTTATTTTGAACTATTTGAACCTGCATGATCATTTTTATGGTCCTGTATGACTGTGCAAAAAGAGCACTGCTGGTTTTCATATTTCTGACAAGGACCTCAGGCCAGGTGAGTGTCTGGGCGATCTGTGCAAAGGGGATCTGTTGAAACCATAATCTGCCAAGAGGCCAGACACAACTTGCCAGGAGGCTCATACTCAAGGAATAATGAAGTTCTTTTTAAATTATTGAATCATGGTAGAAGTTAACCAAAAAATGAAAATAAAAAGCTTCTGCACAACAAAAGAAACCATCGACAAAACAACAAGAAAGCCCACTGCATGGGAGAACATATTTGCCAATGTTATCTCCGATAAGGGTTTAATCTCCAACATTTACAGGGAACTCATACAACTTAACAAAAGGAAGATAAAAAACCCAATCAAAAAATGGGCAATGGACCTAAATAGAGACTTTCTGAAAGAGGACATACAGAAAGCCAAGAGACATATGAAAACATGCTCAAAGTCACCACTCATCCAGAGATGCAAATCCAAATGACAATGAGGTACCATCTCACACCTGTCAGAATGGCTATCATCAACAAATCAACAAATCAACAAATGACAAGTGCTGGAGAGGATGCAGAGAAAAAGAAACACTCCTGCACTGCTGGTGGGAATGCAGACTGGTGCAGCCACTGTGGAGAACAGTATGGAATTTCCTCAAAAAACTAAAAATGGAGCTCCCGTTTGACCCAGTGATCCCACTTCTAGAAATATATCCCAAGAAACCAGAAACACCAATCAGAAAGGATATTGCACCCCTATGTTCATAGTAGCACAATTTACAATAGCTAAGATTTTGAAACAGCCTAAGTGCCCACCAGCAGACCAGTGGATTAGAAAGCTGTGGTACATCTACACAGTGGAATACTACGCTGCTGTAAAAAGGAAGGAACTCCTATCATTTGCAACAGCATGGATGGACCTGGAAAGCATTATGCTAAGCGAAATAAGTCAGTTGGAGAAAGATAAATATCACATGATCTCACTCATTTGTGGAATATAATGAACAACATAAACTTTATCAGTTTATGAAACAGATCCTGAGACAGAGAAGCATCGATCAGACCATCAAACCTCAGAGGGAAGGCAGGAGAGGGTGGGGGAAATAAGAGAGATCAACCAAAGGACTTGTATGAATGCATATAAGCATAACCAATGGACACAGACACTAGGGGTGTGAGGGCATGAATGGGGGGGGCAATGGGGGACAAGGAGACATATGTAATACCTTAATAAAGACATTAAATAATTTTTAAAAAGTCTATATTGATTTATTTTTTTAATAGACTTAATTTTTTATTATTGCTAATCCTCACCTAAGTAAATGTTTTTCATTGATTTTTAGAGAGAGTGGAAGGGAGGGAGTAAAGAGGGGAGACAGAAACATTGAAAGAGACCCATCAAATGGTTGCCTCCAGCATGAGGCTGGGAATTGAACCTGCATCCCAGGTATGAACTTTTAACCTGAAATTGAATCTGAGACCCTTAGGTGTGCAGGCCAATGCTCTAATCACTGAGCCACATCAGCCAGAGCTAATAGACTTAATTTTTAGAGCAGTTTTAGGTTCACAACAAAATTGACAGGAAGGCAGAGGGATTTCTTATAATATACCCTGCCTCTACAAATATATAGCCTTCCCAGTAGCAACATACCCCACCAGAGTGGTACATCTATTACAATTGATGAACCTACACTGACACATCATTTTCACCTAGAGTTCATAGTTTATACTGGGGTTCACTCTTGGTGTTGCATATTCTATGGGTCTGGACAACATTTTAATGCTATATACTCTCTACTGTAGTATCATTCAGAGTATTTTCATCGTCCTAAAAATCCACTGTGCTCATATATTCATCCCTATTTACTATCTCCATAGTTTGACCTTTTCCAAAACGTCATATAGTATTTAGCCTTTTCAGATAGGATTCTTTCACTTAGTAATATACATTTAAGTTTCCTTCTTGCCTTTTCATGGTTTAATAGCTCATTTCTTTTTAGCACTGAATAATATTCCATTTTCTGGATATATCAGTTTATTTATCTACTCACCTACTGAAAGACATTTTGGTTGCATTGCTTCAAAGTTTTGATAATTATGAATATTAACATTTGTTATTTAAAGAGAAATTATTAATACAAAGTCTCTGGGAAAGAATGGCCATTAGAAGTATAGTAGAAAGAAACATTTGCTCATATTTTGGTCATAGTATTTATCAAATACTATTGCATTGATTTGTTTTTCTGTCTCCTGTTCTAAACATACAAATGTATACTAACCATATAATACTTTTTTTGTACTCCTAGTACCTAGTATGGTGATGGCACATAGTAGGTTGTAAGTAACTATTTGATGAACAGATAAAGTGAGTTTGTTTCCTCAACTGAAAATAATTAAATTTGATGAATGATATTGAAAATGTATTATGTGATTTCGAATTGGTAATTGTTTGGCTAGAAAAATAAGACAAACTTATCTCCTTCCTATTCTAATTTGAAAAACTCTTTCTGCCCCCATAAATAAAGGTCCACAGAAAAGTTTTGCATGTAAAGTTAATATTATATCATGTCAGGCATAAAAGAAGGATAGGTTAGGATACACACTGAGAAGGTGATAAAAATTCTGCGAAGTGTTGGAGTAAGAAAATAAGATTTAATTAAGCTTTTATTTATTGCCAGACACTGTGTTGAGGGGGAAAAATGAGTAGAGTATTATCTCCTTTCTAAGCAACCCACCCAGGCAAATGAAGAATGCTATGAGCAGGTTTTCTCAGTGAGAGGGTGGATTAGAGAAAGGAGAACCACCTAAGAGGCTATAACATACTCCACACCCTCCTCTTCATTGCACCCGATTTCTGCTTCTATAGAGTGACTGGGCTATATTATTTTTAAAACTTATTTTTATTGATTTCTGAGAGGAAAAGAGAGAGAGAGAGAGAGAGAGAGAGAGAGAGAGAGAGAGAGAGAGAGAGAGAGAGAGAAATGATGAGCGAGAATCATTGATCAGCTGCCTCCTGCATGCCCCCCACTGGGGATCAAGCCCACAACCCAGGCATGTGCCCTGATCAGGAATCGAACCGTGACCTCCTGGTTCATAGGTCAATGCTCAACCTCTGAGCCATGCCAGCAGGGCTGGGCTATATTATTCCTCAAGAACCAAGAAGGTCACGTTGGTTAAAAGGCTGATAATCATTACTAGATTGAATTGGAGAAAAGAATAAGATAAGTAATAACCATAACTTTTTAAATTTTCATTTAAAAAGATGTCATTGAAGCAAGGTCACTACAAATTTGTACTTTAAGGTCAAATAGATTTCAAGACGTATGACTGTAGTGTTTTGTAAAATGCTGCTAAGAATAAAGTAGTTCTCAAACTTGAGTCAGTACCAAAATCACCTGGAGGATTTGGTGCGAGTACAAAGGCCCAGGCCTCATCCCACCTGTCAAAGTAAAAATGCTTTGGACACTTGGTAAACACTGTGAGACAATTTTATTGGGGCTACTGCGATAAGGGAGGGAGATTTCTGTACAGGACTGAGCTCAGCTCTGCAGAAACAAAAGGTGAGAGGGTGTTTGAGTGCTAGGATGAGCTAGTGGAAAAGTACTGAAGGATGGGGTGGGGGCGGATTTGTCAATGAGATTAGAGTATTTATGTTTGCTAATTGTCTGTTATTGAAGGTAAGCCTCCCACAGAGATGGGGAGGTGGAACATTATCCTCCTTGATTATAGTTCAAAGGCATGGCTCCCAGATCCTTGAGAAAGACATGAAACAAAAATGGCAGGAGGCTGGGAGAAGTTTTATATCTCAAATGTGCAGAGAAAGAATTTACAATTGCAAGTTGCTAAAGTAAATGCCCTAAAAAAAGAGAGATCAGGGGCCTGTAGTCTAGTAGAAGACTATTCAGGCAGTTGCCCAAAAGGAGCTGGGGGACGACAATGGTCCAGGAGGCTAGTGGCAGACTGTGCGGCGAGGATGTCCCAGAGCAGGAGAGTGCCACTGCAGCAGTGGCAGGGGCAGGGCCTCAAGGCCACCTGGGCTTTGCCTCCCTTGGGTTCTTAGGCAACAGCCAGTTGCAAGGGAGCTGGGGCAGCAGAGGCGGAGGCTCCAGCGTGTCTTTCTCCTCCCGGTCAACCTGAGCCTGGGGAGGCCCGGAGGCCTAGGTGTCTGGAAGAGGTCTGCTGCCTGAGAATGGGAATTCTCTTCACCAGGACATACAGACTGTTCATTGTTGGGCTGGATAGAGTTATCATTGTTGTCTGGATAATGCAGGGAAACCTACCATTCTTTATCCGTTTTCTAAGAATGAAGTGATACATACATACATTCCTACCATAGGAAGTAGAAGAGATAATGATCAATAATACATAATTTCTAATGTGGGATATTGGTGGCCAAGAATCTCCTCGCTCTTCCTGGAACACTCACTACACTAATACAGAGTCTGTAATCGGTGTTGTGAACAGTACAGATAGAGAGGACTTCCTAGAGGAGAACTGTTCAAAAATGTTAGCCCATGAGGACCTAAGGAAAGCGGGATTGCTGATTTTTGCTAATAAACAAGATGTAAAAGAACACATGACTGTAGCAGAAATCTCCCCGTTTTTTTAAATAACTTCCATTGAAAACCACCAGTGGCATGCTGTGCTCTTCCGGGTGAGGGATTATGCCAAGGACTTGAATGGATGATGCCACAAGTTAAGATGAGATGATCTCTGCTGATCTCTTCCCAGAGACTTTGTAAAAGCGAAGTGCTGGACTTTACCTGAGAGCTATAGAAATTAATGGTGCCCCTATATTCATAGTAAACTTATTTAAACTTTTTCTTTAAGAAGAAAAATCAAGACCACTTATTTGAATGTGAAGATTGCTTTCTCATTCATTATTTTCTTCCAAAGCAAGGTCTCAAAGCTGTGATTGACATTTTCCTCATAATGAATCCTCTCCGGACACGGTGTAGCCTGTGGTATGTGTAAAGGGAGGAAGACATTTTTAACTTTAAGAGCTTCATTGTCAGTATCACCCTCCTTAGTTGAATGCTGTTCTCTGATGGTTCCTTTAAGTCAAAATACAAATCAGCACAGATATTTAGTTTCCAATATTTTAAAATGCAATGTTACTTATGAAAAGTATTTTTGCATAATGCTGTGTATGTATTGTGCATATAACTCAAGTTCAAGTTAATGGCTTTGATTTATGTTCTGAAAAAGTGAGTAACAAAAATTTGTAATATTCTAATTATAACCATAATGAGTTAAGTACTGCCAAGTACTTTTCCCTATGTTTTCTGTATTGTACTAATCAATTCTCAAAAATCATTGAGTTGCTCTTTAAAGAAGAAAGGAAGGGAGGAAGGAAGGAAGGAAGGAAGGAAGGAAGGAAGGAAGGAAGGAAGGAAGGAAGGAAGGAAGGAAGGAAGGAAGGAAGGGAGGAAGGAAAAAATATTTTAGAAAAATAAAAGGAAGAAGCCTGTGTAAAGTTTAGTCTTGGTCTAATCTAAGGGGAATCCTAAGACCGTCTTGATCATTCTATTATTGATAGGAGTGAGGTTCTTGGGTTCTGTTGGAATAAGTATTTCCAGAGGCCACCATGGGAGGATGAGATATGGTAGAAATTTTTATATCCATGAAATTAAAATCTTTGTGTTTCCAAAGTCCCATTTGCCTTAGTCTAGTCATAGAAGAAGTGTAGCTGGGGTTTCGGCAGGGCTTGCAGCAAAGCCAGGGTCCAAAGTTTTCTTCTCATGTTGGAGCCAGCATCAAGCTAGCTGCAGTCCATCAGTCATTGTGTGTGGGGCTCATGTGGCTGTGGGCCATGTGGGCAAACACAAGAGCAGTCTCACAAACCCAAAGTCACACAAATCCCAAGAGTCCCAAGAGCAGTGAGAGCAGAAGAGAGCAAACCCCTTTGTTCAGGGGATATCCCAAATTTCTTGCCCTTGCAGTGGCCACACCCATTCTAGCCAATGACCTTTGTTCTCAGAAAGCACCTTCCCTATGTCACCCCAACTTTACTGGGCATGTGTCTATCTCTCCTTTATTGGACTCCTGGGGAATGTAAAGTTGTATCCTGGTGAAGCTGCCCTAGTGACATGCCTATAATATCTGGCCTTCCCTTTGCTTCTTTCCTATTATTAATAACTAGTTAATTACAATGGTATCAATACCTCAATAAGTTTTATTACCTTTCCAGGTAAAAGTACAATAGGTACTCAGATTTGAAACCACTGCTTTGAAATAGTTACAAAAACTCTCAAAACTGCCCCCAAGCTAAATCAAGTGGAATGTTAATGAAGTAACATAATCATACCCATTTGGCTTTTTTAATTCCCTTACTACTAGTATTTGTGATAGGAAAATAAGTGTAACTGTTATGTGAGATTTAAAAAATAAAAATAAAACTCAAATGTAGGGTTTCCAGATAAAATAAAGTACAGTAGGGCACATGCACATACTTGTTTTCTGCAATTCAAATGTAACTGGGCACCATGTATTTTGATTTACTAAATCTGGCCACTTAGGCTAGACATCGTGGCTGTGCTCCCCCTAAGAGCACAGAGAGAGTTCCTAATTAAAAATCTCAAACCTATTGCCTCAGTATTTTCATGGAGAAGAATTTTTTTAAATGAGTCAAGACAGACAGGCGTCTTCAGCCTATAAAGATAGGAATCTTTTAGGAGTTTCCATTTCCTGAACTTCCATTCTCCACAATTCAGCTGGCTTCACAGTGCAGTCTCTAGATGTGCCTGTGGCCAGCTGTCTCCCAGCCATTGTTTGTGAGGCACACCTCTGCTGCCTGGGATACCTTGATTTGTGGAAGCCACTTATTCTGTGTTAAATGTGAGGAGCTCAGCAGGCTGAGATACAAACCTTTTTTATTTTTTTCAACTAGGTTCAAAGAACATGAACAATCTACAAAGGACATAATCAAATGCCTTCCAAACTGCAAAGCCATAGGTTCCAGACCCCACCGGATTTCGGTTTTGTGAATATTTTATCTGCTTGGCTTAGTTATCAAAGGGATCTGTTGTTACCCTGTAATCACAAAAGTGGGTCTACATGACAATTTAACAGCAAAAGCCATTTCCTTCGATTGTATCCTTTAAAAAACTGCCAGGTAATTAACTTCACAGCAGTTTTGTTAGCAAAGTAATACTACAGATAAAATGAAGCATTCATTAATAATTGACCGTGAAAACTGTAGTTAAGTACTGTTGAGCGAATAGAATCCCTAACAGGAGTAGAGAGAGCTGGATGGCTGTGAGATGCTGGAAAGCAAAAGCTATCACAGGGTGCCAGCTCCATAGGCAAGAAAGGGGGAGATCAAAAGCAAGAGGTAAAAGCCTTACTTACAATCCCTGTATTTTTCACATATTAATGGGCTAAACAATGGATTGTAGTGTTCAAAGTGCAACATGAATTCCCCTTTAAAAGACACTTCCACGGGAGACTTTCATTTGCGGGAAGACACAAATACGGGGACATGATAAATACGGGTTATTATGACAAATAACCAGAAGCCCATGAAGGTACATGAAATACCCATTTAAGACAGTGAGAAGGGTTCATCAAAGCAAGCACTTTGATTCCACTCTAAGGCCTGTGTCTTCTCCATGTTACTGTCCTTTAAATAAATGCTATTGACCAAGACTCTACTTCCCAGTTACAGTATGACTGTTGTTTTGTTCCCTATACACAGACTTCTAAATTACTTAGGCCAAAAATGGTCTGAGTTCAAAGGAATCCTTACATAAATAAAACCTCCCATCTGTAACAGAGTAAAATCCTGGCTCTCTCGGACCCCATCCTCGCATGGGCCTGCTTGGTTGCCATGGCTCCTCTTTTAGACCTGCTAATTGGAAGAGGAATTCTGCTTGGGACTTGAGTTTGTATGAAAACAGCGCCTCCCATTTTCCCTTCTCTTGATTTAAAAGAAGCCTGAATTCCCCAACTGGTTTGGCTCAGTGCATAGAGCATCGGCCTGCGGACTGAAAGGTCCCAGGTTTGATTCCGGTCAAGGCCATGTACCTTGGTTGCGGGCACATCCCCAGTAGGGAGTGTGCAGGAGGCAGCTGATCGATGCTTCTCTCTCATTGATGTTTCTGACTCTACCTCTCTCCCTTCCTCTCTGTAAAAAAATCAATAAAATATATTGAAAAAAGAAAAAAGAAAAAAAGAAGCCTGAACTTTGGCCTGGGTTAAGATGGATGTGAGAACCAGCAAGCACCCTCCCCACCCCAATCTTCTCCAGCTGGTACCTTTTTAATCATAAACCTTTCTTAACTCCAAGTTCTAGCATTTTGAATACTGGGCTTTTTAAAGTGTATGTTATTGTCATACAAAATATTTGCTAATTTATTTCATGCAGAAAACTAACAAAACTAAAGGTAAAAGAAATAAATTCCTCTTCCTCAAATGAATGTGTAGCTCAGCTTTAGTACCTAGGTTACCATGCATACTGAGAAAAATCATAAGGAATGGGAAGACAAACCTTACACTAAAGACAATTTCTTAGCTGTGACACTGTGTTGTTACTGTCACAACTAGCTAGTTAATATTAAGAAGAGGAAGAGAACAAAGGGGAGGCTAGGCATTATAAGCATGGTCATTTGGGCCGCTTCACCAGGAAGCGACAGCTTCACGCTCCCCAGGGAACCACTGGTCCATTCCCTGCAAATAATGGGTGGAAGGAATCAAACAAAGGCGGAGATGGGCACATGCACAGTGAAGTTGGAGTGAAGTAGGGAAGGTGCTTGTCTGTCAGTCCGGGAAAAAGATCATTTGATATGAGGGTAGAGCCACTGCAAGCACATGAAATCCTGGAAGGGTAAAATCTCCCTAGAGTTCCCTCGCTCTTATTGGCTCTTGCTCTTGCTCTCTTATTCTCCACTTCCTCTCTCTTGCTTGTTCGCTCCTGTGCTCTCTTGTTCCGTGACCTGCACTGGCCCTGTGTGCTAACCTGCCGTGTGGCCATAAGCAACCACAGGGCCCATGGCCATGCAGACCGCACGTGCAATGGACTGCAGCTGGGAACACAAACTAAGCTAGCCAGACGCTGAACTGGACTGTACTTTAATATGGAACAGAAACTCTGGGCAGTGGCCTTCATCCTGGTCCTGCTGAAGACAAAATTGAACTTTTTCCATGGTGGGTTGGACGGAGATGGGACCTTGAAAGGGAACCCCTTCATTTGTCATCATCAATAAAGATTTCCAGGAAGCCTCATCCTCAATGGGGGCCGCAGGGAATTCATTTCCTCGTGGCATCCCGAGAACTGCATTTACACCGATAATGGAATGTTATTAGAATGATGTGTGACATACATCACTTGATCTGAAGCTCACTAAATAGCATCAAGCTTTCCTACCAGTGGTTACCTTTGAGTATAAATAATAAACTTCTATTTTTTGTAATAGTGAGACCCAGATACTAAACTGCTATGGGCAAAGCTCAGAAATAGAAAATAAAAGTTTCCATTTTTGTTAATCTGTTCTAAGCAGCAAGCCACATTATATCCTTGGGAATTATTTTTAATAAGTTCTTAAAAAGGAAAAAGCAATGATGTTGTAGAAAAAGCATATAGGGCAAGGATATGGTCATAAACAAAAATCTTCATTACAAAAGACTTCTGTGGCACCTATAGTGACATTAGAACATCAACAATCTGTTTTAAACTGGTCCATAATTCCTACTGCAATTCAGAAATAATCACTGATGTGCTTTTTAACTTGCAGTTTTCAGAGCCATAAACCTTAAAACTCACTCTGGAAACATTGGGGCTCTTTTTTTAAAATTTGAGAAAGGAAATGTCTGATGACTTTTTTGTCTATTCTTGTTCAAAGATAAGCAGATCCCACCCTAACCGGTTTGGCTCAGTGGATAGAGCGTCAGCCTGCGGACTCAAGGGTCCCAGGTTCAATTCTGGTCAAGGGCATGTACCTTGGTTGCGGGCACATCTCCAGTAGGGAGTGTGAAGGGCAGCTGATCGATGCTTCTGTCTCATCGATGCTTCTGGCTCTCTATCCTTCTCCCTTCCTCTCTGTAAAAAATTAATAAAATATATTTTTTTAAAAACAGATAAGCAGATCCCTGGATCTGTAAGAGGAAGGTAGATTCACTCCATTACACAAAGAGCCAAGGGAAGGATAACAGAAGAACAAAAAAGGCCAACAGAGATGAGTACTTAGCTGCCTCACATCAAATTAATGCACAAAAAGCTATTATTTTATGATTCAAATATTGTAATCACCCTTGATTCCTAGGTAACAAGAACAATACATAATTGGTTTAAGTCAAATATAGCCCAGCTATTTGACTTTAAGGTGAGACAGATTATCTCATTGTTTAAGCCAAAACATCTATATATATAAAACCCTAATATGCAAATAGACTGAATGGCGGAACAACTGAACAACTGGTAGCTATAACATGTGCTGACCACCAGGGGGCACGCACAGAACATGGCAGGCAGTGCTGCAGCAGGATGGTGGAGCAGGTGAGTGGGGGCACCAGACCAAGGCGGGCGCTGGTCGCTGTCATTAGGGTGAGCCTCTGGTGGTTACTATAAAGTTGTTGCTCCTGCATGCCGCAGTCCCTCTGGGCACTCGCACCTGCTGCCAGCGCCGGAGCCACTGCTCACACCCGCTACCGGCCCCAGCACTGACCCTGATTGCCCCTCAGGGATTCTCTACCTCCCCCTGCTCCTGAGAGGCAATCAGGGCTGGCAGCCACCTCTCACACCGACTGTCAGTGACGGCCCTGTTCACACCTGCTGCCAGCACTGGAGCTGCCGCTCACACCCACTGCTGGTGCCGGTCCCGATCACTCGGTACCATCAGTGGGAGCTAGCGGCGGCTGCCAGCCCTGATTGCCCCTCAGGGCTTCTCCACCTCCCCCTACTCCTAAGGGGCGATCGGGGCAGCAGTTGCTGTTCACACTCACTGACGGCACCAGCCATGCTCACACTTGCTGCTGGCACCAGCCCCAATTGCTCTGTGCCATCAGCAGGTGTGAGCGAGGCCAGCGCCATCAGCTCGTGGGAGCAGCGTCAGTGGGAGTGAGGCTGCCAGCAGACAGGGGACCAGAGGCTGTGGTGGGAGGGTCCGGGTTGGGGCGTGGAAGCTGGGCTGAGATCCACCCCTGTGCCCAACGCAGCCTCGTGGCCCACAGTTCCTTTCAAGGTGCACAAATTACTGCACTGGGCCCCTAGTAAATTATAAATGAAGATTTCAGCTAGATAGCCCAAATTCTAGAAAATAAGTTATTATGGATAGTTTGGGAGGTTTTCTTTAAAGAATTCTAACAATATACAACATTGCACATTCTTTTTTTTTTCTATTTAACTAACTTGAAGTCTTTTTCACAAATCTGAAGCAATTCTGCCTGTGATTATGCTATTACATACACAAGCCTGAAAAAAAAAATCACACTGATTAAATTTGAAATAAATTTCTAAGATAAATACTGGAAGCAAAATGTTTTTGAAAATGGCCTATTCATTTCTAGTCTAATCAGTTGTCTTTAACTCAAATGGACTGACCTCAACAAACTATTACATTATGGGCCTCAACCATAATTACAAACCTACAAACCAGTTACATCCCTGGGGATTCAAGGCTCCTCTACTCTGGGCTCCTATAATTTCTAGATTGTCTTGGCTGAGAGTACTGAGGAATGACCTTGCCACTTCCTGTCCTCATGCTGCAGCTGCACACTGGGGCACATGCCATAAAGGACACCTCTTATTATAACAACCTTTAATATGAGACACCCTTCTACAAACACACACACACACACACACACACACACACACGCACAAGCACACAGGTCCATGTGGTTCTGACCCTGTAAAAGGCTCTGATACACTTCCTGCTTCTCCTGCTATGAGATTTCCACATTAGAATGAAGAATTTGGGGTTTTATGATCAGCTATCTTTAGTTAGATACAAACCTCCAAAAGGCAAAGGTCTCCCTGATGAGTCTGGGCCCACCTCACTATTCCATATGAGCACAGATTTGCCTCAAAATAGGCCCATGACAGGTTTGTTTCTAACCAGACACTTACATGTGGAAAGGTTCATGGACATGTCCAATGTCTTGTGTAGATCTGAGGAGAAAGATTACTCAAATTATTGTTTCTAAAAATTATACAAAAAACTCCTTAACTTTAGTTTCATATTATTTCAGATTATAGGTAAATCTTTCAAATTAGTTTATGAACAGAAAATGCATTACATATGTTAGGGATTCTAAAACTTAGCTTTTGCTATCCTATATAATAAAAGGCTCATATACAAATAGACCGAACAGCAGAGTAACTGGTCGCTATGATGTGCACTGACCACCAGGGGGCAGACACTCAACACAGGAGCTGCCCCCTGGTGGTCAGTGCACTCCCACAGGGGGAGCACTGCTCAGCCAGAAGCTGGGCTCACAGCTGGAGAGTGCAGCAGTAGTAGCAGGAGCCTCTCCTGCTCCACCGCAGCACAAAGGACCCCTCGGGGGATGTCCGACTGCCAGCTTAGGCCCACTCCCCCTGACAGTCAGACATCCCCTGAGGGATCCCAGACCGCAAGAGGGCATAGGCTGGGCTGAGGGACCGCCCCCTCCGTGCACAAATGTCATGCACTGGGTCTCTAGTAAGATATATAAACATATACACTTAACTCCAACACCATCCCTTTGTATTTTTGTACATAATTCCAACTGGAACACAGGTACTAATTTCTACAAAATTAGCTTACAAAAGATAAGTTTTCTGAAAGTTCTCGTGTGATTAAAATAATTTATAAAAACAGATTTTCCATTCCATTGAATTAAAGTGTGAGATGTATTCTACATCAAATTATTCAATAAATAAATGTTGAGCTATTGCTAAATTCAATAGGCGAGGTTCTAAAATTAGTGTTATTTGTTTCCCATAATTAGGTTACCAAGGCTTTTTAACGTTAGATAAGATTTTATGACACAGAGAAAGGGCTAATGAATATTTTTAGGGGTTTAGGTTATTGTTTCCCTTGCCAGGGAAGTAGACTAACTGACCTTTGGGCTGGTTCTGGATAAAAGGATAAAAATAAAAGACAATAATTCCTATTTCTCCACCTGTCTGGAGTTCTGTATAATGCACCTTCACATGGCTCAAGAGAAAAATCATGCTACCTCTGTAAAGGCTTAATGAAAAGTAGAGTTTTATTTGGTTTTTATGGCCTAAAAATAATGTGGCCTGATCAGGACACTAAATATTTTACCAGAATTATATGATGTGTGTTTATACATAAATTATATACTAGTATATGTACATACAATGGGACCCTGTCATATTTATTTCTGTATCCCAATACCTATGATGTTTATTATGTATCAGGTTACTCAATGAATGTAAATTGAATTGACATTAAACAAATATCAGGAAGTAGGAGGAAAGAGAAGAATGAGAGACCTATATATGCAGATATTTATTCACCCAGTAGTCAGAATATGCATACAGAAATAAATTTTTATATACAGATACTTATTCACCCAGTAGTCAGAATATGCATACAGAAATATATTTTTATGTACAAAAAGTGAAACACATTCCTAAAGTTTTCAAAAAGCAATAAAAAAAACAACTTAAAAAAAAAAAAAACGTTCACATGGAAGGCCTGTTTTAGGGGATAAATATAGCCTCACCTGCTCAGGAAGGAAGGTATAATGAGAGAAGGACAGGGCCCAGAGTGCTGATTTACTGGTCTCTAAGGTGCCTCTCCTTGCTGATTTATTGAGGTGCCATGGAAATACCTTTGGAAGAAGCCTGTTCCCTTTTTCAGGGAATAGCTACTGCTCTGACACTCAGCCACTGGAGCAGAAAGATAAAAATAAGCTACAGAAATTAAGATGATAAAAAAGTAGTTTTTAAGTAAAGTATGTATTTTTCTTCTTGCCCTATTAGTTTTTATAAATCATTAGTATTTGGACAACAGCAGGTTCTATGGAATTATACTCTAAATCTTCACTGCCAGAAATAGTACCTGTCAGTATTGTAATGTCATTAGGTTCTGACATTATTCCAAATAAATTTCAGGTGACAAAACCCTGCAAAACAGACTAGTAAAGATGAGAAAAAAAATGTCAAGGGGTAAAACTGAGCTACTTTTTTGTTGTTGAGAAAAATAGATAATTTTTCTGATTAAAAAGTGGTCCCTAATTATAATACAAAATCTGTAAAACGTACGTTACCAATAGCAAACAGGAATGTCCAATGCTAAGACTGTGTGAAATTCTGGGAGGTGGGAGCCCCTGCTTCCCTCTGGTCTTGAAGCCAATGCAACTACTAATTACAATCTTGCCTTCCTCCCCTCCCCCCCCGCCCCACTGCCCATAACATATATCAGCAGCCTGTGATATATGTCCCACCTTGTGAAGCAGAACTGCCAGAGGCAAAACAATCACTAAATGAAAAACCAGTAAGCAGACATAAGAAGATTGAAATTCAGCATGCCAAAATACTTTCTAAAAATAAACAACATGATTTTCAAATTAAAAATTCATTTTAAAAAACCTCTTGGGCCACTAATTTAGGTACAGATCACAAAGGATAGGTGGTTCAGAGGGGGGTAATAATATATGATAATGACACAGATAGTAGATAAATTTTTCTGAGCTTCAGAAAAACCTGAGTCCATTAAGTCCCCAAATTCCAAAAATGTTGGACACACACATAAGCACAAGCTAGCACATTTACTAAGTATTTGAATAAATGATTCAAATTTTTAAGAATGAATGAAGAAAATCTTGCAACCTCCTAACCACAGAGTGCATGACACCTTAAATAGGAAGTAAACCACACCCAAATTAGAGCACATACTTCAAGATAGGGGAAGATGAAAAGCAGAGGAAACAATAGTAAGGGGGGAGGGGACTTTATAATAATATAAACAATCTATAATAATAAAAGCATAATATGCTAATTAGACCCGACAGCCAAACAACCTTCTGGTCGAAGCTGGGAATGCGAGGGCAGAGCCTATTGCACAAATTTTGTGCATCAGGCCTCTAGTATAATAATTAAATTGAAAGATAATAAGTCATTGAAGTGCTAAGTAGTCGTATTAAAACTTAGGAGGAACTAGGTCTCATATGTGTGAGTATATACATTTTTATGATACATGGCACAGTGGTAATGGGTTTCCACCAGATTCATGGACTTAACATAATACTAGTATAATCTGATTCTTTATCCAGTTTTGGGATCTGTACACTCTGATCCATTGGCCTTGGGAGATTCTGACGGTATTGATTCCATGCCAGAATTTGATAAGATGGGTGGTCAATGAAAGAAAAACAAATCTCAATTTCCCTATATTGTCTGACACTTAGATTAAGTACCAGTACAACTCTTCCTTGGTCTGAACTTGAGGTATCACTGTTATCCTAATATATAAAAGGCCAGGGGCCATAACGACTAAAACGACCGGACAGACGACCAAACAGCAGGCTAGAGAGCTGAGGGAGCGGGAAAAATGGTCACCATGAGGGGACCCCCCACCTGGATCAGGGGTGTGGCTAGCCTTCAAACCGCTGCCAGCCCCTAGCCTAGGCCGGCCAGTGCCCCAGAGGAGACCCCCGCCACGATCGGGGGGTGTGGCCAGCCTTCAAACTGCCAGCGGCCTCTAGCCCAGGGAGGCCTCCTAGCGAAGGACACCTGAGTCTGTTCTGGACCTGGGGCCATGCTCTCCACACGAGTGACTTGGAAGCCACCAGTGTCTAACTGCCAGTCTCCGGGAGGTGGATGCGTTCACCATCCACCAAAAAGTAGGACCATCAAACTGTTCACAGTCTCAGTGAGGGCACAGGTCCATGGATGATGGGGTGGAGGCCAGACCAAAATAAAACAGCAGAAACACCCTGCCCACCTCGGCAGGTGCAGCTGCAGTCCATGCGGACCTGGGCAGTGTAGAAAGCACTACCTTCTCCCAGGTCCTGTGCTGGCACTGCCACCTCTCTCACCCTCAAGCCCCCCTGAGTCCTGACAGCGAAGCGTGTAGGGAATCCTGCAGGAGTTGTACCATTCTGGGTGCTTTTGCCCAAAGACACCCTTTGGGATGAATTCAGAGCCACATCTCACTTCCCATGAGACTGGAAGAACCATGTAAAAGGAATTTGACAAAAGCTTTTGAATCCATAAAACAACCTTAAAAAAAGCATTCGGGCCACCTAAGAGAGAATGCACTTTCTGGCCAGAGCATGCAGGATTCTTTTGCCCAACAGGTTAAAGGAAGCAGAGAATGGGCACAGTGGAAATGGCCCTGGTGCCCTATGAGGAGACCGCGGGAATGGGGTTGCAGAAATTCCACAAGCCTCTTTCCACCTTCTCCTTTGCAAACCAGACCATCCAGATCCACCAGGACTGGAGGCAACTGGGAGTCGCAGCCGTGGTTTGGGACACGGTAAGCAAATCTTGGGAGGCCTCTGAAAAAACCTGCAATTGATTATAAGACTGGTCTTTATTTAAAAAGAAATAAAAGAACAGCTTTGTTGAGATATAATTCATATACTGTACATGTCACCTAAAGTGTACAATGACCTGTTTTTTTAAAGTAAATTCAGAGTGGTACAACCATCACCATGCTCAATTTTTAAATATGTTCACGACCCCATCCCTCCAAAAAAAAAAACTTCTACCCACTAGAATCACTTTCCTGATCATTTTCCACAAAATAGATTGCATTTTAAGGGTGGGTAAAGGAAAGTTGAGGGAAGTTAAAATACTGCACAAAGGATATTGTAAAATGACAAAGCCCAAAGTGAAGATCATGTGTTTTCTTTTTTTCTTATATATTTTTTATTGATTTCAGAGAGAAAGGGAGAGGGAGAGATAGAAACATCAATGATAAGAATCACTGATCAGATGCCTCCCGCAGGCCCCCTACTGGGGATCGAGCCCACAACCCAGGCATGTGCCCCTGACCAGAAGCAAACCTGGGACCCTTCAGGCCACATGCCGATGCTCTCTCCATTAAGCCGAACTGGCCAGGGCCATGTGTTTTCTTTAAGTTCTGCGTGGTTGTAATGGTCCCCAAATCTATACTAATAAAAGGGTAATATGCTAATTAGAGTGGACGTCTTCCAGACGTCCTTCCAGACAAAGCCGCAGCGGCTGCGAGGGCGACCAGCCTGAGGGCTGAGGCAGAGGCAGTTAGGGGTGATCAGGCTGGCAGGGGCAAGGTAGGGGCAATCAGGCTGGCAGGCAGAGGGGTTTGGGGTGACCAGGCAGGCAGGCAGAGGGGTTGGGGCAATCAGGCAGGTGGGCAGGCAAGCAGTTAGGAAGCCAGCAGTCACGGATTGTGAGAGGGATGTCCCAGATTGGAGAGGGTGTAGGCCGGGCTGAGGAACCCACGCCTCTGTGCATGAATTTTGTGCACCGGGCCGCTAGTATATGTTATATTATTACTGACCACTTGGAGTATATGTTGGTCCTAGATATAGATCTCTCCTTTTTAAGAACAAGGAAAAAAGGGGGATCAAATAAAAATTTTGGTAACATAAAATAAAAAGATGAGCACATCCCAGGAAACAGAAGTATGTGTCCTCTTTATGTCCTCAGTTTTAAAACATGTAAATGACTGTAAAAACACAGGAGAACAAAAATGAACTGATAATAAAACAGTCTAAACTAACAGACTATCTTGCTGAGAGGCAGAGGAGCTTGATAAGATAAAGATTTTAAAGACACAAAACCATGGCCATTGAATTTAAACTGAAGGTCTTAAAAGCACTAAAGATTAGAATCATCACAGCAGAAAATATTATTGGAGAAAAGCTTTAGAAAATTTACTTATAATACAGAGAGAATAAGAGATAAATGGTATAACAGAAAATAGTATTTAGGAAATGATTTACCATTATATATAACTAGAGGCCCGATACACGAAATTTGTACAAGAGTAGGCCTTCCTTCCCCCAGCTGTCAGCACCAGCTTCCCTCTGGCACCTGGAACCCAGGCTTCCCTCTGGCTTCCGGCAGGCACCCAGGACCTGGGCTTCCCTCGCAGCCCCGGCTTCGTCTGGAAGGTTGTCCAGAAGGATGTCTGGAAGGATGTCTGGTCTAATTAGCACATTATGCTTTTATTATTATAGATTGGAATTACAAATGGAATCGAAACAGTACAAAAATTTATAATACAAGGAAACTTTCTGCAACTTAGAAAATACATATTCATCTATATATTAAAAAGAACTCATCATAGTTTAAGCAAAAAAATAAAAATAGGCCAACATCTGGTCATATTTTGGTAAATTTTCAATTTTAAGAATATTGATTCATGTAACTTATGAATACTCAATAAGGAAAGAATAAACCTCATGTAAAAATAAAAAGGAAAACCAAGTTATCTTCATTAAAGAACAAGAAACAATGGAGCAACGTCTACAGAATTTGGGGTGAAAAATCTGAACTCAAGAGGTCTGTACTTAACCTTGCTGGCATGTTGAACTCATTAAACATGAAAAAATATGATCAACCCTATTTTTAAGGAAAAAAAGAAATCTGAATTAAGACTAATGGCAATTATTTTTTATTGATAATGTTGATTAGAGTACTGGGAGATGGATATTTTCATATACTGTTTCATGTAATGTAACTTGATATAACTTTCCTGAAGAGCTTTTTGACAACATGTACACTATCTTTGAAATATGTGCACACCTTAGCAGAGCAATTCCAATTTCAGAAAATTTCCCAGCATAGTTTATAGTGGTCCAAAGGGTGATCACCAGAGAAGACCAACAATGTTTGACTGTTTGAACAGATCACCATGCTTCTAGAGAATAGCCACTAAAAATAGTGTGGAAGAATATTTAAACTGATGAGGATTTTCAATAAATATTAAGTAAATTAATGAATAAATGGTGAATTGCTTCAGTTAAAAACAATAGAATACCGTAAACATTGCTAATTTCATCTAAATTGACAAGATACTATGTGTAGAATATGCATAGGAAAACTAACTAAAAGAGCTATGCTATCCAGCTGGCGTGGCTCAGTGGTTGAGTGTCGACCTATGAACCAGGAGGTCGCAGTTTGATTCCCAGTCAGGGCACATACCCAAGCTTCAGGCTCAATCCCCAGTGTAGGGCGTGCAGGAGGCAGCCAATCAATGATTCTCTCTCATCACTGATGTTTCTATCTCTCTCTCCCTCTCCCTTCCTCTCTGAAATCAATAAAAATATTTTAAAAAGATCTATGCCAAAATAATTATCATGACTATCTTTCAGGAATGGAGTTATTGGTGATTTGTGTCCACTATACTTTCATGAAATTTCCAGAATTATTATAGTATGCATTAACTGATATAATAGAAAAAAGTACAAAGATTTTATGTAAAGTATTGGAGAGTAAGAAATCAATAAATGTAGCTATTTTAAAGCATTAACTATAATATTAACATAATCATTTCTCTCTTTAATAAAAAGCAGCTCATCAAATCTAAAGACAAAGACAGCTGATATTACAATACAGATAGTCCTCGGGTTACTTAGACTCGACATACGTCATTTCGTGGTCACATAGCCATCTCCCATTTATAAAAAAAAAAGTCCCATCGTTTCGACGTATGTACATATGTGCTCCATGTTTTTTATTATTTATTTACCACAAGTAAAGGTCAGGAATTGTTATCATTCTTTTATTTTTTTTTACTGTTTCACTTCATTACGGCTGGGTATGTGCTCCACGTGAGTGACGCAGGTGCTTATGTAAGTGGGTTCTGACTTACAGCGAAAATCACATTACATCGCACTGCAGGAATGTATCTCTGATGTAACCAGAGGACCTACTGTTAATATTTACTGAGCACCTACTTTTTATATTAAACCTTATAATATCATTTACAGTCCTTTCCCTCTTATATAGAACTAGAGGCCCGGTACATGAAATTCGTGCATGGGGATTGGGAGGGTCCCTCAGCCCAGCCTGTGCCCTCTCACAATCCGGGACCCCTCGGGTAAGATCCCTAGGCCTGACTGGCGATCAGGGTCTATCGGGGCTTTTCTTCCCCTGGCTGCCGGCAGCTGGCCTTGCCCCCTCCGCTACCACTGCTTGCCATTTGTGCAGCGCTGTCCCCTCACCCCCGCCACTGGTCACCTCCCTCTGTGGGTGACAGATATGGGATGTGATCGCTTGGCTGGCCTGGGCCTCCCTCTGTGGTGCGATAGCTGGCTGGCCCCACACACCTGCTACAGCATCGTTGGCTGGTGGCCTGGGCCTCCCTCTGTGGGGCTATCCATCGCAGGGTTCCCAGGTTGATCACCCCACAGAGGGAGGCCCTGCCCACCTGCTGCAGAGCCACCAGCTGGGTGGCCTGGGCTCCCTCTGTGGGGTGATTGATCACAGGGTTCCGTAATCAATGGCTCCGCAGAGGGAGGCCCCACCCACCCAGCCAGGGCTCTGCGATCGATCGCCGTGCAGAGGGTGGCCTAGGCCTCCCTCTTTAGAGCGATCATAGAGCTACCCACCCGCCATCGATTGCCCCACTGGCTGGTGCTTGGGCCTCCCTTTTTGGGGCAATCGATCGCGGAGCCCCCCCAAATCGATTGCCCCACAGGGCGTGGCCTAGGCCTCCCTCTGCAGGGTGATAGTGGGGCGATGGCAGGGCCCCCGACCAATCGCATCGCACCCACTTTGGCTGGCCTGGAACCAATGCATGTCATAGCGTGGTCATCGGGAAGGTCGTTCTGCTGTTCGGTCGTTCAGTCAATTTGCATATTACGCTTTTATTATTATAGATCACTATATTATATCTGAGAATTGTTGGTTCCCAGTATTTGAAATCACCGTTCTAGAGTTTCTTAAGAGCTTGATATGGAGATATTTCTAGGACATAGTACAGTACCTCTTTTAATAACACCTGGGATGGTTAATAAAAGTTATTTCAACAGAACTGATCTGCTGGACTACATTTATCAGTCATATGATGGCACAAGAATTGATTTTTACGTAAATTATCACCCTGAAGCAAAAGAGATGATGCTTTCATTATGAGAATGTTTGAAACTATCAGCCAGATATTAGGATAAGACAGAGTGAGGAAAACTTTGCTGTTTTTTATGAACAGTTGCACACCATTAAAACTCATGTTTTCGGTGCGCCACAGCCATTTCTGCCCTATATATAAGAAAGTATTTATTTCCAAGGGTAAGCCTGCAACTCCTTGCATGTGTAGTATGCAGGTTGTAATCCAACTTCCAAGGCAGAATTGGCATAAAAATAATTAGTTTTATAGAGCAAACAAGACCTAATACTAAAATTATATGATAGCAATAATAGCTATCAGAGTGATCACAAAAGCAAGCATACATCAGAGAGAACATCCAACATAAAATCAGCCACCACCTTGACAGATTTATCTAAACTCCACAGACAAAACAAATGAAAAGGAAGTGAAGGAAAAATTATAAGGGGAAACTAAATATCCATCAAGGAAAAATATTTGAAAATAGGTACACGTGGTTAAAATAAGCAGATAACGGTCTCCCAGCACCACAAAAACATCCCTTATCTTCTTCATTCGTGAGCTCATATTACATCAAAGCTGATAAAATCGGTGCTCTCCCATTCAAGGTTGGAGTCTGTACATACTGTACAGCTAGCCTGGAGACACAGCAGGAACAGGGGGAATGTCAGACAGAATGAATGTGTCTGTCAAGAAAGAAAGAAAAATCCCAGTTTCCCCCATCTCTTGAGCTTTAAAATAAATGGATTTCTTCATTAATCTGTGCTTGAGACATTTTTACTGTGCATATTGCATTTTCCTATAATGAGTGTTTACAGATAAACACTTGCACCAACATACAACCTCTGACCTGAGCTTATGACAAACAAGCATAAAATGTTTAAACCAGCAATCAAAATGTCAAGTTTTGTGGGTACAGCATATAAATAGAAAATATTTACACTCATTTCTTTATTGTAAATTATAAATTATGGACCTTTTATAAAAGTATAAATTTTATGAAAAGCATATTTTAACATAAATACATCTGTAATACTTTCAACAATAAAGGTAAATTTAAAAATTAAAACAATAAAAATTTCAGAAGTTCCAGCCAATGTAACAGAGCTAGAAGTCTTCACTATAGAAAAAAAACACTCAAAAGAATTTGGTATTCTACCTGGATAATATAAGAATTAACTGAAAATATTATTGGAATTCATAAAGTAAATTATTTAATACAAATATACAAACTCCAATAGCTTTCATATATTCTTGCAAGGACCAATGAGAAAAAAAGATAGAAAAAGATCCAACAAATACAATAAAATATGAAACAAACATGAAATCTCCAGGACCTAAACAAAGAAAACTACAAAACTTTATTAGGAGTGATAGATAAGCCTTGAACAAATGAACAAATATAATAAACATGTTCTTGAATTAAAGAGTAAATATTACAAAGATCCCAAGTCTCCCTAAAAATTAATGTATAAGCTTATAACAATATGATTTTGAAACTTAGGCTTTACTGTAGTATAGAAAACATAGACTAAACCTCTTCTGAAATTCTTTGGAGCACTACAGTATCCAGTGAATGCTTGCAATTAGATCTAGACTGCCTCTTTCTTTTCTAAACATCTTTTCTATTTTGAACATCTGCCATTTCTTGCTCCACATAAGGTAGACTTCGTTACATCACCTTGACCATCACTTTACTCCTGTGGGAAATCAGGGCAATGGTCCTATAGATATTGCACTCCTCAGCATCTCCCTTCTTAAAGGCTGGGTTGTATAACTGAATGTTTCCAATCTGCAGAACACTGTTTTGCTTTCCATATTTGTTGGCATAGTCTTGTTAGGACTTTAACAGATTCAATGTCAGTGGGTTGAAATAATTACACTGGTATCCTATCTACTACTGGTGATTTATTTCTTCTCCACACTTTCAAGACAGCTTTCACTTTACTTTCTAGAATTACAGTCATCCTCATAGGAATCTTCTTCAAAGGTGCCTGTCATTCTTTTGTCTCTTCTTATATATATTTTCAGTATACTGCTTCTACCTTCCCTTCGTTTTCCCCTGGTCAGCTAATGTATTTCCTTGTTGGCTTGAACTTCTCTTTTATTTCTTGAATTTTCTGGAAGCAACTGTTTTTCCTTTGTTATTGTTCTTTTCTATCTCCTTATATTAGCATTGTAATAATTCTTTATTTCTATGTGACAGTTGTTGAAAAAGTGAGTTCAGGATTCTAACCTTGCTTCTGTCACCCTTTGCTTTTGCCTCTGGTCTGGCTCTAACAATTTTTAGTGTTTCTTCTGTCATCCATCTCCTTTTTACTTCTGGTATTTTCTTTTCGCATTCTTCCCTAATAATTCCAGTTCCAGTCCAGTTTTTCTGGTTCTTGGTCAACTAAATTTAACGGTGCAAACCTGTTTTTATGTGAACTTTAAATCCAACATTTATATTATACTAGAGGCACAGTGCACAAAATTTGTGCACGGTGGGAGGGGGTCACTCAACCCAGCCTGCATCCTCTCGAAATCCAAGACCCCTCGGGGGATGTTGGGCCTAAACAGGCAGTTGGACATCCCTCAACCAATCTGGGATGCTGCATGCACCAGTGACCATACTTTTCATACAAGCGAAAGGCATCTTGCTGTTGGATGGGCAGCAACAATTTTTTGCCCTGATTATAAAAAGTAGTACATAACATGATCCTTCTGAGGCATCTTAAGGGTGGAAAAGCTGAAGCAGAGAAAAGTGAGTAATTGGCTTTGTCATACAGTTATAAGTGTCAGAATCAGGGCTGACCACAAAATGTGCAAGTCAGAGTCCATGCATGTCATCGCTGCATCATCCTGTTTTTTTCAGTGTTAAAGTAGCCTTGGCAGGTTTTAATTTTTAAATCTAAGAGACTGTTCCCAATATATAGGGTAGGGTCCCTAGACCTGGCCAGTGATCAGGGACATCTGTGGGGCAACCAGTGGATGGGGCAATCGGGGGGGGGGGGGAGGGGGGGCCCTGCTGGCACCCGTCTTGGCTGGTGGCCTGGCAGTGCCCACTCACCGGTCCCACCCCCCGCCCCCTGCCACCACCGGTCGCCCCCTCTGGTGGGGCAGATGCTTAATGCAGGAGCTGCCCCCAACCAGGAGTAACTCCTGCGTTGAGTGTCTGCCCCCTAGTGGTCAGTGCACGTCATAGCAACCAGTAGTTCTGCGATAGTTCTGCCATTTGGTCAAATTGCATGTTAGGGTTTTATTATATAGGATTTTAGTGCCATGATTCCTTTAGGGCTGTTCTTCAGCTTTACTCTGATGTCTGATACTAACAGTTCATGGTCAGTACCACAATCTGCTGCTGATCTTGTTTTGACAGAACTAAGCTTCTCCATCTCCTGCTTCCAGTTACACAGTCTATTTGATTTCTATATTGGCCATTTGGTGATGTCCATGTGTGCAGTCATCTGTTTGGTTGTTTGAAGCATGTGTTTGTGATGGACAAGTTGTTGGCTTCTCAGAAATTCATGAGTGAATCTCCTGCTTCATTTTTAACCCTTAGTCCAAATTTTTCAAAGACATCTGATTCTGCTTTTGCCTAACCTATAATACCAGCACATCTTGTTTAGGTGAGATCCTACCACACCCTAAAGCAGTTCCTGAAAGTCTGTGTGGATGCTGAGACAGAGCGCACTGGTACTTGAAACAAAGGCATATACCCAGAGTCGCGCTCAGAAATGAAGCCCTCTCACCCTACATGACTGAAGCTCAAAGTGTTACTCCTCCAGTGTTCACCTTTCAGTTGATCTCCCAGACATACTCAATAGTATGAGCCAGCTCCCAGAGCCCTGGATCCAAAGACTCTCTAGTGTAGTGGTTCTCAACCTGTGGGTCGCGACCCCTTTCACAGGGGTAGCCTAAGACCATCGGAAAACACATATATAATTACATATTGTTTTGTGATTAATCACTATGCTTTAATTATGTTCAATTTGTAGCAATGAAATTGGGGGTCACCACAACATGAGGAACTGTATTAAAGGGTCGCGGCATTAGGAAGGTTGAGAACCACTGCTCTAGTGCCTTCTACCCCAGAGTTCTAAAGCCTCACTTCCCCTAACTTACCAGGTGAGCCACACACTTCACTCCAAGTCTTGAAACTCTTTTCTCCCAGGATAGGCAGGGCTTCTCCCTTGCCATGATTGATTTTGAGATACCCTCTACCTGCCATTTATAAGGAGACAATGCTCTGTGAATCCAGCAGGTGTTCAAGCTCCCAACTTAACTGTGGCACAGAGGCAACTTTTCTCTCTGCAAAAAATAAAAATAATGCAAATTTAATCTCTGAGAGGATTTCCACTCTCATCTCCTATCAAATCCCACCATAGCATACCATTCCATGGGACCTTGTCACAATTTCAATTTCCTGAACCCCAACCCAGATCTACGGAATCAAACATTTGGAGAGGGAGTACAGGAATAGGCATCTTTTAACAAGCTCCCCATGGAACACTTAGATATGGAAACTTGAGAATCATCACTCTAGGCTTTAATTGCTTTATCCTTGTCTCTTTCCCACTTCATTAGCATAAAACAATATTAGATATTTTCAGTTCTACTTTCTATTTCTGTGGCTTTGGCAAGAACACCTTGTCCAACTTGAAAGAAATGGAAGGAATAGAAAAACACGATGGCAATGGTGGTGGAAATAGCTATCAAAAACAGGAATAGTAATCATGAACTTTCTTAAAAAAGAAAAGAGAGAAGAAATGTTAACTGCAGGGTAGAGGCAAACTAGCATCTTGCAGGGCAATCACTTCACTGCTGCAAGCAGAGAAAAACTTTGCATCTCATGTCCCCATTCCATGCACACTCTCTTCGCGGATTCACCCATTCAGCAGGTTGTGCCAGGCAATGTTTTACATTCCACTTATTCTACCATAAACAAAACAGAAAAGACCACTATCATTATGGAACTCACTTATCTACACCAATAAAAGACACAGATGCTAATTGACCGTACCTTTGTCACGCTCATCAGCCAATCAGAAGAGTATGCAAATTAACCCAACAAAGATGGCCGTTAAATTTGCATACTGCAGGCAGATCCTGCTGCGCCACCCTACGGGGGCGGCAGCACGATCCACAGCCACTGCCCACCCCAGGCGGGATCCGGGCCTGCCGTGTGCGACTGGGGGAGAGAGGGCAGGCACGGCGGAATCAGGCGTGCCATCTGCCACCAGGGGAGCGGGCCTAAGCCAGCAGGTGGTTATCTCCCGAGGGGTCCCAGACAGTGAGAGGGCACAGGTTGGGCTGAGAGACACCCCCCCCCCTCCAGTGCACAAATTTTTGTGCACAGGGCTTCTAATAAGCACTATATGAGCAAACACAAAATTCAAAAAGTACAAAAACTTAACAAATGAGTGGATATGATAAAAGATAAGGCCTCCATGAACAAGTAACATTTAAACAGAGTAGTTAGACTATAGTGAAATAGGTAGGGAGTGTGGAGACAGGCTCAGCATTTTGGAGAAAAAATATGCAGACAGAAAGCAAAGCATGAAAGACCTTAAGGCCATCGTCAAGCTACGGCATTTTATTTTATGTACCACTGAAAATCAAAAGGTTTTAAGCTAGGGAGATTAATCTTTTTTTTTTTTTTTTTTTAAGATCACTCCTGTTGCTGTGTGAAAAAAATGGATGGAGGTAGCCAAGAAAGGCAATAAGATAAGTATTCTAGACAAGAGATGATGGTGGTTTATGTAAGGGTGTATCTTGTGTAAGAAGCTGGAAAGAGAGATGGCACCAATTACTAAATGGAAATACAGCAGGTTTGAGAGATAAAACTCGGGAGTTCAGCCTTGAATATAGTATATGTGAGATGTTTGTGAAAATATGAAAAATGTAGGCAGTATAATATAAGTGTCAAGAAAATAAAACTTTGGATTGACCTAGAGATATGAATTTGAGTCATTTGCCCAAAGGTGGTACTGAAAACCATGGAAATGCATGAGTTACCAAAGGAGACTGTGCAGCCAAAGAAAATAATAATGAGGCTAAGATGGAGCCTTAATAACTCCAACATGAGAAGTCTGTGGACAAATAGCCACTTCTATCTAACTAGTCCCAAAGAATTTATATCAGTGAGCAATGGCAAGTACAATCAACCAGATAAGAAGATTAAGAGCCCCCATTGTAGGACAAACCATAAACCCTTTGATTGCATGTCCCATAACTGTCGACCAGATAAGTTTACAGTTCTATATGCATGATAGCCCAATAAATGTGGTTCAAGAAGTTACCAGTTATTGACTGATTATCATGTACCAGACATTATAGTAGGTCATTTGCATGCATGAGGAGAAATGACTGGGCTTTAGAGAATAATGACTGAGCACAAAGTACAAAGTTAAAAGATCTACAACCTTGGTACCAGGCAGCAGCACTCTGGCCATGAGAAGCAATGACAGAGAATGTCAGACTCCAAATCTCTCTGCTCACATGTATAAGACAGACTCCTCTCATTTCCCCACTTTGAACTAAATAAGGTCACAAGAGTCATTGGGCAGTTCTAAGATGGCGAAGCCTCAAGAAGAAGATACTAGATTTTGGCTAAAAGAACAAAAGGGTTCTCAAATGAACTGTTATCACAGATACCCAAGCTGATATAGTCATATGAGTTACACATATGTGACCAGCATATGAATAAGCGTATTTAGTCTTGTACAACCTAAGAGTAGATTTGTTCCCCTCCTTACCATTGTGTTTCAATCTGTTCTATTGTATCTCCTATCCCTGATGGTGGGTTGCAGTGGAGGCAAGCTCCTATTTTACAAACAGTGGGGCAAGAGTGTTTCCTGATGGCCAGGGCTGACATGCAGAGGGCACAGAGCCATCTTGATAGGACCCTGTTTTTCCAGAACTGCCTGCAGGAGTGAGACCACAGCATCGGGAGAACCTGTGGTATATGGGACATACTGAAACAGGAAGTCAGGGTCATGCCTTTTAGACTAACAAATCTCTTCAAATAAATCCTTTTTCTTATCAGCTTAGCCTGAAGATCTTCTAAAATTTGTATCCTTTATATCTCAAGATAGCTTTGGCCACTCTTTAAGTAAGTTATTCCATTTAGAATGTTTGGGATCTTGTCACCTATTACTTTCAGCATTGTGTATCCATCCAGACCCCTAGAAAACAAGATCCTAACCCATTAAACAAATCCTTTCTCACAGATGATAGTATCCCAATTTCCGAATTAGAAAACTGAGGCTCTGAGAGAATGAATGACTTCTCCAAGCCACAGAGTTGCAGAGTGGGATTTGCTCCAAGTCCAGCTGAACCCCTAAATTGCTTCCGTTGCAGTGAACTGTGTTTTGTAGATTGCAGTGAACAAATGGAATATAATTTAGAATCTACCCACCATAATAAGTAGTTAATATGAATGTAACAAAACAAAAAGAAATTGCAACCAATGCATGGATTAAAACCACTTCTTAAACTTATAGATGCCAAAAAAATAAAATAAAACTATAGATGCCAAGACTCCAATACCAGAACTTTGATTTAAAGTATGAGACAGGCATTAATCCATATCTAGTTTCATTTTTAATGTGGAAGCTCCTGGGTTAAACTTTTAGCTTTTATTTAGTATGTTATTTTAAAATACCTCAGAGTCTATTTGGGCTTTTAGTGAATAAATCTGTTAAGAAACCTGGAAATCTAGGAATGGAAACACCCAAATGATATTTATTGAAGGCAAAATGGAGAAGAAAATATTGTTGGAGTATATGTCACTCAGGCACACAAAGAATAAGGAGGAGTCCTTCTAAAGCACGTGACAAAACCAGCACAGAGGCAAATAAAGCAATGATTAGGACTAACCTGACATCTGCTGAATTCTGTCTGAATTTGATCAAAGTATAGCATAGGTACATGCCTAATTTACCCTGCTCATAACTTCACCTTTTCAAAAGGAAGAGAAACAACCAGCAACATTTCTTATTTAAATTGGCACTTGTTAACTAACATCCTCTAATGCTGCCTCTCCTATCTTTTCACTAAAGCCCTTACAAAGACTTAAGAAGATATGCACCCACACCACCACTCCAAAATTAAGATTGACAGACAACTTAAAGCAAACATCTCGGAAGAATCTCCACAAAGCAGAGGAGAGATTAATTTAGTTTGCCCTCAAATGAAAGCCTGAGTACATTTTTTTCCTCAACTTGACTTCAGAGTATAAATCTGAGAAGTGGATCCAGTCATGACTCAAGTAGATAAAGAGATGAAAAAAGACAATCCAGCATATTGTCTGTTGAAAAATACAGTCTGGATAAATAGCACTGCTTTCAAAACGTGAAACCGATAAAATATTATTTCTTCATAAACTTATTTAAGGTCATAACTCCTTTTTCTGAGTACTACTGTTCCATTCTAAAAAGTTTACAACCCAGGAGTTATTTAGGAATATGTTTCTTTAGTTTCCAAACACATTTTTAAATCCAATTTTCCTTTTATTGTTAATGTATGATCAGATTGTTATAAGATCATGGAAAATGCTCCATATGATGTCTATTTTTTGAAATTTGTTGAGGCTGCTTGTGAGTCAATGTGTGATCAATATGTACTTAAAAAGAATATATTTTATATCTTGTATGCATGATTTTTGTGATTTACCTTAGGTCAATATTATTGATCTACAGCTAGTCCAGAAATAACAAAGCAGAAAAATTCTAAAATCTCACATTATAAATAATGAAAAAGAAAGTTAGACTATGAACCAGACCAATTTGGTTTTCCAGATGCTGACAGAGCCTTTGGATGACTGTAGGATGCATAAGAAGAAGCTATATATATAAAAACCAAGTGACCGGAATGACTGAAATGACCGGAACAATTGGTCGCTATGACACACACTGCAGCCAGCCAACTGGCCAGCCAACCTCCCACGGCCCCTCCCCCCAGCTGCCTCTGCCCTAATCACGAATTTGTGCACTGGGCCTCCAGTCTAATCTAATAAAAGAGAAACATGGTAATTGGCGTACGACCGCTACCCTTCCCATTGGCTAATCAGGGAGATATGCAAATTAACTGTCAGCCAACATGGCGGCTGGCAGCCAGGCAGCTTGAAACTAACATGAGGCTTGCTTGTTTCAGTGACAGAGGACTCCAACATTCCCCGCCTGCCGCTGCAGGCCTCTGAGCCTGCAGTTTGAAACATTTTAACAAATATAGAAGCTAAAAAAAAACCCAGAAACCAGCTTTCAGCGAGCTGGGATCTCAGAGCTGGAGTCAGAGCTGGAGTTATACATTGTTTCGATTACCTACTTTCAGCAGCGGAGGCCTAAGAGCTAGAGCCTCAGAGCTAAAGCTGGCCCAGAATTTTAAAAAAAAAGAAAAAAAGGAGCGGTTGGGAGCTTCCATCACCCGCCAGCCTGAAAACAGCCCTCAGCCCCTCACCCAGACTGGTCAGGCACCCCAGTGGGGAACCCCACCCTGAAGGGTGTGTGACCAGCTGCAAAAAGCCCTCAGCCCCTCACCCAGGCTGGCCAGGCACCCCAGTGGGGACCCCCCACCCTGATCCAGAACACCCTTCAGGGCAAACCAGCCAGCCCCACCCATGCACCAGGCCTCTATCCTATATAGTAAAAGGGTAATATGCCTCCCAGCACCGGGATCAGCGGAGCCGAGAGGCCTCCTGGCACCGGGATCAGCGTGACAGGGGGCAGCGCCCAAACCCCCTGATCGCCCTGCGGCTCTGTGTGTGACAGGGGGTGGCGCCACAACCTCCCCATCAACCCTGCCTTGGGTGTGACAGGGGGCGGTGCCCCAACCCCCCAATCGGCCCTACCCTGAGCGTGACTGGGGTGGCATCGCAACCTCCCGATCCGCCCTACTCTGTGCATGACAGGGGCCGGCGCCCCAACTCCCCAATCGGCCCTGCTCTGAGCCCGACCAGGGGCTGCACCTAGGGATTGGGCCTGCCCTCTGCCACCCGGGAGCAGGCCTAAGCCAGCAGGGCGTTATCTCCCGAGGGGTTCCAGACAGCGAGAGGGCACAGGCCAGGCTGAGGGGCCACCCCTTCCCCCCGAGTGCACAAATTTTTGTGCACCGGGCCTCTAGTAATATTTATAATCTTCTAAGTCCAAAAGATGTTCCCAATCACTAAAATTCTGTCCTGCAATGCAATTAGATGGGATCCTACAGTAACAACCCTATATATTGTCTTTTCTTCTGGATGTTAAGAGGTTATATTTGGAGGGGAAGAAAAACAAGTTTTAAAAGATTTAAAGTTATATTTTAGGGAGAAGCAAACTTCCTATCAGCCAGTCCAGACTTTGAGGTTGACCACTTCTGAATGGACAATTGAATAATGATTTGTCTACATACAGAATAACAATATTAGACAGCAGATAAGGTCTGCTTCCTAAAAGAAGTCAGAAATAGCTCAAGTTTTAATATATTGGTAGTGACTGCCACCTCTCACGAGAGAAACAGAGTTTCTGCACTGATCGTTGCCATCTGGGAGCACAATTCAGGGTCAATTTCATTGGGAAAGAGACAGTCAGATTTTACCTGAGTAGGAGATTGTTACAGGTTGAATTGTGTGCCCCCAAAATTCATATACTAAATTCCTCACCCCCAGTACCTCAAAATATGACCTTATTTGGAATAGGATCATTACAGATACAATAAGCTAAGTTATGATGAGGTCATACTGGGTAGGGTGAACCCAATATGACTGGGGTCCTTTAATAGAATTTTCTCTTTTCTCTTCGAACTATAAATCGATAGTAAGATTAAATATAAAATTGAATCCTTCATAAAATAATGATGCCAACACAAATGCCTTTGCCCACCGAAGTTCTCAACCTTGGCAGCACATTGTAATCACTCGTGGAACATTAAATACATATAAAATGCCTGGATCCCACTCTCAGAGGTTCTGATTTAATCATTCTTAAGTGTAACTTGGGCATTGGGGTAGGAAGAAGCTCCCCCATGCTTCTAGGTGTAGCCAAGGCTGAGAACCACCACCAGGTCTCAATGGCCTCATAACCTTCTCTTCCATCTGAGGACACAGACTTTCATGGTCATGGGGCTAAAAGCAAATGATGTTACAGAAAATTTAACAAGTGAGGATATTCACTAAGCATACTATGTTTAGCTATGTTTCACCCCTTCTTTTTCACACCAACTCTAAAATAAGAGCTGCTCTTATTATTATGAATCCTCACTTTGATGCAATACTAACCCCAGGACGTATGACTAGTCAATACATCTGTCCTTTCATTATCTTGTCCAATCAACCCAACAACCTAGAAACCTAGAAATTTGAAATCTCTCCCTTGTCTAGAAAGAATCAAACATTTCTTCTTTTCTCAAGAGAGCTGGGCAATTAGTTATAAAAACTGTTTTCTTCCTTTAGCATATTCATGTGCCAAAAGAAAAAAAAATAAGATGGAGCAAGTTTCAAACTGCCTCTAGTCAGAGGGGCAAAAATGAAAGTGGCCTTGTATGGCCTTCAATGGCTTAGAGAATTCATGCAATAGGTCACAGTTCTTTGATTTCCACTTTCCTCTATAGGAATATTAGGTACGATGGATAACAAGTATGTCAAGGTCGCATATACCTAATTCTAATGAAGCAAAGCATAAATCTCAAACTGTTAACCATCTGCAGGGAATGAGTGGATCATTTTTTTTTTTCCAGAAGCCAAGTAATTAAAATGGAAAAATGTGTTTAGTGTTTAAAGAAACTGGAATGTTACTATATTAGATAAGGGAGCAGTCCATGACCACATAATGTCATTAAAGTGATCGGAAATTATGTGGTCCCTTAAATTGCTTTATTTCTCTCAGCAGAATATTAATTTCAGGTGAGTAATTTAAATTGCATTAACAGCAGACTCCTTAAGATGACACTTCATTTAGTCTGGAAAGTTGCTGCTGTTCAAGACATCCCCCAGCCTGCCATTTCACACTGGTGCTAACTTGTGCCAGATTGTATATTGGTTTTTTTCAAAATACCATTGGGGTGTCAAATGCTTTATTGCAAACCTGCTGCTTTATGGGAATATACAATGTAAATAAACTAGAGAGACACTTCTCTTAATTGCCTATTTTAGATGGAAAACGTTTCAATTAGTTGTATGAAATCAACTGACAGTTTTATGAACCAAATCATGTTGGAAATATCCTTCACATGCACTGGTATCATCATATTTTCAGAGACCATATGGTCTGAAGTAGATCCACAAGATCTTCTTCAAGGACAGGCAAACTTAGGCTCAGCATGAATCTCGATCACAGTACCTGTGTTTCCTTCACTAATAAATGCCCAGGTGAAACAACTTTCAAAGCCGCTAATTTGGTGGAAAGGAAGTATCAAACATATTGGTATGAGAAATTATTTATTGTGGTTATTTTTCTTACAAGAACAAGGTAAGTGCATGTTCCTCTACTCTCCCATGAGCCAGCAATCCACTGACTCAGTGACAGACCATTAGAGCTTGGGCCAAAGAGGTGACAGGGCTATAGAGTTAAGGACATGTTTGCTTTGTTAGGACCTTCGAAGATGAACTTTGAACATGAATAATTATTTGCATGAGAACAACAGTTTCATGGATGGCTGAATGAGAGTACTAAGTCGTTCAAGAAACTTTAACCTAGTGGCAAATATGTTATACAATTTAATTTCCCTTTGACCTCCAAACCCTCCTCAGATAAAGGGATCGGTATGTTCTAACTTGGATATAAGAAAGTCATTGGTTCAACCCCCTGTCTTTATCAAATAATTCTCTCTCTACCTCTCCTATACCTTCTTTTCTAGTATTACAGGAGGTTTATAAGCACCTTCAGAGAGATATAACATTCATTTTAATACAATACAGCGCCTTTGCTTTCTCAACCATAGTCCTGTTGCTTTCCTTTCCTCCTATAAGCTCCCACTCTAATCTGTAACACCTCTCTCCTATAACTTGCCTATGTACTCCTGGATTTTGCTTTTTGGCTGCTGCATCCCTTGCTGTCACTGCTTTTTTCTTCTAAGCTCTTCCCATGCTGTTCAACTCAGTTGCCATAATACTTCTGTCCCTGCCAACTGCCTCCTGAATCAAGCTCACATATTTCAAGGCCATCTCCCCAGCAAGGAACTTTCAGACCATAAATCCACCCCAGTCAACCACTCATTTGACTGAGCACATCTAATTCTCATTCTTTCATGATTAAACAAATCCTCTCTCCAGGAATCCTAGGTTTTATTTAGACAGAGGAAAAGCCCAGCCTTCCCAGAAGACCAACCACAGGAGTAACATTTCCAAATGCTAACTTGACAGTGCTTCCTGTTTACTTCCTGGAGAGTCATCCCTGCTGCCACTGTGAAACCACCCAGCCACATGCCTGCCACCCAAGGGTTATAAGGGATGTGTGAATTCTCCAACACACTCAAAGAGAGAACTTTGAAAAACCTCAAGTACATGATGACAAAGAAGGGTCTAAGTTAAACAGTAGGAGACCAATATCCAAGCAAAAACCATATCAGTATCTGGGATATTCCTGAAATTAAGAATAATCCAAAATTAGTGTCTGTTAAGACTATAATATAAAGTAACCTAGAAAGAAGAAAACACATTCTCTTTCTAATGATGAGGACCAGAATACACTTCCTCAAAAATATGCTACTTTGGTATAATGATTATTTTCAGCTGAAGGCAATCAAGAACCAGCAGACACAGAGAAACTCTATGTCCTCCCCTTTTTGCCTAAAAACAGGAATAAATTCCCTACACTGAGACTAACCACAATTATAATTGTCAAAATAAGAAACACTCAAACCTGTGAATAATTTTTGTGAGTTTGAGCCAAACTGTCGACAATTGTCAAGAAGCAAAATCTCAAAGGATTGAGATAAGGTTTTGCACCTTATTTTATACATTACAATGTTTGTAGCTTATATGAAATCCATTGATGATATATTAGAAAGGCGGGAGAAAGCAAAGCAGGCTGGGGGGACCCCCTGGGATTGGATAAAAAGTACTACGATAGCCCTTACCAGTTTGGCTCAGTGGATAGAGCGTCGGCCTGCAGACTGAAGGGTCCCAGGTTCAATTCCCGTCAAGGGCATGTACCTTGGTTGTGGGCACATCCCCAGTAGGGAGTGTGCAGGAGGCAGCTAATCGATGTTTCTCTCTCATCGATGTTTCTAACTCTCTATCCCTCTCCCTTCCTCTCTGTAAAAAATCAATAAAAAATATATTTTTTAAAAAAAGAACAAAATCTTATAAAAATTACGTTCAGAGGCAAAAACAAATTCTTGAAAAAAAAAGTAATATGATAGACACATTTCTTTTACATAGGTGGGTGCAGGATAGTTAACAGTCAACAATTAACTCAATAACAGTGAGGGGATTTGTGGTCTCCACAGAGCAGTATCTGTGCTTTGAGGGGTTCAGAGAAAGGGAAACTCACTTGGCATTCCAAAGATATGTCATCACAGATGCAAACAGACAATAGACAGGCTCAGTTAGGGTAAGATTAACCTCTGTCAGGGAAGATGCCAGCCTAGGACATGACTTCCCACCATAAACTGCTATAGTTAAAAAGTTTTAATTTCAGACCATCTTCTGTGGTTACTTTAGGTCTCTGAATTTTCAAGGCCTCTCACTCAGGCCTTCCCTGAGTTAGTCAGGTTAGCATGTGGCCCCCTTTCATTCTCAAAATCATGTTTTATACTTCAGCAAAAACTAGCAAAATGCTCCAGAAATCTGGTATGTTTCTTTTGTAGTAATGAAATGATGCAAGGAAATAGGAAAAGGAAAAAAGATGAATACTTTCAAATCTGTCTTAGCTATGGCATCTTAACTCTATGTATTTCCTTCATTTGCTCTTAGGATGCTTCATCTTTTAAAATGTTGTAGAGACGAGGGCTAATCTAAATGAAAAAGCCCTTAGCCACAACCCTTGATAAATATCATCTGTGTCATCCGTCGCTGTGGTCTTGACACACTATGTAGTGAAAAGCAGCGGGATTCCATGACTGACGCTGCACTCACATGGGCTGGGCAGCTGACAGAAATAACACCACTTAGTCTCTGAGGAACTAAAGGCAATTTAAAGGATTATTTAATTTCAGTCCATCTTCAAATGACACTATAAAGTTGTAGGGGAGCAGATATTATCATCACAGTGTGACACGAGAGAAAACAAGACTCAGAAGAACAGAGTGAATGCAACCCTTTGCAGGCCAACAAATCAGAAACTCAGGTACCAGGCCAGAGATGGAGAAGCTGCTGCTTTAAAACAGAGCCAGGCCAGCAGGACAGACTGTTAGGAAACCCTTGTTCCAACAAGAGTCTCCCTCTTTAGCATACAATGCCTTTAGCCTGAGATAATACTTAAAGTGGTTTGTGCTCGCCTCTTCCATCACTGCATTCTATAGCCCAGCCCTTCAGAAAAGTCTTTCCCCAAAGGACCGGCTGCTTTTTCCCCGGGGCATCTTCTAATTCTTATAAAACTCATTCAGTTTAGAAAAGAAAATGCTTGCCTCTTAAGGATCCTATTTGATATATCAGAATTTTTAAAAATATATTGTAATAAAATAGACACAAAATTTCCACTTCTCATTTCTCAGTGTAGAGTTGACTGCCAGCAGGTACGTTCACATTGTTGTGGTGCAACCATCATTATTCTTCATCTCCAGAACTTTTTCATCTTCCCCAAATGAAATTCTGTACCCATTAAACAATAACTCCCCATTTCCCTCTCCCCAATTGCTAGTAACCACTATTCTATTACTTTCTCTATGATTTTGACTATTCTAGCTACTTCATCTAAGTGAAATCACAGTATTTGTCCTTTTGGGTTTGGTTTATTTCATTTAATGTACTCAAGATTAATCCTTTTTGCAAAACGTATCATAATTTCATTTATTTTTAAAGTTAAATAATCCATTATATACTTATAAACAAATGATAAACATTTTGGCATCCTTTGATTGACATTTGGGTTGTTTTCACATTTTGGCCATTGTGAATCATGTTGTTAGAAACACTGGTGTACAAACATCTGTTCAAGTCCCTGCTTTCAATTCTTTCTTGTATCTCCCACAAGTGAAGTTGCTAGAGCATATGATCATTCTCCGTTTCATTTACTGAGAAACCACCATACTGTTTTCCACAGAGGCTATGCCATTTTACATTCCCATCAGCCATGTACAAAGGTTCCAAGGGTTCTAATTTCTCCACATCCTCATTAATACTCCTTGTCTTGTTTTAGCTGCTGTTGTTTTTACAATAGGCATCCTAGTGGGAGTGAAGTTACATTTCATTGTGGTTTTAGTTTACATTTCTTTGATTAATTAATGCTCAGCATCTGATATAGCAGATGAACGGCAATTTTATTCATTTAATTTCCATCATTTTTATCTAATTTTGTTCTTTTTAGAGCTTTACTGAAGTTCCAGTTCTTCCACATTATTTTCAACACCTGGAATGGTCAATCTTAAAATTTAGCCATTCTACTCTGAGTATGGTAATAGCTTACTGTGATTTAATTTGCATTTCCCTATGACTAATGTCGCAAGCATCTTATCATGTGTGCATTTTCCACCTGCATATCTTCTTCATGGGACTATCAATTCAAATCTTTTGTGCATCTTTTAGTTGGGCTATTATATGTCTTATCAATTAAGTAGTAAGAGTAGTATGTGCCTTTTATAGATTTATTACTTATACCACACAATAGATATATATCATATTGTCAGATACATTTTGAAAATATTTTCCCTGAGTCTGTGCCTTGCCTTTTCATTTTTTAATGCTATCTTTTGAAGAGCATATGTTTTCCTTTGATAAAATCCAATCTATTCATTTTTCTCTCCTGTACTTTGTGTATTATATTTTGTGTTAAATTTAAGAAACCTTTGCTAAACCTTAGACCACTAATATTTTCTATGTTTTTTCTTATGTGTTATTAATATCTTATTTCTAAAAAACTTTTTAAGTAAGTCAATACCAAAACAGGAGGCAGACTTTGACTATCCACTCTTACCCTGAAGTAGTGCCACAGACTCTGCATTAGTACCCTTAAACTCCCTATCTCTGATGATCCTATTGGTTTAAATGACTGTAACTCTGAAGAAGACAAACACTGTGATACATAAACAAAGTCTAAGAACTGGGCTAACAAGAATCAGTGTCCTCTATAAAGACTCCTCCTCAGTAATGCCTGGTCCAACATCCTAACTTATACCCAATTCTTTTCTCTTTTCCAAAGACCTTCCTCATTCTGTATATCTAGCTGACTATTTAATGACTGTCTCCCTTCCTCAGGGCAGCAGGACTAGAAATTCTATAAACTCAAACTGTAAGAAAGTATAATGAACTAAAGTGTTGAAAGCAAACCTAAAATTCTATGTTCAGAAAATTATCCTTCAAAGGTAAAGGAGACATTAAGACTCTCAGCCAAACAAAAAGTGAGGGAATTCATCACAAGCAAACCAGGCCTGCAAGAAATGCTAAAAGAAGTTATTCAGGCAGAAAGAAAATGACATGTCAGGATCAACATAAAGAAAGGAAGTGTCAGAGAAGAAATGAATAAAAATAAAAGTAAAATCTTCTATTTTTTTCTTATTCTTAATTGATCTAAAAGATCTCTTTCTTTAAGAATAATAACAGTGTATTGAGTGATTACTGATTATAAATATGGATAAGTGAAATGAATGATAGCAATGCCACAACAGCAGAGGGAATTGAAAATGCAGTTAGAAAGTAACTACTCCATATAAAGTGGTATAGTATCATTTAAAGATAGATTTAGATTAGTTTCAAAATGTGTATTATAAACTGTAAGACAACCACTAAAAATTTAAGTTATTGATATGCTAAGAAAGGCAATAAAACGAAATCACATAAAATGCTCAAGTAAAACCAGAGAAGAAAGAAAAGGTGTGTGTGTGGATGGGGGGAGATAAACAAAAAATGCAAGGAAATAATTACCAATATGATAGATATTAATTCAACTATATAATAATCAGTTTAAATGTAAATGGTTTAACTGGGTAAATATTGATTCTCTTGCCTATTGACTTCACTGAAAATTCTTATATGAGAATTATATAGGAAATCACTATACTACCTTTGCAACTTTTCTGTACATTTTAAAATATTCTAAAATAAATATTTTATTTATTTAAAAATAAAGCCCTGCCCAGTGTGTTCAGTGGTTAGAGCATCGGACCTCGCACTGAAAGGTCTCGGATTCAATTCCCAATCAAGTACACGTACCTGGGTTGTGTCATGGCTCCCCACCCTTAGTTGGACCGTGCAGGAGGCAACCAGTCAATGTGTCTTTCTCACATTGATGTTTCTCGCTCTCTCACCCTAAAAAGCAATGGGAAAAATATCCTCAAGTGAGGCTTAACAAAAACAAAATATTCATAAAGAGGTTATTTTAAAAAGGAATCCAGCTAAAACCAAGAATCCATAATCTTAGATACTTTTAAACACTCCTCCCAAAATGCACTGCATTAAAAGCAATGGTATTTTAGTTTATCAGCTAATGTATTTCAAGACATGTCTGGATTAGCACTGTCCAATAAAACTTACTGCAATGACAGAAATGTTCCATATCTGTGCTATTCAATATAGTAACAACTAAGCACATTTCCACTGAGTACTTGAAATGTGACTAGACTGAGAAAGTGAATTTTTAATTTTTTAAATAATAAATTAAAATTTAAACTGAAGTAGACAGATGTGACTAGTGACCACATTTTAGCCCAAGTCTCCTGTAGAAGTCAAACACACCTTTTCATTTAAGCAGGCCACTGACTCTTCTATCCCATCTTAGCATTTTTTGTCTTTTATAGATTCTAAGATTTTCATGATTGGAATTCAATGACTTCACAAGTTTCAAAAAACATTTTGTCAATCTTTACCAGACTATCCATATAAATAAATTTTTTTCAAGTATAATATCCTAAATAGAGAAAAAATAAGGTTAATCCCAATTTTAGAAACACACATTTTCCCCAAAGTTATAGACTTTTATTTTGCTGGGTTCTCTCTAAGTCCAACTTTTATCTCAATAAGAACTGTTTATGAACTAAATTGTGTGACTACAGAATGAATTCCAAATATTATCACATCTTTAAAGCTTGTAACATAGTACTACTAGCTTTCAGTTGAACTGAATCTGAAATAGGGTAATCTAAATTTTCTCTGAAGGCAGGTACAAAGACTATACACAATAGCACTGAAAACTAGCACTTTTACTAGAATTGGAAAAAATTCCTAGGAAACTGGAAGAATTTTCATTGGTCAACAGACCAGTAGAACTGGATTGGGAAACACAGGCTTTCTGTACTGTCAACTTAGTCATAAGAAATGGAGGCAATATATTTGCCTAAAACAGGGGCAAATGGCTATTAGTCCTCCAAACATTACCTTCATTTTATGAAACAAGATCTTTATTTACCTGACTAGAGAACTGTCCCTCTACATCAAAGAAGTACCTATTAAGGCAGTCCCAATGAATACTTCTCTTTCTTTACATACTGAGGAGTCAAATTTTTCAACAACAAAAAAAAACTGATCTGCAAATGAAGACACTGGAGGTGGCACTAACCCAAGGAGAAAGTGCTATCCCCAAGAGGTGGAAGCCAGGACAACTCTAGTGACATGTGAGAATGGTCTTGACCAATGCAACCTGAGGAGATGTGGGGGAAAAAAATCTCTGTGTGGCTAACACACTCAATGTCATTGGAAACTAAACCAGGACAGGGAACCTCTACCCACTCACTTCACAAGAGGGTTCACCTGGCATCAAATGGAATGTGAACTATAAATATAAAAAACTGTGCATTGACCACAGGCTTGATAAAAGATTATCTGAAACTCACAAAAAAAGAGAGATTAAAAAACACACAATAAAGATACAATAAATGTGGAGCCAAATCAATGAAGAAACCAAATTAAGAATTACAATTTTCCCAAAAATTGTAACTAGAAATCATGTAACAGAGCCTGCAACCTGGGCATGTGCCCTGACTGGGAATCAAACCATGACCTCCTGGTTCATAGGTCAATGCTCAACCACTGAACAACACCAGCCAAGCAAGTTATCATCTTTTTAAACTCATAAAGCAATACTCTCAAAAAAATTGTTAAAGGAAAGAAAGGGCTATATATAACCTACGTTATATAACCTAAGTCTATAAACCCACCGAGTTGTCATGCACATGTGAAGACAGTAGAAAGACATTTTCAACTACAGAGGGGATTTGCATGCTCAGAAAGCCTATCACTATCTACACTAATAAAAGAGAAACATGGTAATTGGCGTACGACCGCTACCCTTTTCATTGGCTAATCAGCGAGATATGCAAATTAACTGTCAGCCAAGATGGCGGCCGGCAGCCAGGCAGCTTGAAACTAAAATGAGGCTTGGTTGCCTTAGTGACGGAGGAAACCAACGTTCCCCGCCTGCGGCTGCAGGCCTCTGAGCGGGCAGTTTAAGAAACTCTGTAACAAATACCACCTGGCTTCAGCCAGCAGGATGGCAACATTGTAAGCAAAGGCCAGAAACCTAAGAGCTGGAGCCAAGCCTCAAAGCTAAATCTGGCCCAGAATAAAAAAAGAAAAAAGAAAAAAAGGAGCAGTTGGGAGCTTCAGTCACCCCCAGCCTGAAAACAACCCTCAGCCCCTCACCCAGACTGGCCAGGCACCCCAGTGGGGACCCCTACCCTGAAGGGTGTGTGACCAGCTGCAAACAGCCATCATCCCCTCACCCAGGCTGGCCAGGCACCCCAGTGGGGACCCCCACCCTGATCCAGGACACCCTTCAGGGCAAACCAGCTGGCCCCCACCCATGCACCAGGCCTCTACCCTATATAGTAAAAGGGTAATATACCTCCCAGCACCGGGATCAGCGGAGCCATGAGGCCTCCCGGCACCGGGATCAGCGTGACAGGGGGCAGCGCCCAAACCCCCTGATCATCCTGCGGCTCTGTGTGTGACAGGGGGCGGGGCCACAACCTCCCTATCCGCCCTGCTCTGTTCATGACAGGGGAAGGTGCCCCAACCCCCTGATCAGCCCTGCTCTGTGCCTGATAGGGGGGAGCTCCCCAACCGCCCCCCCCCACGGGCCCTGCTCTGTGTGTGACGGGGTAGAGCCATAACCTCCCCATCGGCCCTGCCCTGAGTGTGACAGTGGCAGTGCCCCAACCCCCTGATCGGCCCTGCTCTGTGGGTTATAGAGGGCGGTGCCCCACCCCGATTGGCCCTGCTCTGTGCGTGACAGGGTACAGAGCCCCAACCCCCCTGATGGGCCCTGCTCTGTGAGTGACAGGGTACAGAGCCCCAACCCCCTGATCGGCCCTGCTCTGTGAGTGACAGGGGGTCGCGCCACAACCTCCCCATCGACCCTGCCTTGAGTGTGACAGGGGACGGTGCCCCAACACCCCAATCGGCCCTACCCTGATTGTGACTGAGGGTGGCATCGCAACCTCCCGATCCGCCCTACTCTGTGCATGACAGGGGCCGGCGCCCCAACTCCCCAATCGGCCCTGCTCTGAGCCCGACCAGGGGCTGCACCTAGGGATTGGGCCTGCCCTCTGCCACCCGGGAGCAGGCCTAAGCCAGCAGGTTGTTATCTCCCGAGGGGTCCCAGACTGCAAGAGGGCACAGGCTGGACTGAGGGACCCCCCCTCCCCCCCGAGTGCACAAATTTTTGTGCACCGGGCCTCCAGTTTATTATACCATCCTATATAATAAAAGCCTAATATGCTAATATATTCTAAGGTCGCTCAACTGCTCGCTATGACGTTCACTCACCACTAGGGGGCAGATGCTCCAACCAGGTTAGCTGGCTGCTGGGGTCCAGCACATCGGGACTGAGCGAGACGGGCCAGAGATGCCCTGGAGCCCTCCTCCGGTCCCTCCCGCGCTGGCCAACCTCCCATATCCCTCCCTGGCTCTGATCATGCACCAGTGGGATCCCTCAGCCTGGCCTGCAACCTCTGGCATTCAGCCCGACGGCAGAACAACTGGTCGCTATTATGTGCACTGACCACCAATAGGCAGATGCTCAACACAGGAGCTACCCGCTGGTGGTCAGTACACTCCCATAGGCAGTGGTGGGAGCCTCTTCCACCTCTGTGGCAGCACTAAGGATATCAGACTGACAGCTTAGGGGCATGGGCCTAAGCCAGCCGTGGGCAAACTACGGCCCGCGGGCTGGATCCGGCCCGTTTGAAATGAATAAAACTATTGAAAAAAAAGACCATACCCTTTTATGTAATGATGTTTACTTTTAATTTATATTAGTTCACACAAACACTCCATCCATGCTTTTGTTCTGGCCCTCCGGTCCAGTTTAAGAACCCATTGTGGCCCTCGAGTCAAAAAGTTTGCACACCCCTGGCCTAAGCCATCAGTCGGACATCCTCCGAGGGCTCCAGGATTGCTAGAGGGTACAGGCCAGGCTGAGGGAACACCTGTCCCCTGAGTGCACGAATTTTATGAACCGGCCTATAGTTATTTTTTTAAAAGATCAAGGGCAGTTATGTTGGTAGAACCCTTTTCCTTCACTCTTCACATTCCCATCTCAAACTACAAAAACCATAATCCTGCTCAGCTCAATGTCTACCTTCCTGGGGAGGGTGGTGGGAGAGTGGCTTCCATCCCTCTCTCCTCTCCAAGCTGATCTAAGTGGGAAGAGCCTGCCCTTCATTGATCCTCATTTTTGTGGGACACTGACTGTGCCTCAAAGCAAGAAATGGGCTCCACCCACTCTCTCTGACCCTCCTCTCTGCCTCTGTTGTAATGGCCTGCTCTGTGGAACATGCCCTCTTCTTCCTGTCCTCACCCGGTAGACCAGCAGTACAGAGCCTCCAGGCTTAGGAAAAGGAAGCCTGCAGTACATCTCTGCTTTTAACTGAATAGATAAGTTCATTTCTGGCTGACACATCCTTTCTCAGCTATAAAATTGTGGCAGATAAGAGATTTGGCTGTGAACACCCATTCCATTCCCTTTCTAGAGAATATTCCTGTACAGCCGGGACTGAAAAAGTAAATGATTCAATTTATAGGCTCTTTTGCTAGCATTTGTAGGTACAATTTAGGTTGAACCAATCAAATACACTCACAGGAGATTTGGAAAAGAAATAGTGTTACAGAAGCCACCTTATCCGGCTGCTGCTGCCAATTCTGCTGAGGAGCATAGTCGTGAAGGCCCATGGTTTTTCTGGGGCAGCGTTAGCCGTCAGTCCCTAGCTTCATGGCTATCAAAAGGCAGGCTGTGGACCATCCGTTTTGCTGGTACATTTTGTAACAGGTGGGGCATGGTTGTGTAGACAGCGGCAATAGAAGCAGTTTCCTGATCATGGCCTTGACGGGATCGCTGTGGAGCTGAATGCTTACTGATTACAGGAGAGGGAGAAGCTCCCTAGATGGCCTGGTTCTGGGCTGTAGCTTGGGACTCGCTCTTGTAATTTAACCTAGATAGAGTCTCCTTCTTCAACCTTTCTGATGATTTTATAAACTATTTAACACTTTATGATTTTTCCTGCTTAAACTAACAGAAGTGGATTCATTTCTCTCCACTGAATTCTCTACAAATGAACTCTGACTTGGCAAAGTCACAATTAAGATTCAAGTTATTAAGTGGAAAAATATAGTCATTTTAAAAATCTAATTTACAAAGAGGGATATGTAGTATCATTTGATGAAATATGTGAAATAAAAACTAAAAAGTTCCAGGAGAAATGTCTAGGCACACAATCATTTGGGAAGTTCATAACTTCAAGTTCTAGCAGACCATACTACTGTTAACATAGAAAAACCCGCACTTCTGTGGAAACTAGGTTCTTGAACTTAATTCGGTCCAGAAGGCTGTTTGAAAATGGAATCATTTTTCCCATTAGAAATAATGTAAATTGAATTAATCCATTCCAGACCCCCAAATGATGCCCTGCTTTAACATTTCTTATATACAATACATATTTAATGTACTGTTTAATCTATATATAAATACTTTAAGAACAAAAAAGGACATAAAATGTAAATGAAAATTTAACGGAAATAAAAGGTACAATAAAAAGTGAAAATTTAATAATAATAAGCAGCAACAAAAAGCAAAACACACACACACACACACACACACACACACAAATATTCACAGCACAATTTCCTGAGATGTTAACAACATGAGATTTAGTCGTAAACTGACTCATACTCACACATTCTCTCCTTTGTTTGTCACCTGAGAGACATGTGACTGCTCATACAGGTATCAGCACGAAAGGGTTGTCAGGCTGAGAAGCAAATCGTTCAAGATGGGAGACATTTAAAAACCAAGACTTGAATGTAATATAGAAAGGGAAAGAACATTTATTCCTTATAAAAGGAGAATAAACTGCCGTAACCAGTTTGGCTCACTGGATAGAGCATCGGCCTGTGGACTAAAAGGTCCCAGGTTCAATTCCAGTCAAGGGCATGAACCTTGGTTGCAGGCACATTCCCAGTAGGGGGTGTGCAGGAGGCAGCTGATCGATGTTTCTCTCTCATTGATGTTTCTAACTCTCTATCCCTCTCCCTTCCTTTCTGTAAAAAATCAATAAAATATATTAAAAAGGGGGAATAAACTAAGAATAACTCATCTGTTCCTAGTAATAGTGTAAAACAAAAGACAGCTGTTTTTGAAAAAAAATTGACAAATTCTGTTAGAAATCTTAAAACATTTACAATACTAGATACAAATACTCTATATTTACACAGATAAAAGATACTGTAATTCTAGATACAAGATATTAATAAAGCTACCATTTGAATGCTTACTATCTCTTTTTAAGTGCACTGATCCCATTCATGACGGCTCCACCCTCATGATCTAATCACCTCCCACAGGCCTTACCCCTTAATACTATATTGGGGGTTAAGATTTCAACATGAATTTGGGATATATATATAAAGAGGTGATATGCAAATTAGCCAGGACACCGTAACAGTCACAACTGCTCAGAAGGAGGAGGAAGGAGACTGCTGCACGGTGAGGAAAGCCATGGATGGCGCAGGCCGCTGCCCAGAGAGGAGAGGGTGGGCCTGCCCACAGACTCCTCGGCCAAGGGCAGGCCTGGAGAGAAGAGGGCCTGCCAGCCACGGTGTGCCGGCAGTCCCACCTCTGCGCTTGAGCTACAGAGGAAACATCTTTTCTGACCGCTCATTGGCTAAGCTCCCGGTATACCACTCGCAGTGTTCTTGGTAACTTGGGTAATAAGAATCCAAGAAGGTGATCTAGGGCTTTTCCACCTCACTCCTGGAGGAAAAAACGAAGGTCTGCTGCTGGAGGGGCTAAGAAATGTCATATCCTATCGTAGCCGGTTTGGTTCAGTGGAGAGAGCCTCGGCCTGTGGACCGCAGAGTCTGGGTTTGATTCTGATCAAGGGCATGTACCTAGGTTGCAGGATCCTCCCTGGCTGGGGCCCAGGTCAGGGCTCATGCAGGAGGCAACCAATCAAAGTGTCCCTCTCACATTTGTGTTTCTCTCTGTCTTTCCCTCTCTCTTCCACGCTCTCTAAAAATCAATGGAAAAATATCCTCAGGTGAGGATAAAAGAAAGAAAGAAAGAAATGTCATATCCTATGAAAGAGACATATTGAAAATGCCTAAAGAAAGTTGTCATTTTTTCGTGGTGAAGGGACTGGAGTCTGTATTGATGAAAACAACTTGGCGGCTTCAGCGGCTGGCAGTGGCAGCAGCAGCAGCGGGGTGATAGGGGCAGCGCCTTCCCCTGATCAGCCTGGTCGCCTCCTGCTGAAAGAGGCCAGACTGCGACTTAGGCCCGCTCCCCGTGGGAATCAGGCCTAAGCAGTCAGTAGGACATCCCCTGAGGGCTCCTAGTATGTGAGAGGGGGCAGGCTGGGTTGAGGAACTCCCCCCCCCCACCCCACCCCCCAGGACATGAATTTTCGTGCACCGGGCCTCTAGTTTAATCTATAACACTATATACAAGGCTATGACAGGCCCTAAAACAGGCCATAAGAACATCCAGATTACTAAATAGTGTCACATGCCTACTCTTAAACCAATGCCTATAGCCAGGAGGATATAAATTACACTGACGGGCTCAGACTGCATGCCAAACTCTGCCACATCCGGAGAGCTTTACAAATAATAACAACAATAATATCAAAAGAAATAGAGGCCTAGCAGCCCCATAAGGATGTCTACTATTGTCAGATTTCCCATTTGAAAAACCAGACAAAAAATGAACTGAGATAAAGAAATGAGCTTAGGAAAAAATCACCTTAGCTTTACTTTTTAAAATCTCGGTAATTGCTAAGTACTCTGCTTTTCTTCAGCCATGCAGCTCTCACTCACAATGAATAAGTGCACCTCAGGTGTCCATGGAGCTGAGGAACACAGTCAAAGAACGCTGAGTAGTGCGGCAGCATGGCTCAGGGATTGAGGGTCGACCTATGAACCAGGAGGTCACGGTTCAATTCAGGACATATGCCCAGGTTGTGGGCTTGATCCCCAGTGTGGGGTGTGCAGGAGGCAGCCAATCAATGATTCTTTCTCATCATTAATGTTTCTATCTCTCTCTCCCTCTCCCTTCCTCTTTGAAATAAATTATATAATATATATATATATATATATATATATATATATATATATATATACACACACACACACTGATTGGATCAGTAGAATGTCCTTAAGATTTTTATCTTTTTAAAAAATCTGTATTAGTCCACAAATTTCCAAACATACTTTCAGACAAATCAGCATTTGTAGCAGAAACTGTTGTCAATTTTTATTAAAAGTCTCATTTGCCAGTAGCCTCATATATTTTTTAAATGTCTGGCCTAATATCTTCAAATCTGCATTATCACATATTTTTCCTGGCTATCATAACTCATTAAGACTTATCAGCTCAGGAGTAACTCCAAGAAACTTACAAGTCAGCACTGATTTTTGTTTTTATATTTTTCTTGACTCTCAGGAAAAGTGTTTGCTTTTTTCCCCCTGGAAAAAGCCACCACAATAGTTATCCCTTGAGAATAGTTATTATTATTAGATGGTAGCATTAGTATAAATTCTTAAAGTAACACATCAGAAGGATTGCATTGAGTTTAAGCAGCCCCTCAAGTCTGTGACTACAGTGTGGCAAAACTTCCAAAAGTCAGGAGAAAAGCAAGTTGAAACAAGCCCTTTGCCAGCTGCTACATATGGGGTGGATCAATAACACTAACTGACAACTTTTCATATGAAATTCAAGCAGCCTGAATTTCCTTTTTCTATTCCCTGAGTATCTGTTCTCTCCACTTCAAAGGACTGCGGGCCGCAAAGCAAGGAGAGGTGGCTCATACACAACAGCATTCCTCCTGTGTAAATTGTAACATCCGGCAGTGCTGGGCTGCCAGGCAATGATAAAAAGGCGCAGGACTTTGATTGTTTATTCCTCAGTAGTGAAGGCAGAGGAGCGCTGGGAACAAGGGCACACGTTTAGGAGATGAGCATAGCTGGGTTCCAACCACAGCTCTGCCACCTACCAGTCTTGCCTGTGACCTGCAAATGACTGAACTCTCTAAGCTCTTCCTTTCCTCATCTTTGAAGTTAATCTATAATAATAAATTCGTAATATGCTAATTAGACCAGGCGACCTTCTGGACTAAGCCGTGGTGCCCCAGGGGCCAAGGCAGAGGCAGCTGCCGTGACAGCGGGGGCCAAGCCCCTTGCACAAATTTTGTGCATCGGGCCTCTAGTATAATAATAATATTTCTCTTTCCTGACTGGTAAGAGAATTAAATATCTATTATGAACTGTTTAACCTAAAACTTGCACTTTAAAATAACAGCTAAGCTATGGCCAGGTGGCTCAGTTGGTTGGGACATTATCCCATACACCAAAACGTTGTGGGTTCGATTTCTGGTCAGGGCACATACCCAGGTTTCGAATTTGATCCCCAGTTGGGGTGTGTATAGGAGGCAACCGATTGATGTTTCTCTCTCACATTGGTGTCTCTCTCTCCCTTCCTCTCTCTAAAAGTCAATAAAAAATAAAGATATCCTCTGGTGAGGATTCATAAAATAAAATAACAGCTAATATTTACTGAGCATTTTTTACTTACCAGGTATAAGAAGCACTCAATTCACGTATTTATCCAATAAACAAATATTTATGAGCATGTACAATGTACAAGGCACCATTCTCGAAGATTTGAATATACCAGTGAAAAAAGTAAGGTTCCTGCCTGGAGCTTAATACAAGTCTGATGGCTATTAAGACTATAATATCATTAATAAGCATAATACACATTATATATAAAACCAACTACAATAATAAAAACAATAAAGAAATTCCTCAAAGTTGATTGATATGATAAAGGCTTGCTTAAAGTCCTTAGGAGCAGTTTGCCTCTGCCAACACTTCAGGCATAATGGCACAATGAAGCCAGCCAAGCAAACTTCAGGAAACAGAGACTCTTTCGCACCAGGGCTTCTGGTATCATTTTTCAGCTGAGTTCCTTCTGACTGGAGATAAATGAAAGCAATATGAAGATTTTCTGCAATGCTGAAATGCTACTAATGTTCTGAAGATCTAAGGAAATGTAGTAGACTATTCATCTTTCTCAGTTTCTAGGAGAGTTTTAAGATAGTCACTGCTCTCCCACAATTTCAAATTATCGCAAAGGGCCATTTATTTAGCAATATACTAAGGTAGAAGTGACACGTGGAGCAGAGCTGTGACTTTCAGTTTCTATTCATTGGTATCTGCTCTCACTCACACACAAAATTAGATTTTCATATTTGGACACTACTCCAGTTCTTGACCTGAATATATCTTGAGTGTCAACTATCCAAATCAAGAACAGGGTCAGTATTGCTTGAAGGGAAGCTGCCAGCCATTGTGTTAATCTCTAGAAAAGGAGAACAGAAGAAATTTCACTGAACAAAAAACAATGGAACCATGTCTGTCTTGTAGCTAAAGGAAGAGGGTACAAAGAATGTTGGGGAAGCCACCTGGGAAATGTAAATCAAAACCATAATGAAAACCCACTTTGTGCCTACCAACATGGCTACATAAAAAAAAAAAAAAAAAAAAAAAAAGACAGAAAAACAAGTTTTGGTGAGAGTGTAGAATAAATGGAATCCTCATGCATTGCTAATGGGAATTTAAAATCGTGCAGCTGTTTTGGAAAAGGTCTGACAGTTCCTCAAAAGTTGAATAAACATAAGAGTTACTCTAGGACCCAGCAATTTCACTTGTAGGTATATACCTAATAGAAATGAAGACAAATGACCATACAAAAATTGTACACAAATGTTCACAGTAGCCAGATTCAAAACACCCAAAGATTGGAAACAACCCACATGTCCACCAACTGATGAATGAATAAACAAAATGAAGAATATCCATACAACGGAGTAATTAACAATAAAAAGGAATGCAGTGTGGGTAGCTGCTACAACGTGGTTGAACCTTAAAAACATTATGCTACGTGGAAGAAGCCAGTCACAAAAGATCACATATTGTATGAAGTGATCAGAATAGGGAAATGCATAGAGGTAAAGTAGATTAGTGGTTGCCAAGGGCTGATGGGAGGAAGAAAGACTAGGAATGAATGGGTGCAGGATTTCTTTTTGGGATAATGAAAATGTTCTAAAATTGGATAGTGGCATTGGTTACAGGACTCTGTGAATATACTAAAAAAAACATTGAAATGTATACTTTAAATGGTTGAATTATATGGTATATCAGTTATATCTCAATAAAGCCATTTTTTAAAAAATCTTTGGGCACTGTAGGCAGAATGTCTTCACCCAAAGTATTTCTATTTTTGTCATTATTGAGTATTTCTCTCCAGAGTGTGATTTCACACTTGGAGGAGGGCTCTGTATCCCTGAAATATCTCTTGCCCTTGCCCTATACCTGTTTCACTAAGCTTATAAAATTATACCTTATTAACTTCACAATTTTAGGGAAAGATTTCTCGTTGAACTTTATGAGTCATGTGCTTTTTGGTACGAATGCGTTTGTCAGATCTTTTGCTGAGAGAGGGATTTGGTTGAGGGCAAACAGAATCAGGATAAAGTGCCACAGGATGAAAGAAGAGGGCACATAGAGAAAAAGGTTGGGGACATGCATATTTTCATCTCAGTATTTTAATAGCATTGATCCTATGCCTACCTGTCATTGCTAATGCTCTGACCTGTCTGCTCTTTTTCTTCCTTTTCTCATCCACTGGTCCATAAAAACCTCTGTATCCTGCAGGGCCTAATTCAAAGGCCATTTATACCAAAAAGCATGATTGCATAAAACTACTACTCTATTTCCATTTCCTCTGCATTTGGGCCATATCTTTATTTTAATTTTAAATTATACTTTTATATTCTGCTTTATATATACCAGTTCTTCTCGTAGTCTAAAAAATTTGTTTTATAATATGTCTATGTTATAATGGCGACTAGGTTTTCTTTGGAGAATTAATTCCAGCTGGTAGTCAGGAGCTCTCTGAAAAGTACTCCAGACCTTGTCCACCCTCAGCAATGAGTGTGTGATCAATTAGCTATGTCTGCAATGAGCATGGGAGGGGGTGAAGAAAATGCATGTCATCCCTGACAGTTGTGCCGGCTTATGGAGTCTTTTGTTATTTCATATTTCCCTCTACCTTATAATCAGACATAATTTTTTCCCCACATGGCAGAGAAACTTGCTTCATTGTTGCCTACCAATGTGAACTGGCTTACTAGTGATGCCATTTGCTAATAATCCTAACATTCTATACTCTAATACACTATGTGAGCCACAATATCTCATCTTTATACACTACTTATATGTCCTAGACCTTTCAACTTCCATGAATAAGAAACATAACTTTAAATATATAACTCTGGCATATTGCATAGCAAGGATTATGGATTGCCTTACCCAACATCCATCTCCTGACCCTTCCTCCCTCTTCTGGAAACAACTGCAAAGTTATATTATACACTCTTTTTCAATAGGTCCAGAGGGTTCATGAGAGGGTAGTGCCACTACCAACCAAAGAGTTAAAGCCTGTTTGGATGAAGCCAATTATGACAATTCTATTCCTCTTTCTGGAGTCGATTTAAACTAAGAATGTGGTGCAGTTCTGACAAGAGAGGGCTGGGAGGTGGAGGAGGAGGGGGATCTGGGAAAGTCTTCTACCCTTTTCATGATGTTCATGGGGATGAGGACATACTAGGAGACAAGGTTACAGGGTCCCGGAGTGTTAAGAACCTGAAGCCATTAGGGTTTTAATTAGCTAAGTGACAAGATTGGATATACGTACACTTATAAAGGAAGCTAGATTAGAGGCAAAAGTGAAAGGTGTAGATGTGATTATTGAAGAGTAGCTGAGAAATGATGGTGGCTTAGACAAACTAATTAATTTGTCTTTCTCTTTCCTAAATGCCTCTGCCACTCAAATCCCCCTGCACTTCAAAGCAGTGCTGTCTCCTGTCCTGGAAAACAGCACAATCCACAAATCTTCATGGCACTGGGATTCAATTGCCTTTCAATCCAAGACAGTGGACGAGAAGCACAGAGAAGCCTTTGCCTGGGGCCTGAAGGTGGATTACAAAAGAGGATGTCCAGAGTTGGGGGTCTCACTGCGCCCACCCGTGCGAGCACAGGTCCTTACACATCTGTTGTCCATGAGGTTGTGGTCGGGCTTCTCTCACGCCCAAGGCTAATGCCAGGGGCTCTCGGGCCTGGGTCTGAGAGCCGCCTTTCTGAGTAACACCAGACAAGGCAATGCCCAAGAACATGCCTAAGTAGCTCAATGGACTAAGTTTCGAAGAAGGGCAGGGTTGTTCAGTATAAGCTGGTTAACTGTTGAGGAACAAGGATCCCAAATGACTGCCTTAGACCTGCAGCCCTCCTCTTTGTGGGTAATTCTATGGCAGACTGGGCGTTATCCGTGTTATCCTAAGGAGCCTGCTGTGGCCCATCAAGGAAGGCCGAGGCAGGAGACTCACCTGATGCAGTCACTCCTGGCAGGTGGGCACAGCCTTGGCGGGGCTGCAAAGGGAGCGAGGGGCTAGGGGCGCCTGGCAGTGGCGGAGACCTCGCTGCCCTGTGGCAGCGGGTGCAGCCATCCTGGCCTGCTTTGGTGTAGTCCCTCTGGCAAGGTTGCGCTGAAGGCAGAGCGGGAGTCCGCAGTCCCCGTGGCTAAGCCTCCTGCGGGCACAGTCCCCGCCCACCCCTCCTGCGTGCGCGTGCGCGTGCGTGCGTGGCACCTGGGCTGCCAATTAAGGAGAAAGAGGCTCATGGGAGGAGGAAGACGTCCAGTCCCAAGAGCCAGGGAGGCACACGGAGATGAAGTCTTTGGAAGTCAAACTGCCACCCCAAATTGTTGCTCATGCCAATGATTTCACCTTGAAGGCATGTGGAAGACACAAGACGGGAAGTTTTAAAATTTGGGAAAGCCATGTAACTGGTTTTAACATGTGGAGCAAGAGTTCGAAATTAAGTTTAAAAAAATCCACAAAATACAGCATTACGGTCTGGAGGCTTCATGGGGGACGTTTTCATCATGCTAATGCACAGATACGAGTAGTAAAAATCAGCAGCTCAAGGGAAACAATGCCCACTTCTTGTCTAAAAAAAAATGAAATTAATCCTGTAGGATTAAATTGGCCCCAAGGTGTTGTCCCTATAATGAAAGCAAGAGTTCCAATCACAACTGAAGCCTGAAATTGAGACGAAAGTACCACAGAAATGTCACTGTAGTGCCTATCTGTCGCCTCTGCCCTCTGCTTCAAATGTTGGTTGCAACAGCATGGATGGACCTGGAGAGCATTATGCTAAGCGAAGTAAGTCAGTCAGAGAAAGATAAATTTTACATGATCTCACTCACTTGTGGAATATAATGAACAGCATAAACTGATGAACAAAAATAGATCCAGAGACAGAGAAGCATCGATCAGACCGTCAAACCTCAGAGGGAAGGCAGGGGAGAGGAGGGGGAAGGAGGAGAAATCAACCAAAGGAATTGTATGCATGCATATGAGCATAACCAATGGACACAGACACTAGGGGTTGAGGACATGAGGGGGAGGGGGGTGGCAATGGGGAGATAAGGACACATATGTAATACCTTAATAAAGAAAAAAAATATGTTCTGTACATCAGTACACACAAGAGGAAAAATAGAGATCAATATACCAGGTAATAGCTTTGTGATGATCATCACTGACCAAAAAAAAATGTTGGTTGGACTTGATTCAGTCATTTCGTTCAGTAATGATGATGATGATGATGATGATGATGATGATGATGATAACAGGACTAATAGAAGAGAAAACATACCTCCTGAATTATATGATTCAGCATGTTCTTCCCTAGAACCATCTCCTGGGAAAATAGAAGCGGCACTAAATGAAATACCTGCAGAATGGAGCATGAACTCCCAGCCATTCCAGCAGATTCAGAGTTAAACACAGTTATAAAGCAAGAATGAAATTACAGCTTGATAGTTCTATTACCAACACACCTTTAAAATGTCATCAAGTGATACCTCAAGAAATTTTAGTTGATCCTATATCTTCAAGCCAGAAGCTCTTTTGAATGTGCCATTCTAAACTGTGTAAGTGTCTACCTAATAGGAACACTCTTCTGGCTATTAATAGAGCCTGTAATTTTTTGTTGTTGAGATTTTATTAAGATACAGCTAGAATAACCAAAAAAATGATCCTGTAGATATGACTTTAAATACCTCTGGCCTAACTCTGAATGGTATAATGTCTGAAAATCACTGGTAGTGTTTCTACAGATGGTACCAGCATTTTATTAAGGGGTGAGAATAAGCCTACAAAGAATTAAGTTTGAAATTATTGCAAAGGAACAAATGAGTTAACAGTTCTGGAAGAACAATCTATTACTTTAATTTTTAAAATTGGCCTTGATCCTCTGGCAAATAAGGTATTTGAAATTATTATTGCTAACAGTGATATCAGAGATGATGTTTCTAATTTCTCTGTGAAAATTCCCTTTGAAGAAACCAACAGCAGATGTGTTGCCTGTGAAAGAAGCATCAAAGGAAGGTGGGTGCAAAAATGAAACAAATTTTTCAATGTGTTCTTTGAATCTAAAATACAACTTTGAAACAAACCAGAATGCCAGTGTTTTGATGGGAAGAAACTGTAGAGAGCCACATCATGTCCACTGGCCCTATACAAAAAAAAAATTGGTAGTGTATCAAGGACCTCCAGCTAAGAGGGGCTGTTATTAACAAGGACCTGTACTAACTCAAGTTAAACAAAAAAAAGCCAGAATTTTTTAATGATATTATCACAGATTTTTATTTGAAGTAAGTTAATTTTTCTCTAAGCTTTTAGCAAGTCTTTAGCTTTCTATCAAATTGTATATATTTGCTTTCTGGTATCAAACTGTTTGGGTTTTGAATTCTAACATGGCCACTTACTGTGTGACATTGGAGAATTTACTCTGTCTCTACCTGTGTTTCCTCGTTTTTAAAATGAGAATAATAATGTCTCCCTAAAAGGGCTGTTGTAATAAGTGAGATAAGCCCTCGGAAAAGTTCCTGGTACATGTGAAGTGTTCAATGCTAGCCTATTATGTTATTATTGTTACAGTGTTTTAAGCCTTTTAAAAAGATGTGGTTTTAAAATAATAATAATAAAATAGAAAGATATGGATTTTTTTAGATTAGGTAGTAATTTGAGCAAGTACAAAAGTATGATTTTATTCACTTCCTTTAATAAATATTCTAAGTGCCAAAAACATTATGTCACCATCATTATCATCATCATGTTTGTTATTTTACGTGAATAAACATAAGCTAATCTAGAACAACTATCAAGATATGGTAAAATTATTAAGAAGAATCAGAACTCTGTCCCTCTTTTCTGTTCAAAAGCAATAGTAAGCCTCAAAGTTAAAACAAACAAACAAAATTCCATCAAAGTGTTCAAGAAAAAGAGCCCTTTGTTAGGTCTAAATAATATCCCTCTGTCTACCAGTGTCCCCACCTTGACTATAGACTCTAACAAACACAGGAGGAAAAAAATAAATAGGTTACCAGGAGAAAGGCCATGCCTTGTCTGTTGTAATACAATCTGATCACCCAAAGTGATTGATTTCTTGAAAGAATCCATATCCATGGCTCTTATAGACATCCTGCTATCCTGCAGCCATCCACAAGGAAGCTTGCATTTCTAAGGTCATTCCTAGAGCTTGAATCCCTGTGGTTCTCTCAGGAAATCCGAAGTTCTATGGACTCGCGTTTTTGTGAAATGGGGCTTTTCAGTCCTTTCCCCCCACCCTCAACCTCTGATGGGAAATGGGGTTTGAAGGTAATGGCTGCAAAGCAACTGGTCTGGTCTTATACTACTCAGGCCAACATTTGATCACATTCATTTTTATTTTTTGGCGGGAGGTATGACTCACTGACTATCATCACTGAAGTCCTTGAACTCACCCATTTACCTCTAGTCATATAGTATCAGACACCCCCTCTAGACACCACCTCCTGACAGCCCTCCCTACATCTCCCCAGCTCGCCTCAGAGCACACAGACATTTTCAGATCCCTTTAATAAATAGCCGATTTGAAACTGGTATATTGAACATTCCCATTGTGATCAAAACACAACTTTTTAAATAGTCCTTTCTTGAGACCATTTTTAGATTAAGAAAAGAATTTCCCACCCTAACCGGTATGGCTCAGTGTATAGAGCGACGGCCTGCGGACTGAAGGGTCCCAGGTTCGATTCCTGTCAAGGGCATGTACCTTGGTTGCGGGCACATCCCCAGTAGGTGGTATGCAAGAGGCAGCTGATTGATGTTTCTCTCCCATCGATGTTTCTAACTCTCTATCCCTCTCCCTTCCTCTCTATAAAAAATCAATGAAATATATATTTTAAAAAAAAGAATCTCCCCCTGCACTTAAAACTCAAACTTTATAATTAATCCTTCAGTCATTAGAACTCACAAAACATAATAATTTGGTAAACTAAGCTCGTGTATATGATAAAACTCAAATCATAACCTTAGTATCTGTCCTTCCCCTTGCTGGGTCCTGAGCTAGGCACTTGCAGTGGGAAAGGAGGGGCAGGGTCCTCCTCTATCCATGCTTAATCCTACTCCTTTTCTCCCATCAGTTCAGTAAGCAATGGCTCCAAGAACTCTCCAAGGTTGGGTGCAGAGGGAGAAAGGATTAAGGGAAAAGGCACAGACAATGGCAAGTACCCTTGTTGTCTGGTAAGGGGGCCTCCTTTGGGGAAGATACTTCCTCCCAGGGAATCTCATGGGCTCCTTGGAGATGCCTTCACTGAGAACCTCCATTTCTGCCCTTGTGACATGAGGACCACTGCCCTTCTCAAGCCCCTCTCACAGTGGCTCCTCCAATTTAGGCTTTCACTATTAAAAGATGTTTTATCCTCCCAACTCTGAGCAAAATTTTCTTCCCACATGAACCACTCTTGCATGGGAAACACTCGTGCATCCTTTGTCTCAATAAGCTCTAGAAATGTTAGCCAGTTCTCATGCTGCCACCTCTACCCTGCTGTCAGACAGGCACAGTTCTCTGTGGTACCCATGTGTTGGGCATTCCCAGCTCTCTGAGTGGCCCCACTGAAACCTCCTCCCAAACTGAGCTTGAAGTGAAGGAGTTAGAATACCCCCTGCACACACACACACACACACACACACACACACACACACTTCCTCAACAATCTCCCTATGACTACTCTCTCCACCTTTTTATAGTCTTAAAAAAATGAGGGACCCCTAGATAAGAGGTCCATAAAATGTAAAATTTGGTATTTTCCATTTCTTTTGTAAATTCAGTATATCGTAATCTAGCACCTCGCTTTGGAATTACACATATAGTAATTTTACATGTGTGAATCCCAAAACTTGAATTTTATTTTATTTTTTAAAATATATTTTTATTGATTTTAGAGAGGAAGGGAGAGGGAGAGAAACATCAATGAAGAGAGAGAGTCATTGATCGGCTGCCTCCTGCACACACACCCACTGGGGATCGAGCCCACAATCCAGGCATGTGCCCCTGACTGGAATCAAACCCAGGACCCTTCCATCTGCGGGCCTATGCTCTATCTACTGACCCAAACCAGCGAGGGCCCAAAATTTGAATTTTAGACTCCTGTTACGTATCTGTTCTTCTCTTTGACTTGCGCCATCCCACTTGGGTTATGCTAAGCTGTGGCACTGAGCTGAAGAAAGCTGTTTTCTCCAAAGTTCCTGCAGTCTTTCTAATAAGTCTCTGGGCTGCTTCCAGCACCTACGTGGTAAAGTTCCTCCATATCAAAGTTTAATTGCGGGGAGGAAATTAGACACACTGTTGACTGACTTGCCCATCTCCTCCCTCTTCTTGCCCACAGTCCACCAGGATGGGAAAGCGGGGGACTCCCCTCTAGTTTCCTTCTCATATCCTCCCATTAAGTCTGCCAGGCTTTGCCATCTGGGAGCAAAGTCATATTGTTTCTGCCAGGAATACTGTAATAAGCAACAGACCCGCCGAAGCAGATGTCCTCTGTTGTATGTATTGATAATGTCAAGGCCTGAAATTCTGCCCTTCTAAAATCATCAAGGTGTTTTTTGTATGTTTGTTTGTTTTTCCCCTTTTTATCGTGGCAGTAGGAAATCTGACCACCTCTATACTTAGTCCAAATCTGACTTATTACCAGAATCACATGGTGAGAGTTTTAAAATACTAATTCCTGCCCTCCCAACCCCCACCAACAGATCATTGAATCAGAATTTCTGAGGGTGGGGCTGGAGATCTTATGATTCTGATGGTTAGTTATGCATGACAACCAGTGTTTTGCCATTAAAACTGAAAAGTCTCTGCAGAGGCTATAAACTACTCTACAAATAGACAAATATTAGATATAGACAATAAGAATCCTCTGTAACTTTTTATTCCCCAAATTTTAATTTCCTCATACTTCCAGCAATTCCTAAAATATGAAGATTCATGAACATTCCTAAAGTTTTGCTTCTGGTATATACTTAATATAAGCCTATTAAGTCAGCCTTAATTTTGGACAGTCAAGCACATGCTTCTATTGTACAGTAGTTCACTCAGTATATTTATAACGATAATTTGAATTGATTGGGGGGAGGTATTGCCTTACCATCATCTGTAGAAAGGTCACAGAAAGCATTAATAAATTTTGGTACAATTTTTTTAAATGCTAAAGGAAAAAAGATGAATAACAATTTGACAAAAAGTACAAAAGCTGTGATTCTCACACGATAAGGAATTCAAAATCTGCTTGATGTCCAAAGGATATTTAATATGTGAAAGGAATATGTTCCACTCTTTTAATACCTAAACCTCATAAGTCAGAAATAAGAGAATGTTATTATCAAGAAGCTTTGAGAATAAGAAAGAGTCTTCATTGTACCTCTTTCCAGATGCACTTGCTGACTTTACACAATAACATAAAAAGAGACTTTTAGGATCCAAATGTAATAGACTTCTATCTCAAGAAGTTACACCTCCTGATGCTAGCCTCTTTCGTACTAACAAACTTAAATAGTTTGGATAGATCTCAAAAATTCTTAAATCATAATCTGAAGATCGTTTTAAGTTCAATTGTTCCTGCAAATAACATCAGGGGACCTTATGGTATTTTTATAACATGTAGCTACTGCTTCTCCCATGACTTATACTTCAAAAGTTAGTAAGCACGTACAAAATATTTTGAGAAAAAATATAGAAAAATAGACTGTTTCATATTTATCTCTGGATTAGGGGAAGCCATGCTATCTTTCCCAGAGTTACATATGTTGTATCCTAAGCTTTGAGAAAGTGCTTACAAAGAAACTTTAATGCTATAGTCATGTAGAATAATCTCCAATTTTATGTTAAAAACAAGTCATCTTAACAATTTAAAATCAAGGGGAAGAAATCAAAAGTTTTGTTTTAGATGCTTTCTCTCTCCAAAATAACAGCCTCAATCTTTTCTATACCCACTTCCCTTGAACCAGCCTTGTAAGATCAATTACATTAGTAAATGTTTCAGCTCTTCGGCAGTCTCAGAGCAGCAGTCTGTCTCTCATTAGAACTATCTTGCAGCTCACAAACTCAGTTCCACAGTATTTGATTTTATCTGGACCCATTAGATCCATAGAGACTGATAGCATTTTTCATAGATGTTACTTAATAAATTCAACACCATATCTTAGCAAATGTACATTTGAGTTAACCTGTACTTTTTTTTAGTTTTCTTTTTTTTCTAATTTTTTTTTAATGACTTCAGGGAGGAAGGGAGATGAAGAGAGAGATAGAAACATCAATGATGAGAGAGAATCATTGATTGGCTGCCTCATGCATGCCCTGCACCCCAGGTACATGCCCTCAACTGGAATTGAACCTGGGATCCTTTAATCTGCAGGCCAATGCTCTATCCACTGAACCAAACCACCTAGGGCTTAACCTGTAGTTTAATTAGAATGTAATTGCTAGACTTCTGTTCCCTAAAAAGTTGCTGTAATGGAATTCATAGAGTAGCAAAGTTAAATGAGGTGATTCTGAATAGTTATCAGGAGTCACAGCTAGTGCATTAAAGAAATACTGGGATTTCTTGACCATGATACTGGTCTTTATCCTATACCCATTACCATCAAATAAAAGAAGATTCATCATAAATGGATAGATAATTTTTATTACATTATCAACTCTATTACATTATTAAAAATAGTGGCCTTGGTGACTCCACTACCAGGGGGTACACAAGGCAATACAAAAATATTGAAAAGAAAACATTAAAATTTCTATTTGTTTCATAAAAAAGAAAAAATCTCTATCCATTTCCTAGTACTTAATATTCAGACAAACTCTCACATTCCCAACCATCCATGTATCAGGTGGTCACCATCACAAATAGGAGATGAGGTATCTTGAGGGAAAAGAACCGATTCCCAATGTGGAGGGCCTAAAACTAGTGCCTCACCTGTCTGTTTGCTTGTGGTGCAGTGTGCATAGCAGACTTGAGGTTGGACTAGCTATGTAGAATTACGGATTTTTCTAGTTTTAACTAAAGAACTCTTGTAAACTATACAATAGCTTAAAAACACTCCTGCAAAGACCCCAGGTTGAATAAAATATTAATAATGTAAACATGGGTGAACAATAAATGTCAGAGCTGATCATTATACTCCTTACATGAAAATTTCCTTGTAAAGTAAAAACAATAATAATCTGGCCAACAAAAGAAATTTGATTTTATCAAAAATTATTTGAAATATAGATTTACATTTGTCCTGTCTTAACTCTTTGTAGTGCCATAAACTATTAACTGTTAAAAAACAATTAACGCTCTAACCAGTTTGGCTCAGTGGATAGAGCGCCGGCCTGCGGACTGAAAGGTCCCAGGTTTGATTCCGGTCAAGGGCATGTACCTTGGTTGTGGGCACATCCCCAATAGGAGGTGTGCAGGAGGCAGCTGATTGATGTTTCTAACTCTCTTTCCCTCTCCCTTCCTCTCTGTAAAAAATCAATAAAATATATTTTTAAAAAAACAATTAACTATTATCAATTGCCAAGATATTTTAAATGATGTATTGATTTGTGTTCAACTTTGTCTTTATTATTGTGTATGCTTTTTAATGCACACAATATATTAATGTAATGGTAAATGTATTTAATACATAAGCAAATAAGTATATATAAAGATATTTGTGGAGTGTATTTTAAAAGTATTTCAACAACAGATGCTTTACTAAAATAGTTTATAGATCAGTGGCCAACAAAATGACAAAAAGAAGAAATATAGTAGAAAATAACAAGTAATTCACAAGCAAGTATATGTATACACACATACATACAGTGTTGGAAGTGTTTTTTCTGTTTTCATACTTATTCTGAATACAAGTGTGCTTTATGTTTTGGGAATACACACAAAGCAAAAAATAATAATCCCCACACTAAAGATTTCACTTAGAGCTTAAAATTTCAAAATATCACTTTTATCTTCCGTTATACAACACACTTCTTCATTGCCCAACTCAGACTGAATAAGAAATTACTCCTGAGATCTAAGAAAAACAGCAACTTGAGAGCCAACGCAAATAGGTTCCCCAATATGTTTCTGGTTTAAAGGAAGCCATGGTTACTTAATCCGAGATTTAAATATTCCCTGAGGAGCTAAGGAAGAAGTATAAGCAGGAAAATATCTCTGCTCTAGTTTACTGGCCATGCTTGAAATTATGGCCCAGCCTGCAATGCCTGAGATTGAGGGAAAGAGTTTTCACTAATATGAGCATCTCCAAAGAAGATTGAGATAATGGTTGCCATCACCTGTGAGAAGAGAAAACGTTATGACTAAAATACCAAACACTTTAACTCTAGAAATAGCAAAAACTCCTTGTGATTATAATGAAATCTAAAAACAAGACACCTGTGAGCCACTTACCACCTGATCAAATGTCTCATCCTTTTATAGAAGTTAAAATATTCTCAGCGAGTTGAACTTTTCACTTGACTATGAGTTCCCCTAAGGGTAAATCTTCAGTGGAAATAATCTGAGAACTTCTCTTGCATATGAAAGCTATCTTTTCTTGTCTCCTATCATTTTAAAAGGTATTTTAAAAATGTTCCTGGGATCAGACTTTATGTGGAACATGTCACGAGAGAGTGAATATTTATGACCAAATTGCTCTTCTAAAATGTATCATAAAACCAGGTTTATAGTAAATGTTCCTCAGACCATTAGCTACCATAATTCTCTAGTCCTTTTCTTAGCTGTTTTATTAATAGTGTACAATCCTCATTACTACTAACTGTTACTTGTTAAATACAGACTCATCCACCATAAGCCGGATTCTCTTTCTGCTGTCTGTTTTACAGGATACCTATAAATAGCCTTAAAACCCATCTGTCTGGGATGCTTGATGGCCCTCCGCGCCTAGAAATAAGAGAAAGAGGCTCAATGGCCTCTTCTGGACTTTTCCATTACTAGAAGTAGAAAGCCTCAAAACTCAGCCTGGAATTATAACACATTTGGTGGAAAAAAACTTTTTTTTAAATTTTAACTGATCTCCTGATAACTTGCTGTGCAGAAGTAAAAAAAAGGAAATTGCCATTCAGACAGAGCAACGAAAAAGTGTAAGAGGAAAACCCAGAAACAAGAGACGTCCTTTCCTCCTTCCATCCTTACTTTTGATGTCAGTGTCACCTTATAAAGTCCACTTAGTAAAACTGGCAGCAGTGCCTCCAGGCTCTGTCATGTGCGATCGGGAGTAAATGGAGGCACCTTCTAGAGGTCTCTGACAATCCCCGAGGAAATCTTTCTGCTTCCTCACTGAAGCCCAGCGGGGAAGGCTCATGGCAGTTCGGCTGAACCAGATTGCTTATGTGATGAGGACAGACAGCAGGAGAGTGAAACTGTTCTGCAAAGTGGATAGCAAATAATCAAAGAGAAGATAGATAGCAGGAACTTCAAAGACTCAAGAGACACCATCTGAAGCAAAGTGACATTGATATCAACATCTAGGAAGCGATAGAGGCAGATAAATTGCTCAGGCAAGAAAAAAGAAATGGGATGACCCAGTTTAAGCAAAAGGTAATTTGCTAATCACAAAGCAGAGAAATAATACAATAGACTCCTCTCTTCACTCGCACACAGCAGGTGTGGCCATTGTCCAGATACGGCAGTAGACAGAAAAGGAGGTCCACTCAAATGTGACTGGTGCTCAAACCACAGAGGGCTTCTTTGGAGCAAGAGCTCACCCCCAAGAAAAATTGGCAGCCAGTGCCACCTGCAGAGGAAAGATATATCTTCTGCAGGCACCAGCTCTCCAAAGCTGACAGCCTGATATATTCTGCTGAATAAATCGAAAAACTTTCAAGTGGTCTAAAAAAGGTAGTCTGAAGTAGACTGCACTGCAGGGATCCAATCAAGTTAAGAATGTCAGGAGCCTGTGGCAACATCCACACCAGGAAAAAGGCTCCCAAACTCTGAGTTAAGTGCAAATGAGAAAATATCATGGTGGGTTTTGTTTCTTTGTGTGAATACGATTTAGATTTTTTTTTTTTTTGCAGGGTTTGTATGTTGTGAATTTTTCAAGAGACACAAAACTGCAAACTGTTCTTTTCATATATGGTGAAAAGCAGGCACAGAAAATACTTTTTCCTGGAACACATAGCGGGTGTGTTACTTTCTCCTTGAATTTTTTTCTTCAGCTTTTGGATGCCACCTAGAACTGACTTTTGCATCTTCCAGGCTCTGTGCAAGCCCTGACTTCTACATGACTTTCTCCCGAATGAATCCAGCCTTCATTGATCTCTCCCCTCTCTCAACTAGTAAGTTACTTATTGGTTGAACCATTCAATGAGGAGCTAAGTTAAATACTCATGACTCACTTAATATAGGGATAGGTTCTGGGAAATACATTGTCAGGTGATTTTGTCATGTGAACATCAGAGTGCACTTACACAAACCGAGATGGGATAGCCCGTGGTCGGCAAACTGCAACTGGCGAGCCACATGTGGCTTTTTGGCCCCTTGAGTGTGGCTCTTCCTAAGCATTAGGAGTACCTTAATGAAGTTAATAACAATGTACCTACCTATATAGTTTAAGTTTAAAAAATTTGGCTCTCAAAAGAAATTTCAATCGTTGTGCTGTTGATATTTGGCTCTGTTGACTAATGAGTTTGCCGACCACTGGTCTAGCCCACTACATACCTAGGCTATACAGTATAGCCTGTTGTTCCTAGGCTACAAGCCTGTACAGCATTTTACTATAAGAATACTGCAGGCAATTGTAACACAAAGATGACATTTGTATTACTAATATTTATCATATGTAACTATATCTGAACACGAAAAGGTACAGCCAAAATATAAAATACAAGATAAAAAATAGTACTCCTATATAAGGCACTTACCATGAATGGAGCTTGCAGGACTGAAAGTTTACCTGGGTGAATCAGTGAACCTGGGGGCCCGGGACATGACTGTCCACAGCTACAGACTTTATAAACACTGTACACTTAGGCAACACTAAATGTTTAAAAATGTTTTTACTTCTTAATAATAAATTAATTTTAACTTACTGTAACACTTTTTACTTTATAAATTTTAATATCTTTAACTTTCAATTCTTTGGTCTTAACACTTAGCTTAAAACACAAACACATTTTACAGCTAAAAAAACTATGTTCTTTCTTTATATCCTCATTCTATAGGCATTGTTTTTTCCTTTTTAAACTTTTTAGTTAAAAAACTAAAGTACAAACACACACATTAGCTTAGGCCTATACAGAGTGAGAACCATCAATATCACTGTTTTCCACCTCCACATCTTATCCCACTAGAAGGTCTTTAGAGGCAAAAAAGCACATGGAGCTGTCATATCCTATGATAGCCAGGCCTTCGTCTGGAATACCTCCTGAAGAACTTGCCCGAGGCTCTTCGTGAGGGGGTGTCACTGTTTTCAGAAATATGCCAATGCTGGTTTGCTTGGTTTGTTTCCTTTTTTAAAATCATATGTTGGCTTGTAATCTGATGATACACCATGAAGATTTCTCTCTATTAATTAAAACCTTTTGGTGTTGTGGTCCAGTTTTTCAAACTCTTTAAGGAGCTTGTTGAGGTCTGCAAAAGCTTTTGTTAAACCATTCACTGTGAATTTTCTTGGGGGTTCTTGTTTATTTTTTTCTCCTGCAGTTTCCTTTTTTTCTTACCTCTTTTCTTCAGCTATGCATTCATGTTCCAGTTCCAACAACTACTCATTGGTCAATTCCTGAGGAACCGCCTGTAGGGGACCCAGTCTACACCCAGGTTAAAGAAATTTGCCATTTCAGCCACAGCCTTGTTGATTTTTGCAATATCCTCATTCTTGGCAAATCCTTTGAACTAATGGATGAACCTCTTGAGTGTCTTCTTCCAGATCCCATTCATAGCCTCCTTGGTAACATTACCCCAAACCCAAGCAAGATTCTTGAGGTAGTCATAGATGCTGTAATCCCTTACAGAATTTCATCAGTGTCTTCCTCCGTTGCAACAATATGCTAGCAAAGGTCTTCCTTAGGTAGTAGACCTTAAAAGATGCTTTAACTCCTTGATCCATTGGTTGGATAAAGAGATGGTGTTTGGAGGTACCACTTTGATATTGGGATGATGATACCAATAAAAGGAGGATGTTTTGACATCAAAAAGCAAAATGTCATTCTTTAAGTAGTACTCCATTTTGCTGGCATAGCAATTCAGGAGGGCATTTTGGAAGAGGAGCTGGGTCACCAATGACTTCTTACTGCTTCTGGGCAATGTGTGTTTATCAATATGCTTGAAGGCCTTAGGGTTCTCATTGTGCCAAATCACAAGGCTTTCAGCTTGTAGCCTGCAACACTGTTCCCAAGCAACACTGTTAAATTGTCCTTAAAAGCCTTGAAACCTGGCATTGACTTGGCCTCCTTACGGATGAAACTCCTTTCAGGCATATCTTTCTATAATAGAGAGATTTCAACCATAATGAGTATTTGCTGGCAAGTAATTTTCCTCCACAATCAAGTTACCTAGAGTTTACAAAAGTTCTTCAGCTGCCTTCACATCAATACTCACAGACTCAACACTCCCTTTCACATTATGTAGTAAATAATGTTTCTTGAATTGTTTAAACCACCCAGAGTTTACTATTATTGTCAACAAAGGTCACACTAACTGCTTACTATGGACTAAAGATTACATGTAATTTTTTTCTTTTAGTTATCACACAACCATGAGTAGACTGTTATTGCCCCATTTTACAGATGAGCAAACCACATGGAGATGTAAATAACTTGCCAAGATCACATCATCAGGAAGTGATGGAGTCATGACTCAAACCCAGGTCTTTTAATCACACAATTATCTTTGCATATCATTACAAAATAGTTCAATTTACTGTGAGATCTGGGTTTAAACTACCCAGAGCTCCCAGTAGATGAGTGTTAATCCTTTAGTGGTTCACCATCACCTACAAGGTAAAGTTCACATACCTCCTGATGACATGTGAGTTCTTTCATCATCTGGCCCATTCTGCCTTTCTAACTTTGCTCTGACTGCCACCACTGCAGCATTCCACAGTCCTGACATTCTAAACCATGGAGGTTCCTCATAATATACCATGTTCTTCCATGCCTTCTTGCCCTCTCACAGGCTATAGTCTTTGTTCAGAAAGCACTATCTCTCCTCTGACAACCCCTTCCCCAGTCTTTTTCTTAGCATCTTCAAGACCCAGATGAAATATTAACCCATCAGGAATCCTCTCTTGGGCAGTTAAATGCTTCTTCCTATGTATGCACCCGTGCCACATGCAGCTCTCAACGGATATGTTACAAATATAGCAACTACCACACTGCTTTAATTACTTGTTTATGTCTCACTTTGATATAGATCTTCATAATTCGTGAAACCCTAGTACTGTGTCTTATTATTTGCATTTTTAGTGCTCATCACATAAGGGATATTTTATAAATGTAGGAAAAGTGATTTGCTGGCTGGATAAATGGATAGATAGATGGTTTCTAGATATTTGCCTATATTAACACGACTAAAATTGTTCAAATTAATTTTCCAATAGAAGAGACCTTATGAAAAAAACATTTTCTTAATCCTAGCTCATCTAGTGCTTTAATCTATTCTTTTAAAATACATGCACACACACACCTGCACACCTAAGAAATTGCCTTAAAGGGAAAGTGTTGTTACAGAAAATATGCTAAGCATTTACCAGTCATTACTACTAATAAACATTTAAAAAACACTGAGCTAATAATAACTACACTTATTTTTTTACTATGAGCCTCTTATACACAACACCCTGTGACATGATTATTATTCCCATTTTATAGATGAGTGAACTGCCTCTAAGAGCACATGAGGACATATGGCTAAGACAAGGTCACATGAGGATCTGAAACCATGAATCCCTGACAGTCAATGCTTTTATCACTGCTAGGCTCAACTCATCAAAATACGCAATACAGTTATATAGGATGTGACTTTCTCTTTAATAACTATGCAGACAGTTTCAGTATTTCCTCGGGCATGTTAAAGACAGGGTCTAACCAACAGCTCCACCATGAGTACAACAAGAAAGCAATATCAGAATTGGTCAATATGAAAATTCATTTTACAGCACACAGTTTACACTGCTGGATTTATAAGTTGTTTTTAAAAAGACAAGTTTGCCAACAATAATCTTTAATTATTTCTGTTTCAGGCCATGTTCTCTAAATTATTTCCAAACCATCCAAAAATGCTCCTAGCACGTTAGAGAACAGAATTCTCAGTAAATGTTGCCGTGACTATTTCTAGTTTTAAGAAATGATTTCTGCTTTTCCCCCTAATGAGAATGAAGAACACAAATAAACTGGAGTTTGGCTACACTGTGGAGGCCCTTTTGTATAGATTTTGGTTTATTCAGCTTTGTCTCAAAGAATTGTTTAAATATGGACAAACATTAGAAGCTCAAAATCAGAAGAAACACATACACGTTACCCAAAGAGCCCTTTTGTTCACACCTGTGTAGTCCCTTCACAGGGGAATACAGAAGTTATGATGTGTGACTTACAAGGCTAGGTCATAAAAGGTATTTTGGTTCCTCTATCTTTCCCCTCTCCCAGCCCCTCCCTCACTCTGGGGGAAGCTAACTTCCATAAAGGGGGCCTCTCAAGCAGCCCCATTGAAAAGTCCACATGGTGAGGAACTGAAACCTTTGAAAAGATTTAGAGAGACTCTGAATTTGCCATTATACTTATGGACATTTGATTTTTACAAATTTGCTTTATAGAACTTAGCTATAAAATGTCAAATAAAATAAAATATAATAAATTTTCATCCTAATCGGTTTGGCTCAGTGAATAGAGCATCAGCCTGCGGACTGAAGGGTCCCAGGTTCGGTTCTGGTCAAGGGCATGTACCTTGGTTGCGGGCACATCCCAGTAGGGGGTATGCAGGAGGCAGCTGATCGATGTTTCTCTCTCATCGATGTTTCTAACTCTTTATCCCTCTCCCTTACTCTCTGTAAAAAATCAATAAAATATGTTTAAAAATATATATAATAAATTTTCTATATTTTTAGATTTTATTTCTATATTTGAATATAAGTACTTTCGGTGTTTAAAGATTGTTCCCAATAAAAATATGAAGCCGAAAAAATTCAAAGAAATGCCTTATGTCTGTCCATGATACATTAGACCCATGTGAATCTTTGTGAAAATTTGAAAAGGCTGGGATTTTACTAACTTGGGTTTTACCCAACACAGAAGTCTTGTCTTGAAGCACCTGATTGAAAAGATCTCACTGAAATCGTGCGTTCTGTTTTGTGACTTGGAGCAGAAAAATGATAATGAAGCAGTGTCCTTGTCAAATAATGTCACAGACTCCGTGAAGCAGGTCATGAATTATAGGCAGCTATGCCATTTGCCTACACCTGAATGAAACGACCCAGAACTATTAGTGTAGCCAAAACCTTGGCTTCTTACATTAATACACACTGACTTTTTTTGGTGAGGTTCTTTGGGATGTTGTAAAGGCTATATTTTAAAAAGCAAAATATTTCATTGTTTAGAAAATATCTGACTTGAAAAATATCATGATGATCTTTCAGAGATGCTGAGCCACAAATGTGTGTCCTTCTGTGTTAAAGAAAGCAACTCCACACATCACCAGAATTCACTGCTTCCAATTGCAACATAACCTGATATCAAAGACTCTGCCAATACCCCTGAAAAAATTCATAGTTATCGCTCTGAAAATCATTAATGTGAATAGAGTCAAGGCCTCTATTACAGAGACGCTCACTGACATTTAAGAAGAAACAGTGTAAAGAGGCCAACAGAACTGGATTTTAATCCCAGATTGGCCACTTATTAGTAATGTGACCTTGAACAATTTCTCTAACTCCTCTGAGTCTACAGTTTTCCCATTATTAAAATGGTAATGATAATATCCATCAAAAAATTAATGCAAGGGATCAAACATGATAATATGTAAATATATCTAGCAATGTGCCTGGCACTCAGTAAATATTTGGTTGCTTTGAACTGATTAAAGATCTTAAAACTTCTTTTATTCCTTCTCCTGAGGTTCCAACTCTAAATTCTCCCAGTGGGCTGAGAGTTACTTTTCCCTTAGGCCTCACCGCCATTACCTGCAGTGCCTTCAGGATTGGCAAAACAAATTTCTCCTAATCCTCCAGCCAAGAGGGCCCCTTTTCTCAAGGTCAGCCTATGGCTGCCCCAATCAGGGGACCCTGAAAGGTGTAACCTCTTTTTCCTCTTAGATCTGAACACTATTTCCACCCACACCTATCTATGTTCTTAGTTGCTCTTTCAAGGTATACAAGAAAGCCATCCACTTAAGAAGGCAGGGTTTCTCTCTGAGCTTTGTATAGCTGCCTCCCCTGGATGAGCAGGGCTGCTCCAACTCTACATCTGTCATTTTAATTCTTATTCAGTTAGCATCTGGCATCCATTAATCTCACCATCCTCTATGCATATGGGTTAAGATAGAATATGACAAATGCAATCTTCAACTGAACCCTTAATTTACTTCAGATTTTACAACTCAACATTTGACTATTGTATAGTTCTATTGTTTTTAACTAACATTCATTGAGTGTCTTACACTTCAGCAAACACTTTCAAATATCTATTTGATCTTCACAAATAATCCTATGTGGTAGGTAAGCCAGATATTATTGGTCTCACTTTTTTTTTAAATATATTTTATTGATTTTTTACAGAGAGGAAGGAAGAAGGATAGAGAGTTAGAAACATTGATGAGAGAGAAACATCTATCAGCTGCCTCCTGCACATCTTCTACTGGGGATGTGCCCACAACCAAGGTACATGCCCTTGACCGGAATCGAACCTGGGACCTTTCAGTCTGCAGGTTGATGCTCTATCCACTGAGCCAAACTGGTTAGGGCTGGTCTCACTTTTTTAAAGATAGGGCTCAGACAATATAAGTCAACTGGCTACCACTACTAATCCATTGTCAAATAAACTAGATCCTAGGTCTTGTGGTTTAAAATCTATGCCTTTCCCACTATACTATGTTGTCTCCTAGCATCACTGAGTACTATCTTTTATCTAACTGGTAATAGAAATAGTCAATGCAAAAGGAAGCCTCTGAAATTAGCATCAGGCTATGTGTATCGAACCAAGTGATTAAAGAAAGCAAAACTGCACCAAGAAATGCTTTCTTTCATTTGTATTTAAAACGTTATATCCCTTATAAAAGCAAAAATGTAAAGCTAAATTATTTTTCAGATTATAAAATTACACATGGTAATTACAGAAAATACTGAAAATGTAAATAAGAAAATTAGAATTCCCCTGGGTACTGTTTGGAGTGCACTGGATATTTACTGACCATTTTGAGGATGGCAGTGATGTGAGGTGACATGCTTTGAACCCTGTAGCTGCTCTGTGGAGAGCCGAGAGACAAGTTAGGGGGCGGCTGCAGGTCCAGCAGAGAGTGAGAGAGGCTTGGATCAGGTGAGACCATTGTAGGTGCTGACATGTGATGTCTGGAACTGGGGTAAAGTGGAAGGTATAGTTGATGGAGTGGCTGTAGGATGTGAGCAAATGAGAGAAGTCAAGAACACCTCAGGATTTTGACTCAATAGGAAAGAAAGGGGAGGAGTAGTTTCGGCAAGCAGAAGTCAAGAATTCTGTTTTGGATGTAAAAGTATCTGTTGGATATTCAGTGGATTATCCAATGGGCAGTTAGTTAGATATATGAGCCTAGAAAGTAGGGGAGAATTGAGGCACAAGATAGAAATGTGGATGCATTATTATTATACAACACCATCTCAGAGCACTAATGCAGCTTGAAATTTATCTCAAACACTACCTATAAAATTCAAATAGCTAAACAATCAGCACAGGTATTTCAGTCACCTAAGGAGATCAATTAGATTCAACTTATTTAAATTAGTAAACTATGCAGCTAAAAGTATTAAATTGATAACGCTACACTTGAACAAGCTGGGTAGAGCTTATATGAAGACATTTACCTCCCCAATAATAATCTGCTTTTTGATTATTATAGAAAATTTTCCCAAACATCATTCACTCCCACTTGCTTTGTTAGTTTTCTTTTTGTTTTGCTTTGCTTTGGAATTGAGTAAATCCTCATTTCTTTGTATTTATGAGGCAGACATAGTTTTTAAGATACATAAAACTATTTTGTTGTATTTTTAAATTATTCATTTAAATAGAAGCAATTGCATAATCTTTAGCTGTCTGGTTTAATATTAATTAAAAAATGATTTCTGAACAACTAAGTACTTTTATCCTCCCAAGCTTGCAGCAATGATGGCTGAATGAAACAGCTGGGGTGGGGGAGGGTTCTGGTGGGGGTGGTAGAGGAGACATCTTATATCTGTTAAACTGATCCCTGGATCACCAAGCATCCTTCTGATGATAATTTATTTAGCTTCCTCTCCTATGCCAGTAAGAATATGCTGGTCTGCATGAGACAAAATTCTCATTGAAATTATTACATTTATTTTCTAAAAAACAATTCGTACATACATACATACATAATTAAACTTTTCACATGAGAAGCCCAAAATCAAAAGAGATGTAATAAGATTTGGAAGAAATAACAAAAGGAAAAGATAGAAGATAGACGCAAATGGGCCATTTCAACATCACCAATTAGAAATAACAACAAGGATTTGACAGCTGATGGCGTTAGAGAAGGAAGAAGAGCGGTAGTAATGCACAGCAGAAGAAAACGAGAAAATTAAATAACATTGAACCCTAAAAAGACGCCTGCCCCAATGGACACCTGCACTAAACTCAGGCGAATGTTACTGAAGGAATGACACATTGCTGCTCTGGGTTAATAGCTATCTCCCCGAACCTTATTGGTCATTGATAGCAGCAGGGTGTCATGGAAAGAGCAAACCAAATGGTGTAGTAGGGTAGCATAGGGTAGGTTCAGGAGAAACTGCAATACACTGCATAGTCTAGTGACAAGCTAGGCGACTGATGATACAATAGTGGGGCCACAACAATTTTTTCTAATGTGTACTTCATGATAGGCACCATGCTCAGTGCTTTACATATATTTCTCTTTTTTTTTAATATATTTTATTGACTTTTTACAGAGAGAAAGGGAGAGGGATAGAAAGTTAGAAACATCGATCAGCTGCCTCCTGCACACCCCCTACTGGGGATGTGCCCACAACCAAGGTACATGCCCTTGACTGGAATCGAACCTGGGACCCTTCAGTCCGCAGGTCGATGCTCTATCCACTGAGCCAAACCAGTTAGAGCTATATTTCTTTATTTACTCCTCAAACAACCTTGGAGATAAGTTCCATAACCTTTTTAAAAATACATTTTTATTGTTTTCAGAGAGGAAGGGAGAGGGAAAGATAGAAACATCAATGATGAGAGAGAATCATTCAATGACTGCCTTCTGCACGCCCCACACTGGGGATCAAGCCCACAACCTGGGTATGTGCCCTGACCAGGAATCAAACCGTGACCTCCTGGTTCATAGATTGACACTGAGCCACACCGGTCAGGTGTCCCATTACCCTTTTACCGCTACAGCAGCAGAGTCCCTGAGAGATTGTGTAATTGGTGTACACACAAGCAGTTGTATATAACACAACAGCGCTGCTTTAGGCAAGCATCAGTGATAGAAAAGCATCTTGAACAAGCTTATAAGGAAAAAGAAAGTAAGCTTAATTCATATAAGCACACCGTGTTCACAAGGGTTGGTGCAGCTGTTCCAGGGGCACAGGCACCAGGACTGGAACGCTGCGGCACTCTGCCATTTCCCCCTGCTTTCAGCACTGTATTGGCTCAGTTCCCTCTTTCTTCAAAGTGGCATCCTCCTCGTGGGGAGAAACAGGGCTGCCAGCAGCTTCTAGCTCACGTCTCCCAACTTCGACAGCCGAGAGAGATGTCCTCTTCCTAAACCTGGAATGGTTAACTGGCCAGTGTGGGCTGCCGGACTACCTCGCTATTCAGTTGTCTTGAGCCTCTGCATCAATCATGGCCAGAAGGGCAAAGCTGCAGCACAGACAGGTCCCTGGGGAGTCCCAGGGCTGGAGACCCACATGGTGGGCTCTGCACTGTCTTAAGAAGTGAAATCACTTTCCAGACAAAGTCAAAGAAAAGAAGCAGATCATTAAAGGAAAAGAAATGGGACCTCACTATATAACTACGGAAGTTTGGTTCCAGAATATTCACGATAGATTAGTTGCTGGTTTGTCTGCATTATGTGATACCAAAACACAAGAAAATAAAGCGCAGTCGACCCTTGAACAACACGGGGATTGGGGGCACCAACCTCCTCACAGTCGAAAATAAATGAAGACATTTTAACTCCTCCAAAACTCAATTACTAATGGCCTACTGTTGACCAGAAGCCTTGCCAATGGCATAAACAGTCGATGAAGACATACGTTGTTAAGTATTCTGACAATAAAGTAAGCTATAGAAAAAAATGTTATTACGAAAATCATAAGAAAGAGAAAATACATTTACAGTATTCATTGAAGTAAAATCTGTGTTGTTCAGAGGTCAACTGTTTTTCAGAATACTCAGATTTTCATTTATCTGTACCTAAGAAGCAACACCTCCATACATAAAATCATCCTCTTCCCCAAATATGAAGAAGTAGTGAGTAGAGGTTTTAACCTTTGGAGTTGAGAATTTGATTAAATCTGTGGACTACCATCCAGTGATGAAGGTATTATCTCTGAGATTTAAATCCACCCCGCTCTGAGACGCTGCAACCACATTTCTGCTCTGCCAATGGGATGCCTATTGGAGTCCACCAACAGGGGGAGCTTCAGGGAGACTGCAAGATGGGAGGAGGAGAAAGGTCTTGCTTTTTTTTCCTTTCAATTTGCAGGTTCCTTGAGCATCTCCCAGCAATGCTTTTTCACCAAGCTGGGGTAGTTTGCGTCTGAAGCTGAAGTTGAGTCTGGTGTGAGGAACCAGCCTCATGGCACCCCCTTAAAGACCCCATACCAGCTCCCTGATGTTCCTCCTAAGAGTTCTGGATCCCAGCACCAGATTAGAAGAGGCTCCTCTGAGATTCTAGTTTCAGGTCTGTAGGGTCCCTTGTCCATGTTTCTAAATTTTAGTTATACCAGCCCCTTTCCTTTGTTTCTCTAGCTCTAGGAATAGCAGCAGCTCCCTCAATTGCTACTTCTGTGATAACTTAGAATTCTCTTTTTGCCTTTTCAGTTACCTTGTTAATAATTTATACTTAGTTAATAATTCCTTATATAAAATTCTCTCTAGTAAAATAGCTGGTATGATTTCTGGTGCCTAAATAAATAGTCATGGCCATACTTTCAGAAATACGCACATTGATACACTAAAATTCATCTACAGCCACTTATGGAATTCATGAACCCAAGATTAAGAATCTAGGGGGCTGATGCAGGACATGTCTAATAATGGTTCTTAGAAACAATTTGGAAGTGCTTGTGTTCTAGGCTAGTGCTCACAAAAAAACGTCCAAACTGTTTTGTAAGTAAATGCATTTACCTGTGTCGTGTGCTGTTTTCCGAAAGGTGGCCTTGGCATATCAAGTGAGACATCACATTAGGAGACTATATATTCACCAGTGGAAATGGTTAATAAATCATGTTTCTGAAGGGGAATTTCATGGTCTTGAGGGGCTTCCTTTTGATCATAGTTTATTCTCTGAATAACTTTAGAGAACTGATTTTTTAAAAGTCTATTCTTGTAATATTTTACAACCTTTATTTTGGCAGGTCTCAATGAATCAAATTCCCCTGGTTTAAGTAGACTCAAGGTAAAAGCTGATATTAAGATCTAGAAAATTGTAGCACTGGTGTCATGTGAGAAGTGTCATTGTTTTCCTCTAATAGAGATAACTCCAAGATGAAATGTGGATTCCCCAAGAAGAGGGCAAGATGATCTTCTGAGGCACAGAAAGAACTTCTAGAGCTTCTATTTATATTCATGTTTTATCTCATGCTTTTTTAATTTCTATTTTGTGCATGTTTTATAATGCACATAATTTATTAGTTTGGTAAGGAATGTAAATACTTTATACATAAACATTGTGAGTACATTCTCAAAGCTTTTAATAATAAGGATCCACTTTTTAAAAATTTGAATACCACTCCTCTAATCATATAGAACTGTATGTTTGGAGCAAGGACCACCAAAATTCGGCTGCAGGCAAAGGCAAACTCATGGTCTATTCTTGTACAGCCCTCTAAGCTAAGAATGAAAGAAGGAAGAGTAAGGGGAGAATATGTGACAGAAACTGTATGTGGCCCACAAAGACTAACATATATACTCACAATCCTTTACAGGAAATGTTTGCCAAGCTCTACTCTGGAGTAAACCCACTTAAAACGCTTCCAAATATCTTTAAAAGGAAGAGGGAGATTCCCTTTCTCATTTCATTAATGAAATTAGTACAAATGAAAATGAAGCATAGAGACAAGATCATAGTTGAATGCTTATGGTCCAACTACAGATGTTACAAACTTGGAAAATAATTATTTGAACAGGGATAAAAAGTCAGGAGCAAATGGAACAACAGTGAAGACAATGATAACTTCTTTGAGGGTGATAAAGGCTATAACACTGACTCAAAGGATCTCACAATTAAGCTTCATTCTATGAGAAAGGAGCAAGGAAGCAAAGAGTAAGCTGACAATAGGAATTTTATATCAATATTCATGACTATAAAATTTCATGATGACTACTAATATGCTCAAACGGTGATTCTAAATTATCAAAATTAGGGTAAATTATTTTCAGTACCCTCTATTAAGGAGGGAGAAATACATGTATATCAGAGAAAATGGCTGAAATAAATATTCCTGAATTTAATAGGTTAATTCACATCCAAGAAACTTGGCTACACAGAATGACTTGATACCCAGTTGACCAATTCTTGGTAATATAAAGATGAAAACAGAAGCTTAAAGCCAAAATGCTGAGAACCAATTCATTGAAGCTGCCCCTTAGTACCTGTTAATGAAGAAGAGAAAATTAAAATACAAGGTAATTAGGCTACCTATGTTAGGGGCAATAAGGCTTTCCAGTGGGCCTAATTAGCTGTAATATGTTACTTCTATTCCATTTTCAAGTTCACTGAATAGGCTATTCATAGTATCTAAAATCTGGAAACTGGGAATATATCTGTCCTTCGACCACAAAATCAAGTAGAATTAACCTTTTCAAATTTAAATATAAATGGCTAATAGAAAGCATATACCAACTAGAGTCTGTGACTGCCAGGATGGAACATTTTATTGCTCACTGAAGCACCATATTAGAATGTGAACAGCTGGAACACAGGTTGCTACCAGTATCCATTCTAACTTCTTCCTTTCTAACAGAACCTCTGTTTTGTTGGGGGCAATTAAAAATATCCAATAAGCCAGCTAAGAATGACCATGTAATCCAGAACCTGCCAATTAGTATATAGATGAAGTCCCTAAGAAGGGCATTCCCTCCAGAATAAAAATGCAGAGCTTGCAAGTAGAAGGCTCTTGGTCCTTCCACCTTCTTTCCTTCTGAAATGTAGTTAGACCTAGAGGAACAGCAATCATTTGCCACCATAGCAGGAACCACATGCTAAGGCAGAGCAGCAAGAAGGCAGAGCAAGCCTGTCACTGATAGCATTGGGAAGGAGCTAAAACCAGTTGTAGGGTATCTATCTCTGATCTTATTTTTTTTTTATGTGAGAAAAGAAAACTCCTTTATTTTTTAAGATATTGTTGATCAAGTGTCCTGATACACTCGAACTACTGCAGTCCTAACTTTTTCAATGTGTTATTATTGTGCTGAGTAGAGTTGTAACTGCTTTAAATACACTATCTAATTTCATTTTTTAAATAGCTCTAGAAGGAGAAAAATATCTTCACTTATAGGGATGTTAAATGTCTCCCCCGAGAAGACCCAACTAGTAAAATAGCAGAACTAAAACTCAAATCCAGATTTCATGGTCTCTATTGCTTCTTCCACCAAGCTAAAGCCAGTGCATTACATGTAGATGATTGTGCAATAACCATTTTATTGGGAAAAGTTTGCATTATAGACAGCCATAGGCACTAGAGGTCTTGTCACTCTCCTGGTCAGAGAGCATATTTATTTACTCACTTTAGGATAATAAAGTCTCTCTGCTTTCCTGAGATATTTGCTTGAATTCCAAGGTAATAAAAATAACATCTTCCTTGGGGGCAAAGATGGGCAGGTTTGCCCACAGCCCCATATAAGCTTAGGATTGCCTAAGCTCAGGGTTCCTCAGCTGAAACCACACCCCTGTGTGCACTGTTTTCACCTGGGCCGATACCTGCACCACCCATGAGACTTGGGGGCAAGGAAAACTGATGTTAACATTAAGCTCAGGCATAAATTGTCTAAATACACTTTGGCTTGTTGTCTCTTTACTGAAGGAATCTATGGAAATGTGGCGAGTTGACCTAGCAGCTACAGGAGTCATTGCTTAGAGTCTGCTTGGCCACTTGACAATAGACAGGAGATAGTTTGAAAATCCAGTTGAGATATCTCTTTTGGCCCAACAGGATGATGTCCAAAGTATCAAAAACCTACCATCCAAGTCCCTCACACTATAATTTTTTAAGATACAATTCACCCAAAGTAGTAGTTCTCAACGTTTGGAATTAATCACACTCTTGAATTCTAGATTTTTGGCAATATACTTGAAGGGATTAAATACCAAAATCATCATCACTATCAAAAACCAGTAACAATAACACAGATTACTATTGCAACATATCTTACAGTTTCAATAAAGCTTCCCAGTATGGCTTCATTCATTCCCTTGTAGCCTTTCTACAGGGGCTGTTGGGACAGAGCTGTCTCCTGCCCTGAGCTTATCCTCTTATATTCTCATGATGCAAAAGATTTCATATGTCCCAATACACATGCGCTCTTTCTTTAATGCAAGTTTTGTATTGACTAAACTGCATCATGCAGCAACCCATTCACTTTACATTATATCTCACAGGGATGTGGGTGATGGTATTGAGTCACAGCAAAGATAAACATGTTATACTCTGATAAAAACGTTGTGTCATGTAATTTGGTGGAGAGCTACGCCCAGCACACCAGATGGAAACCACTGTTCTGGAGGCTCTGGGCAGCACATGGATATTTGCAGAGAGTGATATTCCAGGCGCAAGGAAGTAGGATGACAGTTATTTTTAAATGGTCCCTGTCATCAAAGACATAATAAACTTTGGAAAATAGGACATACGTGAAATATCCAAAGAATTCAGCTATACATGATATCATTACAAGAACCAATGAATGCAGTGGGTATAAATCTCAGTCCACAACCCAGGTGCAGAGGAAACATTGAATTTCTTTATTATCTTTAAATAAACTAAATCCAGCTCCAACTATCCACCCTACTAAGTTTTCCCTCCTTCAAGAATGCACAGAGGTTGTGCGTATTATAGCACCACAGATAGGGAGGAATCCCCTTGCCCCCTAGTCCTGGTTCATCCATATTCACTAACTGCTGGTGAGGCCTGGCTAAGATCATCCCTTTAATGGGACACAGGAGTCTTTGGTGGCTGGGGGACCCCCTGCTCAAACTGAAGCCTCTGTGTGAGCCATGTAGTCTTCTTCAAAAAACTCTTCCACCCACTCAGCATTTGTTTCCATGGAGGAGCTCCAGGGAACACACCTGCTGTGATCTGACAAGTTCTCTCCCCTTCCTCATCAGAGAGAAGATCCTCTTTCTCCTGCCTTCCATCTTCCTCTCTATCTTTCCCTCCACTTCTTTTTTCTTGAACACTTGTCTATCTGTGGGGCGATCGGGGTGAGGGGCAGGGCCCCCGCTGGCACCCGCCTTGGCTGGCCTTGGGCCTGCGGGCTGGGGGCAGCCTCTGCGTTGAGCGTCTTCCCCCTGGTGGTCAGTGAACATCATAGCGACCGGTCATTCCACTGGTCGTTCTGATGTTTGGTCGATTTGCATATTAGGCTTTTATTATATAAGACAATTATTATATAGCTCAACAAAAACTGACAATTAGATTGTGTTTATTACGTGTCAGGCACTCTTCCAGCGCTTTATTACATTCACTCGTCTAATCCTTATACAATTTTCTGAGATAGCACTAATATTATCCCCATTTCGCAGGTGAAGAAACTAAGGCGTGGGGAGGTGACTGTGTTCCAGGTCTTTTAACTGGTAAAAGTGCTCATTTTGACTTTAGTACAGATAAGGGGAGCCGCTGAGCTCAAGAAGTTCTGAGGCTTCCTCAGCAAATGTGAACCATAGACAAAAATAGCACATAAACATGGTTCAGTTTTTCCCTGTGTTTTATTTTTTAAACCATACATTAGAGTGAGCCATACCTTAAACACCATTCTAAAAACCTTACAGAGTTAGTTTTCTTGTGCTAGTTTAGATTGTGGTGGGTTTAGATTTGAATAACATTACCAGGTGAGAAAGGTTTAACTCAATTGTTCAAAAACAAGGAATGTTCAGCTTTCTGATTTATTACTGAATTTTATCTGGGCTCTGGACAGCCGGGTAGTTATCCTGTGGTAATGAGTGTTGACAGTATTAATTTGTGGTTTTATAAGAAGCAAGGTCAAGAATGTTTAGATTATAAATCCTCAACCCTGAACCAAAGGTTTTTAGATTCACCATCCACAAGAAATTTCAAATAACATTCAAGTAAAAAGCAATCTCCTGGACTCCCAAAAAGTACTCCTCTGAGGGCTGCTGACTTTCTGAGGTATAGAAAAGCTAGTCTGTCTCTTTCTTTCTCTCTCTCTCTCTCTCTCTCTCTCTCTCTCTCTCTCTCTCTCTCTCTCTCTCTCTCTCATTTTAAAAGCTAAGACCAAATCAGTATGCTCTTAATACTTGGTTTCCATAAAGTGAGATTTCTGGGAAATCTGGAATTTGTTTGCATCTACATGAATACTAAGAAGAATCAAGAATTTCCTCCTTATAATTCATCCAACATGATTAAATGTAGAAATAGTATAAATTTACTGTGTCTTCTTTTTCTTATCCCAGTACTAACTATTAAGAGGCAGCCTTCATTTTTAAAGGAGAAGTACAAAGTCTGATGGGTATTTCAAGAAGAAAACCAAGTACAATGTATTCACTCTATCGTAGCCTGTCATGTAACAGCTGAGCCTTGGCACCACCAACAACAAACAAATGTGCCAAAGACAGCAAGATGCATTAGGGAGATAAAGCACAGCTTCCCTCGTGCCAAAGCACCCACTTGAACAGATGTAGAGAAGGCGTGACTCCTGCTTGAAGAAGGTGGATGCTGAGAAGGCAGTAGAGACAATGCTACACTGGGCTGTAATTGAGAATGTCAGTCTCTTTCCAGACCTCTGAGACAGGGCAGCTGCAATGTGTCTTTTGACATTGGCACTTGGAACCAAGTCATCTTTCTCATTAGGCTCTTAAAATGCCACCTGGACAGGCTTGGAAATCTGCAACACAAAGACGAATTTCAGTGTTTCCCAAAGAAAGGTGCTGTAAAAAGCTAAACAAAGACAATGTTAACACAATGCAGCGCTCTGACCTGCCACTGACATATGATCATGTTGTCACAAATTATGGTAGCTGGATCTGAGAACCTTAGTGCAAATTACAGAATGGTTTGGCAGTTTCTCCCTTCTGTCATTGCTGGGAGAATTATTCATGTGCTGAAGCTAACTATGCCCACAACTAAGCTCTGAGTGTCATCTTTTAAACTCAAATCAAGAATTTGGTGGCTGGCCTCTCTTTCCAGATGTAGAGCAGCCAGAATATGTTTTAATCCATAGCCAATCTAAGCATCCAGAAAAGAGCTTTGTCAATTTCTTAAACCATGGAATGTTTCTTATCACGAAGGCCCTGATTCTATGTCTACCTCCTAGGCGACTTTGCTATTCTAGATAAGAGAGCCAAGAAGGGGCGGGGGGGGGGGGGGGGAGATCTGAGATAAAATAGGTTAAAGTGATTGCTGTTATGCATTCTCTGACAGTGAAAAGTAAGGAAATGCTAAGTATTTAATAATTAGCAATGCTAATACTATAATTAGAAGTGTGCTACATTACAGAGAAACTTAACCAAAAAAATTTCCAACTCGACTGGAATGATTATCAACCCTAGAATTAAGGACCACCGGGACACAACCTAGTACTAAGGAGATCTGTAAACATATTCTGGATCCTTGTCATTAAGGCTTCTGTGATTTTATGTATTTAGGACAGCAGTTCTCAGAGTGTGGTCCACAAAATGGGTAGTTCAGTCTACCCACTAGGAGTCTGCAAGATTCTTTCAGGGAGAACATGAGGCCAAAACTATTTTCATAAAAATAAGAAGAAACCATTTTCCTTTTTTTATTGGGTTGATATAGCACTTATAGTGCAAAAGCAGTATGAGTTAAAACTACAGGCACCGTTGCCTGAATCAGTCATTGAATTCTTCTGTACCAAGTGTGGGGGGAGGTGTTGTTTCACTTAAGAATGTTCTTGATGGTTCAATAAAAATTACTAACTTTATTAACTCCCAATCCTAAAATTCACTTTTTAAAAATATTCCATGTGACAAAATATGCATAAACCTCTTCTGTTCTTTACCAAAGTACAATGGTTGTCTCAAGGAAAAGCACTCACATGATTGAGGTGGAGGTGAACTAGTGGCCAGACATTTCAGTCCATCGAGAATGACAAGCCATTCACTCACCCAACTAATAATTTCTTGAGCTCAATGTTTTTCTTAGTCTAGATTAGACATAATCTCCATCAGCTCTCTTTCAAAGTTGAATGATGCATTGGTGAGTTTTCAATCATTATTTTTTATAACAGTTTTATTGACATATAATTCACATACTGTATAATTCACAACTTTAAAATATACAATTCATTTTTGTTGTTGTTGTTAATCATCACCTGAGGGTATTTTTTCCATTGCTGTCCAGAGAGAGTAGAAAGGAGAGAGGGAAAGGGAGAAAGACAGAGGAGAGAGAAAGACAGAGAAACATCGATGTGAAAGAGATACATCAATTGGTTGCCTCCCACATGTGCCCTGCCCGGGGCTGGGGATTGAACCTGCAACCCAGGTACGTGCCCTTGACCAGGAGTTGAACCCATGACAATTTGGTGTACTGGCCAATGCTCAATGGTATTTAGTATAGTCACAGAATTGTGCAACCATCACCATAATCAATTTTAGAATATTTTTATCACCTCAAAAAGAAACACCCACAATCATTAGCAGTCTTTCCCCATTCTTCCCAACTTTAATTCGAATGCAGGTAATCACTAATTCACGTTTTTTCTATATAAATTAGCCTATGCTGGACATTTTATATAAATCATACAGTATGTGATTTTTACTGACTGGCTTTATTAGCATGTTTTTGAGATTCATCCATGTAGTATAGTATGTAGCAGCACGTTATCACTCTTTATTGCCAAATAATATCCCATTGTATGGGTAGACCACATTTTATTTCCTTCATCAGTTGATGGAGATTTTAATTGTTCCCACTTTTGGGCTATTATGATAATAATAGTCATGATAATAATAAAGTCATGCTATGAACTTTATGTACAAGTTTTTGTGGGGGTTTTGTTTTCATTTGTCTTGGTTATATAGTACAAAGGAGGGCAATTGCTGGGTTATATGGTAACTCTATGTTTAACCATTTGAGGAACTGCCAGACTATTTTCCAAGGCAACTTTGCAATCATTCATGAAAACTTTCAGCACTAATTTATTTACTCATTTAGGAAATATTTATTGAAAACTTATTATGTCCAATTCCTTGTGCTAGACATTAGTGATACAATGACAAATAACAGAGTCTCTGCCATCATGGGAATTTATCAGGAAAGACAGACAAAATAATAACGTTTTGGATCATTATAATGATACAGAAAGCACAGAGTACATAGGAACAGGAAATAGAGGGGCCTAACCTGTTCAGATGCCTGGTAAGTTCTCCCTGAGGAAGAAATGTTTTCACGGACACTCAAGTGAAGGGGTAATTGGAATTAACTTGGCAAAGAAGGGAGAAGCATTTGGTACAAAAGAACAAACTCATGTAAAATCCTAAAGGTAAGGAGCGAGCATGTTCTGCTTGAAGAACCAAGAGAAATTCAATGTAAATTGTACAGTGTGCAAGGTAAAAGAGGCTCAAAATTGAGCCTGGAGAAGTCGGCAGGGACCAATGAAGGGTTTTTAATAGAGCAGTCACGCAATTAGTTTGTGTTCCTTAAAGAACATACTTGATTCTATCTGGACAATAGAGGGAAGCAAAACTAGAAGCTAGAAGCAGCTTAAAGTTATAGACAAAGATAGTCGAGAAGTTATGATGGCCAGAATACAGTAGTGGTAGTGGGCCTAGGGGAATGGGATAGAATCAATAGGACTTGGTGATTGATTGCATGTGGAGGGCAAGAGAAAGAGGGGAATCAAAATAGATTTTCTATTTGGGTACTGGATGGATGGTAATGCCATTAACTAAGACAGAGCTACATGGAGTATGCCAAATCTCGATCCACAAGTCAAGTAAATAAAGAAGTGTTTCCTGTATGCTCACTATATGCAAGGCATGGGATGGAGCTGTGTATATAAAACTAAATAAAATAAACAGAATTATAATACCCCAGACATGTCCACATCCTAATCCCTTAAGCCTTCAAATATGTTGCCTTACGTGGTGTACAGAAAAGAGTTAACATAGGAGTCCTAAACTGCTATCCTTGAAAAGACCTACTTGCAAGATTAGCCCTTGAGAATTTAGATTGTATAGAGTCCCACCATTAACTGATAAGAGTGGCTCACTTGTGTCTAAAATGTTTGTGCAAACAATATAGTTCATGATAAAGACCTGCTTTCCTCCTGGGACTCTGAAATTTTGGTACAAGGCAAGCAAACAATGCTCACATGACCAGCCCCAGTAAAACTCTGGACACTGAGTCTCTAATGAACTTCTCTGGTTGGAAATGTTTTACATGTATTGCCACAACTCATTGCTGGAAAACTAAGTACATTCTCTTTTATTCCACTGGGAAAAGACCCTTGAAAGCCTGTTCCATTTCCCCTAGCCTTTGCTGCATGTGCTTTTTCTCTTGGTTGACTTTACTTTGTATTTTTTTTCACCCTACTGAATCAAGGTTGTATGATTACATGTTGAGATCCATTCTCCTAGGAAAGCATCAAACCTGAGGGTAAGCTTGGGGCCCTCCAACACACAGAGCAAAAGGGAATTGGCAGATGTAACTAAGAGCCTTAATGTAAGGAGATTGTCTTGGATTATGTAAGTGGACCCAGCGTGATCGAAGTAGAAGCAGAGTAAAGTGATTGCTGATTTTGAAGATGGAGGAATGGGTCATAAGCCAAGGAGCGCAGGCAGCACGTAGAAGCTAGAAAAGATAAGGAAACAGATTCAACACTTTTTGAAATTCATTTAGGACTTCTGACCTGCAGCACTGCAAGGTAGCAAATTTGTACTGTATTAAGCTAATGAGTTTGTGGTAATTTGTTATAGCAGCACTAAGAAAATAATATAGATACCCTAAAGGACCATGAATTCTTATGGATGAGACAAATACACAAACCCATAATAATGTCCAATTTCAATTCCAAGCTTTAACTATTGTGCACTATCCAGTTTACCATAACTATTCTCTTTCCAAGGATAATGACAATATTTCTGAATAATCAGAAAGTAAAGCCTTTCCACGCAACCCAAAGAGGGGTCCATACGGTGTTGTCTGGGTTGTTGTCATAACTTAAAGGGAAACTTCCACAATGTCTGGAGCTGTTGCTGTCCTGTAAATGAAGGAGTCGGATGTCCTTAAATTCCTTGCAGCAGAACCCACTTAGGTGGCACCCATTTTGACTTGATATGCAAAAGGCAAAGCGATGGCATCTACATCATAAATCTGCAAAGAACCCAGGAAAGCTTCTGCTGCCAGCCTGTATCGTTTGCCATTAAACATCTGGCTGATGTCAGTGTCATGTCATCTAGGAACACTGGCCAGGGAGCTGTGCTAAAGTTTGTTGCTGCTACTAAAGCCCCTCCTACTGTTGGCTACTACCCTGCTGGGACCTTCACTAACCAGGCAGATCCAGGCAGCCTCCCAGGAGCCACAACTTCACTGGTTATGATCCCAGGGCTGACCACCAGCCTCTCACAGAGGCACCTTATGTTAACCTGCCTACCGTCGCTCTGTGTAACACAGACTCTTCTCTTGCTGTGTGGACATTGCCATCCTATGCAGCACTCGGGCTCACTCCATGGGTCTGAGGTGGTGGATGCTGGCCCATGAAGATCGTCGCAAGGCGTGGCACCACCTCCCATGAGCACCCGTGGGAGGTCATGCCTGACCTCACGTCTACAGAGACCTCAAAGAGACTGAAAAGGCAGAGCAGGCCGCTGCTGAAAAGACTGTGACCGAGAAGGAATTTCATGGGGAATGGACTGCTCTAGTTCCAGACTGTACTGCTCCTCAATTTAAGGTCACAGGCTGACCTGAAGGTGCAGGTGCCCTCTGACCCGATAGAGCAGCTCCCTACTCCCTACTGAAGACTAGTCCACAGCCCCACTGCTCAGGCCACTGAATGGATAGGAACAACCAGAATGGTCTTAAGTTGATCTTATTTCCATTTTCCGTTTAAGACTCTTAAACAGAAAATGGAAATAAGATTGATGGAAAATAAACAGTTTCTTAAAAACAATACAAGAAAAAAAGAAAGTAAAACTTAAAGAGGCAGTTGTAAATTGACGTAGCTTGACAACAATAGAATCAAACTGTCTCACTGGACATTCCAACTCTCTTCACACATAACAACACTGTGCAACACAAAAGTTTAAATGACATACTGGTTTATCAAATCATGAGTCAGAAAACATAATACATAGGCTTAAATGCATGCTTTAAATATTTTGGGGGGGATGGGGAAAAAACCCTAGCTGGCTTAGAAAACTCTTGTAGGTTTTCCTGATATAAAGTAGAAAGTAACATGATGTTAATTATTGTGAGACAGAGTTAATTGATGAACTGGCCAATAAAACAAGGTTTCTACTACCAAGAAAGCAGGTGTCTGCTTGTTGGAAAGGCACAACCGCCCTTAATTTCACACTCTGTGATTCTTCATAAAAATTTTAAAGATCAATTATGTCCCATTAATGTTAGATCCAAGCCAAACTGAGTGATTTATGTACAAATATCCTCACACGTGAAGTAATTGTTGATGGAGTAACTTATCTTTATTGAATATGAACTCAAGAGATTATGCTGGGAAGTAATTTACACATATGACTTTCTCTACATTTTTAATACACCTCCACTTTTTGTTTTAATAATGTACCCTTTAAATAACTAGAGGACAAGAGATATTGCTTTTATTTCAGAAATAGATTAAACACAGAAGTTTAATACAGTGATTCAGATATGTTCATAAAATTTAGGTGATATTATATTTATTTCAGTTTTTCAAAATGAAAGCTTTCAATGGAGCTGCACAGCAATGAAAATTCTAGTCCCTGAGAGTTGGTTTGATTTATTCATTACACAAACATTCATGCAGTATTTACTACTATAATGAAGACATAGTGCCAGGCACAGATCAGTCAAGAACAGCCACTGATCTCAAGGAGCTCATAGTCTAATGGTGGGAACTAATACAGGAATAGATAATTATGAACATGAGATGAAAAAATACAGTGATGGAGATATGCAATAGACAGACACCTAACCCAGCCTGAGGGTGACACAAAAAGTACCGGGAGTCAGGACCCCTTGCTACTAGCCTTAATGACTGAGGCAGGATTATATAGACTCAAGAAGATGGGACTAAGTCAGTAAAAAAAAAAAAAGGGGGGTGGGGAGGTGACTAAAACCACCTAGTGTGTTCAGGCAACCACAATAGCTGAATCTGCTGGAGGGTGGACCATTTCCCTGATCACTACAGACCTAAGTTGGAGTTATCTCGCAAAGTACACAATTCTTAATGAGTAATAGCTGAAGTGTCATAACATGGTATACATGTGGTTAGGAAAAAAGATATGTAAAACTCATTTTTGTTTTAATAGCACCATTTTGATCCATACACTACATAATTCACTAAAAACAATGTTTGGGGTCAGTTTAATAACTTCCCTAATTTTTATTGCCATCTTTTTTACTGTATCCTGAGTGATTTTATATTTAAATGTTTAGTCATAGAGAACCCTAAGTCTTCTTTTGCTAAGCTTCTTGACAATCTTAGATTGAACATCACAAAAGAAAAATCCCTTGGAAATAAGGTTAAGTCTGAGAAGAATACAGGAAAATAACCATATGCAGGCAAACACACCAATTTTAGCATTTCTAAATTTTTATTGTTCCCCAGTTCTCGTGTCACTCTGCGCTGTAAATGAGTTCAAGTGTATCTACAAAATCCACCCTGTGGAGACAATCGGATTACTAGGAATGTGCTCCTGGAGCAGACTGCGGCAATAATACACTTACCTACGCATTACCCTGGAATACCTAGACCTTAAAGGAAAACCTGAAGCTCCACATAATAAGTGGGCGAAATAATACCACCATGAAAAAATGCTGATAACAAGTTATATAACCAGCTTATGAATAAATATGTAAATAGAATAAGTAGAATTAACTATATGTCTTCCCAATTATATTCCCAATAACCTATGAAAACAACCTATAAGGAAAGCATATCACTATTCAGTATATTCTCCATTAAAGTGTAAAGCGCAACATTAAGAACAATGTAGGCATAAAATTTAAAATAATTATGTATTGCAAAATCTCAAAATGTTTTCCATTCCTTTAACTCAGATGCTGAAAAGATGTGAGGCAACTGGACTATCTTAATCTTTCAGGTGTAACTCCTCTATCAGAATATAAGAAAGAAAAGCCTAGAAATATGGAAAACATGAATTATCTTTTAGTATTAAGATGCAATTCCCAGCGGAATATAAACTCAGCAATGCCTAGGGTCACTGGCCTCCTGAGAGCTGAAGGGATCAATATCTCAAGGCATTTCTTCAGCCCTGTACAGTCAAGGGTTAACTTGGCAAGTCTAGGTTGCTCAGGCACTAAGTTTTCCAAAGAAAGGACTGGCCCTGGACTGGTTACTGGGTGTTAACCTCTGAGCTCTTGGAATAGCCTGTCTGATGTGAATGTGTTTATATGCCTGAGGCCCTGGGCCATGCTGATTAGTTTGATCTCAGGGGGCTGGACACTAGATAACTAACCTCAGTCTCTCAGGTGCCGAATGCTTTACTGACCCCCCAATAAAAACCCTGGCTACCAAGGCTTGGGTGAGCCTACCTGGTTGGCAACACTTTGCACATGTTGTCACAGATCATTGCTGGGAAGATTTAATGTATATCTGTCCACGCACCTGGACATTTGCACCTGGTTACTCCTGAACTTTGCTCTGTGCACCTTTGTTCATTTGCAGAAGTTAATCTGTATCCTTGCACAACAGAGCACAACCATGAATGACTATACAGCTTTCTTGTGAGTCTTTCTAGTGAATCATAATCCTGAAGGTGGTCTTAGTGACCACAAGAAAAGCCCATTCATGGCTCAACATGACACCCATTGGGAAGCTCTGATCTACACACCATGGCTCTCCCAGAGCTCACTGAGTCAGAGTCTCTATCCAGAAACCTTAATATTTTACACGCTCCCTGGGTTAATCTGACGCAGCCAGTGAGCCACTAGTTTTAGAACAGGCTTTTAGAAGCTTCTGATCTTGCCAACCAGCCTTGTGCTGCTTAAATTACCTCAACAAAGTCCCTGTCATTTGGTTTGTAAATTTCCAGAGATAGGAAATTCACAATCTTTCAAGACAGCCCTCTTCAATATTTAAGTGGCTCACATTGTTAGAAAATTTTCCCTTATGTGTATGTAAAATATCTCCACATGACTTCTAATCCTTGCTCCTGGTTACATGCAATCAGGCCATTCAGAGTAAATCTCATCTGCCTTCCACATAACAATCCAAACACTGCAGTTTTCTAATTTCTCCTAAGTCACCCGAGCCTCCTAAATCAGACTGATGGAAAAGGAGCTCTCCAGCAATCATCTATATCAAGATCCATGGGACAATAACCATAAAATATGAGTATGTCGCAAATGTATTGGTCAGAGAAAGAGTTCACAATTTTTAAGTACTACAATCTTTATTCTAAAGCTTTATTTTTATAGTTATAATGCTGTATCAAACACAGAAAAACTAATTTAACAATTTTAAAAATGTACATTCAATATGTATACATGCTGACATCACAAAAATGTACAGACCTGAAGACAGATAAATAATGGTGGTGTTTCCCTTTGTATTTGACTGGTTGCACCGAAATCAATTTACAGAGCCCATTAAAGATAGAATGAACTCTAGGGAATAATATGGGGCAAGTGGATAGGGGAGATATATACAGGGCTTGGCTACAGTAGGTTTACCTATGAAAAATACAAATTAATAAACATTAATACAAGAATAGACTCTCTCTTTTGTATACTCACAACTGTAAGCCTACTTTTGCCCACCCCTGTGCTCCCAAGAAAGGATAAATTACTTTTCTGATTGGTGAACTTTGGAAAAAGTGGGAAGCCAGTGAGATAAGATACTTTCTGTTTCTCTTTCAGAGTTGCCACCTGCAGACAGAGTGCATTTTATCTGTTCTCTGTCATAAGGTAAGGCCCTGTCTCCATGGAGTATGGCCTATGCTGACCAGCTCACCCAGTGATGGACAGCTAATTTTGCCTATGTCAGCCCTAAAGTATTAAAATGAATGCAGCCACACGTTACTCATGTCCTTCAATTGAGTTTCTATCAGTAATAAAACTGATATTCTCTCCAGGTATCTGATGCCTGTGTTTTTCCTCTCAATATGTTTAAGCTTGGGAGGGCAAAAAGGGGTTACTTATTAGGTCCCTAAAATCCATCTTCTTTTTCCATCTAGGCTTTCCCTGGGTCACAACCCTCTGCGTCTACACGACTGTGAGTGCAGCACACAATGAATATAAATTGATCCTCTAAAGTTATAGCTCCAGCCTCATGTTCTCCTTGAAGCTGCCCTGACCCCTGTAGACTGGATGGAGGTAACATTTATTCTGTTACTCATTTGGGACCTTTAACGTACTCCTTGCAAAATTTTATTTCCATTTCATATTCATATAGTATTGGTTTGCAACCCTGGCCAATAGCTTTCCAAATGTAATTTGAAACCAGCCCCCATAAAAGGAGTGCAGGAAGAGATGGACAAAGAGGCAGACCCCTCCAGGTTGGTAGGTGGCAGGTTTAATGACAAGGAAACTTAGGACGTTTGTCTTGGGAGGCTGCAAGACGAGTTTTCCACACCTGTTCAACAAATCTTAGACATATATAGAGAGAGACCTTAACTGGATTCAGTCATATACCTGAACCAGATAGTCTCAATATCATAATTCAATTTCAAGGATACAACTTTGGAACAGCTTCTGGGAACAGGGAATGCACATTCCAGGGTACAGGATAGGGACTGGGAGCCTTCAACTGCCAGGGTCCAGCTCGTTGGTCAGACTGGCAGACATATCTTGATGACCTTCCCCAACATATATGTACTAGGTGTACCGGTTAATAATGCGGATTTTTTTCAAACGATGGAGTTACACATATGTTGATATATATGCGATTTGATATGTATGCTATTTTGTTGTATTGACAAGCTTCAAAACTTCACATGTCAAATTTTCTGAAGGTGTTAACATCATAGATATTTTTACACTTAAAAATGTTGAATTTTGTGCCAAAAAAAGAGCATTTGCGGGAAGTTTTAATTCATTACTTTATTTTGAAGAAAAGTGCTGCTGAAAGTTATTGTGTACTTCGGGAAGCTTATGGTGAACATGCTCCATCTCAAGATACTTATGAATGCTAATTTAAACGCTTAAAAAGTGGTGATTTCAATGTGAAAGATAAAGAATGTCCAGGTCAACCAAAAAAGTTTGAAGACCAATAATTACAAACATAATTGGATGAAGATGCATGTCAAACTCAAAAACAACTTGCAGAAAGATTAAATGTTGCTCAGCAAATAATTTATGAATGTTTACAAGCAATGGGAAAGATTTTAAAGGAAGGAAAATGGGTGCGACATCAACTGAACGAAAGACAAATGGGAAACCAAAAAGTCATCAGTAAAATGTTGCTTCAACGTCATGAAAGAAAGTCTTTTCTGCATCGAATTGTGACTGGCGATGAAAAGGGGACTTATTTTGAGAATCCCAAATGCACAAAATCATGGGTTGATCCAGGTCAACCAACAACGACTGCAAGGCCAAATCGCTTCAGAAAGAAGACAATGCTCTGCGTTTGGTGGGATCAGGAAGGTGTGGTGTAGTATAAGCTTCTAAAACCAGGTGAAACCATTAATACTGATTGCTACTGACAACAAATAATCAATTTGAACCACACTTTGATCGTGAAACGACCAGAATGTTCCAGAAGACACAGCAAAGTAATTTTGCTTCATGATGACGCACCATCACACACTTCAAAACCAGTTAAAGACACGTTAAAAGATCTGGCCTGGGAAGTATTAACCCACCCGCTGTATTCACCAGACCTTGCTCCTTCAGATTCCCACTTGTTCTGATCGATGGCACACGCACTTTCTGAGCAGCACTTCAAAACATACGAAGAAGTGGAAAATTGGGTCTCTGAATGGTTTGCCTCAAAACAAGAAAATTTCTATCGGGACGTATCCACAAATTACCTGAAAGATGGGGGAAATGTGTAGCTAGTGATGGACATTACTTTGAATAAAGCACTTTTGATGTTTCTCTTGAACGTATCGTGTTTTCTTTTATTACAAAATCCACATTATTAACTGGTTCACCTGGTATTTCCTACATGTAGCATGTGACTGTAAGATCTTTAGGGAAAAGAATCTAAGTGTTATACTTCTTTCTGACCCATGACTGCTTTCTTAGTGTCATACACAGAGGAAGCAATCAATAACTGTGGATGGCCGAGTAGTCCTCCCAAGCATCTCGGACATCCACAATTGAAATGGTTTATGGGGCACATTGATCTCACAGTTTACAAATAACTAACTTCTCCTCCTTCCCAATATGATCCATGGCAGGATACAAAGCTGACTGCCATTAATTCCTGCCTCTCCACAGGGCTGCTCTGCTACTTTAAGTTCGGTGCCAAAGTGCCCTTGAAGCATGTCTTCTGCCCATTTCATATGCAATTACATCCCTTCAGTTCACCACACGCCAAGAGCCCTGGCATCCTGGTATCATCCATTCTCATTGCTTTGTTGGCCAAGCATCATGGAATGGTGATAAGCTTGGCATGAATGCCTATGGAAGGTCTTTGTTTCCAAACCTCTTCACTAAAGACAGTTTGCTGTGAAATAAAGCAAGCAGGTGTAGCAATGAACTCTTTCCTAGTGCCAAAAGCATATTGGCTGCTAAGAGGTCAAAATGTCACACCCCTACCATAAATAGAGCAAATTTTGCTTTTTTGACCTTTGTATTCTTTAAAGGCCTAGCTCTCTTCTTTGCTATAAAACCTGTTAGAAAATTGCCTCTAGGAGCCAACTACAAAAACCAAGTGTTTCTGTGCAGAGTGGAACCTAGGAGGAAAGTGTTAAATAATGCCAGCATTTTTCATTCCTCCTAACATGTTCCTACTATTTTTTCATTTGGTTCAGGGATTGCAATTGGGCATAGACCCTTCGGGCTGAACTGCAACGGCATCAGGATACATCTAACAAAGCTGACAAGCAAAGGCACTAATGGAGACTTGGGGTTAAACAAGCTGCTGGAGTCAGAAATATCAGGATCTGGATGCAAAGTAAGCATTCAAGGTCAGGACTGAGAGTGATACAGGACATAGGCTCACAGGAATCCAGTTTATTGGCCACTAAGAACTCAGGAATCAGCCTGGAAGAGAAAGGCAAATCAGCAGGGATGTCCAGCTCACCTTGACCATGTAGACTAGTTAAAGCCAGCCCGAAATACCAAAACCAACATTTATATAGCAATGCTTTGTCAATAGGATTTTGTCAATAGGAATGCATGTCAATAGGGATTTTGTTGAAATTCAGATGCTGGCGCCGTAGCTCTGGAACCGGGCCTAGGGACCTGCGTTTCTGAAACGCTCATGCTGCTGGTCTGCAGACCACACTTTCAATAGCACCCATGTGCCAGATGCTGCTTTACACGCTTTGCATGAGTTCACTCATTTCATTCTCATGACAGGTATTCTGCTGGTATAACCACTGAGCAGCACTGCTCTTCCAAGGCCATGCTCCTCAACAACTCCAAGTACAACTAGCGCTAAGCCGAATCTGGATGCCCTGGCAAAGTTAAATCATTGTAACTCTCACTCTAGTATCCAACTTAATCCAACAGAAAGAGAAAGCAACTCTGATAATACTCATACAATTAAATAAAAGTCATGTGATCTGCAGTGTGCTGGCTACAAGCTCCATAGACAAAATGGTGTGTTTGCATATACATTCTCCCATCATTTGTTTATTTTATCATTTCTCCTGAACTTGTCCCTGAGAATTGAAAATAGACAACAGATTAGCACAAAGAACAAAACATGGATTTGCTCTCCTTCCCTCCCACCCCACAAGAGAATCTGGCTTAGCTTCCTCCTCAACACTTTGTATCTTACCAGCCTCTGTGTTTGTACAGTTTTGCTTGTCTTTGTGAGGCAGAGAAATACTGGCATCTCCCGTGGATTAAAATAACTGTAAAAGCCCTGATTTGAAAGGGCCTCTGGGCCTGCTGCCTGGCTGCTCCAGGCAACTAAAGATTTGAATTCTATTGAATTACCATCTAATGTGGTCAGAGGCTGTGGTGGTGGGGAGGGAGGAGCGCCAGGCTAGCCTTCTGATAGTGCAGCTGCCCGAGCCTTTGCACAGCTTCCCAGCAGCCCTCCAGCCTTTAGTGGCAACTACACAACCGGCCAGGCAAGGGCTCTGTCTCAGTAACAGCAACCCTCATAGGGAGGCTTAGCTGACTCTGTGCATTCCCAAATGCACCCAGAGAGGCTCCTTGCAGTCAATCACCTGCCTGGAAGCAGAGGGACAGAGTAGGGCAGTGAGAACCAGGGAAATGATGCTGTGTGCTACCCTGCAGAGAAAGAGTAAGTGAATAAAATATTTCCTTATAAACAAGTGGAAACAAAAAAATTGCTCCCCGTCCCTTTACATGAGAATACTTCCCCCCTTCAATATTTATTGAATTGTTTCTGATAAATTTGTATCTTGGGCACAAAGTAATAACATGGAATAGGCAGGAAGCTTAAATGTGGAAAACAGCATATGATTTCAGTCAGTGTGAACAACAGGCAAATACGTAGTGATTTGCGTTTTTCTGTGATGCTATCAATTGCTTAAAAAGGAAGCCACTTTGCTATAACAACATAGTTTTAAAGATATGTTTGGATTTTTGAGGTAAATTAAACTATAATGTGTATATTAAGTCAGCCTATGAAGTACATTGTTATAATGTTTAGAAAACATCCAATTTACACCCCTTTCAAATGTTAAGAAAAAGTGCTTTTTACTTGTTATAATTGATTCTTTCAGGATAAGTGGATGTAAATATATATGCATGTTTGGATAACACAAACATTTTCCAATCAGCTGAGAGTTTGAAATGTAATAAAAAGTTTACATGGTGTTCTTTTTAGATTTTTCTTTTAATTCATTAATCAGTGTAGCAGAATAGCAAATATTTAATAACAAATCAATTCAAATGTGCAGAAAAAATGAAATGTCTTGACTTGTCCATAATTAATCAGCCTTCCTCTCAAGCTGATTAGCAAGAAATAAAAATCTACATGTCCAATCTGTTCATTTGAGGCTTGATCCATAGTTTAAATAGCACCTTTCAGTATCACTCAGTTTCTCTTGAATAGAAGTGCTTCTCAAAGGCAGCACCTCCTTCTACTTCTCTCCATGAGTTTGGCTCTAGGTGCTCAGTCGTGAAGGGGAACATGGGGCTCTGGGGTTAGTTGTGGTCCTTGGATCCTCACTGAATCTTACTCTGGTCTCTCTGATATCAAAGACTGTATCCCTTATCTGACTGAAGAGAGTGGCACTTCTGTCATTTAAAGCTGACTCTATGACAGGTATAAGTTGTCATCTATTTTCTCTATCTGAGGGCCTGGTAGGGTTCTCTGGGTAATTCAGCCTCATCTCAGTTGGCACTGGTGGTATAGATTCACTCCTTTGAGGTTTAACTTGGACTTCCCAGTCACTGTGCTAAGGAAAATAAGCCAGTCACAGAAAGACAAATACTGCCTTATATATGTGTGAGATGATTAAATATATATACACTAGAGGCCCAGTGCACAAAAATTCATGCACTCGGGAGGAAGGGGTCCCTTCAGCCTGGCCTGCACCCTCTCGCAGTCCCGGACTGCCTGCTGGCAGTCGGACATTCTTAGCTCTGCTGCAGAGGTGGGAGAGGCTCCCGCCACTGCCGCTGCACTCTCCAGCCATGAGCCTGGCTTCTGACTGATTGGAGCTCCCCCTGTGGGAGCGCACTGACCACCAGGGAGCAGCTCCTGCATTGAGCATCTGCCCTCTGGTGGTCAGTGCATGTCATAGCAACCAGTTGTTCCACTGTTTGGTCAATTTGCATATTACCCTTTTATTATATAGGATTGGTCTCTTCCCCCAGTTCCTAACACATAGCTCCTGAAACCCTTATAATCACCCAAGTGGTAGGAACACTGGGAGCAGCCTTTGTTCTAATATTTAGTCTTGGACCCCAGTTCCTGACAGGGGGATCCTGAACCTTTTGTGATTCCCTGAGTAAGAGGAGTGTCTTTTATTCTAATGAAGGAACTCTGTGTGGACTCCTGGAGGCTCCTGGCAAAGGCCGGTCACCAAAAAGAATAAGCCATGAGTGGAAGCTTAAAATTTTCAGCCCTGCCCCACATTCTCTTGAGAAGGGAGAATGGGATTAGTGCCTTTATAAATGAGACTCTCAAGAGCTCATCTCCCCTGCCCCTTCCCTGTTATGGGGACACAGTGAAAAGTCTGTCTGTGAACTGGAAGCAGAGTCTCACCAGACACTAAATCTACCAGTACCTGAAGCTTGGACTTCCCAGTCTCCAGACTCTGAAAAGTATATTTCTGCAGTTTACAAGCCAGCAGGTCTATGGGAATCTGCTACAGCAGCCTGGAAAGACTAAGGCAACCTCCTCGGGGTAAGTCTCTGACAAAAGCTGTGATGATGAAAGCTCCTCTGCTTCATATCCAACCAGACTGGGTGGAGGCAGCACTCATCTGCTTTCTAGTAATTATAAGCAATGTTCCCTCAGTTCTGTGAAACAGCAGCAACCCAGACCGTGAAAGCCATGGAATTCTCAATGTACCTTGCAGAATGACTCTTTTCTGGACCTTTGTCATTGTGGTAGTTTTCCAAAGAAAAACCACAGTGAAAGATATATGTATATTAAATAATCTAACATTCTAGCCATAAAACTGAGTCATTAGGAACTTCTGTTTTGCCTGGAAGAGCCATCACATTAAGCTGTTGAAGAGTGTAGTAGAGACAGCTGGAGCCCATAATATCCTTTTCTCTTCTTCTGGGCACCCAACTGAACTACATTTTCAACTCTTCTGCAGTTAGGCTAAGACCATGTGACTCATTTCTGGCCAACAGGATGAGTGGGGGGAAAAGATATGCTACTTCTATGTCATAATCATAAATAAATCTCACACAAAACTAATCTAGCAGTCAGCAAACTGACTATAGCCTGATGGCTTACCCCAGCCCACCGTATGTGTTTGTACATGAAATTTTATTAGGACAAAATTACAGTTACAGCTGCTTTTCTGTTACAATGGCAGATTTGAGTAATTGCAGTACAACCTTGTGGCTTGAAAAACCAAAATGTTTAGCTTTTTACATAAGAAGTTTGCCAATCCTGCACCAGTCCCCCTCTCATCCCACTATGTGATAACCTTAAGAGGGCATATTTGAAGGTGTTTGCCTCACAATATGAAAAAAGTCTAAGTCTTGAATTACTGCATGTAACAAAACTACTCCTATCCCCCTGGACCTTATGTGAGTGAAAAATTAGCTTTTATTGTTCAATGCCACAGAGATTTTAGGATTGTCTCTTAACAATAGAGAGTGTCACCTTCCCCAAAAGCTCCCAAGGCTATCATGAATATACCTGTATGTATTTGGTTAATCATTCTGATTCTTTATTGGCCTGCAAATTAGAAATAGGTCACTCTACAATGGAATTACTGAAAATATCTTCCTTATCATAACAGTATACAAACTCTCATAACTTCCAGCTGCCCAGGATCTAAACTCACAGGTGACTCTATAAAAAAAATATAGTATCATCTCTGTCTCTACAAACGTCAACATTTCCACCAGATAGGACTAGGAGGGCTGATAGATGACTCTCAAAGTCTTTAGTTGTCAGTGTGGATTTATAATTGAGCAAGACTGTGAAAGGGCAGAGCTCCCAACAGGAGCACTTCGCAACACATTCCAGAAAAGCTGTTGACCTGCAAGGCCACACGGGAGTTGTTGATGGCTGTTACCCATTATCTCCCACACAAGATCAGATATGATAGACAAGGACAGAACCTTGGCAACTGTGCCTATGGATTTCCCTAGTCAGAACGCCTCCAGCTCTCCTTCAGCAAGGCAGGAATTTCCAATAGTTTTAGCTACATCATCTGATGTATACTTTAAAACTATCATTTGGATCCTAAGATGAGAGGAGAAACCATCTCAATCAAGTCCCAGAGATTTCTTGACTCAGAGAACATGAAAAAGTAGAACATAAAGTGACTGTGAGACCTTCATTACCTTGTTCCTGTGCAGTGGCTGCAACCAGAAAAAGCACAAGATCACCTTCACTGGAGCCAAGTAACTCTGCTGACAGCGGGGCACCAGGAGGAGGTTAGCCTTGAAAATGAGCTCTCAATAGGACCAGTGTGTCTTGATGATGAGAATAAACTGCCTTCTATAATCTGATGCCAAGGAAGTGAGAAGGGTGAAACAAATCAGTCAGGAGGAGAAGCACATTTCCGATTTTAAGTTGTCCCTTCTTGGATGGGTTGGCAAGAAAACCCAGGAAAGATGACAAAACAAATCTGAAATTGTGCAATCCAAAAAAGAAGGGAGAGATTCCAGATGCTCCACAGCCTGTACTTCTGAAGACTAGTAAATGATTTACAAACCCTCTTCCAGGCCTGGTTTTTAGCAGGCATGGTATATGTTATGTACACATAGTTATTTTTGAATTGCAGTATAATTGCTAATCTAAGCATACTGGTTTTCAATCAGAATTGTACTTGTAAAAGGACATATGAACATTTATTCTATGTACAAATGTCCTTATTGGAAATCTCTTTAAAATGTTTTTCAACAGAACATCCTATATAATAAAAGGCTAATATGCAAATTGTCTCCTTGACTGGGAGTTTGGGAGTTCAACCAGGAGTTCAACCAGGGGTGTGGGCCGGCCGGCCAACCACCCTCGACCCCTCCCCCCGGCCAGCCCCACCCCTGATCGGCCCTCCCACCCTGATCGTGCACAGGGTCTCTAGTATGTAGATTAAAGTAATATGTTCCCTAACCAAAGTTTTTGGTAATGATTCTCAGAAGAAACCATTTATTATATTTTAATCTTACTAGGAGACTGTTCAGAAAATTATAACAATGCATAAAACAGACCCAAAAAAAAGTATACTCTCATTGTCACCCTGCCCCCTTCCAAGGATCACCTCCCTCTGTTATATTGGCAGAAAAGAGATGGGTTTTCTGTGTCCTTCCCATAGTGCCTGTTCCACAGTCTGTCACCACCAGGAGCCGTCCCTGGCACTTAGAGCATCAGAATGGACCAGCCTGATGCCCCTTAGGCCCCTGGAGAGCTGATGCGGGGCAAGTTACATTTCCCTTTACTCTCACTTTATTCTTAACATATCACACACAGCTGTACGGGAGTGTTCAACCTTACTCAAGGTTTGGAGGAACGAAAGAGAATTATGCATAGGAGAAAACTGAGCTGTATAACAAACATGGCTTTTTCTCAGTGTCCAAAGATAAAACATCAAGATAAATAACCTTTCCCAGGACTCCTCCACCTGTCACATCTCACCCACAACCTTTCTCTGCTATCTTCGGGTCTGTGCTCTTCTACTTGTGCCTTTCTATTTCACTCCCAACCCCATGTGTGTCTGGGGACCCACCTCATGGTAAATCCCACTATGTGTCCACAGGTGCTGTTTTCAAACCAGATTCTTCTCTTTCTCCCAAGCAATACATTTCTCCAAATCTGGTGAGTTTGGCCTGGAACAACATCTTAGAGGGCCTCAGCTGTGTGATCAGTGTCTGTATTTGCCTTGAGGAATGAAGTATAAACCTGATACTCCAAAGTCCTCCAGGACAGAGAGGACTGACACTCTTCAAAATTTCTCTGTCAGGTTTCAAGCTACCTTTTCATTTTCCCAGCCATTGCAACACTTGCTCACCTACACACAGAGATACATATACAATCACCAACGTCCATAAGACAAGTATTAAATACCTTAATATGTGCTAAATACTAAGCCGTTTTTTTCTTTCCTTTTTTAAAAAAAAAAAAATCCTTTAGTATCAAATTATGTCTGCTGAGACTATAAAGTAGACACGGCTCAGCTATCCTTCTCTTAATAGCTGCTCCCTTAACAGCACAACGACTGGGTCAGTTTCCCAAGTCTGGCCGCAGTGAACTAACGGCATGATTCACCTTCCTGGCCTTCCAATAAAAAGACCCGTGAAAACAGAAAAAGACTCGAAGTTGTAACAATTTAAGTAAAGAACATCAATAAAGGAATTCCCCAGTTTGAAAAAACAATTCATCTCTAAATACAAAGCAGATGAATGGATGAGAAATGATTAGCACCTGAGTCATTTCTAAAGCACTTCAATATGTAGAGATAAAAGGTGGGTAAAGGCTTCCAGTCACCCCTAATCTATATGTTTGAAACTGCAATCATATACCACATAACATAGCTGAGAGTCACTCTTCACCCCATTCTATAAGGAAGCTCTTTACACAAAGGAGCTCTTATATCAATGTCTCTTTGCATCCATCCAGGAGCCCACAGACCCCAGTAATATAACACAGGGCAGTAGTACAGCAAGAGTACAACTCTGGTGGCCCAGTGCCTGATTTACTGCATTGGCTGACAATTGTGATGAAGGCAGTGTAGTTTAGCAGTGAAGATTATGAACACTAGAATCAGATAGATGTGAGTTCTAGTCCTGACTCTTCTACTTACTAGCTATGTGACCTTAAGAAAATTTTTTTGTTGTTCATTCTCACCTGAGGATATTTTTTTCCATTGATTTTTAGAGAGAGTGGAAGGGAGAGAGGGAGGGGAAGAGAGAGAGAGAAACTTAGATATGAGAGAGACACATCATTTGGTTGTCTCTTTCATGCGCCCTGACTGGGGCTGGGAATTAAACCTGCAACCCAGGTATGTGCCCTTGACTAGGAAGCAAACCCAGGACTTTTCAGTACTAGGGAAAATAATTTAAACTGCCCGAGTCCCTACTTTTTATTTGCAAACTTAGAATAGTATCTCATCTGATTGTTTTAAAGATAAAAAAAGTTAAGAACTTTTCACAGTGTCTGGCACATGGTAACCATTTAATAAATAGTTTTCAACAGTAGGCAGGGTAATGAAATAACTTTTCAAACAGTTGGGATCCTGAGCCTCCCTACCAGCTAGATATGATTAGGTTCCGCTCTGTGTAACTAAGTTCTGGCCAATTAGACATAAGCAGAAATAATGTGAGCATCATTGGGATCATGTCCTTGAAGAAAGATCCTCCTCTTTCGATTTTTATTTCTGCTGGATAAAATGCTGACATGGTAGTAAGCCATTTTGGACAACATTGATAAGGACAACACATCAATGAATAAGACTTCTGCTCCAACTTCAACCATTGCTCTCTAGACCTGACCCATGGTTGTCATTCTGAGACTGCCTGCATTTTTCTCTTTAGTTAATTACTTTTGTTCTAAGATTTCAGGTCCTGCCTTATTTTGTTCCCTCATTTTGCTTCATTCGAGAAGAGTATATGGAAGGTAAACTTTCTATGTCTCTGCATACCTAAAAATGTATTTTCTTTTCATGTTGAGTGATAGTTTGGCTAGGTATAGAAGTCTAGGTAGAAATTCCTTTTCTGACATTTTTTAAAAGTATATTTTTAGTGATTGCAGAGAATAAGAGAGAGATAGAAACATCAATGATGAGAAAGAACCATTGATCGGCTGCCTCCTACATGCCTGCTACTGGGATCAAGTCTGCAACCCGAACATGTGCTCTTGACTGGAATGGAACCTAGGACCCTTCCGTCTGCAGGCCGATGCTCTATCCACTGAGCCTAACAGCTAGGGCTTCTGTCATATTTTTTAACATTATGCTCTACTGCTTTCCAGAATCCACTACTTCCCTTGAGAAGTCTGACGAATATTCAGTAGTTCTCTTCCATTTTAAGAATCATGTCATTCTTTGGCTGTGAGAAGCTACATGCTTTTACTGCTTTTAAAACTTTCTTAGTTGAATCTTTCTGCTCTCTCTTTCTGGAAAACTTATTATCATATGTTGAAATTTCTAAAATTATTCTCTATGTCCCTTAACTTTATCACATATTTTATTTTTTATTGTCTTCTCATTTTATATTATATTTCCTGAACTTTTCCAGTTTTTCTATTAAAATCCTATATTAGTAAGCATAACAATATTTCCTAAGAATGCTTTATTGTCTATAGGCATTCTTGTTCACTGCGTGCTGCTCTTATCTGTGCATGCAATGTTTTCTAAAATTATCAAATTATGTCAAACTCCTTATATGGATTATCTTATTATTTCCTGGAATCACTCTCTGTGTGATGAGGAACAATTATTATTACTTTACACATAAGGAAAAAATCTTAGGCAAAATTACATTAGTTGTTTAAAAATCATAAAATAAATTAATCTAAATAATTAAATTAGGATTCCCCCCCTCAAGTAGCGTAAATTTAAAATTAAGAATTTTAGTGACCACATTATAATAACCTCATTTTATTCAGTTGGATTATAGCAGGTTGAATAATGAGCTCTCAAATATTTTCACACCCTAATAAACAGACCCTTTGAATATTGTACCTTACATGGCAAAAGGGACTTGGTAGATGTGATTAAGTTAAGGATCTTGAGGAGATTATTCTGGGTTATCCATGTAGATCCAATGTCATCACAATCCTTAAAAGATGAAAGAGAGACAGAAAAGTCTGAGAAGAAGCAGAAGTTACAGGGATGTGACTGCTGCCTTTGAAGGTAGAAGAAGGGGCCATAAGCCAAGAATGCAGGCGGCTGGGAGAAAAGGGGAACATTCTAATTTCCTTTTTTCCCCCATTGTAATTTATTTGTGATAGGCAAGAGATTGAGAGGGGACTCCCCAAAGTATGGTCTTTGGTTACTATTTACTGAAATACTTTGATTAATTCAAATGTATCTCTAAATGAATGATTCCATATAAAAGCTAAGTTTAAATGAGATTCAACATTGATATTAATTTACTTCACAAGTTTCAGTATGACAGGTTATTCTTCTATATAATTCTTAGAGTTAGGTAAAACCAATAAAAAAAAGTATTTGGATACCAAAAAACCAGGCATCCTTCTCCACATCGCACTAAGAACTCAGCAACTATATTATATAAATTTAAGTGTTTTTAGGTACAAATGACCTTTTTTCTTTTCTCTTTTTTTTTGGGGGGGGGTGGGGAGGTTGGTGGTGGTGGTGAGGGCACTGCCTGAACCAGTCTTCCCAGAGCAAACCCAATCTTTTGGTTCTCAGGAGTTCTGTGAGGAGTCCTGAGATAAGAAACACCTGGGTGCCACAGTTGGCAGAGACCTTTGTCCCAGACTTATGGGTAAGATGTCTCCCTAAAACCACCTAACAAGCAATGGTCAGTTGTACCTCAAAACACTTGGATCAGTTCTCACCATACACAATTGAAGACATGGATTTTTTAATTTTTCTTTTCACCAATTCTAAAGCTTTACAGATAGCCAAACCCAACCAACTGTTCTTCCTTTTTAGATTCACCAAGCCCTGTATATTCTATCTCTGGCACATCCCTGGCTCCTTCTCTGCATTCCCATTGCCTTAATTGTGGCATCCCCATCACCCCAAACACTACCACAAGCTCCAGTCTGATCTCCCTAACTCCAGTCAAGCTACCTTCTAAAGCTTCCAGCTGATAAATCACAAGACTGTATCCTTCCTAACCAAAGATACCTAAGAGCAGGTGCTTTAAATCACCTTAGTCAGGAAGATAGATAAGAAAAATAAAAAAGCAATTAGAGCCAGACAAATCCAAGATAAAGGTGAAATTAACCAAAAAATGACCCCAGACCCCATTATACCCTCATTTTAATACATCAGCATACTAAACACACCCGGAAAACTAATGAATACTCTGTTGAGATCCTCCCCTGGGACCTCCCCTAAAATTCCAACCCTCCCTTTTCTTTGAGCATGCCCTCACCCACCCCCCTTTCCTCAGACTTGTACTTTGCTTCTTCTATCCTAAACTCTAAGAGTACCCATGAGACTTGCACGCAGGGGAGCAACGGGCAGCTCATCCTGGGCTTACCCCCTGATCCTGTCTTCAGGGGCCCTTCCTTTGCCTCACTGTCCCAAGCTTTAATAAACTTACTGTCACTTTCACCTGTACTCAAGTCTTGAAATTATTCCTGCACAAGTGGAGAACCTGGAGGTCACCTGATACGGTAAAGGTCCCAGACAGTGCTGGGAGAGGGCCAGCCTCCACGAGGAACTGTCCAGTAGTAACAAGAGCAAAGCAGGTCAAGATTACTGGAAAACATGACCTTCAATATTCAATAGCAAATTGCACATCAATACACTGATCATTCTCACTGAGGAGAACCTACCTTTTGACAAGGAGCTAGTCTCTCTCATTGAGGCCCAAACCACCAAAGTTTTATATATTCCACAGTCTCCTATTCATCTCGTACCCTCTGATGTTAGGGTTGGCCTCCTCCCAGGTCTCGCTTCCACCCAAAGGGGAACAGTTACCCCTTCAAACCTCCACCTTTCACTCTGGCTTGGTCTTTGACCCAGGCTTCCTGCATGGATGAAGGTCTTTGGGGAGGGGGAGATTTAAAGGCAGTTTGATGTGGGGAAGTAAGAGTTAAATCCATTTTTTAAAAAATACATTTTTATTGCTTTCAGACAGGGAGAGGGAGAGAGAGCTAGAACGATCAATGATGAGAGAGACTCATAGAAAGGTTGCCTCCTACACTCCTGCACGCCCCACACTGGAGATGGAGCCTGCAACCCAGGCATGTGCCCTGACCAGGAATTGAACAGTGACCTCCTGGTTCATAGGTCAACACTCAACCACTGAGCCATGCTAGCCAGGTGAGTTAAAGCCATTTTTAACCCCCTGGTAACGTGGGGAGAGTCTTCTTGTCCTCAACCCCCACCCCTTACCCTTTTAGCAAACTGTCTCTGTGGACCAGGGAATGGGCTGTTGGTGGATTGTAATAGGGCATTGATCTTAGTGGAGCAGCCACCCAACAGGACCCAACTTGGTGCCTGAAAAGCATGTGAAGTGAAAGGAAAGGGAGTAAAATCGCTCCACTGCTGTCCAGGCAGCTGCGCACACCTGTCGGCCCCATTTTGGGGTGGGTGACTTGATATAACTTTTGTTTTTCTATTCAAGTGTTGGTGCGTCTAAGTTGCCCACCCATGCAGGAGCAACATGACACATAAGTAGAGTTGTTCTTAAACAGCTATCATGAGTTTTAACAGATTCCCAGCATTATGTTTTAAGTTTTTTTTCAAGCTTGTACGTATGTTTTACTTTTTTCCCTCATTGTTAGTGATTGAAATGATCAGGATGGGCCTCCTTTTAGCAGAGTGAACTTTTAAAAGGCCACTTTAACAATAATCACCAATATGTTGGGTCTTTTTCTGTAAATGTATTGTCCTTATTATTTTCTTTTCTCTTTGTATTCTATTTTATTTAAGTGCAGTTGGTATATAATATTACCAATATATTGTCCACAGGTGGTTTCTGTCTAGTGTAAAACCGATGGTCTGGCTTAATAAATGGTTTTGCAGTGTGCGATTGGTATTATAAAATTATGACTAAAACATAAAAAAAATTTAAAAATCATCTCCTCTGAAATATCTGATAAGCACTCTCTTCTCCAGTGGGGTTCGATATTAAAGGTGGCCTATTCGAGCTGTTAGGCAGGGAAGGGAGAATCGGGGGAGAGGAGTGAGTTTTGGAGCCAGACAAGCACAGAGGAGCTAGCGCTGAAGCATGCTGGGAGAGGACCTGCGTCTACCCACACTCAACAGTATCAACTCCTGAAACCAACTACTCCACTCCTCTCCTCTCCTCTCCTCTCCTCTCCTCTCCTCTCCTCTCCTCTCCTCTCCTCCCCCACCCTCTCCAGCAATAATCAGCTTTGTCCTCCAAAGAATGTCCAAACCTGTACTGGACTTTTATGAGTTGATTTGAGCCAATTGATGACAATTGCTTGGGAGTAAGATCTCAAATGCTCCCGAGAATGACAGTTTGCAATTTCTTTTATGCATTTGAAAGGAGGGAATGGAAGAAAGATTACATGAAGGTGGGAGAAAGCAAGGCTGAGATTGGGTTACAGGATAAGGAGATTATGCTCCCAGAATGTGTGGAAAAGAGGAGTACCTCTGACATTTCAAAGGTGTGTTAATCTATCAGCACAAAACAATGGCTTGCTTAAAAACCTCTTACTAAAGAAGTTATAGGCCTAGGGCATGACTACCCCCCCCTCCCATGACCTTTCCAGTTAGGAACTTATGATCAGATCACCCTGTGAGGTGACTTTCAGTTAGGCTTATTACTGCACCCCTTTTTCATGCAGTCTAATTTCTGAACTTCCCCAGGGAGGTCAACGTTCCCTAATTCTTATTGAACTTTACTTCAGCTAAGCCAAAACTTTGTCAGAGTTCCCCATCTATGAAAATGGTGAGTTCCTCATCTTCTGAGCCCCTGTTACTTTAAAAATAAAAAACCTGTCTCAATATCAAGGAGACCCAAGATAAGGTAAATCATGGGCATTGATTGAGGGAAGAGCAGGATTTACACTTTGCTCCTTTTTGAGTTGTAACTCATTAAATGGTGAGAGATTGAGATGGGTCAACCCAATATTCAGTCAGCTATAACATGAGAGAGACTGCAAAAGCTTTAATAGAAAAGCTATTGCACTAGATTCTCTCTTTGCCATGCCAACTTGAAACACACACACACACACACACACACACACACACACACACACACACTCTCATAGCCTCTGTCTTACTAGTAGTCTACTCAGGCTACCATAACAAAATACCACAGTCTGGGTGGCTTAAACAATAGAAACTTATTTCTCACAGTTCTGGAGGCCAGAAAGTCCAGTATCAAGGTACTAGAAATGTAGGTTTCATTCTGAGGCCCCTTTTTCTTGGTTTATAAGAGCCCAGGATCTCACTGTGTGCTCACATGGCCTCTTCTTTGTGTCCACAGTGGGTGTGTGAGGGAAGAAAGGGAGAGAACAATCTCTGGGATCTCTTCTTAATGGGGCACTAATCCCCTCATGACAGGCCCACCCTACTGACCTTATCTAACTCATTACCTCCTTAAAGGCACCCTCTCCAAACACCATTGCATTGCAGGTTAGGGCTTTAACATATGAATTTTGAACACAAACATTCAGTCCATGATATCCCATAACACACAAAATAAATAGCATCTAATACTTTGCATAACTTGAGCTCTGTGAATCATGTATTCTTCACAAGAAAGTACATTCCCTAGTGTATTACTTTTCCAGTGTATGGCAAATATATTATATATATATATATATATCCTATCTAATAAAAGAGAAACATGGTAATTAGCGTATGACCGCTACCCTTCCCATTGGCTAATCAGGGCGATATGCAAATTAACTTCCAGCCAAGATGGTGGCTGGCAGCCAGGCAGCTGGAAGCGAACATGAGGCTTGCTTGCTTCAGTGACGGAGGACTCCAACGTTCCCCGCCTGCCTTGCCCGCCTCTGAGCTTGCAGTTTGAAACATTGTAACAAATATAGAAGCTAAACAAAACACCAGAAACCTGCTTTAGTCAGCCAGGCTTCAGCCAGCAGGACCGCAACGTTGTTTCAAATACCGAAGGTAAACAAAGGCCAGAAACCTGCTTTCAGCAGCCGAGGCCTCAGACTGGAGCTGAGCCTCAGAGCTAAATCTGGCCCAGAATTTAAAAAAAAAGAAAAAAAGGAGCGGTTGGGAGCTTCAGTCACTCGCCAGCCTAAAAACGGCCCTCAGCCCCTCACCCAGACTGGCCAGGCACCCCAGTGGGTACCCCTACCCTGATCCAGGACACCCTTTAGGGCAAACCAGCCAGGCCCCACCCGTATGGCTCTGTGTGTGACAGGGGGCGGGGCCACAACCTCCCCATCCGCCCTGCTCTGTTTGTGACAGGGGAAGGTGCCCCAACCCCCTGATTGGCCCTGCTCTGTGTGTGATAGGGGAAGGTGCCCCAACCCCTTGATCAGCCTTGCTCTGTGCCTGATAGGGGGGAGCTCCCCAACCCCCTGATCGCCCTGCAGCTCTGTGTGTGACAGGGTGCAGCGCCCTAACCCCCTGATCAGCCCTGCTCTGTGGGTGACAGGGTGCAGCGCCCCAACCCCCTGATCGCCCTGCGGCTCTGTGTGTGACAGGGTGTAGTGCCCCAACCCCCTGATTGGCCCTGCTCTGTGCGTGATGGGGGAACCTCCTCAACCCCCTGATCGGCCCTGCTCTGTGTATGACAGGGTGTGGCGCCCCAACCCCCCCATCCCCCCATGGGCCCTGCTCTGTGTGTGACGGGGTAGAGCCATAACCTCCCCATCGGCCCTGCCCTGAGTGTGACAGTGGCGGTGCCCCAACTCCCCTATCGGCCCTAGTCTGTGAGTGACAGGAGGGAGCTCCTCAACCCCCTGATCGGCCCTGCTCTGTGCGTGACAGGGGGCAGCGCCCCAACCCCCTGATTGGCCCTGCTCTGTGCGTGACAGGGGTTGGCGCCACAACTTCCCTATCGCCCCTGCCTTGAGTGTGACAGGGGGCAGTGCCCCAACCCCCCAATCGGGCGAGGGGTGGCATCACAACCTCCCAATCCGCCCTGCTCTGTGCATGACAGGGGGCAGTGCCCCAACTCCACAATCGGCCCTGCTCTGAGCCCGATCAGGGGTTGCACCTAGGGATTGGGTCTGCCCTCTGCCACCCGGGAGCAGGCCTAAGCCAGCAAGTCATTATCTCCCGAGGGGTCCCAGACTGCGAGAGGGCACAGGACGGGCTAAGGGACCCCCTCTCCCCCCTGAGTGCAGAAATTTTTGTGCACCAGGCCTCTAGTATATATATATATATATATGTATATATATAGAATGCATCGTCCATCTTCCTTAAGTATTACAGAAATGCATAGTACTCTTAGCTATTTAAACACAAGGTGCCAAAACATCCTATCTAATAAAAGAGAAACATGGTAATTAGCGTATGACCGCTACCCTCCCCATTGGCTAATCAGGGCAATATGCAAATTAACTGCCAGGCAGGATGGCGGCCGGCAGCCAGGCAGCTTGAAACTAACATGAGGCTTGCTTGCTTCAGTGATGGAGGACTCCAACGTTCCCCGCCTGTGGCTGCAGGCCTCTGAGCTGCATCTCTAAGCAACTATGTTACAAATATAAAAGTTAACAAAACCCCAGAAACCTGCTTTAGTCCGCCGGGCTTCAGCCAGCAGGATCGCAACATTGTTTCAAATACAGAAGGTAAACGAAGGCCAGAAACCTGCTTTCAGCAGCGGAGGCCTAAGAGCTGGAGCCAAGCCTCAAAGCTAAAGCTGGCCCAGAATAAAAAAAGAAAGAAAAAAAGGAGCGGTTGGGAGCTTCAGTCACCCATCAGCCTGAAAACAGCCCTCAGCCCCTCACCCAGGCTGGCCAGGCACCCCAGTGGGGACCCCCACCCTGAAGGGTGTGTGACCAGCTGCAAACAGCCATCATCCCCTCACCCAGGCTGGCCAGGCACCCCAGTGGGGACCCCACCCTGATCCAGGACACCCTTCAGGGCAAACCAGCCAGAATCCACCCATGCACCAGGCCTCTATTCTATATAGTAAAAGGGTAATATGCCTCCCAGCACCGGGATCAGCAGAGCCGCGAGGCCTCCAGGCACCAGGATCAGTGTGACAGGGGGCAGCACCAAAACCCCCTGATCGCCCTGTGGCTCTGTGTGTGACAGGGGGCGGGGCCACAACCTCCCTATCCGCCCTGCTCTGTTCCTGACAGGGGAAGGCGCCCCAACCCCCCGATCAGCCCTGCTCTGTGCCTGATAAGGGGGAGCTCCCCAACCCCCTGATCGCCCTGCTGCTCTGTGTGTGACAGGGGAAGGCGCCCCAACCCCCTGATCGGCCCTGCTCTGTGGGTGACGGGGTAGAGCCATAACCTCCCCATCGGCCCTGCCCTGAGTGTGACAGTGGCTGCGCCCCAACCCCCTGATCCGCCCTACTCTGTGTGTGACAGGGGGCGGTGCCCCAACCCCCTAATCGGCTCTATCCTGAGTATGACTGAGGGTGGCATCGCAACCTCCCAATCCGCCCTGCTCTGTGCATGACAGGGGGCGGCGCCCCAACTCCCCTATCGACCCTACTCTGTGAGTGACAGGGGGGAGCTCTCCAACCCCCTCATTGGCCCTGCTCTGTGCGTGACAGGGGGTGGCGCCGCAACCCCCTAATCGGCTCTATCCTGAGTATGACTGAGGGTGGCATGGCAACCTCCCAATCTGCCCTGCTCTGTGCATGACAGGGGGCAGCACCCCAACTCCCCAATCGGCCCTGCTCTGAGCCCGATCAGGGGCTGCACCTAGGGATTGGGCCTGCCCTCTGCCACCCGGGAGCAGGCCTAAGCCAGCAGGTCGTTATCTCCCGAGGGTTCCCAGACTGCGAGCGGGCACAGGCCGGGCTGAGGGACCCCCCCTCCCCCCGAGTGCACAAATTTTTGTGCATCGGGCCTCTAGTTCTTATATAAAACAACATTGATTGTTACAGAGATTCTACAGGGATCATATCTTCATTAATATTTTTATGGAAGTTTTCAATTCCCTGAAGCAGAAAGGTAATTTCTGTTTGGTTTATTTTCAGAAAGGGAAAAAAAAAAAAACTTAACTCCTGTAACCAGCTTAGAAGAGACAAGATGGAAGGGAAATTGGTGCAAACAGAATGAACAGAAGTGCAGCCATTTGAAGTCAGCAGAGAACAAATCCTATAGTACTGTAACATAAAAAGAAAAATCTATCACTGACAAAAGGGACTGTCTGAGGACACTGGTCTCCTTTGAAGGTGTGGAGAAGCAGTTCAGAATAACAATGACGGCCATTGCAATGACTACAATTTGTGCATTATAAATGGTATGTTTTTAATAAGTTCTTGCACTGATCTATCTCTTTGTTAGAAATATCCTATTTCTCCCCGGATCATTTTTCATGTTCTTCTCCCTGAACACATCCTCTTTTTTCTAACAAAGCAGCCAGATCCACATTAATGACACAAAATGGGTCTGAGTAAAAAACAAATTGTGTAATGTAACTAGAATAGCACTGTCGCTGTCAACCGAACTGCAGTTGACCTTGAAGGGAAGGTTAGGAGTTACAGCCCTAAGGATGTTCATTGGAGCTGAAAAACACAGACTGTGGAGGTGACAACACACTGAAGAAGACAGAAGGAATGACAGCTGGTTTGTTCTACCAATATGGATGCTGGATAATTCATGGTGCAAACAGTAAAGCCAGCCTCCCAAGATAGTTGTGAGCCATGGAATGGCTTCCCCTTGACATCAAACTATTCCTATTGCAAAATGAGAGTAAACCAGCCTTAATTTAACAAACTACAATGTATATGCAGTCAGCCCTCTGTATCTGTGGGTTTCCCATCCTCAGATTCTACCAACTGTGGATCAAAAATATTTGGGGGGGGGGGGGAGAGTTACATTTTTGCTGATGTATTATAAGCCTATGATGGTTGTCTCTGTATTAGACAAACACAGATTTTTTCTAGTTATTATTACCTAAATGATATAGAATAACAACGGTTTTCATAGTGTTCACATGGTATTAGGTATTGTAAGTAATATAGAGATGATTTAAAGCATACAGGAGAATGTGCTTAGGTTATATGCAATTACCAGGCCATTTTATGTCAGGGGCTTGAGCATCTGTGGATTTGGGTATCTGCAGGCATCCTGGCACCACTCTCCCAGGGACGCCAAGGGCCAACTATATAGCCAAATGCGTGTTGTTTCTCAGAGGCATCATTGGGAGCTTTATATGTTTGCTTTATTAGAGACACTATTTGTCAAATAACTCCAAGATGAAATGGGGGTAGGCATTCCAAGAAGAGGGGAGAGCAGTGAGACACGCAGAGTTTAAAGGGCACCATTGCCAGCATTATTAGCAGAGTGAGCGGGGTGATGGGTAGAAGAGGCAGGCGGAGTGGCAGGAGCAGCTGGGTACCCTATTGGACCTGATAGGTTATGAAATAGTAGTTTAGAATTTATTTTCAGTTTGATGGGAAGCCATTAAAATATTTCACCATCAAAGTGATATGATACATGTAAAAATCTCTCTGCTATGTGAAGAACAGAGCATGAGGGCAAGCATAGCAGCAGAGACCTTTGCTAGGGTGCAATGAGGTCATGGTGGCTCAGTAGTGGGGCAGCAAAGGAGGGGATGGGAAGGCGTTAGACTGGCTTTGTGATTTGGATGTGGATGAAACAAAAGGAATAGTAGATGTGAAAAAGTAAAGTGAATAAGACAAGTCCTTTATTACTCTTCTCAAACACTGAAGGTATGAGATTAGGAGACTCTGTTTTGTTTCTTTACAAATATTTACCTCTATCCTTCTTAAAGAAATAGTAAGAAAAATATTAAATTAAGAAAAATAGTGCTGTTTGAAGTTTGAAATTAGTATACTTTAGTCCCAATTCTTCAAAATTTCAGAATACCCACTTGTTTTATTTATTCCATAATGATTTATTGATCACTTATTGTATATATAGTGCCATGGTAAGTAATAGAAATTCAAAGATGGATAAGATACAGTACAGTTTAGCAACAGTGTCAAATCCACAAAATACAGTTCGCAAGTATAAACACACCTAAATTCTTGATTGCCATTTCATGAAGATATCTACCACCTCTAGGTCAAATTCTACCTCCCAAACATGTGTTTTTTAATGTAACATATCTACATTTTTTGTAGTAAGGACAATAATCATGTGAACTCTTGGTTTGGTTTGATGTCCTCTTATCCTATACTAGAGGCCCGGTGCACAAAAATTTGTGCACTCGGAGCAGGGGGAAGGAGTCCCTCAGCCCGGCCTGTGCCCTCTCGCAGTCTGGGACCCCTCGGGAAATGACCACCTGCTGGCTTAGGCCTGCTCCCCAGGGGATTGGGCCTAAGATGGCAATCAGACATCCCTCTGGCAGCCCAGCAGGCCTCGGGGGATATCCACTTGCCAGCAGGGAGCAGACCTAAGCTGCAGTCGGACATACTTAGTGCTGCTGAGGAGGCAGGAGAGGCTCCCACCACCACCGCTGTACAGGCAGCCATCAACCTGGCTTGTGGCTGAGCAGAGCTCCCCCATGTGGGAGCACACTGACCACCAGAGGGCAACTCCTGCATTGAGCATCTGCCCCCTGGTGGTCAGTGTGTGTCATAGTGATCAGTCATTGCCAGTCTTTCTGCTGTTAGGGTCAGTTTGTATATTACCCTTTTACTATATAGGATAGAGGCCTGGCACATGGGTGGGGGCCGGCTGGTTTGCCCTGAGGGGTGTCCCGGATCAGGGTGGGGGTCCTGCTTGGGTGCCTGGCCAGCCTGGGTGAGGGGCTGATGGCTGTTTTCAGGCTGCCCGCACCTCCTTCAGAGTTGGGGTCCCCACTGGGGTGCCTGGCCAGTCTGGATGAGGGGCTGAGGGTTTTCAGGCTGGCCAAGCCTGCCGGTGACTGAAGCTCCCAGCTTCTCCTTTATTTTTATTCTGGGATTTATTTACCTTCTATAATTGAAACTTTGTTGCCTCTCCAGCTCCGAGGCCACAGCCAGCTGAAAGCAGGTACCTGGGGTTCGTTTAGCTTCTATAATTGCAACTTTGTTGCTTAGAGTGGAACTCAGAGCCTGGCAGCAGCAGGGAGGAAGCTTGACTTCCTCCATCACTGGAGCAAGCAAGCCTCCTGCTGGCTTCAGCTGCATGGCTGTGGCCGCCATCTTTGTTGGTGGTTAATTTGCATATCTCGCTGATCAGCCAATGGGAAGTGTACCGGAGGTACAATTAATTTCCTATTTTTTTTTATTTTTTAAATATATTTTATTGATTTTTTACAGAGAAGAAGGGAGAGGGATAGAAAGTCAGAAACATCGATGAGAGAGATTGATCAGCTGCCTCCTGCATGCCCCCCAGTGGGGACATGCCTGCAACCAAGGTACATGCCCTTGACCGGAATCGAACCCGGGACCTTGAGTCCACAGGCCGATGCTCTATCCACTGAGCCAAACCGGTTCGGCAGGATTAATTTCAATCTTTGTCTATTATTAGATAGGATAATAAAAGGGTAATATGCAAATAGACCAAATGGCAGAATAACTGAACAACCAATCAAAGCGTAATATGCTAATGATATGCTAAGGTGCTCAACCACTTGCTATGACATGCACTGACCACCAGGGGGCAGATGCTTCGACTGGTAGGTTGGCTTCCTGCTGGGGTCTGGCTGATCAGGACTGAGCGAGATGGGCTGGACATGCCCTGGAGCCCTCCCTCGGTCCCTCCCCAGATCAATCGTGCACCTGTGGGGTCCCTCAGCCTGGCCTTCACTCTCTCAAAATGCAGGACCCCTTGGGGGATGTCGGAGAGCTGGTTTCAGCTCAATCCCACAGGCCACTACCCTTGGGAGGGCGCCAGATGCAGGGCTCATGGCTGGCGAGAGCTGCTGTGGCAGTAGGAGCCTCTCCCAATCGGACTGATTGGGCGCGAACCCACGCAGGCACAGTGGGGCCGGGCTGAGCAGGAGCAGCAGGTAGGAGCTGCAGGCGGCGTTGGACTGCGGGTTTCAGCCCTATCCCTGCAGGCCACCCAGAGGGACCCCACCTGTGCATGAATAAGAAATGAGCGATTAGGAGCCTTAGAGAAGGTACAGCTAGCTCTACTCCCACAGTTAGGGGAGGTACATCTTGAAGAATCCATTGTCTTTTTTACAAGACTTCAGTGTCCTCATTCTTACGATTGAGATAGCAATACCTACCCAAATACCGCCATGTCATCTTTTCTATCTCTATGTGATTGCCCTCTAATATTACAGTTATGGACATTTACATAATTATCTCCTCTCATAACTCTCAATAATCATCCCTTTCATTATTAAGTTGACTCTCCCACTAAAGGAAAGTTTCAGCCTCATGAATTTCCACATTAGCTACCCTTGCCCACTTATATTTTAATTTTGCAGTTGAGTTCTAATGTTATTTATCCTTTGTGCAATTAGATTTCAAGTTTCTCAAGGCAGGAATTTGATTAATTAAAATACAGCCATGGTGCCTCTGTCTAGAAGGCTTAATATATATTAATAATCATTTAAATATCAAAACAAATTAAAGGAAAGCCCAAGCTATTAACATTGTACCTCAGGATAAATTCTGTATGTAAACAGAAATGTTGCACTCCCTATCTCTTTATGTACATCTTTAAAATATTACTTTTTCTTCTCCAAAAATAGTATGTTTAGAAAATTAGTTTTTGGAGACCTCCATTTCTAGTCAAGATGAGATAATGCCCTGTCTTACATTAAAACAACAACAACAACAACAACAACAAACCCCAAACAAATAAATGTAACAAGGATTCAAGAGTCTGGACATGAGAAATAAAGAACTGTGTTCCCTGAGAGGCAGAAACAGAAAGCATTTCCAGCCTCAGTATAGAAAGGCGAACCCAGGCTGAACCTGATGAGCTTCCTGAGTTGAGGAGACACAGTTGAGAGTCCAGGGGAACCAAAAAAGCTACAGTTCATAGGACAGAATATCAAGTAGGCAAGAGCTACGTGGAAAGAAAAATGCAGAAACAGCAGGTCTCGACCCTTGAGTATTCAGCTGAGTGTAGATTACCCCTGTGTGGGAGGAGGTTACCCACAGCCTGAGAAAGAACCCTTTGAAATGACTGGAAGGAGCAGTGCCATATGTGCACACAGGCCTGGGAATAGTGTCTATTCACAGCAGCCAGACCCCAAAACCTAATTCATGGGGCATTGGGAGTAATATTTGGAGGGTCTTGCCTCAGTGGTGGGGAATAACTAGTCCTGGACTGACCATTACTCCTGATCCACCTAAAAATCATAAAAATAAGACCTGGAACAATCAAACTAATCCTAAGTAAATTAACAGCGTCCTAGAACAAAACTTGAGAAAACTTATAAAAGCATAAAAATGCTCAATGCCTAGTAAGATAAAATTGATAATGGCTGTCACCCAATCCAAGATTATCAGTCATGCAAAGAAGCAGGAGAGTATAATCCATAGTAAGGAGAATCAGTGGACTCAGAATTGATGCAGATATTAGAATTATGAGATGGATGTTGAAACAGTTTTACAACTATATTCATATGTTCCAAAAGTTACATGGAAACATTGAAGATATAAAATAGGTCCAAATCAAACTTTCAGAGATGAAAACTACAGTGCTGGTGCTGAAAAATACACTGGATGGGATGACAAGCAGATTTATGTTGCAAAATAAAAAAGTCAATGAACTTGAAGATATGGCAATAGAAAATTTACAAAGTGAAATACAGAGAGAGAGAAAAAGATTTTTTAAAAATAAAAAGTGGATCAGTGATCTTAGGACAACTTAAAGTTTTTATGTACTTGGAGTCCCCAAAGAAGCAGTGAGGGGAAAATAGAAAATATATTGAAGAAATAATAGCTGGATTTTTTTCAAATTTGATGAAAACTAAATCCACAGATGTAGGACTTCAACAAACCCCAAGCACAAGAAAAAGGAAAAAAAAAAAAGCTATAGTAAAGCACATCATAATCAAACTGCTCAAAGCCATGATAAAGAGAAAATCTTAAAAGCAACTAAAAAAACATATTTATAAGAAAACAAAAATAAGGATAATAGCAGATTTCTCTTCTTAGAAAGACACAAGACAATAAAAGTAAAAACCACAAACTAGGAGAAATTGTTTGCAAAGGCTCTATCTGATAAATAACTAATATATAAAAACTCAATAATAAGAAAACAATCCATTTTAAAGGGCAAAAGATTTTTAACAGACACTTCACCAAAGAAGGCATATGGATGGCAAATAAGTACATGAAGTTGCTCCACATCATTAATCATAGGGAAATGCAAATTAAAACCACAATTGGATACTCTTCATGCACCCATTGGATTGTCCAAAATTAAAAAGACTGACTATATCAAAGGTTGTCAAGCATTTAGAGGAACTGGAACTCTCTATTACCGCACTACTAGTAGTAATATAAAATATTTTATATTGGAAACAGTTTGGCACTTTATTAAAAAGTTACATATACACACATCATATGCTCAGCCATCTCACTCCTAGTTCTTTTCCCAAGACAAAAGAAGGCATATGTCCATACAAAGACTTGTACACAAATCCACCTTTATTTGCAATTGCCCAAAACTAGAAACAACCCAAACTCCCATCAACAGGTAAATGGGTAAACAAACAGTGGTGCATCCATACAATGGAAAAATTCAGCAATTTTAAAAAAAATGATAAGTGTAATTACACAGATGATTTTCAAACTAATTATGCTGAGTGAAGGAAGAGAAAAAGATTACATACTCTACAAGTCCATTTTTGTAAACCTTAGAAATGTACTTAAACCTATATCACTTAAAGATGAATTTATCTGTAGAGACATAACAGTGGTTGCTTGGCTCTGGGATCCAGTGGAAGAGAAGGTGGGATTTGAAAGGGGCATGAGGAAACCCTGGGAGGTAATGGAAATGTTCACTGTCTGGATTGTGCTGATACTTTCACTGATGCATACATGTGTCAAAACTTGCCAAAATATATAATGCAAATACGTATGCCCGTTATACTTCCAACAATCTGTTAATAATTTTAATATTAAATAAAAATAAATAAAAGAAAATGAGGGGTTTTTAAAATAGATTTTCTTTTTTAGAGTAGTTTTAGGTTTATAGCACTAGTGAGCAAAATATGCAGAGATTTCCCATATACCTCCTGCCCCAACACATTCCTCACCAGAGTGGTATATTTGTTACAATTGATGCACTTACAGTGACACATCATTATCACCCAGAGTCCATGGTTTACATTAGGGTTCAGCTCTTTTTGTTGTTGTTGTTAAACCTCACCTGAGGATATTTTTTCCATTGATTTTTAGAGAGTGGCAAGGAGGGAGGGAGGGAGAAGAAGAGAGAGAGAGAGAGAAAGAGAGAGAGAGAGAGAGAGAGAGAGAAACATTGATGTGCGAGAGACACATCTATTAGCTGCCTCCTACATGCACCTGGGGATTGAACCTGCTACCTAGGTATGTGCCCTTGACCAGGAATTGAACCCATGGCTCCCCGGTGTGTGGGCCAACTCTCTAACCACTGAGAACACTGACCAGCCAGGGCATATGGTTCACTCTTGACGTTGTACATTCTCTGGGTTTGGACAAATGTATAATGACATACATTCATTGTTATTGTGTCATACAGAATAGTTTTGCTGCCCTAAAAATTCTCCATTCTCCATCTAGAAAATAAAAGTTTTACTTAAATTTTTAATACTTTAATTTTTATGTGATAGTGACTATAAAGTGACATTTTTATCTTTTTTATTAACTCAACTGCCTTTTGGAAAATGAGTAAATGCTTGAAGAATATATATCTTGGTACACTTGGAAAATTCATCTTAAGTGATATATAGGTTTAAGTACATTTTATGTAAAACTTTCTATGCAAGAATTTAGGAGTTCGTGTTTCTTTTAAGAATTTTATCATTGCTTGGTTGATCTCCTGCATGCTTTGGGCTTTTTGACTCTGTTGAAATAATTCTTGATGGGAAAGGATCTCATACTGAGACTCCCTGGTGGACACAATAATGAAGGTTGTTTAGTTGATATGTTTATTTTTTTCAAACTTTACCACTACACTGACCCCCCAAGTATTAAATCTCAGCATGAAGATGTTGCCAAGTTACATTTATACAGCATAGTCATCCATAACACTTCAGGGATTTTATATTATAGTGTCAAGGTTATCTTCTCTTAGCCACTGTAGTTTTTCATAATCATTGGGCCCTAACATTATGGCTGCTGCTAATAAAAACAGCATGTTTAAAGATTTTTCTTATCAAGGATATGCCCACCATGAATGTTAGTGCACATTTTCCTGTGTCATTATAAAGTAAAATTCTTTGTTACCTAATTTTTCTCTGCCTAGGTGGATGTAAACACAACACATGTTTTATAGGCATGGAATTTTTCAAACATAGCGTTTATTGACATGATAATCTTAGAAAAAAATGTCCTGTGATCTCTCTTTCAATTGTGTTTTGATCAATATACTACTAAACTGGTTTTAATACTGGATTTTGTCATGCTATTTATGTGTTAAACAATGATTCTTCATAATTCTCCCCTCCCCCACCTAATAAGAAAGAAAGGTATTACCTAACAGCTATACAATGATTTTGTAAGCACAAATCATATTAAACTTCAGAAGATCCCAGGCTAACACTCAAACGTAAAAAAATTACATGTTATAAATGCGTTTGATTTCTTGTTAGGACTAAAACAACACAACTTTTCAGGAGGCCTACAAACTGTTTTGATGTTTTTTTCTCAGTATTATTGTAATAGTACCATTTTTCAAAGTTTTGGTACAAATCACAAAAAGGTAAATAATCCATGACTTCTTTTTTTGGTGGAAGGGGGACACTATACAAATGTTGGTGTGATTAGAGTTGCAGTAGCAAGAATATCCAATGTTGAAAATCATCTTAATGACATTACTTTATTCCTGATAGGAGAATTCTATTATTTATGCATTTAGATTTCTTTCAACAAGCCTAAGTATGAATTGCAACAGGAAACTCCTATTTCACTTTCCAGAAAAACCATGATGGTCAAATACATAGGTTTAGCATATATAAACATTTTTAAAGGGGGAGTCTAAAGAATTCCTGGGCTAAGATTAACTAAGAAACAGCACAATGGATTGATAGCACTCTTTTATTCAGATCCAATTATATATATAACTAGAGGCCCAGTGCTCAAAATTTGTGCACTAAAGGGGGGGCAGGGCGGGTCCCTCAGCCTGGCCTGCGCTCTCTAGCAGTCTGGGAGCCCTCTGGGGATGTCTAACTGATGGCTTAGGCCCGCTCCCCACTGTGAGCGGGCCTAAGCTGGCAGTCGAACATCCTTAGTGCTGCCTCAGAGACAGGAAAGTCTCCAGCCACTGCTGCTGCACTCACCAGCCATGAGCCCTGCTCAGAGCTTCTGGCTGAGTGGCACTCCCCCTATAGGAGCACACTGACCATCAGGGGGCAGCTCCTGCATTGAGTATCTGCCCCCTGGGGGTCAGTGTGCATTATAGCCACCAGTCGTTCCACCTTTTGGTTCGGTCGATTTGCATATTAGCCTTTTATTATATAGGATTCTTGGTATTTTTAACTGTTGTGGTAAGATGTACTTCCTGATGTTGGTATTCCTGGTGATACAAACTGAAGACTCAAATATGGCCTGAAAGTGGGAGAACATTAACTGACAGGAGGTAAAAGATAAATTGTATTGCATGAGAAATCTAGAAATCAAAGTAGCTACCAAAATGTACTTATAAACCTGTTTACTGGGCTGGTTAAGCAATAGTGGTGGGTGGCACACTATTGGAAAAGGAGAGTAAGGACTTGGGAGAGAAGAGGCTTTCTCTGGATGCTGGAAACTTCTCTCTTCTCTGGCAATTAAAGGCTATCGTGGGAAATAGCTAGGAAATGGGCATCTTCATAAGAAGAAAACTTGGGGACTATAATTAAGGAAATAAGTTTAATCCCTGATTTTATCAGCCAATGTTCGAGACATTATTTCTGGATTTCAGAGTAAGTGAGCAAAGACATGGCTGAGGCAGCTAGGAACCACCATGTGCCCAGAGCCAAGGAGACTAGATAATCTCCAATGTCTGGTTTCAAAGCATGAGAGTCAAGAAGATTTGGGGGTCTGTCAAGAATGCTCAGGTGAAAACACTTCATATATGTTCAGCCATCATAAACAGTTAATGACTTTGGCAGTATGTACATCACTTATATTAGAGAAACACAAATTATAACTAAAATGAGATACCATAGGTTATATCAACTTGGAAAAAATTTAAAAGTTTAATGTTGTTGGTACATTGCTGACAGAAATAGAAATTTCTACAACTTCTAAGGAAAGCAATTTGGCAATATGTGTCAAAATGACAAGTACCCACACCCTTTGACACAGCAATTCTGCTTCTAGTAATTTTTTCCTACAAATGTGCAAAATGACCTAATCATTTAATAAGTATACAGAGTTAGCACCAACTATATACCAGAACTTTTTTGCTGGAAGTAGAGCAGCAAACAGTAGTCTCATGAGGCTTATACTGGTTGGGGAGATAGGGTGTAAATAAATAAACATATAACAGGTCAAGTGTTGGCATGAAGGAGAGGAAAGTAGAGTAAGAGGGCTAGGAAGTGGTGAGGGAAGGATGCTGTTTTATATAAGGTAAGGAGGTGACATTTAATATGTTTTGTTTGTTTGTTTGTTTGTTTGTTTGAGGTGATTTTTGAGAGAGAGAGGAAGGGAGAGGGAGAGATAGAAACATCAATGATGATAGAGTATCATTGATTGGGTGCCTCCTGCATGCCCCCACTGAGGATGGAGCCCGAAATCTGGGCATGTGCCCTGACCCAGAATCAAACCGAGACCTCCTGGTTCATGGGTCATCGCTCAACCATTGAGCAACATTGGCCAGGCAGGAAGTGACATTTAAATAAGACCTGAATGAAATGAGGAAATAAGCTATGCAGGTATCTGTGGGAAGAGTGTTCTAAATACACATCATTGCAGCAGTGTTCATGAAAAATTTAAAACAACCTAAATGTCATCAATAGGGCCCTGGCTAATTGAATTTAGATAGATACATACATACATACATACATACAACATTATAGTATTAATAAATCCATTATGTACATGTGTGTGTAAACAGAGAAAAAATGATAAAGTGATTCTGGAGGAGTCCTGGGTAGCTGAGGTTACTGACATTTTTTTTAATTTTTAAATTTTTTAATTACAGTTGACAGTCAATATTATATTAGGTTCAAGTGTGTATCAGAGTGCCTGGACACTTACATAGCTTACAAAGGGATCCCCCCAATAGTACTGACTTATTTTTCACTAAATCTCTCTTTGTACCTTTCAAATATGGTACCACATGCACGCACTCAGTTGCATATACAAAACATTATATTACATGGCTTATGTTAAATAAACATCTAAATCTGACTGAGGCAAAACTATCTGTCCTGTGTAAAATATTTCTGGGAGTTCTAGAAATCCCAAATAATAATATTCTACAATCTAAAGTACAGGGAGAAATTTACATACAAATACATGTCACATGTGTGACACCAAGAATATTTCTAGACTTGCAGATAAAGATATGTTACATGGAGAATATTTCTGGAATGCTTTTAACAGGGGGAAAAAATTGTACCTTTGGAGAGAGCAATTTGAGCAATATCATCATCTATATCACTAAACGAGACTGAATCTCACAGATCCATAGCATCTTGTCAAATTTTTAAGAATTCATCGTACTACTCTTTCACATGAAAAAAAGATATGCTATATATTTCCCCCTTCCATATTTTAATTTAAAAAATAGTCGCAAAAAAAGGCCTCCGACTGAAAACAAATTCCAGCCAAAAACCTACCACCACCAATCAGAACAGAAACACCAACCCCGAACTCAAGGTTCTCACGAGCACCTAATGCTAAACACTCTGTACATTCCATTTCCCTGTCTTTTTCTTTTTGTAGGAATATACATTTATTAGGAAGCCATAGATTTGCTGTTGACAGATAAGCTACAGGACATAAGATGGCTTTAACCATTGGACCAATTTCCAATACTTAACTGATGGAGCTTGCTCGTGCTGACTTACTCTAGTGACTGGGTGTACCACATCCTGACGGCTGTAATCCTCGTCCCCTCAAGTGTGAGGATGGCAGCAGCCCACACTGGGAAAGGCGCCAGCAGGCTTATTAAATGAACAATGGTGGTGGCTACACACCAATGGACTTGGACGCTGCGCTCCTCAGGACCCGTCTCCACTATCAGGCTGCATCCTTCCCCCACGGCCAACAGCCAGCCTGGAAGGCTTCTGCACTGAACAGCCGTGGTGAAGCAGGCCTTCTGGGATTCTGTTCATTTTACTAAATTGTGTTCAAGACTGAGGGAGAGAACTGCAACATGTGCAGAGAGGGGACTGAGGCTGGAGTGGTGGTGGTAGAGGCGAACATTTCCCCCCAAGTCTGTTCTCTCCCAAACTATTCCTTTGTGGAGCTCAAGGGTTCTATTAACTTTGGGTTTAGGAGATAAGCATTTGAAATCAAGCTCAGAATTTTCTGCTGTTACCACTCTTAGGGTTTTGTTACATGCGTGTTCATCCTTTCTGGTGTTTTACCAGATATATGCATCTTCAAATCAATAGAATGAGACATACACAGCAGCTACCCTTCGTGTGGCATTCCCTGTGACTGACAGGAGTGTCCGGTTTGCATCCTGCTACTCATCGCAGAACATTCTCATCTTCCCTCGGTTACCTCAAGCCCAACTCAAATAAACCACCAACATCAGTCTGTGATGTTTTAAAATAGCATGCTATCCATCTATTTTTTAAGAGCTCAAAGTATAGTTGCATGATACTGTTTTTCTATAGCCTGGTAACCATAGGGTGCAGCCGAGTGAATGGTGTGTTCCAGTGCAGATCTAAACCCAAATCCTTTCCAGATGTCAGGGAAATTAATGAATCACAAACGGCATGCGTGGTTTGTACAATACTTCATAATAACATTAGCTGAAACTGCAACACTGCCTTTCTTTTATTGTATTATTACATAAATATATAGCTTTACAAGTTTTGTATTCGAAGAGAGGAGTGAGGAGGAGGCAGAAAAACTAACAGCAATGGCAGGGGTTGCCCGGAAAATCGCTAAAGATGAAACAGGCCCTTCTAAAAGCATCTCTCTGCAGCCCTGACAGTTTCAATGATGAAATCAACATGATGTTGAACATGTTCACTCTCAAAATTGCTTCCCAGAATGTATTGCACAGCCAGCAGATAGGAACATGAGGGACCAAAGAGAGACAAGGGGATCCCCGATCTTGCTCATTGCCCCTGGAAATGACAGAGTGGAAAACACATCTAGCTGCATCATTATTTTCACTGAGTACCACAAACTGATTCAGGGTTTGGAAGCTTGTGCTGTTCTGGGCCTTATTTTTTCCTGTGCAGATGTAGGTACACATGGTGAATAAGAATAATCCCTAAGCTGTAAAACTGAAGTTGTAGCTTTTTCAGAATGCATTCTGCACAAATTTGTTTCCAAGGCAATTGGAATTTTATACCTTAAATCTCAAGAACACGTAATAGAATCTTATTGAAGGAGACTTCATCTTGGGTTCAAACTTGGAGCCCCTAAAACATGATGGAGGATCCTTCATCAATAAAAGATCAGAATAAGCTTGTTAGATAAAATTGGAATATTTGTGGTAAGATCTAAGCATGCCCTCTGTTTATAGCAAAGAATTTGTAATAGTGATACAGAAAAGGACAATTAGCCTGGCTGGTGTTGCTCACTGTCTGAGCATTGACCCAGGAACCAAGATGTCACGGGTTCGATTCCCAGTCAGGGCACATGCCCGGGTTGCAGGCTTGATCCCCAGTAGGGGGAATGCAGGAGGCAGCTAATCAATGATGTTTCTCTCTCATTGATATTATTATCACTCTATTCCTCTCCCTTCCTCTCTCTCTAAAAATCAATGAAAACTTTTTTTTAAGAAAAGACCAATTAAAAGGGGGGAAAAGATGTGAAACTCTTCATGACAAAGAACTGTGGTTACTGGGTAACTAAAGAGTCTACCATGAATGTGGCTACTATGCTTTAAAACACAAGACACAGTTGCTCTGACCATGAATTAACTGTTAAATGTGCAAAGAATGCAATGAAAAATAAGTTTTCAAACACAGCACAGTAAATTCTGACCATATACCCAACAGCCTGCTTTTACCAAGCAGAGCTAACAAGAGGTCATGTGCAGAGAACAAAAGTACAGAGGCCTATGCCACAACCCAGTTTACACAATGCCCATCATCAATTTAAAATCAATAGATTTTTCTGTGAAAAGAATTCTTCAGAGGTTTCTGACACTCGAGATTCAACTTAATAAGTGGTATCTGGGGATATGGGTTATAGAGCTAGGAGAATCTTAACTTATTAGTATACTAGTGGCCCAGTGCATGAAATTTGAGCCTGGCCTGCACCCTCTCCAATCGGGGACCCCTCAGGAGATGTCTGACTGCTGGTTTAGGCCCAATCCCTGGACAGGGCCTAAACTGGCAGTTGGACATCCCTCTCGCAATCAGGGACCACTGGCTCCTAAACTATCAACCTGCCTGCCTCCTGATCGCCCCTAATCACTCTGTCTGCCAGCCTGATTGCCCCTAACTTCCCCCCCTTCTGGCCTGCTCACCCCCAACTGCTCCCCTTACTGGCCTGCTCACCACCAACTGCCCCCTCCCTGCCAGCCTGCTCACCCCAACTGCCCTCCCCCGCCCCCAACTGCCCTCCTTGCCCACCTGATCACCCACAACTGCCCTCCCCTGCCATCCTGATAACCCCTAACCACCTCTGCCTTGGCCCCGCCACCATGGTTTTGTCTAGAAGGACGTCCGGAAGGTCTCCCAGTCTAATTAGTATTTTACCCTTTTATTAGTATAGATCATTATATGAAGAGTTTCCGTGGGCTAGTCTTAGTTATATATGCCTGATTTGTACATATAAACACACAAAAATATTAAACTAATCAAAATAGTAAATGCCAATTACTTTACCTTTTAATTCTCAAAGGACAAGTTTTACTTTCAAAACAAGATTTGCCTCTTCTTATGATCTCACACATGGCAATTACCACTTTAAGGTTTCTTTGAAAGAGGGGAGAAAAAAAGGATTTGTAGAGCAAGATGAGCCCTGTTGTCCCCGCAACACATTCTCTGGGCTTCTCACTTTCCCATCCATGAGAAGTTTTCATTGATTTGTCATTGAGTGCTCCCTGGAGTCCCATGAAAGCATAGAAAATGCGACCATATGTTTCAGCCGTGCCCTTGGTCAGAGAGCAGCTGACACCTTCATTGTCCAGCCTTCAAGATTCTTTAGCACATTTTATGTCTTGGAGACAGAAGTTATTTTAAAGTGATTGACTGAAGCAGGGCTTCTGCAATTAGAACAGGTGTGATTTGCGTACACATCTGCTTGGTCATAAAATATTGGCAAGTAAGTGGAATATCCAGGTTCGCAGCTGCTTTCCAAAAGCCCCACACTGCAGTTAATACCCTTCTAATACAACAAGAGTAGGAAATAAAACATGCTCTCATTGTAGACAGCAAAAATTAAATGGTCTATGCCTTGCTTATAATTTATCCTATATTTCTAAATTTTTAATAAAATTAGCTTATCTAAATTCATCGATTCTCATTTATTCCTTTCTATTAAGATGCCCATTCTGTTTTCTTGTGGAACCCATCAGGCAGAGATGAAATACACAACAACATAAACAATTTGAACCACACATAATGATGTGGCTTCATCATTTCCTTAGAATCAACCCCTGAGGAATAAATACAATATTTCTTCTTAAGAGGGAAGAGTATCCCCAGAGAACACACACATGCACAAACGTAGAACCAATTAGGCCATTCCAGATATTTGTTTCTCTTTTTTTCTTCTTCTGTAAAGATAGATTTAATAAATATTGACCAATGTTGAGATGGAGGTTTCCAGGAATACTCTATTAATGTGTTCAGGCAGCCAGACCTTTGCATTTTAGTAGTATTATAACACATTCTCAGAGAAAATAAGTTTTAACTCTGCTTCTGCAATTCCCTTTACACATTTATAAGCAAATATTTTCTCAGGCCAGAAAACAAACCACCAAAGGAAAAATCATCCTGCCTTTCACACCAAGATGTAAGTTCCCCTTAGTTTCTCTCTCTCTGCAAGGCCAGGATTTCCGTTGAAATAGGTTGCTTATGGCAAGAATTCATATTCATTAGAAAATCGTGCCTCAAAGGTTATTTTCATTTGTTTGGCACCTCTCAGGGACCTTGACACATAAGCCATTTGATTTTAAGTAGCTTAAGGTGAAAAAAACACCTCGCTAGCAGTAGATCCCTCACACGTTATTCTTTCCCTCGACCCACTATAGATGTTTGTTCCCCAACTCTCAGCCAGCTCTGGTGGTCATCAAGACCCTAAATGAAATTACCAGGAGTTTCACATTATAATTCCCTAGCAGTTTTGAAGGTATGTAAGACACTAAGCACAATGCCAAATGTAAATTATGCCTGGCAGACAATGTGGGCCAATGCCCAGACAGAACAATTGAAAGATAAGACACTACCAGCCCTCTTCCAAGGGCAACCTAATACTGTTGCCCTAGAGAAAGAGAGGAGGTTTTCAAAGGCTCACAGACACTAAGGCAGGAAAATTCAGACTGGAGAGAAGCTGATCTGCTCAAATGCCCCCCTCAGGCCTCCAGTAGTGTAAGAACCAAAAACCCTCTGAAGATCTAGATCAGTAACTACGGATCTCCCCTTTGGCAATTGCCCGGGAATACTGACCAGGACTGCATCAAGATTTACTATCCATGCTGTCACAAGGACACGCCACTGGAGTGTTCTATAAGCCAAGTTCTACACCCAATGAGGTGACAGCCATCTTCCTCTGGTCCCCAGCCAACTGAGAAGAGGCAACCTTCCCTTCAAACCTGCTTCCATATGCCCCCTTAGGTAATCATTTGTGTGTGTGTTTTACATCAACCCACTGAGCCTTGGCTGTTTACAGCTGCAGTTATACTGTGTGAACCAATGTCAATCAGCCTTCACCTCATTCTTTTTTAAAAAATATTTTTATTATTATTTTTTAGAGAGAAAGAGAGAGGGAAGGAAGAGATATCTATATGTATATATCTATATACATATATCTATATCTATATATATAGATATATAGATACACACACACACACACACACACACACACATATATATATATATATATATATATATATATATATATATAGAGAGAGAGAGAGAGAGAGAGAGAGAGAGAGAGAGAGAGAGAGAGAAACATCAATGTGAGAATGAAACACTGATCAGCTGCTTTCTGCACACCACTCCCCTTAAAGGGGAATCGAGCCTGCAACCCCGGCATGTGCCATGCCAGGAGTCGAAGCAGCAACTCTTTGGTGCAGGGGATAATGCCCAACCAACTGAGGCTCACAGACCAGGGCCTTCACCTCATTCTTGATTGGACTCAAGAATATGTAAGCTACAGCTCAGAATGTAGGACATTATACTTGATATGTAGCTGACCTTCAACAAGTCATGTCTTTGATGTGGTCAAATATATCCACGAAAGCACATATGCTTCTCTACCAATCTTCCTGCTTCCACTATTTCCCCCAATGACCTCCTGATTAATCCATCTGTTACAAATACAGAGATTCTCTGGTCTTTCCATGTGAAACTGGAATATGCTTCAAGATCATCAATACCCATTATATTTAGTCAGAAGGTTTTATAAAACAGCATGTAATGACAGCATTCAGAACGAATCCTGTGAGTTACTTAGGCATTACATTTAATGCTTTATCAAATGTTTTCCTATCGAGGGTCATTAGGTCGAATAGGTGATGCTGTGGTTCTAGCACTGGACCAACCTAAAAATATGTAACAGCTTGAACATATAAGACAAATACAGACATGAAGGAAGTTTTATTTTAAGATGAAGCTCTCTTAAAGTTCAGCACTCCTCTTCTATTGCCTTTGTTAACTATTTCCTTACCCAAATCAATCCAGTTCCTATCTTTTTAAACTCTTTAATGCCACCATAATGATAACGACTCAAAGTTTGATGTCCAGCCCCGAAGTTGCATGTGTATGTTCTATTGTACTAAATGCAACGTGCCTACCATTAACTTCTTCAGAAAAACTAAGTGGAGAGCTCTGGGCTCTCTACTTTCAGTTTCTTGTCCCTCATCTTTTCCATTATACCAACACATTTTAAATTTCCATAAAATATTTTTCAAGTTATCCTACTGCCTAACAGCCTCTAAAGATTCCTGTTTGCAAAATATGTGATCTCTCTAGCTAAGATGTTCTATAATCATTCTCTAAGTTACCTATTTCTGACTTCTCCCCAAGTTCTACCCTACATTCTAGATTAATTATTATTTTTCATTCTTTTGACAAAATGTTAAGCTTAGTCTCCATTCTAAGCTTTTGGTCACACAGTTCCTTTCCCATAGAATACCTTTTCCTTCCTTTCTAGCCAATTTCTGCCCAACTTTTAAAAAGCAGCTCATTTAACATAATTAGAATCTTTCTGACCATTGCTGGCTTTATTAACTTTCCCCTATCTAGACCACTCATTGTGGGCCATTTACATATTAGTATCCATTGTTAGATAATGTTTATGTGTATGATTTATACTTCTAACTATAATGGTTCTTCCTAGAGAACAGGAAGTATTCCTTACATTTCCCCCTTAGCATCGAGCATAGTAGGTACTTTATAAATACTCTTAGTAGATGAACAAGTGAGCCAATGTGCAGTTTGATTTTTCATGGAGTAAAGAACTCTGAAGAGATCAGAACAAGAGTTTAAGCTGAGTCAGGTCTGCAGAATTTTCCCTTGCTACCTGTCCATGTGAACTGCGAATCCTTAAATGCATTGCAAAAGCCAATCAAATGTAAAATTACTTCACAAAAGAAAAAAAAAGTGAGAGAATAAAGATACCACGAAGCACCAGTTTCAATCTAACATGTTTGAAAAAAACATATTTGGCTCATATATACCAGGGTATATATATAATGGTATATGTAAGAAGGAAATATATATTGAACAACTGCACATGATCAAAATAAAAATCCTGGAAGGACAGCAGATAAATAAACAATGTTTGTTACCCGTATTTCCATGTAAAATGTTTAAGGCTAGGTGGAGGCTGGGTGAAGCGGGGATGAAGGGAGGGAAGGAAATGAGGGACATCTGTAATACTGTCAACAATAAAAAAAATATATTTTTTAAATGTAGGGTTAGTGTATGGGGCAATAATAGTCCAGTCATCCTGGCATGTAAATATGAAAATTGAAAGGAAAGTGATATCTGTAAAATATAAACTATTTTAAACATTTCAGTCATTTGAGAAATATCTAATTGACAAAATAGCACTTAATAAAAATAAAAAAATAAAAAATTGTGCTTACTATGTACAAAGCCCTGTGCATTCTCATTTAAATCTTAACCAATCTATGAATTAGATATCATTATTCCCATTTTACCCCTGAGGAAACAAGCCAGCCAGGCTAAGTAACTTGCCCCAAATCTCGCAGCAGTAGGGGGCAGAGCAGGCAATAGGGGCAGAGCAGGATACGGATCCAGCCATCCCACTGCACTTGGGGAACAATCCCGTGTCGGTTCCCTTTGTCCAGCAGGTGGTACTAATAATTATGGTGACATCTTGATCCATGATGATTTGTGGTTGAAGACGAATCCTTGCTAACACAGAGGAACAGAAGACTGTCATTTCAAAGTATTAAATCGCCTAGAATCTGTTCTAACACTCGCTTTATTGTTCACTGCAGCATCGTTACCACCTTATTCAGTAGATCTGAAGGACTTCCAGCTGCTTCACCAGTTAATGAACTGGGTTAAGAAATAGAAAGCGTCCCTACTGATATTTTAATCCCGGCTGAACTGTGAGAGAAAAATAGCAGGTATAAAAAAAAGAAAAACAAAATCTTTGAAAGGTCTGTTTTCTCTGATAAAGTGTGATACAATGAGCTTTCTTAAGCCAAGAGCCTGAAAATAAAATTTAAAGTATTCGAAGAACCATATTTGAGGGTCAGTTGCTGTATAAAGCTCACAGAAATGTAATCTTACACATCTTAAGTGTGACTGGAGGGGAGTTTCATTTGTTCGTGGATTTATGTCTTCATCTACTGAGTAAAGAGACAGATGGTTTCTACTTACATCATTTATTCCTTAATGTACTTATATATTTATTTTTACATTTGTCTTAAATTATAAATAATTCAAAATAATTACATGATCTATAAATACCCCTATATATCAAAATGATGACTTAATGACTTGATGGTGAATGTTTTATTTGTGTTTTATCCCTCTACCATATTAATTTCGAAAAAGTGCGAAGCTATAAGAAATTGAAAGAATAGTTCAGTGAACACCATGCATTCTTCACCTAGATCCAGTTGCTAACATCACAGACACATACCCTTTTTGACAAACCATTTGAAAGTAAGTTATAGATATCATAACAACTCACCACTAATTACATACCATACATCTTCTTAAGAAGAAGATTTTCTTACATAAACACATCATTATCATATGCAAGAAATTTAACATTGGAATAATACTGTTTACTATACAGTCCATATTCAAATTTCTCTGATTACCTACAAAGATGTTCTTTGTGGCTGTGCTTTTTAAATCCAAGATCCAATCAAGGATCCCACATCTCATTTAGTTGTTGTGTCTCTTGAGTCCTCTTTAACTTAGACTGTACCCTGCTGGTGGTGTGTCTGTTTTTTATGACACTGACATTTTGTGAAGAGTCCAGGTCTTAGGAAATTTTCTACAATATGGACTTGTCTGATTGTCTCCTTGTCATTATTTTTTTATAGTCAAAGTGCTATAGTTTATTACTGTCAATATTTGTTTTTTGATGTTCATATTGTCTCAAATTTCGTCAGTCAAGTAGTATTCCTGTGTTCTTTTGACATTTTCCCATCATTCTTTCTGTACTTTCTTGCTTTCTGAACCAAAATGCTTCAGATTTATCTTATGTTCTCTCGGTGCAAGTCCTGGAATCACGCAATACTCCAAAGAGTCCTGGTTCCTTTTAGTGAGAAAGGTATTTAGAAACTAATATCTCAGCACCTGCAAGGGGCCAGTCACTGCGTCTTTGCCCTTTCAGTGGACAGCCTTAGGAAACAGAATCTATAAAATGTATAAAACTTTGCTAAAATATATGATACATTTGAAACGTTTTAGTTTGAATATGGACTTTATTTTCTCCTTTTCAAGGTCATCCAATTGTTCCAACATCACTTACTTTAAAGTCGATCTTTTCCACAGCAATTCCACATACAGCTTTGTTGTTTACTTATTTTCTATGTTTACTTGGGTCTAATTTTTGTACATATTTGGGTCTGTTCCTGAACTTTCTATCATTTGCAATGGTCTATCCATTCATGTCTCAGTTTCATAGTTTTTAAGACAATTTTATTTTATTGTGGTAAAAACATTTAGCATGAGACCTACCCTGTTAACTTTTTTATCCTCACCCGAGGATATGTTTATTGATTTTTTTTTTTTAAGAGAGAGAGAAACAGCCCTGACCGGTTTGGCTCAGTGGATAGAGCGTCAGCCTACGGACTGAAGAGTCCCAGGTACGATTTTGGTCAAGGACACGTACCTCGGTTGCAGATACATCCCCAGTAGGGGGTGTGCAGGAGGCAGCTGATCAATGTTTCTCATCGATGTTTCTAGCTCTCTATCCCTCTCCCTTCCTCACTGTAAAAAATCAATAAAATATATTTTAAAAAAATAAATATAAGAGAAAGAGAAATATCAATGTGAGAAAGAAACATCGATGGGTTGTCTCCCACACATGCCCAACCAGGTATTGAACCTGAAACCTAGGTATGCACCTTGACTGGGAATAGAACCCCAACTTTTTGGTGTTTGGGATGAAGCTTCAACCAATCGACCCACCCAACCAGGACTACCCTCTTAACAGCTTTTTAAGTGTACATTGCATTATTGTTGACTATAGGGACAAGGTTATACATCGTATTTCTAGAAATTATTCATTTTGCTTAATTAGAATTTAATGTCAGTTCACTAGTAACTCCCCAGTTCCCCCTACCCTGGCCCCTTGGTAACTGCCACTCCTTAATTCCATGAGTTTGGTTATATAGTATTTGGAATCACGCAGCATTTGTCTTTCTGTGACTGTGATTTCATTTAGCATGATGTCCTCAAGTTTCATCCATATTGTCCCATATTGCAGAATTTCCTTTTTCTCTTTTTTTCTTAATTCTCAGCCGAGGATACTTTTCCATTGATTTTTAGGGAGAGTGGAAGAGAGAGGGAAAGACAGAGAGAAACATCGATGTGAGAGAAACACATTGATTGGTTGCCCCTTGCACGAGCCCCAACTAGGGCCTGGGCCAGGAGGAGCCTTCAACCAAGGTACATGCCCTTGACCAGAATTGAACCCAGGACCCTTTCATTTGCAGGCCGTCGCTCTATCCATTGAGTCAAACTAGCTAGGCAATTTCCTTCTTTTTTAAAGCTGAATAGTATTTCACTAAGTGTATATAACTACATTTTCTTTATCTACTCATCTGTTATGCATTTAAATTGCTCCCCTATCTAGGCTATTGTGAATAGTGCTGCAGTGAACATAAGTATGCTAAAATCTCTTCAAGATTTTGATTTCAATTATTTTGAATACATGCCCAGAAGTAAGAGTACTGCATCATATGGTACCACTATTTTTAATTTTTTGCAGAACTTCCATATTGTCTTTCCATAGTGGTTGCACCATTTTGCATTCCACAACAATGTACAAGAGTTCCAATTTTCTACATCCTTGCCAACATTTGCTATCTTTTTGATAATAGGTACCTGACAGATGTGAGATGTCAGTATCATAGTCTTTTAATGACAGAAGGTTTAGAATGTATTTTAACATATACTCAATAATTCTCTTCACACCACTCTTATTTTTTAAGACTTTTGGTGCATATTTACTTTTTCCACATGAATATTTTTACAGTTCATTTTTAAATAATTTCAATTTTATATAAAAGTTGCTGAAATAACACAATCTCCTCCATATACTTCATCCATAACAAAAACTAGGCATGTGGCAAGTTAGCTGCTTCAAACCTTTAACATACTTTAATGGCTCTGAGCTGAAAGAATTCTGAATGACAGCTCATTCACATCAATACTCAAGAGTCCTCAGGAATTTTTATTTCATTCTTAGGTGAATCCAAAAATAATTAAAAGTTGAGACTATGATATATCAATGTTAAAGAGAATTAATTTTTAACCATTCACTAAGGCCACTTTAGAAAAATTATATCCATTTTTGTACATTACCTTTTAATCCTGTTCCATGTGCTCCTGTTTTTTAATGTAATAAATATAATGTACCTCTTAATTTGAATTTTTATTAATCATATAAAAATATTTCTCTGGGTTTATGTTATAATCTATATGATTATCATTTTGGAAGATTGAAAATATTCTGAATTGTGTCAACACTTATTACATTATTCCTATCACTGGACACCAAGTTTTGTTCCATGTTGTTTACCCCACAGCAACATCACCTCTTCACCTCTTTACACCCCCAGCGAAGGTAACTGTTATCCTAAATTTGTTTCTGTCACCCACATACTTTTTTTTTTGCTACAAGTATAGAAATGTATGTATTGCTAACCAGTATTCAACATTGTTTTAAATGTTCCAAAGCTTTTTAGGACTGGCATATATTATATGGATTTCTCTATGACTTACACTTTTCATTCAAAATTATATTGTAAGAGCACATGGGTAGATATACATTGTTCTAATTCATTAGTTTTCACTGCAGAATACCATTCTATTATTTAATTACCATTACTAATTTATTTACACATTTTTCTTATCACACATTTATCAGTTTTGCTATTGCAAATGCTATCATTCTTGTAAATACATCCTTGTATACCTGTGTGGGAGCTTCTCTAAAATTTAAATGTAGAAATGGATTGCTGACCCATAGGATATTGTAGCTTAAATATTATTTATTGCTATATAATTGCCCAAAGTAGTTGTTCCATTTTATTCTCCCAGTGTAAATCTGGTAGTCTAATAACAGGTGCCATGGTCTGAATGCGTGTCCCTTCAAAATTCACATATTGAAATCTAACCCCCAAAGGCAATGATATTACTAAGTGAGGCCTTTGAGAGGTGCTTAAATCATGAGAGTAAAGCCCTCATGAAGGAAATCAGTGCCTTATATTAAAAAGGGGGGGGGGGCGCGTGGGGGGCTCCAGAGAGAGCCCTTGTCCTTTCTGTCATGTTAGGATACAAGAAGTCTGTGACCTGGAAGAGGGCCTACACCTGACCATCCTGATACCCAGATCTCAACCTTCCCAGCCTCCAGAACTGTGAGCAAAACATTTCTGCTGTTTATAAGCCATCCAGTCTGTGATATTTTGTTATAGCAGCCCAAACAGACTGAGACATTAGATCTTCTAACTTGCAATATTTGCATGTCTGACAGATATTTCATTTTGGTTTTACATTGTAATCTCCTAAGCACTAGTAAAGTTAAGCATTTATTGGCTACTTATGATCCCTTTTCTGCAAATTACATTTATTTTTCCTATTTTGGGGCCTTTTCTGATTAATATGAAAGATTATTTTACCTTTTCTTCCCCAGAGTCCAGTTGGAAACAAACAAGTGTCTTTTTTTTTGCCTCCCTTTTGCTATCCAATGGAAATGCCTAGCATGGTCTTTTTGATAGACTCACCTTTCCCTGGAATGTGATTACTAAACCCGCCTGTCCCTGGAATGGCGATGACTTACTGTAAATGTGATATGGCCCCACCCCAGAAGGAACACCTTGTGTGGACATATACACTGACTAACCAACCAGCTCTCGCCAAGTACCCCAAGCCCTTGTGCCTTCCTCATTCTCCTTAAAAAGAGTTCTAACCGCTGCACGGGCTGCTGCTCTCCCTTTGCGAGACAGCCCGGCAGGTCTTTCCTCTAATAAAGCCTGTGTCACCTGGTTTTCGGCCTCCGACTGATCTTTCACTCTTCTCACTGGACATCCACCACAAGGAACTGCTCTATTCAGAAGCTGCAGCTCCATCTTGCACAAGCCCAGGCCTTGTCTCCTATCCACTATTTCCAGTCTTTGCTATGAGCAAATGCCCTCAGAGCATTCTTGGATGTGCTTAACATTCTGGTTTCCTAATTCTTCCTTTTGACCCCTAAGAATAGTTCTTACTTTCTTGCAAGTTAAACTATGCCTCCCAAATGGATGTTTGTTATATTTTATCCGGCAAAGGTTTTTTTATATCTAATGTTTCATTTTGGTGGAAATACTTTTTATATGGTATCCCATCTAGTGGATGTACCATAATATAATTAACCATTTCCCTGTTGGTGCACATTTAGATTGTTTTAAATTTTTCAGTATTAACCGAAAAGTTGTAATAAACATTCCTGTGAACATGTTATGCCTACATGAAAGTACTTCTTTTGTATAAAGTATAAATTTCTAGAAACAGACTTGATGTTTCAAATTGTTTATGTGCAAAATTTTTAGTTTGCTCACCAAAAAGTTGCATAAATTTACATTTTCATGAACTTTGGGGTGACAGTGAGTGCGTTTCCAGAGCCTTAACAATGCTAAATCCTATCAGTCTTTATCAAGCATTTATATTTCTTCTTCCTCATCTGAATTGGCTATTCATATGCTTTGCCTGCTTTTTTATTATTGAATTATTCGTGTTTTGTTTCCCTATTACTTTGAAAAAGTGGTTTTATCATTTACTTTTATTCCTTTTTCCTCCAACTTTATTCATAATATCTTTCTCAAACAGAAGATTCAAACTTATATGAATTCAAGTATGACATTTTTACCTTTCCATTCTCCCAAGATTATAGAATTATCACCCTTATCACACACATTGAAAGAAATTTCAATACTCTTTAGGTTTTAGAAACCCATTCGGAAACTATTTTCGTGTAATATGAAGCAACTATCAATGTGTTTAAATCAATAACTAATTGCTCCAACATCATTTAACTGTTTCCCTCATTGACTTAAAATCATATATACAATACATATGAATGTGTGTCTGCATGTGATAGAGAATTTTTTACTCTAGTCCTTTAATCTATTTGCCTTTCCTAAGCCAATACCATGCTGTCATGATTATTGTAAATATATTTATAATGTATTTTGATATCTGGTGGGGTAAAATCCCAATCAAAAAATAATAAACTTACAAAACAGAAAAAGAGGGAAGATTGAGAGATTTTTAATTCAAGCAAAAAAATAAATTGGAGGGGAAAAAAGAGGAGCCTCCTTTCAAAATTCTCTCGGCTATTCTTGTGCCTGTCCTGATGAATTTTGGAATCATTATTTTGTCAACATCCTCTCAAAGGAATTTCATTTTCTTATTTCCTGAACAGACACACTACCTTAACCAAATTGGGTGCTTAAAGGATCCTTTATAATTCAATTAGAAGTCCTGAAAATTGAGGTCTAGAGAAGAAATAAAACATAATAACAAAATCACAATCCCTTTTTGCTCAAATGCTTAATAAACATGATCTCACATCTTTCTTTTATCAACCCGGGTAGGGATGTTTTGTTAAACTCATTCATCAGTGATGAAACGGAAGTTTAGGGAGCTTTCTCAGAAGAGAGGCCACCCAGCTGGAAAGCCATTGAAACGGGATTGTAAGTGACTCTCAAACTAGAACACTTAACCCCTGTAATCTCTCTCATCTCTGCGCAGAGGTTCCCAAAGTGCTGTCCCTGGACCAGCGGCATCAGAATCTCCTGGGAACTTGTTAGCTATGCAAATTTCCTGGCCTCACCTCAGACCTACCAAATCAGAAATGTGAGGGATGGAGTCAGGCAATCTGAGTTATAAAAGGCCTCCAGATGTTCTGATGCAGGTAAAATGTGAGACGCAGGAGATGCACTAATCAAGAAAATGACGACTGAGGAGTAGTGAGAGGGAACAAGGAATATTGTGGTGGGGGGGGGGGGGGGGGGAGGGTGACAGAAAAGAACAGCACTTACTGATAAGAATGAGAAGAAATGTTAGAGATGTTAGAGTTTTTTTATTAAGTGACTATTGTGTTGGTGATAATCTGTACAAGGCTCCCAGTAAAAGATAAAATAAAAAGTGCTTAGCTATAAAGGGGTCCCTCATACTTTTCAGTTCAGAAACACTGAGAAGCCATTGAACTAGATAAATATCCAAGATGTATCATGAGATCTGCAGTTGAAAAATCATTAGCAAACCTTGGCGAAGACCCAAATGCCAGCCCGTATGAATGTTGATCTCCTTCAGAGGACAGACAGAAACAGGTCTAGGACCTGAGTGAAGAAGAAGTTGGGAAAAAACCCTGAGAAGAGAAAACATTGACAGATAACAGAAAAGCAGGGGAAACTATTGGGAAAGACCAGCATACAGCAGCAGAGCAGCTGGAAGGCTGAGGAGAAGGGGTGAGGGCCCAGGGAAGGAGTGAGGGCCGCCAGAGTGGACCTGGGGGAGGCTGGGCCGGCAGCACCATCTGGGGTGGTGAGGTGAGCCATATGCCCTGTGCATTTGGGGCCTTCCACAACCGCCTCTGTGATTAAAGGAGAACAAAAAAAATAACTTTTGCATTATTATTTTTTAATTTGATACATTTACCATTATTTGCAGCAACACACAGTTTGGCCAAATTCTCATTTAGTGAAATTAGCACATAGAACCAGCTGGGTTTGCCCATGCAAAAAGGACTTGGCGGGTTCAGGTGTTTAGCCTCTTTGTAAGAATTACCTATTAATTAAGCGATTAAAGATAATTAGCCTTTGGGTTGGGTATCCTGTCAGAATAAGGGATGAATTCTTGGAGAAGAACGACTGTTAAAGGCACAGGATTGGATTGAATACCTTTGAAATATTCCTGGGTCTTTTATCTGGTAGTGAGGTGCTTGCTTGGCTAAGACAAACTCAGCACACATGATTTTCGAAATGACCCTCTGAACAGGAAGACTGTTACTGTAGCATATCTTTGCCACCCTCTTGGAATTTAGAGCAGCATTTTCAAGGCTTATTATTTGTATTGGTTTTAATAGGATTCTTTTATGAACCAGTTTAATGAGGACTATACAATTATTGCTTCCTGAAAACACTGCTGTAATATCAGATTCCGTGCTGTGAGGCCTCTTTCAGTAAAAGCGTGTGTGATCTGAATGGAAAGGGAAAAGAACTATTAAATAGCCATTCCTTTCCTGTACTGTATCACCCGTTCTGCCTGCCAGTGTGGGTGACTGTGGATAATATATGCAAATATTCCATCTTTCTGGTTTGATAAAGCCACTGCATGTAAAAAGAAAATGTATTTAAATCTTAAAATCCATATGATGTGACACATCAGATAAGCACTTTATTCAAACTAAGACCTTCTCTATTTCCTTTGACAAATCAGAAAGGATTGGGCCGAAGTATTCTAAACCTCTGGGATGATTAATTAGAGAGGGAGCCCGAGGCAAAGCTCAAGCATTCAAAATCAAACAGGCACATTTAATATGTAGAACTCAATCTGGAGTTTGAAACTAGGTCCAGCATCTCAGAGCATGTGCCCCAAGGTGAGACTCAGACACTCCGCTAAAGAAATGAGACAGATACACTGAGGGAAGAACTTAAAACCATGAATCCGCTTTTAATCACCACTCAGGAGAATCTTTGTAAATGCTTGATCAAAGAAGCCAGCATTCTACTTGAGTTGAACGTGTTACTCACCTTTTATGCCTATTTAATTACAAGCTATGAAAGCTCTCAAGAGCTCATGTACATAGTAGATAATATTTCATTTTTAGGAATGATGACTGGGAACGTTTAAAACCAGTTTGGGAAGTTCTAGAATAAGGCCACCATTGATATAATGGTTGGGGCAGGGGGAGCACTTGTATCCCGATCAAATCAAGACCATCCTCATCACCCTTCCCTAATTATCAATATGTAATATTCAGACTCTGAATTCTTTTTTTTTTCTTTTTTTTTTTATTGCTTAAAGTATTACAAAGGGTATTACATATGTGTCCATTTTATCCCCCCGCCCTAGACAGTCCCCTAGCCTCCCCTATCCCCCAATGTCTTATGTCCACTGGTTATGCTTATATGCATGCATACAAGTCCTTTAGTTGATCTCTTACCCCCCTACCTCCTGTCCCGCAACCCTCCCCGGCCTTCCTGCTGCAGTTTGACAATCTGTTTGAGGCAGCTCTGCCTCTGTATCTATTATTGTTCAAAAGTTTATAATGGTCTCTATTATCCATGAATGAGTGAGATCATGTGGTATTTTTCCTTCATTGACTGGCTTATTTCACTTAGCATAATGCTCTCCAGTTCCATCCATGACATTGCAAATGGTAAGAGTTCCTTCCTTTTTAGAGCAGCATAGTATTCCATCGTGTAGATGTACCACAGTTTTCTAATCCATTCATCTACTGATGGGCACTTAGGCTGTTTCCAGATCTTAGCTATGGTGAATTGTGCTGCTATGAACATAGGGGTGCATATATCCTTTCTGATTGGTGTTTCCGGTTTCTTGGGATATATTCCTAGAAGTGGGATCACAGGGTCAAATGGGAGTTCCATTTTCAGTTTTTTAAGGAAACTCCATACTGTCTTCCATAGTGGCTGCACCAGTCTGCATTCCCACCAGCAGTGCACAAGTGTTCCTTTTTCTCCACATCCTCTCCAGCACTTGTCGTTTGTTGATTTGTTGATGATAGCCAGTCAGACTCTGAATTCTTATAGAGATGGGAGAATTTTAACCTCTTGCCACCCAAACACTTGTTATTTGATACCGGACAATTTCCTATACTATGTGCTACGCACCTCATAAAAGAATTTCATTAACATCCATGAAGGCTTTTCTCCCTTTGCCCTTTCAGTCTTACACAGATTAGCATTATCCAAGAGAGAATGACATGATACAGAAAATACAGAACAAATAACACTTCCTTTGAACGAAGACTACACAAGGACTATGTCTGCAGTAGTTGTACCAATGAAAATAAGTTATTCTGAGTTCTGCAAAGGCGAAGCACCATGCATCAGCATTAAGAAATAGCTTGTGGGGAGTAAGGAGAGGGAGTGAGGCAGCTTGAGACACCCCCATCCCTCCTCCACCTACCTACCCATCCTTACTCTTTGATTTTTGCAGTTGTCATTTTCTCAACCTTAGATGAAGTCTCATACCACAGCAACCTCAAGACAAGTCTCTAGCCTCCCACCTCTTTCCAACTAGACTGCCACCTGCCTTCTCCAGAGAATTTCTGGCACTGGTATCATATAAATGGTAAGTACTGTTGGGCTTTTCTTGTTTGTTATTATTATTGTTATTACAGTTATTACTGTAATTGTTCCCAGGTGAAGTGAGGAATCTCAGAACTTCCTGCACAGTTCTCTCCCTCCTATTGAGCTGGAGATTAGCACCTCATTATGCCAACTTCTTATTCATCACCAAAGGGATGCATTGGCATGGGAATCTTTTAATTAAAATATTTTTCATAACAGCCTGATGATGTGGTTAATATGATTATAATACTTAATTGAAGGCAGAGGGGTTGGGGGGAACTTAGGCAAATAGATGTCATGGATTTCCCTAAAGTTTACCTCAAGTTAGAATGTTTATGTCCTGACTTTCTCACTAGTAGTCAAGCCAGTTATAAAGTAAACAAACAAACAAACAAACAAAGAGCACTGCCACCCAAGGAAGTGTTTATCCTAGGGTAAGACAAACTGATATAAATAAACTTACCTTATTAGTCCACGGGAGCACTGCACCTTAGCACTCATTCATCAGCTATTAGACAATTTCATTGCTACTGAACACAACCTTAGCAAGGAGAGAAATGCCCCATCATCAAGAATGTGGCCCAATCACACAGCAGTAAAAAGATACCAAGCCCAGGGTCTGTGAGATTTTCAATGATAAACAAAACCTTTAAAGACTCCAATATGGTCCCACAATTTTGTTTTTCCCATCACTAAAGTCATGTCTGCTAATTACTCACTGGACCTGTTAACACCTGGTACAAACACCCCTTCAGGTACTAGGTTAAGAGATTCTTATAACCCATTCATTCGTCCACCTCTGGGAAGCGGATCTTTATCAAATTTACATTCCTGAGCTCATTCTTTTCTTTCACCACTTGGTCCAGCTATAATAGGAGCAACCAGCCAATCTCATTAAACTCATTAGTTTGTCAAAATGTTCAAACTTATCCTATGCAGTCCCCACACCCTTGCTTCTTATAAGCAGTTGATTAGGAGTATTCAGTGATAATACTTTTAGTGTCTCTATTGCCAGATCAAGCATGAATTATCATTGATGTCTGCACTGCTAGAAACAGTTAACATCTTTAAAACTAATCAGATTTGAGAGGCAAATCTGGAAACCCAAGAACCGATCCAGGAAACTCACCCTTAAAATTCTGTTCCCATGCCAGGCCGGCATGGCTCAGCAGTTGAGCATTGACCCAGGAATCAAGAGGTCACCAGTAAGATTCCAGCAGGGCACATGCTCAGGTTACAGGCTCCATCCCCAGTAGGGGGTGTGCAGGAGACATCCAATCAGTAATGTTTCTCTCTCATCGATGTTTCTATCTCTATCTCTCTCCCTTTCTCTCTCCCTAAAAACCAATAAAAATTATTTTAAAAAATAAAATAATATTCTGTCCCTCCAGAACCACTCTTGCAATCAAAATCTGTATTAATCAATATTCTACAAAGAAACAGAACCAATAAAAGATTGATAGTAAGATAGATTTGTTATAAAGAATTGGTTCACATAATTATGGAAGCTGACAAGTCCTAAGATCTACAGTCAGCAAGCTGGAAACCCAGAAAGCCAATGGTTTAAGTCCAAGTCTGAAGGCAGAGACCAATATCCCAGCTCCAAGACGGTCAGACAATGAGAGCAAGTTCTCTTACTCTGTCTTTTGTTCAATTCAGCCTTCAGGGATGAGAAGAGGCTCGCTAATATTGGGGAGACAAATCTGCTTTGCTCAGTCTACCAATATAAATGTTCATCTTACCTTGAAACACTCTCACGGACTCGCCTATAATAATGTTAAATATCTGGGCAACCGGCGGTCTAGCTAAGTTGATGTATAAAATTAACCATCAGAAAACCTTTTAGGTTCCTCCCAGTAAGTTTAGAGTTTACCAATTCTGTCATCTCTGTTGTTCTAGTCTCTGAAGACCAGCAAAGCAGAAAATGCCCAAATGTTAATAATCACACACACACACAAAAAATTTTAGATTGAATTAAAATCAAGTTAAGCAATAATTCTGAGAGCCAAATGGGTGATATGCAGAATTAGGAACCAACACTTCTGTGTGGGTTATATAACAACCAGAGGCCCGATGCATGAAATTTGTGCGGGGGGGGGGGGGGGGGGGGGGGGGGGTGTCCCTCAGCCCAGCCTCCTGCACCGTCTCCAATCTGGGACCCCTAGAGGGATGTCCAACTGCCCGTTTAGGCCCAATCCCAGTCCAGGACTGCAAGTTCCCAACCAATCACCTGCCTGCCTGATTGCCCCTAACCACTTCTGCCTGCCAACCTGATCAATGCCTAACTGATCCACTGCTGGCCTGGTCGCTTCTAACTGCCCTCCCCTGCCAGCCTGATCTCTGACATCCCCTGAGGGGTTCCAGATTGTGAGAGCCACAGGCCAGGCTGAGGGACCCCACTGGTGCACAATCAAGGCCAGGGAGGGACTGCGGGAGGGCTCCAGGGTGTGTCCAGCCCATCTTGCTCAGTCCTGAATGGCCAGACCCCAGCAGCAAGCTAACCTACCAATTGGAGCATCTGCCTGCTGGTGGTCAATGCGCGTCATAGCAACTGGTCAACTGTCTTCCCCCTGTTGGTCAGTGCACGTCATAGCAAGCGGTTGAGCAGACTTAGCATATCATTAGCATATTACACTTTGATTGGTTGAACAGCCAACCAGACAAGCAGACACTTAGCATATTAGGCTTTTATTATATAGGACTGGAGGCCTGGTGCACAAAATTCATGCACTGTGGGGTGGGGGTTCCCTCAGCCCAGCCTGCCCCTCTCACAGTTTGGGAGCCCTCAGTGGATGTCCTACTGACGTCCACAGTCTGGCAGCAGAGGCTCGGAGCAGGCGTCCCGTGTGTGTGTGTGTGTGTGTGTGTGTGTGTGTGTGTGTGTGTGTATGTGTCTGCTGGGGCCTGCCCCCAGCCACATTGGAGGTTCAAAGCAGGTGCTGTGTGTGTGTGTGTGTGTGTGTGTGTGTGTGTGTATGTGAGTGTGTGTCCCCGCTGGGGGCCTGCCCCCAGCTGCGTAGGAGGCTCAGAGCAGTTGCTCCGTGTGTGTGTGTGTGTGTGTGTGTGTGTGTGTGTGTCTGCTGCTTGCCCCCAGCCACACCGTGGAGGCTTGGAGCAGGCACCCCTCTGTGTTGATCTCTCAGGCTCCTGCCCTCCACTGTGTGTTGTACTCTCCCTTGAGCTGTGGCCAGGGTGGGGTGCTGCCTGCCGCACTTTCCTGCTCACGGACCGCCAGATCGCCATGGAGACACGGGGGCAGGCCCTCCTGGGTGCTGCCTGCGGCCGCACGTTCCTGCTCTGGGATTGCCATGGCGACCCAGGAGCAGGCCCACCTGGGGGCTGCCTGCAGGCTGCACTTTCCTGCTCACCACTGGATCGCCACAGCGACCCGGGGGCAGGCCCTGATGGGTGCTGCCTATGGGCAGCACTTTCCTGCTCTCAGATCGCCATGGGGTCCCGGCTGGCAGTGAGGCTTAGGTGGCGCAGGGCTTAGTCAGCACACGGGGGTCCCAGCTGGGGGCAGGGCTTAGGTGGCCCAGGGCAGCACATGGTGCCCAGATGGTGGCTCCTGCTGTCCTACCCTGCCTGCAGTATGCAAATTAGCCATCATCTTTGTTGGCGGCTAATTTGCATATAACGCGGATTAGCCAATGGGAGGTGTAATGAAGGTATGGTCAATTACCATCTTTGTCTATTATTAGATAGGACTAGAGGCCCGATGCATGAAATTCATGCACAGGGTGGTGGGGGTCCCTCAGCCCGGCCTGCACCCTTTCCAATCTGGGACCCCTCGGGGGATGTCCAACTGCCGGTTTAGGCCCAATCCATGCCTGATCATCCCTAACCCCTCTGCCTGCCTGCCTTATTGCCCCTAACTGCCTCTGGCTGCTGACCTAATCACCCCTACCTTGCCCCCTTGCCAGCCTGATTGCCCCCTGCTGGCCTGATCACCCCTACCTTGCTCCCCTACCAGCCTTCTCACCCCCAACTTCCCCCCCTTGCTGGCCTGATTGCCCCCAAATGCCCCCCTGCTGGCCTACTGCCCCCAAATGCCCCCTGCCTGCCTGATCACCCCCAACTGCCCCCCCACCAGCCTGCTCGCCCACAACTGCCCCCCCACCAGACTGTTCATCCCCAACTGCCCCCCACTGCCAGCCTGCTCGCCCCCAACTGTCCCCTTCTGCCACCCTGATCACCCCCAACTTCCCCCCACTGCCAGCCTGCTTGCCCCCAACTGTCCCCTTCTGCCAGCCTGATCGCCCCCAACTGCCCTCCCCTCCTGGACTGATCACCTCTAAGCACCTCTGTCTCAGCCCCCGCCACCATGGCTTTGTCCAGAAAGATGTCCAGAAGGTCTCCCGGAAGCTCTCCCGGTCTAATTAGCATATTACCCTTTTATTCGTATAGATACTGACTACATTTTTACTGTATATGTTTAGATACACAATTACTTACCATTGTGTTACAACTGCAGCATTCAGTGTGGTCACATGCTCCATAGGCTCGTAGCCTAGGAGCGATAGGCTATGCCGTATAGCACAGGTGTGTAGTCGGCTCCACCATCTAGGTTCCTGAAGTGCAACCCTATGATACTCACACAATGCGGAAGTCACCTAATGACCCATTTCTGAGAGCATATCCTCATCCTTAAGCAATATATAACTATATGTGTACATATATATACATATGCACATACATATGTCACTAAAGTAGTTTCTTACTTGTGGCATGTAGCATCTGTCCTAAGTTTTACAGACACGCATTATATGTAATATCAGCTTGTACACTGCCTTGTAATTGGCTCCCCAGTTAATTTTATGGATTTATTGTCTCTCTAACAAGATAGTAAGTTCCTCAAATATCAAGGATCACAACTTCCTCTTCTTTTGAGTCGTAGTTATGAGCTAAAATTGTAACTGTTTAATAAAAGCTGAATAAATCAGACACCTCTGTATTCCTGCTTGAATAAATGAAAAAATAAATGAGTGCCAAACCCTCTGATGTATATATTATATCTTATTTTCTAAGGGAGAAGTGTAGGAGAGTGTCCATCCTATAATTATTAATAAAGCAGTTTCTCCACATAAAAAAGCTGGAAAATTAATCTATTCTTTTTTAAAATTTACATTTTAAACAATATAAATAACAGTCTTATTGAAAATTGTATTCTCTAAAATACTGCATTATTTAAATAAACTCTCAGTTATTCAGGAGCTAATTATTCAAGGGTTGTAACCCCAAAATCCAATACTTATTCAAGTGGTCTTTCACTGACAGTGATCAAATGCAAGGTCTCTAGAAAGATATACCCTTCTATTCTTCTTGAAAAATTACTTGAAGACAAAGAGAAGAAATATAATTAACAGGTCAAGAACAGAAAGCTGACATAAAGGAATAAGCAGGAACATGCAGACCAATTAAAATAAGATACCTAAATAATTGTAAATCGGGTCATAAAACTAGAGGCAAATGTCAAAAAGAGAAAGTTTCTTAGTGGGAAAAAAAAAGCCTTAGTAATAATATAGATCTAAACCCCAAGATTTTATTAACAAAGGCTGGGAAGTAATGAGGGAAAAATAAAAATTCTCTTAAATAAAAAGGTTTCAAAATAAACGATTTCATTTTTGATGTTGACAATTATGGGAAATGTTAATGACGCTTTAAGAAAACTTAAAGGTAATCACATATAAAATGAAACTCTAGATATATAACTTTAAAGCATTGAAGAAGATTAAAAGAAATAGTTTATTTATTCACTTATCAGGTATCTGTTGAACAATCACTTGCTAGCCCTGCTCTGGTTTGTGGGTTTACAGTAGTGCTTGGCAATCTCTTGCAGGTGGTAGGTAATGAATTTTAAATTGGGTCCAAAAATGATTGATAAAAAATATGCTATTTATAAGAAACAGACATAACACCCTGGCTCAGTTGGTTGGAGCATCATCCTGTGCACTGATCACCAATTTGATTCCTGGTCAGGGCACATACCCAGACTGCTGGTTTGATCCCCAGTCAAAGTGTGTACGGGAGGCAACTAATCGATGTTTCTCTCTTTCTTTCTGTCTCTCTCTCCTTTTCCCCATCCCTCCCCCCAGATCAATACAAATATATTTTTTTAAAAGAAAGAAATAGTCATAAAACAAAATCAAAAGGCTAAAAAGTAAAGACCTACTAGATTCTAAGGAAGGAAACTGCCGCCCTTTGAGCATCCACTGGGTTGTAGACTTCCTGGATGTCATGCCCGTCTTTCCAACCTCCCCTTGAGCATTCTCTCCATTACTCATAACACTCTACTCCAGTGGTTCTCAAGGGTGTGGCACATTCCCTGAGAAGTACTTTTTGTTTTTTTGGTGGAGGAACTACATTTTTATTTGTCAGAATGATTGGAGGCCACTCTTGACGTTAATAGATGAAGCTAGCATAGTAAGGAAACTTCCTACATGCCAAACAACTTAAAAATATTTCACCAGGCATTGGTGTAAGTAAAACAATTTTTTCAAGTTTATTATTACCTGACCCTAATTATATTTTATCTATGAAAACAAATTATTTTTGTAGGATTTTAATATAAACAACATCTGTCTGTCAAGAAAGTGGAATTTTATTTTGTTCAACGTTTTATCAAAAGTTGTCCGCCATGTGGTAGTATCATGTCATCAATAGCAACTCATCTCATGGACCTGAGCTGCCAACCAACACTCCTGAATCAGTCTGCATTCGTAACTGTAGCATTTATGGAGAGACAATATTTGGGTACAAACATCTGATACTTTTATTATACCTTCTAGGATACTTTTAGCCAAGAAGTATATTAATAATATTTATTTCATTTTGTTTCTTTTTGTATTCCAGTTAGGGTATTATTTTTTATTTTTATTATTTTTAGGGCATCATATTTTATTAAAATTGTGTATATATTATATGTGAACTTCATTTCAGCATAGTAAAAGGGGTACCACAAAATGTTATTATGAAAGGGCTTCCTATTGGCCTCTCTGAAGTTATTCCAACATACCAAGCCTTTTCCCAACTCAGAGTTTTCATACAAGTGAAGTTTACTACTCTCTGCCTTTTCTCAAATCCTAAAACCCCTACTACCTATCCAGAAGCTGACTCCTTTTCCTTTCCTCAGCTTTCCCATCATGGCTGAGTTGTCACCTCTGCTGAGAAGCTGTCCCTGACTCCCCTAGCAACTGGATTTCACGTGTTACCTTCCATGATTTCATATCTGCATCTTGTTCAACACTTTTAGAGCTCCTATTATCTACCATTGGTAATGACTGTTGTGCTGGTTTATGTGTTTAATACCCATCTCCCTCAATTAAAGAAAAACCAAGTCTTTTTCATTGTTGTCCACCACTATATAGCCAGGGCCTAGTACACAGCCTAAAGCATAGTGTGAGCTCAATATATATTAGTTGAATGAATTAAAACTCTTAGAACTAATTTTTTTAAGTCTTCTTATTTTATAGGGTGAATTGAAACACAATTCCCAATCTTGGGCGTGGGAGGGAACATTATGAAGTAATAAATAAATAAATGCAAAATCTGAAAAATATGATTAATAAGGTTGTTTTCAAATGCATACACTAAACTTTGTGGTCTACAGGATGTATCTTTTCTAGTGATACGGGAACATTTTTAAAACAGATCAGGCAATAAACCACTTAGAAAAGCTCAATTATTTCCAGAAAGCAAAAGTGGACTACCCATATTCTATGATCACTGGGCAGTAAAGCTAGAAATTTATTTTTCCATTCAACAAATATTCATAGTGGGCTATTATGTGCCAGGTGCTTCACTAGGCATTGAAGATATAGCAGGGAATAAGAGAAGAAGGATCCTTGCTTTAATTGTGTTTATCTGCTGGTAGAGAGGGAGAGACAGTATATAAACAAATGAGTAAAAAACAAAATAAGTCATTTTAAAAAATATTAAGTGATTTCTAAAAACCCGACCACTTAGAAATTTTAAAACACTCCCTTAAGTGACTCCTACATTAAAGATGAAAACAAAACTGCCACGATGCTTTAATGAAGTAAAACTGTCAGGATATTGCAAATCAAAATTTTGGGAATGCTGCCAAAGTTGTTCTTATAGGACAGCTCCTGGTCTTAAGTGCTTTTATTATCTTAAGAAAGATAGGAACAGCAAAAAGTACTAAGAATTTAACTCAAGCCAATAGAAGAATATGAATAAATTGAACAAAAATAAAGTGAAAAGATTAAAAACAAATGCAAAAATTAAAGAATTAAATTTAAAATACTATATATAAAAAAGTGTTCTAACATGTCCATTAATCATAAATTTACTCAAAGTTAAATTAAGTGAATTTGTAATATTGTCACATAAAACATTTAATAAAGTACCAGTTTATGTACATATTTGAAATAATATTAATCTCTCTCAAGTTAAAAGTTTGTTGAGGTGTATATAATTTCAGCAATCATATTAATATTACTGCTACCTGGACATGACATGTTGCACTATCCACAATTTTTTTTAGTCTTGAGTTATACAAGATTTTTTTTTGTTTTTGGTTTTTTTGGTTTGGTTTTTTTAAAATATATTTTATTGATTTTTTACAGAGAGGAGGGGAGAGAGATAGAGAGCTAGAAACATCGATGAGAGAGAAACATCAATCAGCTGCCTCCTACACATCCCCCACTGGGGATGTGCCCGCAACCAAGGTACATGCCCTTGACCGGAATCGAACCTGGGACCCTTGAGTCTGCAGGCCAACGCTCTATCCACTGAGCCAAACCGGTTTTGGCTTGAGTTATACAAGTTTTGATTTATGGGAAGTTTATGGGAATAGTTTCATTCCTTTAAGAAAAAAAATGATAGCCCTATAATTATAGACGCATGTATATTGTGTATAAGAAAAGATTGGAAGGGAGACTTCCATGATTAAACAATGGTTCTTTCTGAGTAGTGGAATTGTAGAAGGTTACTACATTTGCCTTTGTGCTTTTGGCCTTTTTCACATTCTTTATAATAAATGTGACTTCTTTTTTAAATTAATAAACAAAATACAGAAACATAACTAATTTTTTATCTTTAAGTAACCTAGGGGATTCTTCTTTTCATCCTTTTCTCTGCAGGCTCAGAGTTTACTGTGTCTAATTGTATGGTGTCCCTGTCCAATCATCTTGCTACAGGGACACCACAACCCAGGGGTGGAGACAGGGGCTCTAGAGCCACACTGCCTGGCTTGGAATGCTGGCTCTGCCTTATCTCTAGATGGCCTTAGGTCTTAGTTTCTTCATCTGTAAAATTAGAATAACAATGGTCCCAATCTCATGGGATTCTTATGAAGATTAACCCAGCTCATAAAGTTGTTATGACTATTAATTGAAGTAATATGTAAACTGCTTGAAACAGTGCCTGGCTCATAACTCCGACTATGGAAGAGTAATGCGGTTATTAGAAGAGAGGCTGGGAAATGTGGTCTTCAGCTGGTTGACTATGGGCCCATTAACAACAAAGACCTTGTATTTTAAGGGAGGAAGGGGAGAATGCACTTTGATCCTCTTGATAGCATTATAATTAACTAGTTATTAATAATAGAAAAGGAACAAAGGGAAGGCTGGACATTATAGACATGTGTTCCCTGCAAAACACTGAGGGAGGGAACCACATAGAGAAGATACTTGTCTGTCAATCACACCTGGGGACAGAGATGGTTGGCCAGATGGGAGTGACCACTGCAAGCACGGAAATTTGGGATATTTATCCCCTAAACAAAGAAGCTCATTTTCTTATGTTCTTGGTTGCTCTTGGTATGTTTAGCTCATGGCTCATGCTTGACTTCCTAGCATTCTCCCCTGTGGCTCATGGCCATGCAGACTCCCCCTCACCCCACCCACTACACACACACACACACACACACACACACACACACACACACACACACACACAATGGATTAATGGACTGCAATTAGCCTGATGCTGTACTGGATCCAGCTGCAACGTGGAATGGAAACTCTGGATACTGGCTCTGATTTTAGCTCTACTGAAACCCCAGCTACACTTCTATGACTGGACTAAAGGAAATGGGACTTTGGAAACCCAAGGATATAATTCCACACAAATAAAAATCGCTTGTTCCCCTGTGTGAGTCTCAGAAAATTATTTTTTGGGGGATATTGTAAGAAGCCCACAAACAGCACCCAGTGGAGAAGGAGATCACCTCCTCTCCCCCCTTCCCCCCACCACACACACTTCTGATATTACTCTGGTAGCACTCTTGACCTCAATCGACAAACCAGGTAACATGTTCTAGATCGTTCAAAGTTGTTATTAGGGATTTTCTTCTCAATTTTGGTTAATCTAGAACTGATATTAAAATCTCATTCCCATACTACATGTGCAGGAATTAAATCTTAGAGATGTTAAGTAATTTCCCACAACTCAAGAGCCAGTAAGTAGACGTGATGTTTGAATCTTTCCCTTACTGATTCCCATGGTGATGACAGAAGTCATACTCCAGAACAGCCCTGGTATCAGTGATAGGCATCAATACTGGCTAATGATGTATTCTTGAGAAGGTCATTTTTGCTATAATTATAATAAGTGAGTGTTCTCTACGGAAGTTTTAAGAGCCAGTTATAAACAGCAATGAAAATTTGGAGAACATAAATAGTATGTCCTTTAAGATTACCAAATTGGCATCAGAAACACATTTCTAAAAGATCAGCCATTGGCAATGGATGCTGAAGAATCTGTTGAGCTGTCAAAATTTGGTTTCATAATTAGATAGCTCAGAAAATTTTACTTTTTGGTTGTCAATAATAGAAATTCACTTAATCCGATGAGCAAAGAGGACAAAATGTTATGAAGACATTGAGATGTGTCTTGGAACCAAAAGCCTATTGTTGGCATCACAAAAGACTGGGACTAGAAAGAGGAGACCTATCAGAGACCAACACAACTGCTTTCCTCACCTCTCTCTTGCCCTCTCTCACTCTCACTCTCTCCATTCATGTCTCCTCTCAGCATGTGGGCTTCATTTTCCTCTTTCTCCGAAAATCTGTATGATGCAGAGAAGGGCCCCGCCTCTGCCAAGCAGCCTCTGTTCTGGAATTTGTGTCACCTCAGTCAAGAAAACTAAAGAAATTAACTAATATTTCTTAAGTCCAAGTTCACATTTCCAGTAAAAAGACTAAATTGAACCCAGTAAGTTAAAAGTTTACTTCTAGTCCAGTCTGCTAAGGCCACAAGGCAAAAATTGTGTACAGACTTTGTGGGCCGGTATAGATAGTACAGCTGTCAGGGAAGAGGACTGGGGGTTGGGCAGATACCCTAAAATGCATCTCCTGGAGTGAAGTTTTTTATTAAAGACTATAATATCAGAGAAACAGCCAAACGTGTGTTCATTTTTGTGAGGAAATTAGTAAGATAGGACTATTTCAAAACTAAGAAATAATAATTGGCCTGTAGTTCCCTTAAAAAAAAAAAAAAACACCTCATTATAAACTGCAACGACAGGAGCTATGAAGACTATAGAGGAAAGTGTGGTGTCCGTATTGATTTTTAACATCAGCACAACTTTTCCTTCATTGGAGGGAAGCTGGCATGTAATTAAAGGAAAAGCTCTAAGACCATTTCCAGAAAGCTCAGGATCATCCAAAAAAAGAAAAAGAAATTCTGCATCTCTGTTTCTACTCCTTGACTTTTTTTTTTTTTTGCAAGTAATAAGCTGAGTTCAGCTAGAAAACCTTTTACAGTATTCAGTGTCCGGAAATAGCAACAGAGAAGAGCTTTTCAAAATAAGAGACTTCTCACAGTCCCTGAAAGGTATTTCCTAAGAATTTGTCATCGGTTTCTGATTCTGATGAGTATGTTAAACTGTTACCTTGACACTGACTCTAGGAAGTTGTGCCACAAGAGAAGACTATTATGTCCACTGTCCACATGTGTTAGTGGAGGATTAATCAGATGATCGCTGGGAACGGAAATGCGGTCTGTAGCAGGAGGGCAGGTTCTGCCCTCATTATCCATGGATGATTTCACTCCCTCAAAGAACTAGGAGGTTCTTTGAAATGAGATGTGGCTTCTAACTTCTGCCTACATTTGTGAACGCTAGAGAAGCACTTTAGCAACTAAACCAATATGTCATCTGTGAAGGTGGGACCAGAGAATGGTGTGGAGTAATGTGGAACTTCACATTGGCCAACAGTACCTTACAAAATAAGGTAGTGAACAAGCTTATCACGTAGCATATTTTCTTGAGCCCTAACTTCGTACCCACCACCAGATTTTATAATGAAGTCAAAGAAGTCTCTTCTATTGGACACCTTTTGTGGACAGCTCGCATGGTTACAAATGTCTTCTCCATAATAATCCCTGCAACTTTCATCCGGGTATCCTAACACCACCCTCAGCGCAGCCACTATATTGAACGAGAGCAGCCGAAGTGTAACAGAAAATAGCTTTATTCTTTCCCTCATTTGCCCATTTAAGCCTACTCTGAAGGGCTGTTTCTTTCCTTTTCCTGCCCCTCCGGACACTTGGGAAATCTCCATGACTTTTCTCTTTACTCTCCTGTAATAAAATACATAGCAGTATTATTTTATGTATTATATTATTCTTATTATGTAGGTGTACATGTGTATATGTATCTATACAGTGATATAATGAGAATAAAACTACAGCTTTAGTTAGAGAATTAAAGCCTTTTTCCTCCTCTACCCTCCATGCCTGCCTACAGTCTGTCCTGCTTGGGGCTGGCAGCTGGCAGTGGTGAGGGGGGTTGTTGTGCTCACTATGCTCTCTCTTTCCCTACCTGGGACTTCTCCTCGCAGCCACCCACTAGGCTACCTCTGCCTCCTCCAGGTCATGGTGTTATAACTTGGTGCTGCCTGAGCTTGGCAGATGTTTAGAGTTGGACTTTCCTCTCATAACATACTTTGCAGATTCTTTGAAGCCCCTTTACATTCCTCCATTGCTAGACCTCTCACTGTAGTTCCCTTGACATGGTGAAAGCTGACCGTTTTATACAGACCCTTAGCCTCTATGTAGTTGAAAGAACAGCCAGCATCCTTCTCCTGTGACTCCCTTGGACAAGATCCCTATAACCCTTTTCTGACTCCTTCAAGTGTAACCTTATCCAGCTCAGAGAAACATTCCTGCGTCCTTAGCTGGACAAACCCTGAGTGTGCAAGTACAGTGGTCTGGTCAGATGTCATTCAATCCCAATTCTTGAGAATGTTACTGCCCCTGTATCTACCTCTCTTTTCTCCACAGTCCTGGCCAGATGGCCCTAGTCTTCAGCTGAGTAGATATTTTTCAGGAATAAGCGGACATCAGCTGTCAGAGAAGCATGTGTGGCTCTCCCCAGGGGTCCACTGAGCTCCTTTCCTTGGTGTGAGGAGAGAGAAAAGCACTCTCTTTACTCCTGCTCCATGTCACTAGGGAAAGGGAGACTCAACACACACCAAGAACCCTCTCCAAAAATCATCTTCAAGACTCCAACTCCAGTGAGGAGGAGGAGCTAACAGTTGCCTGATTGAATTTTGAATACCTCCTTACAAGTCTTTCATGATGGCTTGCAGAGTAACTGGCCATGCATGCTTGGGGCTACAGCTGAAAGTGAAATTGATAGAGTTCCATTTAAATCATGGTACCTGTGAGAACACAGACAACATTGATAAGCCTTCTTCCACAGGAAAGCCCTTTAACAACCCTTTGCCAGGACCCTCAAGGCTCCTCAGCATTTTCAGGTCATTCACTTCTATTGTGGTATTTGAAATTCCTCTGTAAGGTAGTAAATGAGGATCCCAAAGAGATCAAAGTAACTTTTTCCAAGATCTGTACAGAAAGTTCTTCTGAACACAAATCCAGTGTCCAGCCATAAGCTGAAAATTTTTGAAGGAAGTGGAACTGCATGGTCAAGTAGAATTAAAAACCCAGCTATTGAAGAAGATACTGCCACCCCACCTACCAAACTATGAAGGGCCCTCATAAAAACAATAACCTCCCTAATCTAGTGATTCCTATTGGAGAGGCCTACGTATGTGTATTTTGGAAAAAGTTTTCTAGGTGATATTTTTCTGATGTCTACCCCTCCTAATTCCTTCTACTTTTTTCCTCCATATAGTCCCCACCCTATACCTTCTTCAAGAAACACTACTCTAATATATACGTTTGAGAAAAATGCTGATAGTGAATTAAGACAGTTAACCAAAACCTTGAGATGAAATAGTAGTTGCAACTCAGAAACAACTGGTTGTTTGGATACATTCACTTGCTAGTGTATAGAGAGTGGCGAACAACAACAACCAAAAGGCCAGAGTCTATGCTATAGCTGTTTATCATGATATACTTAACGACCAAGCACTTCTTAAAGTATTACATAAAATAGACCAAAGATAAAGAGGTAGCTGCCTGTGACCTTTCTCTTGTCCTTATATTTAATTTCCTTTTGTTTTTCTCTCTTAATTTTTTTCCTGTCAAGTTGCAGCATTAAAAGAGATTGAAGAAAGCAATCCTAGGCAATAATTTAGTTGTAAACAATTTTATTTGTCTTAGGTATTTTTTAACACACAAATCTTAACTCAGAATATGTAGAGCGCACAGTCACTGCAACAGATGACCCAGGACAGAGGATGAGAAAGGGTAATTTTTAATTTTTTGTGCGTGTAGTAGAGAAAGTGTATCAAGTTGTGGAAAGAGATAGGTAAAAGGGAATGATGTCAATGATTATGCATTAAACACAGAAGATATATAAGAATTTAGTACCTGAAAATGGGTCGCTGCCCTAATAAAAATGTAAGATATGTGCCATTGGCTCTGTGACTGGGCACCAAGCGGAAACTCAAAGGGCCTAGGGACATTGCTGGTGAGAGTTTGAAGGAGTTGAGGAAGATATTATATAGAGGTGGAAAGTTTAGCAACACTGACACCTGTGGTCCTATGGAAAGCAGAAAGGATATCTAAATGAGTTCATGGATCTGGCTGAAGAAACTGACAGGCAGAATGTAGAAGGTGCCAACTTGCTTCCAGGTACCTATGACAACATACTAGAAAAGACAGATGACATTTAAAAAATATATATTTTATTGATATTTTAGAGAGAGAGGAGGGGAGAGAAACATTGATGTGAGAGTGGAACATCCACCAGCTGCCTCCTGCATGCCCCCTACCAGGAATCGAGACCACAGCCCAGGCATCTGCCTTGACCGGGAATCAAACCTGCAACCTTTGGTGCATGGGATGAAGGGTTGAAAGGAAGAAAATATTGGTGTAATTTTTGCCTAAAGAAGTTTATTATAAATTAATGCCTCAGGAATCCAAAAATTTTATAAAATAATTGTATTCATTTGGACTGAGCAGGACAGAGACACTGCAAAATAAAAAGGTAACTTTGGATCTTGACTTTATCTGAGAAAGAAGGAGGTTGAGAAACTACTTGGCTTGAAACAGGGGATACATAGGAATGGGAGGATAATTTGACAAAACCAAAAGCCCATAAAGTAGAGACAAGAGCTGTGGAAACCTTCCCACGAAGCAGAACTGGGCCATAATCAACCAACTGGCAAAATGTGGTCACTGGCTTTTAGATTTCTATGGACTAGTGACAGCATGCTCCTTCTTGAATGGGAATGTCTGTGGGGGTGACCTTATCTCTGAGCCAACATTGTGTATGGGGAGATGTGAGAATGGTAACATATCTCTTGAGGTCATGGGTCTTCACATAGAAAGTTACCGTATGTAAGGAACTGCACTTAAGGGGGGGTTACACTTGCACCTGGACTTGGAGTGATAGCAGGGTTGGCCAGATTGTAAATACGCTAGGCTTACAGGCCATAAAGTCTCCACCACAGCTACTCAGCTCTGCCTCTGTAGCATAAAAGTAGTCATAGATCACCTACAAATTATTTGGCATGACTGTGTTTCACTAAAACTTGATTTATTAAAAGGGTGTGGGCCACAGTTTGCCAACTCCTGATGTAATGAAAAGAGATTTTGGTGATCTCAGATGGATTATCTTGCATGTGAGAGAAATATAAATAATTTGTGCCTAAATTGTAGCAGATTAAAGATGGCCAGAAATTCAGTGAGACTCCTCCCTGAGGATTTGGGCAGATTCTCTGACTGCTGTGATCAATAGAATACAGCAGAAGTGACATTGTACCAGTTTCCTCACCCCTGAGACTGGCAGCTTCCTCTTTCTATCTCTGGGAATTTTTGTTCTTGGAGAACTGAGTCCTCATGTAAGGATTCCAATTACCTTCTGGAGAGACCGTGTGAAGACTCTTGGACTACCAAGTGAGTGAGAAGGGTCCAGTGCAGCCACTGTGGCCAAGCATGTGAGTAAAATTCTCTTGGACCCTCCAGACAAGACTAGTTAAATACTACCAAATGACCTCAGTCAACACCACAGGGGAAAGAAGAATCACTCAACCAGTACTGCCTGAATTCCTGGCCCACAAAGCCACAAGATATGGTAAAGAAGTTGTTCTTTAGCCAGTAAGTTTCAGAGTATTTTGTTACATATCAGTAGGTAGGAAACACACACACACCAATATTAGGAACAGTTTAGGAATGATGGGGAATTTAAGTTTGTAGTTTTCTCTTATTTTGTGTTTTATGATCTATTATATTTTTCAAGTTTTTAAAAATAAGCCTAAAAATTTCCCCTGTCAAAAATAGCAATTGAGAGGCAAATCTGAACTCAAATACAGAGAAATGACAGGGTCAAAATGACCCTTAAGAGACAGCAATTATTTTTGCTGCCCTAAGAGAAAGGACTCACAAGAAGGCTGACATAGGAGCTTTATCACAGCCAGGAGGAAAGCAGAAGAGGATCTGGCAGTGAAAATGAAGGAAAAGAGGCAGATATTTTTTAATGTTACCCCAAAATAGATGAAACTTGCTTTCCTCATCTTTTGCATTTACATTCATAGAGATGTGAAAAGGCTCCAAGAATTATACCCAATGGCAGCAAGACGGTGCGTCTCTCCATTTTTCTGTTTCCATCCTACATTTAAGGAATCAGTGAATATAAGAACAGAAACATTTTTGCATTCCATAAGACTCCTGGGGACAATATTTGAGGTTTTTTCAAAATAGATTCTTTTATTTTGATAGTCTTTAAACACGAACATGATCCTAAAACGTAGGCCATCTGCTCTTAATCTGCAACAGCCCCTATTTCCACCCCCCATTTAGCTTTTGTTTTCAAAAACAGATGCCAAACTGGATTTTTTTCTACAGCCATTAAGCTTTTCTTCTACATACAATCAAAGGTCGCAGGTTGCCTCATAATAGATATTTTAGAGACATATTGTCTCCAAGGTGATTTTTTAGGGAGAAGGAAACAAGGGAAGCTACTGTTTTCTTCAGCAAAATGTCCAGGCAATCTGTACCCCCCTTACTGTATTCTAAGAAGCCATCTAAGACACTTATCAATGAAGACATTTGCATTCTAAGACACTAAGTTCTAAAGGCAAGTATTTGACCTGATTTGCAACACCCCAATATTTTTAAATGCTTCATTTCTTTTCCTTATTTTTATTTTCCAATCTGCCCTTACACAGCAACAACAGGTAGCTTATTGATGTCCCTGGAAATTTAAATTCTTGCTTTGATTCTCCGGGAAGAGAGAGATGAAACATCTTAATGAAGGACAACAGAGCACATAAGAGAAACTAATGAAAAGAACATGATGATGCCCCACAGGGCCTAATACTACATTGTGAATTCCATTATAAATGAAATCTGATTATTTTTTGTTTCTTATCAGATGCATCCTCTAAGCTTGTCTTTCATTCCTGCTGCAGGAAATTCTTTACTGACACGGAATTGAAGAAATGGTTATTTTCCCCAACTGATGGTTTTGTGTTTTTGAAAAGATGACTTTCAGCATGTAAATTGGATGCATCAAAAATCATTCTGATGCAAGACCAGAGCTCCCCACAACTCTTTTTACAATTTCAAAATGAGTTTGCTGCCCAAAGGAAAACATAAGACACGCCAAAGCTGGAGAAATGGCTTAGAAATTCCTTCCTGCCTGATGAACTGCTTTTATTAAAGAGTTTACTGTTTTCCCCCCAATTTTGAATAAATGTTTCTAAAAATGGATGAAAGGTGAAAAGGCAAAAGAAAAGAAATTGACAAACTTGTAACCACAGTAATATCCAGACTCAAACAACAGGGATGGAATAATAAACCAGGAAAGATGCTATTGATACAATAATGATAGCAAGTAATTACATAGTGCTTACCTTTCTATATAGTAACTATTTAATCTTCACAACAGCAATAATTTTAACTTTCATCTTACAGATGAGGAAATTGAGCCATAAAAATGTTAAATAGCCCGGCTAGTGTGAGTCATTGGTTGAGCATTGGCCCATGATCCAGGAGGTCACAGTTCAATTCCCTGCCGGGGTTGCAGGCTCAATCCCCAGTAGGGGCAAGCAGGAAGCAGCCAATTAATGTTGGCATTTCTCTCTCATTGATGTTTCTATATCTCTCTCCCTCCCCCTTCCTTTCTCTGAAACCAATTTAAAAACATCTTATTAAAAATAAGGTTAAGTAAATTGCCCACACGATAGAGCCAGGATAAAACCACAGGCAGCTCTGACTCTAACTAAAATGATTCTGTAGGTCTAGGAGATAAAGAACTCCATCCTTACTTATCTCTTAAGTCTTCAGAGTTTCTTAAGAGCAGTGAAAGAAATGTTTCCCAGGGTAAGCTGGTGCCTGGGGGATGATAAAAATGGCAATGCTGACTAAAGCTTCATAAATCATCTGCTAGGAATCCCATAAGAAAGCACAACAATGGTCTGCTTTCAACAATCCTGCTTACTATTTTAATAGACCAAGATGTTTAGATATATTTCTTTCAAGTTTTTATAGCAAAACTAGGTTTGCAGACAATATGTTTGGGGAAGGAAGCCTAGAAAGAACATTTCTGTGTCTCAGTGGTAAATGTACTTTTGGTTGACACAGGAATTTTTGTTACTGAGAATCAGCAGGGCCCCTGTGGAAGTTACTCAGGCTCTCTGCTCCTCCCGTTTGACAGACAGCCCTGCCTGCCTGGGCAGTGCCAGCCGCGACCCTGAGACATGACGGTGAACATCAGAGTGAACGGATTTGACCATATTGAGCATCTGGTCACCAGGGCTGCTTTTAATTCTGACCAAGTGGATATTTTCACCATCAATGACCCCTTTGCTGACCTCAACTACACACTCTACAACTTCCTGTATGATTCCACCCAAGGCAAGTTCAAAGGTACAGTCAAGGCTGAGAATGGGAAGCTTGTCATCAATGGAAAACCCATCTCCAGGAGCAAGATCTCACCAACATTAAATGGGTTGATGCTGGTGCTGAGTATGTTGTGGAGTCCACTGGTATCTTCACTACCTTGGAGAAGGCTGGGGCTCACCGGAATGGTGGAGTCAAGAGGATCATTATCTCTGTCCCTTCTGTGGGAGCCCCCATGTTTGTGATGGATGTGACCCATGAGAAGTATGACAACTCCCTCAAGATTGTCAGCAATGCCCTCTGCACCACCAGCTGCTTGGTCCCCATGGCCAAGGTCATCCATGACAACTTTGGCATCGTGGAGGGACTCATGACCACAGTCCATGCCATCACTGCCACCCAGAAGTCCGTGGATGGCTCCTCGGGAAGCTGTAGTGTGATGGCCGAGGGGCTGCCCAGAACATCATCCCTGCTTCTACTGGAGCAGCCAAGGCTGTGGGCAAGGTCATCCCTGAGCTGAATGGGAAGCTCAGTGGCATGGCATTCTGTATGCCCACCCTCAATTGGTCATGGATCTGACCTGCCACCTGGAGAAAATTGCCAAATACCATGACAACAAGAAAGTGGAGAAACCAGCATCAGATGGCCCCTCAAGGGCTTCCTGGGCTATACTGAGGACCAGGTTGTTTCCTGAAACTTTAACAGTGACACCCATTCTTCCATCTTCGATGCTGGGGCTGGCGTTACCCTCAACAACCACTTTGTCAAGCTCATTTCCTGGTATGACAATGAATTTGGCTACAGCAAGAGGATGGTGGACATTATGGTCCACATGGCCTCCAAGTAGTAAGAGCCTCCTGAACCACCAGCCCCAGCGAGAGGAACAGAGGCCCTCAGCTCCTGGGAAGTCCTTGCCCCAAATCAATCCCCCAACACACTGAGAATCTCCTGACCTTCCATCCCAGCTCCCTTAAAGGGGGAGGGGCTTATGGAGCCCTACCTTGTCATTCACCATCAATAAAGTTCACTGTACCCCACTGCCCCCCAAAATAAAGTTTTTCAATACACAACAGGTCCAGTGAGTTATATATAAAAGCCATAAGTCATCAGGGAAGACTAAATGTACTGAACTGTGTACAATATAGTGGGGGCTTTTGCCAACATGATGAACTTAGAAAGATGTTGCCTGAACAGGTTTTGTGTTCATGGCTAAATAGAAATCACAAGTTACTTTGAAAGAAAAGCATACTTACATCTATCCTTTCACACGGCAAATGTTTTTCCCAGGATTTCATTTGTTTCAAATTACTATTTTTCTGGGAAGGGGGGAAGAGAGAATCTAATAATATATAACTGAAAATAATATTTAGTTTATTTAAAAAATTCAACCACATATTTCTCTGCCTTAAATTAACTATTATAGAATTTTAGAGCCTCTTATAATTTTAAATAGGTATTGTTCACTCCCCTCAAACATTCTACTTAATCCTTTTGGAAGTTCTTTGGGGAGAAGAGAACTCAACATTTATTGAACATCTACTCAGGGCTGGGTACCATGCTACATATATCACTCAGGAGATCATTTCATTCTCATTAAATATTACTATTCTCCGTTAGCATTGAGAAAAAGAGACTCAGAAGTAATATTCTTTTCCAAGGTCATATAGGTGAGATGTGTCAGAACTGGAATTCAGCCCACGGTTCTCTGAGAGCATAGCCAAAGCTCTTCCCACAGCAGGACCCTGCCTTCCTTTGAAACACATACAAGCCAACTGGCATTTCCCTTCTCCATTCACAACAGAGAGGGGAAATGGAGGTTGCAAAGAAGGCTGGGAAGTGGCAGCTGCTGTGAACAGCATCCTTGGCTTCCTCTAGAACCAAGGCAGTCTGGAAAAAAGCATTAAACACTATGCAGTACGAGGGCTGGCGCTGCTCTGCTCCATGCTGTTTATGTTCAAGGCCACAGTGAGTTTTTGTATCTGTGATCATTTGGATTATTGTTCAGAAATATTTAGTTTCTTCCCACCTCCCCCACTTCCAGGAAGGTGTATCCTCATTTAATGAAGGACTTGGTCGTGTGACACACTTTAGCCAATTCTCATTGTTAGCAGAGTTGATAGCAGAGGATTTGATGCAAGTAGAGACTTCACATGGTTGGGTTTGTTCTTTTGGGCTTCCATGATCACCCTGAAAACAACATGATCCAACTAGGAGATGAGAGACATAAAAGCCCCCCATAATGTTTAGCCAAGATTAAAAGTAAACCATGCTATTTTAAACTATTGAGATCTGGGTTGGTTTTTAAGCAGAAAAAGGTTGATTGACTCACTATCTCAGCCTAGTTCACTGAGATTTACTTCTCTAAAACTCCCTTTTAACTTCAGATATTTTATGAAACTGGATTTTCCATTGCAGGGTAATAGACTAAGGCAGCAGTTCTCAACCTGTGGGTCACGACCCCTTTGGGGGTGGAACGACCCTTTCACAGGGGTCGCCTAAGATCATCAGAAAACACATATATAATTACATATTGTTTTTGTGATTAATCACTATGCTTTAATTATGTTCAACTTGTAACAATGAAAATACATCCTGCATATCAGATATTTACATTATGATTCATAACAGTAGCAAAATTACAGTTATGAAGTAGCAATGAAAATAATTTTATGGCTGGGGGTCACCACAACATGAGGAACTGTATTAAAGGGTTGCGGCATTAGGAAGGTTGAGAACCACTGGAAGGTAACAGGCTCTGGGACACTATTCTCAGATGCTAACTTTGCCACACAGAGATGGTTTAAAATACATTAATATAGATAGATAGACACACAATTATAAAGTTATAGGTGAGATGGTATATAGGTTTGTTATATATGTTCATGTGTGTGTGGTTTTAACAAAACCTACAGCATTGATACAAATATTATCAGCCTAATTTTTGCGAAAAATATGCTTTGCTTGACAATTGTAGGAACCACACTGGATGCCATCTAATATGTTTGCTATATTCCTGTGAGGAAATATTCAATTGATACAGAGGTTTCTTATCTAAAATTCCACTTATAGTATTTAATGAATTTGCATTTATAGAACCGTTTCCTACCAGAGAGCTCAGGTGCCACTTAAGTTCTGTCTTGGTTCTTAGACTTTAAAATAGAAAGTCACTTACCAACTCAATGCATGACACAGGGATACCCGAGGCACAGCTGGGAAAATCATTGTCCTGGTTGCCTCATTCTATTGTTCTCTGCCAATCTGGTGCTAGACAAAATTCCATTTCAAATAGAGAAAATTCTATTCCCCTCACATAATGGTGAATAGGCTAAACCTCACAATGTGTTTATTTTAACTGCTGGTCCACTAGATTTGCCTGTGGTTTCATTCCATATTACAGTTTTTAAAAATTCATGTATAAGGCACAAGTCATTACTTAATCTCCCTGCCCCCCCCCCCTTTTTGGATGGAGAACTTACTAAAATATAGTCTATAGGATTCATGGTTAGAGCTCACCTTTGTGACTAAAAAGAATTTTTTTAAAAACACCTTGGGAATAATGTATTACAATTATGGCTAAGTTAGTTCTCAGATATGCAACAATTATAAAATAGTGGGAGAACAGGTGAAATGAAACAAAAATTTCACTAAGATAATGATAACCTGTCCCTTTTCTCAACCAGTCTGCCAATTTCCACTCATCAAGTAGTGACCTATCTGCTTTTCTCAGCTATTTCTTGCCATCCATTCTTCTGTAATTGCCAATATTTCACTCTAAGCTTTCAATTTTGCTGGGCAACATTTGCCAGTGTTTTGAAACTTGCATTGTACATGGATCCAAAAAAGCCATCATTAGCCTGATTTTTACAGAGATAACTCCATTCCAGCTATGTTATAGCAAATCTATAGTTTCTAAAAACTATGGATATTAAACTATTGAGCAAAAAAGAAAAAACATAATCTCAAAACTCTACTGCCTATCTTTTCCTTTTTCCCCATACAGAGAAATATTTATTATAGCTGAAGTCCAATGACTGATTCATCATTAAGACTTTCTGAAAACTTTATAAAAATTCTTTAAAAGGTTGTTTAAAATATTTTTTTAAAAAAAACAACAACACAAAACGGGAGCTCTTTCTAAGAAGTCAGTTTGTCACTATGATAAAATGTAAAGAATACTTGCCTAGAAGTCAAAAGACTTCGGCTGATATCATTGGTCTACTCAAATTTTTGATTTGGGATAAGGCACTTACCTTTACTAAATGTCAGTGTTCTCTTTTATAATGTAAAGATAATACCAGTTATGACAGCATCATAGAATTGTTGGGAATGTGAAATGACAGGATGCCAGGATTAATCTATGTTTAAATGGTATCAGAGAAATTTTTCAAATCAGTTAAAAAATAAGGATTAAGAAAAATAATGAAAAGGAATAATGATTAATTTATATTTAGTGATACTTGATTCTGACCGGTACCATTATGTAGGCTACTTTATATCGATTTCGAGGATGGTTTAGTAAGTGTACTGAATCTCATTATAGAGTCTTAGAATTCACAGTTTGAGAAATCTACAAAAGCGGCTGAGAAATGAAGCCCTGCCCCCAAGGATATCCATGTCCTAATCCCTGGAACCAGTAAATGTTACTTTATATGGGGGAAAATTGGCAGATGTGAGTAAGTTAAAGGTCTCAAAATGGAGGAATTATCCTGGATTATCTGGGTGGACCCTAAATGCAATCACAAGTATCCTTATTAGTGGAGGCAAAGGGAGATTTTACACACACAGAAGAGAAGGCAATGTATCATAGAGACAAACCTGGAACTAAAGCCAGGGCATGCTGGCAGCCACCAGCAGGTGGGAGAGACAAGGAATGGAGTCTCCTTTAGAACATCCACAGGGAGCATGGCTCTGCTGATCCCTTGATTTTGGCCCAGCAACATTGATTAAAGACTTCTAGACTCCAGAAAATGAGGAGAATAGTTTTGTTTTGTTTTAATTTTAAGCCACTAAATTTGTAGTAATTTGTTACACCTGACTTAGAAAATTAATACAGGTACTTTAGCCCTACATTTACCAGATTTCCTTGTATAGGAGGCAAGACAAACCTGCTTTATACAAAACATAGCTTCATAATAAATAAGTTATGTAAAGCAACAGGTTAAATAAGTTATGTAAATATGAGCACTACTATTCTATTGAAAATTATTCAAACAAGGTTTTACCAAATAGCTACGTATTACTGAGAACTTACCATAAGCCAAGTACTTTTTAAAATGTTTTTGTGCATTATTTTCATTTCATCCTAACAATAACACTCCCATCTCATTTTTGAGATAAGGACACCAAGATCCTGGAGGTTATATAACATACCCAGCTCACACGGGAATTGGCGGAGCCAGAACTCAATCCAGCCAGCCTGGTCCAGAAGCAATTTTTATCCACTATACAACAGTGAGTCCCCATGTAGCAGAGCAAGACATAAATGTGATTCTCAAGGGAGTTACAGGCAGGAGTCATCAATTTAAAAGCAATGTACTTTATCAAATTATCTGTTATATAATACACTCAGTTAAAAAAAAAAAAAAAGCCACAGGGAGCCACGCTTCTTTGGGTACTCACTCATCCACAGCCCTGTGGGTATTAGTGCAGTGACACCTCCTGGCCTCACGACGTATTTCTGTGTCTGCTCTGCCTGTCCCAGAACTCCTTATGGCAAATTTACAGCCCTGATTAGTGTGGCCTGAAACCTGTTCCTCATCAGTGTAGTCAACAGTGTCTTTCATTCATCCAATCAACAGGTGGTTATTGAGTGAAGACTACTATCCTGGAGTTCCTGCAGGTGATGCAAGGGTGAACAATGCACACCTCCTGCCTGAACAAACCAACGATGTGGGGAGGGATCCAGGCTGACATTTTGTTTTTCCAAAGCACATAAAGACCCAGCACTGGACATCTGAAATCCATGTGGTTTTCAGTGCTTATCATAGACCAGGGCAAGATGAATATTATTTGGTATTTGAATCAGTATTATTTGTAAGCAATGCCGAAGGTCTTATTTTCACCATAAATAAAGTTTTTCCTTGGAACATTTAGAATCATATTTTAAGAACAGGTGTTCTAGGATATGCTGGTTCTATTTTGTATTCTGCCCACAGGCATGGAGCTAGGGAAGTGACCCTGTGAATATCAAGAATGCATGTCATCCTATTCACATACTAGTCAAGATCTGAGTTCAGAATTCTGTTCCTCCTGAAAGAGTTGGGGATAGTAAACGCATCTAAAGCAGTTTGCTCCGACACTGTCTATGGGCCTTCAGATCTTGAGATAATAAACACAAACTTGCTGTGTTTTTTCCAAAGTAAAAAAGAGAAGACTGGCATGTCAATTTTTTTCAAGACAGTCTGATTCCTCTTTCTCAGAGCAATGTCAGAAAACCTTGACCTGTTTTTTGAAACAGACTGCAGCGGTCAAGATCTTGTTTCACTTAACAGCCCATCCTAAGCCTGGAGAGAAGTAAAATGCATTTCACTTCTATGGATCATCTTTTATCCAACTTTAGAAACATTACCCAAAAGTCCCAAAATATCCTTACAAGAAATTAAGAAAATGATTGCTTGCAATTTTCATGAAATTTGAGAACCTCTTCTCTAAAGCATGGTTCCAATGTTCAAGGTATTAAAAGATAGCCAACTCTTAACACCAACATAAACAGTTTGTTCTCACAAATATTGCACACACACACACACACAAAGGCATTTTTAATTGAGAGACTATTTGTGACCTTGCATTATGAACAAGTACTAGAAGCAGCAGCCTTTCTGTCACTGGACACTCAGTGGGTCCGTGCTGCCTGTCACTACTGAGCCAACTATGCAGAGACAGGGTTGAATCATATATGAGTGTTTATTCCAATCCGGCCAGCAGTGTGGGAGAGCAGCAGGTCAGCCACAACAGCTGCTCTGCCTCCCACCATAGGCCAGCTGCTTATATCCCGTAGAAGGGCAAAGATACATGGGGAAGTAGGCAAAAGGGATAAGAATGGGTATGCAAAATAGGCAGTTTACAGGTCATGCAGCCTGGGGGCTTGTAAAGGCCTGGGGGTATGCAAAGGGCTAGGGGTTGAAAAGGCCTGGGGTTTTCAAAAACCTGGGGGTTTGCAGAGGGCTGATGCCTCTGGTTTCTGCAACAAGGTTGTTAATCTTTCCATGATAATGGGCAACTCTCAGGTGTAGAGGATGGGCCACATTTCCAGGTGAGCTCCAAGGTCCCTCGAGCAACTCCCAACCTGGTTAGAATGTGCTGTCTTTAATCAGAACAAAACAATCACAGTTAACAGAGCATGTGTAATATTTCTTATAATGATAGCTGGTCCCCAATATTCTACTTCTGCCCCTAACAGTTTTTGTTGGAAAATTGTAAAATTTCTCATATTTAAAGACCCGTATCCACAGTCATCTATCTTATACTATGAAAGGATATATGCAAGATAGAGAAAATGAATAAAATATAATTTTTGTATCTGTCCCCAAAAATAAGTATGGAGCACTATATACAGGGCCCTGTGCTCAATGCCTTCAACATGTGATCCCTTATTCAGAAGATGAACATGCAAACAGATACAGGCCAGTCATAAAATAGTCACAGGGCTATAAAATTCAGCACAGAGAATTTAGTGAATAACATTGCAGTAACTATGTACAGTGCCAGGTGCATACTGGAAATTTCAGGGGTAACACTGTAAAGTATAGGATTATCTAACCACTATGCTGTACACCTGAAACAAATACAAAAATAATATTGAATGTAAACTGTAATTGAAAAATAAATTTTTTTTAAAGATTAAAAAAACAGATATAGGCCTTTTTTCAAACTCCTACTATGTGCTAAGTACTGTTACAGGTGCTTTATACATATTATTTCCAATTCCCTAACATTACTGAGAGAGAGAGATTTCTTGGTGGCCAGTTTACAGATGGGATCCTGAAAGGTGACAAGGTCAGTATTTAGAACTCCACTCTATGACTCCAAGCTCTTCTTGTTTCTCAGTATAAAAACATGAGGCAGTGTGTGACAAAAAGCAAATGGGTGCTATAGGATGCAGCTACTAGTCCCTTCAAACCCATCAGAGAAGGCCTGCAAACCCCAATGAACTTTATCAAGTGCAAGGGAAAGCAGTGGAATTGCAAAGGTACAATTGATGAACAAGATAGACCAGATGCTGTGTATACTTAGGAAACATTAACCATTTCTAAAACTACTTGTGACGAGTTAAAAGTCACTGTGTTCAATTGGCCAGGACTCTCCAAACACAACTTCAAAAACTTATATATCTATCTACACACGCCCATTCATACATACATGTGCATACACAAACACACACATATTAACAATGCATCCTTTTCAGAACTAGACTACCAATAGCCAGCAATAGAGGGGATAGGAAATACATGAAATGAACCATCATAACTTCTTCCCCTACCCTAGGCTCTTTGTCTTCACGGAATCTCTCGGGTCCTTGAACACAGAGGTGCAAAAGTCCTAAGTTCCCAGTTCACTGTAAAAAAATCTGCACCAGAAATGACATCGGCAGTTTTCAGGACCAGTGGGAAAAGCCTGATGACACTTTCCAAATGAATGGCATGAAAATGTGTTCACTCACAACTTCTTTGATGCATTCATGTGATCTGCTTCGTAAATGAGATTATCTATGTTAGAGGATAAATATGATCCTTTGTTGAGGTACTAATATATGCAGAAGTGACATGTCCAGTATTTCAGACATGAGAGATGCTCCATAAATTAAAATATAGAGCCTGCAAGGACACTAAAGTTCTTCCAAGTGATCCTCAGAATTTCTAGGTAAATCTCAAAAGCCTAATCAGCCTCATGAGAAAGCAGTTGTTTGTATAATGATGATGGAGGTGCTAAAAAGGTTCCCTCACATCACTATTTCCCCATTACCTTTAATTCCCCCCTAAAGAACCATTCCTTTGAGTTCTAAAGCTTTTTTGGTCCTTAGAAGACTCCTATTAAAATGCACCTACCACTGGGGCCTTTGTTGGCTGATGCTAGAAGAAATGCTTATCAGCTGGTGTTCCTGCTGTGACAGCTGGCAAAGGATAACATTCTCCAGGAACAAGATGTGGGACTTGTGCCCTGCGGTGACTGTGGAGCTTGGCATTGAGTAGTGTGGAGGGAGAGAAACAAAGACCAACTTCACCTATTTCACAATATTGCTCAAGGGCAGCCCTGCTAACGGATTTTATCATAAAGATATCTTGCTTGACAATTGCAAATCCTATGACATGCTGCTATGTAATACTCAGCACTGCTTTCAGGTTACTAGCCAATTACTGCTTCGGTGCGCTGAATGGTGTCCCAGTTGACTGAGGAGGGACTATAGTTCCCTGAAGAACACAACTCACTCCAAAGGTATTATTTTACACCCTAGTAGAGTCTGACTCAGTAATATCTGTCTTTTACTGCTCCACTGGAAGCTAAATTTGAGTCAATATATTCCACCTATGGGTGCCAAAAAATACCACACCAAATCCACATTCTATCACTATAGTAACAACTGTGGACGAAAAAGGGCCACATGCTAACCTGACAAGCTCAGGAAAGGCCTGCGTGGTGGCCTTGCAGACTCGGAGACCTAAAATAACCACAAATATGGTCGGAAATTAAAACTTTTAAATTAAAAAGCTGTCTCTGGAGGGTAGTCATGTCCTAGGCCAGTATCTTCCCTAACAAAGATCAACTTTGATCTTCACTGAGCCTATTGTCTTTTTGCATCTTTGATAACATACCTTCGGAATGTCAGGGTGTCTTATAACTTCCCTTTTTCTGGACCCCTCATGGCACAACCAATGCACCAGGGCAGAGACCTCAAATTCCCTCATTGTTATCCTGTTAATTGTTGACTCTGTTAGGGATCCTGTACCCACCTGTGTAAAAGAAGCATGTGTCTATCATTTTGCTTATTATCCAATCCCAGAGGATCCCCCTTCTCAAAACCTCCCCTCCCACCTTGCTTTCTCCCACTGCCCTAATCTACCACCAATGGATTGCATGTAACCCACTTACATCTCCTCCTTTTATGGTAATTTATAAAAATGGGTGAAAAACACCATTTTCCGGAGCATTATCTCAATACCTTGAGATTCTGCTTCCCAGCAGTTGTCCACAGTTTAGCTCAAATAAAGTAACAAAAATTCTTTACAGGTTTGGATGTTTCTTACGTTAACACAACTATTAATTACCTACTCTAAGCAGGCATACCCACATACTCTAAATTCTAAAAAAATTTGCAAGCTATTTGTATGCCCATTTTGCAGATATTAAAATTGAGGCTAGAGAAAGATAAGTCCAGGTCACAAAAGTGCTAAGGAAGAGAGTTTGAATTTGCTGACAGGTCCAAGCATGTCCCAACATATTGCATTGCTTGTCTACAAATGGGGATGCATTCTCATTATTTAGTACTCTGGTCAATGTCACCATTATCATCAGACAATATGCGGGCCCACTGGTCATCAACCAAACAGAACACAAAGAAGCAGCTCTTTAGAGAACACATAGACTAGTTGGGCATTGCAAAGAGATGATTAGTAGTTCTAGACAACATGCACTATTGCTTAAGGAGCAATGCAAACAATAAGGGCTCCAAAAGGTTTTGATCACTAAGAAATATGATGCACAATATTAAATTACTTTTGTAAGGCCGCTGAAAACCCCCCCTTCCCCCTAGACCAGCTTTTCCAGTAAGCTCTGGTTAATGTAAAGATTAAAGAGAACTTCCCCCTCCTGACCTTTCCCCGTAAAGCTCTGGCGCCCTGATCTGGTCATAGCATAGTTATCTTATCACTCCTCGGGATCGGCCTGCGCATACCAGACCACCCTGGCCCCTTAGGAAATGAGTCAACTAATAACAAAGACCTGTCCCTGTAAAAGATGAGTTATGAGTTAACTGGTAACCCAGTTCCCTGTTTTCCGGCCACCTGCGTGTGGTTTTTGCCTTTATAAACCCGTGTTCTACAATTACTCGGGGCTCCAGTCAGCAGCACTTCCTTTGTGTTGTTGCCTGCCTGCCTGAGAGCCCCTGCGCTGCGCTTGTAATAAAAATCCTCTTGCTCTTGCATCAAGCCTCGGTCTCTGCGTTTGACTTGGGGTCGTCGCCTCTGCTGGACTCTCTGGGGGTCTTAGGGCCCAACATTTGGGGGCTCGTCCGGGATGAGGCGACCCCCTTCAAGCGCTGGGATCGGTCTTGGAGGTAAGCAGACTCCGGAGTCATTCAGTGTTTGTCTTGTCCTTTGTTCGTTCTTAGTTTCGGTTTTTCAGGAAGACAGGGTGTCGGCTCCGTAAGGAGTCGGCTCCTCTGGTCGTAGGGGCTTCGGCCAGAAAAACTGTCACCCTGGGGGACGCCCCAGGATCGGGCGGTGACCAAGAGGTCTTGGTCACTTCAGGTTCTGGCTGTCCGGCAACGGGCACTCGCGTGTCCGGCCGGACTAGCATTAGGGAGGGATATCATCCCTCAGCGGCCGTTCTGTATCTGGGTAAATTCTTGTGGATCCGGTGTCTTGTCGCGTCATTGTTTGTTCTTTGTTTTTGTCTTTTACTCCTCTTCTCCCATCCAGGTAACATGGGCCACGGAAGCAGCACCCCTCTTTCTCTTACAGTAGCACACTGGACGGACGTCCGGAGTCGGGGACTCAATCTTTCCGTCAGTGTCAAGAAGGGTCCTTGGCAGACTTTCTGTTCATCCGACTGGCCAGCCCTAGGCGTGGGATGGCCAGCGGACGGGACTTTTGACCTGTCTATTATTTTTGCAGTAAAGAATAAGGTGTTCCAATCAGGCCCGGCGGGCCATCCAGACCAGCAGCCGTATATTGTCGTCTGGCAGGACCTGGTCCAGAACCCTCCCTCTTGGCTGAAACCCTGGCTGCCGTCCGGAACCTCCCGGGTTCTCGTGGCCCAGGCCCCTCCCGCCGCAGATCAGACGAAACGTCCCCTGGCAGATTCTCAAACCGATCTTCTCCTCTTGGACTCTCCACCCCCTTACCCCTCTCCTCTCCAGCCAGAGCCGCCGGGGAGACCGGAGCCTTCAGCACCTCCTCCCGCCCCTCCAGCAGAGGGACCGGCCCAGGGAACCCGGAGTCAGAGGAGACATCCCGCGTCTCCAGATTCGACCGTAGCCTGCCCTCTCCGACCATACGGGCCTCCACCCCCCCCGCGGAGACGATAATGAAACGGCTCCGCTCCAGCCACTCCAATACTGGCCCTTCTCCTCGGCAGACCTCTATAACTGGAAAACTAACCACCCTCCCTTTTCAGAGGATCCCCAGCGTCTAACGGGGCTGGTTGAGTCCCTTATGTTCTCTCACCAGCCCACTTGGGACGATTGTCAACAGCTTCTTCAGACTCTCTTTACTACAGAGGAAAGGGAGCGGATCCTCTTGGAGGCCCGGAAGAACGCCCCTGGCCCCGACGGCCGGCCGACTCTACTCCCTCATCTGGTGGATGCGGCCTTTCCTCTGGCCAGGCTGGACTGGGACTTCAACACGGCAGAAGGTAGGGAGCACCTGAAGGTCTACCGCCAGACACTAGTGGCCGGCCTCAGAGGGGCAGCTCGGCGCCCCACGAATTTGGCTAAGGTAAGAGAGGTCATACAGGGGCCCACTGAACCGCCTTCTGTTTTTCTCGAGCGATTAATGGAGGCGTTCAGACGGTACACCCCGTTTGACCCCACCTCGGAGGGGCAGAGGGCCTCAGTAGCTATGGCTTTCATAGGGCAGTCAGCATTAGATATTAAGAAAAAGCTGCAGAGACTTGAGGGATTGCAGGACTTTACCCTCCAAGATTTAGTTAAGGAAGCAGAGAAAGTGTACCATAAGAGGGAGACCGAGGAGGAAAAGGAGCAGCGGAAAGAGAGAGAGAGAGAGGAGAAGGAGGAGAAAAAGGAAAAAAGGGAAGAGCAGAGACTAACCCGTATCTTGGCCGCAGCAATAGAAGGGAGTAAGCCACAGGAGAGAGGAAAAGGAAGGCAGACAGGGGCCCTGGGCAACAGGCCACCGTTAAGGAAGACTCAATGTGCTTATTGCAAGGAAGAAGGACATTGGAAGCGGGAGTGCCCAAAGAGACTAGCAAAGAAGGCGCTGGCACTCCAGGAAGATAGTGATTGAAGAAGTCGGGGCTCGGATCCCCTCCCCGAGCCTAGGGTAACTCTTAAGGTGGAGGGGAAGCCTGTTAACTTTCTGGTAGACACAGGGGCCCAATATTCAGTTCTTAAGAAACCACTAGGACCAGTCTCCCAGAAGACCTCCTGGGTGATAGGGGCAACGGGAAATGAGCAATATTCCTGGACCACCACCCGGACAGTTGATCTAGGCACGGGAAGAGTGACTCATTCCTTCTTAGTAATACCCGAGTGTCCAGCCCCCCTTCTGGGAAGAGACTTGCTAACTAAAATGGGGGCTCAGATCACTTTCACCCCACGGGGGCCGACCCTGACCCAACATGGGGAGCCAATTACTCTCTTGACACTCCAGCTCGAAGACGAGCATCGGCTGTTTGAGAGTAATGTCCGAAAGGACGAGAGGATAGCGGGATGGTTACAGCAATACCCCAAAGCTTGGGCTGAAACCGCAGGGATGGGCTTAGCTACCGAACGGCCCCCCGTGATAGTAGAGCTTAAGTCCACTGCAACCCCGATTGCAGTACGACAGTACCCCATGGCAAAAGAAGCCTGGAGGGGGATCAAGGTTCATGTCCAATGCCTCCTACGCCTTGGAGTCCTCGTTAAGTGCCACTCCCCGTGGAACACCCCACTCCTCCCGGTAAAAAAGCCCGGAACTGATGACTACCGACCGGTGCAGGATTTAAGAGAAGTCAACAAGAGGGTACAGGATATTCATCCCACGGTCCCCAATCCTTACAATCTCTTAAGCTCTATCCCTCCGTCCCATGTGTGGTATTCAGTCCTAGACTTAAAAGATGCCTTCTTCTGCTTGAGACTGCATCCTGCCAGCCAGAACATTTTCGCCTTCGAGTGGAGAGACCCAGATTCGGGAATAACGGGGCAGCTGACTTGGACCCGACTTCCGCAAGGATTCAAAAATTCCCCCACTATCTTCGATGAGGCTCTTCATCAAGACCTGGCTGCTTTCCGTGCTGACCACCCGCAAGTCACCCTTCTCCAGTACGTGGATGACCTTCTCCTCGCCGGAGCTACTAAGGAGGACTGTGAAACAGGTACCGGGGCCTTGCTTTTAGAGCTCTCCCGCCTAGGATACCGGGTCTCGGCCAAGAAGGCCCAGATATGTCAGCGGAGAGTGACCTATTTAGGATACGCACTAGAAGGGGGAAAGAGGTGGCTCACTGAAGCCCGAAAAAGCACAGTCACCCAGATTCCCAGACCACAGACCCCCCGGCAGGTACGCGAGTTCCTGGGAACAGCTGGATTCTGCCGCCTCTGGATTCCAGGTTTTGCAACCCTAGCGGAGCCCCTATACCCGCTGACAAAACAAGGGAACCCCTTCGAGTGGGGGGAGACTCATCAGAAAGCCTTTGACGACATTAAAAAGGCTCTTCTCTCGGCGCCAGCGTTGGCCTTACCAGATGTGGCCAAGCCCTTCACTCTGTTCATAGATGAAAGAAAGGGAGTAGCCAGGGGGGTCCTAACTCAAACCTTAGGCCCCTGGAAGAGGCCGGTAGCCTATTTATCCAAGAGACTAGACCCAGTGGCTAGGGGGTGGCCAGGCTGTCTAAGAGCAATTGCAGCTACTGCCCTGCTTGTAAGAGATGCGGACAAACTTACCTTGGGGCAGAAACTAACTGTGGTGGCCCCACACACTCTCGAGAGTGTTATCCGGCAGCCACCGGACCGGTGGCTATCCAACGCCCGGATGACTCACTACCAGAGTCTCCTGCTAAGTGAAGATCGAATCCGCTTCGGGGCTCCGGTAGCTCTCAACCCAGCAACCTTACTACCGGAAGTAAATCCTGAGAGCAAAGAAGTCCTACACTCATGCCGTGACATTCTGGCAGAGGAAACAGGGCCGAGGAGAGACCTCAAAGATTCCCCCTTGCCAGAGCCTCAACTCACCTGGTACACGGATGGAAGCAGCTACCTCTACGAAGGTTGGGTAGAAGCCTTCCCTACCAAAAGAGAAACTGCAACTGTGGTCGCCAAGAAGATCTTAGAAGACATCTTTCCACGGTTTGGAATTCCTAAGGTAATTGGATCAGACAACGGTCCAGCTTTTGTTGCCCAGGTAAGTCAGGGAATGGCCAAGATACTAGGGGCGGATTGGAAATTGCATTGTGCTTACAGGCCCCAGAGTTCAGGTCAGGTAGAAAGAATGAATAGAACATTAAAAGAGGCTATGACTAAATTGTCCTTAGAGACTGGCGTGGCAGACTGGACGGTCCTCCTTCCCTTTGCCCTTTTCCGCGCGCGAAACACCCCAGGCCCCTTGGGGGTGACACCGTTCGAGGTTTTGTTTGGGGCCCCTCCGCCCCTAGCCGCTGACCCTTGGTCCGTGCCCACAGACACTCACACCCCTCAATCCCTGCTTGCCAGGCTGAAGGCCCTCGAGACTGTCCAGAAGGAGGTGTGGACTCCCCTGGCCGCCCTCTACCAACCAGGAGAACTGCAAGTCCCCCACCAGTTCCAGGTCGGAGACTTTGTGTACATCAGACGCCATCGGGCCGCTAATCTCGAGCCGAGGTGGAAGGGACCCCACCTGGTATTGCTGACAACCCCAACAGCGGTCAAGGTAGACGGTGTAGCTGCTTGGATCCACGCCTCCCACGTCAAGCGGGCACCCCCATCAGACGGCACCGATCATGGATGGACTGTGGAGAAGACAGACAACCCTCTCAAGCTACGGATTTGCCGCCGCCCTCTTCCTGCTGAGCCTGCCGCTGATAAGTAGCAACCCCCATGCCCCAAAGAGACTAACTTGGAGGGTAATGTCCCCCCACACCGGACAGACGGCCTGGTCGGTCACCAATATAGCACCTAAAGGGACATGGTGGCCAGACTTAACGCCAGACCTCTGCGCTATGGCAGCAGGATACAGACTATGGGACCTCCCTGAGAGAACAGTAGAAGAGACTAAAGCAGGTATAGAGACCCGAGCTTACATAGGAAAAGGAAGAGATTTGCAATTTGGAGTTCACTGTAGTTATCTGGGGGCCCGTGAGCGTCTTACGATGACCCAATTCTATGTGTGCCCCAAAGACAGGCAGGGACATAGAAAGAATTGTGGATCTGAACGAGAGTATTTCTGTGCAGAATGGGGATGTGAGACAACTGGTACTGGATATTGGATCAGAGGGCCCCCCGAGTGGGACCTCATCCAGGTTCGGAGAAATGAGAGCCAAACCTCCGGACATAGGGGTTGGGTTAACGCCCTGAATATCTCCTTCACCTCAGCTGGGCGGTCATACGACCTAAACAAGTGGCGCTGGGGAGTGACATGGGGGATCCGGCTGTATAAGGACCAGCATGATGATGGCCTCCTTTTTAAGATAAGATTAGATGTACAGGATTACAGGCCACCAGTTGCAGTAGGACCCAACACCGTCTTGTCCAGCCGGCAGCTCCCCACGAAAGAAAGGCCTCTTGCCACCACCACCGTGGCAGGAACTAGCCCAGCCTCCAGGGAGGAACAGGCCAACCCCATAGAACTAGAGACAAACTCAGGTCAGAGGCTATTAGGCTTGGTAGAGGGGGCCTTTAGTTCTTTAAACATGTCCAAGTCTAACCTAACTGAGTCTTGCTGGCTCTGCCTAACTACAGGGCCCCCCTACTATGAGGGCATAGCCTTCCAGGGAAACTATACCAACACCACCAGCCATGACCACTGTTCGTGGGGACAGCAGGGGAAGTTGACCCTTACTGAGGTCTCAGGGCAAGGCACATGTATAGGACAAGTGCCAAAGGACCGCCAGCATCTCTGCAGGGAGAACCTGGCATATCCCTCCTCTGCAAGCTATTACTTAGTGCCCCCAACAGGGGGATGGTGGGCCTGTAGTACGGGACTTACTCCATGTTTAGCAGCCCAGGCCTTTAACCGTTCTCAAGATTATTGTATCCTTGTCCAACTAGTCCCCAGGATCATGTATTATCAAGCTAATGCATTTGAAAAAGAATTTGATTCCTATTCTCCTTCCCATCGGGATAAACGGGAACTTGTTTCACTGACCTTGGCTGCTCTCCTAGGTCTAGGGGTCGCGGCAGGAGTAGGAACAGGGACAACAGCCCTCATTAAAGGCCCCACCTATACTGAGGAGCTCAGAGCTGCTATAGATGAAGACCTCAAACATATAGAGCACTCCATAACTAAACTTGAGGAGTCTCTAACCTCTTTGTCTGAAGTAGTCCTACAAAATAGGAGAGGACTAGATCTCCTATTCTTAAAGGAGGGAGGGCTGTGTGCAGCTCTCAGGGAACAATGCTGTTTTTACGCTGATCATTCAGGGGTGATAAAGGATTCCATGTCAAAACTTAGGGAGAGATTAGAAACTCGCAAAAGAGAGCGAGAGGCCAAGCAAGGCTGGTTTGAAAGTTGGTTTAACAGCTCACCGTGGTTCACAACCCTGATATCCTCTCTCGTGGGACCCCTGATCATTTTACTCCTCCTTTTGACATTCGGGCCGTGCATAGTAAACCGCTTAATTGCCTTCATTCAGGACCGGATTAGTGCAGTTCAGGTAATGGTCCTCCAACAGCGGTATCAGCCTGTACCCTCAAACATTAGCCTGTAGTTCCATGATTGGAACTTCCTACAAGAAAAGGGGGGAATGTAAGGCCGCTGAAAACCCCCCCTTCCCCCTAGACCAGCTTTTCCAGTAAGCTCTGGTTAATGTAAAGATTAAAGAGAACTTCCCCCTCCTGACCTTTCCCCGTAAAGCTCTGGCGCCCTGATCTGGTCATAGCATAGTTATCTTATCACTCCTCGGGATCGGCCTGCGCATACCAGACCACCCTGGCCCCTTAGGAAATGAGTCAACTAATAACAAAGACCTGTCCCTGTAAAAGATGAGTTATGAGTTAACTGGTAACCCAGTTCCCTGTTTTCCGGCCACCTGCGTGTGGTTTTTGCCTTTATAAACCCGTGTTCTACAATTACTCGGGGCTCCAGTCAGCAGCACTTCCTTTGTGTTGTTGCCTGCCTGCCTGAGAGCCCCTGCGCTGCGCTTGTAATAAAAATCCTCTTGCTCTTGCATCAAGCCTCGGTCTCTGCGTTTGACTTGGGGTCGTCGCCTCTGCTGGACTCTCTGGGGGTCTTAGGGCCCAACACTTTCAGGTATCCAACCCCATGATTAGGCATTTATATCACTTACAAAGTGATCCCCTCGATAAATCTGGTAGCCATCTGACACCATATATAGTTATTACAATATTATTGACTATATTCCCTATGCTGCACTTTATATCCCCATGGCTAGTCTGAAACTGTAACTTAAAAAATATAAAATTAAAGAAAATATTTCTAATTAAAAAGAAGAGATTAGTGGCCAACACATTCAGACGTCCCTTAGAGTTCAAGTATGATGAGAATTTTTTTAAAAATAACTCTAATGATGAGAATAAAGGACATGAGAAGGACCATCTTATCAGTACCAATTAAAATGATACAGAAGTTTCTTAACCTTGACAACTATTGACATTTTGGGTTGCATAATTCTTTGTTGGGAGTGGAGGAGGAGGGCTATCCCACATATTGTAGGATGTCTAGCAGCATCTCTAGCCTCTACCCATTAAACACCAGTAGCACTGCCCATTTATGACAAGCAAAAATGCCCTGGCCGGGTAGCTTGGTTGGTTAGAGCATCGTCCCATACACCAAAAGATAGTGGGTTTGATTCCAGGTCAGGGCACATACCTACGGTGTGAGTTCAATCCCTGGTTAGGGCTTGTATAAGAATGCTCCTCTCTCTTTCTCTGCCTTCCCCTCTCTCTAAAGTCAATAAACATATCCTCTAATGAGGATTTTTTAAAATGTCCCCAGACATTGGCCTCTGGAAAAGCAAAATTACTCTAGTTGAAAGCCTGTGGTAGAAAAATATTTAGAAACACAAAGTTTTATAGTATATTATTTTTAAGCAAAATGATTGTAAAATAAATTATAGTATGTGATTAATTTTTTAAAGTATATGTACACCAAAAAATAGAACGTCAAAGTGTTAAAGTGATCAGCCTCATGGTAGGAAAATAGATAATTTTTGTTTTCTTCTTGGTATGTTTTCCAGGCCTTCCATATTTACCACAATAAATAGAAATTTCTTTTGCAGCATATTATGGCATTCTGGAAATTCTAGGCATTCATTTATTTTAAATCTACTTGTCTAACTTTAGACTGGAGATAAAGAAAAAGAGAAAAGAAAAGCATTCCCTGATAAATGTAAATTCCAGATTTGTAAGTCACACCATCTACCTTTGTGGTCTGGGGAACACCAAAATGAGAAGTTACCACAAAAACCAGACCTGGATCAGTGGACACACACACACACACACACACACACACACACACACACGGCAAGAAATACATCTCCCCCAAACAGTCGCAATGACCTGGGGACAAACTCACCATGGGAAAGTCAATAAACACAGACAAGAGGCTGAAGCTGCAAGACCATGAAATGACTGAAAGACAACATGAAGAGAATGGAAAAGGAGCCTGTTTAAAGCCACGGGAAAAAGAAATAACCACCCTGGTCCAAAAGGTAAGACATTGTGAAAATAAATAAGTAGCCAATAACTTTCTGGAAATAAGTCAAATGGAGCTTTAAGAAATGAAATGTATAATTAAAAAGAAAATTAGAGAGCTGAAAGATCTGGAAAAAAAAAATGACTGCACCCCAGAGATGGAGATCATAAAAGATAGGTTAAAAATCATAGGAAAACAACTAAGAAAGTCCACTATATCTTAAATATAAGTTTCCAGAAGAAAGGAGTTGAAAGAATGAGAGGAAATATTTAAAGAGATAATAGCTAAGAATTTTTTTTTCAGAATTGATTGTAACTATGAATACTTACCTTCAAGAAGCTTCAGGTAAACAAGCTAAAAAGCCATAGCTATACACAGAGCAGTGGATTGATAGAACGTGAGAGAGACAACAACTAGGTTGATAGCTGATTTCAAATGTAAAAGTTAGAAGGCAAAGGGGAAATAACCTCATGTGGATGAAAAAGGGGCCACATACTAAACCTGACAAGCTCAGGGGAGGCAGGCATGGCAAGCCTTACAAATTTAGAAACCTAAAGTAACCACATAGGATGGTCTGAAATTAAAAGTTTCTAGCTAAGAGCGAATCATGGCAGGCAGTCATGTCCTAGGCCTTGACAAAGGTCAATCCTTCCCTTACCTGAGCCTTTCTATTGTCTTTTTGCACCCAAGGTAACATACCTTTGGAATGTCAGGGTAATTCTTTTTTTCCAGACCCCTCAAGGCACAATCTCCAATGTAAAAGAAGTATGTGTCTATTCCTTTTACTTTTTTTTTAAATTTTGTTTTATTGCTTAAAGTATTACAAAGGGTAGTACATATGTCTCCTTTTTTTTTTACCCCCTTGACCTTCCCCCGGCCTCCCCTATCCCCAGAGTCTTGTGTCCATTGGTTATGCTTATATGCATGCATACAAGTCCTTTGGTTAATCTCATACTCCCCCATCCCCCCAACCCTTCCTGGCCTTCCCGCTATAGTTGGACAGTCTGTTCGATGTTGCTCTGCCTCTGTGTCTATTTTTTAAAATATATTTTATTGATTTTTTACAGAGAGGAAGGGAGAGGGATAGAGAGTTAGAAATATCGATAAGAGAGAAACATCTATCAGCTGCCTCCTGCACACCCCCTACTGGGGATGTGCCCACAACCAAGGTACATGCCCTTGACCAGAATCGAACCTGGGACCTTTCAGTCCGCAGGCCGACGCTCTATCCACTGAGCCAAACCGGTTACGGCTGTATCTATTTTTGTTCATCAGTTTATAATGGTCTTTATTATCCATAAATGAGTGAGATCATGTGGTGTTTTTCTTTCATTGACTGGCTTATTTCACTTAGCACAATGCTCTCCAGTTCCTTTTACTTTTTATCCAGTCCCAGAGATTTCCCTGCTTTGCTTTCTCCTGCTTCCCTTATCTACCACCTATGAACTTCATATAACGCCTTATGACTTCCCCTTTGATTCTGATGTATAAAATAAGTGGTAAAACCCCATTTTCAAGATCATTTTCTTAATCTGTTGAGATTTTGCTTCCTGGCAATTGTTGTCAGTTTGGCTCAAATAAACTCATAAAAATTCTTACAAGTTTGGACATTTCTTACATCGACACTCAAAATGTTATGAAAAATAACTGTCAGCCAAGTATTTTCTTTAGAGATAAATGTTACTCAACAAGGAGAGCACATAAAGAAAAAAACTTGAGACAAAGACTCAGAATTCACAAAGAGCCACAACCATTCAGTTTATCAAGCAATTTGCCAATCCCTAGAAAAGAGGAATATGGGTATATCCTATGAGTCTACAATTCCACTCTTACTTACAGGCACAATATGATGCACACATGGATGTTCATAGGAGCACTGTTGGTAAGATGTGGAAACAACTGTCCCTCATTAGAAAAATAAACTGATAGATTGGCATGTTTACATAATGAAATATTGTGCAGATACCTAAACAAAGGCACTACTACATGAATAATTTTAAAAAACAATGTTAAAAGGAAAAAAGCAAATTTCAAAAAGGATATATACGATATGATGTTATTTATGTCAATTTTTAAACACAGGGAAAGTAAAGCAAGTATTGTTTTAAGGACTCATGCATAATAAATATAAAATGACATGCATAGGAATGCTAGACACCAAATTCAGGAGAGAGGCTAACTCTGGGAAGAGAAGGGGTGGGATGGCTGGTAGATAGATAGATAGATATGACGATATAGATGATATAGATGATAGATAGATAGATAGATAGATAGATAGATAGATAGATAGATATGGTACTTGTTTATGAAAGAATGAGAAATATTAGGCAAATTTGGCAAAAATGTGTTATTTATGTAATCTCAGTAATGGATATGTAGACATTCATATAACTTTTTATAGGTTCCTATTATGTTTATTTTGAATATTTTGAATTGTAGCTAGAATCAGCTCTGGCATTAAAAATTGTTTCTCCTCAGTGTTTTATTGAAATCTCAAAGGGAAAGAGTTCATTTGAAGGTTTTCTTTTGCCTCTTAAACTGAGGCTTATCTATTTAAATTATATTTTGGACCCCAAGCATCTGCACCATCTCTCATCATCCAATCTTCTCCTTTTCCTCCCCCATTGCATCATACTTCAAAGTTTTATTGAAATGCAGGGTGTGAATATGACACTAGAAACCAGATCCTAACAACAAAGCAGATTTTTTTTTAATAAGGCATAGAACCTACTTAGGAAATTAAGGCATATCCTTACAACATGTTACGTATCTCTACAAGAGGCTTCTAGTCCAACAGCCCTCCTATGCCTTAATCATTTCCCAGCTATAATTAAGGATAGACTTCATTTCCTTCTTAACTGAAAAGCGGGGAGGGGTAAATAAATAGCACCCAGGGATTCACTGCCGGGCTTCAGATAATATCATCCAAATCCTAATTCTCTTTAGTTTAGAAATTACTTTTTCTAAGCACAGAGTTTTCAAGATTGTAACAGTCATTGAGTTAAATGTCTAAGCTACTACTAGACACTAAGGAACCACTGCAGCCTGCTATCTAAGAAAAAAGAAAAAGTTCCATTATTTGTCTAATTAGTTAAAGGTCTAAATTCCAAACAAGAGAGTTTGGATTAGAAAAACACTGAATAGTAGATCTGAATCTGATCAACTATAAGTGATTTACTTAAGAGAAGCAAATATAGATTTAAAGTTTTATCATATTTTTGCTCTGGCTGGGTGGCTCATACACCAAAAGGCTGCAGGTTCGAATTCCTGTCCGGGCACATACCCAGGTTTCAGGTTCAATCCTTGGTTAGGGCATGTACAAGAGGCAACTGATAGATGTTTCTCTCTCGCATCAATGTTTCTTTCTCTTTCTAAAAATCAACAAACATATCCTCGGGTGAAGATAAAAGAAAACTTTTTTTTAACAAAATAAAGGTTCATCATATCTTTATACATACCGGAAAACTCAGGTAGCAGTCAACCAATCAATGGGGGATATGTGAGTAAAGAAAAGAAACACAACTGGCACTTTTGACTTAGTTTTCTCATTACATAAACTTTAAAAAAAATTAAATTTTGTCCACAGAGCACAACAAATTATTTTAACTCAATAGCTTATTTTAAAAAGCTGCCCAAATACTTGGCTTAACTTATTGTTTGCATTAAATTGCCTAAACTTTATTTTTTTTCTTCTTTTAAACATTCAACACTGAATAGACCAAATTTACATCACAGGTGGACAAAACAATTATCTCCCTTTATATTGGACTGATATAGTACGCATGACTTATGGTTGGCTACATTCTCCAGACTTTCTAATAGAGTATCCTACATTAGATAGTATCCCAATATTATATCCAGGCTTTGTAATATAGTGCCCTATATTACAACTTCTCTTTGTACTACATAACTTCCAAAAAGCTTGCATGACTCATGAAATAACAGCAACCTTCATAAAGAAACTAATTTCATAGAAAAAAACAATAACAAAGTGTTCAGCAATTATCTGTTGAGCTTTTATTAGAAGAAAAAATGGCCCTTAAAATCTGTTGTACATATCTCTGCCTAAATTTGACTAATGTACAAATTATATATTTTTCATTTTTTTTAAAGAAATAATTCAGCTGGAAAATTGAGTAAAAAAAAAAAAGCAAGAGGAGTTATAGCAAGGCCAGAGCTTCTTGAAAACAAAGCTTTGTAAGCTAAGTAAAATGCTATCTGTTTGTTTAATATGTGTGGCAAAAATGTCAGAGAGTAATTACATTTTCTAATAATTTTGTTTTGAATGTGCGTATATAAATCAATAACAGCTGCAGGATATGTTTCAGCATTGTGCTGGTGTGATTTTTTTTTTTTAAGCCTTTGGAATTGCCAGAGAAACTTGTACCTGGCAATTTACCCTCATTTATCTTTTATTATTAAGCAAAAATCAATAGGCTTTTCCCCAACGTTTTTTCTTTTCCCTTAAATTTTCCAGTGAATATAAACATGACTTTTTATTGCTTCTGTGCCTTACCCACACTGTTCCCTGAATTGCGTGTCTCACTTCATTCCTTGCCTTCATGTAGCTCATCCCTAGAGTTCCATCACCTCTAAGCTCAGGGCACCTTTTCACAAAAGCCTTCCTTGACTCCCTTTCCTTCTTCACATTCACTGTGTCTCTCCTTAATCCACATCTTCTACTTGTAGCTTCTTCCCCTTTCCTAGCCCATATCTCCTCTGGAATCTCAATTAACAACCTGTATTTACTACATCATTGTTATCAATTAGTAACCAAGTAGTTACTACATCTGATGGGTAGTTCACAGTCTGATGGGTAGGAGAATCTCCCCAGGAGAACTAACCAAGACCACAGACTCACTGAAGTGGTAGGGCCTGGGTATTTCTATGAAGTTCCCCTCGTAGAAACGGACTGATTAATACAGAGAACACTTTGACAGTTGCCATATGGGTGGTAAAGGTGAAGAGATTAAGAAGTACAAATTGGTCATAGGGATGTAAAGTACAGCATAGTAGGTAATATTCTAATAACTACGCATGGTGTCCTATAAGTGCAAGATTTATGAAGATGATCACTTAGTAAGTTATGTAATGTGTAATCAATCACTGGGGTGTACACCTGAAACAAATATAACAATGTATTTTAACTATAATTTAAAAATAAAAATTATTTTAAAGGGGGGAGGGTAAATAGGTTAGGTGATGGATAGGTTAATTAACTTAACTGGGGGAATTATTTCACAATGTACACAATATATATCAAAACATTATGTTACATACCTTACATATACAATATGTATCTGTCAGTAAAATTAAAACAACCATGCATGTCACTGTAGAAGAAAAAAAAGACTCAGTATAACCAAGTACCAAGTGAAGATTGTAAACACTTCTCAGAGTCCAACTCTCCCAACCGCTGGGGTGGCTGCCCCTGATCCCAGTCGGATGGGAATGGAATGGTGCCTGTGATGATTCCAGCAGAGAACAAGGGCGGGTCTATAGTATAGAGCCTCGGTACCTTCCATCTCGGTGCTCTACACGTCTCTTCTTGGTTTGAAATATAAAAACCTATGCTGTTCTAAATTTTGCTACCAGCCTCAATAGATCAAAAAGAAGTAAGCCAGGGACTGTAAGAAATATACTTCAAAAAGTTTTGTTTGGTTATATGAAAATAGTAAAGGCATTCAAATTACTATAACAAATTCACCATCTGATAAAGATTTCCTTTAAGAGGTTGATTTTATTGGTGTCTAAATATCAATACCTGGTAAGATGTAGCGCTTTGGATATGAAATCGTAGGGGAAGAAACTGGTGAACTTACATGCCACACCAACTTGATATTTGAATCATCTGAAAGCAGTAATTTATGATTTCTACTATTATTTTTAGGATGCCTTTCTCAATTAATTTATAACCCAAAATTGGTAAGGAAGCATTGATGGCAAAAATTCTTATATACCTTTTTGTTTGTTTGTTTGGTTGGTTTTTTATAGCTTCTTAGAAAACTCTAAATGTGTTTGGAATACTTCTAATAACATAAAATCACTACCGTGTTCTAGAAATTACTAGCTTTCCTTTTGAGTCATTCATATACCTTGTCTATGAAATGAGTTCTTAAACATTTGATTGATAGACTGCTATAGACAACAAAGACATAGTTAAGCTCTTTTATATGCTAATTTAAAGGAGCATTTATGGATTTATTTAGAAAATTTGTTGTCAGCTACATAGAGTAATGACACTAGGGGTACAATATCGAGGACAGATTTCAGTGATGACTAATCTGATCTCTGGAGGTCTGTGGTGATCTTCAGAATGGTGACCAGCCAGAGCAAGGATGGAGTATTATGCAATTCCCAATTAAATACTGGATCTTCACTTTAGGTGGTATTTTTCTGATAAGAAAACATTATAAATTATTTGACAGATACAAGTTGAAATTCCCTAATTATTGGCTTCAAATTTTAAAGTTTTCTCTGGTTCAGCATTTTGTTGTTTTTGGTGGTGTTGCATGTTGTATATTCCAGAAATATGTAATCCTATATCTGACTTCCCAACTCAATTCCTGGAGGATGTTTTATTCATAAATTCAGAATGATAAAATACATTTTAAGCCAGTAAATGTCCTCCATCAGGTCTGTTTTCCAGACTTGGGAGGATGTACATTTGCTATTGTAGGGCCAGCATGTCTTTGTGCAGTTGCAAAAAATCAAGTTGAGCTTTAAAAAATTTGAATCTTAATTTTGTGAAAGTGATTTGTTCTTTAAAAGAGAAGAAGAAGAAGAAGAAGAAGAAGAAGAAGAAGAAGAAGAAGAAGAAGAAGAAGAAGGAGGAGGAGGAGGAGGAGGAGGAGGAGGAGGAGGAGGAGGAGGAGGAGGAGGAGGAGGAGGAGGAGGAGGAGGAGGAGGAGGGAATGGAATAAAAGAAGTACTCCAAACTGCCAAATATATTAAATACCATTTTAGTAGAAGAAAGTGACTTAATTGTATTTTCCTTAAGATTATGAGGGAGTGTGGATATAGTAGAATGAGCCAACAGTTTCTTTATAGTAAACTAAAGGCCCGATGCACAAAATTCGTGCAAGAGTAGGCCTTCCTTCCCCCCGGCTGCCAGCTGCTGGCACCAGCTTTCCTCTGGCACCCGGGACCCAGGATTCCCTTGCAGCACCAGCTTCTTTTGGAAGGTCATCTGGTCTAATTAGCATGTTACACTTTTATTATTATAGATAAGGTCTACAATACAATTATTTCACTAGCTCTAAAATCTGTTCCCTAGATTTTGGTTTCTGTTCATTTCTTTGGGTACTGTGGTGGTACATGCTACATTATAAATTAATGTTGGCATGAATTTATGATTCAGAAGAGTATTGTGTGTAGTTTTTAATGGTAAATTTAAGCTGAATGTCTGTGTAATGGATTAGTGTATAGTTTTACATATTCAAAAGCATTTAAATACATTTTTAAACTTATATAATATTGCTTTTATACTCGTGTTAACATTTTCATTTGTGTCTTTTGGGTAATTTTATTTTTATTATGAATTTCTGGTGTCTATGAGCTAGCTATCACCTGAAAGGTACTTACTTAAAGGTGAAGTTACTGTTCCTAAAAATGCATCACTGTGGCACCTTTCTATCCTCACACTTTTAATCTTGCCTCCGCTTTTAGTTACAATTGAATGTATTGTGTTATTCATAAAGATTTTAAAATTTCAACACCCCAACACTCTTTTAATAGAGCACAAAGTTTAATAAACAAATTTTTCAAAAAAAATTTTACCTAACAACCTGGTGGAATGTTGTGTGCCTTATGGGCACGTGAATGTTTATGGAATCAAATACCACACCACACAGTAGTCTGAAATCTAATCTCAAAGCTGCAGAGAGAGTAGTAACTATCAGAGGTCATTTAGTCGGTGCAGCCTCCAGAGCAGCGGTTCTCACCCTGTGGGTCGCGACCCCTTTGGGGGTCGAACAACCCTTCCACAGGGGTTGCCTAAGACCATCAGAAAACACATATATAATTACATATTGTTTTTGTGATTAATCACTATGCTTTAATTATGTTCAATTTGTAACAATGAAATTGGGGGTCACCACAACATGAGGAACTGTATTAAAGGGTCGCAGCATTAGGAAGGTTGAGAACCACTGTTCCAGAGGAAACTGCATCTAAAAAATGCCTGGCAGGTTGTATATCCAATGCATAAGATCTGCAGGAAAGGATAATCAACAGATTCCCTTGGTAACCACCATAGACCCTACAACACAGCCATTAGTAAATTTCTCTTGTCAGAACCCAGGTCCTAATTCCAAGTGCTGTCTGTGATCAGCTACATGGGCATCACCTGGGGGCTTGTCAGAAATGCAGAATCTCAAGCTCACCCCAGTCCTACTGCATCAAAACCTGCATTTTAACAAGATCCCCAGCTGGTCGTGTACACTCCAAAGTTAGAGATGCTCTTCCTTTGTGCATCAGGCTAAGAATCTCAATAGGTAACTAGGGTTTACAAGTCATGAACTAGGCCTCATAAGCATTCAATCGAAATGCAGAACATAATTGAAGTGTTCTCTTGACTACATTATAGGTTTTGGGAATAATCAATGTACCCACAGGATTTATTGCTGTTTATTCTGTATTACTCAAGTACAGGCAGTAGGTTCTGACTAAAAATACCCAGGACCTGAAGGCAGGGGTGTCCATGGAAGATGGGGTCTTGAGGGGGTGTTTCCTGAGTTAGTTTGCAAGGGGAGGAGGGAGCAGCTTCTGCAGTGTTTGGCTAGAAATTAACAACACATGGAATTATTTACACAGGTACTCCTTTCTGTACAAATAAAAGATTTTTCTCAGAAAATGTGAAATTTCTGGGAACTCAATACCATTTCCTAAGTTTTTCTAAATCACCTCGAAGATTTTTACTTTCACTTTTTTATTGCTTTTCAATGATAAATGTTTTTTTTAATACTATAGCTTTACATTTCTTTTCCAAAGTATTTTCCTCTAAGTTACTAAAAATTCTACAAAGGAGAATGTAATCAACAGAAAAAAAAGCACATCTTCCATAAACAGATGATCTTAACAACTATCAATACATAGAATGCTTACTGTGTACCAAGCACTATCTACAAAAATGTGAAAATTTGAAAAAGAAATGTATTTTAATAAACACACTGCCTTTATAATTATTCATTATGGGGACACCCTATAGATTAAATAATTTGATTCTCACAACAAAAGTATGAAGTAAAAGCTACTACTGCCCCATTGTACAGATGAGACAACTGATTTATTGCTAACTAATTTTATCATTATAATTTTTCCAAAGTCACACAGCCAATAAGCAAGAAAACCAGTTTTGAACCCATACTCTTATTCACTGTACTCTACTTCAGTATACAAACACAGGGCATTCAATAAATGGCACATACTTTCATTTGTTATATAGTTCACCTTAATTTCAACTGCAAGCTTCCATCCAAATGGGCTCATCCTTGGGGCTCCCCCCATTCATGCTCTCTAACACTGTGCCAGTCCTAAGATCATACAGGGTGCCCAGCTATGGTGAGGTTTCTTGTCATTGGTCATCCCTCCACAGGGGTCACATCTAAATTATTCTGCACATCCCCATGTGGTCCTATCAGGTTCCTTGGTCTGTTACTTCTATGCTACTCCAGGCCATGGGAGACTTGGGCACAGCTTCCCGGTGCTCTTTGGGGCGGTGCTCTCTGGTACTCCACAAGACTGCCTCCCTGATTCCTGCTGTATCTTGAATACAGTCTAGGTGCAGAGAGCAATCACACAGCCTTCCTCTCTGCAGCAATTCCAGTGTACTCCATAGTTTATGCTTTTGAAAAACAGAATAGGAATCCCCTGGAATGAAGTTTCTCTGAGGCAAATCTGCTTGAATTGGGAAAGGAAAGATGAAGACATATTTCAGAATTTTGCCACACATGAATCCTAGTTACCAGATAAATAACAACTGAGGGCAACAAGAAGGGAGAAAAATTGGTTCTATTAGGATAAAAAACACACCAGGTTACCTAGATTAACCTTGGGCATGAGGAAGCTGAGGTCAGTGTGGCCTCTTAGGGACTGACGTGGACTGACAATGGCTGAGCAAGAGGAAGTGGTGGCCATCTTTTAATGGCATTCTGTCTGACATCATCGAAAGCAGACCAGGAATTGAACCTGAAGGAGGGAAAACCATGTTGCCTGTGTGTCCTTGGTGAGCCTCTGGGGGTTGGTGACCTGCCCCTTGGCTGTAACCACATGGCTTCTCCAACTCTACACTCCAGAGTGGCTGGTCTACATTCAAGGATAAAGGAAGAAATCCTGTCCAGACGAAATAATGAAAGGATCTATCTATGATCTAAGCTTCCTTTCAACTTAGATGGCCAAATTTCTGTCATCTATATATATAAAAGGCTAATATGCTAAGTGTCCCTCCAACTGTCTGACCGGTCGCTATGATGCGCACTAACCACCTGGGGGCAGACACTCAACGCAGGAGCTGCCGAGAAGTGTACTGGCCATTTAAAAAGAAATGGCAGCGCAGATCTGGCTCCGACAAAGCAACACTACTTGGCTTCCCCCAAGTGAGACACAGGCCCCACCACCACCCCAGAGCAACACCCCACCAAATCACAGCCAACGCTGCCGAAACCCCATAGCACAAAATGCAGCCCACAGCCTAGCCCAGAAACAGTGGCTGTGGGTGCTGGGTAATGATGTCACGTAGCAACGCCCGGCTTCCTCTCCCTAGCAACTAGCCTCCTTGGAGTTTCTTCAGCCCAGGAACATGACTTGCTTTATAGTCAGATGCAAACATTTTACAGTTAGTAGACTTAGTAGAATCCTATTTTCTTTTCATTAGCCAGAAAACGGAGATTTAGAAAGTTTAGAAACTTGACCGGACTGAAAAGAAGAAATGGTGGACCTCGAAAAGGACTTCAGTTTTTCTCACTGTGCAGAATATAGTCAAACACTACTACAGTTAAATATTTCACCCTTTGTTCTCCCTGTGTGATCTACAATAAAAACCTGCTTCGTGTTGATATTTACTGCTGTGTTGCTGACAATTACCTGAAAGAGAAGTTGGGGTGCTTCACTGGGCTGGAGAAAGTTTAGCTAAATCAGAAAGCAGGTAAATTAAGCAAGTTTATATATATATATATAGCTCTCGCTGGAGCCAATCACACGCGTGGTGTTTCCATCTGTCATTGTCGATCATGAATTTGGTTGACACTTCTATTATAAAGGGCGAATAGTGATATAAAAATATTTCTTCTAATTAGTTTCCTTTGAAACCGTGCACTGGGCCTCTAGTAAAATGTCATAAAAGAGCCATTTTTCATTTGTCTTCACAAATAGTGGAAGCTAAAAAATATAGCTTATATCAACTGTATGTCTCCCCACCAAATGTAGCATTTCTCCTAAAGCCAAAAAGATATTGAATAACCCATGGACACATGGCTGTCTCTCTTGCAGAGAGCAAGGAGGGCCTTGGAAAACACGAGAAAGCTATTCAAATACAGCTCAGTTCAGATGCTTGGCTTACTGATGTACCCTAAGAATCTAGAACAATGCCTGCTTCAGCGTGTATAATGGACAAATATTTGGAGTCCCAATGGATGACTAGAGGAGCTACATAATGTCCTGGGACTCTGATTTAGGCCTGGGTATGGAACAGTGTAAAAAGAGTTTTCTTGTTTCTCTAGAACAGAAGCCAGCTCACTGCATTGTGCTTCTGAGTCTCTGGGGAAAACAGATGTTAGAATCACCATCTCACAGGACTTGGGAAGAAGACAAGGAAACTTGTTCCTTTCATGCCTTAGATAGTACAGAACTCTATGGGCCACGATTTAGTTTGGGCTTCAGTGAAACTCCTTATAACAGTGGTTGGACCAAGACAGAAGTTTGTTTCTCTCTGATGTCAAAGTGAAGAGGGAGGCAATCCAGAGTTGTGTGTTGGCTCTACTCCACGGAATAGGTTTTTAACCTAAAAAGGCCTTGGGAATCTAGGCTCTGCCTTGCAACTCTGACTTGCATGGCCTCCATTTTCAAGTTCAAGATGCCAACTCCAGGTCCAACCATCATCCTCAACTTCCAGCAAAAATATACAAGGAGCCATGACTGGTTTGGTTCTGTGGATAGAGCCGGACTGAAGGGTCCCAGGTTTGATTCTGGTCAAGGGCACATGCCTGGGTTGCAGGCTCGATCTCCAGTGGGGGGCGTGCAGGAGGCAACCAATCAATGATTCTCTCTCATCATTGATGTTTCTATCTCTCTCTCCCTCTCCCTTCCTCTCTGAAATCAATAAAAAATAAAAAAATAAATTTAAAAATGTACAAGGAAAGGGAAAGTAATCAAAACGGCAGGGGACGTACACCAGCTGTCTCTTAGAAAATGTTCCAAAAACTGCTACTCGTTGGCCAGAACTTAGTCTAACAGACACACCTGAGTGCAAGGAAGGCTGATAAAAGTGGGCTTTGTGTCCTTAAAATTTCTATTATTACAACAGAAGGAGGGAACAGATGTTAGGTGGCAGTAGCAATCTCTGCCCCAACAGCTAATCCTCCTGAATCGAAATGGAGTCTAAAATACTAAGGAATACTTTGCTTACATATAACTAATGACAGCAGGGAAGACCAAGTACTGTTACTTTATGAGTGCAGACAGAGGCCATGTTAAGAAATAATGATTGTTACTAATATCATTGTTACCATCATATTTAGTCCTCATCTGAGGACATTTTCTTTTTTTAAAAAATATATTTTTATTGCTTTCAGAGAGGAAGGGAGAGGGAGAGAGAGAGAGAGAAACATCAATGATGAGAGAGAATCATTGATCTGCTGCCTCCTGCCTGTCCCGCTCTGGGGGTCGAGCCCACAACCCGAGCATGTGCCCTTGGACGGAATTGAACCTGGGACCCTTCAGTCCGCAGGCTGACGCTCTATCCACTGAGCCAAGCCAGCTAGGGCTGAGGACATTTTCATTGATTTTTAAAGATAGGGGAAAAGAGAGAGAAAGAGAGAAAGAGAGATACATCGATATGAGAGAGAAACATCGATCTCTTGCTTTCCACATGCTCCCCAATGGAGGCGAGGGATCAAACCCACAACCTAGGTATATGCCATGACCAGGAATCGAACCCATGACCTTTTGGTGTACAGGATTATGCTCCTACCAACTGAGCCACACCAGCCAGGGCTCATTGTTTTCATTTTGACTATCACATATTGAACGCCAGTCACCATGCTAAGTAGTTTTTTGTCATTGTCCCATTTAATCCTTACAATGATCTTTGATATTGATGCCAAAGCTGAGGCTCTCAGAGGTGAATAACTTGCTAATAATTGGAGAAGTGGAATTGCTTCTTGGTATGTTCATTGTAAGAACCTGTGCTCTCAAACACCATCAGTATATGTGGCCAACCCAAGATTGAATTAGCAACTGAAGGCCTGCTCTATAAGAGCCCAGTTGTTCAAACAATGATTTATTTAGAAAATATAATTTTGAGTATGAAGTATGCTGGCCTCTGGAGCTATAAACAATGAGCAAAAAACTCCCGGTGCATAAACACTTGTGGGAATTAAGTCATTAATCAACTAATCTCAAGAATAACTGTGATGACGATCACAAAAGACACTTTCCTAGAACTCGAAGATTGGCCTAGTCTGGTGGATCTGAGGAGGCTTTCCTTAATAAGGGACATCTGAACTGAGATCTGAGAACTGAAGATGGCGATGGAGGCCGGAAGTGTTTGGGGTGAAAAGTACAGACTGTGAAAGGGCAGATAGCATAATTAGGGAACAGAAACAAGGCCAGGTGGTTAGAGTGAAGTGAATGTTGATAAAAGGTGAGGCGGGATGGGGACCTGATCATGAAAGCCATTATATTTCGGTTTTTATCCTAATAATAACTAGAAATCTATCAAAGTGTTTTAATATGAAGTTGGAGGGGGTGGGGGGAGAAGCCTGATAACAATTGTTTTGCATTTTCATGACGGAAGAACTTCATCTTTTTCCCCACTAGATCTTTTACACATAGTAGGCACTACAACCATATTTGTGAGATGAATTAATACATTAATAGGTAACTTTTGAGAATATCATTCTGGCTACAATGTGGAGAACACTGATTGGAGGGGGAGCAAGTGGGTGCAAGAGAAAGTCACCTAGGGCCTATTCAGGAACTAAATAGAAGGGCTTTGTGATGGATGGAATATAGCCACGGGGAGTAGACGGTATCAGGATAGCTCCTAGGTTTCTGGCATGAGCCACTGGGCAGATGACAGCCCTATTCACTGAGACTGGGAAAAGAGCCAGTTTTGAAGAGAAAGGTCACATCTTGTCACCAGAAGTAGTTTCCATTTATATAACAGCAAACTGAATTCTGTGTACAAAGGTAGCAGGAAATAATGAAAATACATCCCAACAAGCCCACGCTGCACATCTGGAATGAGAATCAGCCCTGGGTCTCCTGACCTATTAAGTTCCTCTGATAATCATCACCGGAAGTTAAAATAAAATCTCCCTATGGACACGCAGCTCCAACATTTGTGATATGGCGCTCAGATAAATCTGAAAAGTCAGTATGTATTGATTGGATGTATGCAGGAAATAAAGTTGTTTAAAGTACACTGGCTTGGTAACAGGACAGGTAGTGTGGGGCTGGTGTGTGTAATAGTTTCACACCTTTTGAAAAGATAAAATAAATCATCAAGAGAAAACTTATCACTTCACTGAACCGGTGGCCTTTCCAAGAAACTGCTGAATTACCAGCAGGGTTATGGCTTATTAGGCCCCTTTTCTCCAGCCTCCATTCTCTGCCACAATCACAACTACTCAAAACAGGTTTCATTGGGTCTGAGAACCTTGACTGTCAGACTTGACAATACAGTATGTCTTAGGAAGGAAAACTTATGACCCAGTGGTAGGCATAAAATGAACTGCTTTCATAGGTTGGGAGATTATTCATGTACTTCAGAATCCTAAATTTACAAGCCATATATCCAGGAATCCATCTAAAATAAGACATGTTACAATATCTCTACCACTGGCATCCTGCTTTATCTTTCTACAGGACAATAATTTTCCAAAACTGAAACCGCATTGTCTCCCTGAGGTGAGAATGATTGACAACAGTTTACACCACAGATGGCTAAGCAGATGTGTGCATAGGTATGATACCTCCCTGCAAACGAGCTGGCCAATCAGAGAGGAGCTGAGCACTGCACTCTGAAGCAATTATAAATTCTATCCAGGGAGATCAGAGATCCAATTTGAACAGAATGGTCCTGTTTTCAACTACATTGGAATACACAATTAGGCTCTACTTGAGTCTAATCAAGTATTCCCCACATCTACAACTAATATCTCCACTGCTATGAGTTGTACAGAGAACTCCAAGAAATCCTTTGCTTAAACAATATTAGGGGTTAAGAACCCAGTCCTGGGAGACAAACAGACCTGAAATGGAATTCCTGCTCTGTCTGTGAAAATGTAGGCAAATTGCATCTCTAAGGATCAGACGCTTCACCTAGAATATGATGTAGTATTGCCTACTTTGCAGAAATGTTGCAAGTATAAATGAGGAACAGTGATCAGCGCAGTGTTTGGCATATACCAACCACCAAAAGGGACTTAGTAATTTTTAGAACCGCAGAGTCAGTGCCCTGCAAATCATGGCACAAAAACACTACATTGTTCCCCTAGATCAGAGGTAATGAGGCACAGCTAATGAATCTTGAAAATTCCTACCAAAGGAGAGTCTAAATGTAAATGGATGATTCTGCATTTATAGTCCAAAACAAGCAGTTGCAAAATGATATTTCTTAGCATTCTCCTACTTTATCTTTTTAAACGATGGCAAATTACTTGTTTTGCTCCATAATATGTCATGCATATTTTGAAATTTAAATTAATTACCCTGGAATAAAATGTCCCCCAGGAAAATATGGCGTGTTAGTCCCACACTCCTCGGTGAAGTTTTCTGCTTGCCTCTAATAAGCATATTGAGGAAAGAACAAGAACTTCGGGGCCAGATATGGCTTGCAGGCTTGAATTTGGGCTCTTCCTTTACACGAGCAAGTAACTTAGCTCTCTAAGTCTTAGTTTTCCATATGTAGAATTGTAATAGAAAATATTTTCTTCACTGGTTTGCTTCCGCTCCCTTTTTGTACCTACCCCCATCCTTATACATAGTGGTGTAACAAGACACTATTTTTTTAATAGAAAAAGTAGTTCTAACTTTTTAATACAACTTTGTTGTATTCATTAACAAGAGCATCGTACACACTAAGATTTTCGCATATATAAACTTAGGAATATGATTTTACAGTAAATATATATTTTATTTCCGCCCACTTGTTAACATTTTATGCTAAATCTTGAATAGAAGAGAATAGTTAGGAGTCCCACCCTGGGCATTTAATTTATTCTACCAAACAATTCTAGCATTGTTTTCTGTGAAATTTTCCCCAGTAATTACTACTTTCTGCGCCATTCATTATACCAAGATTATTTCATTAAATTATTTTTTATTTGAAATTTTAAACTTTTCTAAATTTGAATAAAGGGATACATTTTTAAGGTATTCAGTATTTTTTTAAATAATTTCTACCTTTTCTATTAAAAAATAAAGAAATATAACTCCACCAGCTTTTTCATAGTTAACTATTTTAAACATATTTATAGTGTCAGGTACCATGGGAAAGGCTGAATTACTAAAGATAATTTAATGTCAAAATTTTAAAAGAGAATGTCTACAATGAGATCTGGCCTTTTTTGACCTAACCTGACACTCATACAGCATCACTCCTACTGCATTCCATTGGTTACAATCAAGTCACTAAATCCAGCCAAGATTCAAGGGAAGGGGACATAAACCCCACTATTTGAAGGAAGGAATGCCCAAAACATGTGGACATATTTTAAAACAAGTGTACAGGCAATCTATTCTTAAAGAGATCAAAAGAAAAGAGAAAAGAAGGAGATAAACAGAAGAAAAAAGAAAGAGAGGAGAGAGGGAGGGTTGGGAGCGAGGAAGGTTGGGGAAGAAAGATGTCCAAGACCTCTACACAGAAAACTACAAAACATTATTATAAAGACAGTAATCCTCTTATTTTTTTAAGATTTAATAAAGACCAAATCAAAATCTCAGCAGGCAAAAATCAATGTAATTGACCATATTGAGAGACTGAAAAAGAAAAATCACATGCTAATCTCAACAGATACAGCAAAGCATTTGACAAAATTCAACATTCTCTCCTGATTTAAAAAAAAAAAAAAAAAAAAACTCTCTGAAAATTAGGAATGGAAAAGAATCTCCTCAACCTGATAATAGACACCTACAAAATACATAGAAGATCATACTTAATGGTGAAAGACTAAATGCTTTTCTCTAACACCATGAACAAATCAAGCATTTTCACTTCCACTATTTCTATTCAAAACTGTGGTGAAGAATCTAGCCAGTGCTATAAGCCAACAAAAAGAAACATAAGGCATCCAGATTATAAAGGAAGAAGTAAAACTCTTTGCATTCTCAGAATACATGGATACCCATGTAGAAAATCCCAAAGAATCTACAGAAAAGCTATCAGACCTAATAAATGTTTAGCAATGTTACAGGAAAAAAGAGCAAGTACAAAAATCAATTATATTTATAACATACTAGCAATGAAGATGTTGAAGTTGTAATTAACAAACAAATACCATTTACAAGTAATATCAAATATGTGAAATGATTAGGGATAAATCTGTCAAAGTTGTGTACGACTTGTATACTGAGAATAACAAAATACTGCTAAAATACGTTAAGGAATATACAAATAAATGGAGCAATATACCATGTTTATGGATCAGAAGACTCAATTTTGTTCAGATGTTAATTATCCCTAAATTTACCTGTTGATTCAATGGAATCAGAATCAAAATTTTAGCAAGTGTTTTTGGTTGGAAGTTGATAAACTTATTCTAAAATCCATGTGTAAATGTAAAGGGCCTAGAATAGCCAAAATGACTTTCAGAAAGAACAGGTTGGAGAACTAACATAATGTGACTTAAGGACTAATTAAGAAGCTAGAGTAATAGAGTCAAGTATTGGTGCCAATATAGACAAATTAAAAGTACATTTGCATAAAAAATCAACTTTGATCCATACCCCACACCATATAAAAATATTATTTCAAATGGACAATAGACCTAAATATACAACTGAAAATGATAAAATTTGTATAAGGAAATGTAAAAGAAAATCTTTGTGACTTTGGGTTGGGCAAAGATTTCTTATATACAACACCAGAGATATGCTTGATAATAGAAAAAAAAAGATAAAAATTGGGCTGCACCCAAATTAAGAATTTCTGCTATTCAAAATACAGTCTTAAAGGAATAAACAAGCCACAAACAGAGAGAAAATAATTGCAAAGCATATATATGATAAGGCCTTGTATCCACAATATATAAATAATTCTCAAGACTCAACAATAAGAAAATAAACCAATAAAAACTAAATAAAATATTTCAATAAGATATACAGATGGCAGATAAGCACATAAAAAGATGGTCAATATCATTAGTCATTAGGAAGCACAAATTAAAATCATGTCACATTTATTAGACTGCCTAAAATAAAAAAATACTGATCACACCAAGTTCTGGTTGAGGACATTGAGCTATTGGAATTCTTCTACATCACTGGTGGAAATGTAAAATGGTTAACCAAGTTGGAATGCAGTTTGGTAATTTCCTAAAAAATTCAACATACAACAACCATTCCACTCCTAGGCAATTTATTAAAAAGAAATAAAAGTATATGTTTATATAAAGACTTGAATATGAACATTCTTAGCTTTATTTATAATGGCAAAAAAACTGGAAACAATTCAAATGTCTCTGAACAGATGACTAGAGAAACAAACCCATACAATGGAAAGCTATTCAGCAATAAAATGGTATAAACTATTGATAAACAACAGAATGGATGAATCTTAAAATAAGTATGCTAAAAGAAAGAAGTTAGACAAAAAGAAAAGCATATGCTATATGGCTCTAATTACATTATAGTCTAGAATATGCCAATAAATCTATAATAATCTATAATATTAGTGGTTGGCTGTGAATTAGGGGGTCTGGGAGGAATGGGATTGAGTACAAAGGGGTACAAGGAAAGTTTTGTGTATAATGGATAGATTTATTATTTTTTATTGTGATAATGGTATGACAGGTGTTTTTATGTGTCATAACTTACCAAATTATGCTTTTAAAAGTAAGGTTTTATTATATGTTGATTATACTTCAATAAAGTTGTTACAAAATTGCAAAAGGCTTTTTGGTGGTAAATTAAAGGCTGTTTTCAAAATTTATATGGAAAATACAATGTACCAAATATAGATCAGACAACTTTAGAGAACAAAATTGGAAGACATACATTACCAGACAGCAAGACTTATTATACAGCTCCTTAATTAAGAAAGTATGATAATGTCACTAGGATGGAAAAAGAGACCAACAGAATAAATTAGAGAGTTGACCTATAGTCACTTGATTTATGAAAAAAGTGACACTATAGAAGAGTGGGTGAAAATGGTCTTTTCAATAAAAGGCACTGCATAAATTGGGTATTCATAGAGAATAAAATAAATCTTGACTCCTAGCTTATATCATACACTAAAATCAACTTTGGGTGGATTATAGGTCTCAATATGAAAGACAAAACAATAAAGACATCTTGAGAAAAGGCAGAGATTTCTCAAAAAGGGAACAAAGAGAAGTAACCATAAAACAAGAGACAAAAAAATTGGACTACATTAAAATGTTAAAATTTTTGCTCATTAATAGACACCATTAAAGCAATGAAAAGGCAACCAATAGAGCAGAGAATCTATACAATGCATGTTGAGCCCTAAAAAGATTTGTATCCTAAAAATCAATAAGAATAAGAGTTACTTCATATGTTTTAAAATTGGGCAAAAAACTTAAACAGAAAGTTCACAGTGACCAATAAACATCTGGAAAGGTGGTTAACTGCTTTAGTCAACCAGAAAGTGAAGAATAAAAGTGAGATACCATAATACACCCAACATATGACAAAAATTTCAGTATGTGACAATACCAAATATTGGCAAGGTTGTAGAGCAACTAGAATTTCACATATTGCTGGTGGGAATGTAAATTGGTATAAAAATTTTGGAATACTGTTCGGCACTATCTAAATTCAAACATAAACATTCATTACCTAGGACCCCACAATTCTACTCCTGGTGTTAAATTCAACAGAAATATATTATTAGTGGTAATATAATTGGTTCAGACTGTAAAATTTGGCAGTATCAAGTAAAACCTAGCAATTCTACTCTTAAGAATCTATCTCACAGAAATATAAACACAAGTACCACAACAAATCTATGTATACAGGTTTTTGTTACAGAGATATTTGTAGTGGTGAAAATCAGAAATAACTTGAATATTATCAATTGGTGAATAGTTAATTAAATGATCCATGGAAATTACCCAAGAGTTTAAAAGAATGAGGTAGATCTAAATGTACTGGTTGGAGAGAGATCCTAGATATCTTATTAAGTAAAAAAAAAAAATTGCAGAGCAATATACATAGTATGATTGTTTATTAACAGAACATACAATTTTAGTTTTAAATAGTTTAAGTTTACATGAATGCAAATATAGAGTAAGATCTGGAAAGATCAACACAAATGGTTAATAGTATTTATTTTAAGAAAATAGAATTGAACAAGGGAGAGGCCTGCAAAGGGATATTTGGTTTTTTACTATATACTTGAAATAACAAAAATATTTTGAAAAATTCCTTGCATATATATTTTTAAAGATTAGTTTTTGTCGTCACAAGGAGATTCCCCAGATGAAGAAGTAATGAGAGATAAGAATCAGATGAGAGCTGCCTCTTGCCTGTTGGTGGGGAGGAGTGGAAATAAACCTGTTTGACTCCAGCCACACAGGTCACTTCAGAGAAGACAGTAAGAACAATGGCTCCACCCCCTGCCCATACCAGTAAGGAGTCCTAGAGAGGAACCTTCATTAGCTTCATGGCAAACTTACTCCTATGTGGAATATTATTAAATAGCATGGAGATTTTGGATGTAATAATGCAACAATTTCCAAACAGAGAAGACAGAGTAATATAACTAATGGGCAAGAGGACTGTATGTTGTCAGTGATTTTATTTCAGTTTACAGCCAAAATAAATTTATACGTATTCAAACCATAAACTGTTAAAAGTTCACAGCCATGTTCTATGGTAAACTTCAAGAAAAACAACAACAACAACAAAAACCCACAGCTAATATTTTTTTCCAACCTATTGAATATTTCTTCCTGCTTTAATAAAATACTTTACAATGGATTCAGTTTTACTTAACCCTTTAAAAATTACTTGTCATTCTTTGGAAACAAAGGAGTGTATTAGAGCCTCGCTATTAGACACATGGCACCAGAGAGTTGGAGCTGATGTGAAAGCAAAAGGCGTTATGAAAGTTTCATGAGATCAGGAATCTTGACTTGTTTACCACTGAGTCCCCAGTGTCTCCTGCCTGTCAGAGGACACAGCAAACCACCGTGATGATTCCCACATATTGAGCCAGATTCTGTGATAAATGCTTCACAGACAGTATTCCTCTCAACAGTCCTGTTGGGACTGTTATTATTCCCTTTATTAATGAGTATGATGAGGCTTAGCTTGATTAGGTGACTGACCCAGAGTCACACAATTATTAAGTGGTAGAACTGATACTACCGTTTCCCAGGCAGACCTCAATAAATATCGGTTGTGGGCATACTTCTTTACAGAGAAGGAAGAAAGGAAGGGAAGAAGAAGGAAGGAAGGGAAGGCAGGGTAGATGAGAAAGCCCCATGGCATTCACTTTCAGAAAGAGAACCATTTTCCTGTGGGTATGATGGGTGACCCTAACCCAGCATTCTTGTTTACAGAAGCCTGTGCTGAGCAGATGATCAGGACAGGCCTAGGGACCAAGATCTGTTCTCTCTCGGGTTTATTTTGTACCACTCTCTGCCTTGCTCTCTCCCTTCGGCCACACTGGCTCTTCTCCAGGGTTGTGTCCAACAGTCCTTCTCCTGTTGTTTGTCCACACAGGCTGTCTTTGAGCTGTCCATTGTTCTGGTCTCCTCATCTGTTTGGATGCTACAGTATTACTACCTGTATTTCCAGGTTATAGGAATCTTTGATGGGGATGAATCCAACCCCCCTAGGGACATACAGTCATTCTCCTGAAGGCCACACCCATGGAGGTGCCACCCAGGTCTCCTGCAGAGGTCCTCACAGGCTTCTCTCCTCCCTTCCTAGGTGGGTTATTCTCCTTCCCATCTCCTGGTCCTCAAAAGCCTTTCCCTTCTCAGCTCCTCTCTGAAACTGGGTTAAGCCATTTCCAAAGACCAGCCTTAGACTCCAGGCCAATACTTCAAGCACAGCCAAGATCCCTCAGACTTGGAGTCATATTGACAAAAAAATGGCGTGAGACAGTCACACCATTTTTTAATGAATTGGAAAGGAAAAACACAATTCAACATTTCATTATTCTGCCAAATTTCACTGGTTGAAAGGTTAGACCTTTTACCAAGGAAGAAACATAACACGATGACTAGGTTTGAGGCAGGTGACCCCAGGTCTTCTTTCTGGTGTGATAAATTGAGTTGCCTTCGATATATCAAACAGGAAAAATGAGAAGGAGACAGTCCTGAGTCTGGACCTCTCTGGCTAGCTTTTTGTAGAGACCAGTGCGAAAGCCCAGTATTTTTCCACTTAGCCATTTCCTATGTGGACAAATAATGTTTTCTTACTGTGCAATAGGTTATAGGACCAAGACTATTTATTTCCAGCATTCTATTTGATTCTCTCGTTTCACCAGTATTTTGAAAATCACTTACAATTTCATGTTGGAAGAAAAGGACAAGAGCAGAAATTCAACAAAATAGTTTTTCCCTGGGAGTAGTTAAGGCCAATGAACTTATTTAAAAACTCCTTTACTTGAAAACAAATTATCCCAGGTGAAGAAAATTATGTCCTTGGCGATCAATATCTCATTTTCAACTCACTACAATCTCCCTTCTGTCTCACCTGATTTATACAATGCATTGTTAGACCACCCCCCCCCCCAAAAAAATTGACTTATAAAATATTTAAGAAATTATAAGAAACTTTCACTCAACATTTTAACTGCTGGGTTAAACCATAGATATTGCCAGCTGGCTAACCTAGTCCCCAACTTCCATCATGACTATCACCGACTGCTGAATGTTCCAAAGAGGGGAGAAACACAAAGTAATGGTTTGTCGGGTAAAAAGTTTTAAGTTCTAAACATTTGGGATATTATACCACCATGCCATGGATACTCTGTACTTGCATTTTTCTGTGATGTTGGTAGATTTTTATCTACATCATTTATATCACAATGGGATTAAGTTGTAAAACCAGGTCACAGCTCCAGCACAAGAAAACAGAACCTGAGAAATATCATGGAGTTTATTGCATATTCGGGAGGTATACACCAAGAGCAGGGTCCCCTGGCAATGCCGCAAGGCTCCCGCGGCTCTCAGCTGCGGAGCTGATGCAGAACTTCACCACCTTCTCAGGGTGGAACAAACCCGCCTAGAGAGCCCAGCCCACGTTCCTTCATTACTGAACACGGGAGAGAAGTGTCAGCATGAAAACTGTGTCATTTGAATCTCCTTCCCCTGCAGAAACCTCAAAATCTGGCCCAAACCTACCATGAGGGTCTGCAGCCACCAACAGTACTTTCTACTATCAATTTTATGAAACTGGGTCATTTTTCATGTGTTCCAAAATCCCAGATACATCAGAAAACACAGCTGCCTATATAACAAACAGAATGAGGTCAACTTCCCAGTGCAATTATCCTCTGTGATGTTTAAGGTGGAGGTAAGATTTTTGGCAAAGTACTGATGGCATTACGGACAGAGACCCAGAAATAATCAGTTCCTGCCTGGTTCACCCATGTTCCCTAAGAAACTCTGGACCGAGGGAGTTATGTGCAAAATATAACAGAAGACTGGGAATCAAAGTAAAACTTAAATAATAGCTGGGAAGACATCCTACCCCTCTGCCCCAGCCCCCCACCCAATAAAATGACTTTTGTAAAAGCTAGATTGTAAAGCACAGCTGAGGCTCCTACCCTACCCCTCATGTGCCCCTGCCACAGTGTAAGATGGCTGGAGTCCCCAGAGTAGGGATAGATTGCAGCCCTACTTTTATGCAGGAAGAAAATGCCTTTCTTCCTAATACGTAGCCCAACGAATGACCTGACCAACTTGATTAACCAAACAAAAAATCCATCCAGGAGAAGCCTGGGCTGAGGCCAGACTGATGCAGAAAGATGGGTAGAAATGTCCCTGCTCCTAATGAATGTCTCTTATTGGAGTAAATAGTGGATTTTATCAAGACAAATTTATATAAATTCAGCCAGTGTTACTGATCATAACTTACAGTCAAAATGTTGCCATAAGTGGGGTTTTTTTGTCTTAAGTGCTTATTACCATGTAGCATATTAAATAATTAGCTAATTAAAATATGATACCATAGGATATTATGTGCAAGATACTGGAGAGTGCTGGGGGAAATATAGCAATAAATAAACACATAAGCGCTCTCTTCGAAGGACTTCATCTGGAATAAAAAGACAAGATAGGCAATTTATTCAGTAAGTGTGTCTACACTAATGCCAGACAAAACGTGATGAGTGCAGAGAAGGCAATGAGAATGCAGGTTGGAAGTCCCTTTTGGATTGTCGATATCAGGGGAGGCATCAAGGAGCTAGTTGGATTTGAATGGGGCCTGTAAAGTTTGGTAAATGTTCAAAAATAAATATTATATGTTTTTCCCCTAATAAGATTAGTGCATACTCACAACATAAATGATAGCTCTTCTGGGATGGGAGGGGGCAGTTTAATGAAAATTTTGGAAAACAAATCACCCATAGTCCCACCAGATTGCAAAGGGGGCTCACTTCAAGAGAAGAGAGCACACACTAGGGCACAGAGGTTGGGGAGACACAAGGGGAGAAGAGAAAACATCAAGAGATCCAGTTTCGTTGAGATATAGGGGCTATGTAAGAGAAAATGCAACAGTCCTATAGACTGTAAATCAGCACTGAAAGCCCTAAAAACCCTTACTGGAAACCCCAGTGGGTTAAGATGCTGCCAGAGAGAGAAGTGGATGACAATCACCCTCCCCACTATTCCAAGACCCATTTGTCCTTGAGGGTTAGATTCTCCTCAGCATTGTAGCCAAGCAGCACCGCCTTTCTATATATTTATTAGTATGTTCTAGTTCCTTATGGGGCCAGAAACTCTGATTCCCTTCAAGGACAAAAGATATCGCAGTATATCAAACAGACTGCAGCAACCATGACGAAGGCCAAGCTATAGAAAGGATGATGGGAACCCTGCACAGAGATCACATGTTAACCAGGAATCCATGAACTACAAATCCAGGGCTCCATAAACTTGATAGGAAAAATGCATGTTTGTTTTCACTAATCTTTAACTGCAACATAGCATTTCCTTCTATTACAAAACAGAGCAGTATCTGTGACTTTGTAACCAATAGAAAATGCAGATATTTTCATATCATAACAATGGTTGCTGTTAATTCAAAATAGTATTTTATCACCATTTCAAAATTGCTTATTAGACCCACCACTGGATCTTGTTATTAAATGTATAAAGAAGTACATTTTTAAAATATTTGGCTAACTGTATTTTATTATAACTAGCCTCCTATATAATTATATGTATTTTCTTATGCATTTAAATACATTATCCTGGCAAAGGCCCACAAGCTTCAAATTACCAAAGAGGTCCATGGCACTGAAAAAGTAAGGACTTGTGGTCATATGATAGTAAGGAATTTGGTCTAAAAGTCAGACACAGCACCAATTCTGGTAAGTAGATAGGAGTTGGTTCTGCAGACAGCAAAGTCATCCATCTGGAGTAGGGAATGAGAAAGGACAATGGTCGCCCTTTAAGTACATTCTCCAAAATGACACCATTTATTAAGATAACATGCTGATTGTCTCGTCCCACGTCTTCCTCAGGAGTTATAACTGAGGGAAATGTTTCAGAAGATGATGAAACCGTTTAATGGGAGTTCTATGAACCATGCAGGTACCCCACCTGCACCCACCTCCATGTCACTAACATACCTCTTCCTGATTTGTCAGGGAATAGCTAGAGAGATACAACATCAGAGCTAAAAGAAAGCACTCATGGAGAGAAAGAAAACAACCATTCCTTTAACTCTACAAATAAATACACATGTTAAAATTAAATCCAATAATTGGTTCTAAAAGTTTCCAACTGAAGTCAAAGTTTTGCAAGGACATCAAAGCAGGAAGGGCTTGAAGTGAACTTTAAAAGAGAACTATTCTACAGAATAGTAAAAGAAAACAAGTTTAGGTTCATGGACACCAAATTAACTTCTTTATCACTCTTACTAGAAGATCCTCGTTTATGGTAATATCTAGCTAACTACATACTCGTTTGTGATAATTGGCACTTAACACTCCCAAACAAAGCAGTGCTAAACAACAGGAGGACAAAGGCAAATCTGAAGCCCACAGTCTTTCCATCTGAAGACTCCTGTGTTTTATTAGAAACAATGAGAATGTGGGACATTAAGGATCAGGAGGGGAAAAATGCAAAGTAGTTTAACATGTTCTTTAATAATTGATTATGCCTTTTCAAAGAAGAAAGCTGAGGCCTCAATATTGAGAAAATAAATTTGAGGTCATTTCTTTTTCAATAGAAATTCTTCCTGTATCCATCACCAAACAGCACGGCTTGAAAATTTAATTGAATGTTTTCTATGCCGAGGGAGATGTGAATAATGACAATAAGGAAGGTAAATAATAACTCAAGGTCCTTTGGAAATTCTTCACTTTCAAGTAAACAGCAACACTCACAATATTTCCAGGTTGAAAATAACAACTTTTAATTGTCTAGTACTTTCAAAAAACCTAACCTAACATCATACTGGCACTGTTGGGGGAGGGGGGGGGGAGTGGGGAGGGCTGTGGAGGAGAGAGGAAGAGGCTTATTTTTTATGTTTTTTTCTTTATTGCTCAAGGGTGAAAGAGAGCTATTGTTTTCAGGGCCTTATGCATGATAGAAAGGCCAAGGCAGATGGGAGGGCTATTTTAGGACCTCCATCCTGCCCAAGATAAGCCTCATCTTATGACATAGACTTTCATGTTGGATCATGGAGAGTTATTTAATTATATGTTGCAGTGGAAATAAAACACTGATCTAGGAGTCTGGAGACCTATGATCTAATCTACACTCTGCCACTAACAGTTGATGACCATGGGTGGTGACCAATTTCCTCATCTGTCTAAAGAAGTGCGTGATTATATAAGGGGTCAGCAAACTTATTCCATCAGAGCCAAATACTAATTACTTTGGGTTTTGAGGGCCACCCAATCTTTATACAACTACTCGACTGTCATTGTAATATAAAGCAACTACAGATATTACATAAACAAAGAAGTGTAGCTATGCTGTAATAAAACTTTATTTACAAAAATGAGTAGCAGACAAGATTTGGCTCAAGGGCTCTAATTTGCCAACCCCTGGACTATACAAACTCTTATATCTCTTCCAGCTCTGAAATTCTGAGGCTATAATTCTAAAAATGAGGTAGCAGAGTGAGACCCATCAGGTAGGCTTGAGCTGTCAAGATGAGCCTGCAGATAGATCCAGGAAGACTTCAGGGGAACTAAGAATGCTTTGTTTATCTCTGGAGCCTATACATCCACCCACATCTAGTCAATGAAATAAGGCAAGAAAAGTATATAGAAGTTATACAGATTTAAAAGGAAGTAATAAAACTATCATTATTTGTGGAAGATCTGACTGTGAATATTCAAAAAGAGAGAAAGAGAAATTATCAGAATAAATAACACATAAACTGGCCAGCTATCTAGTTATCTCAGATTTATCCCTTTTTTTCTGTACTGTACTGTATTTAAAGGAACAAAATTTTGCAACCTCTGGTTTCTACATACATTCAACCAATGGAAGGCACTGGTTGAGTATTAGTGAGAAGGAGGAAAAACAATCCAGGGTATTTCTTTCTCTCTCTCTCTCTCTCTCTCTCTCTCTCTCTCTCTCTCTCTCTCTCTCTCTGCTTCCTATGGCATCTCAGGTAACTACAAATTTTTTCTAGTTCCTGCTGCACAGGCTGTCTGTGGTTCCATCTCTGCTGAATGATGCTGGTCTCTGGTATTCAGTAATACTGCCTTCTTTCTTTATTTCCCTAGTCTAGAAGTATAAGCATCTTACGGCTCTTGTATAATTTGGATTATCTCTTTACCTCTCTTCTCCTATTTCTCAATTCCTCCATCTCCAGTGTTATAAATCCCTTATATTAAGTTTTCTCTGTAATAAATACTTAGAATAGCTTCTGGTTTTCTGGTTGGAAAACAAGTTGCTATATACAAATTCAATACACAAAAATTTTTGCTTCTCTATTACAGCAGCAAGCAAGTAGGAAATAGTTTTTAAAAGATACTCTTTTCAATGATGTAAACATTGTAAAAATACCTACAAATAAAACTAATGAAATATATGCAAGTCTTCCACACAGAAATCTATAAAACACTATTAAGGGAAATTGGAACAATTCTAAATAAATTCAGAGGGAATTATTTTGAGATAGGATATATAAGCACCTATTATAAAAGAAAAGATTGAACCCCTGCTGGTAGTGGGTCAATTAACTGGAGCACTGTCCCGTACACCAAGAGGTGGCGCGCTTGATTCCCCATCAGGGCACATGGCCTGACTGTGGATTTGACCTCAGTTGGGGTATGTGCAAGAGGCAGCCAATTGATGTTTCTCTCTTGCATCAATGTTTTTCTTTCTCTCTCTCTTTCTCACTCCCTCCCTCCATTCCTCTCTCTAAGATCAATTAAAAAAAACATAAAGGAAAGATTGATAAGTTAGGCTATGATAAATTTAATAGCTTCTATAATTAAGATAGAGAAAAAAACAAAGTAGGAAGACGGATATATCAATATGCATGTATGTATACATATATACATACACCTATAGTACATATATCAATATGTAATTTTTCTAAATATTCCTATATGTAAATAAGGGAAAAATAGACAACACAATAGAAAAATGGACAAGACCCAAACTTCAAAAAGTAAAAGTAAAAATTCAAAATATTTAAAAGCAAATAACAGATAGCTAAAACTTAAAGGAAACATACTGCAGTATTTCTAAGAGGAAAATGAATCTGAATAAAATTTTCAAACATATACAGTATATATATCTAATCTAATAATAAAGGAATATGCAAATTTGTCCATTACAGCGTCACATCATGACCCGATCAGCAGGCTGCATCCCCGCCCTCTGCTCAGGCAGCTGCAAGGCCCCGGGTTAGGATAGGATACAATAGATGATAAGAAAGGAGAGAGAGAGGGAGAGGAAGGCAGGCCTGCATGCAGACAGGCTGAGAGGAGAAACAGAAATACAGAAAGGGAACAAGAAAAAGACACAGGAATGGAAAAGGGAAGGAAACTACGTGTGGAAGGGGGTGGCGACTGTGGGGGACGTGGAGCAGGTGCGCCTGGCACAGGGCGGGGCGCAGGCAGCGCACAACAGGGAGCTCCGCCCAGACACGGGAGGAGGGCAGTGGCAGCCCTTGGTGGGGAGGCGCCCAAGGGTCCGGGACGGAGTGGAGGAGGTCCAAGGCCTTCTGGGCAGAGGCGCTCCTGCTTCGTGGCAGCAGCGCCTAGGCCGCGCAGGCCTCAGACACCCTCACTGGGCCGGGCATCCCCAGGCAGGGAATGGGAGCAGGACAGCAGCAAGGAGGCTGGGGAAGTGGGGGCAGCGAATACCTGGCCAGGGCTGAGCCCTGGGCTGAGGGTTAATGCCCCCACAACAGAAGCTTTAAGAAAGGAAGGAGGGAGGGGAGAACTTGATAAAGGAGTCAGTAGAGAGCAGAGTTGACGAAGGAAAGAGAATGTGTGAGAACTGTAGGCGCTATAATGAAAATCAAGTATAGTTGTGTACTGGGGACAGATTTTAAAAGTAGGAGTCAGAAAAGAAAAAAGATAAATGATAGTGAATAATTCGGCAGGCAGATAGATAGATATTAAAACAGTGGAAGTAAGTAGACGAGAATGTGGATGAGAGAGGAAGAGGGAGGGAAGAAAAGTTTTAAAGGGGAGCCAGTAGAGCTTAAAAGGAGAATGGGAAGAAGGAAGAAATGGGGGAGGGAGCAAAGCAGGTCCAAGGGAAAAAGTGAAGAAAAAAATTAAGGTGGGAAGGAAGAAAAAGGGGGGGAGGAGAGGGTAAAGATAAAGGAAAGAAGGAATGTGGGGAGGGAGGGAGGGTAGGAGAAAGATAGGAAGAAGGATGATGGAACAGAAGTAGGAAATAAGGAGGAAAGAAGAGTTTATAAATGATGAGTTAGTAGGAAAAAGTGTTACATAAAGGAGAGAGAAAAATTGTGTGAAAGGGAGAAGCCAATAAGGGAGTTAAATACAATTGTGTGTGAAGGGGATAAGATTTAAAAAAAAATAGTTAATAGGGGTGACCAGGCCAGCAGTGGAGGGCAGTTAGGGGTGACCAGGCTGGCAGGGGAGGGCAGTTAGGGGGGCAGGCAGGCAGAGTGGTTAGGGCAGGAAGGCAGGTGAGCGGTTAGGAGCTAGAGGTCCCAGATTGCGAGAGGGATGTCCAACTGCCATGCCCTGTGGGATCGGGCCTAAATTGGCAGTTGGGCATCCCCCAAGGGCTCCCAGATTGGAGAGGGCTCAGGTCAGGATGAGAGACCCCCCCACCCCCACCCCCTGTGTATGAATTTCATGCACCAGGCCTCTAGTATATATATAATTCTGAGTGGGGTTCCATATTAGTAAGTAAAAATATTTATATTAAAAAACTTTCAGGCAGAGATGTCTTTGTATTAATCTTCAAAGAAAAATAGAATTACAGAAGTATTATAAAGGGGGGGGGAGGACAAGAAACTAGAATATAAAAGCTATCCAAATAACCCATGAAATGTACAATGGGTGGCCTCCTCATTGATGAAAGAAATGCAAATTGAATAACACTACACACACCAGTATGGCTAAAATTTTAAAAGACTGATAATACCTGAGTTTTACAAGTCTATGGAACAACAGACATCTCAGGAACTGCTGTTAGGAGTGGAAATTGGTGCAATAACTCTGGAAAATACTTTGGCATTCTGTACTAAAAGTAAATATTTACAGGTCACATTTTCTATCAGTTCTGCTCCTTGATATGCACTCAGTAGGAAACATGCCCATGTGCCTCAATGAATAGACACCAATTATGATAGCCAAAGCCAAGATATAACCCAAATGTCCATCCACAATAAAATGGATAAATAAGGATATAGTCCCATAATAGAGCACTATACAGCAGTGAAAATAAACAAAATCCAGCTATATACAACAATGTGAATAAGTCTCTCAAAATATGGTCAAGGAAAGAAATCCTGCCCTGGACATGCTCCATGTGAGCCTCCAGGCCACTCTCCATCCCCTCTCTCCACCTCTGTGCCAAGATTTCTTTAAATGGCTTGCCCTCCAGCTTTGGTCCAATCTTGCCAATAAGAGGCACGTGAGAAGACAGGAGGAGAGAGGTTTAAGATTTTTGTCCCTTCAGACTGTCCCTGCCAGGGCACAGTTGGCAGTGGCAATGTTTCTCTGCCAAAGGCCACATGTGCTGTTGGCAGCTCTCCCCAACAGCAACAGGGGTACAGGGTTCCTGTACCTGCTTGCCCTGCAGGCCTATGGGTAGTAAAGGCTCCCCTCTTCCCCGCTATTGTTAGACCCGGATGCTGCAACATTCCTTGTTGATTCTCTTTAATCTTGTACACAATTTGTATGCAGTCTCTTTATGAAACACTTAAATCCTCCTTTTGAGTATGCTATTTGTTTCCTGCCAGGAACCTGACCCATACAAAGCCAGACCCACATGTTTACATTTATATAAAGTTAAAAAATAGGCCAAAGTAAACTACAGCTTGAGGGAATGCATACATAGGTGGTAAAATTATAGAATAAAGGAAGGAAAAAATTACCATAAAAGTCAGACGAGTGGTTAATTTGGGGGAGGGGGATGTGATTGGGAAAGAATACATAAGGGGAACTTGGGGTGCAGCAATATTCTATTAACAACCTACCTGGGTGATTGTTAAATACTCTTTTGCCTTATAATGATTTATTAAGCTTTATACATTTTCACGGTATGTTTGCCATTGTTCACCATAAAAACCACTCAAAAAATAAATTGAAGGGGAGATTTTATTTGATTGCTGCATCCCATTAAGTGCACTTCTGTTTTAAGAACATAGATGTCAAGTGCATAATTTAATCAGCCTCACACAGTTTGGAGTGAAAAGCAGAAATCAGGAGTGTTGAAAAGAGTTTCCTCTAATTATACTGAGATTAGACCAGGGATATCGGTTGACAAGCGTCTGGTTGATGTAGTTGGTCTAGAGAAGAACAGAAGGAAAGGCAAGAACATAGAGAGACAGAATGCTTGAGCTATAGGAGCACGATGATAAAGAAAATAAAGAGATTAGTAAAAGCTTTCAGAAATACACAAAACCAAGTTATTATTAGTATTATAAAACTATGTACATACAAAAAGAGTACACAATAAATGTATTTACATCTGGGCTTGGGTTATTAATATGAAAACAATTTCATCTGATATGTTCTTTTAGTTATTAACCTCTGTATAATCCTCGTGATATCTAAATAATAATAGCTAGGTAGAAAATTTGAAATGTTTACTTGCCCAGACCTATAAAAGAAATATCTAAACGATTAAAACTTAGCACAATACAGTCAACATCAAGTGTGTTTTCTAGGAGGCAAGCTCATTCCTTGCCCAAATTAAAAGTAAAATGCAAAATATTTGGAAAATAAATATAGGTCATTGGATGAATGCTGGCTATTTTAGATCAGTCATACCAAAGGCTTGTTAAGTTATGGTGCAATCTACTATGTGGAAGAACTACAGGTTCCAATCTAGTACCATTAGGTGCATGTATTTTAAGTCATAAAAACACAAATACAAACTTATTTGTGCAGTGACATTCCAAATGATATTGTACGTAGCCTAATGAACCAAGAGACAAACACTATCTCTCAGGAGTCTCAAAAATTGCCCATACATCATAAACTGATGAACAAAAATAGATACCGAGACAAAGAAGTATCGGACAGACTGTCAAATTTCAGTGGGAAGGCAGGGGATGGGGGTAGAGGGGTGGGAGGAGTAAGAGACCAACCAAAGTCGGGGGGTGAGGGCATGTGTTGGAGGAGGAGGCTGGGGATAAGTCAATGGGGAGAAAAGGAGATGTATGTACTACTATTTGTAATACTTTAAATAAAAAAATATTGCCCATTCAAAAAAAAACTCATTAGAAAGTTCAAAAATAACAAAATATGGTTAGGATTAGAAAAAATTCTTTGTCGTAGAGAAAATTTCACTCAGTGGAGGACGGCTTAGTTTTAGCTGATTGGAAGGACACCCTTCTGGATTCTTCGGTGATTTCAATCTGAGGAATAGCACATCTTTAGGCTATAGCACATCTTTAGATTTTTTTCATTAATCCAGGATAAGAAGTAGCATTTTCCACATGTAAATATTTTGTCATAGTTTTGATTCTTCCAGGAGAACTAAACTGAATATAAGACTTTAAAAAACTACATAGCAATTTAACCTCCACCTGAAATGCCAGATTTTTTATTGCCATTCGTATTTTATAATTTATTTAAATGTGACATTGTATTTGTTTCTGAATAGATAATATTTGTATATGGCATAACACTCAATGCACAAGCAAATATTCTGTGTAAAATCTCCCTCCCATACCTCTTCTCTAGACAACCAGTTCCCAATTTATGATAATTCAATGTAACGAGGAGGAGCCATCTCAGAAATCCAGACCATCTCAGAAATCTCTCCCTCTCAACCCAGGTAATAACACTGGAAAGACCTCACTTGCCTCTCCACAAAGACCCACAAAAACAAATCAATCCAGAGAGGCTCTCTAAGTCCCTGGGTATGTTAGGAGATATCTCATCCCATGAAGGCAACAGAGACTCAAATGAACTGACCAGCCCCTGGGTGGTCACTGGTTCACCATAGTTGCCGGGACTGACCAGCAGACCATGAGCGATGGATGAATGACTACTCTGACACACATTCTGTGAAAGAGAGGGCTAAGGGGCTGCCTGGCTAAAAGAACCAGACAGCCCCATTTGCCTGCCTCCTTAGGCTTTTATTGTAATAACAGCTTGAACTAAAATTAACTATTACCCTCACTATCAGCAGGGTAAGAATCCTTGAGAAGACACATGATTCTGTAGTGTCCCTTAAGCAAGGATGTTTTGAAGTCTAAATAGAAATATTCCAGTAAAACACTGGGGGCTCAGACTTGTTTGGAAAAGTCAAGGCAGGGTCTGCCACCTTTGGCAAGACTCCCCTAGAGGCCTATGACCTTTCAGAGAATCCTCCTTACAGACTTTCCAACCAAGTCCTGTGCTTCCCCACACATGGTCATCACTGGCTGGCTTATGTAGCATCATACAGAGAACAGGGTCTTTCCCAATCCTTGAACCCAGCTTAGTAGGGTTTTTTGGGGTTTTTTTGGGTTTTTTTAATGAGCAAAGGAGCTTGCTTTAGTCTTACCTGTGTTGTTCCACTAGCAAGTATTATTCGCCCATACGCTGTTGATTGAGAACCATATGCAAGGTTCTACAAGATTAATGTTTGCCATTATGGTTGCATAGGTATATACACTGAGTGGCCAGATTATTATGACCACCTGATGCATTATATGGGATATGGTAGCCAAAGGCCTGTTTGAACACCTTTGCTGTCTGCAGTTACCAAGATAAAAACGTCTCCAATTCGCACAGGAACACAAGGATTGGACAGTCGAGCATTGGAAAAAAGTCATGTGGTCCGATGAATCACGTTTCCAGTTGCATCATGCAGATGGCAGAGTGAGAATTTGGCATAAACAGCATGAAAGCATGCACTCCACATGCATAAGTACAACCCTTCAAGCTGGTGGGGGCAGTGTTATGATTTGGGACATGTTTTCCTGGCATGATTTGGGCCCTTTAATTTGTGTGGAACAACGTCTGAATAGCACAACATACCTAAGTATTGTTGTTGATCAAGTTCATCCTATCATGTTGATGGCGTATCCCAATAGAGATGGCTTCTTCCAACAAGACAATGTGCCATGCCACAGTGCTCATATTGTGCAGGAGTGGTTTCAAGAACATGAGGGAGACTTTACCTTGCTTAGGTGGCTCCCACAATCACCAGATCTCAATCCAATTGAGCATTTGTGGGACGAAGTTAAAAGAGCCATCAGGCAGCTGGTTCCACAACCATCAAATCTCACGGAACTGGACAGTGCTATTGATCAGGCATGGTGTCAGATTCTTCACATCACCTTTCAACATCTCGTGGAGTCAATGCCAAGAAGAATCCCTGCAGTATTGAAGGCAAAAGGTGGCCCAATGAAGTACTGATGGGGTGGTCATAATAATCTGACCACTCAGTGTATATTCATGTTTTAAATTTTATATACCTTGTGTGGTACAAATTAACAATTTTTTATGTAACATGAAATCTATTTCATATACCAATATTACAAATCTTTGGTATGATTTAACTTACTTTCAAGAAGAAAGAGAAGGGCGCTGGATTGAAATGTGGTTAAATTTGATAGAATTTTCAATGTTCATGAATCATTGCTAAAGGATGATTCTCAAAACTTAGGATCCAAAGAAGATAAGCTGGAGATCTCAAAGGATATGCACCAAAGAGGAGTAATTATTTCCTCTCCACTGGGAAAGGAGGATTAGAGATATATTTTGCATTCTTCTTGCCCATCTGCATTTTTGAACAAATATGAAGAAATTATAAGCTATTAAAATACATACGAAGTTACTGTTCCCATTTACAGATAGCAAAACTGAAGCAGTGACAACTTAAGTGACTTTGCCACTATATCTCAGAGATTAGGGAAATGAAATATCAAATAGGGTCCCTCCAGGTATTAGCCTAGGTTTTAGCCCACTGCCTCCACTGTCTTCTTATATAAAAGTGAAGCATCTTGAAAACATCTCTCAGAGGCACCTCTGAGGTTAATGCCTTAGAAAAACCTATCAAACATAATGACTTCAATAGAGACCATTTCACATTACTTTTACCAATCTATTTTTCTTGGTTCATGCTCTCAAAAAAAATGCCTGTTCCCAATGACACTGTTCACACTGATTCTAGTTTTTAACAACATAGGAAAAGATTTAAGCTAATTGTCTATGAGGTGAAAAGAAAATGGCAGTGGAATTCGATTCTCCAGGATAGAGAGAGAATATGCAATACATCTCCATATTAGGAACCATCACTACTGCATTACCCAGCAACCACTACAGCAGCTGATGGGAACAATATTGGCAGCTTCATGAGACCCTTGGAGAAATCTCTCCTCCTCTGCTTCCACCCCACCCCAACTTATTCCCAGATTATTCTTTGTAGCTTTTAGAATTGCCAATATAAGTGGCTCCAGAGCCCTGAATTGTGAATTATGTGGGGATGAGAAATAGGAAAGGTGGGATATGGAACTTCTAGAGAATAGAGAACTCTGGTGACATATATTCCATCGAACTCCCTCACAGACAGGACATAAATAAAGATCAGACCTTTTAATTCATTAACAGATGGTGGGCTCTGCTTCTCAAGGATTTGCATCTCTATGAAGAAGTAAGTTCATTTGCCTAGTTTACCCAATACTTTTTCTATGACTAAGGAGTTGGAGTAGATCTGGGGGTGCCTCTCAAGGAGAATACCGGAAAGAGGACTTGTAAGTGCTGAGTGACTTACTATGACTCTCTCACCACCTTTCACGGGAATGGCTATCTCCCCTCAAGTGCAGATCTTCTACCTCCTCCAGGTAATGTTTCCCTTGAGATACAACTTACTTCTATCCATGTAGCTGTGGAGAGCGGCTGCAGTGTTTGGCCAGGTTCAAGCCTTGGACTAATGAGAGGGCACAGTCCTCTCATGGCCATATGCAAGTCCCAGCTTGAAGGGCAAACCCTCCCAGCACAATTATAGCCAACAGCTATAGTTGTAAGCTTGAACCTATGGTCCGAACACACGGCCCCACGTGGCTGAGTAATATGGGCTTGATAGAGTTCAGGTGCATGTAGTTGAGTAGGATCAAAACCCATGAGAATGTTGTAAACATCTTGACCATGCCCTTACTTTGCCTCAGGGAATCTGGCTATAAAATAAAGACACAGCTTGTAGTCCGTGGCACTGTCTCTCTACATCAGAGAGGGCAGCGTCCCACCCAGACCTGGCTTTTATTCGATTGTCTGTCTTTTCTCAATCCTTCACCGCCCCCTCTCAGGCTCACTGAACCTGGCTGAGCTGATGCAGCACGTAAGGCGCCTTGGGGCTGAGTGTGCCATGGCCATGCTGGCTCGGCACATATAGCAATGTTCATTCCCCTGGATCCAGAGAAGTGGAGTAAAATGGATTGAGATGGGAAAGACAGGTCCAACCATTAACCTGCTAAGTTACCTGGAAGCAGGAATTAGATCCTAGGGCAGGGGTGGGCAAACTTTTTGACTCGAGGGCCACAATGGGTTCTTAAACAGGACCGGAGGGCCGGAACAAAAGCATGGATGGAGTATTTGTGTGAACTAATATAAATTCAAAGTAAACATCATTACATAAAAGGGTACAGTCTTTTTTTTTTTAGTTTTATTCATTTCAAACGGGCCGGATCCGGCCCGAGGGCCATAGTTTGCCCACGGCTGTCCTAGGGGGATGATAAACAGGCTAATTCAGATGTGATGAGTCAGAGACAGGTTAGTCTGGGTCCTAATCCTCAAGAAGGAGATGTGAGTCAAGCCAGGGAGTCTAAAATGCAACCAGGTACAAGAACAACATAGAGGCCTAACTGTGAAACAGAGCAAAAATCAGGAGAAGTAAAAGAAAGGAATAGAGCTGGTCAGAGATGAAAGAGGCACTACTATTTGTAAGAATGCCCTCTACATCTCCATCTCAAAAGCCAGTAGGAATTGTCAGACCCATTTTCTATGCAAAATTAAAGTACAGGTCATTACCTAAAATTCTACTTTATCTCTCCTTTGTATGTGTGTCAGTCAGACTGTAGGTTGTAAGCAAACCAAATTGACATGGGCTGATAAGCAAAAATATATATCATAATCCATAGACGTGCTAGTTGGGAGGCTGAGAGAAAGACTCAAGGATAACCTTGGTTATAATGTCAAAAGCCATGGTGTAGTTGGCCTGTTAAAGAGCAATCACCATTGCTAAGGCCCCACCAAGACTAGAGAAACTAACTGTGGCCATTGTCACCCCTACACCAGAAATCACAAGGCTGTACGTAGGCCTGTTTGCTCCTATTGCTCCCTTTTTTGTCACATTTTCTCCTGGGTATATCTGATGGCTGAGTCCTGGACCACATGCCACATTTTTAGCTGCAAGAGAGGCTATGAACTTGAAGTTTGACTCGACACTGCGTATGTAGGACTCAAAAATGGAAACTTCTTCAAATACAGAAAAGACTATTCAAAAAGTAATGGCAAAATAACTCAAGGAGAAAAAATGGTGCTGCACAATTGGATAATCACATGCAAAAAAAAAAAAAAGTTAAAAGCATTCCTTACACCACATACAAAACTTTACTCCAAATGGACCATAGCTCTAAATGTAAGAACTAAATCTATATAACTTTAGAGGAAAACAAAGAAGTAAATCTTGGAAGCCTAGGGTTAAGCAAAGCCTTCTTGGTCATAGCACCAAAAACATAAGTGACCAAAACAAAACAAAAATGATAAATAGAACTTCACCACATTAAAAACTTATGTCCTTCACCCTAGCTGGTTTGGCTCAGATAGAACATTGGCCTATGGACTGAAAGATCCTGGGTTCCATTCTGGCCAAGAGCACATGCCTGGGTTGCAGGCTTGATCCCCAGTAGGGAGCATGCAGGACGCAGCCGGTCAATGAGTCTCATCATTGATGTTTTTATTTCTCACTCCCTCTCCCTTCCTCTCTGAAATCAATAAAAATATTTAAAAAAAAAACAACACTTATGTCCTTCAAATAATACCCTCAAGAAACTGAAGTATGACACAGAAAAGGGAAAAAATTTCAAATTATATATATAATTATTATTTTACTTTCCCTTTGCCTCTTGGTGAGGGAGGGATTCCTGCCCTAGGGTTATGGAGATAGCCAACATACAACACCCAACACAAAGCAGATGAGAATGATCGCGATTTATTAGTCACATACACTCACAGACCAGAACAGATGACACCGTGCCATGAAGGACCATGTGGGAGCTGCACTTGGTACAGAGTGAAGAGTAAGTTTTGGAGGTCAACTTGGTAGTATCAAGTGGGTGGGATGCCCACTGGGTCCCAATAAAGGATGTAATTGGCTTATTTGAATAATTTCATGGGTTTGCAGGACATTGAAACTCACTAGTCAAGCATAAGCAGAAACCATATTTGGTCCATTTGATAAGGAGTGTTGTTTGGCTAGGTGGCCTTATACGTGGGAGCAGAGTGGGGAGGGGAGCAAGAAGTTAGGCCATTCAAAGCCCTTCCAATTTTTTTAGATGTCCAGGCAATACACAATATTGAACCTTAATTTGATGTCCTACACCACCATAAGACATGAAGTCTTGTCCTGGCTGGTGTTGCTCAGTGGTTAGACCGTCTGCCCTGGCACTGAAGTGTTGAGGTTCAATTTACCCTGGTCGGGGCACGCGTGGGAGGCAACCAATCGATCTCTCTCTCTCTCAAAAAAAAAAAAAAAAAGTCAATGGAAAGAAATATACTCAGGTGAGGTTTCACAAAACAAAAATAAACAGACACCAAATCTTATAAGGGACTTGTACCCAGGATATGTAAAGGACCCAGGAACTCTTATAACTGAACAATAAAAATACAAATAGTCCAACTTAAAAATGGCTAAAGAATTTCAATGGACATTTCTCCAAAGAAGATATACAAATGGCCAATAAGCACATGAAAAGGTGCTCAACATTATTAGCTATTAGGAAAATGTCAGGAAATACCACTTCACACTCACTATGATGACTAAAATAAAAAAGACCGAGAAAAACAGTTGGCAAGGATATACAGAAATTGGAGCCCTCATGCACTGCTGGGAAGAATGCAAAATGATACAGCTGCTTTGGAAAACAGTTTGGCAGTTCCTCAAAATGTTAAACATAGAGTTACCATATGAACCAGCCATTTCCCTCCTAATTACATACCCATGAGAAATGAAAACATATGTCCACACAAAAATTTGTACATGAATGTTCACAGCAGCGTGACTGATAACAGCCAAAAAGTGGAAACAACACACATGTCCATCAACTGTTGGATGGATGAATAAAATGTGTATTCATGCAATGAAATATTATTCAGCAATAAAAAGTACAAAAGTGTACTACAACATGGATGAGCCTTGAAAATGTGCTAACTGAAAAAAGATAGTCATAAAAGAATGCCTAGCATATGATTCAATTCACAAAATGTGCAGAATAGCCGAGACCGGTTTGGCTCAGTGGATAGAGCGTCGGCCTGCGGACTGAAAGGTCCCGGGTTCGATTCCGGTCGGGGGCATGTACCTGGGTTGCGGGCATATCCCCAGTGGGGGATGTGCAGAAGGCAGCTGGTCGATGTTTCTCTCTCATCAATGTTTCTAACTCTCTATCTCTCTCCCTTCCTCTCTGTAAAAAATCAATAAAATATATTTTTTAAAAAAATGTGCAGAATAGGCAAATCTATAGAAACAGGAAGTAGATTACTGGTTGCTCATAACTGGGGGCAGGGGATAAATGTCTGCTAATAGCTATAGGGTTTCTTTTTGGAAAATAAAAGTGTTGTAAAATTAATTGTGATGATGGTTACACAACTCTGTAAATGTATGAAAAAACTTTTATACTTTAAATGGGTGAATTATATGGTATGTGAGTTATTGAGATATAAAGTTGTCATTTTTTAAAAAGGTAATGAGTAGCCTGAATATGACTGGTTCGTGGTTTAACTATTCTCAAATATCTCTTTGAACCTTTTACTTTAAAATGTCTTCACAAAATTTGGAAACTCTTCTCTGTGGCTGATTGCCTACAGTAGCCCTTCTGATTCACAGGGGATACATTCCAAGACCCCCAGTGGATGCCTGAAACTGCAGATGGTACTGAATACTCTGAATGTACACTGTTTTTTAATGTGTATATATATATATATATATATATATATATATATATACTTACAAGAAAGTTCAATTTATAATTTATGCACAGTAAAAGATTAACAATAATAACTAATAATAAAATAGAATAATTATAACAATAAAATAAGGGTTACTTGAACACAAGCACTACAATACCAGATCAGTCAATCTCACAACCATGGCTCTAAGCAACTAACTGTCAGGTAGTATACTCATCATGGATACACTAGACCAGTGATCGGCAAACTGCGGCTCGCAAGCCACATGTGGCTCTTTGGCCCCTTGAGTGTGGCTCTTCCTAAGCCTTAGGAGTACCCTAATTAAGTTAATAACTGTTGATATTTGACTCTGTTGACTAATGAGTTTGCCGACCACTTCACTAGACAAAGAGATGATTCATATTCCAGGTGTGAGGGAGAGGGATGGTGCAGGATTTTATCACATTACTCAGCACAATGTGCAATTAAAACTTATGAAATTTTTATTTCTGGAATTTTCCATTCAATATTGCTGGACCACAGTTGATTGTAATTGAAACCGCAGAAAGCAAATTTTCAAATAAGAGGTCTACTTTATTCCCTCATAAATCTCCTATAATCTTGCCAAATTTGTTGCTGGTGGCAACAGTAAAAAACATAGTCACTAAGAAGGTAGATGAGAACTGCAATTTTATTTTTTAACCATCTGTGCAAATAAGGTTTAGGGAATAAGCTAATCATGTTTTTTAGAGGAATAAAAGTTAATAGAGACATACCAGATGATAAAAATGCATCTCAGAAATGTTAGGTGAAAAAGATGAAGGGAAAAAAACTCATGGACACAGACAACAGTATGGTAATTACCAGAGGGAAAAAGGGTGGGAGGAGGTAGAAGAGTGTAAAGTGGGGATAAATGGTGATGAAAGGAGACTTGACTCGGCGTGGTGAACGCACAATACAATATACAGATGATGTATTATAGAATTGTATACCCGAAACCTATATAATTTTATTAATCTATGTCACCCCAATAAATTCAATTTTTAAAAAATGTTATGTAGCTTTTGTAAGGTCAAATAGCCAAATAATGAAGATATTGTGTGTTGTGGAAACCTAACACATCATCTGTGATAGCCAGTCTCCAGGATGAACCCCGCTGATCCTTGTCTCCTGGCATTTATATTCTTATGTAATCCCCTTCTCCATTTCCCAACACTCATTCTGGGGGAAGCTAGCTGAAGGTCATGATGATAGTCAAGCAAGCTATGGAGAGGTCCATGTGTCCAGGAACCAAGGCCTGCCAACAATCACATGAATGAGGTTAGAAGCGTATCCTCCCCTAGTTGAGCTTTCAGACAAGACTGCAGCCCCAACTGACAGCTTGATTGTAACCTCATGAGAGAACATGAGCTAGAACCATTCAGCTAAGCTACTCCTGAGTTCCGACCCCACAGAAATAGTGAGATAATAAATTGGTTTAAGCTACCAGGTTTTTTTGTTTTGTTTTGTTGTTGTTTTTTTAATATATTTTATTGATTTTTTACAGATAGGAAAAAAGAGGGATAGAGAGTTAGAAACATCGATGAGAGAGAAACATTGATCAGCTGCCTCCTGCACACCCCGTACTGGGGTTGTGCCCACAACTAAGGTACATGCCCTTGACCAGAATCGAACCTGGGACCTTTTGGTCCACAGGCCTACGCTCTATCCACTGGGCCAAACTGGTTAGGACTAAGCTACCAGGTTTGAGGGAAATTTGTTATGCAATAATAGATAACTAATACACCATTTATGCTCTTTTCCCTCTAAAATATATTTCTTATCTGGGAACTTTTCAGTATTTACAATGATTTTTCCAAGCTGCAAGGGTTAAATTTCAAACCCTAACCACTCTGGGTAAGATTTTGATTTACATGTTTCCAGTTAAGGGGAGGAAGATTAAATATCACAATAATTGTGTAACTTTTTTCTATCTGATTAGTTCTTTCCTCCTACCTCTCTGACTGTTTCCACTCAATCTCCTTTCCTGACTCCTCCTCTTCCACCTGCTTTCCAAATGTTTCCATTTCTCAGGGCCAGTCCAAAAACATCTCTTCTCTCTCCTGCAAGTTTTTTTTTTCTACTCCCAACAAGTGAAAGTCCATAAAAAGGCCCAAACTCCCACATTTATCCCTCCAGATTTATATATCCAACTGTCATCTTGAGATCTCTACTTGCCATGAATACAGATTAAACTTAACATGTCTAAAGCAGATCTCTTCATTCCCAAATTACTCTCCTGGGTATCTCTATCCAGGCTAGATACGCAAGCCTGAAACGAACTGGAGTGTTACCAATCATTTCTCCCCCTCCCGAAACCTCCATTCATATTCAATCTAACAGCAAGTCCTCCAGAGACTGTCGCCAAGATGTGCTTGAATCCACGCACTTGATGGCAAATGCCACCCACCTAGTACAAGCCATCACTATCTTTCCCCTGTAATACTGCAATAGCTCCCTATTCCAGGTTCCCCCCTCTAACCCATTCCCCACACAGTAGCCAGAAAAATCACCTCAGATGACACTTAGCAAACTCAATAACAAACTTTCGACTCCCTGCCTACCTCTCCAATTTCATCTACTGCCGACTCTCCTCATTTGTCAACTGCAATCACTGGGACCATCCACCAAGAGCAAATCATGGTCTTTCTGCCTGGGACTTCCCCAATTACTGTTATAAATTGTAAATATTTAACAGCTCCCAGATAAGAGGCAGCTTATAGAGTGGAAAGAGACTAGTGGTATATTAGTTATCTATTGCTACATAATTAATTTCATCCTGTCTAAAGTGAGTCCCCACCCCAGCTCAGCCCAGCCCAGCCCATCCACTAGGCTCTTTAGTTAGTTTCTTATTATTGTATATATTTTAGACTAAATATAATCTAAGTTTCTGACTAAATCCTTTTATTCTCTCTTTTACAAGTTCTCTACAGTTTATAATTGCAAATGTTTTTACTTGTCTATTATTACAGCTCCACCCCTTCCACACTGTAAATTCCATAAGCAAACCACCATGTCTTCTTCATTCTTCATTCTAAACTCAATGTCTAGAACAATGCTCTGAATATACTAATTCCTTATTAGTATTTTTAATTAATAATAATGATAATGTTCTATGTAGTTAAAGAATATTCTGTTTAAGAATTACAAAATCAAAAGACTTTTATAAACAAACTAGTCATTCTTGTGAAAAGATACATGTTATTAGTATGCCTTACATTTAAGAAGTTTACTAAACACAGTAATGCAAAATTACTGTATCCCCATCTCCACCAGCTACATATTGTATATGTGTATGTGTCAGGTTTTTTATTTACTTTTATTTTTAAAATATTTTTTTATTGATTTTTAAAGTGAGAGGAAGAGAAAGAGAGGGAGAGAGAAACATCAGTTGGCTGCCTCCTGCATGCTCCCTACTGGGGTTTGAGCTGAAACCTGGGCATGTGCCCTGACCAAGAATCGAACCAGAGACCTCTCAGTACACGGGACAACGCTCAACCAACTGAGCCACACTGGCCAGGGCAGGTTGTGTTTATTTATTTATTTTTAATATGTTTGTGTTGATTTCAGAGAAAGGAAGGGAGAAGGATAGAGAGATAGAAACATCCATGAGAAACATTGATCGGCTGCCTCCTGCACGCCCCCTACTGGGGATTGAGCCCACAACCTGGGCATGTGCCCTGACAGGGAATCAAACCTTGACTTCCTAGTTCATGGGATGACACTCAACCAACTGAGCCATACCAGCTGAGCTGTATTTATTTTTTAAAAGTTCTTTTCTACTCTTCTAATTCCTATTCCCAGCACCTTCTGATTCAGATTGACCAGAATCAATCCCCCCAATCTTGATTCCCCTTAGAATATTTGACCTTAAAAGACCTCCTATCAGAAGCCTAAAAATGTCATTTCCTCAGATGCAGAGGCTTTTCTCATTTCTTTAACCACTAAACTAAATGATAAATCAAAATGCTCTGAGGGGGAAGGGGCCAGAAGTCTTCCTTGTAAAGTAGAATTAAAGTTGAAAAGAAAGTAGGAGTGAGAACACTATCTGGGCATCAGCAGCCACAGGGGAATCCTGACAAAAAGTCAGAAATAGCTTCTCAAGGGTAACCATTTTCAATCTATTTTATTTCTTTTGATTACTCTTCCCAGGTAACACAGAACTTCAACGGATATGAAACCTTTTAACAAGTGCTGCTGGTAATATGATCTATTTATATTCTTATTTTATTTGATTCCATTATTCTCCTATAATTCTCCTGGTATTAAAAGTCCTTTTGATGGTTGCTCTGTTTTCCATTTCCAAAGTCATTAACCTCATTCCCTACCCTAGGTACGAGGAATGCTTGGTGAATGACAGCCTTGTTTACAGAGAGCAGAGAAGGACTTGGCAGCTGCTCCAAAGTGTCAAATGAGATAGCCTGAAGAATGCTATAGAAAAGTGTCACCAAATGGGGAAGCCACGTCACACTAACTAGACTGCCTGCTTGTCGACCACTAATAGAATTCTCTGATGTGTACCTCTTGAGAGGGAAAGATTTGCTAGGAGGAGGAGGGAGTACTAGGTAATTTCTTTTGTACCTTTCATATGACTTTTACAGTCTTCAAACTTTCAAAAGCATAGGGGTTGTCTTAAAAAAGCAAATAACAAGAAGGAACTGTATTCATTTGAATTAAAACAGTGCCCTTTTGAGAATGACTTTATTGTTAACATCTCAGAGTATCTCTGACATACCAAACTTTTAGCAAAAAGCCAATGCTTTTTATGTTTCAAAGGTATATCTGAGAGTAAGCCAAAGTGTTCATTTGAATTATGTCGTTACTTAAAAAGCATATGTTCAATTACTAATTGGCCAAAGTTCTCTAAAATATTTAAGCATTTAATTCGCAATTCTCTTGTTATTTCTGGCTCCTGGTGAGTTCGATTTGTTCATTCATAGACATTTTTTTAAACACCTATTATGTGAAGGCACCTTTCCAGGCACTTGAAAGCAAATAAAATTTTAAATTCAATTTCTGAATTGCACTAGCCACATCTGGGAGACATCAAATAGTTCACAATCTTTTAGGAAAAAGGGGAAAGAAGAAGGTAGAGCTATAGTAGTCATAAGAACATCCACAAGGGAACATTTCCCTGTGCTTTCTCTGGGCTCAACACTTTCATCTGAATCTTAACCTATTTCTTCTAATCCATAGGCTCTCCCATCTTCACCTTAAAGTCAGGATGTTCAAGGTCAGATTTTGTCATTGCTCCCAACCCCACTCTGGTTCCCATCCCTAGATTGTCAAAATAATACCCAACAATGAGCAAGGAATCGCATTAAGTGTTACACAGATTATCTGATTTAACCCTCAAAATATTCCTATGAACTAATATTATTAGTCTATTTTACAAATAAGGACACAACCATCAAAAGTTTTTCACTTAATTAAATTCTACAGGAACTACTTCAGAAAATAAAAGGAAGTAAAATATTAAAATACAAGAATGGTGAGCAAAAATATGGTAACATGAAAATAAATCTAAAATATATCTCTATAAAATAATAATAATAATTTCTAACTTTTAGGGTTTAAATAAGATAGACCTAAAATATTGGGTGGAAATTAGATGTAAAGTGCAACAGTGTGATTGGAGTTAAAGTCCTCTAAGGGCCTTCTATAGTTCAGAAAGAGGTTAAGGTATCAAGTAACTCCTTTAGGGCAAAAAGCACATTTAAGGATGAAGAGATTCACCATATGTTAATAAGCACATGTTAATCAAAATCTTTAATCAGAAAGAAATAAAAATCCTAGATAAGCATGCAAATAATTATAATTTAAATGCTTATATTAAACTTAAATGCTTATATTTTAAAAAAGAATGTTTAAAACACACTGAAGTAAAAATTTATCCTAAATAGTCTTTTTAAAATAAAATAATATATCACACTTAACATTGTTTTGAAGGTATTGTATAAGCTTATAAAATTTAAATTGTGGAGCTTAAAAATAAGATAGACATAAATATTGGGCAAAAATTAGACACAAGATGCAATAGGCAAGAGGAAGCAACAGCATAAAAGTTTCAAAGAAAGAAATAAAACTATCTCTATTTGCAGATAACATAATTGTATTTCTAGAAAATCCAAGAGAATCAATGGGTTCTTACAAACAATAAGAGAATTTAGCAATGAAACTCTAATATTAATATACAGAAATCAATAGTTTTCATATGTACAAATAATAACCAGCCAGAGATATAAGAAGAGGGAAGACCAATTTACAGGAACAACAGAAAAGAAAAATACTTGGTTATAAGGTTAACGATAGATATGTAAACTTACTTATATGAGGAAAATTTTATATTATTTCTGATATATAAAACATAATTGAACAAATAAAAAGAGAAACATATTTTTGATAGAAAGACTAAATATTCTAAAGATGTCAATTCTCCCTAAATTAATTTATAAATTTGCTTCAATTCCCCCACAAAAAATGCCAGTTTATTCCCAGATACAGATTAGTTGACTATAAAGTTAAGATTGAAAAATAAACAAGCAAGTTGGAAAAGTTCTAGAGAGCCATAGCATCACAATGTGAATATACTTAACATTGTATTGTTCACTTAAAAATGACTAAGATAGTAAATTTTGTCATGGGTGTTTTTTTTTTACCAAAATTAAAAATATATATATATATAGAACAACTCATCTATACTGATCACCTCTGAAGCATTCTCATATAACATTAAAGATAAGTTCTCCATTCTTAGGGAGTATGTATCTAGCTAACTAGAAATACTGATTATACTGAACTTCAGTACAGTCCCTCAAGTGTGATACACTTGTGCTTATTTAGTTCAATGCCTAATACAGAGTGAGTGCTCCATAAAAATAAATTATAAGGAAATATGAACATCCCCTGTAAATGTATTGAGTTATCAATAAATTCATATGCATTTCCAAAAAATGAACAAGGAAAAATCACCAACAAAACCTGAAAAAGAAGAAAAAAGAGGGAGACTAACTCAAATAGGTATTAGAATATTATTATATATAATAATAAAAGCATAATATGCTAATTAGACCAGACGGCCTTCCAGATGACCTTCCAGATGAAGTCAGGGCTGAGAGGGAAGCCCAGGTCCTGGGTGCCAGAGGGAAGCTGGTGTCAGCAGCCAGGGGAAGGAAGGCCTACTCTTGCATGAGTTTTGTGCATCAGGCCTCTAGTAAAATTATAAAATTGTATGGTATCCAGGAAAACAATATATAGTATAAGAAGAACAAATGGACAAAAGAAACTATCAGATATGGACCCAAGTATATATTTGAATTTATTGTGTGATAAAGATGATATCTTAAATCAGTAGAGGAAAATATAAAAATATTAATAAATGTCATAGAGAGAACTGAATGGTCATTTGGAAGAATTATCATTGAATCTATACTTTACAACATACATCAGGATAAACTCCAAATAAATTATATATGTAGATGTAGATAGATGTTACATAGATAGATGATAGATAGACAGATGATAGATAGAAAGATATATAGATAGATAGATTGATAGATAGATATAATAGAAAATAAAATAAAAAGTTAAAAAGGGAGGAAGGAAGGAAGGAAGGAAGGAAGGAAGGAAGGAAGGAAGGAAGGAAGGAAATGACAGAATTACTGTTATGAGTTATGAGTAAATTCCTCCATTTTCTGGGAGAGGGAAAGACATTCCTAATCATGAGTCAATGCCCTGAAGCAGTAAAATAAAAATGGGTAATTTTGAAAAAGTGAAAATAAACAAGCTTTGTAAGGCAAAACAATGACACTATAAGCATAATCAAAAGACAAATGACAATGATACATGAGAAAAAAAATATTTTCAGTTATTTTACAGCATCTGATATCTCTAAAATATAAGGAGTTTCTAAAAATCCAGAAGAAAAAAAAAATAGAAAAATAAGCCTATTGGAATGGCCCAAATTCGAAATGTGAGGAGGGTGTAGAGAAATAGTAACTCTCATTCACTGCCGGTAGGAATGCAAAATGGCACACCCACTTTGGGAGACAGTTTGACAGTTTCTTACAAAACTAAACATCGTCTTAGCATACTATCCAACAATAGCACTCCTTAGTATTTACCCAAGTGAGTTGAAAACTTATGTCCACACAAAAACTTTATAGAAGTTTTATTCATAATTGTCAAAAATTTGGAAGTTACCAAGCTATCCTTTAGTTGATGAATGGATAAATAAATTATGTTATGTCCAGACAACAGAATATTATTTAATACTAAAAAGAAATGAATTATGGTGTCATGGAAAGACATGGAAGATACTTAAATGCATACTACTAGGTAAAGGAAGCCAATCTCAAAAGACTACATACTGAATGATTCCTGATATATGGCATTCTAGAAAAGGCAAAAGTATGGAGACAGTTAAAAAATCAGTAGTTGGCAAAGGTTAGGGTACAGGGAGGGTGAATTGATGAGTACAGAGATTTTTAGGGTAGTAAAACTACATATAGTACAATACTACAATGTTAAATACATGCCATTAAAAAAGATACATATGTCAAAACCCATAAAATGGACAACTCCAAAAAGGCATCCTAATGTAAACTATGGATGTTGGATGATAATGATATGTTAATGAAGATTTATTGAAACAAATGTAGAACTGATTCAAGATGTCAATAGTAGAGAGGTGGTACATGTTTAGGGGTAAGGATGTATAGGAATTCTATGCATTTTCCACTTAATGTTGCTGGGAATTTAAAACTACTCTAAAAAATAAAGTCTACTAAAAATTATAAATTAATAAATCAGTCGAATATACATGTAATTAAAGTCCCATAAAAGGAGGAGAGACAGAGAAATATATTTGAAGAAACAGTGGTCAAAAGTTGCTGAATACTAGAAAGCAACAAATCAAGATGTCGAACAAAATTTAAGAAACATTTTTTTAAATTACATCATAATCAAATTGCTGAAAATAAATGGTAAAGAGAAAAGCTTTGTTTTATTATTTTACGTTTACTTATCTATAATAATAAAAGTGTAATATGCTAATTAGACCAGACATCCTTCCAGATGTCCTTCCTTCCAGACAAAGCTGCCACGGCAGGTGAGGGCCAAGGCAGAGATGGCAGAGGCCCCTGGCCACTGTGGCAGCAGGGGGCAAGGTGCATGCACAAATTTCGTGCATCGGGCCACTAGTTTTGTAATATTTTGATTACAGTTTACTTTCAGTATTATTTTGTATTGGCTTCAAGTGTATAGCATAGTGGTTAGACAGTCATATACTTTACAAAGTAATCCCCTCTGATATGTCCAGTACCCACCTGGCACCATACATAGTATAGTATTATTGACCATATTCCCATCCCCATGACTAATCTGTAACTACCAATTTGTACTTCTTTTTTAAAAAAATATATTTTATTGATTTTTTACAGAGAGGAAGAGAGAGGGATAGAGAGTTAGAAACATCGATGAGAGAGAAACATCGATCAGCTGCCTCCTGCACACCCCCTACTGGGAATATGCCCACAACCAAGGTACATGCCCTTGACCAGAATCGAACCTGGGACCCTTCAGTCCGCAGGCCAACGCTCTATCCACTGAGCCAAACTGGTAAGGCCCCAATTTGTACTTCTTAATCCCTTCACTTCTTTCATCCAGTCCCCTGCCCCTCTGGCAATCATCAGTCCAGTCTGATAAAAAAAAAAAAAAAATCTTAAGCAAGGCTAGAGAGAGAAAAATAACACAGTATTTATAAAAGAACAAAGATAATTAACACAGCTGATTTCTAGACAAAAACCAATGCTGGCCAGAAGACAATGAAATAATGCCCTAAAAACAATGGTAAAAAAAACCTCAAATACTATACTAAATGAAACCATCCTTTAAAAATGAAAACAAAATGAAGTCTTGTTAAGATTAAAACAAAAGCTAAGAGAATCTCAACAGCATACCAGCACCTAAACAACCAAGCTAATGAATCACAAACTTTTAAGTAAACCTATATAGACTTAACACTTTGTTTTCCAAATGGATTAATTTCATGGACTATTGCTGTATAGTCAGATACTCTAAGTCAGTGGTTGTCAAGCCTGGATACACAGTAGAACTATCTGAGAAACTTTCTTAAAATTCGAGCTATCCATACCCCAGACCAGAGCTATTAAGTAAGACTCACAGTGAGTGAGGCATAGTCTCAGGTGAGTCTAATATTCGGGTAGAGCTCAAACTGTCTGAAACCTCATCCCTTAAATCCCTACCCAGTTCCAATCTTCAGTCTGCCCTGCTCAAAGTAGCTGAGATACAGGCCAGGCATGTTTTCTACCAGTTAAATTAAAAAAAAAAAGAAAAGAAAAGGCATAATGAACAGGGAAAGCCACATAAGGAATATCAAGTGAACAATTTTGCACTCTATCTGCCATCAAAATACAATGTAGATGTTTAATTTGCCCATTGAGCTAAATAAACCCCTTGGCCTCTCCTGAGGGCAGCATTTCCAGATCTCCCACATTTACAAGCAAGTCAGTCTTGGGTATGGATCATGTCTTCAAGAAAAAAACATAGAGAACTAGCAGTTCCTTTTATCTCAATGTAGTCAACTTGACTGCTCCTTCCTACTTTTCTCCTACAAGCTCTTCCTTTGCAGGATTGACAAACACCTGACATCTCTGTCACCCACCTTTCAAGGGCTTCTCTCTCACTCCACTCTGATACATTCTGAATCACTGCCATGTTGGTAAGAAAGAACAGGTCTGTTTCTTCCCATCTTGATTAATAGGGCTTAGACTTAATCCTAAAATTAAACCAAAGCAAATGATTCTTTCCCTGGCCCAAGATTTATTTCTCCTGGGTAAAACTTTTCTAATCTTTTCCACAGTAAAAGTCTATTTCTTTTTTTTCTTTCTTTTTTTTTTTTTTGCCAAGCCTATGTTAGGTGAGTTCAATTCTCTGTTACAAACTATACAAGAAGAAAGAGATTTTCACAAGAATAGGAACATTTTAAAGCCATTTCCTTTCTAATACAATCTCTGACAATATGGGGTTGCCTATGTCCTAAGTTAATTATTAATAGCACCCCTGCTTACTCTAAAAATTCTCCTACTTTGGATGATAAACTATATGTTTACCTTGTTTGCAGACCAAATGAAGACCAGTTTTCATCAGAGTGGCACAGAAGGAATTTTACCTGCATTAGCGAGCATTCATGAACTAGCAGATCCACATGGCCTAACCGTCCTCCATGTGCTACTGTACCACAAACCGTTAAAATACCAAACTCTTACAGTTCAGTAACTGGAGTTAAGGCTGAATGCAATTAACTCTACAGGTGTGAGCTCTTACATTTGAGTCTCCTAAAATTATATAATATAACCGGAGTATTAGGAAGGCTTGCTAGCAAAATGAAAATAAGAGTAGGTGTTAATAACCCCTATACACTTGGTTTGTATTCGCTATTCATATGCCAAGCCAGGACCCTGCTTGACCTACATTGTTCTCAATAAAACATTCATTCATCTCTTACACATATGAATTTCTGATCAGGTGGTCTCCTACTGACATAATTCAGATGCTTCTTGCTGAAAAACATGATTTCTTACAAGCTCCAGCTTCATTTCTATCTACTTCTATCTACCCTCAGGGGTTACTGACATATGTTTTCCACTTTTTCTGATTAAAAGTTCCATTCTTCACAATTTGTATCCTGGCCTAAACATGGGTACTATCCTATATAATAAAAGGCTAATATGCAAATTGACCAAACGGCAGAATGATCCATCACTATGACGTGCACTGATCACCAGGGGACAGATGCTCAATGCAGAAGCTGCCCCCTGGTGGTCAGTGCGCTCCCACAGGGGGGAGTGCTGCTCAGCCAGAAGCCGAGCTTATGGTTGCGAGTGCAGCAGTGGTGGCGGGAACCTTTCCTGCCTCCACAGCGGCACTAAGAATGTCTGACTGATTACTTAGGCCCGCTCCCCAGGCCTAAGCCATCAGTCAGACATCTCCCGAGGGCTCCTGGACTGTGAGAGGGTGCAGGCTGGGCTGAGGGATCCCCCACTCCAAGTGCAAAAATTTCGTGCACCAGGCCTCTAGTGAATAGTATAAGGCAGTGGTTGGTAAATTCATTAGTCAACAGAGCCAAATATCAACAGTACAATGATTGAAATTTCTTTTGAGAGCCAAATTTTTTAAACTTAAACTATATAGGTAGGTACATTGTTATTAACTTAACTAGGGTACTCCTAAGGCTTAGGAAGAGCCAAACTCAAGGGGCCAAAGAGCCGCATGTAGCTCACAAGCTGCAGTTTGCCAACCACGGGTATAAGGTAATATCCACTATTAGTAAAAGTAGAAGGAAACACAATAGATTTACCCAAATTGCTGAAATGGAAATACCTAATAAAAGTAAAAACAATATTTAGCTAACTCCCCAGGTGTGCTGAAAATAGGTAACAGTGAATTTCTCATTCAAGAAGGACTTCCTGAGGGCAATTAAATGAAAATAGGCATACTGGCCAGAGTCCCCGTAGAGCCAACTCCATAGCAATGGTTTGGCAATATTTCATCTAACAGATCCACTCATAAAATCTTCTAAATGAAATTGATTTCTTTTAAATAACAAATGACTTGACAGTGATTACTTCCACATGGCTATTCACTATAAATAAGCTAGACCTTTAACACAGGGCATCACTGAAATATTAGCAGGCATGTTTCTCAGTAGAAATATACCAGAATGCTGTGCTACATCCATTGACCTTTCCAAATAATCTTGCTTTGTGAACAAAAGGCAATGTTAATTTCCTCAAGAGTAAGCGCTGATGCAGTTGTCAGAGATAAAAGAAAAAGGACACAATAGCTGCAAACTTCAAATGTGCTCTGGATACTAAAATAACGATAGCAAAGGAGATCGGTGACCTCGAGAATGACAGCATACTAAAGTGGGATTTAGAGGTCCCCAAGTATAATGTATTCACCAACACTTTTTATTTTAAATGGACAAGCAATGGAGAATTAATGCCCTGTGGAACTCATGGCTATGCATCGAAATCCACCAAGTTGCCAAGACTTATGGGCCTTCCAAACCACCCAGGTGAAGGCGGCGCTCTTTACGGTGTGCCTGACCAGCAGAATACAGATTTGATTCTTTGACCCTTGAGGAAAATACAAAGCAGTCACTTTGAGCTAAGCCTCCAAATTACAGCTGTGGTTCAGCTCAGATTCCTTTTGTAGAATAAAACTTGCTGACTAAGGCCATAAGATTTGATTTATCTTTTCCTTTTAATGGTGTTTATCAGAATAGAATTGGTCTCTTGCTACCACTCTGAATACATTGGGCTTTGCTACATACCTACCTCGGTACATTTATTCTAACCTCATTGTGGCTATCAGGAGATGAATTTGCTAATTAATAGTAGAAACCAAAGAATAAACAGAGCGAGCGAATGCAAAAAGAATAATATTCTTTAGGAACAGTGTCAACTGTATTTCAGATAACTCCCTCTTGGCCAAACAGCACACAAAACAAAGCATGCAGGGACTTTCAGCCATGAAGAGGCAGAGAAAAGAAAAAACAGCAGATTGAACATAGAAATAATTTGTCATCTCAAAAGACTTGCAAAGGGCAATAAAAGACTGTTTGGAATCTAATTGAAATGATTCTGGGAACAAAATGACATCAGCGCTTGGTGAAGGCACATTAGAAAAACAGTTGCTTCAGTGAAAAGCTAACGGAGCCCTCACTTTGGCCTAATGGTGCATGGGAAAAGGCACCTTCCAGGGTCACCCACTTCAGCACCACCACAAATCAACATGATGGGACAAACCAAGGACACAGGGCAGGCCCCTTGGTAGTGTGTGTCAGTGAGGCCCCTTCTGACTTCAACTGGAAGTACTTGTGATAAAAACAAAAAAAATAAACAATAGGGCTTTGCCAAACTGTTTCAGGCTCCCCTGATGATAAATAGTGCTGCTCCTTCCCCTACAGAAATAGTAGGGCACACTGCTAGCCCCATAGAAATGGAAGGGAAGACCTGAACCCTACATTGCTTTAAAATAATTCAGTTTAATTTACTGAATGCCCCTGTTGTTTAACTGAACATTACTAAGTACTAGGCACACACTGTACATGGCATTGGGGACCCTGAAAGTCACAACACTTGTTTCCACAAAGTTACTGCTTACTGAGGGATAAATTACACTACTACTGTGGTTATACTAAAAACATATATATAAAGTCCAGAATAATTTTGTTCCATCTGAAGAATTCCCACATGTGGAGATGCTAAGTGTGGTGTTGGAGCATGACTATGAGTTCACCTTGCAGATACAGCAGAGAAGGGTAGACACTCCCGCCGCCCCCCCCCCCCCCCCCCCCCGCCCCCAGCCCCGACACTGAGAATGAAATTATTGCCAAGGAACACTGAAGGGCATTGACACAGCAAGTTGCTGCCCAACTGTGTGTGTGTGCATTTAAATTTAGACCCTGAGCATTAACAGAGACATTCCAATAAAATCTTCCCTTGAAAGAGTTGTCTACTTTCTTTTTCTCCTATGCCTCGTTTCATGTTTTCTCTTGAACCTACTCCAAACAGACATTTGACTCCAACACTCCCCTAAAATTGCTTTTGTCAAGGTCATCAATAATCTTTATGTTGTTGAATCCAAAGTCAAATTTTAACCTTTAAAAATTTTATCTACCAACAACGTTTAATGGAATGTGCCATATCCTCTTCCTTCGGCTTCTGGGACACCACCAGTCACTGGGTTCTTCTGCTATCTCAAATATCACCCTTTTGGGCTCCTTTGGTTCCCCCATCATTTCTTGGCACTCTAAACGTTGGAGAGCCCCAGGACTCAACCCTCATACCTCTTCTTTGCTCTATTCAAACGAACTTCCTAAGATGTCTCACCCAGGCTCACACTTGTAAAAATCAACTATACGCTGATGACTCCCACCTTTCCACCTTTGGCCTAGATATCAATCAAGAACTCCAAGTTCACATATCTCACTGCCTACTAAACACTTATATTTGGAGGTCTCATAGGAATCCCAGTCTTATCACATCCCCCAAAAAAACTTCTTACTCCTCTACCAACCTGTTTCTACTCTAATCTTACCCATCTCAGTTAATAGGATCTCCATTTTCCATTGTTCATGCCAGAAATCTTGAAGACCCTTCTCTTTCTTTTACACCCCACATTCAGTCCAACACCAAATCTCTTTCAAAATACATCCAGCCCTGGCCAGTTTGATTCAGTGGATAGAGCAGTGGCCCCTTGGACTGAAGGGTCCCGGGTTTGATTCCAGTCAAGGGCATGTACCTTGGTTGCAGGCTCCATCCCCAGCCCCAGTCGGGGTGGGAGGCGACCAATTGATGTTTCTCTCTCACATCCATGTTTCTCCCTCTGTCTCCCCACTAGGAAGAGTGCAATAACCTCCACAAAGGGTCTCCCTGTTTCTGTTCTTGCAACAGAGCGACTGTTCAAAAACTTAAATCAGATTTTGGCATTCCTCTGCTCAAATGCTCCCACTGGTTTCCCACCCAAGACGGAGTAGAATCAACAATTCCCTCCCAGCACTACTACCCCTGACCTCACCTCCATCACTTTTGCCCACTCCCTGCTGGCTTAGCCTCAGCCACACTGGCCTCCTTGCAAGTCCTTGAATATGCAGAGCAGATTCCCACCTTAGAGCATTTATACTTACTCTTCTCTCTTTTTCTAAAGCTCTCCCTCATGGAATTGCATGTCTCACTTTCTCACTTTCTTTAAAACTATTTAAATATTACCTTTGTAGCAAGGTTTTCCATGACTACTTTTTATAGCATTCCCTATTCCCCTTTCTCTGACATTTTCTAAATTGTACTTATTACCAGATGGCATACTATATGGTTATATGTATATTTATTTACCTGTCTCTCTACCCTCCCCAAAATAGAAATTCTGTGAGGGCCTAAACCAGGGGTGGGCAAACTTTTTGACTCGAGGGCCACAATGGGTTCTTAAACTGGACCGGAGGGCCGGAACAAAAGCATGGATGGAGTGTTTGTGTGAACTAATATAAATTCAAAGTAAACATCATTACATAAAAGGGTACGGTCTTTTTTTTTTTTAGTTTTATTCATTTCAAACGGGCCGGATCCGGCCCGAGGGCCGTAGTTTGCCCATGGCTGGCCTAAACTTTGTCTCTTGTTTAACTGGTGTACCTCCAGCTCTCAGATTAGTACCCGCTATGTAATAGGCACCCAATAAAATTTTTTTGACTGACCTCATGAATGAACAGAAATGGTTCCTAGCACCTGAGTACTCAGAAGGCCAATTCTTTAGAATGCCAACCCCAGTTCCTCCAGAGAGAAGGAGCTAAAGGCTGATACCAGAACCACATAATTTTTTCTTGCTTATACACACAAAACACACACACACAGCCATTCTGACAGGTGTGAGATGGTATCTCACTGCAATGCGACATTTCTTAACAAAGAAAGTATATCTGAAGGAAATATGTCAAGTTTTTAAGATTCAATGAAGCTTGGTGGTGATTTTCAGTATTTTTCTCTCTGCTTTCTATGGGCTTGAAATATTTCATAATAAAATATATTTTGTTCCAAAGTGGGGGAACCAGATAAACAGCCCCCTTAACACAGTGTGATATCTATGAAGCTCGATTATATATACAAGGGCGTTGCAGGTGGAGAAACTATATTTACAGAATTGTCTATTTTGGATAACACTAGTAGTCAGAGTTAAATCATGAAGGACTTTATAAGTCATGCTAAGCAGTTGGAATTTTATCCTCTTGGCAAAGGGAGGTCATTGAATTTTAAGCAAGGGAGTAAAATGATTCGATTTCCATTTTGTGAGATCACTCTTGGGGAGCAATTTTGGAAATAGAATGAAGGATTGAAGTGAATGGAGGTAGTATGACCAGATTGGAGGCTTTCATAATGATCCAGGAAAAATACAATGGAGTCCCAGACTAAGGTAGTGGCATTGGGAATGGAGGAAATCACATGAATGTAAGAGTACTAGAAAATCAAATCAACAGAACTCTGGTGTGCAACGTGCAGAAGGAAGGAAGTCCAGGATGCCTTTTAAGTGTCTAGCTTGTTGGAATGAGTGGGTAATGATTACAACCACTAGGATAGGGAATTAGGGGAAAGTGCAGGTTTGGGAGTGGCAGGGGAGACAAAGAGTTAATTCATGTTGCATTCCAGCTGGCTGTGACACATCGCTGGGGAGGATATCCAGGAAACAATTGGATTAATAAATCTGCAACTCCGGGGGGGGGGGGGGCGGAATCATTGTAGCTAAAGATCAATATTTGGTGTTCATCCATGTGTAGCTGGGATTAAAGCCACGGAAGTAAATGAGATCTGTCGGGAGAGTATGGAGACTGGAGATTAAGGAGAGAAGAGAATCAAGGAAGGAATTTTGAAACAAATCCAAAAGAAGATGCCAAAGAAGATCCCACAAAGAGGAATGAACAGAAATGGGTGGAGATGTGGAGGAAGAATCCAAAGACCACGGAAGGCAACTTCATGCCATTAAGTCTAAGAGCTTATCAGCGGTTCTCAACCTGTGGGTTGTGACCCCTTTGGCGGTCGAACGACCCTTACACAGAGGTCGCCTAAGACCATCCTGCATTTACATTATGATTCATAACAGTAGCAACATTACAGTTATGAAGTAGCAACGAAAATAATTTTATGGTTGGGTCACAACATGAGGAACTGTATTTAAAGGGCCAGAACCACTTGGCTTAACTCGTCAGCACAAACCCTCAGTCCTCCCCTGTATGGAAATGATTGAGAACTGCCTCTGCCTCTGCCTCTTGAAGGCTGATTTCTCCACCTGGGCTTCAGATAACTTCAAAAATGGATATGTAAACCCGGGAGAATTTTGTTGTCAAGAAAAGTCTTAAAGGGATCCATTTCCAGAGCCTCAAATTCCACATGACCCTTCCTGAAATTGACCTGCCTGAGCTCACGCATTAGAAAAATCCTTTCCCACCTCCCCTTTATTTTTATTTTAAAATATATTTTTATCGATTTGAGAGGGAGAGGGAGAGGGAGAGAGAGAGAGAAACACCAGTGATGAGAGAGGACCATGTGCCCTGACCGGGAATCGAACTGTGACCTCCTGGTTCATAGGTCTCGCTCCACGGCTGAGCCACGTTAGCAGCCGTCCTCCACCTGCCCTTTAATAATCACTTTCTTTCCTCCTCACAAAAGAGAGGCATTCTCCTGCCCATCTTAGGTATACTTGGATACATTTCTCTAGGGTAGAAAAACATGGAAAAAGCCAAAGAAACAATTCCAGATTTTAACCATCTCAGCCAAGATTTCTTGAATCAATTAAGCACCTGAAACACATTATGGGCCTCGTGCCTTTCCCTACCTTATATATTCCTGTTCAGGGCTCCGCGTGGCTTTAGAATCCTGGGTTCTGGGTCCACCTTTCGTGACCTCTTCCCATCCTCTCCGTGCCCCCTCTTATTCCCATGTCCAGTTCTGCACAGGCTTGGGCCAGCTGCGTGCAGGGACAACCTAGACGCTCCTGGCGTCGCCTTCTCCGGGGCTGTGTGTCCCCGAGCACTCACACAGGTGCACTCCACCGTGGGAGGAAGTTAACTCTGCGGGGCGGTGCTTGAGCCAGGATGCTGCAGCTAAAGGCGGCCCCCTTGAGTCAGAGGGCTGGTCCTGAGCCTTTTCCTCAGGCTCCTCTGATGATCCCGCAGTCAGGCTTCTGCAGCAGCAGCACAGGAGCCGCCGCCAACTGGCTAAAGCGGCCTTTGTGGGCTCCCCCTCTTCTGCTCCACTCTGCCGGCTCCCTGCTCCTGGTGTGCAGGCCTGGCTCAGGCTCTGCTTCTGGGGGAACCCAGGCTGAGAGAGTTGGGATATTTTGTAAGATGAGGCAGAAGGAGTAAGAACAATTTCATTTAGCAACTTCCCTTCTTCCATTCCTGGACTACCGCCAAAGGACAGGTCACCTTAGGGAGAGTGGCAAGAGAGAAAGCAGAGAGAATAGGACAAAGACCAAAGGCGACTGTGCCTTATTTTACCCAAGTGACAAACTGAAGGCAAGGCTTTTTGGCGTATCTTCCTATCGGTCCTAGAACTAGGATATTTGAGATGTTTGGAAGGCACGCCAGGAAAGCCAGTTGGCTATGAGGGGCACCTGCTCTGCTTTTTTTTCCCTATGAAAAACATTCAGTGAGAACTCAGTTTAGGTGTGTCTTGATCTATCTCAGAAGCATTTCCATTATCTCAAGGAGGAAGAGAGTTCCTCAACCAGTGAGGGCCACAGCTTCAAGGAAAAGAAACATATTTGAAGGTAAGTTAGAATTTTATAGACTCTTGAACATTTATTCAGATGTGTGGGAGAAGCAATTTCGTTAACTTGTCCTAAAATGTTATTGAATCCATATTCACTTTTTTCTTACAAGCAAGTATCCTGTTTGCTGCTCCTGGTCAATCACTTCACTGCTACTTATTCATTGCTGGTGTGTATATTAAGTTTAGATTAATTTAATGGAAATATATTAACTCTACTGTTAATAATGTTAAACGTCGTTAATTCGCCTAAGTCACACATTTACAGGAGGCCCAATGACCCTTTTTTTTTTTGCTATGAATTTCTACAAAGCAGGTTAAAGTGCACTCTTAAAGCTGAACATTTCATTGTGTATGGAAATAGGATAAAACATCTCATTAATCCATCTAGGATGTAGTGCCCTGAAATCTAGAAAAAATTACTCTAATTAATATTTATTTCTCCCTCTCGGGCAGATATGCTGTTTCATTCTCTCAAGGTATAAAGTTAAACAATTATCTTCAACTGTAAAATGAAATCACCAATCTATGTATAATAATACTCAAGTGTGTGACTATCTGATCTCCAAATACTAAGGCAGTCTTTGATAAAGTAGAAAATTAAAATATAGATGATTATACAGGTCTCCATTCACAGCCAATGGGAAAAGTCCTAAAATACAAAATTTTCAATTTTGTGGTATTCGTTTTTGCTCAGTCGTCATGTATTTTTAGCTCCATGTGCAATGAATTTCTAAATGAAAGAATAGCAGATATAATTAAAAGGCATTTGATCAGCCTTGATAAGCCTTCTAGGTGTATTTCCCAGAAAATGAGAAAGTTAGTAATTGTAAAGGGTTAGGTAAAAAATACTTTGGTCAGTCAGCACTTTTCTATGCTTTTCCTTCAACAGAATTAAATGTAGGCATATATTCATATATTACTATGAATTTGAGTATATAACTTGGAAGAATTTCAACACATTGAGTGGTTATAAAAGTTACTCCATTTTTTCCATTTACTATGTAAATAATATTTTGCATTTATCATATGTAATATAGGAATATGGTTGATGCTGAGCCCTGTTTCTTTCTAGCAATGTCATATTTACCGATAGATACATAATCTAATTAGAAAAAATAAAGCCATCCATCTCACAGAACAATGCAGCTCCCATAACATTTTACTCTGTAGAATTTTCATTATACATAACACACATATTGATTTGATAAACATGTATTAAAAATAATTATAGCTCCAGCTGGTTTGGCTCAGTGGATAGAGCATCAGTCTGTGAACTGAAGGGTCCAAAGTTTGATTCCGGTCAAGGGCACATGCCCGAATTTTGGACTCGATCACCAGTAGGGGATATGCAGGAGACATCCTATCAATGATTCTCTGTCATCATTGATATTTCTCTCTCTCTCTCTCCCTCTTGCCCTTCCTCTCTGAAATCAATAAAAATATATTTTAAAAAATAATTATAATTTATATTGACATACAACCTTTTCTTTGAGAAAAATATTAAAATTCCCATTTGCATACATATTTTTGTTGCAGAGAAGTTTGATAGAATGATATCTAAGACTTTCAAGCATAAAATCATATTACATTAGGATGCAATTCTGTGGGGGAATTAAAATGAAAATATTTCAAGGAGAAAAGGTAATGATGGAAATTTTTCATCTGTTAAAGAACTCATATTTGTAGATGATGGTGAGTTAAATAGATGATGGTAAATATCAAATCATTGTGCAGTTTAGATTTCCTGGTTTACATTTAAAAGAATGATGTAACAACATTGTTTTTTAAATAAAATATTTACATGCAGCAGAAATTATATCCTTTTTAACTTTTTAAACTTAGGATGAAAATTTTAGATGTTTGGACAAAAACATGTGAGTGGGCATATAGATTTTTAAAATTTATGTAGGATTCATGTGGGCCAACATATTTGAAGGTCACCCTATTAGTTTCCTTTTGCTACTGTCAAAAGTGACCATAAACTTGGTGACTTGAAACAGTACACATTTATTCTCCTCTGGGTCTGTAGGTCAGAAGTCTGCCATAGGTTTCTCTGGGTTTAAAGCAAGGTGTTGGCAAGGCTGAGGGATCTAGGAGAAAATCTGTTGCTCAGCTTTCCTAGCTGCCAGAGCCACCAAATTTCTTGACTCAGGACCCTGATCCTACATCTTCAAAGCCAAAGATATTAGACCAAGTTCCTCTTGCACTGCCATCTTTTTGGCTCTCTCTTCTGCTTCCTTCTGGCACACAGAAGGACCCCGAATTACATTGGGCCCACCTGCGTGATCCAGGCTTGTCTCTCCATCTCAGAGTCAGCTGGTCAGCAACTTGAATTCTCTCTTGCTGTAACATATCCTAACATATTCACAGCATGAGGGATCAGGACGAGGACACCCTTGAGGAGCCATTATTTTGCCTACTGCAACCTTGCTGTCATTCCCAGCCACTTCTTCATTTTCTGATGCCACATCCTATCAGTTATTCTCTTTCTCTCTTTGTATTGCTAACTCCTTTCTACTTGTCTCTTCCTCAAGAGTGGAGAATACACCTGACTTATTCATGTAGCCCATTTGTTGTGCATAAATGAATAAATAACAAATTATTTCAACAAAGGCTTCCCTCCAGTTCGAACTTCCGACACTGAACTCCCCAGATGTTGTCCTACGTCTCTGTCCCTTCACAGCCAAACGTCTTGAGTTCTTACTTCATTCACTTTCTTCACTTCTGACCTTCAACACATAACCTTTTCATTCATGAAGATGCTCCCTCCACCACAGTAAACAATGGATTTTGTCATTAAATCCAAAAGTCACATGACAGCATATGACCAGTTTCTCCATTCTGAAACTCGTGATGCTCTTGGTTATTGTGGGCCCACCTCTCTGTGAGGTATTTCCAGTCTCCTTTATGGCCTCCTTACCCTATGCCTAGCCCATATATCTTGTTGTTTTGGGGGGTCCCTGTCATAAACCCTATCATAATTCTTCACACTCTCTCCAGGCAGTCCCATAGCCTGATTACATCTATAGGTGAATTGCTCCCAAATTCATATCTCCAATCAGACCTGTCTCCTTAGCTTCAGATCCATAAATTTTACCATTGATTGAATTTCTCTGTTTGATGCCCTGCAAGTACCTCAATTTTAACATACTAAAAACTGAATTTATAATTTGCTACTACACTTCAACCTCCTTTAACTCTTGTATTCTCTGTCTCAGTAAATGCCACGCCAAGCCCTGGTAGAACAAGCCAAGAGCCTGGGCATCATCCTCTCCACCCTCATCAACCATCATCATGTCCTATCAGTTCTGTCTGCTAAGTGTAACTTGAATCAACCACACACTCCACAAGTTTAAACACCATCATTTCTTGCCTGGATTACTGGTCTTCCTGCTTCCAATTTTAACACCTTCTTCCTAATCTCCATACTTGACCCCCACTGCAGCCAGAGTGATCTTTCTGGAAGACAGATCTCATCACGTCACTCCCTGCATAAAACAATGCAATGGCTCCCCACTTTCCTTTGTTAGAATCAAGACCCTTGCCTGTTCTCTCACTCCACACATGCTAAACCTCTTTCACTTCCTTCAACTCAACATATTGCTTCTCATTTTCAGACCATCTCACATGCGGGTACCCCTGCCAGGCATATGCTTCCCTGTTTAACTCCTACTTAATCCTGAACAGGGCGGCTTCTCATTTTCTGAGATTGGCGGGGGAAAAGAAATGGATGGGTAGGAGAATAAATTATCTTGTAGCTTGGGAGTAAGACGTTGGAATTCACATCTGGTGCATTTCTCAATGAAGTGGTGCGGGCACCTGCTTGGAGCAGGGAGAGGTACAAGTAGGGAGAGCACGCAGAGGCTGGTAAAGGTTTGATAGAGCTTTATGGGAAATGGGAAAGGGGGCTGACCAAAGACAAGCAAAATGATTTTCCAATGGAGCTCAGTTATAATACATTTTGTAGCTTCCAGTCTGAACACTTGAGTAGATTTTTTCCAGCAATAATAATTCAGGCCTCTCTATCTAAAACCTGTTCACCTGATGCTAAATCAATTAACCAGCTTGTTGAAAAATTCAGACCTCTTTTGAATGTCTTACAACTCTTCACATGCTCTGTTTTTATTTTTGCCAATCATGATTTTATATGTGCATGTATTGTGAACTAATTATCATAAGTTAATTTATATTCAGCACCTCACATGGTTAGCATTTTTTCTTATAATGTAAATTTTTAAGATGTATTCTATTAGCAACTTTCATATATACAATACAGTATGGTTAACTATAATCACCATGCTGTACATTACATCTCCAGGAATTAAGTCTTATCATTGGAAGCTTATACCTTTTGAACACCTTCACCCATTTCTCCCACTTCCCAACCCTCAGCTCTGGCACCAGTTTGTTCTCTGTATCTATGAGTTTGGTTCTTTTAGATTGCACATTTAAGTGAGATCAGACAACATTTGTCTTTCTCCAACTTATTTCACTTAGCATAATGCCCTCAAAGTCCATCCATATTATTACAAATAGCAAGATTTTCTTTTTTTTGTAGTTGAATAATATTCCAGTGTGTGTGTGTGTGTGTGTCACATATTTTTACCCATTCATCTGTGATGGACACTTAGGTTGTTTCCATGTCTTGGCTATTGTAAATAATGTTGCAGTTAACATGAAGGTGCAGATATCTTTTCAAGATAGTGATTTCATTTCCTTCAGATAAATACCCAGAAGTAGAATTGCTGAATCATATGGTAGTTCTATTTTTAATGTTTTGAGGAGCCTCCATACTATTTTTCAGAGTGGTTGCACCAATTTTCATTTCCACCAACAGTGCACAAGTGTTCCTTTTTCTCAGCATCCTTGCCAACACTTATTTCTCATCTTTTTTATAATAGCCATTCTAATAGATATGAAGTGATATCTCATTGTGGGTTTATTTTTAATTGAGATATAGTTGATCAATAACATTATAATAGTTTCAGGTACATAATGTAATGATTCAATATTTGTATATACTCCAAATAATCACCACAATAAGTCTAGTTAACATCCATCACCACACAATTACACATTTTATCTTTGATGAAAACTTTTAATATCTACTCTCTTAGCAACTTTAAAAATACAATGCAGTATTATTACTACTATATATTATGCATTACTGTGTATATATAATATATACAGTATTACTAGTATTATTATAATATATCATTATTACTGTGACTACCATGATGTACCTTACATCCATGACTTATAACTGGAAGTTTGTACCTTTTGACCACCCTCACCCATTTAATTACCCTCGCCACCTCCAGCAACCACCAATCTGTGTTTGTTTTTGCTTTTGTTTTCTTGTATCTATGAGTTCAGGGTCTGTTTTTGGGGGGGGAGAGGGAGGAGGGGTATATTCCACATATAAGTGAGATCATGTAGTATTTGTCTTTCTCAGTCTGACTTACCATCTCATTGTGGTTTCTATTTGCATTTCCCCTGATAATTAAAGATGTTGAGCACATTTTCATGTACCTGTTGGCCATTTATATGTCTTCTCTACATAAATGTCTATTTACATCCTCTGCCCATTTTTAATGAGATTGTTTGATTTTTTTATGTTGAGTTATGAGTTCTTTGTATATTTTAGATATTAACCCCTTATCAGACAACATAAACTTTTTAAAATTGATGTAGTTTCACTTGTTTAATTTTTACTTTTGTTACATTTTCTTCTGGTGTCAAATCCAAAACTCCATTGCCAAGACTGATGTCAAGGAACTTACCCCTGTGTTTCCTTCTAGGGGTTATAGTTTCAGGTTTTATGTTGAAACCTTTATCCATTTTGAGTTTAATTTTGTGTGCAGTATAAGATAGGGGTCCAGTTTCATTCTTTTGCACATGGCTGTTCAATTTTCCCATCACCATTTATTAAAGAAACTATCCTCCCCCCAATTGTATATTCTTGGCTACTTCATTGTAAATTAATATGCTTAGGTTTTTTCTGGGATTTCTGTTCTGTCCCATTGATCTGTGTGTCTGTATTTATGCCAGTACCATTATGAAGTAATATTATATATATACTAGTGGCCCGGTGCATGGATTCGTGCACATTCAAAGGAAATTAATTAGAAGGTGGCTGGCAGGGCGGGACTGGGCAAGATGGGCCAGACATGTCCTGGAGCCACCCTCCCGCGGTCCCTCCCTGGCATCTGCAGAGTGAGCAGGGTCCCTCTGGCAGGTGGGGTCCCTCGGCCTGGCCTTTGGAGATTGGGCCAAAACCAGCTCTCTGACATCCCCTAAGGGGTCCCAGAGTGCGAGAGGGCACTCTGCAAAGTTGCTGTGGTACAGGGTGTGGAACGAAAATGCAAGTGTGCAATAAGCCAGATTTGGGCTGGACTATGCCCCCGCAGCAGCATAACCCATGGCCAAAGGTGGAATCACACGGCCCTGTGAGGGATCGGGCTCCCTTCTCTCTGGTTTCAGGGTGCATCACCTGAGACTGCCAAGTCACTGCAGCTCGACAGCTCCTGCATTGAGCATCTGCCCCCTGGTGGTCAGTGCACGTCATAGCAACCGGTCAGTCGGACACTTAGCATAGTAGCCATATGCATATGTATATAGTCTGCCCCCAATTCCTAGCTCAAGGCATCTAAAATTCATAATTTCTAAAGTGATAAAAAGCACTAGGAGCATCTTTTGCTCTAATATTTGGTCTTTGACCTGGCTCCTGACACTAAGCTCTAAATCCTTGGGACTTCCTGGGTGATAGGATGTCTTTTTTCCCCTAATGAGATGACTCTAAGTCAGTGGTTCTCAACCTTCTGGCCCTTTAAACACAGTTCCTCATGTTGTGACCCAACCATAAAATTATTTTCGTTGCTACTTCATAACTGTAATGTTGCTACTGTTATGAATCGTAATGTAAATATCTGATATGCAGGATGGTCTTAGGCGACCCCTGTGAAAGGGTTGTTCGACTGCCAAAGGGGTCGCGACCCACAGGTTGAGAACCGCTGCTCTGGGTGGACCCCTGGATGGGTGCCAGTCACTAGATAGACCAAGCCACGATAGAAGCTTGACATTTTCAGCCACACCTCCACTTCTCTAGAGAAAGGAGAGGGACTGGAAATGAAGTTAACAGTTGGAGGAAGCCTCCAAAAACCCCAGTTGTATGGGGGTCAGAGAGCTTCTGGGTTGTTGAACACATGGACTTTCTGGGAGAACAGCTTAGAAGCTCAGGCCCCTTCCCACCTTGCTCTGTACTTCTCTTCCATCAGAATGCTCATCTGTAGCCTTTATCATAGCCTTTATACTAAACTGATAAATAATAAACTGTTTCCCTGAGGTCTGTTGAGCATGATGTTGGATGTGGGCTTTATTAGGTTGAGGTGCATTCCCTCTATACACAGTTTGTTGGGAGTTTTTATCATGAATGGATGTTGAATTTTGTCAAATTTGTTGTTGTTTCTATTGTAGAGATAATCATGTAATTTTTAACCTCCATTTTGCTAATGTGGTATGTCACATCGGTTGATTTGCAGATGTACCTTGATTTGTCCTGTGGGTCTCATAGACACAAGCTCCATTGGCTTACAGAGCTAGATGTTTTGGGGCCCACCTCTCAGGTGAACATCTTAAAAGTTGGGGTATGATATGTGGATTCCAAACCCTTTACTCCTCATGGAAAAGCTTGGAGTTGTGAGTTTTCTCCCAATTGTGTGTTGCCATGCCTGATGGGTGGGGTTTATGACAAGATTGTACCTCAGTCTCTTCTACACATTTCAATGTGGTTGTTTTTTTTTCTCGTTTGCCCAATGTGTTTCTGCGTTTCTTTTAGAGGGTGTATGTTGCTGTAGACTCAGTGTGTCTCTGGGATGCAGTGACTTCAGAAGCCTTCTATGTCACCATCTTGAACTGGAACTCCCACAATCTCTGGAATTTTAAGAAATTTTTTAAACATTCCCATAATGTTCTTTCATAGGGCAATCATTAAACCTTTAAAGAGCATTTCAATATTCAGAAAAACATTTCTAACTTCTATAAGTGTTTATCAAATTTATAATCTTGTGTAAATTATGACAGTATTTGATAGCCCTATAAGTGGCTTTTTTTCTACATTTCTTTTGAACACTCTAAACATTCGTCAGTTTTTCAGAAATGTTAGCTGTATTGAATAATAGTCTTTTATTACATGTACTGCACCACTTGATCTTATCCTTAAAGTAAATCCAGTGATGACACTGCTTTGGGACACTGGACTCTATACTGTGGAAATGTATTCATTTTCCCATAATGCTGGGTCCTGATTAGGCCCAAGGCAGAGAAGCTAGGATCACAGTGCATGTTGAACACATTTCCACTGTGTGGGGAGCACTATGGAGGTTTCTCTGTGGCAGAGACCAAGGAGTATGCTTCTTACTAAAGACCTTTAAAACATGGTAACAAATAACCATAGGGTGTGTTTATCTGAGATGTGAGAGAGAGAGCCTGACTGGAACTACCATGCCCAAACTGATGGGCACCCAAAGTTCATGCGCTCAGAAGAAAAGTTAAATGTGGTTGGGTGTGATTTTTATTTCCTACTAGAGGCCTGATGCATGAAATTTGTGCATGTGTAGGGTCCCTAGGCCTGGCCAGCGATCAGGGCCAATCTGTGGGGCAATAAGGGGGCCCCTGTTGGCACCTGCTTTGGCCAGCCTGGCACCACCTGTTTGCCAGCCCCGACCCCTGCGGCCACCACCACCGGTCACCTCCCTCTGCAGGGCGACCAGCGGGGCAATTGGGCCCCTCCCCCACCACCCCCCCACCCCCGCTGGCACCTGCCTTGGCTGGCCTGGGGCCTGCAGGCTGGGGGCAGCTCCTGCATTGAGCATCTGTCCCCTGGTAGTCAGTGTGCATCATAGCGACCGGTTGTTCTGCCATTCAGTCAATTTGCATATTAGGCTTTTATTATATAGGATTACCCTGGAGAACAAACAAGCAAAAAAACTCCGTGGAAACTTTTAGGCTTTTCCCAACTGGATTCCATCACTTGAAAGAATCACAGAATTTGTTCCTGGAAATATCTTTAGCGATCATCCGGTTCAACACCGCCCCCTCCCTAATTTTATTTCATACTTCATTTACCTATTTGCCGGCATGAATAAATGCCTCTATTTTTAAATGTCTGTACCTTTAAACATTTGTGCATGAATATCGACTGTGAAAGTTACACAGGGTGTGCTTATTGCAGGTTATTTGAGTTCCTTTGCATCTCTTCTTAAAGTTCTAGTGCAGCAATTTTCAACTGTTCTCATCTCATGGCACACATATACTAATTACTAAAATTCTGCCGCACACCAAAAAATATATTTTTTGCCAATCTGACCAAAAAAATAGGTATAATTTTGATTCATTCACATCAGACAACTATTGTTGTTGTGTTGGCTGTTGCCATTTATTTTATTTGACAATCTAACAGAAGAGGTTAGTGCCCCTGACTAAAGAGTCAGGTGTTACATGTTTTAAAAATTCTTGTGGCACACCAGTTGAAAAACGCTGCTCTAATGCAATGACCTTTTATGAGTAAATATCAGAAAAAGCACATTAAATACTTGATTCTGTATTTAGGTGCCTAAATGTTAAGGAAGCAGGGAGTGGTGTGGGATGGAGAAAAGGCAAAACCAGAGAAGGCAGATGTGAGAATCCGAGGGTCAAAGGAAGTGTCAGGAGCAAAGGGCAGGTTCTCCAAGAGGCCCTCCTTTGGTCTGAGTAGAAGGTCAGAGCGGCTCACCAAGTAGGAAAGTAGGGAAGGAGTCGGGCTGCTCTAATAGAGCCTCAATTTGGAAAAAAAAAAAAGTCATAATCAATTTCCCTTCCATGTCGTTTCTCTCATTGGAAGTAAGAGATTTGAACATGTTTGCCCTCATTGCCTGACATCTCTGTGCTTGCTGAGCAGCAGAGAAAGTATGAGGGCTGGATATAAAGAGCAGTGAGAGTCAGCATTGGGCAGTAGGGGGAAATTTCAGGTTCAAATTCAGTTCTGATACTACCATTTTGTGTCACCTGGAGCATGGCCCAACCTTTTCTAGCCTCAGTTTCCTCATTTGGTTAATTGGCTTTAGTCTGGAGACCTCTATAAGATCCCTTCCAACTCTAACACCCTATGATTACAGGCGTTGAGCATCTCCTAACCAGAGCCTTGCCTTCCATGGGCTTCAGTGAAACCTGAGTCCAATGGGGCCCTGTCTGAGTGAGGCAGCGGGACCTCATTGGAACCCAGTATCTCCTCTAAAGCTAGGATCACCTACAACAAGGTCCACATGAGCTCAGGTTTGGAAGCTGCATCTCCCACAAGCTTCCCAGCATGGCTATAATCTGCAAACCTGAAATACAGTTCTTCCACTCAGTAAGTACAAATACCAGACTCTCAGGTTGGAGCTGGGGGTAAGACAAGGAAAGTTGGAGCCCTTGCCCTCGGCAGAGCAGAGATGACTTTTATTCAGTGGGTGGTAGGAGGAGATGTGCACAGAAGGCTGAGGAGGCTGGAGAGAGTGACGAGCTCTCTGCGAGCAGGGAGGGATGTTCCCGGGAAGGCTGCACAGCCGGTGAGCAGGTGGAGAGGCATATGTGTTTATGAGATAGTAACAGGCAAAGAACATTTCCAGGCAAAAGAAACAGTCTGGATAAAGGCAGAGTGAAGGGCATTGCTGTTTCAAGAAATGCTGAGAAATGAACTGAAGCTGGAATGTAGGGCAGAGGATTACAGTGGGGAGGAAGAAAAGGAGCGAATTGGGTTGAGGCCGAATTGTAAATGGCTGCCTGTGCCTGTGGAAGGCGTTGTGAATTACTCCTGTGAGCAACAGCTGGGAGTCGAGAGGTTTTAAGGCAGGAGACAGACTCAGATTTATTTCTAGGAAGAAAATGTACTGGCGGCAGCGCGGAGGTCGATGAGCCTGGTTGACGGGAAATTCAACCAGGGAGGGCGTTCATGGTTCCTGCAGAGCGGAAAACCAGCTCATCCTGGCTCACCGTGTGCCATTTGCAGGATGGAATCTGAATTATATTTACACGTCCATTCAGGTCTGATCAGCCATAGATACAGAGCTGCAGAAAGACTTTCCGGGAGTCATAATGGGAATAAGCCAAATCTCTAGACCAGGGGTTCTCAACCTTCTGGCCCTTTAAATACAATTCCTCATGTTGTGACCCACCCATAAAATTATTTTCGTTGCTACTTCATAATTGTAATGTTGCTGCTGTTATGAATCGTAATGTAAATATCTGATATGCAGGATGGTCTTAGGCGACCCCTGTGAAAGAGTCATTCAACCGCCAAAGAGGTCGCGACCCACAGGTAGAGAACTGCTGCTCTAGACCAATAGTGACCCTCTTATTACAGAAATAAGACTGGTGTTTCCTGTTCCTCAGTTTATTACACAAATCTTAAACAATTTATTACATAAATTCATAGTATGCTACTTTCCCTGCCATAACGCACATCCATGGGGAGAGCTTCCAGAAAGAAGGTTGGTTTCTCCATCATCATCCCCTTCCTTGGACTGCTGGCTGTGTCTGAACAGTGGCCATCCGGGTGCTGTACATACTGTGTTAGAAACGTGACAGATACCATTTCCAGGCTTTGTCTTTGTTTTTACAGGGAATAACCAAGCTAATTAATTTCATCGAATCACATAGGTATATAGAAAACTCAGGTATGGGGCAGACATGAACATTTAACTCAAGATTCCCAATTTCATCCCACTGGAGTCCATTTCTTAAACTTAAAAATAATGCAAAATCCTGATATTGAGAGACTGCTGTAACCCTGGGAGATTACCTTTAAAACACCAAAAGTTTGTTGAAATTCTCTTTTGTTCATCCATTCTTCTCTTGAACTTGATGAGCATTTTTATAACCATTATTTTGAACTATTTATCAAGTAAAACAACTTTTCCTGTTTATTAAAATCTTTTTTTTTCTGAGTTTTCCCTCCCTTTTTTGTTGTTGTTTGCAGCATATTCCTCTATTTCTTTATTTTCTTTGACTTTGTGTTGGTGTCTGTACCTTAGATAAGACAGCTACCTCTAAGTCTTGAAGAAGTGGCCTCATGTAAGTGATGAAATGTATCTTTCAACCCTGCCCTAGCTTTTGATTGTCTCTTAAACCTTTGTGGGTGTCTAAGCACCCTATTTTATTGCTACTTTTCATTTTTATTGAATTTATTGGTGTGACATTGGTTAATGAAATTACATATGTTTCAGATGTACGATTCTATAATGCATCAACTATATATTGTATTTTGTGTTCACCACTCCATGTCAAGTCTCCGTCTATCATCATTTATCTGCCCTTTAACCTCTCCTACCTCTCCCAGCCCCCTTTCTCTTGTAATCACCATGCTGTTGTCTGTGTCTATCAGGGTTTTGGGGTGTTTTCTTTTTGTTAATCCCTTCACCTTTTTCACCCAGTCCCAGAACGCCCTCCCCTCTGACAACTGTCAGTCTGTTCTCTGTATCTGAGTCTATTTCTATTTTGCTCGCCTGTTTATTTTGTTCATTAGATTCCACATATAAGTGAAATCATATGGTACTTGTCTTTCTCTGATTAGCTTATTTCACCTAGCATAATACTCTCCAGGTCCATCCATGCTGTTGCAAAAGATAAGATTTCCTTCTTTTATTTTTTTTCAGTAAACAGTATTCCACTGTGTAAATGTACCCTAGTTTTTTTACCCACTCATCTACTGGTGGGCAGTTGGGCTGCTTCCAAATCTTGGCTATTGTAAATAACGCTGCAATAAACATAGGGAAGCATATATTCTTTCGAATTAGTGTTTCAGGTTTCTTCAGATATATTACCAGAAGTGGAATCACTGGGTCATAAGGCAATTCCACTTTTAATTTTTTGAGAAAACTCCATACTGCTTTCCACAGTGGCTGCACCAATCTGCATTCCCACCAACCGTGCATTAGGGTTCCCTTTTCTACGCATCCTTGCCAACACTTGTTGTTTGTTAATTTATTGGTGATAGTCATTCTGACAGGTATGAGGTGATATCTCATTATAGTTTTAATTTATATTTTCATATGTCTATTGGCTATCTGTACGACCTCTTTGGAGAAGTGTCTAATCAGGTCCTTTGCCCATTTTTAATTGGATTGTTTATTTTTCTGATGTTGTGTTGTATAAGTTCTTTATAAATTTTAGATACTAATCCCTTATCAGATGTATCATTGACAAATATGTTCTCCCATTCAGTGGGTTGTCTTTTTGTTTTGTTAATAGTTTCCTTTGCTGTGCAAAAACTTTTTAGTTTGATGTAGTCCCATTTGTTTATTTTTTTCTTGTGTTTGTTTCCCTTGCCTGAGGAGATATATTGGCAAAAATACTGCTATGAGAAATGTCTGAGATTTTATTGCCTATATTTTCTTCTAGGATTTTTATGGTTTCAAGTCTAACTTTTTTTAATATATTTTTTTATTGTTGATAGTATTATGGATATCTCCCATTTCCCCCCTCCCTTTACTCCCTTCCTCCCAGCCCCTAATTCCTCCTACCCCAGGTCTTCACTACCCTATTGCCCCAGTCCGCAACCCCAGTCCGCAACCCGGACATGTGCCTTTGACCAGAATCAAACCTGGGACCGTTTAGTCCACAGGCTCTATCCATTGAGCCAAACCAGCTAGGGCCTCTTTCCCTTCTTGTATTCCTATAATGCAGATGTTGTTACATTTCATGTTGTCTCAGAGCTCTCTTAAGCTGTCTTCCTGCATTTTAATTCTTTTTTCTATTTGCTGCTCTAATTGGGTATTTATTTTTACCTTGTCTTCCAAATCGCTGATTCGATCCTCTACTTCGTCCAATCTACTTTTAATACCTTCCAGTGTGTTTTTGATGTCAGATATATCATTCTTTTCTGGGAGTCTTTCCCAGGCTCTGTAAGGGTTCAGAAATCTGGAGAAGGTGCTGCATGTAAATTAATAAAGAGACTAGAAATATGATATAAATTTGTAATCCATGGGGGAGCCGGAGGAAGCTTAGCTGTAGTAGCTAAGTTCTCTGAATCTCTGGACCCCTCGCTCTTTATTAACACAAATTGTTCTAAGGCAAAACAGATATACATATCAAAGGTTAAGGTTTGGTATACAGTAGGCATTGTCAAGTTTGGGGGAACTGCCTTCGGCTGTTCAGGTGTTTGGCCAGCAGGAGGCAATAACATGTAGATTAAAATGCCCTCATCTGTCTGGCAGCAAGCAATCATTCATGTAAATTCAGCTTTGGGGAAATGCTTTCCAGCCATTCCAGTAGGCAATAATGTGTATTCAGCCCTGATGAAGCCTCAAGGTTCCATCAACCTGTTGATGAAACTTCTTGCATTTATGACATGCTGGAATTAGCCTCCAGAAATTCTTCATTTCTGTCTTGTTCTTATTCATGGCCTCTATTTCCCTTTTTATGCTGTTGTAATTTGCACGAAGATCCTTAAGCATTTTTATAATCATTGCTTTGAACTCTATGACTGATAGGTTTCTTGCCTCCATTTCATTTAGTTCTTTTTCTGGTGATTCCTTCTTTTCTTTCCTTTGGGGGTTGCTTGTCTCCCCATGTTAGCTATCTCTTTGTATTTGCTTCCATGTGTTAGATAAAACTCTTATGACTCCCAGTCTTTGTGGGATGGCTTTATGTAGAAAGTGTCTTGAGGGGTCCAGTCTATTTGTTCACGTAAGCTGAAAGCTCTAGGAATGCCCCTTGTGTGTGTTATTTGGGCTCTCCTGTTGTAATCGAGACTTGATTTGATTTTTGTGAGAGGGCTCTCCCTCCAACTTGCTGCCAGTGAAGTAGAACCCCAACGTCATAGTGTCAGCTTTTATACAGGTGCTGACAGAACAGATAAGACACAACAGGGCCAAACCACAAATACCACATACAACTCTATACAACAACAATAGGAAAGACTAAGAAGGAAAAAAGAAGAGAAAGAAAAGCAGAGAAAAATAAAAAGAATACTAAAAGACATGCAACCAAAGACTTAAAGGGGATATAAAGAAAAAAAGGAGAAAGAAGATGAAAAAGAAATGGCTATATGGAAGCAAGGAAGATAAAAGAACTAATAAAGAGGGGAAAAAGAGGAAACAGAAAATAAATGAAATAATAATGCATTTAAAACAGTGTTCTCAACCTTGGCTGCACATTAGAATCACCTGGGAATCTTTTTAAAATCCTGATTTCTGGGCCTCATCCTATGGAAATTCTGTTTTTTGTTATGGGGTGAGGCCACAACATTAGTAACAAAGAAACAGACTTTCTGGAGGATGAGGCCCAGAAATCAGGATTTTAAAAAGATTCCCAGGTGATTCTAATGTGCAGCCAAGGTTGAGAACCACTGATTTAAAATGTAGTGATGATGGGTATATTAAGATATAGATAGGAAAAGTAAAACAGGAAAGAAATGAGAAAAAAAGAAAAAGAAGAAAAAATAACAATAAGGATACATTAAAGTAGAATAGAATCAAAGGAAAGAGATAAATTGGAGATATGCAAGAAAGAAGAAGAAAGAAAAAAGGGTAAAAACAAAAGCAAAAAAAAATCTCACACACACACCAAAAAATAAAACCACACACACACACAAAGACCTTTGGGTCCACTATTTGTGGAACTCACTGGATTTTGCTCTGATGTTGTTGAATCTGGTCTCTTGGTGTGTCTATCTATCCTGGATCTCCTGGGAGTTTATCTAATGCAGGTGAATGTGAGTCACTGTCCCTTTCTGGCCCTGGGGGACTTCATTGAGGTCTGAGAGGTTGAAGCCCCTAGCAGTCCAGTGGTCGGGGACTCCTTAGCCCAGTGGCTATGTCTGCCTTGACTCTCACACCTTGATTATCCCTGTTCTGAGTTGTACTCCCTTCCCCCACAAAGCTGGTCCTGCAGGTGTCAGCTGTAAGTGCTCTGGCTCCCACTGTATTTTGCCTCACTGCACAGGGTCTGGCTTGTGTCCTTAGGGCATACATGTATGGGGTCTGGGCAGGGTGCCTGTGGGTTCAGATCTGGGCCAAGGCTTGTCTGGGTGGTGACGAGGCTGGGTGCCTAGCCACTGCCACCACCACTCCTTCCTCAAGTCTAACATTTATGTCTTTAATCCATTTTGAGTTTATTCTTGTTTATGAAGTAAGAAGATAGTCTAACTTTATTTTTTGCATGTAACTGTCCAATTTTCCCAGTACCATTTATTGAATAAACTATCTTTAGCCCATTGTATGTTATTGCTTCCTTTGTTAAATATTAATTGACTGTCAAGGTGTGAGTTTATTTCTGGGCTCTCTATTCTGTTCCACTGATCTATATGTCTGTTTTATGCCAGTATCAGGCTATTCTGATTATATGGCCTTGTAGTATAGTTTGATATCAGGAAGTGTGATACTCCAACTTTGTTCTTCTTTCTCAGTAGCTGAGGCTATTCAAGAGCTTTTGTGGTTCCATATTAATTTTAGGAATATTTGTATTTGTTCTATTTATATGAAATATGCCATTGGTATTTTAAAAGGAATTACATTGACTCTATAGATTTCTTTGGGTTGTAAGGATATGTTAATGATGTTAATTCACAGTACATGCTTCCACTTATTTGTATCTTCTTCAACTTCTGTCTTCAGTGTCCTATAATTTTCTGAGTATCGGTCTTCTACCTCCTTGTTTAAATTTATTTCTTTTTATTTTATTTATTTTTGATGCAATTATAAATGGGATTGTTTTCTTGGTTTTCCTTTCTGATAGTTCATTATTGTTGCCTAAATATGCAACTGACTTCTGGATACTTATTTTGTATCCTGCTACTTAACTGAATTCATTTATCAATTCTAGTAGTATTTTTTGGTGGAATCTTTTTCTTTATTGATTAAGGTATTACATATGTGTCCTTATCCCCCCATTGCCCCTCACCCCTCAGCTCATGCCCTCACTCCCCCTTGTGTCTGTGTCCATTGGTTATGCTTATATGCATGCGTACAAGTCCTTTGGTTGATCTCTCCCCCCTACCCCCACCCTCCCCTGCCTTCCCTCTGAGGTTTGACAGTTTGATCGATGCTTCTCTGTCTCTGGATCTGTTTTTGTTCATCAGTTTATGTTGTTCATTATATTCCACAAATGAGAGAGATCATGTGATATTTATCTTTCTCTGACTGACTTATTTCGCTTAGCATAATACTCTCCAGGTCCATCCATGCTGTTGAAAATGGTAAAAGTTCCTTCCTTTTTACAGCAGTGTTGTATTCCATTGTGTAGATGTACCACAGTTTTCTAATCCACTCATCTGCTGATGGGCACATAGGCTGTTTCCAAATCTTAGCTATTATAAATTGTGCTGCTATGAACATAGGGGTGGATATATCCTTTCTGATTGGTGTTTCTAGTTTCTTGGGATATGTTCCTAGAAGTGGGATCACTGGGTCAAATGGGAGTTCCATGTTTAGTTTTTTTGAGGAAACTCCTTACTGTTCTCCATAGTGGCTGCACCAGTCTGCATTCCCACCAGCAATGTAGGAGGGTTCCTTTTTCTCCGCATCCTGCTAGCACTTGTCCTTTGTTGATTTGTTGATGATAGCCATTCTGACAGGTGAGAGATGGTACCTCATTGTTGTTTTGATTTGCATCTCTTGGATGATTAGTGACTTTGAGCATGTTTTCATATGTCTCTTGGCCTTCTGTATGTCCTCTTTCAAAAAGTCTCTATTTAGGTCCTTTGCCCATTTTTTGATTGGGTTGTTTATCTTACTTTTGTATGAGTTCCCTGTAAATGTTGGAGATTAAACCCTTATCAGAAATAACATTGGCAAATATGTTCTCCCATGCAGTGGGCTTTCTTGTTGTTTTGTTGATGGTTTCTTTTGCTGTGCAGAGCTTTTTATTTTGATGTAGTCCCATTTGTTTATTTTCTCCTTAGTTTCCATTGCCCTAGGAGCAGTATTGGTGAAGATACTGCTTCAGAATATGTCTGAGATTTTGCTGCCTGTGGATTCCTCTAAGATTTTTATGGTTTCCCATCTTATAGTTAAGTTTGGTGGAATCTTTAGGGTTCTCTATATACAGTACAATGTCATCTGCAAATAATGACAGTTTTACTGCCCTCCAATTTAGATGCCTTTTATTTCTTCTTCTTATCTGATTATTGTAGTTAGGATTTCCAGTACTATGTTGAATAAAAATGGTGAAAGCACACATCTCTCTCTTGTCCCTGATCTTAATGGAAACCCTTTTAGTTTCTGACCTATAGGTTTTGGCTGCAGGTTTTCCATATATGGCCTTTATTACATTGAGGGATATTCCCTCTATTTCCATTTTGATGATAGTTTTTATCATAAATGGGTTTTTTTACATGTTTGTTCTGCATCTATTGGTATGATAATGAGGTTTTAAACTTTCATTTTATTTACATGGTGTTTTCTTTCTAGTTTCTTTATGTGTAAAGTTAGATTGTTTATTTGAAATTTTTGTTTCTTGAGGTAAGCCTATATTACTAATTTATTGATTTTAGGGTATTGAACCAACCTTGCATCCTCAGAATAAATCCCACTTGATCATGTGTATGATTTTTTTAATGTATTGCTGGATCTCGTTTGCTAACATCTTATTGAGGATTTTAGCATCCATGTTCATCAGTGATATTGGCCTATAATTTTCTTTCTTTATAGTGTCTTTATCTAGTTTTGGAATTAGGATAATGCTTGTCTCATAAAATGAGCTTGGGAGTCTTCTCTTGAATTTTTTGGAATAGTTTAAGAAGGATAGGTGTTAGTTCTTTGAATATTTGGTAAAATTCACATGTTTGTTGAGAGTTCTTTTTAATTACTGCTTCAATTTCATTCGTTGTAATTGGTTTAAACAGATTTTCTGATTTGTCTTTATTCAGTTTTGGAAGATAGTTTATTTCTAGAAATTTATTCATTTCTTCCAGATTATTCAATTTGTTGGCATGTAGTTGTTCATAATATTTTCTTACACTCCTTTGTATTTTTTTTGGTGACAGTTGTTATTACTTCTCTTTTTATTTCTGATTTTTTTATTTGGGTCCTCTCTCTTTTTTTCTTGATGAATGTGGTTAAAGGTTTGTCACTTATGTATCTTTTCATAGAAAATCATCTATTGGCTTTGTTGATCTTTTGTATTGCTTTTTTAAACTTTTGTTTATTTCTGCTTTGATCTTTATTATTTTCTTCTATTCACTTTAGGCTTGTTTATTGTTCTCTTTATAGGTTCTTTATGTGTAAGATTGTTTATTTGAGATTTTTCTTGTTTCTTGAGATAGCCTGTATTACTAAGAATTATCCTCTTAGGACTGCTATAACTGTGTCCCATAGATTTTGGATTGTTGTGCTCTCATTTTCATTTGTTTCAAGGTATCTTTTGATTTCTTCCTTGATCTTATTGTTAACCCATTTACTGTTTATTAACATTTTATTTAGCCTCCATATCTTTGTGTATTTTTCAGGGGTTTTTTCTTGTGATGGATTTGTAGTTCCATACATTTATGGTCAGAGAAGATGTTTGATATGATTTCAGTCTTCTTAAATTTATTGATACTTGTTTTGTGTCCTAACATGTGGACTGTCCTAGAAAATGTTACATGTGTGCTTGAAAAGAATGTATATTCTCCTTCTTTGGGTAAAATAATCTGAAGATATCAATTAAAACCCATCTCATCTAGTAATTTAAGGCCACTGTTTCCTTGTTGATTTTTTGTCTGGAAGATCTATTGATGTCAATGAGGTGTTAGAATTCTCTACTATGACTGTATTACTATTGATCTCTCCCTTTATGTTCATCAAGATTTGTTTTATATATTTAGGTGATCCTATGTTGGGTTCATAAATGTTTACAAGGGTTATATCCTCTTGTTGGGTTGCTCCCTTTATCATTATGTAGTGTCCTTCTTTGTCTCTTACTGTAGCTTTTGTTTTAAAGTCTATTTTGTCAGATATAAATATTGCTACCCAGCTTTTTTTTTTTTTTCATTTCCATTTGTCTGAAATATTTTTCCCATCCTTTTACTTTGTCTTTATGTATCTTTCATTCTGATGTGGGTCTCTTAATAATAAAGGAATATGCAAATTGTCTGGGACGCCATAACAGTAACAGTAACGACCAGCAGGCTGCCTGGGGCGACAAGGCCAGCAGGGGGTTTAGTGAGGGATGACCAAACGACTGAACAGCAGGCTGCATGGGGCAACCAGGCCAGCAGGGGGGGCAGTAAGGGGCGATCAGGCTGGCAGGCAGAGGCGGTAAGGGGTGATCAGGCTGGCAGGGGGGGCAGTGAGGGGCGACCAAGCAGGCAGACAGGTGAGCAGTTAAGAGCCAGCAGGATCAGACCTAAACCAGAAGTTGAACATCCCTCTCCGGGACCTTTGGCTCCTAATTGCTCACCTGCCTGCCTACCTGGTCGCCCCTCACTGCCTCCCCTCCACCCCCCGCTAGCCTAATCGTCCTCAACTGCCACCCCTGCCGGCCTGGTCGCCCCACACAGCCTGCTTGTTCAGTCATTTGGTCGTCCCTCACTAACCCCCCTGCCAGCCTGGTCGTAGCCAGCCATCTGTGAGGGCGTGAGGTTAATTTGCATATTACCTCTTTATTGTATAGGATATATACAATAAATGTACATATACAATATATGTACATATATGTGTGTGTGTGTGTGTGTGTGTATATATGTGTATATATATCAGCACCTAGGTTAAAAAATATAGATATATATATATATAAATATATATGTGTATATCTATATCTATATCTATCTATCTATCTATCTACCTATCTATCTATCTATATATAGCTTTCTTTTCCACTCAGCTACCCTGTCCTTTTTATTGTTGTTAATCCTCACCAAAGTATATTTTTCCCGTTGATTTTTAGAGAGAGGGGAAGGGAGGGGGAGAGACAAAGGGAAAGAAACGTTGATGTGGGAGAGACACATTGATTAGTTTCCTCCAACATGTGCCCTGACTATGGCCAGGGATTGAGCCTGCAACTGAGATATGTGCCCTTGATCAGAATTGAACCTGAGACCCTTCACTCCATGGGCCAATGCGCTAACCACTGAGAAAAACTGGCGAGGCCTACTCTGTCTTTTTATTAGCATTTAAGCCATTTACATTTAAAGTGATTTAAAATTTTTATTTTTTTTATTTCAGAGAAGAAGGGAGAGGGAGAGAGAAATAGGAAAATCAATGATGGGAATCACTGATCAGCTGACTCCTGCACACTCCTGACAAGGAATTGAACCATGACCTCCTGGTTCATAAGTCAACACACAACTACTGAGCCAAACCAGCTGGGCTAAAGTGATTATTGATAGGTACATATTTATTGTCATATTATTCTTTTAATTATGTGCCTCTCCTCCTCCTCTTCCTTTTTCAAGAAGACCCTTTAGCATTTCTTGTAATACTGGTTTGGTGGTATGGAACTTATTTAGCTTTCTCTTATCTGGGAAGCTCTTTATTTCTCTGCCATTCTAAATATACCCTTGCTTGGCAAAGTAGTCTTGGTTCTAGGTCCTTGCTTTTCATCACTTTGAATATTTCATACCAATCTCTACTGGCCTGAAATATTTCTGTTGAAAAATCAGCTGACAGTCTTATGGAAGCTTCCATTTAGGTAACAAACTGTCTTTTTCTTGCTGTTTTTATAATTCTCTTTTTGTTTTTAGCCTTTGCAATTTTAATTATGATGTGTGTCAGTATGGGCCTCTTTAGGATCATCTTGTTTGGGACTCTCTGTGCTTCCTGGACTTGTGTGTTGTTTTTCTTTACCAGGTTAGGGAAGTTTTCAGTCATTATTTCTTCAAATAGGTTCCTTATCTCTTGCTTGCTCTCTTCTCCCTTTGGAACCCATATGATGCAGATGTTGATATACTTTACATTTTCTTAAAGATCCCATAAACTATCCACATTTTTAAAAAAAATTTTTTCTTTTTGCTGCATTAATTGGGTGTGTTCTCCTACCTTGACATCCAAATTCCTGATTTGACCCTCTGCTTCATCTAACCTACTGTTTATTCATTCTAGTGCATTCTTCATTTCAGATATTGTATTCTTTATTTCTGACTGGTTCTTTTTTATGGTTTCTATGTACTTTTTCATGCTACTGAGTCAGTGGTTTTTCTGAGCAGGATACAAGGGTTTCTTTCCTGGGTTCTTGTCCAGGTGGATTCAAAGAATGAAGCCATGGAAAAAGGTAGTAGATGAAAAGGGTATAAATTTATTGGAAGCAAGCACAGAATCTCATGTAGGGTGGAAGTCCCAAAGGGGTGACCCACTAAGCTCTTTTTTGCTAAGATTTATAAAGGCTACAGTTCTTTGTTTCTTCATACTGCCTTCTAACTGATCACTATATCAGTTTCAAAGCTCAAATTCCCCCACACTCTCTCCCCCTTCAGTGATAGAATTCTCTATCTCCTGTGAAAATCTATTTCCTTTTTTCTCCCATTTGTCAGCATTTCTCTATCCTCTGTGAAAGTTTGTTTCCTCTTTTTCCCCATAGCCTGTTGTTTTTTCCTATCTTATGGGAATGGATGTCTTCCTCTCACCTTATCCTGTGTCACCTCTTCTTCTTCTCTGTGAATGTATGACTTTGGGCAGCTCCAAGCCCTCCCCTATGGACCCCCTAATTCCTAAAACTTCCTAAACCTGCCTATTTTATCCTTAAAACCCCTTTCACTACTATAGTTATCACTAAGTTCCTTGTAGTTCTCACTAAGTTCCCTGAGCATCTTATAACCATTCTTTTGAACTCTCTATCTGGTAAAATGCTTGCCTCCATTTCATTGAGCTCTTTTTCTGGAGTTTCTCCTGGTCTTTCATTTCATTTGGAATGTTGCTTTGTCTCCCCATTTTGCAGCCTATTTATTTTTAACGGCTTCCAATAGTTGAGGCTGTGCCAAGGCCTGTCAGTGTCCCATAGTGGAGGATATTAGTTAGCACCTAGATAATTGGATGAATTTCACTGCCCTCACTACAAGTTTGCTGATCTTTTCTTCCACTTGATCTATCTAGTCTGCTGCTGAACTGTTCTATTGAAGTTTTCAGGTCAGTTATTGCTTTCTTCAGCTCTGTGGTTTCTGTTAGGTATTTTTTAATATTTTCTACCTATTTGTTTAAATTATCACTTTATTCACACATTGTTTTGCAGACCTCAGTGAACATCTCTATGACCATTATTAGTTGTCTTGTGACTATTATTTTGAACTCCTTCTCTGGTAAATCACTTATCTCCATTTCATCAAGGTCTGTTTCTGGAGTGTTACATTGGTTTCATATCTGGACCATATCCCTATATTTCTTCATTTTCCTTGACTCTGCATTGAAATCTATGCATCAGATTTAACACCCACATCTCTCAGTCTTGACAGAGTGGTTTCCTGTAGGAGAATAATCTTATCATTCAGTCCAGCCCCAGCTCTTGGTTTTTCTCTCAAACTTTTGTGATTGTCCAAGCAGCCTGTTTTACTTTTAGTGGCTCTCAGGAGTTGATTCTGGGAAAAGACCTGTCAGTGTATCAAAGAGGAGGATTTTAGTCAGCATCTAAATGTAGTCTCATTGGAAACTAGAGCCTCTGGTAGCTGCTCTAAAGTATGCAAATAGACTTTTTAGGAAAAGGCTAGGAAGTGGACATTTCTGTCTTCTCCCTGTTTCTTTGTTTACTGAAGTCTTGTGGGATCTTTGAATTCAAACCCTGCTGGCCACCAGAGCCAGGTTATAAAGGCTGTGTCCCTGAGCTACAGCCATAAAAACCAGGGCCCCAATCATGTGCCTAATATCCTTCCATGGAAATACTGATGACCTGGATCTGGTCACAGGAAGAATGTGGAGATGATAAGCAGACCTTCTTGGTCTCTGGCTAGAATAGCAGTCAGCCTAAAAGTGTGCTAAATTTGAAGTCTGACCTTCAGGCTGCAACTTTTAAGATTATGCAAATAGGCCTCTTTCAGGGAAAGAATCCTAGTTCAGTGTTTTTGTCTGCTGCCTCTTTGTTGAGCCTTGGAAAGATATCTGGCTAAGAACTGTTCCTTTGTTTGCTGCAAATCTTTTGAAATCAAGAACATAAGCCCTTCTGGCCCACTAGAGCCATACTTTCAAGGTATGTGTCCTCTGGGCAGCAGCCAGAGTGCCAGAGATGTGTCCAACCTCCATTTATAGAGACACTTGCCACCTGGAGTGGGGCAGAGAGAACATGGAGATGGCACCACTGACTCCCAGTCTCAGGAAAGGATCACAGTAGGCTCCTAGAACTGTGTTAAATTAGAATCCTGGCCCATATACTTAAAGCTTTGAATATATGAAAATAGGCCTCTTTCAGGGAAAGTCAGAGAGAGACATTTCTATTTGCTGCTTCTATACTGAGCCCTGGGGAGGAAACCATGTTGGTCCTTATGAGCCCATTAGGTACTATTATTTATTTGCTATGGCCTTGTGGGTCTCGTGGACCTAGATCCACTAGCTTTTAGAACTAGAGTGTTGGGGGCCTGTCCTTCAGTCAGGAGTTTTAAAAATTGGTGTTGGATTTAAGCCCTTACTCCTCAGGGAGAAGCCGGAGTCATAAGTACCTTCCAGATTGTACATTATTGTACTGGAAATGGGGTTTGTGGCAAGAGTGTGTCTCAGCATTTTCTACCCATTTTAATGTGTGGTTTTTTTCTTGTTCACCCAATGTGTAGGAGTCATTCAGCTAGTTTCTGGCATTATTTCAGAGTTAATAGTTGCCTCTGAAATAGTGTTACAGATTTGGTGTGTCCATCTTGCCATCTTGGACAAGAATTTTTAGTTCTGAGTCCTAGCCATGAACAGTGTAGTGTCCCTTCCTATCTGGATTTTATTCATCTGCTTCTGACTTAGAGGCTGAAAAGCTGAGCACAGATTACAGTACATTTGTAGGTTAAGGGAGACAAAAAATGGAGTTCAGAGTCTTCCTAAAAGTATTGCTCTTGGTAAATATCCAAGGATTTCAGTTGGGACTCCTGAAAAGCTATAACAAGATTTTCATAACAAAAAATAGATTAACCCTTGCAAAGACCAAAACCATACCTTAAATCACCTCAATCATTGGATTGGATTGAATCAGATACCCCTGCCTAATTGCCTCATAGGAGAAAATGTAAATCATTTCTAAAGGAAGATAAATTATCTCTCCAATTTTTTTTCTGTATTCTGACATTAAATAAAGGATAAGGTAACTTGGAGATAAAACCACCAAAAAGCAAGAAAAAAATCAAACAATAGAAATACAGCCAGACGCAATACTGATATTGGAATTAATCAGGGGATTTAAAATAAATATGAGTTAATTTTAATTGATAATTAGATGGGGAATCTGAACAGAGAACTGGAAGTTATACAAAGAATCAAATGGATCTTCTAGAGCTAAAAAACTAACCCATGGACAGAGACAATAGAGGACTGGGGGTGGTGGGAACTGGGTAGAGGGATGCAATGGGGGGAAATAAGAGAAATCTGTAATACTTCCAGCAATAAAGAAAAAAAATTAAAAATACAATAACAGAAATTGAAATCTCATTAGATAGGTTTAATAACAGATTTGACAACAATAAAGAAAGCATTAGTGAACTAATATACAGGCTAGGAGAATCATTATAAACTGTGCCTGAAATTTTATCCTATCTGTAAGCTAGTAAGTTGGGCTGCTACAAATTTATAGATGCTAGAAAGAAAACATGAGAGATTTCTGGCTGAGGGACAAAGATCTTTATTACTTCACACTCATTTGTTCATGTATTGTCCATGCTTTCCTTTGCACTACACTAACAGAGTTGAGTAGTTGTGACAGAGACAATAGGTCCCACAGCTGAAAATATTTGTTATACTGGGTTAGAAGTTGAATTAGTACCTCTCTAAAGTGCCTGCTGTTGGGTAGGTGTAAAAGTAGGATACACAAATAAACTTGGGGTAGGTTGTATTCTCCCAGTTTAAGTGGTAGGAATCTGTACATAGTCTTTCTCATTAACTTTGCCTTCTAAACAATGGGTAACACCTTCAAAAATAGGCTAAATTCATAATGTAAGGGTGAATTATGAATTAGATTGGATTGGATTGGATCAGATACCCCTGCCTAATTGCCTCATAGGAGAAAATATAAATTATGAATTAGTCACCCAGAGTGTATATATATTCCCTTTTGCCTTGGTGCTTTTTACAGCCTACAATTTGATGTGAATTAGAAGCAGTATGTAATTCTGATTCTTATCTTATTTTGATGTGCAGATCCATTTACTGAGAATATTGTATACGGGTTTAAGTGGTATGCTTAGTACCAAGAAGTTGATGTGCCCCAAAGCTTCTACCTTCTTATTGACTAGTTTCTATTCACTACTAGAAGATCGGTGCATGAAATTCATGCACTTGGGCGGGGGGAGGTACCCTCAGCCCAAATTGCGAGAGGGTGCAGGCCAGGCCGAGGGACCACACTGGTGCACAATCAGGGCTGGGGAGGGACGTGGGAGGTTGGCCAGCTGGGGGGCGGCGGGGTAACTGCGGGAAGGCTCCAGGGCGTGTCCGGCCCGTCTCAGTCCCAATCAGCCAGACCCCATCAGCAAGCTAACCTGGTCAGAGCGTCTGCCCCCTGGTGGTCAGTGCGCATCATAGTGAGCGGTTCAGTGGCCTTAACATATCATTAGTATATTATGCTTTGATTGGTTGAATGGCTGATTGGATGACCGGATACTTAGCATATTAGGCTTTTATTATATGGGATTAACTGCTAGCTACTATTAACTATTGACAGTGACATCAGCCATAATAGCTCAGAGGCCTGGATGGGACACCAAAATGAGAAAAATTCAAAGCTTCTTCTTTTTTTAAATTTCTTCTTTGAGCCACAAATTATTTATTTATTTATTTTAAAATATTTATTGTTGAGGGTATTACAGGTGTCCCCATTGTTCCCGTCCACCTGGTTCCTGCCCCAGCCCTTCACCACCCTATTGTCTGTGTCCATGGGTAATGCATATATGCATGTAAGATCTTCGGCTAATCTCTTCCCTTCCCCCATCCCCCCTTCTCTCAGAGATTTGTCAGTCTGTTCCATGTTTCCATGCCTCTGATTCTATTTTATTCACTAGTTCATCATTAGATTTCTTGCACATTTATTTTGATTTATAGATTCAATTGATAGATATGTATTTATTGCCATTTAAATGTTCAGTTTTCTTCTTCCTCCTTCTCCCCCCCTCCTCTTCATAGAGAATACCCTTCAACATGTCATGTAGTACTGTTTGGTGGTGATGAACTCATTTAGCTTTTCTTTATCTGTGAAGTTCTTTATCTGACCTTCAATTCTAAATGATAGCTTTGCTTGGAAGCTAAGTTGTAGGCCCTTGGTTGTAGGTCCTTGCTATTCATCACTTTGAATATTTCTTGCCACTCCCTTCTGGCCTGGAAAGTTTCTTTGAGAAATCAGCACCATACAGTTCTATGGGCACTCCCTTATAAGTAACTAACTGCTTTTCTCTTGCTGTCTTTAACCATGACATTTTAATTATGATGTGTCTTGGTGTGGGCCTCTTTGGGTCCTCTTGTTTTGGACTCTTTGCACTTCCTGAATTTGTAAGTCTATTTCTTTCACCAGGTAGGGGGACTTTTCTGTCATTATTTCTTCAAATAGATTTTCAGTATCTTGCTCTCTTTCTTCTCCTTCTGGCATCGCCATAATGTGAATGTTGGTACATTTAAAGTTGTCCCAGAGGCTCCTTATACTATCTTCATATTTTTGGATTCTTTTTTCTGTTTGCTCTTCTGATTGGGTGTTTTTTGCTTCCTCATCCAAATCATTGATTTGATTCTTAGACTCATATGCTCTACTATTGAATCCCTGTAAGTTATTCTTTATTTCAATTACTGTATGCTTAATTTCTGACTGATCCTTTTTCATATCTTTGACATTCTTACTAAGTCCCTTAAAGCACTCTTGGAGTCCCTTGAAGCTCTCATTAAGATCCCTGAGTAACCTTATGACCATGGTTTTGAAGTCTGTGTCCAGTAGTTTTCTTCCATTTTTTTCATTTGTGACCTGTTTCTTTGTGACCACATTTTAGCTGCTTTCCTGTGTTTGTTTCTATGTGTTAGGCAGAGCTGCTCTGTCTCCTGGAATTGGTAGAGTGGCCTTGTGTAGTAGGTGTCCTGTAGGGCCCAGTGAGTGCACCTATGTGCACAGTCTTGTGGTTGAGCCTTGACTGCTGTTGGTGTCACTGGGAGGAATTGACCTCCAGGCCAATTGGCTGTGAGGACCAGCTGTGATTACAATGGAAGAGCTGCTGTGCAGGAGACACCCCTGTGGAGCAGGACTTGCTTCAGTGGGGCTTTGGTGCTCAGAGTCTTCCCCTTGAGTGTGTCACTTGTGGATGTGTAGAGTTGTAATCTGGTCTTGTCTGAAGCTGTGCACTGGGTGCACTGACTCCGGGACCTCCCAGGAGGTGCAAAGTCAGCCACTGCCTAACGGGAGCTACAGAGAGGTCTGCAGATGGCTGCTACTTCTATTGGCCTTGTGAAGTGCCCAAGGAAGGCCCAGCTGTGAAGCAAGGCAAGATGGTACTAGTGCCAGGTCTTGGGCCTTTTATTGATATGTTTGGAGCATGCTGAGGCCAGCTACTACCTATTTGAAAGATTTGAGCAAGTCTGAAGCCTGAGCCAGAACAGGCCATTCATACGGAAGAGCAGCTTCAAACAGCTTGGGTAGGACTGCAAATTGGATGGGGCAGTGTCTCAGGGATACACCAGGGCAGAGCAAACAATGTGAGCCAAGCTGATGAAAACACAGATATGACTTCTAGTCAGTTCTGCTATAGGGGAGGTCCCAGCATAGGAACAGTGACCCCTGTGAGGACCCCGCATCTGGGAGAAAGCCACCCCAAGTTCCTGTCAAGATGCCAGACAATCCAGTTCCTTCCTGTATGTGTCTGGATCCCCCAAAGCTGCCTGGCACTGGAGATCAAGTCTGAGTAAATTTGTGTGCCAGCCCTTTAAGAGGAACACCTGGGTCTCCAGCAGCCTCTGTGTCACTCAGCCATAATCCCCACTGGTTTTTAACAACCCAATGTTATGGGGACTTCTCTTCCCAGCTCTGGAATCCTGGGCTGGGGGTCTGGTGTGGGGCTGGGACCCCAAGCTCCTCATGGGGGCCGGGGGGGCTCTGTAGCCAAAATATCCCTCTTGAGTAAGAAAACAGCACACGTGGGTGTTGGATCAGCCCATTCTGTGCTGCTGCCCCTCCTACCAGTCTCAGTGTGCTTTCTTCTTTACATCTCTAGTTATAGGGCTCCCATTTAGCCACCTTTCAGGTGGTTCTGATTGCTATTTCATATTTTAGTTATAATTTTGATGTGGTTGTGGGAGGTGGTGAGTACTGATGTTTGCCTATGCCACCATCTTGGTTTTCCCAAAGCTTCTTTATAATTTCTATGACTAACAACCCAGATTATGTCTTACGGGAGATAGGTTGTTGTGGTCTGGGGAGGGGGATTGCTCGATATGATAGGGAAGATGCCATGGACTAGACAAAGAAATAAAAGTGTAGTACTCTGACCAAAGCATGAGGACAATGTGTGAACTATTCTTGAGAAGCTTATGGACAATACAAGACATAAATTTTCCATAATTTTGCTTCCAGTTCTGGCTCTACTTTTTCTAGATTATTCCATGATACCAAGGAAGCCACAGTTGGGATAAATCTTGATAGAAGAAACTTCTTATAATTTTGAGAGTCTGTAGTTTGCTTTTATTTAAAGATCTATGGGAATTTTTATTCTGTAGAGCAAAATTAAAAATATAATTATATGAGAAACATTCTATTGTAGTTTCCAATTTTTATTTTGGGCATACCTTTTCTTTTAAATAAAATTTAATAGAACCTCCATATAACAGCTAACAGTTGTTTAAGCTTATCATGTGTCAGACCATGAACAAAACTTTGGACAAGTTATCTCATTTAATCTCAATTTTACAGATGAGAAAAAATGGAAGCAAGATGGATCATTCACTTGTCAAAGACAATAGAAAAGAGTTAGTCTAGTTGGGAAGTGCAGTTTGGGTCGCTCAGTCATGGAGCAGGTCCTAAGGCAACTTGGTATGAAAATCAATAATGGAGATGTGTGCAGGCCAGAGTTCCAGTGCCTGGTATCATCAGGGAGTTTGTGACCCAGCTCAGGGGATTTCACCTTTGTGTGTCACTTTATCTTTTAGGGAAAATGCAGATGATGATTATTATCCACTTCCAAAAGTGCCATAGTAAAACCTGATTGGATCTGCATGAAGTCCTTTTGAAGTGCTTGGAGACTAGGTAGCACACAGGCATCACTGTCATTGGGAATCATATGTAAGCCCACTGAGATGGCACAACCTCAACAGAGGACATTTTAGGATGCTTTCTGTGTACTGAAGCTCAGGTTGCCTCAGGTCTTCCCTTTCAAAGGACAAGTAGTCAGTATTCTGTGATACCATTTCAGCAACTTTTCATACCTCAGTGTGCCAGGTATAGAAAATCCTCCAGTCTCCCAGTTTGCATTTCTTCCATCTGTGCTGGCTGATTACAAAAGCATCAAGGTGAGACAGTCACAGGGTGAATTTACTGAAACCTTGTTTGATTGATAGCTCCCCTAACCCCCCGCCAAACTACCACAGTAGTGTACATAACAGGATCACTCTAGGTAAGAAAAATTCTTCAGCATGGATGCCCATATATAACATGTTTTTGTAGGGTTGATTATCAAATAGCAACATCTAAGGTTTACTAAGTATTATCGTGAGTCAGATGATTTATAAGGGCTGTAGATATAATAGCACTGTTCTAATAGAATATTGTGTTCTAATAAAATAACCCTTGAAATGAATGCAATTATTATCTTCATTTCATAGGTGAAGCAAGTTAAGCACAGGGAGATTAAGAAACTTGTCCATGGGTACATTATAATGTAATGTAGCCCCAATCTGGGGCCCCAAGTCCATTCTACTGCTTATTTTTAAGTTTTAGAAACTCTGAATTTGAGATTGAGGTGGGATAAATAAGTAACCATCCACTCTACACACATTTCCTGGATGCCCAAGATTTTGTGCAGCAATGCTAATTATTAAGGATTCAAATATGAAAGTGACATAGTTCCTGCCCTTAAGGACTTTATAGTCCAATGAAAGGGAATGTAAGTAAATAGATGGTTATAAACATAAGTATTGTGTTAGAAATCTTAGACGACCTCAAAGGGACAATGAACCTATACTAGGCTTATCAGAGAAGGCTGAAAGAATGTGTAACTAACCTGGGCCTTCAAGGAGAAACAGTAGTCAGCAGGACAGGGACTGGAAGGATGTTCCAGGCAGAAAACATAACAAGGATGAGAGAGAGGAGCATAGTGAATGTGCTGGGCTAGCTTGTTCGGAATGGCTAAATCAGAGAATGGAGGGTGACTGGCAATAGATGGGATTGGAGTGGTGGGCTGGGGTCAGGTCATAGAGGGCGTCATACATGAAATCATGGAAAGTTAAACTTCATATATGTAAGGGAGAGCTGTGTTTAATAAGATAACCACTTTTAGGGAGAAACGTACTCAGGTTGCATTTTGAAGGAGGGCATAGAAATGGGCACAGGGAAGGCACATGGAGACCAGGATAGTAAGTTAAAAGGTCACTGTGGTAATACAAGCTGGAAGTGGTGAGAGGAAGCCAAGGGAGTACAAGTGAGACCGAGAGGAGAGGAAACCATTTAGGATTTCTCATCTCAGCACTAAGGACATTTTAGGTCAGATATTTCTGTTTTAAGGGGTTGTCCTCTGCATTGTAGGCTGTTTAGAGGCATCCTTGGCTTCTACCCATTAGATGGCAGTAACAGGCCCCCTTACAGTCCTGACAATCAAAAACCTCTCCAGACATTACCAGATGTCTCCTGTGGGCAAAACTGCACCCCCCCCCCCCCCATTGGGACCCACAGGTCTAGCATACTAGTATTAAAACAGACTCAATTGGACTTGGATATGAAAAGAAACTGAAAAGTGAGAGAATGGTCAAGTATCTACAATGAAAAACTCATGGGGAAAAAAAGAGAACAGGTTTGATTTTGGACACATTTGAGATACTGGTGGGACATCTGAATGTCCCACCAGTATCAGAAGCAGTTGGATGGATGGTCTTTTGTGTTCAGAGAGAGTTGGAAACACAGATTTGGGGATTATTTGCATATAGATGGGAACACCATGGGAGTGCATGAGATCACCCAGGGAGACTCTTGGAGAAGAGCAGCAGGCAGGAACTCTAGAGGGAACCAAGAGTTAAAGGTGTAGAGCAATGGTTCTCAACCTGTGGGTCGCGACACCTTTGGCGGTCAAACGACCCTTTCACAGGGGTCACCTAAGACCATCCTGCATATCAGATATTTACATTACAATTCATAACAGTAAGCAACATTACAGTTATGAAGTAGCAACGAAAATAATTTTATGGTTGGGTCACAACATGAGGAACTGTGTTTAAAGGGCCAGAAGGTTGAGAACCACTGGTGTAGAAGATTATTAAATCACCATTCTAATTCTCAGCAATGAAAGGGAAGACAGAAGAGGAGCATGTAGCAGTATATCCTTTTAGTCAGTAATGTTCTTGATATCTTCTATGACCCAAGTGCAAGCTATAAGTAAAAAGAAAAAGAAAAAAGTGTGTGTGTGGGGGGGGTGGGAGCAGGAGGGGGGGAATTAGGAAAATTTGCATGAGATGGTTAGTTTTCTTATTACACAACCTTAAATTAAATGTATCATTTGCTGAATTTATTTTCTCTCTACGCTTTCAGTGCAAACTAAACAAAATCAAAAACCCTCACAGTTCTATTAGGGTGAATGAATATCTTGAAACGCAGGGCTGAATTGGAAAATCCATCATGCATTTATTAGCAGTATTGTTTCACTACCTTGTCATCAATGTTCAGAAACAGTACTGCAATTGAAGGCTCAGGGGAAATGCAGAAGCCTTATGTACAGAGATATTCCTTAGCTTTTGATTAGGTTCACCAGTGATAATTCTTGGAGAAAATAAAATGTCATGAAGCAATGAACAGAAAGAGCTTTATGGGATAGAAAGCAAATCCAATAACAGGAAATACTATCACTTTTGGCAGGAAGGTCAGATGAAGTGGGAAGATCATTTCCTACCAGGTGACAAGATTCCCATAGAGTCACAAAGCTAATTGCTTACAATGCCAATTATGGCGAGAAGACTTCGACTTGAGCAACAGCTACCTGTCAAAAAGGAACTCAGTATTGGAAAGAAGGCCTGGTGCTTGGGGTAAATAAGTGGTTACCTGGATGTAAGTTAGATTCCCTTGAGGAAAACACTAACTCTTCAGGCCAACCATGGATCTGGAAGACCCACTCCCTAACAATGCGGTGCATCTTCCAAAGGGCCTGACTACCAAACAGTCCTCACACACTGCAGTTCTGCCTGTGCACCAAAAGAAAGACAAACCAAAAAAAGTTCTTAGAATAATTTCTCCATCGTATTCACTTGTCAGAGGGGACCTTTGCCATTTTTCTTTGCGACACAGGACCCTGCCCACACAGTTTCTATAGGGAGCCCTGGACTGACTGCCTCTCCAGTTCCTGCCTCTCTGTCAACCATCTCTTCCTCCCTTTGCCAACATTGGGAAAGGAGTTAACAAATGGATCTAATTACCACAGTGGTTTGAGGCTTCTCAGCCTTTTTTCCCTTCCAGCTGTAAAGATGTCCTCAGACAGAGCATCGCATTCAGAGCTGCTGTCAAACTTTCACTTTAATGGGCACTTAAATTTAATGTCAAGCTGATGCCTGTGGAAGACCTTGATTAAATTTGCAAACAGTAGACTCTAACCAAACCAGAACTTGAGAGCTGTCTCATTTTGCCTTTCAAGCCTAAATTCCAGAAGTTTTTTTCTTCTTTGCAAGGCATTAGAGAAGTTTGCCTGCAAAGACCCTGAGTATCAGTAAGACAGCCAAGCGTAACAAGCAAAAACATTCTGAATGCTTTTAGAGAGAGAGGAAATCCCTCAGCTTATTAAAATTCGATATGAATTAAAGATCCTTCCCATTGCTTTATTTTGCTCCCTCTCATTCAAAATCTGTAACTGTTCACTTTTATGACTCTATAGTATTATAGGCAGCCCTAAAAAAGTTTACTCAAAATCTTCCTGGTGATCTTTTATGCACATTGCAATTAAGAGTTTCATACTCTATAGGCAGAGTAAGAAACATTATGGAGAAACAACATGAAAGAAATATGATAGGATCTTCACTAACAATGCCATTGTTTCAGCCAGCTACACATTTCCAACCTAATCTCTTTCCTCGGCTGTTTCTTCTTTGGTCTCTGATAATCACACAGCCTCTGCTCCTTGAAGAGGTCATAACCAACTAGAAGTTAAAAGACTTGGAAGACTCATACTCTTTGTCGTTGGTTCCTGTTTTGAAAAGAGGCTGCTGGCTTTTGATTTTTCTTTTTGGTTCTCCCTACATCTTCTGATTCAAACAGATCTGTTCTCAAAGAAAACAAATCAAAATTGTCATGACCTGTGAAGCATGAAAAATAAATTGCTTTTTCCAACTCCAGAAAACACCAGAAAGACATTAATTTCTGTCGTCTTCTATAAACCTCTAACTCCTAGCCTCTAATCTACAGACTTCACAATATATTTATATATTCTTCTGTATAATACATGATGAGAGATCAAGCCTTATTACAAAGAAATTGAACTTGTAATAGAACTAATATTTAAACTAGTGTTGTTTTGGACTAGAAACATATAAAACATTCAAGTAGGATGGTAAATTCTTGGGACTGCCAGTATAAAATGAGTTGGCTAACACACACATACTGTGCTGTTAATGGCTGTGTCCTTTTGTGGGTGCGAGTGCAGGCTTCATAAAGAAGGTGAACATGAGGCAGTGGAAAAAGATAGCCTTGCAAAATGTTGCCAGATATGAAATATCCTGTCATAAGATTTCCCACTGAACTACAGCAATGAGACTGCTTCTAATATTTTCCCTCTTTTTAATACAACAGAGACCTACATAGATTCTGTGCCAGGCTTTCTAAAGCTAACTTAAATCTGTGGTTAAAACAGCTCCGTGCAGTACTTGTTAACATTTAAAAAACAAAAACAAAAAGGACTCCTAATTTTGCAGTTCATGGATAAAGTGGTAGGCAATCATCAGATTCCTGTTGAGAACTATAAATGATAAAAAGAATAGCAGATGGTTTCTGAAGGGAGGAATTTATGGGGTAATTTGTAATGGAATAATACTGTTTTCTGAACTAGGTAATAATAATTCACAAAGACAAGTAAAGGTTCAGATGGTGTCTCATTAAATTATACATTACAGAATATTTCAAGACATCTTTGCTCAGCAGCTTAAAATAAAAACCTGATCAGCTGACATGCTTAGGTTCTGACATCTGATCCTTTTCCAATCCTTTTAATATTGCTGCCATTTTCCACGGGATTTAAAATGTGCTTCTCACAGTCCAGTTTTTTTGATTAGTGTTCTCTTTTCCATGTAGTTAGTATCTGATTCAAGAAGATAAAAGGAAAGTAGCCCTCTTCACCAGGAAAAAAGGACTGAAATAGACATATTTTTACATAATCCAAGGCAAGAGGTGAGGAAAGAGTACATTTCAACCTGGGTCTCCCTTCTTAGAGCCACATCCTCTGTGTGAGCAGAGACCACAGGGAGGAAATGCATTAGTTAAGGGCCTCCCACAGGGCACTGCTCTGCATAAAGTGCAGGGCCTGCTTCCCACAGGCGTGCAGAGAGCAGGTCATGACTCTAGTACAGTGGTTCTCAACCTTCCTAATGCCGCGACCCTATAATACAGTTCTTCATGTTGTGGTGACCCCCCAACCATAAAATTATTTTCGTTGCTACTTCAAACTGTAATTTTGCTACTGTTATAAATCATAATGTAAATATCTGATATGCAGGGTGTATTTTCATTGTTACAAAATGAACATAATTACAGCATAGTGATTAATCACAAAAACAATATGTAATTATATATGTGTTTTCCGATGGTCTTAGGCCACCCCTGTGAAAGGGTCGTTCGACCCCCAAAGAGGTCGCGACCCATAGGTTGAGAACCGCTGCTCTAGTATGTCTGTGATCTAAACTCCAGTGCTGGCAGAATAGTTATTACTGAGCTTAATAAATTTACTAAACCTATTTGGCAACTCATAGCATCCACAGAAGCAATAAGGTGTAGAAGTTGGAGGGTGTGATGAAGAAACACTTCGGACTTTCCTTACAATCTCTTATTTTTGTAATTGTCTATTCTTCCTGAACCCAGCCCCAGAATGAATGGGAAATGATGGAGGATGAGGAGTTACCATCATTTTACATAACAAAACACTTCTATTTGGTAATTATATAGCTGACTACAAACTCTGGTTCTCTTAATTCCTGAAACACAATTCATTTCAGTAGAGTTTGCTGCACCCACAGGGACAAAAGTTCTCCATGCTGTGTAGAATTACCACAAATGGCCAATTCAAGAAAAACAGTTTAAAATCTTCATTGGTTATTGATCATGTTGGATATTCCAAAATACCACTTTAAGAATGAAGGCTAATCTGTTATGACATAATATGACTCTTGCAATTACACACAGACATGCTCATGTACACTTTGATATTTATTAACAAAAATCCAAAAAAGGGTTAGATCAAAACTACAATAAGGGTTAAATTAAAAGTTGTTTTTAGTTGTATTGTTTCTAAGGGACTGTAACCAGTCTAGAAAGATGTTTTATCTCCTAAAACAGGACTTATATCACACCAGTAAAGTATTAGATTTCAAGAAGAATTCTTTCTCTTCCCTGTTGTTAAAGCAAAATATGGTGGAGGTCTTTATTTTTACCTGCAAACCTGCTTGAGACATAGATGGATTGGAGTAGGGTGGGTGGAGGGAAAAGTTAAACAAAAGGTTAAAAAAAAACAAAACACGTAGGATATGAAAGCTAGTGAGGAAAAGTGTCACAGACTACCTAAGAATCAATCACTGAAGTAATCTTCCAGCCCCTCCATATCCACTTCCTGAGAGGAATTGAGAGAGGCCAGAGCAGAAGAGGCATCCTTGGTTTTCTGGACACTTGGTTTGGGCTGAGGAGTCTCTGGTTGGATGGGTTCCTTCTTCATGTCTTTTCCACCATTTAGAATCCTTTGGCTCTCGATAAAGAATTGATTAGGATGATTCAATGAAAAGCCACAATCATCTACCTGTACAGGGAAGTGAATGTATATCACATTAATACGTAGCTAAAGTATAAATAAAAGGGCTTCACACACTGTCCCAGATCTCATTCAAAATCTATTTAATACCTGAAACATGGATCCTAGCAGTTCTCATTCATAACATTCAATCTGCTACTTACATTTCATTCAGGGGCAGCTTCAACCACTATCTCCACACGAAGGACTCCTGCATTTACACTTAGAGCCAACTTGGCTCCAGCTCCCTATCTCTCAGTTCCTCATCCAACTCCTACTCAACATCTTGGGTGGCTGAAAGGCAGTTCCAAGCAAAATGCCTGGCACACTGTCGGTCAATAGATATTTGTTGTTAAAAAAGGAAGAATGGTCTTTAAACATTCCAGAATCAGAGGGAATGAGTACAGACACTGGTCCCTGACACCACTCATATTTTAGAGCTTATTTATAAGTCTGGCGTAGGTTATCCCATTTAGTATAATACAAACTCTGAAAAAGCAACCTAATTTAGTGTTATTTTCTTCATTCCAATCTTGGCCTTTCTCTGCTCTTTCTTTGTATAGAAAATCTTTTCATAATATCATTGTGGATTAATGCAAACATGACCAGGTTCATTGTTTTATGCTATTTCTTTTCTCAATTACTATTGCTCAACTTGAGATTAAATTGTGAATATCATTTCAAATTACCCATTACTCTGTGTCTACTAAAGACCTACTCAGTGAGCCTTTGAGAGGGTATCAATACTTTGTTTATTTGAAGATTCAGTAAACACTACTTTCCCTAAATTTTGATTCCAAAATTTACTAATGGTGAACAAAATATATTCCTTAATAGTAGCTAATAATTATTTAATGACTATTATGCCAGACATTGTTCTAAGTGGCATAAACACACACACACACACACACACACACACACACACACACACACAAACCCCATTAACTTCCACAGGAGCCCTCTGAAGGTAGGTTATCAATATTTTCCCAGTTTTTCAGACGAGGCATCTGTGAAAGGAAGAGATGAAGGAACTTGCCCAACAACACACACTGACAGGGCGGGAGATGGGATATCAATCAGCAGAGTCCATGCTCATAACCAGTGTGTGCAGCTGCCTTGTTCTTGTGCCGAGGTCAGTATTTTTATGTTGTATTCATTCTAAAACTTATAAACGTTTACTAACTCTTAGTGCTTGATATTGGGGAGTGCCATAAGAGCAGGATAACACTTACAATGAAGTTTCTCCTGAGTGTGAACCTCCTACATGATTTACTCTCTTCCCGTTTAGCCAGTGGATCAGACTGAGCTGAACACTTGTAACACAGCCTCATTCAAATCCCTGCCCTTCCTGCCTCTGCAGTTGGAATTGACAACAAAAAGAATACCATTTTATGTTATTCTGCTGATTTTTCTTGGTTAAGGGGTAATTTCATTTCATATTTTTATAAACAGAAATTACTATACTTCTTTTGGTCATCTATCTTACGTTTATCAACCTTTTTATGTCTCACTCTTCATACTGAAGTGATTTGTATACAGTAGATGTCTAATAAATATTTAGTAAGTTGGGCCCAGAACTAACCAGTGTATGCCAGTCATGCATTTGACATATTGATTGAAGACTTAATATGTATAAGGGCTAGTAGTAGTTTGAGCTAGTAGTAGTTTTCAGCATATAAGAATGTATCTCAGAAAAAAAAAAAATGTATTTGACTAAGACTAACTCTAAAGAAATTTCCAGCCTAGTAAGTCATATACTTAAAAACCTCTACCAAGAATGAAGTGATAGGGGTCACAGATGAAGGCCTATTATACTCCACATGAGAGAGAAATTCTGGCTGGGGAGATCAAGGAAGGCTTTGTGAAGGAAGTGGTGTATGAGTTGAGTCTGGAAAGATGGAGAAAGTAAAAAGCTGAAAATGAAGTCAAGGGCAATACAAGCAGCAGGACCACATGAGCAAGGTAAAGGGGCGACATCCCAGAAAAGGAAGTAGTTCAGGTGGCCTGGTGTGAAAGGCATATAAAAGGGAGTAATGGCAAATGAGGCTGGAAAGAGAGGCTGGGGCCAGACCTTGGAGAGCCTTGAAAACCAGGCTAAGTAGTCCAGACCTAATTCTGTAGGCAACAGGGAGTCATTTAGAATCCTTAAGAAGGGACATGATGTGATTAGAGCTATGTGAAATCTTACGGTAGATTAAAATGGATTAGCAGGGGGTTAAAGGACTTGCTGTCAGGATCCAGAATGAACCCTCTTACCAGGTAGGCCAATAAATAGAAACAAGGTCTTTTCTGGTAATACTTCAGTAACCCAGGATTCTCTGATTCTCTTTAGTCAATTGTTATACATGTTGGGCCAATAATGTTATTGTAACGTTGGTGTATAACAGATTGATAACAGATTGATACAGACTAACTTAAGAGTTATTGCCCAGATCACTAAGAACACATTTTTATCTGCTACTTTGCGGCTTAATTTCAAAATATTTCCTGATTGTTTTAGATACATCTATGGTTTTTTTATTAACAATGAAGTAATTTGTGAATAAAAAGTTTGAATTTTACAAAGTATTTCATTTTGTAAGTCTGTTGCCTAGCACATTTCAATCAGACGGTTTTATGTTTTAAATAGATTACACTAGAGGCCCGGTGCATGAGATTCATGCACTCAGGGGAGGGGTCCCTCAGCCTGGCCTGTGCCCTCTTGCAGTTGGACATCCTTAGTTCTGCCACGGAGGTGAGAGAGGCTCCCGGCACTGTGGCTGAGCTCACCAGCCATAAGCCCGGCTTCTGGCTGAGTGGCGCTCCCCCTGTGGGAGCACACTGACCACCATGGGGCAAGCTCCTGCATTGAGCGTCTGCCCCCAGTGGTCAGTGCCCATCATAGCGACCGGTCAATCGGCCATTCGGTCGATTCGCATACTAGTATTAGCCTTTTATTATATAAGATTAGACGGAAAGACCTGGGGTTCCTTTAAGTTGAACTTCTTCCATGTACAGACTAGGATCTGAGGCCTAAAGTGATTACATAGTTTATGCAAAACCACAGAACTAGTAATTGGTTTTGTTTGAATTAGAATTCAGGCCTTTAAATATATATATATAATTGATTTCAAAGAGGAAGGGAGAGGGAGAGAGATAGAAACATCAATGATGAGAGAGAATCATTGATCGGCTGCCTCTGGCATGCCCCTTAATGGGTATTGAGCCTGCAACCTGGTATGCTCTGACCAGGAATCAAACTGTGACCTCCTGGTTCATAGGTCAATGCTCAACCACTGAACTACATCGGCTGAGCTAGAATTCAGGTTTTTTCACTATATCACTCAGTGGCTCTCAAATGTGCTTTAAGAGGTTTTATGCAAGGTCAAATAAATGTACAACCTCATCATAAATATGACTTCTAAACTTGACTATAAAGATTATAAAAACGTGTTATTTCATGCAAAACGAATCTAGCACCATGTACTATAATTAGATATTGGGGATTTAGTACACTTTGCTTCCATTGTTAAAATTTTCAATACCTGTCCAGAGAAGATGACTCTCTGGATTAAACTGAATTATTAGACTTCAGTGTGGGTAAAAAGAAAAAAGGTAATCTTTATAAGCCTCAAGTTTCCTTATCAATGAAATGGAAATAATAACAATGGCTATGTCATAGAATTGCTATGTGGAGAACCCAAGAAAAATGAATGTAAAAATAAAGAGTTGTTTGTTCTATGAATTCTAATTTAAATGTTTACAAAGACTCCAGAAAGGCAAGCCACCTAATAAAAAGTTGAATTCTCAAAAGCTAGGGAAAAACATGTTACTTTATATGTATCTTTAATTTCATTTTCTGCTTTAAAGAAACCCAAACTAAAACTTGGAGAAGATGCATTTTGGGCATCATTTATGAAAAAAAAAAGAAAAAAAAGAAATTGAATTCTAATCCCAAAACTATACTCAACAAAAGCCTTCCCTTACATCAAAAGATTAGGAAGTAAATGACATTTTAATACTTTAAAATATGATGTTTAAGAAATGTACTTATTTTTTCTGAATCTCAATTTTCATTAATATCCTTATTAACCAATTAAAACAGTGCCAAGGGTCTTGAAATGAGGATCTGTACCATGTTTCTGTGTAATATTAGTTTTTCAATTTTCTCTCTTAGGTCTACAATTACCCTTTCTTAACTCATTTTGTTAATAAGTTCATTTTACTAAAGTTGCTTGATAGCAAAATGAAATTATGAAGCGTTTCCTTCTGTTTACTGCATTGTATTTTTGTCTAGGATGGGTTTTTTGTTTTTTGAGTGTTTCTTTCATTTTTATTTTTGGCTGACGTGTTCAGCAGTCCTCAAGTTATTTCATTATAACATTGATGAGATGCATAGGAACCTAACTCTTGTTTATAAGTAGACTGTGGTAAAATTGGTTGCACTTAAATTTATAGGATGTTTTGCTTAAAGTCACAGAACCTATTGACAAGATTACGTGAGGACCTATTATGTATGGTTGACATTCAATTTCCTTGCATGTTGCTCCGGAAAATAAACAGAGTTTTGGGGATGGGAGGTGAGTAGCATAAACCAAACAGAATGAAAACAGATTTTAATCTAAATCACATTAGAAAAAAGAATAAAGAAAGTTACCCCAATTTCACTTATTTCTGCTTATGAGTCAATAGAGGTTTCCTTTACTCCTCATTGAAAACAAAACAAAAATACTCTGCTTCATTCTGGATTTGGAAATAGTGACAGTTTTTGCAAGTTTGCCTGGTGTGAACCTAGTGTGTCTTTCCTTGTCTTTTTTTCTTGTTTGGTTGCTATCTGTGATGTTTTTTCTTTGTGGCTTATAATTTTTTATTATGTTTTATGCATTTTTAAGTATTGGGAAAGGAAATTTTATAATGCATTTTCATTCTGCCATATTAGCGTGGAATTCCCAAATAATTACATAGGATCTGAAACAAGAGCAGTATAATTGAAGTCTAGAAGAAGGGGGTGAGGTGGAGGACTCTATAGCAGTGATGGCGAACCTTTTGAGCTCGGCATGTCAGCATTTTGAAAAACCCTAACTTAACTCTGGTGCCGTGTCACATATAGAAATTTTTTGATATTTGCAACCATAGTAAAACAAAGACATATTTTTGATATTTATTTTATATCTTTAAATGCCATTTAACAAAGAAAAATCAACCAAAAAAATGAGTTCGCGTGTCACCTCTGACACGCGTGTCATAGGTTCACCATCACTGCTCTATAGGCTACATTATAAAGTTTGGATTTTATCTTAAAGGCCATTAGGAAGCCTCTTAAGATTTTTAAAAAGCAGGTTACAGAGATGATCAGATTCCTCTATTTAAAGATCACTCTTGCAGCTGTGTGGAAGAGAAAGAACTGGAATGATGCATGTGTGCTAGATGCTGGGAAATGAGTTAGGAAGCTACTGCAGTGGTCCAAGTGAGAGATGATGGTGGCTTCTAGCCCAGGATTCTAATTGATATTCATAACAATGACCCTGAGTTATTATTAAAAAGCTTAATTGTATTTGGTATATCTTGTTTAAAATTATAGGAAAATATGTGATAGATTTTAACAAGCTATCTGTAGAGATTTATATGGCTGGGAAAACATTATACTTAGCTGTTTGGAAAATAAGTACCCAAAAAGACTCCAGCGCCTAAAGAGGTCTATTTCTAAAGACATTGTTTCCTATTAAAAGTCAGATTAATCTACACAAGGCTTAATGTTGTCATTTACGCATGGAGTATTCTGAAAGGAAAAAAAAAAGTGCACTACAGCATAAAATACTGCTCCCTAAAAACACTGAGGAGAACAGTTCTCAAACAGGCCAGCTACTGACACCTACGAAGCGATCTCCCTCAAACATTTGCTTGGAATCAACACGTTTTGCACACAGTGACCTTCACACAAACATGGTCTTGTGTTTCTGCCACAGAAGATGTACATTTCGAAGGCATGGGAGCAATACTGTTTTACCTATGGGATGTTTGGGTTTTAATCAAGAGTTTCTGCAATGACAGCTTATAATGAGGCAGCTGGATCACCAGAAAAGCCATATGGAACGATCACAGTGCTGCTGTAAACGGTATCAATTAACTGGTTTATTTTCAGAACTTTTATTAAAGTGAGTTTGATTATAGAAGCCTCAGGAAAATAAACAGAGGGCGTTTTTTTGGAGGATGGGGAAGGGGCAGGCAGAATGGCAGAAACCTAACAATAAAAATTCTGTTTTTAAATTAAATTAGAAAAAAGGAAAGTGAAGATATTCACAACTAGAAATCTATACTGAGACATCCAGTGAACACAAATAGCCTTTTTATTTCATTGACTTATATGTGGTTTAAGTTAGACTATTTCTATATGTGGAGGATTTAGACATGTCTTTTCAATGTCTTTATTAATCTAAGGCAGGTTTTAAAAATTGACAATAGCAATAATATTCTTGTAGGAATAATCAATAGGAGAGATACTACAAAAGCAATTGAGAACTAAAAAAAAATTTTAGTGAATGTCACAAAGTCAATGTTTAAATTTAACTTTCATCTTATTAAAAAGGAAAGAGGTTGAATAATAGAACTTAATTTGTGAAGGTTCCGAGGCCTCTTAATCAAAAGAGTCAACAAATAATGAAAAACAAACACAAAATTAAAATTCTCAATCTGAGCAAGCAAATTCAGGAATCCGGTCTTCAAGGGTAAGTAAGAGTCATGTAACACTGGTGCTGAAAATATCAAACATATATATGTGGCTTGTCTGGTGAAATTCCTATTCTGATAAAACCAATGAGATCCTGTTGTTTACATTTTCTTGATATTCAGTCCTTAAAATTTTGTAAAAATTTTTTAATTTTAATAATTTTCAATTACAGTTGACATTCAATATTACTAGCTTATGAAGTAATCCCGGTACATACATAGTTATTACAATATTATTGTATTCCCTACATTGTATTTTAAATTCTGTGGCTATTTTGTAACTCCCAATTTATACTACTTAATCCCTTCACTTTTTTCACTCACCTTCTCAACTCCCCTCCCATCTGGTAACCATAAATTTGTTCTCTGTATCCAAGTTTGTTCCTATTTTGTTTGTTAATTTGTCTTTTAGATTCCACATATAAATGAAATCATATGGTATTTGTCTTTCACTGACCTATTTCACTTAGCATGATACTTGCTCAGTCCATCCATATTGTTGCGAAGGGCAATATTCTTTGTTGGGCTGAGTAATATTCCATGGTAGATATATATCACCTCTTCTTTATCCATTCATCTACCAATGAACACAAGTTGCTTCCAAATATTATAAATAACTAGAGGCCCAGTGCACAAATTTGTGCACAGGTGGGGTCCCTCGGCCTGGCTGGCGATCGGGGCCATGGGGGAGAGGGGCCGCGGGAGATTGGCTGTGGGAGTGCACTGACAACAAGGGGGCAGCTCCTGCATTGAGCATCTTCCCCCTGGTGGTCAGTGCATGTCATAGCGACTGGTTGACCTGTCCTGGTTGTTCGGTCATAATGGTCGCTTAGGCTTTTATATATATAGATGCTGATATCTTTTCAAACTGGTGTTTTGTTTTTTTCAGATATTCTGAAGTGGAATTGCTGAGTCACATGGTAGTTCTATTTTTAATTTTTTAAGATCTTCCATATTGATTTCCAATTTACAATCCCACCAACAGTGCATAAGGGTTCTCTTTTCTCCACATCCTGGCCAACACTTCTTTGTAGATTTACTGAAAGTCATTTTGGCATGTGTAAGGTGATATATAATTGTGGTTTTAACTTGCATTTTTTTTATGATTAGTGATATTGAGCATCTTTTCATATGTCTATTGGCCATCAGGTCCTCTGTCCATTGTTTTGTGAGTTTTAGTTTGTTTGTTTGTGCTTAGTTGAATGAGTTCCTTATATATTTTTGTATATTAATCCTTTACCACATGTATCATTGGCGAATATCTCCTCACATTCAGTAGGATGTCTTTTTGTTTTGTTGGTAGTTTCCTTTGCTGTGTACAATTCTTTCTCATTTGTCTATTTTTTCTTTTGTTTCTCTTGCCCAAGGAGACATATAAAAAAAAAAATCGCTAAAAACAATGTTAAAAAGTTTACTGCCCATATTTTCTTCTAAGAATTTTATGGTTTCAGGTCTTACATTTAAGTCTTTATTCCATTTTTAATTTATACTTGTATATATTCCTAACACCATTTATTGAAGAGACTGTCTTTACCCTATTGTATATTCTTGTTGTTGTCACAGAGTAATTGACCATATATGTGTGGATTTATTTTTGGGCTCTCTATTCTGTTCCACTGATCTATGTGTTTTTATGCCAGTACCATGCCATTTTGATTACTATCGCTTTGTACTATAGTTTGATATCAGGTATCGTGATACCTCCAACTTTGTTGTTCTTTCTCAAGATTGTTGTGGCTATTTGGGGTCTTTTATGGTTCAACATAAATTTTAGGGTTATTTGTTCTAGTTTTATGAAAATGCCATTGGTATTTTGATAGAAATTGCATTGTATAGGTTGCTTTCCATAGTATAGACATTTCAATAACATTAATTCTTCATATTCATTAATTCAATATATTCTTCCATTTATTTGCATCTTATTCAATTTCTTCCTTAAATGTCTTAGAGTTTTCTGGGTACAGGGCTTTCATCTCCTTGGTTAAATTTATTCCTAGGTATTTTATTCTTTTTTGATACAGCTGTAAATGGAATTTTATTAATGTCTGATAGTTCATTATTGGTATATTAAAATGTAACCGGTATCTGAATATTAATTTTATATTCTGCTACTTTACTGGATTCATTTATTAGTCTAGTAGTTTTATTTGTGGAATCTTTACGCTTTTCTATGTATAGTATGTCATCTGCAAATAATAACTACTTTCTTTCCAATTTGGATGCCTTTTATTTCTTCTTCTTATCTGATTTCTATGGTCAGGATTTCCAATACTATGCTGAAATAAAAGTGATGAAAGTGGACATCCTCATCTTATTCCTGATCTTAAAGAAAAGATGTTCAGCTTTTCCCTGGTATGATGTTAGCTGTGGGTTTGTCATATATGGCCTTTATTGTGTTAAGATATGTTCCTTCTACACATACTTTGTTGAGAGTTTTTATCACAAATAGGTGGAGGATTCTGTCAAATGCCTTTTCTGCATCTATTGATATTTGATTTTTATCCTTTATTTTGTTTATGTGTTATGCCACATTAATTGATTTGCAAATATTGAACCAACCTTCCATCCCAGAAATAAATCTCACTTGATCATGGTATAGGGTCTTTTTAATGTATTGCTGAATTTGGTTTGCTAATATTTCATTGAGAATTTTGCTTCTATGTTCATCAGTGATATTGATCTATAACTTACTTTTTTGGTAGTGTCTTATTCTCTAGTTTTGTTATCATGGTACTGCTGAACTCATAAAATCAGTTTGGGAGCCTTCCTTCATATTTAATTTTTTTGAATACTTTGAGAAGGATAGGTATTAATTATAATTTGAATGTTTGGTAAGTTCACCTCTGAAGCCATCAGGTCCAGGACTTTGGTTTGTTGGGAGTTTTTGTTGTTATTTACTGATAAATTTCCTTACTAGTTATCAGTCTTTTCAGATTTTTCTGTTTCTTCCGGATTCAATCTTGAAAGATACGTTTCTAGGAATTTATCCATTTCTTCCAGATTGTCCAATTTGGTGGCATATATTTCATAGTATTTTCTTATGATTTTTTTGGTATTGGTTGTCATTTGTTTCATGTCCGATTTTATTATTTGTGCAGTCTCTTTTTTATTTGACAAATATTGCTAGAGATTTATCAGTTTTATCTTTGCATAGAACCAGCTCTTGGTTTCATTGATCTTTCCTATTTTTTAAGACTCTATTTCATTCTGATGTTTATTATTTTTCTTCCTTCTACTTACTTTGGGCTATGTTTGTTCTTGTTCTAGTTCATTTAGGTGTAAGGATAGATTGAGATTGTTCTTGTTACATGATGGCAAACCTGTAGTGCTATAGATTTCCATCTGAGAACTGCTTTGGCTGTCAGTGTGTCTTCACTTTCATTTATCTCAAGGTAACTTTTGATTTCTTCCTTAATCTCATTAGCCAGTATATTGTCTGCTGCCATGCTACTTAGCCTCCGAGTGTTTGTGTGTTTTTCAGTTTTCTTGATATTGATTTCTAGTTTCAAACCATTGTGATTGAGCAGCTGCTTGATATGGTTTCAATCTTCTTAAATTTATTGAGCATTGCTTATGACTTAACATGTGGTCTATCCTGAAAAATGTTCCCCTTGCACTTGAAAAAAAATGTATATACTGCTGCCTTTTGGGTGAAATGTTGTAGGAATATCAATTAAGTCCATCTGCTCTAATGTGTTACTTAAGGCCACGGGTCCCTTGTTGATTTTCTGTCTGGATGATCTATCCATTGATGCCAATGGGGTGTTAAATTCCCCTACCCTGACGGTATGTATTACTGCCATTCTCTCAGTTTATGTCCGTCAATATTTGCTTTATATATTAGGACTCCTACCTTGGGAGCTAAAATGTTTACAAGGGTTATGTCCTGTTGTTGGATTGATCTTTATCATTATGAAATGCCCTTCTTAATCTCTTGTTACAGCCTTTATTTTAAAGTCTATTTTGTCTGATATAAGTATAGCTACCTCAGATTTATTCTCATTTCCATTTGCATGAAATATCTTTTTCCATCCTTTTACTTTCAGTCTGTATGTGTCTTTTGATTTGAAGTGGGTCTACGGTAAGCAGCATATGTTTAGCTCTTGTTTTTTTTTATCCACTATGTCTTCTGATTGGAGCATTTAGTCCATTTACATTTAAAGTAATTATTGACAGATATGTAGTTATTGCCATTTTATTAATTGCTTTCTCATTGTTTTGTAATTCTCAATTCATTTCTAATTCTGTTACTCTCTTGTAGGTCAATGACTTTCTATAGTGTTATATTTGAATTCCTTTCTCTCTATTTCTTATATACCTCTTATAGATTTATATACCTCTTATAGATTTTTGGTTTGTGGTTACCATACATCAAACTATGTTTATAGCAATCTATTTTAAGTAGATGGTTGCTTAAGTATGAACACATTCTAAACTCACAATTTTTTATTCAGTCCCTCCACCTTTATGTATGTGTCTATGTGTATCCCTTAATTTATTGTTGTAATTACACATGTAATTACACATGGTCTTCCTACTTTGGCCTTTTCAGTGAGGATTTTTTCTTTATATTTTTTAAATCTTTTTTTCTTAAAGAAGTCCTTTTAATATTAGTATTTATAACACTGGCTTAGTCCTGATGCAATCCTTTACCTTTTTCTTATCTGCAAAACTCTTATCTCTCCTTTAATTAGAAATGATACCCTTTGGCTCAGTGGATAGAGCATCGGCCTGTAGACTCAAGGGTCCCAGGTTCGATTCCGGTCAAGGGCATGTACCTTGGTTGCGGGCACATCCCCAGTGGGGAGTGTGCAGGAGGCAGCTGATTGATGTTTCTCTCTCATGGATGTTTCTAACTATACCTCTCCCTTCCTCTCTGTAAAAAATCAATAAAATATATTTAAAAAAAAAAAAAAAAGAAATGATAGCCTTGCTGGGTAGTACATTGTTGGTGATAGTTCTAACTTTCATCACTTTGAATATTTCATGCCATTTCCTCTAGCCTGCAAAGTTTTTGCTGAGAAATCAGCTGACGGTATTATGGGAAGCACCCTTGTACATAGCTAAATGCTTTTGTCTTGCTATTTTATGGTTCTGTCTTTAACCTTTGGCATTTTAATTATGCTGAGTCTTGGTGTGGGCCTCTTTGGTTTTGTCTTATTTGGGACTCTGTGTTTTGTGAACGTGTATGTTTATTTCCTTTACCAGGTTAAGGAAGTTTCTGCTCATTATTTCTTCAAACAGGTCTTCAATTTCTTGTTCTCTTTTTTTCTGGTACACCTCTGATGTGAATGTTGATGTGTTCTACCAGATACTGTAGAACAGCACAGTCCTGGTTAGGCTCATAAGCTCTAGATGAGTTACTCAATAGCCTATTTCATATCCAAGTTCCTTCCCTGATAAGCACTATAATTGTATACAGGTTGTTCAGCTTTTCTAAGCTCTATTCATAAAAGGGGATAAAATAGTACTTAAATGTGGATCAAAATAGCTAATGTGTCCAAAGTACTGTGGGCTATGCCTGGCATGCATAAGAGTTTTATAGATGTTGGCTGATGTCAATATTGTTATTTTCATCATCATTAGTAATACTATAGGATACATTTTCCTATAAAATATTTTATAAAAAAATTCTGCAGTTATATAACCACAATGAAAAAATTTCATGAAAACTAAATTTAAAAAAATATTGTAAAATTTAGCATAGTAGCTAATGATGAATTCAATAAATATATCTTTTGGAAAGGGTTATGGATCCCTTTGTATCCTAAACATCACCGACTCCCAAAAATGCTCGATGTACTCACAGAAGCAATGTTTCTAAAGATGCATTGATCTCCAAGTCCATTCTTGGATGTCTGTGCTAGGTTAGGAGGCCATGGCCAGGATCAGTATTTGCAAACGGAGTATCAGTGGGCTGAATGTGACCTCAGATGTGCAGTTGACCTACATAGGGTCTTAAAACCTGTCAATGTGAATGCCGCTAAGGGTATGAATCTTTAGTATACCACAGATCCTCTCTGGTATTAATCTCAGGAAGCTTCACTTGTTTTTTTTTTAATACCTCAGAGTTTGCAACCTTTGTTCTATACCTTTCAGAACGTACTATAGCAGGCCTTTCTTGTACTAAAGAGGCTGGCATTGAGAGAAACCAAACACATTTCCCTGACTCCTTGAAGTTAAGGGTCCACCATGTAACCTAGGGTCTTCATGCAGATAAACACAAGACTTGGGTAGTAGCTTAAACATGAGGTGGCAGCAAGTAAAAGGATCACATTTTCTGCAGAGAAGATGGTCAAAGACTTAGGTTCCTCAGGGCAGCTGTGGCCAAAAGTTCTAGATCTACTCCAGAGGTTGGCTGAGGCCTGTGTGTGAAATCTTGCCAGCTGTTTTTGTAAAGAAAGTTCTTCTGGAACACAGCCATGGCTGTTCATTTACATACTGTCTATGGCTGTACTACACAGCAGAGCAAGGACAGAGACCATATGGACTGTAAAGCCTAAAATTCTTACAATCTGGCACTTTACAAAAGTTTCCCAACTCTTGATCTCATCTCTGGATGTGGAGTGGTGGGTGACAGCTGTAGTACAGTAAGGTTTTCTCATGATGTAGCTCCTCCTAGTAACAACATTCTTGGTTATGGAGCATCTAAGCTTACTTCTCTGGCCCTTCTATAAATTTCATAAGCCGCCACCCAGTACTGTTTGATAAATTCCTTTCTGCTAAAAATGGCTGGAGTGGTTTCTATTGCTGCAACTAAAACCCGTAAATGAAGCAAAGAGTAACAAAAGGCAAAGAATTAGGCTATAAAGTTTAAAAATATACTTACATTATGTGTTATCTCAAAGTACTTCTGACAGGCTACCTGGTAATGTGTCCCTTTTACTAAATCCAAAATCTGAAATGAATGGAAAGGAGAGAGAAAAGAATTAGAAATTCAGTTTCTTCTAAATCACAGTAGCTCATGGTTGTTGGCCATCTTCATTCCAGACAGAAAACACATTAAATCATGCAACGTGTTATACTTCTGCAGCCTAGACACGGTGATAACGTTGACATTACACAGTACTGTTTAGGTCAGCATTAAACCACAGACAACAAGAGATAGTAAGTAATCTTTCTGACCTACTAACTGTGAATCTCAGTAACTTGACCTTGACAACAGATGAAAATAGATTCTAGTATTATGACTTTGACAGTTATTGTCAGATCATCATTTTGCAACATCTCTTCTAAAATTGTAGATAAAAATATGGTAATCTAAATGGTTGCAGCATGAACAATCAAGTATAGTATTTAGCTTTTTATTTTTCACATTACCAGTCTATACAGATACAGCATAAACTACAGCTGTGTGCCCATCAAGACAATTTAATGAAAACCCTTTGGATGAGTATCTGTGGAGAGGGAATGCTTTTACCTTCAATCAGATTTGTCCTTTTTTGAAATGAAGTTATTTCTAGTAAAGCTCAGCAGAATATGAGAGTGAATGGTCTATTCTGAACACCTATTAGGAACATCATCCTATCTTTTGTAAATACAATTTGATTTCCAATTCTACTTCATGTAATCTCCTCAGAATGGTGCAAACTCCCATTCTTATCAGTAGAGTGCAATGCCAGTTGAAATTAGTAAAGTTTCACCACTTCCCCCACCAAATATACATATTTTTTTATTTGGCCAGTTTATCAAACACCATGAAATACTGGAATTAAGAAACAGCTTCAAATGAAGGGAAATATCATTCTGGAGAAATGTGAATTTCTATCCCTTTTCAAAAGGCTGACTTTCCTATGACAAAAAGACATGCACATCAAGTCTCAAATTCCTGCTGTCATCATTATTGAATATAGCTTACATCTTTTGACAAATTACAGTTGCAGAATGGCCATCATACGACACCGACAAGAGTGTGCTTAAAAAATTGTTTTTCTCTGAGTGTCTTATAGATTACATTTCTGAATTTCAGGTCATCTTGTAATTAAATCCCATATGAAATGCCAACCAATCACAGCACCCAGGATCCTGCAAGTCTGCCTAGCTGACCTATCCACTTTTTGTGAATTATTAGAGCAAAATGAAAAATAAATCAAAATGAATGACTATGAATTTTCAAAAGTGAAAAAAGTCACAGTTTTCCAAGTAATTCTAACATTCTGAGCTCACCTTAGCCAGTGTTTTTACACATAGATAATTCAAATTGAACTTGTAATTGGTTGTTGGCAAACATCAATGATACTAATACATATCTGAATTTCTGTGAATTAAAATTTTGGAGAAGCAAAGACATAGCATAAGTTAAGTTGAAATGATAGCATAAATTACCTGAAAAGGAAAGGACTTCACAGAAATAAGCAAATAGCTCTGTGGTATATGTTACTTTTATATAAAAACAAAACAATGACTCCAACATCATATATATATATATATATATATATATATATATATATATATATAACATACAATATAATATACATTGGGAAGCATGCGATAGATAGATAGATAGATAGATAGATAGATAGATAGATAGATAGATTTAAACATCAATAAAAATATTAGTTGGGTAATATACAAATATGTAAAAAAGTTATTATGGAAAACTGACATATAAGCCATTATATGTGAGGAAAGCAGATTTATGTGTCTTGAACTTTTAGGTTCCATCAGAAAAATTTAGATTAATCACATAACAATCCTCCCATCACACCCCACTCCGAGTAGGCTCTTTATTAACAAATACATCATTTACTTTGCCTCTTTTGATGATCTTTTCAGGACGAATTTTTATTTGAAATTTTCTTGCAAATCCACAAATAAATCATTTAACAATCTATCCTTAGACAACTTTACTGATCATGTCACAGCATATTTGAGTGGATAAAAGTTCCTGTACATACTGAAGGTATAGTGGGCAGAAAAGAAACAGTAGAGGGTTTCAAAGAAAGATACATTTAGTCCTAATGAGAGCAGCTACGGAACACTAAGTAATGAAGATACGGAGACATTAATGACTAATAGGAGAAATCTAAGAGAAGGACTGCTCTGAGGTGACCAGGTGTTATTGGTAGGTATTATCTGCATTTTAGAGATGAAGAAATATATCCTCTTAAAAATAGGGGTGTCAGTTTGTCCAGTGAGGGCCATTTATTAAAGAATTAGAAATTAAAAAATCATATGCAGCCTGGCCAGTGTGGCTCAGTGGTTGAGCGTTGACGTATGAACTAGTGGGTCACAGTTCAATTCCCGGGCAGGGCACATGCCCAGTTGCAGCCTTGGAGTGTGCAGGAGGCAGCCAGTCAATGATTCTCTCTCATTGATGTTTCTCTCTCTCCCCCCCTCCCTTCCTGTCTGAAAATTGAAAAAAAAAACAACAAACAATCATATGCAACTTAATGACCCTTTTTTCCTTAAGAGCATAAAATACATGTTTTAAAACTAAGGTAGAAAATGTGCAACATTACTCAAAAGAATCCAACAACTAGTAAAAAATATATACTTTGATTTCATGTTATAATCTACTAGAGGCCTGGTGCATGAAATTTGTGCACTGGAGGGGGGGGGGGTCTCTCAGCCCAGCCTGTGCCCTCTCACCATCCAGGAGCCCCGTGATGGATTGGCCCCGCCCACCCGCTGCAGCCCGCTGGTCAGTGATCTGGGCCTCCCTCTGAAAGGCAATACTGGGGCGATGGCCAGGCACCCGACCAATTGCATCACACCTGCCTTGGCTGGCCTGGGGCTAGTGGGTGTCATAGCGTGGTCGTCCAGAAGGTCATCCGGCTGTCTGGTCTAATTAGCATATTACGCTTTTATTATTACAGATATCCCAGAGACTTAGGAAAAGAGAAGGGTCTTGTAGACCAATGAATGAAGTTTGGCTTCTCTCTGAGTAAAAGGAGAACTATTGCATGCAGTGTTCTAAACACAGGAGTAGCATTCACTGACTTCCATTTTTAACAGGAATATGCTTCCTTCAGTGTTAAGCACAGATTACAAGAGTGAAGGAAACAGGGAGCTAATTACAGAAACCCAGGGAATAGATGATGGAGGCTTGGGTCAGGATAGTAACAGTGTGGTGGTGAGAAGTGGATTTGGAGATGGAAGCATTTCCTATTTAATGACCATAAACCGTTTTTTAAAACTAGCTGTTATACATGAAGATGCTCAACAGATACCTAACCCCCAATGTTTTGGAATAAGGCATTAACTGTCATTTAACCCCTCCCCTTCCAGACTGATTTCCTAAATAGAACTAACTAGTTTTAAAACTCAGTAAAATAACAATGTGTCATCCTATACAATAAAAGGCTAACATGCAAATGGACTGAACAGCGAAATGATCAGTTGCTATGACACTCACTGACCACCAGGGGGACAGGTGCTCAACACAGGAGCTGCCCCCTGGTGGTCAGTATGCTCCCACAGGGCGAGTGCCACTCAGCCAGGCTCACAGCTGGCGAGCACAGCAGTGGTGGCGAGAGCCTCTCCCACCTCTGCAGCAGTGCTATAGGAACCCTCAGGGGATGTCCGCCTGCTGGCTTAGGCCCACTCTCCACTCGCCGTCCCCCCCCCCATCCCTCCTCCCCTAGTGCATGAATGTTGTGCACCAGACCTCTAGTGTAAAATAAATGTAACAGATGAAAAATAGCACTTACTAGTCGCTAAGCGATATGATTAACAGATGCTTCTTAAGGGGTGTCATGCTCATATATAACTGCTTATGTCACCAGCATTTTAGATGCACATCCCTTCTGCTGATTTCAGAATTTTCACATTCATACATGGAATACAACTTGAGGCTCTTTCTGTTCCTTATTTTCTTAGCTTTTTCTGATACAAATATCACTGGCAAATACTAGACTAAGGTATTCTACAGGCATGTCTATTTTGAGGATGGTGCTGGTGCAATCTGCCTTGAGGTTGGATGACTCCAAGGGAGGAAATGCCAACCTAAAATCAAAGGATGGGAAAGGATAACTGAGGTGTGAGCCAGGTACTAAATTTCAGTTGGTGACGTAGGAGCAAACACAGAAACATGGCAAAGAAGCACTAAAATCTAAGGGCAGATGGCTGAGGGAGAATCTGTGAAACAGAATTTGGGGACAAAAGCTAAATTCTCTACAACATGTTTCGTGCACCCTTCCTGGTTCTGCAGTGATGACTGAAGTGCACGGTGGTTGGGATTGCTGAGCCATCCTTACCCTACTGCCTGAAATTTGGGCTCTTAGGAATGCTGGTCTCATTTAGAATGTAAATTTTTTGTTTAGTCATAATTCAAATAACCTTTTCTTAAAGTGCTAAGTTTTTTTTTGTTTTTGTGTTCCTTTTTTAATCCTCACCTGAGAATAATTTTTCCATTGCTTTGCAGAGAGAGTGGGAGGTGGGGGAGAAGAGAGACACTGACTGGTTGCCTCCTGCATATGCCCCAATTGGGGGCAGAGAGGGAACTCGCAACCCAGGTACATGCCCTTGACTGGGATCGAACCTGTAACCCTTTGGTGCTCAGGCTGACACTCTAACCACTGAGCACACTGGCCAGGGCTAAAGTGCTAAGTTTTAACAAAAAAGTCCACATCCCAGGGCTGTGGGCAGATAGGACTGACTTATAACCATACTACTGTGCACCTGAGATAGATGAGGTATGGATTTTCTTTGAAACTGAAATTTTTCTTTGATGTTTTCTCAAAAAAAATGTTGGGTGTGGTAATATTTTACAATGTGCTCATTTTGAACTTACCTAACTCTTTACTTTTTTTTTTATTGTTTAAAGTATTACTTGAGTCTCCTTTTCCTCCCCATTGACCTCTCCCCTGCCACCCCCTCCACCAAGCACAAGCCCTCACCCCCCCTAGTGTCTGTGTCCATTGGTTTTGCTCATATGCATGCATACAAGTCCTTTGATCTCTTTTTTACCCCTTTACTCCCCATCTTCCCTCATAGTTTGTACAGTCTATTCGATGCTTCTGTGTCTCTGGTTCTATTTTTGTCCATCAGTTTATATTGTTCATTATATTCCACAAATGAGTGAGATCATCCTAATAGAGGGAATATGCCAATTGACCCTCACACCATCGCAAAGATGGCAGCACCCACAGCCAATAAGGAGGGAATATGCTAAGTGACTGCCCTGCCCTCAAAGATGGCGGCGCCCACAGCCACGAGATGGCGGGCAGTTGGGGGGGACCAGGCCTGCAGGGGAGGGTAGTTGGGGGTGACTGGGCTGGCAGGGGGGGGGGGCAGTTGTGGGCGATCGGGCCAGCAGGGGAGCAGTTAAGTATCGATCAGGCTGGCAGGCAGAAGGGGTTAGGGGCAATCAGGCAGGTGAGCGGTTGGGAGCCAGCAGTCCCGGATTGTGAGAGGGATGTCTGACTGCCGGTTTAGGCCTGATCCCTGTGGGGGCAGTTGGACATCCCCCAAGGGGTCCCAGATTGGAGAGGGTGCAGGCTGGGCTGAGGGACAACCCCCCCCCCCAAGTTCACGAATTTTGTGCACCAGGTCTCTAGTGTGATATCAAAAAGTATGCTTTACGGAAGTTGGAAGGGAAGGAATTAGTTCATATTGTACTTTTTTATATGTTTTGTGTTAGAAGCATATGTTAAATATGACATTAACATTTTTTAAGAAAAAAATATTCTGTAGAGAAGCCAGAATGAAGATGTAGTCAGGTGACAGTAGTTTCTTATTGTATTAGTTTTGCCCACACAACTTGTGAAAGGTGCGACTGCCATTCTTACACACTGCCTATCCCCTTCTTAAAGGAATAGTTCCAGCCAGTAGTGACTGGCCAGAGTGAGGGTCAGAAACAAAATGGGTAAGGGAAACCCATACTACACCAAGGAAGAAACTCACTGATAGATAGAAATGAAAAGAGACAAAAGGAAGCAAATAGGAAGATGAAAAAAACAGCTGAAAGAAAAATGTGCAAAGCCAGAAAAATAGTTAAATAAAATGGAGTCTACAACCTACTATTTACATGGCCTGTCAACATCAAATGTTACCCCCAGCTTACAATAGCACGGTCTCCCTAGTTTTCATGTCCATTAGAAGAGCTAGAGCGCACCACGAGTTCTGCTTGTATATGGCATTCATACCAAAAGAACAGCTCTCTGAGGAGGAAACCAAATCAAATGCCAATTCTAATGCCTAGATTAGAAGTTTCCTAATTGTGCCTAAACTACATATATAATCAAACAATTTGAACAACGATCCCACATAAAGGTGTATTCGAAACACAAGCTTATTATTTAAAGAACATATTTCTAGGAAGATCTAAGAATATCAAATGGCAATTTGACCTTTGGTTTCCAATGCCAATATTTCCAGACTAAAGTACAAAGTGTCAGGCATAACAACTCATTCATTGTAATCTAGTTCATCATTAATCAAAAGGATGAGAAAAATTAAGCGTAGTGACTTTCTCTATGTATTTTTAATATTTTTATCAGTTGACTAAAGTCCACCAAGAGGAATATAAGACCTGTTTTTTTATTGTTGTTAATCGTCACCTAAGGATATTTTTTCCATTGATTTTTAGAGAGAGTGGAATGGAGGGGAAGAGACAGAGAGACACATCCATTGGTTGCCTCCCACTGGGCCCTGACCGGGGCAGGGGGTCAAGCCTACAACCCAGGTATGTGCCCTTGACCAGAACCAAACCCACAAGCCTTCAGTCTGTGGGCTGACACTCTAACCACTGAGAAAACCTGGCTGTGGCAGATCTATTTTTTTTTAAACACTAGTTTGTCATTTTTACAAGAAATCATTTATCATATTTGTATTTGCTAAGTTTGGTTAAAGCATTAATTACACTCATCTACTATTTCATCCTCAAGGCAAATTACAGTTTGGTTTGAATTCTAATAAAGTCCCTAACCAAGATTTCTTTGCCGTGGAAGAACAAGTAAGGTGATAGTTTCCTCACCTAATTGGTGATAGATCATAGCTAGCTGATGAGCATGTGATACAATACACCAGTGGGGATGCTCTATTTATATTTACCCACACACAAATATAAAATAGAAATATAGGTTGCATTTATAATTTTGAGCCACACTTCCTTCTCTCTTCCTATTCTAATATTCCCTGCCATCTGCAAATTCCTCTCTCAGTGCCTGCCAGTGAGGTCCAGATGATGCCCTGGCAGCTGCAAGTAGCTGGCAGTAGAATGCAGCCACCTGCCAGTCCTTGGCTTCGCTGAGTCGAGTTCCATACAGCTAGGTGTGCCCTGCTCACAATTAGACATGCAGTTACTGTCTCTAATTCAAGGTCATATTCTGTCTTATTTAAAAGTGATAAGAAGCTTGTTTCTTCCTAAAAAGTACAACCTTTCAAATGTAGACCATGTCGATTTCCCCCCCACTTCATTTCTAACCTTCCTTATTTCAAAGATGGGAGAAAACGTGAGAGACACGCAGAGTCTGGAACACTTGAAAACATATTACTTTGCTTCTGTTTCTCACACACTCAGCACAGTTTATCCTGTGCTGCCTTACAACTCTGCTGTGACCTTGCTGTGACCTTCATTTGTTGGCAGATCAGGGGCAAGTTTCCTTCTCTTGAAGATAAACTTTCATTCGCCTCAAACATTACATGCCAAGAACTTTCTGACACATTCTTCATTGTCTATAAACAGTTATCTGGCTGAATTGATTCTACCTCCAAATCCCTTTAAAACCTATCTTTTCCTCTCCAGTGTTCAGACCCTCATCATTCTCTTATCACAAAGATTCTCAATTTAGTCTTTCCTTACTCAAGACAGCTTCCAAACTGTTGCCATAGTAACTTTTCTAAAATCAAAATCGAATCCTGGCAGTGCTGGCTCCCCCTGGAAGGGGGCTCCCCGCGGTGAGTGGGGCACCAACTCTTCGCCAAGGTTCAAACGGCCGTCCTCATCTGGCCACAGCGTCCTTGAACGCAAGTCCAGCTGCTCCCACAGTCTCCTTAGTTTACAAAACCCCAGAGTGATGAACCAGTGGGCTTTCTAGTCTAATGCATTGTTTGATTTGGTTTAATCCAGAATTATCTCAAATTCTTTATGGCAAGACTTATTGGGGTGGAATTTCTCAACTAATTTGTCCCCAGAACCTGTTTTCATACATCTCCCAGGACTAGTTCAAGACACACCCTGACAACCTCACCTAAACAGGCTCACCTCCCCAAGTCTCGCTCTTTTCCCTTATCTTGTCTAGTTTCCTCTCACCACCAACTTGTTGTCCGTCTCCCCCACTGGAATGTCAACTCCATGAAGAGGGGTCTTGTTAGTTTCCTTCATCACTGTACTCCCAGTGTCTGGAGCAGTAACTGCAGTATAGTCATCATCCAATTGTTATTTGTTGATGCTGAGTGATTGCTATTCCCTCTGTGTGATAAGCCCCACTTCTCTCTATTGGGGAAACCCCTATTCAACTTTCAAACCCAATTCCAAGTTCACTTCTTACAAGAAACATCCCCAATGTCACACCCCCGCCCTCAGCAAATCTTTCTCCTCTGAATCTACAACTAGCACCTAGAATATATTTTTATTAAAGCAATTACCATACCTAACTAAAGTTAATTATGCCTTTTTTACTCCACTAGGCTAAAAGCTCTAAAACAGTGTTTTAATCATCTTTTTATTTCCGATGTGAACATACTGAAAACTCAGTGACATGTTGAGTGCTCGGTAAATGTTTACTGGGTGATAAAGTAAATGTCTCCTCACCAGTCAGCTTCAATCAGTCTCAGAACACTTTTACTAGAAACTTTGCAATTAGTTGCTTTTCATTTTTCTTTTTTGATGTAGCACCACAGGGGGGAAAAGATAACAAACTAAGTTCTTTCACAAGGTTTTAAAAGGGGTTGATGATGCAAAAAGTGCAGACCCCCTGCCCCACTCTCCCATCAGGGGCTGGCCTCTAGCTGACACAATAGCAGTGGAGGTGTGGGGTGACAGCCGTCACTGACAGCCTAGAGAGGACCAAATGGGCCGAAGGAACAGTTCCACCTAAGTGGCCGGTGCTCACTGTGGCTAAACCCAGCAGTAAAAACCACGGATGTACAACCTCCCCAAACGCTTGCCCACAATCCTCCCTCACACATTGCAGCAGAACCCAGTAGAGGCAGCTGGGACACCTCCCATACTAAGTACAGCATAGCTGGCAGCCTCTGGTTACAGGAAAGCAGCGCCAGCAACTCACAGGCCCAGAGCCCTATGGCCTACCAACCCACATTGGGGTGGTGCCCTGAGACCAAGGCAACCCAGTCACAGAGTGGACACCCACCTCCTCAGGGAATATGGGGCATTTTCCACAGCGAGGACAACTCTGCCCCACTGAAACCCTGGACGTCCCAGGAGCGCAGGTAAGAGAAAACAAAAACTTGTGCTATCACATTATCTACTGGAAAACAAAAGACCTCTACGTATCAACCTGCTAAACTGTCAACACCAAAACAGTACCTACATGATTTCAATTCCCCAAATACCCAGGCAGAGAAATAACCCATCAAGTACCATGAACAACCAAAGTAACATGGCAACTCAAAGAAATGAGGTCCATAGAAAACAAAGGCATATAACACTGTGACTTAAATGACAGAGAATTCAAGATGGCAGTTTTAAAAAGAACTAAATGAGATATAAGAAAACTCAACCAGTCAGTTCAATGAACAAAAGAAGTACTTTCTCTTTTATTAAAGAGACAAGTTGTAAAGAAAAATTCTAGAGCTGAAAAACTCAATACGTGAGATGAAGAATGAATTGGAGAGCTTAGGAAACAGAACAGACCAGATGAAAGAAAGAAATAGTGATTTTGAAGACAGAAATCTAGAAATGACTCGGGTGGAAGAACAGAGAGAATTGAGAGTTAAAAAATGAAAGACTCTGAGAAATATCTGACTCCATTAGAAAGACCAATATAAGAACAGAGAGAGAATGGGTCAGAGAGCCTATCAAACAAATAATGGGAATGTCCCAAACCTGTGGAGAAAGCTGGAACCTTAAATCCAAGAAGCTAACAGGATGATACCTCATCAGTTCCATGCAAAAAGACCTTCTCTAAGACATATTAAAACTGTCAAAAGTTAGTGACAATGAAAGAATTCTCAAGGCAGCCAGAGAAAAGAGGACTATAAACTATAAAGGAAACCCCATTATATTATCAAATTTTTCAGCAGAAACCTTACAGGCTTGGAGTCGAATCAAATATTGAAAGAGAGAAATCACCAGCCAAGAACAATATATTGGTCTCAGAGGAGTTTTGGTGAACTTGACCTTAAAAGCAAGGGAAGTAAAAAAAATAAATGAATGAAATCATACCAAACTAAAAAGCTTCTGCACAGCAAAAGAAACCATTAAGAAAACAAAAAGGCCACCAAGCAACCAGAAGATATTTGCAAATGATACCTCCCATATGGGGCAAATATACAAAGAACTCATACAACTTAACAACAAACAACCCAAGTAAAAATGGGCAGAAGGATCTGAACAGACACTTCCTAAAAAGACATACAGATGGTATATGAAAAGTTGCTCAACTTCATTAGCTATAAGGGAAACTCAAATGAAAACCACAGTGAGATACCACCTCACACCTATTACACTGGCTATTATCAGTAAGACTAGAAATAACAAGTGTTGGAGAGGATGTAGAGAGAAAGCAGCCCTCATACACTACCAGTGGGAATGTAAATTTGTGTAGCCTCTATGAAAACAGTATAAAAGTTCCTCAAAAATTTAATGAAACCAATGGAGAGAGATAGCAGGGGGGTGAGGTCATGTACGGGAGTGGGTTGGGAGGGCAATGGGGGAATATGGACACATATGTAATACCTTAATAAAAAAAAAAATTAATAGAGCTACCATATATATAACCCAGCAATCCTCTTTTGAGTATCTCTCCCTAAATTTGAAAATGCTTATTTGTAAAGATCTATGTACCCATATGTTCACTGCATCATTATTCACAATATCCAGGACATGGAAACCCAAGTGTCCTTTGATGAATGACTGATAAAGACATAATGTGATATATATATATGATAGAATAGTACTCAGCCATAAAAAAAATGATAAAATGTTATGTTGTGACAACATGAATGGATCTTGAAAGCATCATGTTAAGGGAAGTAAATCGGACAGAAAGGACAAAAACCATATGATTTCACTCATGTAGGATATAAAACAGAAAGCAACAAACAAAAACTCATGGGGGTGGATGAAGAGAGTAAAAAGTGTCAAACATATGGTGACGAAAGACCAGACTGAGTGTGGAGCACACAATGCAATATATAGATGATATATTATAGAATTATGTACCTGAAACTTATATAATGTTATTAACCAAAGTTACCTCAATAAATTTAATTTAGAAAAGTAAATAAAAGGGTTTGATAGGTTTCTCTAGGCATATCTGAGGACACTGGACAAGAGAATGAAAATATTGTATCAACTTAAATTGAATCCAAATGTAGAAATCTGCCAGGTAAACATACTAATCCTATATGCAAACCAGAGCAGCTTCTGCCAATACCTCTCAGTTAAGCTTTCTGACTATTAACTGCTTGAACCCATCATTCATTCACTCACTCCAGTCAGCCCACACTCACAAAGTTCTGGCAATGAACTCCAAGCACTAGGATTAGGGATTGGATTTATGGAGATAAAAGATACTATTTATGCCCTTAGGGAGGATAAGGCCAAAATCATCAGCTGGGGTAGGCAGGACAGGCAAGAAAATAAACACTACAAAACAGGTGGTAAGTGAGCTAATACAGAAAAACACATGTTACAAGAGGGGAAAAGGGAGGAAAAGTGCTCAGCAGGGCTTCCAAGGGGAGGACTCACCTGAGCCAAATTATAATGAATGAAAAAGAATTATCAAGAATGAGGAGAATGGACAATCCGCAGGGAATAACATGCAAAAAAGGGCACAAAAAATTGACAGCGAAGTGTTGTGGAATGGGCAGAAATTAAAAGTATATGAGAAAAATTACTTTGGCATCAGTGTGAAGGACTTTGGGTGGGGGAGACGGATGGTGGAATTGGGAATTACAGTAACATACGACATCCTGCATGAGGAAGACTGGGAGAAGAAGCGACAGATGGAAGAATATCCAGAGACAGGAAGGAGTCCTGACTAGCTCCCAGATTTCTGGCTTGAGCATCCAGTGTCCCACTCACTCTTCCTGGAGGCAGCGTACAGTGGGCTGTGGTTCGCTGTCCACTCCCCCAACCCTCTCAGGACAAGGGCACACACCTCTCCAGGGTCAGAGAGTGCTGAAGACTGACAGCTTGCAGCAGAATCCCCTTCAGCTGAAGAAAGCCATCTTGCTCAAGGTGATGTTCCCTCTCTGGAAGCAACCTGATCCAATGACTGGTTGATTCAGGGGTATGAGGCCAAGACTCCTTGCTCCAATTAGGGGCAACTCTGCAGGGTCATCCCAGCTTCAGAGTTCCCTGTGGGATCGCCAATTCTCCTTCTACCCTTGCCTTACCTCCTTCACTCAACAGGCACTGATCCTGAGAGCACTCCCCAGTGAATATCCTGTGCACACATCTGCACAGTGAACGAGATCTGGGACTTCCTTGTTTTTGCAGGGAGAGGGATGTGAAGAAGGTGAGTAATAATGACAATAATAACATCTAGCTTATGTATCAGATACTGTTCTAGTTATTTAATTATCAGCTCTCTTATTCTGCTCTTCGTGTATATACACAAACTCAATTTTAAAAAGATGCTTATATAAATTTTTTAGATGCCTTTGAGATGCCTTGGAGAATCTGATTACAACTATAGACATCTCCAGTTAGTAAAACGGACTATGCCACAACTCACATCCTGAAATATTCTTACAAATTAGCCAAATACTAAATAGAAGTGAAGCTTTCTGGAATGTGTATAACACCCAAATTAATAATCACATTACACCTTTATTATGATTTTTATCACAAAATAGAAACCCGAATATTAAAATTTTCTCATTGCCTTTTAACTTATTATATTTGAATAAATGCTTTGAATCATTAAAAATAGGCACCCCAAAAAATGATTCTTTTTTTCTTTTCTTTTTGTTGTGGTTAATCCTCACTTGAGGATTTTTTCCCCCATTGATTTTAGAGAGAGTGGGAGGAGGGGGAGAGATACACATGGATGTGAAAGAGACACAGCGATTGGTTGCTGCCCTTGACCAGAATCTAACCACTGAGCCAACCGGCTAGAGCCAAAAAATGATTCAATTTAAATTTCCACCCAAAATACTGAATTCCTCAGTGCAGATTCATACCAACATTTGGACTTAAACTATTGGGGAACATCAACAACTAAGTGAATTTGGAATGTAGGGGGAGAAAGGAAAGAGAAGGAATAGAAGTAAATGTAGGTAAATCTGTTTGGAGACATGGAAAAAAATATTAAGTCTCAATTCCATGGTTTACTTACTAATTATAACTGTGCTTCAAGTATTCTAATTTTCTTGCCTAATATAAAAGCAAGCAAGCAAGTTCAGCATCACTATGCCCTATAATTTTTATGGAAATAATGGAAAATATTTATACTAATTTTATAGTTAATTTCAAATATCTTATGAAAAGAGATGTATCATATCCAATATGCTATTGCAAACAAAAGCAAAACTTAAAAATACGTCACTTAAAGGTTTTTCCCCAGACTAGAGGGATATGTGTATACACACACATACACATGTATGTACATATATAAAATGTCATACATGATAACTTTATATATATAGTTAATCAGCACCTGGGGATATTTTTTCCATTGCTTCTTATAGAGGGAGTGGAAAGGGGATGAGGGGAACAGAGATTGGTTGCCTCTTGCACCTGCCCTGACTGGGATGGGGATTGAAACCTGCAATCCAGGTACATGCCCTTGACCCGGAATCAAACCTGCCATCCTTTGGTGAATGGGCCAATATTCTAACCACTGAGCAACACAGATAAAGGCAAATTTAGAAATACAAACTTTGGCTAACAAGCAATACACTGTGAATTGGTAGTAAACTCTACCAGGAAGTATGAAATGTCTTAAAGCTAAGCCGACTAAGAATCTGAAACACCCGCCTGATGGAATAAGGCCAGTTATTTAATTTTCTGGATACTTTACATTTGCTTCCCCAAAAGAAATGAGGGGAGGAGAAGAATACTCTGTAAAACTGATCACAAAATAGAACTAAGCAGGGAGAATCGTCTCATGTCTATAGTGAGACAGGCTGAATCTTGCAGGCATCATAAGTTTGCACTATCGTGTGTTATTGAATTATGATTATGTTACTGATATCTATAAAGAATACAGATATTAGTAATTTCTCAGAATAAATAATAAAATAATTATAGAAAGATACATAACTGTAAACAGAGTACTAAATTTTCTTAGGAGGAAGACTAGTTTTCCAGTTTAATGCAAGTAAACTTCACTAGGGTTAACTAAAAATGACATGTTATTTGACTTTCAAAATGATTTTTATTTGAACCACCTTGAACAATATTAATCGTCAAATGACTATCGTCAGCCTATAAAAAAGAAAGGATGTACACAGCAGTGTGTGATAGAGCCAAAAGTACAACCACATCCTCCTGGCACCAATTCTAATGCTCAGCTCTCCACCTTTTCCCTAATGCAGTTCTAAGATTTACCAAGAACAGTGTACACATTTTCAGCTATAACACAAAAGCAAGCTGAGTGCAGCAAAGTGCTGTTCTTATAAACCAGGAGAGATGCTCCCGAAGATGAAATAGATGGAAAAGCTGCTCTTAAAAGCAGTTACTGTTCACAAAGTAATGGACAGACTGAATACCATTATCTATTGATAAGTACTCACACCTAAGGAAAAAAAAATAGGAATTTTAGGTAGGTCGGATTTATATGAACATTGAATAAGGAGTCGCTGAAATTTATATCTGCCATAAAATTTTCTTGACATAGTGTTACTTTTAAGTCTTTTAAACTATTTTGAAAGACTTCTCATTAACAGGACTTTACCAGTTTTAGATTTAATATGTTCACTAACTTCTTGAAAACTTTTGGACTGTGAAAATGAGAGGTTAACCAATCTCTCAAAAAGTATAAAGAGCATACTTTTTTTCCTACTACATGGTTTTAGTATCATTAGTAAGTTTTCTTGAAAGCACCAATTATATTCGCTTTTAAATAATCATTAATGTTTATGCTGAGTTAAAATTATAAAACACCATTTCTCCCTCTCTAAAAATGAAAAAACTAAAGTGAGAAGAGTTTCAAAAATATTAGTGAAAAATACATTTGTAAATAATGCATCATTTCAATTTTAAAAATCTTAAGATTTCTGCATCTCAAAATATTAATGTTTTATCATAAAATTTTAGGGTTTTTTAAAAAGCAAAAACTGAAAGCAAAATGATAGCTAAACCCCCAAACCAAGATATCTAAATTAGGAAGGAACTGTTAATAGATATGGTTAGCTGAAAAAACTAACAAAATATTAAAAGAATTATTACCCTCACTGGAAAATTTTAAAATGTTAATGAAAGTAAATTGAGATTAATATACACATCAATATTTTAAGAAGAAAAATGGAAGGTGCCAATTAAAAAAAATTGGCCAATGTAGCTCATAGACTTTTATATTATTTATCTATTGGTCTTCTGCTGTATACTGTTGAGATAATTTTCCAGGGACCTCAAGTTTCTGAACATGTGCAACCAGAGAAAACAGCAGCATTTGCTCCAGGCCACTTTTTCAAGGATGTTCATGTAATGAACAGCCTTAGAAGAGACAGGGCCTCCCACTGAAAGTGTAGAAATGCTATGCAAAGTATATGCTTGTCAAACTACTAAGCTGTACAACTGAAGTCAATATAAAATAACATTGAAAAGTAAACTGTAATTGAAACATAAAAATACATATAAAAAAGGAAATGCCTAGTGTCTATTTTTAAAGATTAAGATTCTCTACACTCAGGGTTTCTCTCCACCAACACATGTGGGTAGTGCCTGGCCTTCTTCATGTTGCTCTGTGGGAACGGGGGTTCAGGGAACTGGTACAAGAAAATGCTGATGTACTGCTGTTTCTGAAATCTTTAAACCTTCTGCCAGAATCCATAAAATTGTGACAGCTAAATTCTTACCTTGGAAGTAGGATAAAATCTCACACCTTTCACAGCTCTTAACATAGACTAGAAACTGGTAGGCACTGGGAGGACTGAAGGAAAGATTAAAATCTCATACGCAAAGATCTCAGTATCTGTCTCACTGCGATTACCATTTATCCATTAAGCACTTGACCAATTAAACTCCATATATTATATGAAATTGTTTTTTTTAACCTTTGATTAAGTGGAAGTGAAAAATTCTTTTACATATATAGTATGGCTAATTATTAATAGCAACAGCTCCCACGTCACATTCCTTCCTTGTCTGGAGGCAGTTACTCCCTAGAGGCAATCACTTTTAACCATTTCCATTTTTGGCTACACAGGATGTTTTCTATATATTCTAAATTAAATGCTGATTAAGTTATTTATTAACATAATCTATTAAATTCTGCTACATAAGACAAATAGTTGGCTCATTTATGCTACCTCCTACCTACTATTTCTCTTTTTTTCCATTGAAAAAAATAAGGTATAATTTTCATAAAGTAAAATATACCCCTTTTAGTGTATACTATACTTACAAGTTTGTCTTTTCCTGTTACATAAAAGGAATCATATAGTGTGGTTTCTTTCGCTTAGTATGAAGAATGCTGCATGCTGTTGGGTATAGCAATAGTTTGTGCCTTTTTTATTGCTGAGTAGTATTTCATTTTATGGCTATACCACAATTTGTTTATCCAACCACACACTAAAGGACATTTAGGTTGTTCCTAGATTTTTGGCAATTATGAATAAAGACAGTATAAATAGGTTTTTGTGTGGAGTTATGCTTTTATTTTAATTATATTAAAAACTAGTAGTGGTATAACTATCTCATACAGTATGTGTAAGTTTAACTTTATAAGAAATTGCCAAACGGCTTTTCAAAGAGGTTCTACCACTTGAATTTCTTCTCGCAATGCATAAGACTTCAGGTCATTCTAAATCCTCTTGAGCATTTGATATAGTCAGATTTTTTTTTCAATAGACCAATTCTAATGATAGTCACTGTAGTTTAAAATTGCATATCCCCAGAAAGAGGGACTAAAAAAACAATTCCATTTACCATCGCACCAAAAAAATTAAGATACCTAAGAATAAACTTTAAGGAGGTAAAAGACCTGTACTCTTAAAACTACAAGACACTGAAAAAAGAGATAGAGGAAGACATAAACAGATGGAAGAACATACCATGTTCATGGATTGGTAGAATCAACATCATTAAAATGTCCATACTACCCAAAGCAATCTATAGATTCAATGCACTCCCATTAAAATACCAACGGCAGCCCTAACCGGTTTGACTCAGTGGATAGAGTGCTGGCCTGCGGACTGAAGGGTCCCAGGTTCGATTCTGGTCAAGGGCATGTACCTTGGTTGTGGGCATATCCCCAGTAGGGGATGTGAAGGAAGCAGCTGATTAATGTTTCTCTCTCATCGATGTTTCTAACTCTCTATCCCTCTCCCCTCCTCTCTGTAAAAAATCAATAAAATATATATTTAAAAAAATACCAACAGCATATTTCACAGACCTAGAACGAACTCTCCAAAAATTCATCTGGAATAAAAAAAGACCCCGAATAGCTGCAGCAATCCTGAGAAAGAAGAACAAAGTAGGTGGGATCTCAATACCAGATATCAAGCTGTATTACAAAGCCACTGTTCCCAAAACTGCCTGGTACTGGCACAAGAACAGACATATAGATCAATGGAATAGAATAGAGAACCCAGAAATCGACCCAAACCACTATGCCCAATTAATATTTGACAAAGGAGGCAAGAGCATACAATGGAGTCAAGACAGTCTCTTTAATAAATGGTGTTGGGAAAATTAGACAGATACATGCAAAATGATGAAACTAGACCACCAACTTACACCATACACAAAAATAAACTCAAAATGGATAAAGGACTTAAATGTAAGAAGGAAAACCATAAAAATACTAGAGGAATCCAGAGGCAGCAAAATCTCAGACATATGCTGAAGCAATTTCTTCACTAATACAGCTCCTCAGGCAATGGAAACTAAAGAGAAAATAAACAAATGAGACTGCATCAAAATAAAAGGCTTCTGCTCAGAAAAAGAAACTATCAACAAAACAACAAGAAAGCCCACTGCAAGGGAGAACCTATTTTCCAATGTTATCACCGATAAGGGTTTAATCTTCAATGTTTACAGGGAACTCATACAACTTAACAAAAGTAAGATAAACAACCCAATCAAAAAATGGGCAACGAATCTAAATAGATACTTTTCAAAAGAGGACATAAGGAAGGCCAAGAGACATATGAAAACATGCTCAAAGTCACTAATCATCCGAGAGATGCAAATCAAAACAACAATGAGGTACCATCTCACACCTGTCAGACTGGCTATCATCAACAAATCAACAAAGGACAAGTGCTAGCAGGATGCGGAGAAGAAGGAACCCTTGTGCCCTGCTGGTGGGAATGCAGACTGCTGCAGCCACTGTGGAGAACAGTATGGAGTTTCCTCAAAAAACTAAACATGGAACTCCCATTTGTCCCAATGATCCCGCTTCTAGGAATATATCCCAAGAAACTAGAAACACCAATCAGAAAGGATATAATGCACCCCTAAGTGCCCATCAGCAGATGAGTGGATTAAAAAACTGTGGTACATCTACACAATGGAATACTACACTGAGGTAAAAAAGAAGTTCTTACCATTTTTAACAGCATGGATGGTCCTAGAGAGCATTATGCTAAGCGAAATAAGCCAGTCAGAGAAAAATAAATATCACATGGTCTCACTCATTTATGGAATATAATGAACAACATAAACTGATGAACAAAAACAGATCCAGAGACAGAGAAGCATCGATTAGACCGTCAAACCTCAGAGGGAAGGTAGGGGAGTGTAGGGGTAAGAGGGAGAAATCAACCAAAGGACTTACATACATGCATGCATATAAGCCTAACCAATGAACACAGATACCAGGGGGGTGAGGGCATGAGTGTGTGGGGGGGGGGGGGTAGGGGGCAATGGGGCAATAAGGACACATATGTAATACCTAAATCAATAAAGAAAAAAAACATTATAAAAATTGCATTTCCCTAATATCTAATGAGGAATGTTTTTTTTTCATGTGTTTATCATTCACATATTTTCTTTGATGAAATGTCTGTTCAACCTTTTGTATATTTAAAAACTGTTTTGTTATTGCGTTTGAGAGTTCTTTGCATCTTTATATGTGTCCTTGATACAAGTATTTTATCAAATGTATGATTTGGAAATATTTCTTCCAATCTATGGCTTATTTTAGCATTCTCTTAACAGTTTACAGAACAAAATTTTAACTTTGATAAAGTCTAGTTTATCAATATGTTCTCTCCAGGGACATTCCAAACCCAAGCTCATTCAGATTTCCATCTTTTCTTCCAGAAGGTTTACATTTTATATTTTGATCTATGATCTACTTCAAATTAATTTTTATTTAATATGTGAGGTATGTGTCTGTGACCTTCCCCTTCTCCTGGCATATGGACATTCAGTTGTTCTAGAACTACTTGTTGAAAATACTATCCTCTCCCTATTGAATTCCCTGGGGAATCTTTGTTTAAAAACCAGTTGGCCATATATATGTGGGTCTAATTCTGTCCAGTTGATCTTTATGTTTATCATTTCCCTAACACATTATCTAGATTCCAGTACCTTTACTTAAGTCTTGGAATCAGGTAATTGTACTTACAATTTTCTTCTTTGATTTTTTTCATCAGTATTTCAGTATAAAGATCTTGTACATATTTTGAAATATATATTAAAAAACATTTATGTCTTTTTGGTACTATTGCATATGACACTTTAATTTTTTTTAGTTTCCAATTGTTCATTGTTTTGTGCATTGACTTAGATCCCACCATCTATTAGTTATAACAGCATTTTGGTAGGTTCATGGAGATGTTTTTTTCATAAATCATTATACTGAGACTAGAGAAAGGTTTTTTTCTTTCTTATTTTCTAATCTGCTTTTTATTTTTATTTTTCTTGCCCTATTGTACTGGTTATAATCAGAGAACATATTTTGTATAGTTTCAGTTCATTTAAACTTGTAATGGATTTTTAAGCCCCCCTAAATATCATCTATCCAAGTTAATGTTTTATGTACACATGAAAAACCCAACCTGTTGTTGGGTGTAATAGTCTATAAATGTCAATTAGGTCAATCAAGATGGTTGACAGAGTTGCTTCAAGTCTTCTATATACTCACGGATGTTCTTTCTGTCTGCTTGTTCTATTAATTACTGAAGGAGGAGTGCTGAAGTCTCCAAATATGAGTGTGGATTTGCTTAGTTGTCCTTTCAGTTCTCTCCATGTTTACTTCATGTATTTTAAAGCTATGTTGTGGGGGTATCGACATTTCAAATTTTGCTATCTTGTGGGTGAACTGACTTCTATGTTTTTCTCTTTGGGGAGAGGGCTGAGGAATAAGTGCAGGACTGCCCATTTTCTTTGGTTTTATTTTGTTGTTCAGTTGCTGTCTTCTTAAACTGAATACCAAGCTCATTCAAGAAGGAAGATGAAATGTGATCCAATAAATATGTCTTTGTTGAAAAAGTATGTGATGTCAGTTAAGTCACAAATGCTCTCTCTTCTGGTCATCAAAATTCTGATATTTAACATCAAGTATTTCTAAAAGTAGAAGGTTTTTTTTTCAAGTAGGTTTTACTGTAATAAAAAGCAGTTCCGTTGTTTTACTTTACATGCATTTTAGTGTTTTCTTTCATTCAATATTTTAACATACACTTTGACAATTTAAGATCTAATTTGCACTGATGCCAAAGTGCTAAGTATTTATCAACATGTTTTACATGGATTTTTCATTCATCAACTTTCTGCCCTTTAGAACACAGTCCCCCAGCTGCTTCACTCTACTGAGATCCACTCAGTAAAGACGTCAAACGAAAGCAATATACTATTTACAGCTTGCCCACATGCACTATACATCAGATAAAAAGTTGCGATGCAGGTCCAAAGGATGATTTGGAAATTACTAACCAGCTTCAAGTAAGTAAGTGACCTACTTATAGATCAAGAGTAAGTGGAGGAATGCAAATGAGTTAAAGCAAAGAGTGTACAAACAGAATACAATCTTCTCGGTAGACTTGATGATAGCCTGTACTTTTTTTAAAAAGTGATTCTTTACAATTGCTGGAAAAGCCTCTAATGCAGTGGTTCTCAACCTTCCTAATGCCGCGACCCTTTAATACAGTTGTGGTGACCCACAACCATAAAATTATTTTTTTTGCTACTTCATAACTGTAATCGTAATGTAAATATCTGATATGCAGGATGTATTTTCATTGTTACAAAATGAACATAATTAAAGCATAGTGGTTAATCACAAAAACAATATGTAATTATATATGTGTTTTCCGATGGTCTTAGGCGAGCCTTGTGAAAGGGTCGTTCGACCCCCAAAGCAGTTGTGACCCACAGGTTGGCAACCCACAGGTTGAGAACCGCTGCTCTAATTCTTTTCTTCTCTATTCCCTATCAGATTTGTTATCTAGTTCCTGACTTTTCCTATGTCCAAAACACCATTCCCATTCCATTTACTCTCAGCTAATCATCAGACTTCTTACCTTACAAAGAAGAGTAAGGCCAACTGATATGCTCCATCAACTTCCCTTTGCTCTACCTCTAAGCTTTTCTCTATATTTGCACAATGACTAAGGGATATGACTCTTTCTGTCACTGTCTTTGTCCAAGTATATCTCCCCCAGTCTTCAATAAGGTTAGCCCTGTCACTGAGTGCCAATCTCCTCTCTCTGCACCCCACCAACATACACTCCAGTGTCTACTTCATACCCAAGGTGTATGATATGCCCACTTACCTTTTCAACATTTTTTAAGGACCTACCAAGTGCCAGTCACTGAATTACTATGATAAAGAAAGTTAAATAAATATCCATTCCTCCTTTTAGAAAATCACAAACTTGTAGGAAAAGATAAATAGTTTCAAAAATAATTATAATTGGTGTAATAAAAACAAAGGCGTATACAGTATAATCATGGTATAAAGGAAAGATAACAATGGTTACAGAAGGATTTTTTTTAATATACATAGATCTTTATCACGCCCACCCTCTCTGATGGGTTTTCTTCTTTTTCTGCAAATAGGCTCAGGTCTCCTCTAGCCTTAAACACACAAAACACCCATGACACTTAAATTAATATTGCTGTCATTCACTTTTACTCACAGTCCACAAATCCAATCCACTGTTTTTTATCCTTCACCTTTCAACTGTGGTCTTGGTGTCCACCATCACATTGACACCTCTCACCAAATCCAAGGTGAGTAATCCACTCACATATCACCTTTCTTTCCTGGTCCTTATAAGTCTCCCAGCTATAAAGGACTATTATACCCTCTTCTCCAAATTCTCTCCTTGCCTTTTGTGATACTTTACTTCCCTAATGTATTACCTCCCTCTCCATTCAATGCCAATCAGTCTTCACAGATTCCACTTCATTCTGTGGCCTGACAAAGGGAAGCTTTAGCCAGAATTCCATTTCGAGATGTGATTTTTGACTCCCTACATCCTCTCTCCACTATTTTGTTCTCCCTCTCTGCCACAGAAAATTCATGATAGCAGTGCTATAGTAACCTGGGATTGAGAAAAATAATCATGAAGTTAGAAGGGCTGGCTTTTGTTTCTGTTCTGCCACTGACTTACTATCTGTGTACCATGGGCATGCCACATCCTATGACTCCATAAAAGAGAATGGCTTTCTAATTAATGTTCCTTCCAAGCCCACAGTTCTACAATTTCAACTGGAAAGAACATCAGATTTTTAATTCTAACTTTAATGCACTACGAATCCACATTCTGTCTGCCATTTAAATGTCCCACCTCTCAAACTAATCTCTTTAACCAACTAGTTCTTTTAAGTTTCCCACTAACATTTATGTACTTGTGACCATTATTTTAAACTTGAAACCCTAATAATATTATGCACATACTGCCTTCTATTCATGCATTCTCTCTTCCTGATTCCCAACCCCCCTTCAAGGCTCAACTCAAAGAGAATCTCTTCCAGAAAGTGTTTCATGGCCTCTCCTGCTGCTTATAGTATCCCACTTCTTCAGAAGACCCAAGATATTCTATGTATACAATAGTCCCCCCCAACACCACCACCAATTACCTGTGGTTTCAGTTACAGCAGTCAAAAGTGGTCCGAAAATAGGAAATTTCACCAACCATCAACATAGTCTGCTCCTGACACCCAATCACCGACACAGTCATGGCTTCAAAACCCAGGGCTCCCCAAAGCAGATGATCCTTCTTCTGACATATAGTCGAAAGGTCACTAGCAGCCTAAAGTTATGCCTATGTCATTCACCTCACTTCATCTTATCATGTAGACATTTTATCAGCTCACATCATCACAAGAAGAAGGGTGAGTATAGTACAGTAAGATATTTTGGGAGAAAGAATCCACATTCACATAACTTTTATTGTAGTATATTGTTATAATTGCTCTATATTATTAGGTATTATTGTTAATTTCCCACTGTGCCTAATTTTATAAATTAAACTCTAGTGTAGGTATGTATGTATAGGAAAAACCATAGTATTTACTGTAGGGTTTGATACTATCTGCGATATCAGGCATCCACTGGGAGTCTTGGAACATATCCCCTGCAGGGAAGCGGGCAGTGCTGGACTCCTAACACTTGGCAAGTTCCCCTCCAGACTCTGGCTCTGTAGAAGCAGGTTTACACCTGACCCTCCTTTGCATCCCCCAACAGCACCTGAGCACTGTCTTGTGCAGAGTACAGAAAACCTCCGAGATTTGAACTGAACTAACCTGAACTTTGGACACAGCAGAAGCAGGAGTATTCTATACTAATTACCTTCTTCAAGTAGAAATCTGTGTTGAAGGACACATGGCTTAGGTGTTCCAGCTCTAAACTAAGAAAGCAGAAGCTCTTTTTGAACTCCTTCAAAATCCAAGTCAACTCAAAAGGACACTATAGACCAGTGATGGTGAACCTTTTGAGCTCAGCGTGTCAGCATTTTGAAAAACCCTAACTTAACTCTGGTGCCGTGTCACATATAGAAATTTTTTGATATTTGCAACCATAGTAAAACAGAGACTTATATTTTTGATATTTATTTTATATATTTAAATGCCATTTAACAAAGAAAAATCAACCAAAAAAATGAGTTCGTGTGTCACCTCTGACACGCATGTCACAGGTTCGCCATCGCTGCTATAGACAGTAATCTTTGCAGTGTCACTAGTTTTTAAAAGTGTATTTACTAAAAGGTATACTCCTAAATAGTTGGTTTTATATTGGAGCATTTTTTAAAATCTAAATTGTTTATGTCAAAACAATGTGATTCATAGACCTAATGAACTATCATTAGAACTGGAGATTTAACATAGCAACAGTGATGCTTATCAGAACATTTAGCCAGCACACGTTGCATCATCTTCTGCTCTAACCTACATGCGGCATAGCAAACAATTTTCAAAATGAAATAAGATGTCATTAATTTTCAGCTTCATTAATAAGCTTCAATGCATTCCTCTAAAAATTGTTTCAATGCCCTCAATTGCAATAGCAAGACAAATTGAGAGAAATAAAGGTTTCCAGCTTCCTTATTACCAAGACACATAAAAATGCAGCCTAGCAGACGACAGAACCAGAATTTCCAAGCACTCTACACCAGAAAAGTCAAGGCTTTAGCTTAACTCACCTGGAAGGCAGGGTGTCTGCGTGAGGCCTGACAGTAGTACACAGCATCGCTGCAAGGACGTTAAATGAAACTGAGAGAACTGTCTGGCACCTCATTACCGAAGAGGCAGAGCAGACTCTGACCTACCTGGCTTATCCCTCCGGGAGAGATCTTGTATGACTGCAACTTCTGCTTCAGCAGCTCAGGATCACTGTGACGGAATGGGCACCCTGACAACAAAAAACAGGCCAGCACACCAACAAGGTTATTTACTCAGGACTTAGTACAGAGCCACACTCGAGAGACTGTCTAAGCTGCCCTTAATTGGCTAACAGCTTATTAATAAAAAAGTTAATTGCCCATGAGTGCAACTGCGTTCCTCTCTTTATCTAAATGACGGCTTCGCTGTACGGTTATCAGGGTACCACAGGCTCAAGAGTTACATAAAACACTGCACCATTCTCAGGCTCGGTTGCTCATTCACTGGGAAGAAACAGTTTTAATTGTGCTACTTGCTAATAAGCAGAGATAATCACAAAGTAGCTATAAAATAGTTTATCTAAAAACTTTATATTATCACACATTTTTTCCTAAAGAATTACTTAAAAGACATTCTATAGAAGGAAGATAGTGTAGACAAAAAGAAAAATGCGCAAATGCTAAGAAATATAAAAATTTTCAGATGTAAATTCTATACCCATTTCCCATTGTGTAGAAACAATATAAATTTAGATGAATCACAGATGGGAATGAGATGCACAAATAAGGAACTGTTTCATAGAAAAACAAATTATAGTAGATACATGTCATCTCTAGACTATTTCACAAGAATGATAAAGTTGGACTACTAAACATTTGCTTAAACAAAAACACAAAAGAATTGAAATGTAAAAGCTATATTAGGCCAAAATTTAGATATTTTAATAAGAAACTGCAATGACAGGTCAAAATACTTAATTTGACATTTAATACAGGATGCCAGATAGTTTTTCAATCATAGAGATGATAGATCTATAAATTAATTAGAAACAATTGTGCATTTTTAACAATAGGAAATTGGTTGGAACAAAATAATGGAAAGGAGTCTACAGGTCAAACAAATATGTTTCCCAAAAATCTTAACTCTTAAATAAAAACACCCATGATAACACTATGGACGCCTACAAATTATGAAATTCACAAAATGCATAGTATATACTTTATTCAGTTTAAAATCATAGTTATTTTTAGTACAAGGAAATATCTTGAGAAGCTGTGTAGCACACAGTTGAAAGTTTGGATTTGAGTTTAAGTTACAAGTTAGGAGACTTAGGCAAATTTTGTATCTTTATGTTGACTCAGCTTCCCTTTCTGTCAAGTGAGGGAAATACTCACTGAGCTCTTGTGGGAATGGACTATAAAGGCTCTAAAGGTGAAAGTAGATAAAATGCAAGAACAGATGTGTAATATGAGCAAAACGGGATATTCTAAGGAGAATCAAAAAGAGATAAAAACCACTAATGGAAATGAAGAATGCCTTTGATGGGCTTATTAGTAGACATGGCTGAGGAAAGACTCTCTGAATTTGAGGATATGGAAATAAAACTTCCAAAACTGAAAAAAGAGAGACTAAAAAAAAAACCCCACTCAAAATAAGTATTGAATATCCAAGAACTATAGGACAACTATGAAAAATGTAACATACAACCAATGTAAAACCAAAAGGAGAAGAGAGAAAGGAATAGCAGCAACATTTGAAGCAATAATGACAGAGAATTTCCCTCAAATTAATGACAGACACCAAACCACAGATCCAGGAAGCTCAGAGAACACCAAGAGGAATAAATGCCAAAAAGATACATCTATACATAATCATGTCCATATTTCAAAAAATCAAAATAAAGAAAAAATTATTGAAAAAAGCCAGAGAAAATAAACACCTTAGCTATAAAGGAGCAAAGATAACAATACAACTAACTTATTCTCAGAAAGCATGCAAACAAGAAGAAAGTAGAGAAGTGTTGAGAGAAAAACTACCACAAACTTAGATTCCTATACCCTGGTACATTATCATTCAAAAGAGGAGAAATAGATTTTCTCAGAGAAACAAAAATTGAGGTAATTTGTTGCCAGTAGACCTACATTGCAAGAAATGTTAAAGGAAGTTCTTCAAAGAGAAAGAAAATGGCATAGGCCTAAAACAGAATTATATAAAAAAACAATTATATTACTCAAACAATGGTAAGGAAAAATAAAATTAAAATGTTTGTCTTCTTTTTTTTAAATCCTCACTTCAGGAGATGTTTGTTGTATTGATTTTATAGAGAGAGTAAGGGGAGAGAGAGAGAGAGAAACATCAATGTGAGAGAGAAACATCTACCAGTTACCTCCCATATGTGTCCCAACCAGGGATCGAGCCCACAGCCTAGGTATGTGCCCTGACCAGGAATTGAACCCGCAACCTTTTTTGGTGTATGGGGATGACCCTTGAATCAACTGAGCCTCCTGGCCAGGACCATTTTTCTTATTCTTAATTGATCTAATAGATAAGTTTGTTCAAAATAATAGGAACCAATATTAAATTATATATACTTACATACCTATGTGTGTGTTTATGTATAAATGAAATGAATAACAGAATGATATAAGGGAAATAGAAATATTTCAGTATTAAAAGGTATTTGCACTACCCGTGATATGATATAGTGTAATTTGAAAGGAGAGTTGGATTAGTAGAAATGTATAATGAAAACTCTTTAAAAAGTAAAGTCACTAAAAAAAAAAAAAAAAAAAAAAAAAAAAAGGAATATAAAGAAAGCATAATGAATATGTAAAGAAAGAAAAAGGGTAAAATGTAAAATGCTCATTAAAAACCATAAATGGCAGAATAAGTGTGAATGACAAAAATAGAAACAAACAATAAAGGCTAATAAATAGAAAACAGTAACAAATATTGTGGATGTTAATCCAATTATATCAATAATTAAATGTCAATCATCTAAATGTACCAATCAAAAACAGAGATTGTCAGAGTGGATCAAAAAACAAGACCCAATTATATGAATATGAAGACACAGCCTGGCCAGTGTGTCTCAGTGGATTGAGCATCCTCCCATGCACCAACAGGTTGCTGGTTCAATTCCCTGACAGGGTATATGATGTTTCTCTCTCCCTTTCCCTTCCTTTCTCTATAAAAAATAAATAAAAATATATTTTAAATATAAAGACACATACAGATTAAAGGGATGGAGAAAAATGTACCATGCTAACAAAAATTTTAAAAAAGCAAGAGAAGCTATATTAGTTTCAGACAGAGCAGACTTCTGAGCAAGGGAATTTATCTGGGATATTACATAATGATAAAAGGGGCAAATATGCCAAGAAGACACAGCAATCCTTACGGTATATGCAGCTAACAAAAGAGCATCAAAAGATGAGGCAAAAACTGAACTGCAAAGAGATTTAGATGAATTCCCCATTAAGGATTTCAACACCCCTCCATCTAAAATGGGCAGATCCAACAGGCAGAAAATAAGCAACAATATAGTTGCACTCAACAGAACCATCAATCAATTAACTGGATATCACTGACATCTATAAAACAACGACATCCAACAACAGCCAATTACACATTCTTCTCAGCTCACAAATAACAAAGCACTCTGGTGCAGGATGCCAATAGTGGGGAAGGCTGTGCAAGTGTGGGGTAGGAGCTATCTGGGAACTCTTTGTACATTCTGCTCAATTTTGCTCTGAACCTAAAACTGTTCTAAAAAAATGAAGTTTCTTAACAAAAGGACAGATAAATGTGCCTATAAATAATATGAAATCATTGAGTGTTTGCTAAGTATAGTATTTTTAAATGATAGTTCAAATTAAAAACAAAATAAACATAATAGACTGGAATAAATAAAATACAATTTATCAGGAGTAAGAAATATAAAATCCTGCACTTAAGCTAATAAAAGTAAACGAAATGTGTAACAAATGCTAGGATCTAGAAATTGACAGAAGAATCCCTGGGAGGAGTTTTACTTGGCCGAGCTCCATGTAAATCGCCTGCTTGCTGTGGCAGCTAGGAAAAGCTCGAGGCTTTTTCAACAGAAGTATCTGGCCAATGGTTTTCAAAGTTCAGAAAACACAAAAATCATCCAGGGACCTTGTAAATACATCGGAGTTTATATATCTGAAGGTGGGGCCTGAGAATATGCCTTTCAAAAGGTACGTTAAGTGACTGACAAGCGATAAGATTCACTCACTGTGTGCACTGCACTACCAGCACTGCTGCCTCTTCGTCTATGAAATATGAACGCACAAGCAGTTTTAAATGCTCTGTACATATGCAGCATCTTTCTTAAAATTCTCTTTGTGATTATAGGTCTTTAATAACCTAAATGTGTATCTTTTTAAAGTTTCATTCAAGATGCTAAAACAAAGTATTTTTTGATACATATACTGCAGTAAGCTTTGGTAGTCTAGAAAATTTACTAATATGGACTGTTAAACCATTCTCTGACATACCAGACAAATGGGGGGATTTCAAGGTATGCTCAGAGAACTATTTTAGAAAAAAGTTTCTGAGCTCAGAAATCTATAGAAAATAGTTTAACACAAATTTTTTATTTTTTAACCTACAACTCAGGCAAATTGATAGATGTTTGATACCGTTAACTTGCTCAATTCCTCACTTAATCTGTGCTTGTTAGTCAGATGATAGTAATGAGAACAAAACACATTTTTCCTCGATAGTCTTCTGAAAATCAGTGAATCTACTATTCTAAACTTCGAGGCATTCAATTTCAAAAAGCTCTGAAGAACTTGTGTCAGTCTGCTAAGACACTTGCAGAACGAGAGAGAGAGAGAGAGAGAGAGAGAGAGAGAGAGAGAGAGAGAGAGAGAGAGAGAGATGGAGAGATAGGCAGACAAACACGAGCAGGTGAGGGGGAAATTGAGAACAAAAGAGCCCGGTCCGGCACAGACAGCAGCGCAGCTGCATGACGTTCTCTTGCCTGACCTAGTTCAGTGACAAGACAAACCGGCAGAAGAGTAATGGGGCTCTGGCTTGACACTGATGACTGGCATACGCTGTAAACTAGTTCCTGTCAGTGATGCAAAACGCCATCACACTGTTTCAGCGTTTCCCACTGAGCTCTTGGGTTTCTGTACTTCACAAACATGTCAAGTGGAAGCACTTACCATGATAATCCCCTTGGCCTGGCGGATTGTTTAGAATAATCTTCAGGCAACTGAAAGGTGTATAGTCTGTCCTCTTGCCTTCCTTTCCGAAGCTGTGACGGATATTGTAAGAGTAGCCTTTATCAAACTGGTTGAAGGGGAAAAAAAAAAAAGAGAGAGACAAAAGTAAGCCAATATTGTAGGCGTGGTGTCAGTAATCGGCTAGAACCAAAGAGCAAAGAGTGATATTTTCTAAAACAAATTCAGCATTCATGGGCAGATGTACATTCAGATCACACACATCATTTGGGTCCCTTATGATACAAATAAAAATGTCTATTTATGTTTTTGAGATTCATCACATGTCATTGCATGTATTAGGAGTTTGTTCCTTTGTTGCTGAGTTTTCCTACTGATGGATACCTGAGCTACTCTGGTTTGGGGCTATTATCAATAAAGCTGCCATGAACATTCTGATAGATGATTTTGTGGACATATATTTTGATTTCTCTTGGATAAATACGTAGGAGTGGAATTGCTGCCAACTGTTTTTTCCAGAGTTGCTGTAGACCCCACCAGCTATTCATGTAAGTTCCAAATTCCCCCCAAATTATGGGTATTTCTTTTAGTTACAATGTTTTTCTGAGAAATGGGTAGTGATATCTCCTTTTGCATTTCCTTGATGACTAATACTGCTGAGTACTTTTTCATAGGTCTTTTTTGGTTAGTGATATGCCTTATTTATTAAGTATCTATTCAAATCTTTTGCCCATTTAAAAAAACAGGATTGTCTTCTTTTAATTATTCCACTGTAAGAATTCTTCACAGTGTCTGGACTCAAGCCCTTTGTCAGATACATCACGTCTTGGAGATAATGTGAGTCAGGTTCCAGACCACTGCAATAAAATGAGTACATAGCAGTAAAGGCACTCTTAATTTTTTTGTTGGTGAAGGGTCTTGCCTTCAATTTATAATAAACACAACATCTATGAAGTGCAATACAGGGAGGTATGCCTGCATAGGTATTACAGATATTTTCACAGTATATGGCTTGTCTATTTATCTTCTTGGTATTGATATATATAAAAGCATAAGCGACCATTAGAACTGGAACAACCGGTTGCTATGATGCATACTGACCACCAGGGGACAGACGCTCAACACAGGATCTGCCCCCTGGTGGTCAGTGCGCTCCCATAGCCAACCTCCCCTGGCCGGCCAACCTCCCATGGTCCGTCCCCCTGGCTGCCAGTCCCCGATCGCTGATGGGGACAGGGCCCCAGGCTGGGATGGGGAACTGGGGGTGGGTGGCGACGGACGCAGCTCCTTTCTCAGGGGGACCAAGGGCTGGCTTCCTCCTTGGGGCTGGCAGCCAACCTCCCATGCCCTGTTCCTCCCCCCAGCTGGCAGGCCTCAATCAGCCCACTGCCCGCCTGCCGTGGTGGCAGTGTTGTGGCAAGGGAAGGAGGAATGGGGGAGGCGGGGAACCGTGTGGTGGTGGCATCAGCGTCAGGCGTCCGTTCCTTCAGTGCCCAGCCTGGTGACCATCGCCTCCTCTCCTGACCCAACTGGGGCCTTCGGGCCCCAGGCTGGGATGGGGAACCGGGGGTGGGTGGCGGTGGCATGGCCCCTTTCTCATGGAGGCTGAGGGCCGGCTCCCTCCTCGGGCCAGCAGCCAACCCCCTGCATTCTGTCCCTCCCCCCCAGCCGGCAGGCCCCAAATGGCCCACCACCCACCCACCGCAGTGTAGTGCAGTGGTGAGGGAAGGAGGAAGGGGGTGGCGGGGAACCGCGCAGTGGCAGTGTCAGCATCCATTTTTTCCATGCTGACCCGGTGACTGTCGTCTCCTCTCCCGGCCCTGCTGGGGCCTTCAAACGCTGATTGGCCCAGCTCTGATTGCCAGCCAGGCCATAGGGATCCCACGCGTGCATGAATTTTGTGCATCAGGCCTCTAGTCTTCAGATAAGATAAGCAGATGTTTTTACTTTTGATGAATCCAATTTGTCTACTCTTTATGCTAGTGCTCTTTGTGTCCTCTCTAATGTAGATTTCAAAAATACTCCCCTATGCTGTCCTTTAGAAGGTGTCATGTTTTAGCTTTTAAGTCTGGATCCTGATTAATCTCAAGCTAATTTTTGTGTGTGGTGTGAGGTAGGAGTTCCAAATCTTTTTTATTCCTGATAGGGGAGGCAAGATCTTTTCCCCTCTCTCTCCTCTCTAGGTTCAATTGTTGGGGCCCATGACGCAAACTACTAAAAGACCAACAAGAAACAACACACACTTTAATTACATATATATGTGCAACTCACACATGGGTGTCTTACAAAAACTCAAAGAGGCAGCCAGATGATTGAGGATATAGACACATCTTTACAAATGTGTATTTTCTTTATGTAAAGGGGAAGTTTGTACTTTAATTTTAGGCAGCTAGGGGAGGTAAAGTGCTTTTCCTGCATCTGCTGATTCTCAAGTGCCTTTAGGTCAAAATAATCCCTATGCCAAAGCGGCATATTTTGGGATATCTTATTCCCTAATACCCGTCATCCCCGTGGGATAAGCGCTGTTCCCATTCCTTACTAAATCACTTGGGTGCCCTTGTCAAATTTGACCATAAATGTGTGGGTCTGTGTTTGGATGCTGTACTGTATCAGGGATCTACATGTCTATCCTTCTGTCAGTGCCACACTGTCTTTTTTGTTTGTTTGTTTTAGAGGAAAGGAGAGAGAGAGAGAGAGAGAGAGAGAGAGAGAGAGAGAGAGAGAGAGAGAGAGAGAGAGATATGAGAGAGAAACATCAATCTGTTGCTTCCGCAGGCTCCCTGAACTGGGATCAAACCCACAACCTGGGTGTGTGCCCCGACTGGGAATCAACCTGCAACCTTTTTGTGTGCGGGACCATACTCCAGCCAACTGAGCCATGCAGCCAGGGCCCACACTGTCTTCATTACAAAGTCTTTAGCGTTAAACCTCAAATTCAGATAATCTAAGACTGTAAGGCCTCCTGCTTTGTTCTTTTTCAAAATTTTTTTGGCTATTCGATGTCCTTGAATTTCCATATAAATTTCAGAATCAGCTTATCAATTTCTATTTTTAAAAAGACTGCTGAAATTTTCAATAATCAGTAGTTTATGGCTTCACAACTACCTATCTGCCAGTAGAAATCTACAACCAGGAAAACAAAGGCATTTCAACCTAAAAACAACTTTCAAAAAAGAAGACAAACTCTCAAACCAACATTAAATTTCACCGGTGAAAACAAGAACATTTAGAAGTTCCAGCAAGCATCTTTTACAAACAACTTCTGTTTGTTTTGTAAGTCATAAGCATTAGCCACAGTCAATCACTTTGTGCAAACTTTTAGGTCTGAAGTGAATTTAAATAGATACAAGATTTCTGTATGTTCGTCAGAAAACACTGAAAGAACTTTTTGGTCAGCTATTCTGTTAAAGTAATGGAAAGCTACTCTCTCGAAAGGACACAAAGCTAAATTAGTATTTTTTTCACCTCCCTCTCCTTTCCAATTTATTTACCTGCTGTCTGTGTGTATATATGCCTAAAATTTGGACCTTACTGAGCCTTCAGACTATCTGCTTATCAAGAACACAAGTGGTCCCCTCTCTAGTTTTCAGACAGGCTAACTTTTGTAGCATTGCAGAGAGGGTGCATTTACTGTGAGATGTTCTTGAGAGAACACTGTCTACGTGTCCATACCCACAACTTAAAGGAACATCTCCAAGTATTTGTGTGGGAACTAAGTGAAGAGCACACTTTCCCATTTTGGCTCCTCCATCCTACTCCTTTCAGTGACAGGAATGCCAGCAAATCCGCTCTGGTCAGAAGGTGGGTGAGTGGCAGTGTGTGACCTCCCAAATTAGTCCTGCCATCCCAGCTGTGGCGCTGGCAACACACCATCTGCATTTCTGCCAAAGTCAGCAGTGAATTATTTTCAAGGGCACAATGTTACCAATGGAACTCAAGAAAAGTGAGAAAGCAGGCACATCTGTTTGTTTTTCTCTTGTAAATCCATCTTTTGTCAGTCTAATTTACGGGCACCAGCTGGAGAACTTGAGTAGAAAAACAGGGTATTTTCCTCCCCTTTGGTTTTGTCCAAAAAGAGCAGGACATATGTTCTCCATCTTCACATCCTAATCCCCTTCCCTGTAGTCAGGGAGAACATTTTCAGTTCTAGAATGAGCAGATTTTCTTTCCCTCAAATTTCCCCTGAGGCAGGGTCTAGCTAAAATTTTTAAATTGGGATTAACCACTTGGTTAGAAAATGAAAAGGAAATCGTGAAATGCCAAAACCCACCGAAAAAGTATTAAATAAAATGATCATATGTGATCAGATAAGATCATTGATTAAGCAGACCACTTTCGGTGAAGCTAACAGATCAAGAGAAACATCAGCTGTGTATGAAGAAACCTGCCATATCATCAGAGGAAAGTGGGGAGCTTTCTGCTCAGGATACCAGTGGCGTGTGGGCCAGCGGCTGTCGTTTCTCTTCTCCATGTTCTGGACCCTAAGACTGTACCCAGTAGACTCAGAAAACAAGGTCTGAGGGTCATCCATGACTGGGGTCTGTGTGATCTACATCATAACTGTATCTATTAGGTCAGACATTAAATAAAGAATGTCACTTATAAATTCTTAATGCAGAATTTAGTACAAATGCAATGCTGTTATTAACAATAAAAGTAACAGTGATGTTCCAATACTTATAGTTTACATTTGTACAGATCCTTAGCAGTGACAGTGATGATTTTTAGACCCTTTACTACTTGTAAGGTATAGAAGTTAGGTCTCCCTATTTTATAAATGAGGAAATTAAGGTTTCAAGAGATCAACTGAATAGTTATTTGAATTACTTAGGAATAAGTAATCCCAGTGGAAAAGCTGGAGTTAAAATCTTAGTCCTCTGCTTTTTTAGAAAATGCTACAATATTATAGATGGAAAAATAAATAAATAAATATAGGCAACTGTCAGTTACCCAAGGCAAGCCTTCAACTGTAGGCTGCTCCCCTACTGTCACTCAGCTCCTTCAGGGACAGATGAAAGTCAGAGCAAACCACAGTAAAACAAAATGACTCTGATTCTAGTGAAAACCAGAGAAAGCTGTCTACTCCCAAAAGAAATGGTAAGTCTAATAAACCACTTGCAGATTATTTATTTGCTTTCTAATTTATCATAATTTTAGAATCACAAAACTGGCAAATTTGAAGTTACATATTTGAAATAAAAAACAATACAAAACACTAAACAGTGTTTGTGCATGCCAGGCACGCTGGGTAGTCCTCCTCTATAATATTCGAGTTGGGGACATGGTCAGGAACTGGAGAACAAAGTCAGAGAAAAAAGAGTATGAAAAATGGAGAGAAAAGAATGCAGAACACACCATTGTTTATGTATTTGATCCTCACCCGAGGATATGGTTAGAGAGAGAGAAGGAAAGGGACATCGATTGGTTGCCTTTCCTACACACACTCCCTGATTAGGGATCAAATCCACAACCCAGGCATGTGCCCTAACCAGGAATTGAACCAGCAACCTTTCATATATGGCATGATCCTCAACCAACCAAGCCACTCTGGTAGGGCCGATCACTTATTTAACTGGCAACTCCATCTGGGGCTTTAGCAAATTTAGCTTCCTTACCAGAATCATGAGTTAAGAGCTGGAACAGGCTTTAGACATCATCTAGCACAGCTATCTGTATATATATATAAAAGCCTAAGTGACTGTCACAACCAAAACAACAGAACAAACAACAGAACAGGCTGCGTGGGGCGAGCAGGCCAGCAGGGGGGTTAGTGAGGGCTGACCAAACGACTGAGGAGTGGGCTGCATGGGGTGACCAGGCCGGCAGGGGGGCAGTTGGGGCAGGCAGGGATGGGGAGGGTAGGGGAGGGCAGTGAGGGGTGACCCGGCCAGAAGAGGGGAGCAGTGAGGGGCGACCAGGCTGGCATGGGGGCAGTTGGGGGCAACCAGGCTGGCAAGGGGGGCAGTAAGAGGCAACCAGGCCAGCAGGGGAGGCAGGGGTGACCAGCCTGGCGGGGGAGGGGGCAGTTGGGGGCAACCTGGCCAGTAGGGGGGCATTTGGGGGTGACCAGGCCAGCAGTGGGAGCAGTTAGGGGGAATCAGGCAGGCAGGGAGGTGAGCAGCTAGGAGCCAGTGGTCCCGGATTGTGAGAGGGATATCTGACTGCCAGTTTAGGCTCGATCCCCAGGATCAGGCCTAAACCGGGAGTCAGACATCCCCTGAGGGGTCCCGGATTGGAGAGGGTCCAGGCTGGGCTGAGGGGACCTCCCTGTGTGCATGAATTTCATGCACCAAGCCTCTAGTTATTACATAGAAAGCAAGGGCTAACCCTAAGTTGCAATGTGAGTTGGGGAAAGAAGCCCTGAATTCCCTGTATCTAACACCTCCCATCCAGTCTGTAGCCTAAATGCTGAACACAAAGCCTACCATACTATAGCTGCTCACTAAACATTTACTAGGGTCAACTGTTAAGAATATTTTTTTGTACTGTATGGTCATTGGCTTGTCCCTACCAGAGGACTGAAAGCTAATCTTATATTAATTACTCTGTTAACTTTCACTGACAAGAGATTTAGCAGATTCCTATCACTAAACACTGTAACAACATTATTACTTAAATGGAGGCCTCAACAATTCAACCGGGAGGAAATGGGCTGGAAGAGTTGTGTACGTCATTTTAATTGGCTATCTGTTCAGCTACTGTGTCTGATATTAAGAAAAGGTCATATCAGTGATAGAACTTTCAGTATCTCACCTGAAAAGCTTGTTTTAGAAAAGTGTTCTTTATTCACTGATAACAACACTGACATAACAGTGAAAATGTATTCAGATTCCAAATGAACTTTGCCTAAATTTGAAGACAGAAACCACAAACAATCCTTCATCCCTTAAAATGCATTTACTGAATCACATACTTAGAGCCTAAAAGACAATTTAGTAACTCCTAAGAAGTGGTCAATTTAGTCACTACCTCACTGGTAGGAAAAGAGCCAACATAAAGCAGGCACCACCAGAAAAATCGCAGGCGCTGGCTGCCGGAGGTGGGATGCTCTAGTCCGAGGGGAGCTGGCTCAGCTTGAATACAGTGGTCCTTTCACTCACTGAAAACAAGGGAAGCCAACGGAAAACACCAGCCAAGCCTCATTCAAAGACTGCACAGAAGCACGCTGACCAGAGCTTCCAGTCTCCAAGGAAAAGGCCTCCTCTTCTTCACAGATATAAGAGTGGATTTTTACAAACATTTTGAAGTAAAAATTAAATGTGAATTTATTCAACTTCTGCTAGATTCATTTAATCCTATTTACTTATTTTCACACAATTTTTTGTCTTTTTCCCCCCAGACTTTGCTTTTCTAGATTGCCATATCTGGCAACTTTAATCCAGAGTGAGTATTTTCTATAAATTCCTATTGCAATGGAATTTTAAGGGTCTAGTTTGTTTTTTTGTTTGTTTGTTTGTTTGTTTTTGTTTTTTTGTTTTTTTAATTTTTTTTTTTACAAAGGGTATTACATATGTGTCCATTTTATCCCCCCGCCCTAGACAGTCCCCTAGCCTCCCCTATCCCCCAGTGTCTTATGTCCATTGGTTATGCTTATATGCATGCATACAAGTCCTTAAGTTGATCTCTTACCCCCTACCTCCTGCCCCCCAACCCTCGCCGGCCTTCCCGCTGCAGTTTGACAATCTGTTTGAGGCAGCTCTGCCTCTGTATCTATTATTGTTCAAAAGTTTATAATGGTCTCTATTATCCATGAATGAGTGAGATCATGTGGTATTTTTCCTTCATTGACTGGCTTATTTCACTTAGCATAATGCTCTCCAGTTCCATCCATGACGTTGCAAATGGTAAGAGTTCCTTCCTTTTTAGAGCAACATAGTATTCCATCCTGTAGATGTACCACAGTTTTCTAATCCATTCATCTACTGATGGGCACTTAGGCTGTTTCCAGATCTTAGCTATGGTGAATTGTGCTGCTATGAACATAGGGGTGCATATATCCTTTCTGATTGGTGTTTCTGGTTTCTTGGGATATATTCCTAGAAGTGGGATCACAGGGTCAAATGGGAGTTCCATTTTCAGTTTTTTAAGGAAACTCCATATTGTCTTCCATAGTGGCTGCACCAGTCTGCATTCCCACCAGCAGTGCACAAGTGTTCCTTTTTCTCCACATAAGGATCTAGTTTGATCATTAAAAATATGTTTCAAAGTACTACTCACAACTATAATATATATGCATATATATTATACACACAAACACATTTATACATATGTTGTATGGAATAAGTCTAAGGTTTTGAAGAGCTATCAGGATGATTACAAACATATAATCCCCTACTCCTACAAATGTTAAATACCTAAATATTTTTTATTATAAACATTTAAATATTTACATATATATTGATGTATTTCAATTATATGTTTCTGAGTACATAAAGGTTCAGAATTATCATTTATTCCTGGTGAAGTACGTTTTATAAGCACATATTTGTCCTGCATAGTACTTTTCTCCTTGTACTGAATTTTGTTGATATTAGTATTTTCAGTCCAGTTTTATTTTTATTCCACCTGCAGGTATTCCTCTCTCTTTCTTTATGCTAATCTTTTAGTGTCAGAATATCTTGAATAAATTGCAAGTGGAGTAATTGGTTACCCATGACCACCCTCTAGTGGTTATTCATAGCATAGTAAAATAAACATTTTTCTATGAATGCCAGAAATGAGTCAGATTCTCTACTAAAATAAGCAAAACAACAACCATCTTTAGCACACTTTAGCACCATCATAATTATAAAATTAGCTCCAAAGTAACTCTAAAAATGAACTGCTAAAATAATTAATTTTTCCAAGTCATCACAATATAGTGAGATATTTCACTTATTAGATTATATGTCATCTTCTAGTCATCTAAGTTGGCTACATAAGAGATGACCGAAAAAGACAATTACATTAGATTTTAAAAGCTAGCAATAAATGGTAGGCAAATGTATCATACCCCAAAATGACAAATGGCATGAGATACAGTTTTAATTTACAGTAACAAGCCAACTTATTCCTCTACAATTTCAGGGATAAACTGAAGATCTGTTTGCTGCCTTCTATCATAGGCGTGTGTTTTGTTTCTCTCCAAAGATTAGAAACCAACAGATTCCACTTGGTAAGACTACATTTCCTAAGGCTGCATCTGAAGGAGAGCAAAAGAGGAATTCCCAAAATAGTATGTCAAGAATTAGAAAAGGTATGTGGGGTGAGAAATGGCTAATTTATTTTTAAAGAGAATTTACAAGGCTTTTCAGAGAACAAGTTGATTCTAAGACCAAGGCAGGGAAAACACAACATGAACTGGAGCATCTCGGGCTGCCAAGAGGACTTACTCAAAAAAGAGGATGGGGCGTGTCAAAGGTTCCGGAAGCAACCAACAGGAAAGAGCTCCCAAAGGCCAAAGTTGGAACAATTTGAGCAACAAAGTAAACAATAGCACTGAATTATAACATGTTTAATTCAGACTACCCATGAGTACCTACTGATATAAGTATCTGAATAAATAAATGGGGGAAAGGGAACAGCTTTTCCTTACAGAAAAATTCTAATGGATAAATATAGGAGGACAAGGAAGAGAAAATAGCCATTAGGCCACCATATTAATAACAGCTGCAGGCAAGGGCCTCCAAGGGATGCCAAATTAGCAAGCAGGGCATTTACGCAGTCTAAAAGCATCTCCCCCAAGACATTTTGAGGAGAAAATAGTAACTCTACAGTGGAGAAACCCAGCAGACGCCACCTTAACCAAGTGATCAAGTAATTAGTTATGTTGATGTCATATGCCCCTGATGTTGATGCAATCAGAAGGAACGTCACTCCTGTGGTCTTCTTGCCAAAAATGCGTAAGCTCAATCTAATCCTGAGAAAACAGTAAATAAACCCAAAGTGAGAGACAGTCAACCAAAACAAACAAGACAAAACCACCTGACCAGTACCCTTCAAAAGTATCAAGGTCATGAAAGACTAAGAAACTGTCACAGACGGGAAGAGATTAAGGAGACACAACAAAACGCAATGCTCAACCCTGGAGTGAATCCTGGAGCCATGAAATGACATTAGTGAGACAGCTGGTGAAATCTGAGTAAGTCTCTGGTTAACAGTATTGCACTGTTGGGAATCTGTTGATTTTGATAACAGTGTAATAGCTATGTAAGATTGTTAATATTAGGGAAAACTGGGTGAAGTGTATATGGAACTCTTGGTACTATTTTTGCAACTTTTCTGTAAGTCCAATTTTTAAAAAACAAAAAGTTTACGTGCCAGGCAGTGGACTAGGCATAACACAGATTATCTTTTTTGATTCTCTTAACAACCCTTCGAAATTGGTGTCATTATCCCCATTTTACAGGCTGGAAAATTGAGACTTGGAATGATAAAGTAGAATGTTGTGTCAGGACTGAAATCTTTTTATGACTTGCTCAAAGTTCATATTCTTTCTACCCTGTTATGATAAACACATGCACAAGCATTTCTCATCCAGTAAACATAGGTCATCTCTTCTGAAACTAGATTAAAATTTTAAAGTGGCAACAATTCTAAAAATAGCTCCTGCTATTAGAACTTAGTGATAATTTTCAATTTGCTTAAAATATGTGGTTTAAGGGAGGGAAACAAAAGGCTTTCCAGCATCATCATAATAAAGGGCAAATTACTGTATATTTAAGTAAAGCCATTTTAATTTACTGTAACATCTAGCAAGTCTTGCAGAACTCTACAAAATAGAACAGACTGCTACGCTCCCAACATAAAGCATAAGAAAGGTAAATTTGTTACAAAGGTTGTCCAACAGGCATAGGTGTTTTCTTATATAATTCACAGGTACCTAGCACAGAAACTTAAGTGAATTTTCAAATTTATTTTAGTGCTGTTTTGTCTCATAACATTATACCACTTATCTATATAACCAATATATAAATATTATTTAATACAAAGGAAAAGCATATCAAACTCCAGGGAAATATCTGAGAAATAATAAAATATTCATGACAGAAGAGAAATACTTCCCCCTTTTCCCTTTTATTGATACGTTACTCACAGGCATCAGAATTAAAGTCTCAAAACAAAGTGGCTGCTTTCTTGTAACCAAATGTAATTAAATTGAATTATTGATGGACTGTGTTCTCAGCAATGCAGGAAGAAGGCTCTACTGAGGGAAGGCTATGTAAACTTATTGTATAGCTTCAGGATATCTGTTTGCTTCTCAACTTGGATGTGCTATCTCATTAAGAAAGTAAATTCACTTTGCCATGCCATTCTTTTGAATTAACTATATATAAGGGACATGCTAAGAGAAAAAGGATGACAAGATAAACCAGAAAAATGCTTTTTTTTAAGCACATATTTTTAAATGTTAGAAGATACTTTAAGTAGCATAACAAATCTTTTATATATCCATTTACAGGAATGTAATTTAAAAATCAATCTATCGGTGATATATTATAATGAACATGGGGAGAGTAATCTGTTACTGAGCAAAGACTAATGAGATAGTCTGAGACATTTCAAAACAAAGTTTTTAGAGTTTTGTTCAAAACAAAATGTTGAAGCCTGTAATACCTTAGTCAAGGGAAACAAAAACAAATAAAAACACACATAGCATGCAGCAGACTGACAAATCTCACAGGGAAGAAGTGGGGGGTAGGGGGAAAGGGGCAGGAAAAGATTAGCCAAAGAACTCATATGCATTAATGCATAACCCAGGGACACAGACAAAAGTGTGGTGAAGGCCTGGGGAGGGGGCGGGAGCAGGGTGGTAGGTGGTAAAAAGGGGGTATCTGTAATACTTTCAACAATAAAGATAATTTTTTAAAAAAACACACATAGTTTACATTAAACTATGAATATGAAAATTATTATGTTCCCACTGTAATAACCTGGTTATTATTGCATGGGAAAGGAGGAAAGGGAAGACTAGATACAGTCATGCCATTTATACAGCTTTAGTGCCCAGCATGGGTGTGGCCATTGCAATAGCTAAAAACCTGAATATTTAAACTTCTAAGCAAAGAAGTAAACTCTCCCTCTCTTCTCTCTGGAAGTCCCAGCTCCCCTGTGGCTGGGGTTACACATCCCTGCGCCCACGTGGCACACAGTCATGTTGGGCTCCGCGTGTGGACTAACGGACTTTAATTAGCTTGGATGCTGAACTACACACCTGGCTGCAACATGGAAAGAAAGCTCTGGACACTGGCCTTGTTTCTGGCTTTGCTGAAACCCCAGCTGACCCTTTTCCAGGACTGGCTTAAAGGGCAGGGGACTTTGGAACCAGAGAAATGTAACTCCACACCAATAAAATCATCCTCCCGTGGGGCTTCTGAAAATTGTTATTTCAGCAGTGCCTCAAGAACCCCACTCTCACGAATAACGGAGGAATTCTACTCGTCCATTCCTCCAGCAGCAATTCCCTACGTCTTTTATACAATTCTCACCTTTCTAAAGAGTGAATTTTCAAACGACTTGGTAATCATCTCATTTACTTTCACCACATTGTTGAAGCATGTATAAACAGTTATTATATTTCCTGATGGACAACTGAATAACAGAGTTCCTCAACGGCAAATCTGAAACTCCAATCTAGCTCTGCTGATTCCCCATCCAGAGCTCATTCGCGGAATCATAACACGTCTTGGCTATTTACCATGTGTAGTGAAGGATACAGAATAGCTTGTCGCAATGTATTAGAAAGAGCAAATACATCCTAGGTGTGTGTAGCAGTCTCCCAAGCTCCATTTCCATGTCTGGGTGCATTTAAAATTCAGTAGCTAAAAATCACCATTTGGTGTCTTAGAAATTACCGCCTTGTTTATTGGCTCTATTATCTTGACACACACAGAGAGAGAGAAAGAGAGAGAGAGACCTTGGGCTAGCTCATGCATTCAAGATCCTTCAACCTGTGATTTCTATCTGCAAAGCAGATAAGATCTAAGTGTACTGTTTATTCATCAGGAGCTTGGTCTAATGCCTATTTGGAACTCAAGTGGACACAGAGAGAAAGCAGTGGATAGATGTTGAGTCTAGAGTGAGAGAGGAGTGCCTGGACAACCACCAGAATGCAACCCTCAGGAAGACAGGGATTGTCTATTTTGCTAACTGCTGTGCCTTTAGCTTCTACAACAGGGGTGGGCAAACTTTTTGACTCGAGGGCCACAATGGGTTCTTAAACTGGACCGGAGGGCCGGAACAAAAGCATGGATGGAGCGTTTGTGTGAACTTATATAAATTCAAAGTAAACATCATTACATTAAAGGGTACGGTCTTTTTTTTTTTTTTAGTTTTATTCATTTCAAACGGGCCGGATCCAGCCCGCGGGCCGTAGTTTGCCCACGGCTGTTCTACAACAATGCCTGGCACATACTAGTGGCTCTGTAAGCACTAACTGGGACCAGATGCGATTGCCATGGCATTAGCCATTTTTTATCTACATAAATGGCAATTCCTTGTGGTTTCATCTAATACTTATCAAATGAATAGTAAGCTTTAATTGTTCATTTCACAGCCTCTCCTCTGGGCCGAGCTAGAAAAATGGCTCTTTCTAGAAAAGGAGCAGAGCAGAGTGAGTGGAGGGGCGGCGGTTGGCCCTGCTCCGTCGCAGAGCGAGCAGCGGGGTCTCATGCCCCCGTTCCTGCGCAGTGATGGCAGGCACTGAATCAACATCCACTGGTGGTGGTGGTGGTGACTGGGATGACCTTTCCCTGACACTGCCTGTAAGTAATTATTAGGAAATTAAGGATAGCCTCTTGTACAGAAGAGAAGCATCTGGCTTTAAATGCATTTGCAAGACCGTTCTCAGCGCCACAATCACCATGTTATAGCTAAAATAACTGAGGAACAGTTGGATTATTCCTCCAAAGCCACCGCAGAAGAGTCGAGAAAACAACTAAAGACTCCAGTTCATCACAACATGTCTCTGGCACCAACTATACAGAAATATTACATATGTGTATTCCTAAATATGTTCTTATGGCATTTAACTACATTAGGCACTTTTCCCCTTCATTTAGCTTTTTTCTTATGCTATGTCACATTTAGAAACTTTTTTTAAAAAGTCAGTTGCTTGTTATTTTACTGAGATAGTTACTAGATAATTATGTGAAGCACCTCTCCCCCTAACACACACACACACTGCTTCAAATTACCGCTCTGCTACAAAAACATTCTGGAGTATCTATCTTTTCCAGTTTTCATGTCATAAATTAAGCATTTACTATAAAGTATCATTTTCTGTTCTGTTTCTCAAAGAAAAGCTATTCCTGAAATAAGAACTCTTAGCATACATTAATTTGAACTTAGTGATTTAAATGACAAGATAATAAAAATTAAAAAAGGAAAGCTGGAGATAGCTGTAAAAATCTAAAAATGGCACTCTGATACGACAGTTTATAGAATCACAAGTCTACCAGCAACTCAATATGTAGATTAATTTTCTTTAAGATTTGAAAGCCACCTCTGGTGTCCCGTATGGCACACAAATGAGCAGAACAGTAATGAGAAACATCACACGCATAAAATTACAGGAATAATATTTTGATGTGCAGCTTTAAAGAGTAATTTGTTGAATACTAATCATTCTCAAATCAAGTTGATGCACTTAATTTATTTCTGAAGAAACAAAAGCACAATACCACTTTGGAAACTTTACTAGGCACTAATGAGAACCTTTTCATCAGGTAGGTAATATTACATGATTTATATATAAGCTGAAGAATGTGTTTTATTCTATAATATAAACAACTCTCATTTCACAAATCTTGCTGCTCTGGCTCACGTTAGGCAATGAATGTACTCATCATGTGGCTTAGGTTTCTCTTCCTTAACGTATTAAATGCAATTGGACAGTGCATGTGATAGCAGGGACTTCTCTCCATTTCCTTAAATCTTTCTGCTTTATGCCCACTGTCCTTGATAGCAAGGATCTTCAAAAATTATACATGAAATTCCACAGGTATACACATAAAATCACATGTAAATGTACAATGAACTGTTAGAACTCAATTCCTCAAAGGTTCAGAGGGTTATTACCTACTCTTCCCTTCTGTTATGAAAACATCATATCCCACAAACCTGTAAAATTAAGCTACCCGACCAACAAGCCCAAGCTGTTTAGCTCCAAAATTGAGGTGACACAATGTGCAAAGGAAAGTCACCCGAATTCCACTCAGGGAAAATAATGCCCTAAAACCCATCTCTTCATCTCTCTCGGCTAAGCCTTCATTCAATATTGAAACAAGTAATCTCAAAGTCCATGGTTTTGGCTGCCGCTCAGCACTATTCCATTCAGCTGGGGATTGAGCAAAGCAAAATGAAAAGGCGCTTTAATCTGTCTTTTCTTCTCTTCTTGCAGTACGACACGGACAGCATCTTGTTCATTAACTAAACTTTTCTTTTTTCTTAAAGAAATTGACTGAAGAGAACTATACTGGACATTGAAGAAAGAAGGCAGAAGGTAAAAGGTATAGTTTTAAAAAAGCTAGGTTTTTGCACCCTGACAAGTGTTCTCAGTGGTTAGAGCAACTGAATAGATTGAAGGGCCATGGTTTCAATTCCCAATCAAGGGCATGTACCTGGGTTGCAAGTTCAATCTCCGGTCGGGGTTGAGGTGCGTGCATGAGGCAACCAATCGATGTTTCTGGTCTCTCTGACAATGATGCTTCTCTCTCCCCCGCCCCCTTCTGCCCTCTCTAAAAATCAATGGAAAAAATATCCTCCAGTAATGATTAGCAACAACAACAACAAAAATATAGGTTTTAAAAATTCTATTTGGAGATGCAAAGTGATACAACAAATATAGAAAAACATTTCAACAAATACAGTGACACCAAGGCAAAACCAGGGCTGGCTGGGGTTGGAGACAGCTCCGTTCCGGTGACTCAGAGTTCACACGCACTGCCCGTTACCACTCCTCCCACAAAGGAGATGGGATTATTCATTTGAAGTTTTAGAAACTATGAACCCAGTTTGAAATGACTATACATTTGCCAAGTGTGCTGGAGTCCCCAAACCAATTTTTGGTGCTGTGAGCCTGACTTTCATTGTGTTTCTCACTGCTGTGTGGTCTGTCATGGCAGGGAGGTCATGGGGGGAAAACAACCATCATTCTTATTCATTACCTCATTGATATTTATGAACTTTTGCTTTGATACTAATTTGAAGAAGAAATGTCATTTCTAATTCTGCCATCTTCAAACACAAACTAATAATGCAGTGAAATTCTAAGTTTAGGCACGTGTTCTGAAGGGGAATAAATGGAAGGTTAAAAAAAATGAGAAAATGCTTTTCATGTATTTTTTATTTGGGTTTTTGAAACCTCAATACACAAGACTTAGAGGAACGCTCGCTTTCTTTATTATTTTATCATTATGTAAATCAAACAGCTTTTCTTTTCCAATAAAATTCTATGTGTAAATTGCCATTGTGAATATCTTGGGGCAAAAAAAAAAAATTAAAAGAACGATGCTGGTTTGAAGGAAGCATTTTCAATTTTAAAAAATGCTCCTCAGCTTTACAACCTAACTAGTAACAAACTTTACAGTTTTCTGAAATCTCCACTAAAAACTGAACTAGGTCTCCTCCTTCCTCGGGAAATAGTAATTCCAACACTTAAATGAAACAATAATCTTGAAGTCACATCCCAACATTGGTGGTTTACTTTCTGGCAAAAGTTGTTTTCTAATCACAGTAATAGTTGCCTTTTATTGAGTTTTTACTCTGGTCTAGGTACTGTGCTGCATATTTTATTCTGTTTCCATCCTATCAATAGTATAAAAAGGACTTCACTAGCATTTTACAGATGTGGGAACTGAGGTTCAGAGGAATAAAGCAACTTGCTTAATGAAGCCTGCACTGCTAGTCAGTGGTCTGAAGTCAGCTCTGAGTAACTAGGAGGTACCTGTTCTGAAAATATAATTTTTCAAGACAAATTAATGTGTTATAAACCTGAAATATAAACTTTAACCAGCACCTAACAATATTTTCCAAGTATGATTACTCCTCCTATTTACAAGTCTGACAAGTAGGTATCATAGTCGTCTCTTATATTTTCTAGGTTATACTATTCATAAATTGTGTATAGCACAAATAGCTATACAAAGTTATCTTAATTATAAGATTAGATGCACTTTATATAAGTATAAAGTTACATCAATTTTGCTATTAGTAACACCTACACTTTTACACCATTTTTCAAAAATTGTCATGATTTGACATTCTGAGAGCATAGTAGCCATTGTGAATTAGAGACCATGAAACACAGTCATAGGGCCACACCTAGCTTGTAATTATTATGTAGGACACTATTTTTTTTTCTAATAAAAATATCAATGCTTTAATTCCAATCATGAAATGAATTCAATTATTGAAAATATGTTGAATGGCATCGTTTATTTTCCTCCTAGCTTAATTGCAGTTTTATAGGTTTTATGAATCTTTACAGTTCATCTAGGACAACCTGGAAAGCCTTCAAAAACCCTTTCATTAGAGTCCTCAGGAAGGAATCAATCCTTTCAATGTTAAGGATCCAAGTATTTTACAATACTTACAATCAGAAAAATTATCTTAATATTAGAGAAAGAATGCTGTTTATAGATACCAAGAGAAAGCCCTCAAAGAATAAAGAAAGAAATGTGATGTCATGGGACATAAGTAATATTTTCAACAATAAAGATTTTTTAAAAGAAGAACTGTGATGTCCAAGACATTATCAAGTTAATGAATTCTAAAAGGAAATTAAAGATATTTGTCAATTAGGAATCCCAAAAGAAATGGTAAGAAATCATTTTCTACTCCATGATACCAAGGATTAAATAAAAAAGCTGAAACAAAGGCATTTGATTGGTACTGCAAACCTATCTAAAACAGGAGAATGTAAGAAGCTTATTCACAGCTCTTTTGCGTCGGTTAACTTTGATCCGAACACTCTCCAGACAAGTGCTTCTATTACCTTTCTTAAAGATGTCACCCTGGCTCAGCAGCGGCCATAATGAGTTAATGAACTAAGGCGATGGCTTCTCATGCACACACTACTCATTTCCACATCCACGAGAAAATAATGGGCAAGAATAACTAACAGAGTCCACCAGAGCTAAGAGTGAGAATGGAAACGAAAGCTGGAGGCTTATGAGTTCACCTTAGAATTCATCGGCAGAAAATGAACTTGACAAGTTTTTCTCATTTAATTATACTTTTTCTTCTATAACTTGGTGTTCAAACCCTGATTTTTTTTTAAAAAAAGTCTGAGTAATGAATACAGTAGATGACAGCATTCAGGGAGAAAGGAAAGACTGTAAGTATAAAGAAAATCTAAGCTTAGAACTTCCTTATTATCGTCATCAATGTTTTGGTTTCAAGGAAAATCAATAATGTTTACTTAATTTCACAACATTGATTTTTAATTAATTCTATACCTTAGAAAAGAAAATGATTAGAAACGGATACTTTCCGCAAATATCACATGTTCTTAATACTTACAATGTCCTCCTTCTACCAAAAGGGCTCAGTTATTTTCCTTCACATTAATGTGCACAAAATGAGTACTGGTTAACTAGCAATAATTTTTGTAAGTAAATGACAGTGGAAGCTACAGACACGATTGCTGCAACTCACAAGAACCAATGCAAAACAGGAATTATTATCTTATATACAGACGAGGGCACAAGGCAGATCTGGGTGAGGGTTGGTACCTTGATCAAGATCATAAAATGAATCAAATGGTCAAATCTTAATAGAACCGAACTATCATCACTGTGCTCCCTCATAACCAATGCAGCATATCCTAACTTTCATACACTAACAATCCACACTTTAGAAAGAATTTTCACTTCCAAGAAGCTTACTTAGCACTTGATCCTCACACACATACACACACAAAGCAGGTACTATTTTCTCCCTACTGTAGGGGAGAAAACAGAAGCCCAAAGATAGCAAATAATTTTTTGAGCTCCCAAAGCAGACTCAAGGGCCTGGTCTGTGCTTTAGCTTCAGATCCGGTGCTCTTTCCAACACTCAGGCCTGGTCAGTACTTGAAATACTTGCATCTGCAACAAAGTACTTGGACAGGCACGCCCTCTTGAAGACTGGATAGCTCCTCGATCTTCATATTTAATCACACATTTATCTTTATTATTCCTTTCATATCTTCATAAGAATAGAATTTTGGCCCTGGGCAGGGGGCTCAGTTAGTTGGAGCATTGCCCCATATACCAGAAAGATTGTGGGTTCAATCCCCAGTTGGGCGTTTGCTCGAGGCAACAGATTGATGTTTCTCACAGAGATGTCTCTCTCTCTCTCTCTCTCTCTCTCTCTCTCTCTCTCTCTCTCTCTCTCTCTCACACACACACACACACACACACACACACACACACACACACACACACACATCAGTGAACATACCCTCAGCTAAGGATTAAAAATAAAAGAATAGAATTTTATGTACATTTTTCTTTATTTGAACTGCTTTAAAAATCTATTGTTACTGCTTTAAAAAAAAAACAAAAAACCTGTACCTACCTATACAACTAGAAATTGGACTAACTATACCCATTCTGATTCATGTGGCCAATGCAAAGCACTTTCAAATACTCAGAAAAATGTTAAATGAAGTATATAGCACATATCTATATCACAACTGTCCTTCTGAATATGGCTCAAAGATAAGTGACAACTCAAGAAATATATAGTGAAAAGACTTTTATAATAGTGTACAAATATCAGAGAAGAAATGGCTATGAACAAACTGAAACAGTTATGATCAAACCAAGTGCATTCACATGCATACCTTTGGCACAGTGTTAAAATATGAACCATAGAAAATAATGCAAGCCCAGCCAGAGTGGCTCAGTGGTTGAGCATCGACCTGTGAAGCAGGTGGTTATGGTTCAATTCCTAGTCAAGGCACATGCCCGGGTGGCAGACTCAATCCCCTATGGGGTGAGCAAGAGGCAGCCCATCTATGATTCTCTCTCATCACTCATGTTTCTATCTCTCTCCCTCTCCCTTCCTCTCTGAAATCAATAAAAAAAAAAATTTTTTTAAAAATGCAAAATGATGAAGTTATTAACAGACTTTAACAGTATCTTGAACAATCTATAGATATAAAAGCCTAAGTGACTGAACAACCGAACCACCGGTTGCTATGAGCACACTGACCACCAGGGGGCAGATGCTCAATGCAGGAGCTGCCCCCTGATGGTGAGTGCACTCCCACAGCCAATCTCCCATGGCCAGCCAACCACCCACAGTCCCTCGCCCCCCCCCACCCCCCCGGCAGCTGGCCAACCTCCCGCAGTCCCTCTCCCCAGCCAGCCAGCCAACTTCCCTGGGTTCCTCCCCCCAGCTGGCCAACCTCCCACAACCCCTCCCTCCAGCCAGCCGGGCCTCCTGATTGGCTCCAATGGCTAGCAGGCCGAGGGACCCCACCTGTACATGAATTCATGCACCGGGTCTTTAGTACAATTATGAATTCCATTGCCTTATAAGATGATGAAAAATACTGTGCTAAAGGGAACTCTTCAAAGGTGTCTTTAAAAAGCCCACAAATACAACTAAGATGATTATAAACACAATTTAAATATAATAATACCATCTATAATACGATAAAGTATTTCACATCCTGTTAAAAGTATAATGCATTTGACAGCTTTTCCTACTGTGCTCTGAGAGAAGCATTAAGACTCCAAAAAGGTAGGTGGGGTTGTGGGAAGAAGAAAAGAAAAAAATTCCATAAAGAAGTATTCTTCATGTTTAAAAAAAAAAAAAATCCAACATAAAAAAATCTAAAATTCAGAACATACAGATTACATATATCTTTTTTTACATTTTATTTTTATTTTTTAAATTTATCTTTATTGTTGAAAGTATTACAGATGACCTCTTTTTCCTCCATTGACCCCCTCCACCCTGTCCCTGCCCCCACTCCAGGCCTTCACCATTCAATCACTATCCACAAAGTTCACTACATAACTAATTCTATGTGTGTAACTAAAATTTAAAACAGTGTCTCTCTGCAGTTAATAGAAGTTTTAGAAGTTCAGCTTCCACAGTTTTGATTCTTTAGGTTCATGCTCTTTCTTAGACCTTCAAATAAGACCTTCTGAATACTAACATGCTATCACTTTTTGCATCAACAGCACAACATAATATTGTTTTCCTAACAATTACTACGTTATTTCGAATGCTCAGTTTGGATGACTAGTAGAAGTAAAGGTGTAGGTCTGGGACAGTTTTACTTCTGAAATGCTAGATGGCATTGAGTGCTTATTTTTTCATGGGATTGTTCTCCTTGTAGCAACTTTATTTCATCCATACAATAACCTTTTAAGACAGATACTCGCAGGATCCTCATGTTACAGATAAGAAACCTACCACATGGGAAGGTTAAGAAACTGGCCAAAGTTGGGATACAGCTGCTAAGTGGTAGAGTAGAGGTATGCATCAGAGCAATCTGATTTCTTAGCACTCAGCTGCTCCAGAAAAGTCTCTGTAATTTATCAGATAAAACTACCTCTCTTCCCTGGATTTATTGGGGTGGGGGGCAGAAAGAGGAAAGGGAAATTATCCTCAATGTCGATTTCTCACCCTTTAACTTCTGAACAAAGAACTTATGATGTCAGTCTTCTAGCTCCCACTGGTATTGCATCTGAGATAACTAGAACTGGTATCAAAAACTTCACTTTGTTCTGAGCTATGGAGGTTACTAGTTCTGTGACTTTAGATAATTCATTTAAACTTTCTTAGACTCAATCCCAAACTATAAAATGAGATTCAATAATATTCCCTATGAACTGTATTTCAGGGTAACCAAGTGCCCACGATGACTAGAGAACATTCTTCACTGAAGAATTCCAGCTAATAAATGTAGACATGAAAATAAGATGGTTGATTTGGGAAAGCTGATTCAATGGATAAAACCACTCGATGAAAAGGTGAAGGGGAACTTACAGTGGAATGTTCAGGCTACTGATGTGACACAATATGAAATACCAAGTACCACTTATGAAGGATTCTTGGCAAAAAGGTTCCTAAGCTATCTCCACTTACAGGAAAATTGGAAATATGGTAACAAATTAAATGACACCATGGTGGGGGGGGGACAAATAAATTGAGAATGTGAAACATTCTACAAAACAACTGGTTCATTTCTTCAAGTTATAGACTAAAGAAAACAAACAAGAAAGAAAAGGAGAGGTAAGTAAAGGATTACTAACAGAGATTTATGTCACAACAGTCAATGTAACATATGACCTAAAGTAGATCATATATATATATATATATATATATATATATATATATATATATATATGCAATTGGGGAAATTTGGACTTGATCTGGGTATTAGATGTTATAAAAAACAGTTACTGTTAATTTTGCCAAGTAGTAAGATATGGTATTATAATTATATAAGAAAAGGTTTATAATTTCTAAAGATATAAAAGTGTGCATCAAATGACATAGTCTAGAATTTGCTTTTAAATACTTTAGCTAAAGTAAAAAAGAATAAAAAGGGACATATAAATGAAATATGGAAAATATTAAAAATTGTTTGATATGGTAATGGGAATATGGGGATTTGAGTTTGCACATGTTCTAAATTAGGAGCCTGCAAATCATATCTGGCCCAAAGACTAAATCCAGACAGCTGTCTCTTTTTGTCAGTAACAATATCGTCTCATCCACTTGTTAAATATTGTCTATGGTTGTTTTCATACTACAACAACAGAGTAGGTGCAATGGAAACCAAATGCTCCGCAAAGCCAAAAATATGTACTATCTCTCCCTATAAAGGAAATTCACTTATTCCTGTTCTAAATTCTTTTTTTTTTTACTGCCTCTTTGAAAGGAAAGTTAGCCTCAAAAGATTTTTCAGAGCCTTTCTCCTTAAGACTTACCAAGGATTTTCCCTACACTAGCTTCTCAGAAATAAAAACAAAATCACCCACAAAGTAGGGTTGAGGTAGCCTCATACTACTTTCCCATAAGTGAATAAATCATTTCATAGCTTCAAGGTAGTTACTTTTCTGCTAAATCTAGAGGCTTAAAATGAAAATAAACAAATAAGCCAAAAAAGCAGAGGTAAAAAAAAAAAACCCTAAAAACTAAAAAATATTATTATTATTTTGCTTCAAGTTCCCTGGGTTAAAACAGAATAGCCCCAGGGAAATAATATATTACATGTTTCAACCCATTACAACCAAAGGGAATTTTTCATTTAGGGATGAAGAAAGGGAGGGGAAGTATATACACATCCAACGCTGGAATTCCGTCCTTACGGATCCAGTGAAGAACATTGTACACCAAGCATGACAAACTCTAGGCTTGTGGGTTGGCATGCTTCTATACACCCCCGGGCCATTTTTTTAAAAAATATATTTTATTGATTTTTTACAGAGGGGAAGGGAGAAGGATAGAGAGTTACAAACATCGATGAGAGAGAAACACCGATCAGCTGCCTCCTGCACATTCCTTACTGGGGATGTGCCCGCAACCAAGGTACCTGCCCTTGACAGGGATCGAACCTGGGACCCTTGAGTCCACAGGCCGGCGCTCTATCCACTGAACCAAACAGGTTAGGGAAGCCCACGGGCCATTTTTTTCCTAACTATAAACTTCTGTATATTTTGGATTAATAGTTTAAACACATTCTTTGGCAGTCTTCAACTTAGCTTACATAATCTTCAGGTATACCCATGAGCTGATTAGCAATTTAAGGCCTGAGAAAAGCAAAGTTTCAGAGGGAAATACACTAAGACACGAATGAGTTTAATATGCAAGTACACTAGCTAAAGGGCATAATTAAAACTACATCACTCTTTTAAATCTACATAATTATGTCTCAAAGACATTCTCATTAGTATCTTATCCTTTGCCACTAAGCTGGAAAGGGCCTCGGGTTTACATGGTTGGGAAAAATATAAAAAGTTACAGCATATATACACACATACATACATACATACATATAGGTCAAATAAAATACATACAAAACTCAATTAGTGAACTTTCCTTTTTAAAGTAATACATAAAATCCACCAGTCAACCATCATTGCTAGTGAGTCCACAGTAAAATATACAACCATAATATCTGTGGATGACCTTATGCCCCAAATTTCAGAAACAAAAATAACCAGAAAGGTTTAATAAACTATTTTTTTTTTTTTTACTTTAAAAGAGAGAAAGAGCTGCTTTGTCTAACAATAACTCAACCAGAGATTTCTATGACCCTGCACTTCCTTTACTATGCAATGATAACTGGTGTTTCTAATGATCAGCCTGCAGCAGCTCCAAATCCTGAAGTTCATGCTAAGTCATTAAAAAGAAGATGAAATTAATTTCAGTATACTTCTGGAGGTGAGTGCATGTCCTCATATTCTCCTTATTTTAAGATTAGTAATATACTTAAGGTATACAAGTAGTTGAGCAAGAAGTCTCCGGCTGGATTCCTGGTCAGGGCACATGCCCGAGTTGTAGGCTCGATCCCTAGTAGGGGGTGTGCAGGAGGCAGCGATGAGAGGATGTTTCTCTCTCATCAATGTTTCTATCTCTCTATCCCTTTCCCTTCCTCTCTCACTAAAATCAATAAAAACATATTTTTAAAATCTGGGGTATGAAACTCTATGGGGTATTAAGAGAAATCCTGTCCAAGGACTTGAAGGAATTTTAAAATCCTTTCAAGGAAAATATTGGCCTCAACAGTGGCCCTTCTTCCCCCAGCTTCTATTGGCACTGATCAAATCTGAGAAGCTGGAAGAGTGATTAGGAAGCTACTGCAGCAATCCACAGGGGACAGTGGTGGTGGGGACCAGCACTGGGGCAGTAGGGGTGATAAGAAGTGATAGACTTTAAAGGTTGAGTCAAAAGGATTTGCTGATAGTGTAGATATAGGAGGGAAAAAAATGAGTCAAAGACTGTGTACATCAAGGTTTTTTACTTGATCAAGTGTAAGAATGGAAGTGCCATTATCTGAGATGGAAAAGACTGGAGGAGGAGGAGGAAGTTTGGGGTAGGCTGGTGGACCAGGAGCTCAGTTTGGAGACTTTATGTTTGAGATGCTTCAAGTATTATTGCATGTGTGTGATCTAGAGTCTCATAAGTAGGCACCTGAGTATCAGGGTCTAGATCTCAGAGAGGAGGCGAGGCAGGTGGAGATATACATTAGAGACCTGAAAAGAGAATGAGTTCACCTAGGAGTCAGTATAGATTTTTTTTTTTTTTTTGGTCTAAAGTTTTACATATGTCTCCTTTTTCCCCGATTGACACCCCCTCCCCCCCCGGACAGTATAGATTTTTTAAAAAGGAATATGCTGTGTCCTAGGGCACTAAAATATATATTTTTAAAAATGGAATACTGCCTGAGGGATATTGAATATCTTATGACATCTATGCTGTCAATCCAGCCCATGAAGTATCCCATGAACTCTTCTGAACCAGTTTTTCAAATTTTGATCAAAGCGTTCATTTATCTTTGCTGCAACTGAAGAAAAATGGCTATTGTGACATCAATTAGATGGGACTCTGAACTGAGTAGGTCCCTAGATACCATTTCACAAAGGCTGAGAGGCACAACTTGCTGCAGGCAGGAGGTAGAGCTGAAGCAAAGGAAAGAGCATGTGAGTTCACTAAAACACGTGAAACACTGACATCAGGCGGTCAATGACACGGTGCTGAAGGGAGACCCGAGTGATTTCTGCAATAAGGTTCATGCATTCAACTTAAATCTTTTACACCCGCCACAAAAGTCCAAGTATCAAAAATGTGTGACACAAACAGTTTGAGAGGTACTGACCTAAATCATCTATGTATCACCTCAAAGCCTAAAAGTTATCTTTTAAATGACTTCCTAAAAGTTAGAATGCTGGCACTCATTAGAAAATTGAACTCTAAAGAGATCGCATCCCAGCGCTCGCCTCCAATTTTCTTTTCTTTGTAAAGGAAAATCGAAACACATGAAGCAAATAACCATTCATTAGATTTTCTAATTTCTTTCCCAGTATTAAGATCACTATACAGCAACGAAGCCATCCTATAATTTCTCAGCATCCAGCAGGAATACTCCCAACTGAGCTTTAATAACATGCTCACGGCCTTTACAAAGGTTCATTATAAGACTCACCCACTTGAAGTGTAGATCTGTTCTTCAGCCAAACGTGGTTTATAAAAGTCCTCCACTGGGTTCCCAACAGCCTTTACACAAATACTCATGGATCATGAACTACTCATGTGCTTCAATGCTGTGTGTTCAAATCCTATCATCTTTCAAGGTTCAATTCACATATCAATTTCCCCAGGAAGCCCTCTCTGGGTCCCCTGGGTGGATATAATAATATCTCTTGAACTTGCTCTATACTGAACTTAACCCTTTCAGCCTCAGAATAAATGAGAACCAAAGTGAGGGCATGTTATTGATTATCTATTATATGCTATAGCAGTATAGTAGAAGTACTATCATATGTAAACCCCACACCAATTCCATCACTCCCTTGTTTGAGGGATGAGAAAACTGAAGTTGAGAGAGGTTGACTTCTCAGTCACACAGCTAATAAGGAGCAGATGAGGTCTGCGCTCTGGTCCGACTGCCTGCCAACAGGCTGACCCACCCTCTACAGGAGGCCAGTGTTTTATTTAAGAAGTTATGTGAAAGAATTCCCAGTGTCCAACAAATGTTACTTAAATTTAAACTTCGGAAAACCAGGGTCTCTGCCACTCAAAAAGCTTGTAATTCACTGGAAAGTAATTCAGTAGTTGAATTATAAGACAGAAGTTACATCAGTCTAGTACAGACTGTTTTCCTTAAGGTCATGAGTAATGCCTTATGCACATTTTTTCACTCACAGTCCTTAAAAAACATTGGTATATGCAGAGTTTAATGAAATGAATGTGTAAGCTTTCTAGTCTAAAAAATTATACTGGTTTCCAAAAATAGGAATCATGGGATTTCCCCCCCACACACCCCCTCATAGCTTAATTTAGGGCTCAAGTAGAATAACTAACTTAGCTAGGTGTTCAGCAATGCCTGTTTCTCTGTTTCTTTCAATATTCTGTTCTTATTTTCCATCTGTCCACTTGAAGAAGATGCTACCATCAAGCACATTTAGTGTCTGTATGGTCTACCCAGCAGACAGAAAGGTCTGTGAACCTTAGAACTTCTAATTACCCAGGAATTCATTGAGTTTCAGGGTATCTCTTTGCAAATCTGGATAACACAACACCTACTCTCATATGATGAATGCTTGAAGACTAAATAAGAATATTTACATAAAGTGTTGGGTACACTGCAGGACTCAATAAATGCTAGCATCTCTATAGTGACAAATTTCTCCAAATGCCTTAACCATGCCAGAGGATAGCAAATTTACTCTACATCAATCATCTTTTCTAAGTGCTATTAAAAAAAGAAAAAGACATGTTTACTTCATTTGTATCTATCAACAGCCTCGAATACTATAAAGCCCCTATGTATAGCTGTCCTTTCCCTCACTATAAGCCCTATAAACAATATAGAAAATATTCCCTTTTAGGATCTTGACGTATCTTTAATAAAGAGAAAATGCCACAGACCATCATTCCCTCGGGCTGTCAGGGTCCACTTGCTAAGGATAAGCCACCTTATAAGCCACAGTCAGAAGAGCAGATGACCTGGCTGGAGGGACTCCCTGGAAGAATGACATCACTGTCCTGATCAATTATACTTTTACAAATGAGAGGTAGATCTTTATTACTATGGTAAAAGTCAAATAGGAAGGGAGAAGGCAAAAAATTTTACTGAGGAAAACTAACAGCTTGACATGCTGAAGACCATGTTCAACTAATGAATACATATTAAGAAAAACTAGGTGCACTGCATTCTGCCCAGTGCAGTGAGGCAGGTGGGGGAGAGTACAATAGAGTCTCTGCTACTTAGAGATTTAAAATCTACTTGAGATTAAATGGGGTGTTTGGTGAGGTGGGGGGAAGTCACCGCTGGCTCACATATTCAGGAAAAGTTTAACCCAGGAACTGGGCCATAAGTGATAAACAGAAAAGATTCTTTGGCTCTTACCAACAGTGGCTTAAACTAAATCCAATCTATCCCCAGTAGTACTGAAATTAATTCCATCCATGCGCTTAATTATTCAGAATCCTCTCCCCTCTTCAGAAAGTACAACCTCTCCCTTTTCTCTAGGTAATAGATTTATCCGTACTTTAGGTAGATAAAAATTTAAATTATCTTCTAAAAAAAACACAAAAGTTTTGAATGGCCTTGAATGTGAATGTCTAAATTTAACAAAATAAAGCTTTTAAAACAATATTTACATGTAAACTATGCATGCCATGAGTCCAAAGAAAGAAGTTATTACTGGCTAAGATGAAACATAGTATAATTATAAACTGAGATTAAATGGCATTACGATGGCATTATTCAAATGCATCCTTTGTGTAGAAGGTCTCAAGGTACAATCAATAAGTTAATATTTAGAATCCATAAAACAATAGCAGATAATAATTGCCATAAAATTCTGTTAACATAATGTTTAAGTGTTGCCTTATCAGAAAGGGCCCATTAGTAAACACAGATTTTTTTGGTACTATTCCTAGAAGGTCCATAAATGAGAAAACAACAGTACGGAATGAAAAATGCTATGCATAAGGTACTTTTGGATCAAGTTCTTTGCAGTAAGAATTTGGAAACTGCAGAAACATACTGCCTGAATTCACGTGTGGCCAAGGCAAAGCTCTGCAAGGGATAAGGGAGCAAGAAGAGGGACCGTCTGGACATGGCCCTCAGTGTGATGGCATCCTTGAAACTCCAAGGACCACGCAAGAGTGTTTCAATCACATTAGTAAAGAATGAAGACACTCAGACCTCAAAAAAATACAAGAGTCAAGGCCTTTGTGGTGAGCTAATATCAGGCATACCAGGAAGAAGAAAGGGCAACCACAGCTTACGACACAAAAGAGGAACCCCACCCACTTTGAAAGACAGAAAGAATGGGACATTTTCAGGAAAAGCAGGGAGAATACGTGATGATCTCTTCTTGAATTAACTTGAGTGAAATCATTTTTTTTTTAATATATTTTATTGAGTTTTTACAGTGAGGAAAGGAGAGCGATAGAGAGTCAGAAACATCGATGAGAGAGAAACATCGACCAGCTGCCTCCTGCACACTCCCCACTGGGGATGTGCCCGCAACCAAGGTACATGCCCTTGACCGGAATCGAACCTGGGACCCTTCAGTCCGCAGGCCGACGCTCTATCCACTGAGCCAAACCGGTTTCGGCATGAAATCATTTTTGTTATTGAATATTATATTTAACTACAGGGTGGGGCAAAAGCAGGTTTACAGTTGTTCAGATGGAAAATAATATAATTAATAAAACAAGAATAAACTCTTTTTCACATGCAACTGTAAAACTACTTTTGCCCCACCCTGTATATTGATAAAATTACTATCCTAGATTTATTTTTTTCTAAATATATATTTTCAAGGTTTTTTTTAAAATGCTTTAAATCTGAAGATAGAAATAAAAGCATAATTGTGACAAAACTTACATACAAGAAAATTTGTCAACATACTTTTTTCTCCTCTGTAGGGAGAGAAACAACACATCTATGATCTATTTAAAAACATCAAAGTGGAAAGCACAACTCATCTTTCATGGGTTTTAAAGTATGCCATTATATCTAAATTACCATATCTATACAAATAACATGTCTTTAATCCACACATTTTCAATGAGATGCCAGTGTTTACCATTCTGACTTTACATATGCCTTCACTGAACAGTGTTTCTCAGCCACTCCCTCAGCTAACGACAATGATGTATTGTCTCATAAATATTTACCTATTCTGACACGTGCTTTGTTTTCCACCGCACTCTCTAAATAAATCTAAAAGCATAAAATACAATTTGTTTGTAGAGTTTTTAATATTACAATGGAGGCTATCCGACATGGATTTTCATCATGGAGTTTATTTTGAAATCTGCCCAAGAACAGGGCAGAAAAGACATGTGGGCACAGAGTAAGTTGGATTTTTTGCGTGGTGATGACAGAGCTGATCCGCCAGAGGTAGGGCTAGGACTTCAGTGGGTAACGACATTACTTTTCTGAGGTCTATGAGAAAATTTAGAGGGTGAGGATGGCATATAGGAGTTATCTGAAGAGCTGAAGAATGTAAGGGACAGTCAGTCTTAATCAATGCAAAGGTAAAACAGAAACAAAAGGTTGTGATAAAAGGTCTTTAGGTACAAAGATGTAGAGAAACATTTAAGGACATATCAGCTAAAAGACCCAGAAACCACATTGGACATCAACCATTTCCCTTTTGGATGCCTTTCCAGTGGGGGCTAAAAAAAAAAATAGCAAGGAATCATTCTGAGATTTTAGTAGGAAGCCCTGCACCTTGCCCTCTCTCAAACATTGAAAACTTTATTACATCACAGGATGCCCGGTTGTAGGTGTGATGAACAGCTTTCCTAGACTCATCCTATGAGACTATAAGGACCAAAGACTGGAGAGTCAGCCTCATTCAGTCCTAGAGTGATCACAAACCTGGTACCTTATGTTAAACCAGAACTCTTCACAATAAAGGGTCTGAAAGGACTTTCCTCACTGAAACCTGAGATGCAAGGAGCTTAATGAGCCTCAGTGTATGCCTGGTCCATCCAGTCCCGCTTCTCACCTGGCTTCTGCTAGGTCTGCCCAACTTCATGACTGCAAGGGGCTCTACTGCCTCGGGCTGGCCTTCCCTGAAACCCTGACTGTTGGGCTGGATCTGGCTGCTGCATTGCAGCTCAACTTCCAGATACTCAAGTCACACTATTTAAGGGTTTAAGATCTAGTGTCTGGTGTTTCTGGGAACATTTGGACAGTTTTCCTTGCCTCACGTTTTCATTATAAAATGGCAAACTCTAACATTCACTTGTTCATATCCCAAGATATGATAAACAACAACAATGCCAAGACCAGAGCTTATACAAAACTCAAGTTGCGGTTAAATATAATCTTTAATTTAGGCCTTCCCTGACTACCCTATTGAAAACTGCACTCTCTATCTTTTCCCTGCAAAATTTCCTCCATAGTATTTTCTACCATTAATACATACTTTTCTTATATCTCTCCCACAAGAATGTTAACACCAGAGGGTTAATATTTTTGTCTAATTTTGTTCACTGCTGTACCTTTAGTATCTAGAAGAGTGTCTGGGACACAGTCGACACTCGATATATTATTTGTTGTACGGATGAATAAAATACGCTCTTAACATAGCTGTCTAGGGAAAGACAGGTTAGCTTGGGCATATCTGAAACAGTGCAAAAGAAAATGACAACCTTATTCTAAAGTATAAAAGCAATCTACTTCTTAGAGTGCCTCATCAATACCATCCTCAAATTTTTTAAGCTGAGTTAAATTTTTTAACCTACTTCATTCTTCTTTGAACATATTATTGCTTAAAAACCTTACTTCACCTAAAAAGTGGTGTTCTTGCCACTCTAAAACATTAACCACCTATATCTCTGCTTGAGTAATCATCTCTCTATTCCTCACCTGTTAGGATTCCTACTTTTCTGACTGATCTACATACAATAATTGCATCCTTAAAGCACAGCCATTCTCCGAACCCCGCCCCCCCCCCCCCCCAACTATTGAAATTTATGTCTGGCAATGCCTGGTGGCATGCATGCACAAAATAGCTATTTGTTGTTTCTCTTTTTTAAAGATATATTTTTATTAATTTTGAGAGAGAAACATTGATGAGAGAGAAACAATGATCGGCTGCCTCCTGCACGCCCCCTACCGGAGATCGAGCCCGCAGCAGCCCGGGCATGTGCCCTGACCAAGAATAGAACCAGCGATCTCTTGGTTCATGGGTCAACACTCAACTACTGGGACACCAGCCAGGCTGTTGTTTCTTTTTAAGTAAAATAAAATCCTACTCTACAAAGAAGTAAGCTAACTGGAAACACAATGCCAAGTAATTTTTTAGAGAAAACAAAACCAAAAAATACTGAGAAAGATTTATTGGAATGATCTGAGTGATAAAGACATAGTGGTTTGTTAAAGAAAGCCTAGAAATACCTTCCCCACTAGCCCTTGAAATTCCTAACTTTGATATATTTTCCAAAGAAAAGTCTCTTAGTATCAGAAGTCTTACCCATTTTGGAACTTACACACACCATTTTTCTGGAGAAGATTTACCACCAGGACATAGCAATTAAGGCAAACTCTGTGAAACCTTAACTTGTTCCTCCTTATTATCATTTTCTCCTAAAAGTACTGTATATATTTTTAAATTTTAACCTATCTTAAAAAGTTGGATAAAACATCATTTTATATCAATTTTAATCCATACAGTACCACTGATAAAACAACAGTTATAAGTTAATAATTAAAGTTGAAGTTTTCTACTTTTTTATCTCATTTTTATAGTTTAAGAATTGAAAAGCATTTGGAGTAGAACAGCAAAAGCAATTAGATTGGCTAAAGCTAACATTAACCAGAATGGTGTTGGGAGGGAGGGGTAATACTTGTTTGATTCTAATGATAGACTTAATGCAATACACAATATAATTCAAAATTTGACGAGCTAGAGACTCTTGACATTAATGAAAGTAAGCAAATAACCTGCCCAAGCCAATGTCTAAATATTAATTTTCATACTGTGTTATCTAGAATTTGTATTTCAAAGGCAATGGAAAACATGGAGATAAGAGTTAAGCCCTTAATATGCACACATCTTTATTATACATCAAAATATTTAGAAGAGAAACTACAATAAAAATTTTGTCACAAGAAAACTTTAAAAAAATATATTCTAGATGACTTGGTAACTGCTAAGGGCTCTTTTAAATTGCTGCTAAATATCAATAATGACAAAGATTAGGCTACTATTACAAGAAACTACTTTTTATTACATTCAAATGACCTTCCAAGGATATTGTTAATTTGAATATTCAAGCAATACAAAGTTTTCTTTGAAAGAAAAACCAAAAACATAATCAATTATTATAATTAATATAATTAGTAAGCTAATTAATGTTTGAGTTTCTAGTTAATAAGTTTGTAAATATAGAGAAAACATATGAATGATTATAGAATAACCGATTCTTCATTTTAAAATTATTGCCGAAACCGGTTTGGCTCGGTGGATAGAGCGTCAGCCTGCGGACTGAAGGGTCCCAGGTTCGATTCCGGTCAAGGGCATGTACCTGGGTTGCAGGCACATCCCCAGTAGGAGATGTGCAGGAGGCAGCTGATAGATGTTTCTCTCTCATCGATGTTTCTGACTCTCTATCTCTCTCCCTTTCTCTCTGTGAAAAATCAATAAAATATATTTTTAAAAAAATTATTGACTAATATTAGTTTAGTACTGTATAGGTTACATAATATTTCATGCATATACTTCTTTCTTTGCAACATTTTAGGAATCATGACATTACTGATGTCCCCATTTTAACAATGTGATTGAGATACTCACTAAATGATTAAACACAGAACTGAAAACCTCTATTGTAAATTGTGTCTTAAGTTTACATAGTTGTTCGTACCAACGTAAACCAAAACAGCCGTTTACTCTTCTTCCTGAGAGTGCTGGGAAAAGCACAGTGTTCAGACTAACACAGACCTGAGTTCTAACTCAGTTCTCATCATGTACCACCCACCCTTTGCCGCCTGGGGAAAGCTCATTACACTCTCCATAAAAGGATGATGACGCTTATCTCACAGTGTTGTGAGATTTAATGAAATAAGAAACATAGGAAGGATTTAATAACAGCATGCCTGCTTTGCCACTTCCTACACCTGATATTTTACCTTATGCCCTCTCTTGCTTCTGCTCTAAGGCCACACGACATAGTGAGGGAAAGTAACAGAACAATGCTGACTACAAATTTACGGCCTGGTACAGTTTTCTCATTAGTAAACTAGACATAAATAACACCTATCTCCATAGATGGTGCAGGCAAAGTACTAATTATAGTGCCTGGCATATGCTAAGCCAGTGGTCGGCAAACTCATTTGTCAACAGAGCCAAATATCAACAGTACAATTGAAATTTCTTCTGAGAGCCAAATTTTTTAAACTTAAACTATATAGGTAGGTACATTGTTATGAACTTAATTAGGGTACTCCTAAGCTGGCCTTTGCTAAAAACGTCCTCAATCTGATTGAGGTACGTTCACTGAGGTTGACTCCTTCCAACTCTCTCATCCACACTCGTCTTGTATACTTGTTTCATCTATCTCCTTTCGTTCATGCTCTCTATATGTCCAAACCATCTCAACATACCTTTCTCAATCCTCGACACTACATCTTCTTTCACTCCACAACATTCCCTAAAATTAACTGAATAAACTTTACTTAAAGTTTTAAGTCTACTTCCCACTATACGTGCGCGCCCGCATGTGGTATTTTGTGGAAGAGCCACACTCAAGGGGCCAAAGAGCCGCATGTGGCTTGTGAGCCGCGGTTTGCCGACCACTGTGCTAGGCACTCAGTAAATAGTCAAACTGTAATTACTCTGTAGCTTAGCAATCTTTTTATTTATCATAGGCAAACTCCTTAGCATACTTCGGAAAGGTGTTATTCTACACGCTCTTCCACTTTCCTTAAGCCCTAATTGCACCAGATCCTCTGGTAAGTGATCTCCCTACTTACTTTACTGAAAAGATGGGCAGTGGCATGAGCTTCCCCAGCTCCTTTCCTCCCTCAAACACTTCTTTACCAACTTAAAAATCTCTCCTGTAACTTCCAGGTCTCAGACAAGTAGATATCCTCTCTGAATTCCTTACACAATTCGTTCATTCATTCATTCACAAAATTTTATTGAACATCCATGAACCTTCGGCACTGTGCCAGGTGCTGGGTATATGGGGGTAAAAAAGACAAAAAAGTCCCCACTCTCAGGAGTACAAGATGGAAGAGGAGACTCACACTATTTAATCATCACACCAGGAATATTCTCTGTTTCCTCAGTTATTCCCAGCACACCTCCATTCCATGAGTTCCCGTCTGAAATCGCCTTTGCGTGGCACGGTCACCCTCTAAAGCTATGATGACCTATTTCTCTCCTTTCTGGCTTCTGAAACAAATACCCCATTTCCATTGTTCCTGTTTCTTCATGTAGTCAAGGAAACTTGGAAATCTGCCTCCTGTCTGTGCTTTTCTGAGAACTTCCTCAAAATAATATCCATGCCTTTCTCAGTTCTAAAAGTACCCCGTACACCTTACTTCTTAAATTCTCCTCATCCTCAGTGTCTAGGTCTCCAGACTGATTTCTCTCTCCTACTCCAATTTTTCTGATAATTCTGCTTTCACTTTAGGTTCCTCCATTTCCATTCCAAGCAGTGGGTATTCCTCAAAGTGGAGTCCTCTGCTCTCTAAATTCCTCCCTATATTCTCTATCTGTCAACGTATTTACCTTCAAAAGATTTTCCTCTCATTTTCATTTTGACTCTCAAATCAACATCTCCATGTTCCTTCACATAGAACAAACAATGCCTTTCACAATGTGAGTACTCAACAAATAATTACAGAATGAAGGAAGGAAGGAACAAACAAGCCAACCAATCAACCAGCAAGAATTTGTACTTAGACATCAATTCAACTTTACACCTAAATCCGAACCCATGATCCATTTCTCCTCCGCTCTAAGCCTAGACAAGTCTGATCACCATCCATTACCTATCTTAATGGAGCTTATCTTTCTATTTTACATAGGCTAACCACCTGAGTTAAACTTAATTCTGTCCTCATTCTGTCCTACAAACTGTCCCTCAAAACGTTTCTGGAATCCACCCCTTCCATTTTGCTCTCATCACTACTACAACAAGACCTAATCTGGTCAACTATCCCATTCCTAGTCCCTCCCATTTCAATTCTGCATATTACTTCCACATTAATCATCTGAAAACAATTACCCTGCCCTGGTTTAAAATTCACTAATGGCTTTCTCTTGACTTAAAACAAATTTCACTTAACGCACCTATATCAGTGATGGCGAACCTATGACACTCATTTCATTTTTTTGGTTGATTTTTCTTTGTTAAATGGCATTAAATATATAAAATAAATATCAAAAATATAAATCTTTGTTTTACTATGGTTGCAAATATCAAAAAATTTCTATATGTGACACGGCACCAAAGTTAGGGTTTTTCAAAATGCTGACACGCCAAGCTAAAAAGGTTCGCCATCACTGACCTATATTCTCACACTAATATCACATTGTATGCGGGAAACGTATTTATACGTTTTACGTTGACTGGAGGTAGTAGAGCGCGGGACATGTATTAATACATTTTTTATAGACTAGTGGTAGAATGCGGGTAACGTATAAATATGTAAACTAAAGTTATCGTAATTTTACTGAACGTTGCCATTTGCGCAAAAAATTAGCAAAAATGGCCCGCGCCACCTGTTAGCACGCGATAAAAACTACCTGCAAACAATGTGATATCTTTCTGTCTCCTCTCTTCTCATCTCCTTACTGCTTTCCCAAATTCTACACTACAAATAGATAGTAATTTTTAAACATTTTAAATACTAAAATCCAACTTTTAAGTGAAATCTTACACAGAATTATAAGACACAGATACAAATACACTTCCTAAAGCAAGGCCAGAAATCAGACTCCTCCATCTGCCTTGTTAGTTTCTGCCCCCTTTGCTGGGAAACCCAGGAGCTCCCAAGAACACAGCCTGAAATTGCTTGAATATTTCCTAAAACAAACTCTCTGGTGGAATTTAGTCTCTAATTCTTTTCTTTCCCCTTAACCTTCCTCGGCATTCTAAGTTATATGAAACATTTGTATTTTTTAAAATATATTTTTATTGATTTCAGAGAGGGAACAGGAGAGATAGAAACATCAATGATGAGAATCATTGACTGGCTGCCTCCTGCATGCCCCCTACTGGGGATGGAGCCCGCAACCCAGGCATGTGCCCTTGACTGGAATTGAACCTGGGACCCTTCAGTCCATAGGCCAATGCTCTATCCACTGAGCCAAACTGGCTAGGGCTATATGAAACCTCTTAAAAAGCCAGCGCAAATGTGATTCTACCTGTGGAAACCCCTGATTACTCCATGTCAAGCTAACATCTCCTTCCTATGAAGTCCTAGAATAAAAACAGCTAGAACTTAGAGAATGTCAGAATCTGCACTCAGCCCTTGCTTAATCCTCTCCACTTTCAATGGAATGTAGACAGGTAGACAGCCAGATAGAGATATATGTGTATATCTACACACGTATACATAATCATTGTCCACATCCCATAGGTAATGGCACGTTAAGTAATTTGCCCAAGAGCACACAGTTTTGTTTGGTTTTATATAGTGGAACCAGACTTTAACACCCCAAATGTGAACTCAGTCTGACTCCAAGGGTGAACTCTGCCTATTAGTTCTTTTCAACTTTTTTCATGTCACCAAGCACATATAAAATGAGATTTGTAAAGCTCTCTAGGACATAGGGAAGAAGCTGCTCACAGTCTAAGGCAACTGTTTTCAGTACCCCATGGCCAGCTTAGCCTTTTCAGAGGTTCATGGGGTCAATACTAGGAAACTCTGCTGTACATACTGTTTGGTAATTCCTAGTACCTGGCATGTTATAGATACTAGAATTATGTGCAGCTTATTGAAAAAGGACAGCACATTATGCTCGAACTGCCAACAGAAGTGGACAGGAGGACAAATAAGAACTGAAAAATTTCAGTGCCTATATTTTGGAAAGCCAATAACCAATTAGATTTTTATAAGGGCAATATCTACATTTACACAATGGAATACTACTCAGCCATTAGAAAAAGAAAAAAAAATCTTACTTTTGTGACAGCTTGGATGAACCTGGAGAGTATAAGTAAAATAAGTGAAATAAGCCAGTCAGAGAAAGACAAATACTGTACGATTTCACTTACAGGTGGAGTCTAATGAACAAAATCAACTAAGAAACAAAATAAAAACAGACGCATAGATACAGAAAACAGACTGAGGCTGTCAGGGGGGAGGGGACTGAGGGGCTGGGTGAAAAAGGTGAAGGGATTAAAAAAACAAAAACAACTGATATATAACAGTACGGTGATTACCGAGGAAGGTCGGAGTAGGTAAAGGGGAATAAATGGTGATGGAAGGAGACTTGACTTGGGACGGGGAACACACAATATACAGATAAAGTATTATAGCATTATACACCTGAAACCTAAATAATGTTTATTAACCAATGTCACCCCAATAAAGTCAATAAAAAAGTTAAAGAAAATTTCTTGGTCTTTAGTGTGTATCAGTTTCACCTGGAAGGCTTGTTAAACCCCAAACTATGGGCTCCACACCCAGAGTTTGATTCAGAGAGTGTGCACTTCAAACAAATTCCCAGATGCCACTGAAGCTGATGCTGCTGGTACAGGTCCTGGGAGAACCACTGTCTTAGAAACAGAAACCCTGGTGATAAATAGGCTTCATGTACTCACTCCCTCCATCCGCCCCCCCCCACCCCAAATATTTAATGCTTTGGTTGTCAATGTTTAACAACATAGGCCTGTTCTAAGTCATGATGCAAACTGGGTTCTGGGACAAGAGATAAGCTTTTTAAATAGTGCTAAATGTTCCTTGACCCAATTATAACAACATGTAGTACACCTTAAGTATGCTATCATCAGGGACAGGAATTCAGCTACATAAAATGTACATGATCTATGTTGTGCTTAATATCCAGCACAGCCAGGTCAAAGCCATTCACAACAGCACCAATATGAGCAATCTGATTAAGAGGACACATTGCTTTGAATTTATTAGAAGAATTATCCAGTTCAATTTATTCTTAACAAAGCTAGTGGCTGAAGTGATTTAATATCCAAGTTCCAAGTGAACGAATATTTTAGCAGTATATTTTGTCATGCTTTAAACCGAGGTTTGATTAATGTTCACAGAGTGAGGCTTTTTCTCAGGTACACTGGCATGTAAATAATCACAACCAAGAAACACTTGCAGAAAACTGTACTGTGATTAATTAAATATATTTTATTTGCAGAAAGCATAGCTGCATTTATTTCAGAAATCTAAGAAATTATTTGAAAATAATATATTCAAAGCTTCAAATACTTCTTGTAGAATCACTCACAAATCCAAAGAATACTATTTGACAACCCAAATGCAATTTTCAAAAATCCCCAACCCCCACTGACAAGGGTCACTGAAAAGGCTTTACTTAAAAAAATTTAATATATCATAAATACTCATATTCAATATATGTAATTATATCTAACAATAAAAAGCCCATATTACAAAATAAATATTTTGGGAGTAAGAGATACCCTAAAGCAATTAGTTTGCTATAAGATCAGTCACAACAGCAGAAGGTTCTCTTGCAAATGGCTGATATTTTAATACTAAAATCCCTTACACTCTAGGACAATATGCATCCAAATAAAAATGATATTCAAATATACTGACCAGGTAAAATTCAAGACACTTGAAAGCACAAATTTAAGAATGAAAACAATCAAAACTCACAAAGAGTGGAAAAGCGAGCGATGCTCTACTTTCCCCTCATTCCTGTTCCCTGAGTATTCTCATCCTTACCTACCTACTAATCCACGTCACTCACTTCCTTCAAATCCTAATTCAAGAGTGATCCTCAAGAAATCTTCAGAAGCTCGATCTACTCTGATAACTTCCTTACTCCACATAACCTCAACAACACTTCCCTTTTCCCCATGTTTTGTAACTGTTTTCTAATTACGTCTACCTCTCAACTCACCCTGTTACAAGTAAGTTAAAAATTAAAGTGTTACATCAAAAGGACTTTATTTATTTTTAAAAATCAATATTGGCCCAGATTATCAGAGATCCATATTTATAGAAACCAAATTAATTTGAACCAAGTGGAAATGTAAGTGGAAACTTTGTTCATACTATTTTCCTTTTCTCAGTACACTTTCATAACATCCCAGATTCACTACACAATTGTAGTAAATATTCAAAGTTATGAAATTACACCTATTTAAGTAAATTACAGTTATCAGTTGACCCTATATAGCTGACCTGATCCCAATGGACAGGTTTCTATTCAGCAAGACTACTTCCTCCTGGCCTACTAATCCATCTCTTTGGTAATAGTTAAAACCAAACACTGCCGAAACCGGTTTGGCTCAGTGGGTAGAGCATCGGCCTGCGAACTGAAGGTCCCAGGTTCGATTCCGGTCAAGGGCATGCACCTGGGTTGTGGGCACATCCCCAGTAGGAGATGTGCAGGAGGCGGCTGGTCGATGTTTCTCTCTCATCGATGTTTCTAACTTTCTATCTCTCTCCCTTCCTCTCTGTAAAAAATCAATAAAATATATTTTAAAAAAACCAAACACTATGATTATAGAATCATCTCTAGCCACTATCATTCTTACAGCTCAGGTTCATACCATCGAAAGGATGGGCTACCCTCTCTCAACTAAGGTCCTCTGAAAATGCTGCTCTCTCAACATAGCACTTCACTTCTTCCTCTAACTCCTTAATTGTAACTGGCAAATATAACATCCTCAATCAGTGACACACAGTAGCCATTCTCCTTCCCCACCACTCCTTCCTCTGACCTATAGAATCCTATGAGCACCTCTACCACAGCAATTATCATACTGAATTTGTGTATTTCTATTTATCTGGTTTGTCCAGGAGACTGTAAAGCCCTCATAAAGAAGGGCTACGCCCTGTCCACGGTGAACACTCAATAAAAATCTGTTGAATGATCAATGAAAGGAGATGGAATATGTATGCGTGTGTATGCACACACAAACATAGGCATATTTTTGTACTTTTAAAACAAATCATAATTGGACAACTGTATTATTTACATATTTGCAACTGAATATGTACTGTATTTCTGGACACAAAAAAATAATGATGATAACTGGTTATCACTTCTTACATAGTGCATTATCTTCCAACCTGCATTTTGATTTAGAGAAATACATGGAAGACAAGAAAGTTGGCTAGCTACTAAAGTTACTTGTTAGAAATACAGCTTTACCTACAAAGAAACAAAGATTTCTTTTCTTATACTGAAAGCTACTTTTTAAAAGCTTGGGCAGAATTTACCACATATTCAGCAAACATTTAAGAATTGTCAGGGCTTGTGCTAAGCCCTTGAGACCCAAAGTGACAAAATCATAGTCCCTGCATTCAAATTGTTCAAAATCCAGTCCTAAAACACACATGCAACAAAGATACTACAATTTGATAACAGTTATAGAAGCCCTATCCTCTGCTATGAAAACCTTTTTTATACCACAACCCCTTTGGCAAGCCCATAATGTGAAATCCCTTCCAATTTATAAAATCAATAGTTTAGTAGTCAGGTCGTACTAAAATTCTTGATTTAATTTCAAGTTCACTATAAATGGAATAACAGCTCATTAACAAACAGTTATATAGAATTGATTTATGTAAAGGCATTTGGGAAAAATAGACAAAATTTTCTCTGATTTTCCATGAATTAATATCTATGGGGACTTATTCTTTAGTTCACACAATAAATAATTAAATGAGTGCCTGCTATGATTCAGGCACTATTCCAGGTGCCTAAACATGCCGCGATGAACCAGAAAGACAAGACACCTGTTTTTATATAATTTTTATTCTAATTGTAGGATATAGGTGATAAATGAATAAGCAATAAATATGAGGTAGTGATAGGTGCCCAAAATTATAAGAGCATAATCTGGTAGGAAGTATAAGGTGGCACCTCTCTCTATTATTAATACCACTTACTGGAGTGTGTATGCTGGTCTACAAGTCGTTTCAAAAGAAAAGAAAAATAACCCAAACAACACTGAGTAAGCCTTTTACAGACAGATGGCTACTCTTTATATACATAGAGGGACTGAGTTAGTATATAGAATTCCTAATAAAAGATAAGTAACAGTGAGCATCAGATCCTTAAGCTGCTTCCACAATCACATTATTACTGTTCAAAAATGGTTGTAAGAGAAAATAAGAATGTGTAGACTATAACACAAAAGCTGCTTAACCTTAATAAGAAGTATCTAGGGACATGCTCCTTTAGTATTAATACTCTGGGTGACAGTTACAAAAGCTAAAGCATACAGTGTTAGATTATTTTACAATATGGACAACAAATTCCCCTCCAACTGTAAGCATAACCTGAGATAGAAAAGTATTCCAAATATTAAAAAAAAAAAACAGGCAGATTAATCCCTGCAACAAACAGAAGCAAAGGGAAGATGGGAGAAAGAGCCAGACACTAATTAGGCAAATGATTCATGAAGAAGGGCACTTACTTTTAGAAAGGAGGTAGGGAAAAGGGATATTAGTTCTAGACAATGTAACTAGGGAAGGTGGCAGTGACAAGTTACAGCTAAAAAGTGCTGGAGTACTAATCCTTTCTCTGTTGCTTCAAAAGTAATGGCTAAGCACTCACAATTTTTGCTTAGATGCATAAAGCAAGTTACAATGAGGACATAAGCACAAAAAGAAAGAAATCAGATATATGACCATTTGGGAAACAATAGTAAAGGAGAACTTCAGTTAAAACTGACTTTATCACCACAACATTTTTCCTGCACTGTCAGGAAATGAGCTATTCAGCAACAGTAACTGTTCCAAAGCATTCCTAGGTTTAACACCAAAGTGCTTTAGAGCTCTACAAAAAATGTCTAATATACATCCTCCATAATCACTCGTTACAAACAGTACTGAAGCCATCTATTTTCTTCATCTCTTCAGAGTATTTTTAATTGTATGTAGAATTAACAAAAAGGTACAATTATTAAACTGAAGAGAATATTTTAATAAACTAAAAGATACTTATAATATTTCATTGCAAAATATGTAAGAGATGCAACTGAGAAAAGCATGAACATGTATTTACAAATACAGATTCTAACAAGAGAACACTAGACAGACACCATAAATCATATGCATAATTTATAGTCTTTTTGTCAAAATAATATATTTGCTGTAATCAATAATAAGCTAATGAATATATAGGTTGCTATATATTATCTAGAAAGGTACAAATTATTTATTGATTTCCTTTTACAATAATTTTTGTAGAAAACTTTTACAATGCAAAATAAAAATCCCATTCAAAAAATATTTTCATATACACAGGTTTAAAAATAACTAAATACTGCCCTGGCCAGTGTGGCTCAGTTGATTGGGCATTGTCCCATGCACCAGGAGTTTGCTGGTTTGACTCCTGGTCAAGGGCACAAGCCTAGGATGTAGGCTCGATCCCAGGTAGAGGGCATGCAGAAGGCAGCCAATTGATGTTGTGGTCTCACATCAATGTTTCTCTCTCTCTTTCTTTCATCAATAAACTATTATGTGTTTTTAAATAACTAAATACATTTATACATAGGCCATCACAGATACACCTAAAAAAGGCAGGTCAGGGAACAGGTGTACAAGTCAAAGGCTTGTATTCAGAGCAAGTTTTCCCTCCTCTCACTTTCCTCTTCCCCCTCTCAGTGTACAGAACAAACCAAGCTAGATTGCTAACTCAACTTCTCTCTTTTCACTTCAGAACTACAGTCCATAAACATGTATCTACTGTGATGATTAATTCTGTGTTAACTTGACTGGGCCAGGATTGCCTAGACCAGTGATGGCGAACCTTTTGAGCTCAGCATGTCAGCATTTTGAAAAACCCTAATTTAACTCTGGTGCCGTGTCACATATAGAAATTTTTTGATATTTGCAACCATGTAAAACAAAGACATATTTTTTATATTTATTTTATATATTTAAATGCCATTTAACAAAGAAAAATCAACCACAAAAAAGAGTTTGCGTGTCATAGGTTCGCCATCACTGGCCTAGACTATGGTCAGACATTATTCTTGTGTGTCTGTGAGGGTGATTCTGGATGACAGTGACATCTGAATTGGGAGACTGGTATGACAGATCACCCTCCCTGGTGGGGCCGGGGGGCGGGGGGGGGGGACCAAGCCAATCCTTTGAAGACACCAACAGAACAAAAAGGCTGACTCTTCAGTGAGTAACAGGGCACTTCCTCCTGCCAACTGCCTTATGCTGGGCTGTGGTTCTCTCCCTGCCCGCGGACTCAAGCTCAAGCTCTTCCTGGGTCTCATGTCTCTGCACTTAAACTGGAAGTACACTAGCGCACTCCTAAGTTCCCAGCATGCTGACTGCAGACCTTGGGACTTGTCAGCCTCCATAACCACAGGAGCCATCCCTTATAATAAATCTCTTTTCATACACACCCATTCTATTGGCTCTACTCCTCTGCAAAACCCTAATACACTTACCTCCTTAATATATCAAACTCCTAATAAAATATCGGAAAACATTTTAAAGTAATAATACATAATGCCAATGACAAAGCAAGATACACGGCTTGGTAAGAGTCTAATTTAAAACCCTCCTGAACCATCATTTCCAAGCATGCATCAAAACTTTAAACCTGTCTACAGTTTTCACCAGGTAATTTTATTACCTGATGAATATATACAAAGGACATAATCAGAACTATAATCAAAGATTTATGTGCTCAGGATATCGATGCAATACCATTGATGGCAGAGTCAGACAGACACAGCCATATGTCCAATAATAGGGGAATGATTGACCCAATTAAATCACTTTCAAAGGATGTGCTGTCATGCAGCTAATCCAAATGATATTTTCAAAAATCACTCAGCAACACGGGGAAATGATAACAGAATGTCAGTTTTTAAAAGATGGGGACATAGTGGTATCTAGCTACCTAGATTACAGAGGAAAGGCTAAAATTTTCACAGTAATTATTTCTGAATGGGGAAATGGCAGGTCATTTTTTTTGGATTTTTCATATTTTCTATAATCAGAATGTTACCTTTAACATATATATTAGAAGTCTAAAAACATTGCCCAAAATTGTGTTTAAAGAAGACCCTATTAAATGATAAATTAAGAATTTATCAATGGAAGCGGTTTTTAAAACAAATCTGTAAAAATTATAAGAGCTTTTTAGATGTTATAAAAGAATCTTGAACTTTAAAAATATATAAAGCTAGGGACATGTTACAGGCTGAAATGCACATGTTGAAGCCCTAACTCACCAAGTGACTGCATTTGGAGATACGGCATTTAAAGAGGTCCTGAAGGCGAAGTAGGGTGGTAAGGGTGGACTCCAATCCCTATGACTGTGTCCTTATAAGAGGAAGACATCAGAGAAGTGAACGCAGAGAGAAGGCCAGATGAGGACACAGCGAGAGGGTGGCTGATGGAAGCTGGAGAGAGAGGCTTGAGAAGAAAACAAATTCGCCCACACCATGACCTTGGACTTCCAGGCTCCAGAACTGGAGAAAATACATTCTTGTTGTTTAAAGCACCCGTCTATGCTGTATTAGCCCTAAGGGACTAATATAAGACATAATACAGTGTCATACAATGTACTTGATAAATATTCTTGGTTTTATCATTTATCTTTACTGGGAAGAAGAAAACTAAGAAATAAACAATAAAAAAATTTACTTTGTACCAGTGTCATGGCTTTGAAGGGATAAAAAAAATATTTCCAAAATAAAATGTTATTAGCTAGCACTATTAAATAAGGAATAGGAGTGGGAATCTGAGTACTATTAATAGACTTAAAAGCAGTTCTTTTTTTTTAATCTTTATTACTGAAAATATTATATATATCCCCTTTTTCCCCCATTGTCCTCTCCAATCAGAGAAAGAAAGTATCACATGATCTCACTTATATGTGGAATCTAATGAACAACATAAACTGATGAACAAAAAAAAGCAGTTTTTTAATGTTTACCTAAAAATGCTCCACGATGTAACTTAGTATAATACAATAGAAAACATTTTAAATAGTTTTCAGCTTGAATGACATGACATGTGCATGTAAGTAATCAGACCTCTAGGAAAACCTGTTAATGTAACAATCTTTCAAATTCCAACTACAGAGACTGGAGAAGGAAAAACGGAAAACTTTTACACAGGTATCCAAGAAGAAACTGATCAAACACCAAAACAAGATTGCTGGTAAATATAAACACTGATACACAAAAGTAGAAAATAAAGCAGAATCAAATGTCATTAAAAAACTTGAACCAGAGGTCAGAAATAAAGCAGGAGAGTGGCTCATGGATTTGGGCGAAGCTAGCAACTTGTCGACTGTAAACACATGCTTCAAACAAGTGACCAAGCAACTGTCCACATGGACATCACCAGGCGGCCAATGCAGAAATCCAACAGACTGTGTGCCTGGAAGCAGGAGACGGAGAAGCTGTGCTCGCTCTGCAAACGAGAGCAGGAGCAAGTTGTGTACTGACCATGAACTGTTAGCACCAAACATTAGAGTCAAGCTGAAGAACAGCACAAAGGAATCGTAGTGCCAAAATATAACGTTAACATTCCTGATGGCTTTAAAGCCCACACAAAAGCAGATTGCACTGTGAAACTTAACTGACCAAGAACCAGAGGAACTGAAACTAGAAATATTATGGAGGAAGAATGCAAAAAAATAAAAATAAAAATCCAGAAGTAAAAAGGAAAGACAAATTGAGATGGATGACAGAAGAAACACTAAAAATTGTTAGAGGCAAGACCAGAGACAAAAGTAAAAGGTGACAAAGCCAAGGTTAGAATCCTGAACTCCTGAACTCACTTTTTAAACAATGATCATGTAGAAATAAAGAGAATCATTACAATGTCAATATAAGGAGAGAGAACAATGACAATGGAAAAGCAGAAATTGCTACCAGAAGATTCAAGAACTGCAAGCAGACAAAGAAGCACATTATCTGACCAGGAGAAAGTGAAGGGAAGGTGGAAACAATATGCTGAAAATCTATACAGAACAAAGGGATGGCGGGCACCTTGGAAGAAGAGTCCTAGGAGGATGAACCTGTAATTCTAGAAAGTGAAGTGAAAGCTGCCTTCACAGTACTGGGAAGAAATAAACCACCAGGGGTGGCTGGGAAACCAAGAGAATTATTTCAAGCCACAGACACGGAATCTGTCAGTTATACTCCGAACAAGGATATGTCAACAAATATGGAAAACAAAACAATGACTTAAAGACTGAGGACACGACATTGTGGACATCACTCATTCGCAGGGCGGCCAGGAATCAGAGCTGACTCAGCTGCACGCACACACACGTGTATTTGCATATTACACGGACATATACATTCTCCCAGAAATACAACTCAGAGAGAAACTGCCGTCTTATCCCAGCTGCTGCCTGTATATCCACAGAGGAGAAGACTCTTCATTTAAGCATCAGTTTACACCTGGCCCTGCTGTTTTAACCTTCCCCTTGGAATTAACTTAACTCTCCCAATCTTTTGTTTAGTATCTATTACATTAGTACATGAGTTTCTTTTTACCTAAAAGAAACTATAGACATGCTTATCTTTTAGAACTGTCAACTACATTTCAGGGGCATATTGAAAATCAGACCGTTTAGTTTCAAACCAAAGTAAAATTCCAGTTACTGCTCTGGTTTTTCAAAATTACCTTGTCTGGATCCATCTTTCCTCTGATAAATTCTTGCTTCCAGAACTGCAGTGCCTGCTCCAGCGTTAAGCCAATGCCCTTCAGGAAGAGGCCATACTGCATCCGGCCCCCGTGGCGGAGATGGTGAGTGTCCCGCAAAGCTTTGTGTAACTGACGCATGCACGGTGGGAAGGATTTGGTACAAAGCTACAAGAGAAAAAGAGTTTTCGGTTATATGAAAGATTTACCAAGTCACTCATAATATTTGTTGCAAATTCAATCTAATTAGCAAATTCAGTCTAATTGGTATAAAAACAAAAATGATAAGGATTACTATCTTACTGAGATTACAGATGAACTTTCTTATTAATATTTTATATTGATTACATGTTGAAATTATAAATATTCTGCTTTGGGGGCTAAATAAAATATATTACAAAAATGTATTTCATCTATTTATTTAAAATTTTTAAATTAATTATATTCATTTGAGAAACTATAGATTCACAAGCAGTTGTAAGAAATAATACAAAGTGATATCAGATGACTAGTGTCCCCCAGAGGTAATAGCTTGCAAAACTATAGTATATTATCTCATCCAAGATGCTGACATTTTAATAATCCGCCAGTCTTAGATTTCCTCAGTTGCACTTATGTGCCCATTTCTATATTTATGTAGCTTTACGTAATTTTATCACATGCAGGTTCCTGCATCCACCATCACAGTCAAGATGCAAAACAGTTCTATCACCACAAGGATCCTTTGTACTTCCCTTTTATAACCACCCCACCTACCTTCTTGCTTCCAGAACTGCAGTGCCTGCTCCAGTCGCCCCTCACCCTGGGCAACTATGAATCTGTTCTCTAGCCCTATGATTTTGTCATTTCAGCTATGTTATGTAAACAGAATCAGATAGTATGTAATGTTTGGGGATTAGGTTTTTTTAATTCAGCATAATTCCCACAAAATTCATCTTAATTGCTGCAAATATCAGTAGCTCATTCCTTTTGTATTGCTGAGTAATATTCCACGGTATGGATGAACCACAATTTGTTTAACCTTTCACTTGCTGAAGGACACTTGAGCTATTTCATACTGTTTGGGGCTATTTCAAATAAAATGAATGTACAGGTTTTTGTGTGAACATAAGATTTCATTTCCCTGGGATAAATGTTCAAAAGTACAGTGGCTGAATCACAGATGAACTTTTAAAATAACCCAAATACAAAGTAGCGCACAAAAATAAGAGAAATGGTTCTCAAAAGAAATCCTAAAAAAAAAAAAAAAAGTGTTAAAGAAATCAACAGTTAAAAGAAGAAAATTATAGGTCTTTCCTTTGGTGTCAAACATAAACTATAACTATCATTGCCCACTTTCAATTCAACTTTTTCATTATGGTCTTAACTGCATTCTCTCTGACTTCCTCAAATAGCCTCCTCTCAAGACAAATTCTCACCCCCTCATGTATTCCTTGGCAAGCTCAACTTTACCTGTAAACAGGAGCAGGTCTCACTTTGCTTGACGTTGCTGCTCCCTCTAGTGGCCACCAGTTTCTTTGTCCTTTCATAATAACTGAATTTTCCATCCCTAGTTCAGTCAGGTCTCTATCCTCCTTTGGCAGCACTACTGGAAAGGTTTCTGTGCTCCTTCATACTATTACAAAATTACTTTTCTTAACTATTGTTCTAGTTCAATGAATATTCAACATCCTTAGTTCGAACATGCAAGATTCCCTCAATGTCTATAATGAACCACTTTTCAATTATATGTCACAAAACAAACATCTATTGAATGTTTTAAGTAACAAGAAGGTGAATAAAACATAAATCTCCCTGCAATTCAATTAAAAAAAGAAACAGTCACTATTACATTCAATGTTATATATGTTAAACTCATATAATAAATTACATAATAAGGACTCCAACAAGGGCATAAATCAAGTGCCATGGAAGCACTGTGACAGGGAGGGGTAAGAAGGCCCAGTATGATACTATACCAGGGGTGGGCAAACTTTTTGACTCGAGGGCCACAATGGGTTCTTAAACTGGACCGGAGGGCCGGAACAAAAGCATGGATGGAGTGTTTGTGTGAACTAATATAAATTCAAAGTAAACATCATTACATAAAAGGGTACGGTCTTTTTTTTCAATAGTTTTATTCATTTCAAACTGGCCGGATTCGTCCCGCGGGCCGTAGTTTGCCCACGGCTGTACTATACCATCACGAACACTTTGCTCCAGCTAGCTGGGTTATCCCATGATCACAAGTCATGTTTTGTACCTTCTCACTTTTCTCACTCCACCAACCCTGTCTGGTATAGTCTTGGCACTCCCCATGCTCTCTAGCCAAAACCAAGCCCTGTGGCAAGACCCAGTACAACTTCAACAGCTTGTGGCACAATTCCTTGATTACTTATTTAATCACCAAATATCTATTGAATACTACTGTGTGTACAGTCCTGGGCAACCAGCAATGAACCAAACACCCTATTGTTAAAGAAGCTATAGTCTCATGGGAGGAGATAGTCAATAAACAGACATAAATTTTTTAAAAAAAGATAATATCTGATTCCAAAAGCACTGGAAATAAAGTAGAATAATAGGGTCAAATATAAATGGGAGAGGATTTCAACTTGAGTGGCCAGAGAAGCCCCTCCGAGGAGATGGCATTGCAGCTAAGACATACAGCGTAAGTAGGATTCCAGTCCAAGAAAGATCCAAGAATACTGTTCCAGTGAAGGACACGCAAGCAAAGGTCCTGATAAGGAATGATCTTGGTTGCTCAAGAACGAGCAAAGAGGTCCCTATGGCCAGAGCACAGTGAGTGAGCCAGAATGGAGACGACGAAATTGAAATGATAAGTACATACGGCTTTATAGGCCATAATCATGAGTTTGGATTGTAGTCTAAAGGTAGTGAAACCCAACAGAGGGTTGCGACCAGAAGACTGACATGACCTGATAAACAAAGAGAATTCTGGCTGTTATGTAGTGAACAGACTGTACAGAGGAAGGAAGGATGTTTAAGAGATTTTGGCAGTAATCCAAAAATGGAAATGGAAAAACTGAGGTCATCTAGGTTGGGCCAAAGTGGCACAGAGAAATGATTGTGGATATTAAGCAGACAAGGGATTATAAGACCAGGGTACGGGGTGAATTATCAACATGGGTGCTGTGGAGGCCAAGAACAGTAAGTAACAAGGTGGTACAATAGGATCACAGAGCTTGAAAGGAGTTGGAGTTCTGACAACGGAGGCAGAGAAACAGTTTGGAAGTGGTAATGTGGACCAAGGAAGACACATCCCATAACCTAACGTAGGGTGTGGGGAGAAAAAAGCAGCTTCTACGTGAAAGAGGCTAGAGGGCAAACGGTGTCATCGAAGGAGCCAGACTTCGGTTAGAAATCTAAAGGAAACATTTAGAAAAGACATGGAGAACACTGAGGGCTGTGCTAATGACGTGAGTTAGGAAGAGATCCAGATAAGGGCGTATCTATCACCCAGCACAGGATCTGTCACAGACCCACAGGCAGAAATGACCATCACAGCACTTAATGTAATTTATCATGATATTGCTTACTTATTAGTTACTACTAGAGGCCCGGTGCATGAAATTTATGCACGGGTAGGGTCCCTAGGCCTGGCTGGCGATCAGGGCCAATTGGGGCCTTCTGGCTGCCGGCCCAGGCCCCTCCTTTCCCAGCTGCCGGCTGCCAGCAGGGGTCTTCCCTCATTCTGTGCCACCCCCGGTGGTCAGTGCATATCATAGCAAGCGGTCGAACTCCCCGTAGGTCAAACTCCCAAGGGGACAATTTGCATATTGGCCTTTTATTATATGTTGTCTACCTCCCTCAAGTAAGGTCAATGAAGAATAGGTTATTCTTGTTTTATTCACCTCTGTATCCACATCACAGTGGCTGCTGGTATCTAACTGATGGGCTCAATATATACTCACTAAGTGAATTAATGACTATATTTCTGTATCTTCCTACAGTATCCAACCAATTTCACATTTGTTTGAATGAATATGATAGAATTAGAAATAGAATTAACTTCTAACCATTCTCAGAACATAAACACAATCATTAGGCAGGAGAAAGTGTTAGAGATTTCAAATCAACTATATAAGGTGGGAAATCCTATTGTTATGTCTAGACATATTAACCACCAGTGTTGATCGTAATTTATGGCTGGTTTATTTTCCATTTTTTGGATAAAGTGGAAAATCAATTATGTGTTAAAGAGAAATCCTACAGACTACAGTAAAGTATGCTACTCTTTCATTCTACAATGGAAAATGGAACCACAAAGTGGAGTTGTAATGAGCTGGCCAGTAATCTAGTGGCAACCCAAGGATGGGAGCCTATACCTAGTGTTATAGAAAAAATTTCATCCTCCCAAAATTCGTGGTAAAGTCTTAACCTCCAGTACCTCAGAACGTGACTGTATTTGGATATGGGGCCTTTGAAAAGGTAAAGTTAAATGAGATCATGGGGTTGGGCCCCTGGTCCAATTCCTAAGAAGAGGAAGAGACAGCAGGGATGGGTGCACAGTGGAAAGACTACATGGGAACACAGTGAGAAGAACCCCGCACGAAATCAAATGTGCTAACACCTTGATCTTGGAATTCTAGCCTCCAGAACTAGGAGAAAATAAATTTCTGTTGTTTAAAGCACCCAGTCTGTGTTATTTTGTTACAGAAACCTAGCAAACAGATACATTTAGCATTTTCCATTTCTTCTTTTCTAAATGCACATGTTATTTAAATATAAATACATGAACACCACTTAGCTATAAAAGAATTCCCCATTAAAAGAATGAATTAAATCCTGTTTTCATCAGAATACAAATAATTTTCTGATTAATTTTCATATTTTTATGATTTTAAAAATTTTTTTATAGCAAATAGGATTTCTTTTAAAATGATTGGCAGACAAAGGAATAATAATGTCTCCCAATATTCCGACCCCAAAATCATCTTTGGTTGAAGAAAACCTGTGCTTCCTCCACTGACAAACATCTAAATTTAAAAGGATGTGATGCTTACCGAGTCAATCTGATCCAAAGAAATCTTCCCAGCACTGCCCAGTGTACTGTAATCTTGACCAGTGTAGGAATGACTAAGGAGAAAAAGAAAAATTATTAAGATAAGACTTGTAAGACATTTTAGATCACATCAAAGGGAATTTTTTATGCAGATGTTAAGTCAGAATGAGAAAACATTTTATACATAAATCTTAGCAGAAACATAGCTAAGTGTTTTAAAGGCATTTAGTAGAATCCAGTTAAGTAGTAACTTCCCTAAAACAGTGCGAAACTATAGTGACAGTCTGGCTCTCCCTTATGTCTAGTCTAGCATGCCACTTCCATTCTTAGAAGCATAATGCAAATTGTTAAAGTTCAAACCTCGACTGCTGGTCCTTAATTAACGGCAGTCAGCACAGCAAAGGAGAAACTGGAGCTTAAATCAGGACTATGCACCAGTGCTAAGTCCCTCAGCCAGTTCCTTAGACACTCTGTATCCCTGGTTCCTTATCTGTCGAATGGAGATAATAATGCCTGCTTCGCAGTGTTGACAGGAGGTCTGAATCGAAATAACTTTCCATCAAGTACCACATAGGGAATATCGTCAGTAACACTGTAGTAATTATGTATGGTGTCAGATGGGTACTAGACTTATCGGGGTGATCGCTTCATGAGGTATGTAAATGTCTAATCACTATGTGTATAACATAGTATTGTTATGTCAACTATAATTGTAAAATTTTAAAAATTATGTAAAAAGACCTGACATATAGTAATCACTGTTTACTAAAATAAATAACATCTATATGGCATTTTAGAAATGCAGAGTAGTTATCTATATCCTGTAAATAACATCCTCACAGCCCTGACAGGGCATTTTTATTTTACATTGGACAAATGAGGAAACAAAAGCTCAGAGGAGTTGGAAACTTGTTAGATCAGAAAGCAAGCCCACAGGGCAGTAGGAACTCAAACCTTTTGACTCCCGATTCCCTACCTCTTCACATACAATAACACGTTTCCCTGTAATATTATTCATAAATTAGGATTTTTAACTTGGTATGTATATACTTTTATAATTTTTTTATGTCCTTACATAGCACCACACCCATGCCTAATTCCATAAACAGTGACTCAGATGCAGACATTCAGACACTGACACAGTGAAAACCAGCTGCTGGCTTACATAGAAAACCACAATCAGACCATGACCTATGCAGACTCCACAACTAAGGGGAAACCTGGAATAAAGCATCACTGTGTCCTCCACATTCTACCAGGTCAGTAAAGATTCTTGCTGCTGAACAATATAAATATACACACTCAAGAGGGTCTGTAGAAAGGCTGCTGTCCCTACAATCAATCAATTGTACTGACTAAACAATGGGAATGAATGATGAAGCAAAACTACAGTACTGCTGGGATGCTGCAGCCACTGGCTAGGAGACTATTAGGAGTGTAGATTTCCCCTCCCTATCGTCCTTCCACGGGCTAAGAATGGTCTGAAAATTACAGAGAGCAAGATGAGTGGAATGCCAAGGAGTGATACAGAATGATCCCTTACCTGAAACACATCTTCCCACCTCTGGTATATTTCTCCCTTAAGTAACAAGTTTCTGATAATGTATCATTAAATTATAACCATTCCTTTAATCACAGTGGTTCCGTGGCATATAAAACTCATGCTTAGTTAAACCAACAGCTGCCATTTAACTTATTAAATTTATTGGGGTGACATTGGTCAACATGAACATATAGGTTTCAGGTGTGGGTTTCTATTTTACAAGATCTATATATTGCACTGTGTGCCCACCACCCAATGTCAAATCTCCTGTCATGATCTATTAGAACCCCCTTTAGTATAGAGCAAAACCAGATAATTGTGTCAATGAAATCCCCAAAATAAAAATGTGCTTCAGTTTCCAATATATCTTACAGTGGAGCAAAGAGGCAGCATGGCCAATGGAAACAGCAATAGGCTCGGTGTCCGAAGACCTTCCCTGGTTTTTGTTTTCTAAGTCACTAGCTGGCAAACGGGGGTGAGTCTCTTGACCGTCCTGATCTGCATTAACCTCATCTGTAAAATGGCATTAATAATGCCAGGCATGCCCACTGCCAGGAATGCTGGTAATCAAGTGAAATAATATATTCAAAGTACTAATTAAAATCAGTGAATCATATTCCAGTACACAGAGCCATGGCAGCCTTGACCAATGAGTACAGAGAAAACAGGCTGGAAGGGGGGAAGCACAATCCTGCAGAGGAGCCCCCACCCAGTTGGGAGGTACGGGGCCACTCCAATGACCCATATGACCTTCAGCCTCGCAGTCTATAAAGTGAGTGTAATCCTCTAACAGGACTGTTCAGATCAACTGATTAAGAAATACAAAAGTCCTCTAAAAATGGTAAAACGATGTATGAACATGACTATAGTTATTGAGTAAATAGTGCCAGTGGTTAGCACAAGGAAGCTTCTCTCAGCCCAGATTAATGTCGTATACTAAGTACAAAGCGGAGATACATAAAAAGGACCCACACATTTGCCTGAATGGTAGTGTAAATCCTATTCCTCCATACTTCGATAGAATAGGCAAAAGGGCTAAATTCCAAGGGGGAAAAGTAAAAAAGAAACAGAATGGTAGCAATGATTAGTGCAAAGATTTTAATGGACATAAATAACTACCGAGAGGATATAAGGAAACTATATAGACATCATATTTCTAAAATTATTATTAATAGACAGGAAAATGGCCATCAGCCAAACCAGTGAGGACAAGCATGGAGCCCATGGGAGGGAAAATGACAGAAATGAAGATGTTAAGCTTCAGAATTAGGAAATAGACTTCTCCTCCACTTACGACCAGAAGGGATAACTTATGTTTTGGTCAAAAGAGTTGGTACGTCACAGCTATTTCATACATCTTTGAACTAGTTATGGATAGATGAGGCTTAGGTGGGGGGAATTTTTGGATATAACATACAAAGACAGGTCATGGGAAACATTGTATCTAATACTAAAGAACCATGAAAAGATTTTTCAGGCGAGAAGTCACATAATCAAGTTTACATTTGAGAAAGCAAGCAGAATGGAGGAACGACTGGAAAGGGCAATAAGAAAATCATTTGTCAGAATACCACAATACTCCAGACAAGAGAAGGTGAGATCCTAAATAAAGCAGTGCCCACAGATGAAGAAAGAAAGGCAATCAAGGTGGGGGTGGGTGGGAGGAAGGAACAAGTAATGCTGCTAAAAAAGAATAAAAATCCTTAAGAACAATTCACATTAGCTCACGAAACTGGACCTTTGGCTTTTACTCAGAGGTGCCAAGGGATGTTACTAACTGAGACTCCTAACAGGTACCCGGGGGCGAGGCACTTCCTACCACAAGCAGAGCTCAGTGTCAGCTTTACATCACTCTGCTCCCGCATGAATGAAGCTGCTACATCAATGAACTGTCAAAATGCAGTCTTATTTTCATGATTTTAAAAAAAAAATCAATTTTATGAATGAGCATTTCTTATATTGGGGAAACACAGAAATAGTAATTTTTAACAGCAAAATCATTTCTACTAGGTTCAAGAGATAGAGAGACAGATACAAATATAGATATATATATATATATAAACACATATAAACAGCAGAAAATACTGTTTTCTGTCCATTTCAAATAATGTTACTTTGAGAAACATCCATTGTCACTTATGTACAGTTTTTTAAAAAGAGAGATTCAGGAGGTGTAAGTTTTCCTGCCTCTAACCTTTCAGAAAAGAATAAACTGAGATGTACCACAAGTTCCATTTTTTCAGTACAGCAGACCAACATATTTTAATGGGCCACAAAAATCCAATGATGTCAGTAATCACTATTTTGCCAAATATACAGAGGAATAATCAGAGAAGCCTAAAAAAAATCAAGATATGAATTTAATTCTTAGTTTAGCCACTAATTAGCCATAAGTAAAAAAAAAAAAATCAAACTATGCATCAGTCTGTTCATCTATAAATACAGTGGTAAAGGACTGCAGTGATATATACGTAACTCTCTATGCATAATATGTCTTTTATTTGCTAAATAATCAGGTGAAAAGCACCAAAGGTGAGTGTTACACAGAGTTTTCTCAAGTTACCAAAAAGCTAGAAAAGTAGTGAAAATAAAGATGTGTTCAGTGAATAGTCAATTACATTAGGATTCTCTCTGAAGAGACTAGGCTGTAATTATTATAATGTACTTTTGCTAAAAGGTAATAATTATTACACTGTACCAGTAAAATTAACACCTTCACTACCCAAACAATGCTGTAATGCATAAAACCCAGGATAAAAGTCCATCAGATTGTCAGACTCTCTATAACAGACTTTTCCCCAGTTGCTGTCCTTATCTGGATATAACAGATTCTAATTACCAAGAAAACAACAAAACCAACCAAAATGTATCCAGGCGTCCCTGTTTGACCCCTGAATCGCTCAGCATACAATCATTAAGCACCTCTGTAACCAAGGAAGAGTCACAGAGTAGTGAAGAATCCAGAGATGATGCAGAAGTACCTGTGATGAGTGCCACCACATGTTCAAATGTCCCCGAGCCCAGAGAATAAGGTCGCTGCTAAAAGAAGGGTGGGGGGAGGGCAGAGCAATGTGCAGCATTAGGTTCTTAAACAATGAAATGGCACTGAATAGAGAGTTCCAAGCTTTAGAAAGCTACAGGCTACAGGATTCTAGACTGTTATTAGAATGCTTTGGAATGACTGACACCAGAGACTAGACTGAATAGAGAAGCCTGTTTAGCCAGAAAGGAGAGGTGACTTGGGGGACGAGCAGGGAAGGCTGAAATAAGATGACAATCAGTGAGAAAAGTGGAAAAGCAGGAGATTACAGTCAGAAAATGATTTGAATTTGAAGGCTTGGAAGTAGGATGTGATGATCACATAAAAGTCAAAGGCCTGCTTGTTTTAGTATTTTTATCATTGCAGTTTAACAATTTCATAGGCATTAAACGTTCTTAAATTTTGACCAGGTTCATAAAAGTAAGTGGTTTGAGTTTATTAAGGTTGTTGTAGTGGTGTAAACATAAGCCTGTGATAAGGAGATGGCATTTTGGAATAATAAAAAAAGACTATTTTTCTCAGAATCTGAAGAGTTAGCACATATCAGATAGGCAGGAAGAGAGAAGTAAAACCAAGGAAATTTCTAAAGCACAGTGTATAGATGAAGAAGTTGGGATAGATGGCATAAAAAAAACAAACCACAAAAACAAGCAGCGGCAATGGGGAAACTCTGAAATTGGATAGGTAGGTCCTGAAAGCCAGATTTGTATACAAAAAAAACACAGTAAGATAAAAAGCAAACTTTAAATCCTATCTCCTTTTGCAATAACTAGTGCTAAGCTGCCATTTTAATAAAAATTTGAGGCTTTGTCAAGTTTAAAGCCTTTAAAGACATAAATGTATGCATAATAGCAGTCTCTAAGAAAACAGAACTGTGCAGTTGTGGATAACGAACCCTTTGCTGACACTGAAGTAATTCAGTCTTTGTCCTTGATTATGTTTTTGTTTGGAGGAACTGGTCCTAAGTTATCTAACCTACGCTGAGAGAGCTAAGAATACACAGAACATATAAAAGCATCTTCTTACTGCAGCATTTGTTCAATAAACTTACATGCAACTTAATTAAAACTCAGCCACATCTGAGGAACTTTTTCCTCCCAGATTATCTTGCTCATTAAACAGTAAGAGGTAAGCACAACTAGGTTTCAAATACAGCAAAATAAATAAATAACAGTAAACAGAAAATGATAAGGCTGACAGCTTCAATATAGTATTAAAAACCAAAAGGAAAGAAGACTTTCAAAATACCCATAACATATTTATGTAATCAAATTAAAACGATCCTATTTGAAATCCAATCAAATCAATCCAAAGGGGTGAAGAGGTTGAGGGATAACTGAGACAGGAAAGTGTAATTCATCACAGGCCCAGGGAACCAGAATTTTCCCCAAACATTACAACACAAACATCTAATTTACAGAATAAAAACACAGTGGCCATCTGAACAGGTAAATCTGAAACAGATATATCTGCACACGTCTGATCTGTGAATCACAAGGCAGAGCTACTCCTGGTCTTTGCAGAAAGGACAGAAATTTAAGTCCTGTTTAATGCACCACAATATCAATAGGAGCACTTAGGTACTCGGCAGGGAATTGTTTTTGAGCAACTGAGAATTCAAAACAAAGGGAAGAAATCATGAGAAGGTGGATTTGTGGGTCTCACAGCAAGATTAGCTGGTTAAGAAAAAATAATAACCTTTTCATGCTGTGGCACTGATCCTCAGCAGATGGATCATCACACCTGGGCTGGAGAGTGGTAGCCCGAGCTCCACTACAGAAACATAAAAGCCACAGGGTGTAACTGAGAAATGAGAGGGCATGGGTCAGCACTTCAAGGGTGATTACTTCCCCAATCATCTCCTTTTCTGACCACTGAGGAAAATGTGAGGAAATAAGCAAGGAGCACAGGGATAATTGCAACAGTTTAGGAGTCAGCGGTAACTGTTCTTCATTTGCATAATTTTTTTCCAAGTCCAAGTAACCCAAGGCAATCCTGGAGGCAAGGCAGAATAAGGGAGTCAGAAAGTGATTGAGAGCACAGGTTTCCGAATCCCCTGGTCAGGGGTTGGCACATTCACTGTGTGACTTGGCAGAAACCTCTAAATCTTTTCCAGTGTGCTCACTGGCAAACAGGGAGTAGAACCTCCCTCAAAGGGTTGTCTCCAGGACCAAAGCAGATGTCCGTAAAAGAGTATTTTTTCACTCAAATTGCAATCATCATCATCACCTAAGCCTAAATTTATTGCACTTAAAGGTTTGGTTGTTTTTCTTTATTCTTAACATTTACCAGTTTCTTTCCTTGAATATTATGGGAGAAATGTATTTCTGTCCTACCTATTTTATACTATCACATAAAATATTTAATCTTGAAGTTGGAGGATTTAGGTGTCCCTGAATAACCTGATGACCAGAAAGGTTTTATCCACATTTACACTCTCAGGAAGTTTCCAAAGTACAAACATTCAACATCAAATATTTCAGTCTCATTTCAATGGAAGTCCATTTTGTAGAGCTGCGCTGTCCAATACAGCAGCCACTAGCCAAATGTGACCACTGAGCACCTGAAACATAGCTTAGTCTGAATTCAGATATTCAATAAATGTAAAGCATGCACTGGATTTCCAAGACTTAGGATGAAAAAAAAAAAACGTAAAACAATTCGTTAATGATTTTTTCATATCGATTACATCTTAAAATGATCTTTTGGAAAGAAGTTAAATAAGATTAAAATTAATTTACTTAAATAATTTAAAATTACATATGTGGCCCACATTTGTGGTTCTCATTATGTTTCTACCGAACAGCACTGCTGTAAAGTGAAGAGGACATAATGACACAAGACAATCACATGATTCTCAAGGACGAGGTATATCTGTAGAATAGCCAACTGACCACCTGACTTCTGTTTGCCAAGTTAAGATCAGGCTCTGCTAGTTGAAAGCAGAATATAAGCTGCAATTGAACCACTAAAGAAAGTGCCTCAAGTCTACTGCAAATATGCTTATTTTCACAGCATTTTACTTGGGAATCAAGTTTTAAACTTGAGCCACAGTTTGCCATGTATACTATTAGGGAAGCAATCTTGAATTCTTATTAGTTTGGAGGTAAGCTGAATCGTTTCTTTGGGGGAAAATAAAGCTGTGACACATTTCTATTTGGGAATCTTTGGGGCGGCTTGGCCTGCCTCAACACCTAATTGCAATCGTCCACTCCTCTGTCATTTGCAAGAAGCCATGCTAGGTGGGACAGGACTGTGGATGGCAGCAAGACCCTGAGCCAGACTGGAAGGAATTCTCTCCCATTCTTGGGGAGTGTCACTCTGCCACCCACCAGAGCAACAGATTCTGAGGCTCCCGAACAGTAACATATAAAACATATTTCCCCTCTTTGTCAAGAATTTCCCAGTACTCTTGAACCTAAGGAGGTTAAAACTAGTTACTCCTTTCTATGTGGCAGGCTACAGTTTATCATATCTTAAAAACTAGCATAAAATAAAATAAAAAAGGCAGTGAAGAAAGTATCACAAGTAACCCAAACTGATCTCTGCATAAAGGAAACATATCTATTTGGAGCATTAAAAAGTAAACTAATACATCTTTCAAATGAGATGCAATCTCCTACATCATTCTATGAAAGAATGCAGAGCTCCAATACGACCTTTCCACATAAAGCCAGGTGTAATCATGGCACAAATGGAAAAACAATTTCAGGAGGAGGAAACCAAGGTTTTGTGTATCACCCATATATCCACTTTTGCAATCACAATTTTACCCACTTCGGATGTTAAAAAAATACAAAACACACACACAAAAAACAGTCTGTCCACATGAGCTAGGCTATTCAGACATTTAGAAAGCACAATCCCTGCAGTTTGCATTTGTTGGGTGTATAGGAAATCGGGGGAGCAGAAGTTACAATATATCATTTCCTGCTGTGAAGGATATCACAGGAACATTCACTCAACAGCTGTCAGTGCTGAAATTGAAATTACTTTCCTTTTACAACTAAACCCCCTAGTAAATGGTATCTGACTTGTGTTGGCCCAGGTGATTTTCCCTGCAGTTATTCCAAATAAGAACACAATCAATAAAATTCTATTATAAATTGAATGTAAATTATTTTCCACAAGCATAAAGTCAGAAGTTGCATTTTTTAAAAATCTCCCTAACAACTACCATCAGACAATATGCAGTGTGATAATCTATGTTTCTTTACAACTGGGACAAATTCTGATACCAAGAGGCTCACATATCCAATAAAAACCAGGATCATATGGGTTTCCGTATCAGGTAAGAATTATATTCAACACACTTGCTACTTTTCTTTATCTAAGGTTGGCCTCGTCTTGCTCCAGGTGGTCCACACTTTCCTATTCATTCCAATTTCTAAACTGCACCAATCCAATGAACTGAAAGGAGTATCTCATTGTTCTATCAAAAACATCTGTACCTTACATTTGCCAAAAGTCATTGAACAGCACCTTTAAAATAAGTACAGTTTACAGTATATAAATTATACCTCAATAAAACTGATTTAAAAAAATAAAATACATACATATGTGCACAATGTATTCAAACTACAGACCTACAAAGGTATTTTCACTACACACATTTAAAGCCTCCAACAAATACCTCCATTTCATAAGTAAGCTTTGCATATTCCTTTGCATATGCTATTCTTAGCATATATTCTAGTAGTTCAATGACTGCCTAAATGGAGGCTGTTTTTTATTTGCTTTTGACCCAGGATACTCAAATAATTACAATATGAGAGTGGTAATGAAAAATCGAGGAGAGTGGGGAGCAAGAAACAAAGTTCTAACATCCAGGAGAATTAATACGTTAAATCGATGGGCATCTCATTCCCCCACAAATAATCTACAGAGTGTGGAGTGCTTCTGATCAGTTAGCCCAAGTTTATGATATTCTAGGATTACCTCTCACATTTGCTCTCTAATACAGAACAGAATCAAGGACACGATGTCTTTAGGGTTTTGGTGGGGACTTGGGGAGAGAGAGAAATCAAACAAACAAATAAATAAAATAAATAAATGAACAAATAAAGAAGATCATTTTGGCTAGTGATGTTGCTTGTGAAGAAAACGGAGTTAAGTAATATCAAAGCACCGGGGGTGACTTCACGTTGGGTATTTGGAGCAGACCTCCGTAAGATCTGGGAAGACACGCTCTCATACTCGTGGTATGACCATACCTATGGGCCCCCTTTACACTGTATGTATGCAGTATGTCAAGGACCAAGGTAAGGTAGCTTAAGTAAAAACTGACTTTTTAATTTATTTTATGTTATCTTTTATAGAACTATTTTCTAAATAGTAGTTGTAAACAATCGAAGGGACATTAAACCTTTACTGAGTCTTGGTAGTTTGTCTTTTCTCAGCCCAATTTATCAAATTTTGTTTGTTTTTACTCTGAGTGAATAAAGGTCAACTGTGTCAGGAACGCCGGGAGGTCTTCTTAAACATTTAAACTCGCGAGATTACCACAGGCCACACATGGCAGCTCCAAGAGATCCAGTACTCGAATCACAGCTGGCCAGCAGCTCCAAGCTTCCCTAGTTTCTGGGGTTTCTTGCTATTGTCCTATCCAGGTGGACAGCTCGTGTGCAAGGAGGCAAAATCCACACCAGCAAGGGCAGGAGCTGCCCTGGTGTAGGAGCCTCATGACCCTCAACAGCCACAGTTTCTAATGACACCTCCATAGGTATAACTTCCAGGGCCACCTCAGAGCTGGAACTCTGGAGTCCATTAATCTAAAAACCATTATTGTGGTTTTTAAATTAAAAAAAATATGATTATCTAAATGTATTTCAAATATGACACAGGTCTATGCTATCTAATCAAGTACTCATTAGCTACCACTGGCTATTGAAATTTTAATTTTAATTAATTAAAACTTAAAAACACATTAGCCATATTTCAAGAGCTATGTGGTTACTGGCTGTTGGATGGAGTGGCACAGGTAAAGAACATTTCCATCAGCCTGGAAGGTTCCACTGCACAGCACTCAACAAGTTACCTTTCCGCTGCTAACCTGTCACAGTAACTACCACAGTGCTTTCTCGGGCTTTTTAAGAAAGTTATTCCCTGTATCAGCAGCATCATTTTACATTTTGTTGGCACGTTAGGCATAACACAGTATAAAATAACTAATTTTCTTTATTATTATCTAGAGGACAATCAATGTTTTAAAGAAATCCAATGAGTGAAGAATAGGAAACTGCAGATTTAAAAAAAAAAAAAAAAAAACTGCTGAAAAGTATAATCACAGATTTTGCTTTCCAGGAAGACTGCCAGTATCCACATCCCAGAAATCCCTGAAGAAACTCTGGAGTCAGAAGGCTAACGGAAATCTAGAATGTCTAATTGGGGACAAGCTGCAAGAGTACCGTGACACATGAGGCCTCGTTATCACCTTGATGCTGTGGTCCCAGAGTCATGTACCTCTATTATGCTAAAATCATAATTTACTGTAATTACTTGAGCTAAAATTCTTCTTTTCTGTGATCAGAAAGTCCTATAAGGGCACACATAAATACATATCCCTAGAACATACACCATGTCTAGCACCAAGTAGGAGTTCCGTTAATATGTGTGAAATGAATGATAAATAATATAAACTCTTAGGAGGCTAAAACGTTTGTGACCATATATTTACTAAATGCCTCTCATACCAAAGTACCTCCACAAGTTGCAGCCACAACATACTAGTACAACTTCATTACAAAGTCTACTGTTTGCAAAGGTATATATTTGCCTTGGCTAGCTAGCCAGTCAAAGAGATAGGAAAGATTATCCTGCCTTCTTTCTGTCATTAAAAAGAAAATCAGTAACTTATTTATATTTCTGTGAAAATCACTTGTTAGCCCTTTCATTAACTCTAAAACATATTAAGCTAGCAACATGAATTAAGATAACCACAAAACTCTAGGGAAATTTAAGAGTGGTGGTTTACTTGAAAAACTGAAGAAAAGTGATGCAACCATCTGTTTTAAACACCGCAAAAGAAAACCCTCCCTGTTAAGCAGATCAATGGCCCTTTAAAAATGTCCACACTAATCCCTGGAACCTGTGAATATGTTAGGTCACATGGCAAAAGGGACTGTGCAGATGTGATTAAGATTAAGGACCTTGAGACAAGAGATTATCCAGGATATTCATGTGGATCAATCTAATCGCATGAGCCTGACAGCAGAAAACGTTCCCGGGTGGAAGCAGAGCGATATAGCAGAAGGGGAGGTCAGAGAGATTCGGAGCATGAGGAGGACTGATGCTCTGTTGCTGCTCTGAGAGGGAACCCACGTGCAAGGACCCTCGGGGCACATGGGAAGCACAGAAGGAATGTGGGCAGCCTCTCGGGGCAAAGATGGTTCCTGTCTGACAGCCAGCAAGGAAATAGGAACTCAGTCCTACAACTGCAAGGAACTAAAATCAGCCAATAACATGAATGAGCCTGGGAGCAGATTCTTCCTGAGTCTCCAATAAGGACCACAGCCCTGCTGACATCCTGAGTTTAGCTCAGTGAGACCCATGTCAGATGTCTAACCTATAGAACTGTATGAAAATAAATTAGTGTTGTTTTACTCCACTAAATCTGTGGTCACTTCGTACGGCTCCAACAGAAGATTCCAATCTAGATGCACTAATAAGGTTTAAATTTCAGCTTCCTGATTCCGTATTTTTCAAGTCACTGGTTCACTTGTTAAAAACTCTGTCACCTTCTCACCTGGGCAACATGAGACCATTAGAACAATGAGCTCTCTTGGCCCTACCCAGTTTGGCTCAGTGAATAGAGCATCGGCCTGCGGACCCAAGGGTCCCAAGTTCGATTATGGTCAAGGGCATGTACTTCCGTTGCAGGCTCCTCCCTGGCCCGGCCCGGTTCAGGAGTGCAGGAGGCAACCAATCGATGTGTTTCTATCACATCGATGTTTCTGTCTTTCCCTCACTCTTCCACTCTCTCTTAAAAAAAAAAAAGTTGCCGAAACCGGTTTGGCTCAGTGGATAGAGCGTCGGCCTGTGGACTGAAGGGTCCCAGGTTCAATTCCGGTCAGGGGCATGTACCTGGGTTGCGGGCACATCCCCAGTAGGAGATGTGCAGGAGGCAGCTGATCGATGTTTCTCTCTCATCGATGTTTCTAACTCTCTGTCTCTCGCCCTTCCTCTCTGTAAAAAATCAATAAAATATATTTAAAAAAAAAAAAGTCAATGAAAGAAAAAAAAATAAAGTCTTTGATGATTATTTTTTTTAAAAAGAATCATGAACTCTCTTGTATCTGCAAAGCTATGCATCACCTAGTTTGCTGCTGCTCTTTGTTCTTATCTCCATTTGCTGGAAAACATCTATGCTACAATTTTTCTTCACAGGTTTAATTCAACCAAAGAAGCCTAAATACCCAATAAAATGGGAATGGCTAAGTAGAAGTAGATCTATCCATTCTCAGCTGAATATTATAAAGTCACTTATAATTAAAGCCATGAAAACCAATTTTTTACTTTATTACATAGTTATGATATATTAAGTAAAAATATTTTTTTAAAGTTTACCCACTTTAATTATAATTACATAAAATATACATAGAGATTACAACAAATGTCTAGCAGCAGTTGTATTAGTGAGGTAGGATTCGTTTCTTCTATTTTTTCAATTTTACATATTGTGCCTATAAATTTTATCAGAAACAATAACATGACATTAAATTAGTAACAAAATCACATACAGGTACTACCTCTCATGAAAGATTTCCCACCTCTCTCTTTACATGATTAAGCTGGAGCATTAATGCAGGGCAGTTTTGTGGGGTGGGGCGTGTGTGTGTGTGTGTGTGTGTGTTAGAATACAGGTATAAATGTCTCAAATTAAGGGGCAACATCTATCAACTCCTTTGTACTTAATCAGAGTATACATATAGTGCCCTTAACACAATGGGTTGATTTTAACAAATTGCTAACTCTTGACAAGTACATCTCTAAGAAGGCATACACATTTTCCATATAGACGCGGGGGGGGCGGGGGGGAGTAATTCAAAGACAATAAATAATGGAAAAATATATTATTTCTAATATATTAATATCTTATAAGTTACCTGAAAAACCTTCACAATGATCACGCTTGTTATTGCTGCACATGGAAAAATAAATGGTTGAAGGGACTACCAAGAGGCTGGATGGACACAGGTGATGAGGAAGAGCTGACAAACACCCGAAGCCTGTGGACCATGTTAACGAGGCTTTCATTTCAGCCCTCAACCGGTGGAAGTCCCTGTCTACTGAACCTTTTTCTCACACAGGAATGCCCACACGATTTTCTGATTTCAAAATGAGCACTAATTCAAAAAGAGAATATTGAGAACTGTACCACTATGGATACTGGCAAAAGCTTTCTTACAGAGGTTTCATTTCTGATAAAAAAAATCTTTCAGAGCATATTCTTTACAGGAATAGACAGAAACGTGTACATATTAACCAAATGTACTGCATTAGAAAAACATTCACAAGAACAGTCTGTAATAACATAATACCAACTGAATGAAGATGCTTTCATCATTTTTAATGATTTTAAATTAAAGGTCAATATAAACATCTGCTTACAAATTTAGGATGCATCACAAGTTAATCCAAGCGAAACAGTCCATGTATTTACTATGGGCAATCCTTTTCATTGCTAGTTTGTTTTATCCTTTATTTCCACTTCATTGGTGGGCTAAAACGTGCTAATTTAATTAGGAGAAATAGTATAACAAATACATGTTTTTGAAATTATTCTTTAATTGAGGGGAAAAAATAAATAAAAGCAACAATTAAAGTGACTTCTGTCACCCATTCATTTCATACCTTGAGGCAGAGGTATGAGGAGGGCTGCGTCACTATGAGAAATGGTGTTATTTTTAAGGGAAGAAATCTTAATCACACAATTGAAGTTATCACATGTGGAATGTAGGCTGCAAGTTTTCCTCTCTAGTCTCACCTGATTATACCTGGCATTTGTAAGTGATGTAATACATAAAAATAATAATCTTTAACATACACCTTGAGAATCTAATACCATTATATAAAAAGTATCTGGGGATATCCTCGTTAAGGTAGCAAAGATATCTATGAACAATAAACTTCTACACTCACAGAAACATATCCCAACACCTTTATATATCTCTACATTAAAAAATCAGCACACTATACAGTTCATCCTAGAAGATGCAGTGAGAATGACAATAAAGTCACACTGAGATGCAGACTCATTAGATAACATATCTAATTATATGTGACTTGAAAGCAGAAACAATGGTTTACACAAATTCTCTCTGGTACTTCAGAATTTAACATTTTGGAGTAAGTCTAAGCAAGTTTATTTTTTCCAATGGAGAAGTTCTTGGCATAAATTTTCAAAAGTAGTCAAGTCTTATAAAATAATCCATGCATCTCTTTTGAGAAGTGTAGTTCATTTGAAAAATCAGATTTTAACATGAACTTCCTGAGACTCCATCAACAAACTTTAAAATAGGGATGATGATAAATTACCATCTATTGCCCTCACTGGGTTTTTCTGAATATAAACTAAAATACTTTGTACACTCTTGCCAGTTTGACTTCTTGGTCCCATCTCCTTTTACCTCTTCTAGCAACTTCCCTCTTCAATTATTTCATCTTACTCTCAGAGACACCATTTTCTATTTAATGTATAAATAGGCTCATCTTTCCAATCTTAAGGAAAAACAAACCACTTCTCCAACCATGAAGCTCATTGAAAGAAGATATAGTCCTCTTACCTTCCCTGCTCTACCAAGAATAGCCTACACGCCCTGTATCATCACAGCCTCAATTCTCATTTACTCCTGGACTCCTCAAGGGAATCAGACTTGCATCTGTACCATCACAATGTTGTGGCTAAGCCACCAGTGGCTCCCGTGTGCCTAATCCAACTGACATCATATAGTTCTGACCTGACTTTCCTAGGGCATTTGACAGTGTTTACCTTTCCTTTTTTAAATCTTTCCCTTAGTATTTTTGACACCACTATCCCTTGCTATGTTCCTGTCTCCTTCAAGATTCCTCCCTGGTATTTCTACTGGGTTTTCTCTTTTAACTCGTCTCTTCCTTCCATTGCTGCCCATCACAAGTCACTTAAACACTGGTATTCTATGGGTTCTATTCAGAGACACTTCCCCTTTGCTTGTCACTCTATACTCTCTCCCTCAGTGATGTCAACCATTCCCCTGATTTTAACCAGCACCCCTATACTGATGGTTAGCAAATGTCTCTCTCTGGTATAAATCTCATTCTTAAACTATCCTATATAATAAAAGGCTAATATGCAAATAGACTGAAGGCGGAATGACCAGTCGCTATGATGTGCACTGACAACGGGGGGGCAAGACACTCAACGCAGGAACTGCCCCTGTTGGTCAGTGTACTCCCACAGGGGAGCGCCATTAATCCAGAAGCTGGCCTCATGGCTGGTGAGCCCAGTGGCGGTGGCGGGAACTTCTCCCGCTTCCATGGCAGCACTAAGGATGTCTGACTGACGGCTTTGGCCCGTTCTGGGGAGAGGGCCTAAGGTGGCAGTTGGACACCTCCTGAGGGCTCCCAGACTGCAAGAGGGTGCAGGCTGGGCTGAGGGACACCCCCAGAGTGCATGAATTTCGTGCACCGGACTCTAGTGGTTTATATTCAGCTACTTACTAAACATCCCCTGCCCCCCACATATGCTCCACAGGCAACTCAAGTTTAAAATGTCTGAAACTACTAAATTTATCATCTTAGCAGTCACATTCATTTCCTAATCCCTTGTTTTTCTTTATTCTCTTTCTTAGTTAAGACAACATCATCACCCAAGTGAGATGAAAGTTCAGGCCAATCTGCATACCCACAGGGAGACACTACAGTGCTAGGAGTATGGAATCCTAAACCAGGAAGTCATAGCCCCATTGCTTAAGGAAATAATTCCAGGAGGACACAGTTCAATTAATAAAATTAAGTGCCTTTGCTTAATTATTAATAGAAATGTTTACAAACTTTGTAATGTGTTTAAGTGTCTATCTTTCAAATAAAATCAAAACTGTAAATTCCGTGAGAACGGAAATTGTCTATTTTTTAAATTCCAACCAAATAATAGGCTCGCTTTTACTGATGAATGGATGGATGCTACTAATGAATAAAATTAAGTTTGTATTTCTGTAAGATATTAAAACCAAGTGTTTTTCTGTGCTTAATTTAACTTTTGACTAGAGAACTATTGTCTCTACATTCTGGAAATAATATATATTATTAAGCAATATCTAAGATTTTTAGGGTGGCAAAATGTTATATCTTTGAGCCTTTAAATCCTATAAAATGATTTGAGAATTTCTCTGTATTGCTACTTCAATTTTTACAGGTATTTGTACTATCATTCTAAATTAGTTTTATTGACAAATTTAATTAAAATGCTATTCATCATTCCACTTTGATCATTAGGGCACTGAACAAAATTAGATATAATAATGATTTGAGTCTCAACCTCCTGTCCATCCCCTCTAGGTAACATTAAACATTACAGTTCATGCAAATCAATGATGATGATTTTTCCCTAACAAGATTATCATTAGAATTTCTCAAACCAAATAGTGTGCATTCCTATTTTGACCTAAGCAAAAGGAAGGTAAAAGAAAAACACTATATTGAGACAGCCAAAAGAGACAATTCAACATGATTGAAAGCCATATCACAAGGTTACTTTGTACAACAGGAAATGTCAAACTATGCACATCAACTGTCACCCTCCATACAGATGTCTCTGACATGGTAATAAAATGAGAAACCATTTGGTTTAATAATAATAAAAAAGCAACACCAGTTGGTGCATATTACATGTAGCATCTAGCCCTGGTTGCCTAGCAACCAGTCCTGAGTGAACTGCATGGAGAATGAACGCCCAAACGAATATACAGTTTGTGCAAGTTTCAAGGACTCAAAGAGACATGTCAGTAGTTAATCTAAATTCTAGTTGACAATTACCATACTGAGGGTGGAGGCAGGAAAATCCATCATTATCGCACAGAATTGAGCATTAACTAGAGATACGATTCAGCCCTTTTAGGTTTATACCTTCTATAGCAGTGGTTTTATAGGAAATACTGTGACTTATAAATTATAAAACTATGCATAAGTAAAAGCAAAACATTAATGCTAAAAGGCACATTCATTCACTCAACAAAACACGTATTAAATACCTATCATGTCCCAGCCACTGAAAACACAAATAGGAAAGTCACTTCCCAAGCTCTCAAGCAGCTCATTTTAACCAAGTAATCAGGCAAGTAAACAGACAATTACAACATCATAAGTTCTGTAATACAGATATACTAGTAGCCATGGGGTATTGTGGAAATGCATATAAAAAACATCATATGCTGACTGGGGGGAAGGGGATGGAGACTAAATGGGGACACGAGCCAAGTCTTTAAAGTTAGTCAAATTATAAAAGTGGCAAAGGGGAGGGAACATTCTAGGCAGAAGGAAAATATTTACCATGTCACAGAGGTGAGTAAGAGTGTGCTGTCTTAGAGCAACTTCAAGGCATTTGGTGGCACTAGAAGTTGGGGTACTGGTACTAAACGAAGAGTCCAAAGAAACAAGCCAGACTCCTTCCAGAAGAACCTCATAAGTCAGGCTAAGAAGTTCAGACTTCATCCAAAATGAAACTGAGGAGATAGAATGGTTTTAAGCCAAGGAACAGTATAATCCCTCTGGCACTGATGTGACATATTTTAGAGAAGGCAAAACTGGTGTCAAGGAGAACAGATAAGAAGCTACTATAGGAAGACAGATAATGGGGAGATAAAATCATCAACAGATTAGAACAAGCAGGAGAGGAGGTTAGGGAAGTGACTCAAACATGATTCCCTACTACAATGCTCTAGAGAATTTAACAACTAGGTATAATATTTATGATACTCAGCCCTGATGAAATGTTAGTCTGACCACTACCATCCCCCCAAAAAACAGTTATACAGAATGAAAAGTATCTGTCTGAAAAGGAAAAGCTAATAGAGAGAAGGGTAGGAGAGGAAGAAAAAGGGGATGGGAGGGAAGGAGAAAAAATAAAGAATACTAAAAGATACTGGAAATTAGTATCCACCCAAATTTATAAATGAGAAGTGGCATTCTCAGTTTTAAAAGAATAAAGAGAAAACACTACTGGTGCTTGGCTACATAAAACTTGAAAATGTAGGTATGCTGGATAATGCAACATAATAAAAAATTTGCAGAAAAAAAAGTTTGTAACCAATACAATGAAAAGATAATATCCTTTATATCTAAAGTACTTAAGGTCAAATAAAAATCAAGGATGCTATCAATAAATGGGGCAATAATACATAGTTAATCCCACCCCAAAATAAAAATGTTTTAAGATGATAATGTTTTAAAATTATTAATAATAAATGAAATGTACATGATCACAATAGTATCTCTATGATTAACTATTAAGTTTAGCAATGTTATGGCTGCCCCAACTAGTTTAGGGTACAGTAACATGGGCAATCATGTACAATATGAAAGTACAAGCAGAATAAGGTGTGTATGTTTTTAAAGAATAAGTTTGGTTTTTTTTAATCTTTATTGTTTAAAGTATTTTTTAACTTGTTTTTGTTGATTTTTTAGAGAGAGAGGAAGGGAAAGGGAAAGAGAGAAACATCGATCAGCTGCCTCCTACACGCCCTACCAGGGATTGTGCCCTGAGAATTGAGCCAGCAATCTTTCAGTGCATGGGATGACACCCAACCAACTAAGCCACACTGGAAAGGGCTAGAATAAGGTTTTAGAAAAAAAAAAAAAAATTTTATATATATATATATATCTTTAAAATGGTTCATATGGTTTGACAAAGTAATTCTGCCTCTGAAAATCTATATTAAAGAAATGGTCAAAAACACAAATAAAGGTATACCTATGACATTTTTTTATACTAATGAAAAAAACTTGGAAATTGTCTAAATGCCCCCCCCTAGGGAGATAAATACACTACAGTACATCAATACAAGAAAACTTCATGCAGTCACTAAAAAATATTTTTTTGGAGAGATTCAAATAACTAAAAAAGTCTTACAATGTTTATTTTAAAAGGAAAAAACAGCAAATTATACAAAAGTATAATTTCAACACTGGGTTTTAAAACATTATAAAAGAATTATTCTTAGTGCTGATGGGTTTTCTCTTTACTCTCTTGTATTTTCTAAGTTTGTGTTGTTGTTTTTAAATTAAGATACATTATTGTTGTATTTGGAAAGCAAATCCCTATTTCTTCTATCCCCCATAAAATATGTGGGGGTCCAAAAGTATGCGTTGGCCTTGTATTTAAGTAAATAGCTCATTCCTTTGTGATTTTCTTGTAGCTGGTCATCCCTACTCATTTTAACTTAAACTTATCAACTAGTTCTATATACTTTTATTAAATTAAAAGAGCTTTCTATAGTACCTTAAAGTCAAAAGTAGCAAGTGTATTGTACTAAAAATTCAACTTAAATCAATGAATTAAATCAAGAAAAGAACGAAGCTTTTGGTAACTAAAAGGGTTTCACCCACTCTAATATGCTTTACTCACTGTAATGCCCTCTCATTTATAAGCATGACAGGGTGGCGCCCTCATTTACCTGAGGTGGTTAAGCAGAGGCTGTAGTCGCTCATCGGACTGCACAGCAGGCAAGGACCGGGCTGTTAACTAGAAACAGAGAACAGGGTTAGGCAGAACAGCAAAGGCCAAATATAAACACATCTGAACACTGGATGCAAAATAGGGGTGGGGAGGCAGAGGGAGACGAAGCACTTAAAATGTAAGGACCTTTTTCTTTTTTAAAACCGGAGAACTGTATAGAAAGCTGATGCATTATGTAATTCAAGCTAGCTCTATGGTTCTAAGTTTGTAGGGTATGTCACTGAGCTTACAAGTAAAGAAAAAGGAGATAAAACAAAGACTATCATCGGAGTTCATGAAAAGGCCTCTAGTCATGAAAATATTATCTTGGTAAATAAAAATGGAAAAACTCCTAAATTTATAGCAACCAATCTTGTAGCACTGAACCCTGGGATGATGAAAAAATGGGGGGGAGAGACATTCATTTCTAGCTAAGCCACTGTGAAATTGGTTACGTGCAGAAGCACACGTGCTACCATCCATTCCTCCGTTTTGACAACCACATTACTATAAGAAACCAAGAATAGCTTTTAAACAGAAAAAAGGCAACTCAAAATATTTAATGTTGACATACGATGCCAAATTGTCCTAGGAGACAAAATGTGAGAGCCAAACCCTTATTCTTAAATGCTGTACATCAGGCTTGCAGTAGAATCACGGTCTGTGAGCCTCTGGTGGACTTCTCTGCAATAATATTAAGTATATCTCTACCTATATCCATTTTTCTCTCCATTCTTAAAAAGGTCATCTTGTGCTATAAGAATTTGACCCAAAGAAATTAAAAATATTCACCTAAAGTAATTAGATAGCTTGAAGTAACCTTAATAAAATACCAAAACAAAAATAAAAGATAAATTTCTTCTGGATTCAATTGCCAAAATAGTTCTTGTATTCTACTAACAAATCACTTGACAATTCATGAAAGAGAACTTTCCTTTAGACAAGCAACAAACTGAAAGATATCCTTTGGTTTTATATAGGGTGTCTGTACTCTAGAACTATTTCATACATTAATTAAAATTATCTAAAAACACATTTAATTCATCAAGCCTAATTTTCAATATTATGCAAATAAAATAAAACCATGCCCTTTAAAACATCTAATAAATACAATGTTGATCAAAATGCCACATGTGAAGTCATTTTTATTAAATCATATCTAATAACAATACTGAAGAAATATTCCCAATTTTATGCAAGTCAGCAAAGTTATAGACTAATTTAAAATACAATTAAGTCAGACAATTAGTCAACTGTGATTGTAGCACAACCAAAAGATTCTCGGTATCCCTAAGAAATTTTATAAAATGTTATCAAGGTTTTATAAACAAAACACTTTCATATACCCTATACCTGCTAATGTCAAATCCCTTTACAAAATGTCATTTTCATTGTTTAAGAAATTTCATGTCTCAGAACCAATGCTATGCTCTGAAAAGATTAAAATAATTTATCTAGATATTTCAAAAGTCAATTTTCTGAAAACAGATGGAACACACAGACTGGGGTTTTTTTTTAGTTATTTATGTCAATCTATATAGCATGCTTTCTAATCAAACCATCTTTTCTAAATGAAAACAAATGAATAAAAACACCTCAGTAATAGCAAACTACCTTTAAGTGTCTGCTCCTAGTTTTTCTCAACTCACTCCTATCTTATTCTCAGCCTTCATTTCCTTTTTCCTAAACTACACATCTCCATCCCACTGTTGTTTCTGCTTCCAAATGTGCCTCTTCCCTAATTTATTCTCCACATCTAGGCAAGATTGAAATGTTCAAAATGCAAGTTAACCACTCCCCTAATTAAAACCATTTAATAATTCCCTTAGGCTCTCAGGCTAAAGTCTGTTCTTTCATCAGACATTCTCCTAGAATACTCCCTTGGGCCACATTGTGGAAACACTGGGCACAGGATGAGTATGACGGACGGTCCACTTCTGCCCACTCCACCAGACACCCCGGGAGCCGAGAGCATACCAGGAGGAAACCTGCCATGACTCCAGCTTCTGGAACACATGTGCACAACAACAGATTCCCTCTCTACTCCCTCCCCAACCCACAACGTATTTTCAAGTTTGAATCAGTGACAAGAAGAATTCCTAAACCGTGGGTCAATGCTCCAAGTAAAATAATTTCAAGGGAGATTTTCAGTTTGACAAAAGCATTGCTTTCAACTTTTAAAACAATATTTTCAGAAAGAGCACACATCTCTTCATGTTAAGGAAATGAGTTATAAAGCTTGCATTCCGCAGCTCTCAGAGGCAAAGCCATGGGCTGACCTTTTGCTGGCAGGATGTAAGCTTTCTTTTAGAGGCTGCTGGCTCCATCGCTTCTCCCGAAAGTCTCTCTGAGCCCAACCAGTTACTACTAGTTCCACTGGACTCTTAGGGGCACCGCAGACCTAGCTTTTGTAACGTAACAGGTATTCAATAAATACTTATTAAATGTGTGACAAATCAAAAAACTCACAACTGTGTAATTCTATTCACTGATGAAAACAAAAGTACATCTACATTTCATAGTTAAAGTGTTTCCAATTCCTGCTTTGAGCAAAACTAAATCCAAATCAAAACTAAACTAAATCACAATTGTCAGCCTTCCAAGAAAGCAATACACTATCATAACGAGATTTTCAGCTTTAAGGACTTTTCTCTACACACCAACATGAATAACTGCCTAGTTGAAATAGACTTTGGTTTCCACGTTTTAGTTGTTTGTTTTTTCTAAAACAATAATGTCCTTGACATATAAATCACCAAGAATGAAAGAGAAAGATCTATCCTAGTTAACATCTGCAAAACCTTAATGGGTTGAGTTAAGAAACCATAATAAAGTGGGCATAATTTATGTTCATTTCTTATGGTTGAGAGGTCAGAGGTGAGCTGTTAAGATGTCCTTTCATTATTAAGAATACTAGAGGCCCAGTGCATGAATTTCATGCACAGGGCAGGAGCATGGGGGCCCTCAGCCCAGTTTGCACCCTCTCACAATCCGGGACCCCTCAGGGGATGTAGCAGTGCACCAAGTGGCAGGCAGCCAGGGAGGAACCCAACCCGCTGTGCCTGCTCATCTGGGCCCACTGTGCCTGCTGCCGCCACTCAGTAGTGCTGCCGCGGAGTCAGGAGAGGCTCCCACCATCGCAGCTGCACTCACCAGCCATGAGCCTGGTTTCTGGCTGTGTGGCACTCCCCCTGTGGGATCGCACTGACCAGGGAGCAGCTCCTGTGTTGAGCGTCTGCCCCCTAGTGGTCAGTGTGCATCAAAGTGACTGGTTGACCAGTCGTTCCATCATAAAGGTTGCTTAGGCTTTTATATATGTAGACTAGAGGCCTGGTTCACAAAAACTTGTGCACTATGGGGGGTCCCTCAGCCCGGCCTGCACCCTCTCGCAGTCCGGGACCCCTCGGGGAATGTCCACCTGCCAGCTTAGGCCCACTCTCCAGGGAATCAGGCTTAAGCTGGCAGTCAGACATCCCTCTGGCAGCCCAGGAGCCCTTGGGGGATGTCTGACTGCGACTTAGGGGAGTGGACCTAAGCCACAGTCGGACATCCTTAGCGCTGCCAACGAGGTGGGAAAGGCTCCCGCCACTGCCACCATGCTCACAGCTGTCAGCCAGGCTTGTGGCTGAGCGGAGCTCCCCCTGTGGGAGCACACTGACCATCAGGGGGCAGCTCCTGCGTTAACACATTGTATGCGGGAAATGTATTTATACGTTTTACTTATACGTTTTACGTTGACTGGTAGTAGAGCGTGGGACACATATTAATACATTTTTTATAGACTAGCGGTAGAATGCGGGTAACGTATAAATATGTAAACTAAAGTTATGGTAATTTTACTGAACGTTGCCATTTGCGCAAAAAATTAGCAAAAATGGCCCACGCCACCTGTTAGCGTGCGATAAAAACTACCCGCAAACAATGTGTTAAGTGTCTGCCCCCTGATGGTCAGTGCGCATCCTAGCGACCAGTCATTCCTGGTTGTTCCCATTAGGGTCAATTTGCATATTACCCTTTTATTATATAAAATATGTAGCACACTGCATTAACTAATGCAAGGTTTGTTCCGTATAACAGATTACTAATTCTTAAACAAATCTCATCTTAAAGATTAGTATCATTGGTGAATCATGCAGTTTGCCATATATTTGGGGAAAAATAATAACGCATTTTGCCAGCTAATGATTCTCCTTTTATTGCCAATAGATTTAAAAGCACATAAAAACAAGGTATCGGAGGGTCTGGGCCAACCCTGTCATATTACCCTGAGGAAACTGGGTTCTTCAGATCATGAGCAGCTACTGCAGCCACTGAGACCGGGCCCCACAGCACAGGGCACTTTGCAGGGCAGCAATGCCACTCACTCCACATATGCACCAGGCAGAGGCCTTTGCTTCATCGCAGCGCGCTTCTATCTCCTCTTAGTCCTTTCACTTTTCACACAGGGCAGTGCCCTTCAAGAGTCACAAACCCTTGGACCTTGTTTTAAAGATTCCCAAATTTCTGCATTGAAGGTTCCTGAACACCATTTGGGATTTGACTCAAATAGAACCTCTTTCCCAGGCCTTCCCTGGCCACCTTTGGTGAAATAGCACCCTCGCTGCAGGTATTCTGTTGCAGGTACCTCACATTTATCATGATCTGAAATTACTTATTAGATTGCTCACTTCTATCTTTCTCTCCCCACAAAAATATAAAGCCCATCAGGGAAGGAACCTTTTCTGCCTCACCCACCACTTTCCCCCCACATGCTGGCAAGAACAGTAGCGGTAGGCACTCAATAAATATTGTCGGGTGAGTAAAAGGTTCACCTCTCTCAAATATTTCCAACAGAAGTATGAGTTTAGAAAAATCTGCCCTAGACGCTGACCCTTTTGGTCCTGCATTTCTAAAGTTTTCATAAGTGAACATGACCTAAGAACTACAGGGCACACACATTTCTCTTTCCACTTCTAGCTAATGGAGTATCTGAAGTCCTCCCTTTACAAGGAGGCCAAATGTTCTACCACTCAATGCAGTTTAAACTATGGCTCCCTGGTTCAAAGGAAACAAGTAGCTCAAAACAGTCTAAAACCCAAATGATGCATATGCTACAACAGCCCCTACCAAAAAAGTAATCATGACATAGTTCCTTCTAATCTATGTCTTTCTGCTTTTTGTGCATGTTTCTGGTCATTAAATGATAGCTATAAATAAAGTAGGAATGTCAGCTAAATATATATTTTTCTAACATTACTGAAACCTTAACATGTACAAAGTTCAAAGTCTTTTACAGTGGACATCCTTAAAAACCAAAGAAAAAAACTTAACCTGGCAGGACTGAAACTGCCTCAAAAATTTATAGGAAGGAAATAAGGAACAGACAGTGGAAATGTGACTATTCAAATAAGACTCACTTAGACAGATGTAAAGAAACATTTATATAACAATAAAAAAATTAAAGTGCTGTGTTAAACACTTTTCAAGATACTATTGCTAAATACATGGGTTGTTGTTTCTGGCAGGGAAGTTATTTTGAAAGGGAATCCAAAACATTTGTCTCAAAACACTCCAACCCCTAAAGGACATAAAGTTTCAAGAACACTGAAATCCAAATATCAATTAGAAGATTAATTTATTCAAGAATGGTAAAACCTGGATATAAAGCATGCTTGGTGCTCATATCTTCTTAAGAGCAAGGCAAGCACAAAAGATAATTTATTCTTAGGCTTTTTACTTAAATTCAATCATCAAGGAAAAAGTAGTTTTCAGAATTATGATCCTGCAGGTAACGACATGGGTGTTTGTTATATTATTTTGCATACATTTGTGTTTGAAATAGTTCAAGAGAGGGAGGGAGGCCAGGAGGGCTGACTGATTTTTCTAGAGACATGAAGAATGGGTTGGAGGAGAGTGATCCAGCGATCCAAAATAAAGAACCAAATTGTGGCAGAGGCAGTAGCAACAGAAAAGAAGACATGACTAAGAAATATGAAGAACCCTGGTCGTGTGGCTCAGTTGGTTGAGTGTTGTCCCATGCATGTATAGGTTGCCAATTCAATTCCTGGTGAGGGCACTAGCCCAGGGTTGTGGGCTCAATCCCCAGTAGGGGGTATGCAGAAGGCAGCTGATTGACGTTTCTCTCTCTCTCTCTCTCCCTCTCCCTACCTCTCTCTAAAATCAATAAAAACATATTTAAAAAAATAAAAATATGAAGAGGGTATACTCTGCATGGCTTCATGTCTAAAACAGAAGGAGAATAAGAGAGGACATCCAGGTGGGTAGGTAGTTGTTTCTATTAACTGCAATACAGCAGCTACAGGAGGAGGAGGTTGGGGAGATGAAAGAAAATTATTAGTTTTAAGCATGCTGAATTTGAGGTGTTTTTCAATATCCAAAAGGCACATGAATATGTATGGTTGTAAAGAAAAGGAGAGGCTATGGAGTTACAGATTTATATTTAACTGTTATCAGCAAAGAAGCGGCAGGTAAATGCATGGAACGGCTACAAATTCCCAGGACTTATGCAGAAAGCAGGGATGTCCAATTCACTAGTAGTAGCTGACTAGGGCACTGTGTTGAAGGTTCATTCCCGGCCATAGCTGGGAAGGAGCAGGACTAATTACCAACATGTTCTGAATATGGATTGGGAGATTAGAGATATCTGCCAGGTGTGTGCTATCCTTACTGGGAATCTATAATAATAAAAGCATAATATGCTAATTAGACTGGACAACCGGACGACCTTCCAGATGAAGGCCAAGGCAAGCTGCCACAGCTGTGAGGGCCAAGACCCTTGCATGAATTTCGTTCATCGGGCCTCTAGTCTATATATATGAAAGCCTAATATGCTAATTGTCTCTCTGACCATTCGACCAGTTGCTATGATGCACACTGACCACCAGGGGGCAGACGCTCCCACCAGTAGCTTAGCTTGCTGCTGGGGTCCAGCTGATCAGGCCTGGCCCCGATCATGCTCTGGTGGGGTCCCTCGGCTTCTAGTGAGATCATAAAAAGAAATAAAGAACTTAGCCAACAGACTTAAAATTTTATAACACTGATTTTAAGCAACTACAGGTTTATGAGAGAGAAAGAGAGAGAGAGAGAGAGAGAGAGAGAGAGAGAGAGAGAGAGAGAGAGAGAGAGAGAGAGAATACAACCAATAGCTCCTTTAATTTAACTATTGTTGCACACCTAGAATGAATGAATTTCACTTTGAGGGGTGGGGGAGGTTATTCCCTGAGGAAAGCATTCTGTCTCCAGCTATGAAGCTAACTGATGATGCTCTTAAAATCCTAAAGGAGATTGTGCTGCCAACTCGTTGCTATTTTGAAGCAGAATTTTTTCAAGGGGCCCATAGGGAAAGAAATTTTTTTCATGGTTTTCTTCTTCACATGATGGGTATGAAGTGAGGAAACAGGAATACACAAGGAGGTAGCTACATAAATAAATACGGTAAATGGTCCTTAAAGAGTCAACATTTGGAAAACGAACGTGACTCGATCAGTTGAAAATGAAGAACTAGAGGATGGCTTCATTTTAAAAGAATAAATCCCTTCTCTCTGTACTACTCACCCAACACGGGCTAAATTAAAACACATAAAAATGACAGGAGAACAATGCTCACTTGGAAAATATTGCTCAATTCTGTTCTCTGGTGTTTTTACCCTCTACCAGTCACTTCAGTTTCCTTACAAAACTCAAGATAAATTACAATATGCACGAATACCAGAGTTGTACCTTAAAAGAAATCCAAGGTGGGTAATCAGCACAAGTTAAACCTTTCTTTTCACACAATCTTGATCTCCTCAAGACACAAGACGTGCTCTCTTCCAGTGAGAGCAGGGTAGTGCCACTTAGGCACACTTACAAATGACAGACCAAATTTAGGTGGGTTTTATTCGGGTTTGTTTTTCTTTTTTATTTCTAATAGATTTACTTTTTAGAGCCGTTTTAGGTTCATAGCATAATTGCAATTAAGATAGAGATTTCCCATATACCTTCTGCCATATACATGCACAGCCTCCTCCATTACTGACATCCCCTGTGAAAGTGGTACATTTATTATAATTGAGGAATCTACACTGACACGTCATTATCACCCAAAGCCCATAGTTTACATTAGGGTTCACTCTTGGTGTTGTATGTCCTATGAGTTTGGACAAATGTATAATGACATGTATCCACCATTATAGTATTGTACAGAATAGTTTCACTGTCCTAAAACTCCTCTACCCATTCACTCCTTCCTCCCCCGCAACTCCTGGCCACCACTCATCTTTCACCTTTTCTAAAAGGTCACAGGGTTGGAATGATACAGTATGTACGCTTTCAGATTGGCTTCTTTACCTTGACACTATGCATTTATGGTTCTTCCATGTCTTTTCATGATTTGACAGCTCATTTCTTTTTAGCATTCCATCATCTGGAGGTACCACAGTTTATTTATCCATTCACCACCGAAGTACATCTCTGATGCTAACAAGTATGGCCAGTTATAAATAAAGCTGCTATAAATATACATGTGCAGGTTTTTGTGTGGCCACGAGTTTCCAACAGGTGTCTTTTTAAATGAAAAACAAATAGAGAATGCTTTTCAAAATGTCTTTACATTCTCCTCCTTTCAAATGCTTCATTTTACTGATTCCATATTTAACTGTATTTTTTTTTTTTTTTTTTACGGTTTTACTGTTTCTATTGATTTCAGAGAGGCAGGGAGGAGGAGAGAGGGACAGAAATATCAATGATGAAAGAGAATCATTAATTGGCCACCTCCTGTATGCCCCCCAAGGGGGATTGAACCTGCTACCCAGACATGTGCCCCAATCAGAAATCGAACCCTGCTCTTCTGGTCCCTGGGTCCACACTCAACCACTGAGCCACACTAGCCAGGCTTAACCTGTTAATACAAAAAAACACATTAGGGTATACAGATCCTAAGAAATGACAGGATGCCTTCAGGGGAAATTGTTTTTTCTTTCAATAAGTATGATGCAGAAATAACATTCAATAAACTTTTCTAAATAGGAGTAAAAAAAGGTTGAGATGGCTCCTACTGCACCTTATAAATCACCAACATACCAACTCAAAATCTAGAATACCAACCCTTTTCTACTGAGTTGAAGATGCAAAGATTATACTTATGCATATATTATAAGAGACACACAATTTATAGGTCCAAAAAATAATTTGTGAAATCAAAAGGCAACAATTTAAACAGAGACCACACAGTAAAAAAAAAAAAAAAGATACAGCTATAGAGAGAACAGGTTGCTCTACAGAACTATCACTTTTATTACTGGGACCAGGACAGATGTCAAGTAAAATTAACTTTTACAAGCAGCTGCTCTTTTAATTTCATTGATTTTAACGACGGAAAATCCTGTGTCTTTTGAACTACATTTTCTTATAAGAGCAACGGATCCCAATTACAAATCCCAAACTGTGAGGCTCCACATTATCTTCCATCTTGCTCCTGGAACCAAAGTTGCTTCCTGGTTTCATGTTCTCTGGAGGCTGACTGGGACGCGGTTGGCCACTAATCCTAACAGGCTCCTGCTCAGACACCCAAAGCATTTCCCAGTGTTCACAGGGCTCTGACACACATTATCTCACTGATCTTCACGACAGTGGTGGTTTCATCCGCACGATGCTCCCGTACATGGGCATTTCTCTATCAGCTGGCCACAAACACAATTTTCAATATGTGGGCTCTAAAAGCCAACCAACGACCTTGTCAAGCAAAACGCATAGATTCCATTTGAGCTCTAAACATGCCCAAGTAGTTTAATTTCCAAAGAATATTAAACAGTGCAGACTTAACAAGATATTTCCAGTTCAGGGGGCTGGATGATATGAAGAACTGGGAGAGTAAACCTGGGAATAGTGCAAGCAGACATCCCAGTGCCGATTTTTGATCATGAAACCGATGGTGTGAAAAGAAGCTTGTTATTCAAAGGCTAACCTAAGTGCCTTACTGATGCTCTGTATCATTTAGAAATGTAAAACAATTGCTTGAGCAAGAAAAAGGATACTAAGAGATGTGCATGATAAATACACATGGATGGCTGAATTTTCTCCCTTAGAGTAAAACACCTATAAAATCATTTTACCTCTAGAATGCCTGCTAATTTTGGTTCAAAATTCTTAAGCCACTACAGCAAGTAATTTTACAATTAGACTTCCCATAAGCAAAGCAAAGATCTGGCAAGTATAATGCAATATGTTTTGTCTCTCATGTTGGCACCCAAGAGATTAAATCGTCAATGATTTATTTGTCCTCTTAAGGAATTGCTCTTGTGGGGTAGGAATAAGAGCAGCAGCAACACAGCTGGCATTCCTCATGTTTTTACTACACGCAGGGTATTCTACCGGGAGTTCTATATGGACTAATCCTCACAATATCCCTAAAAGTGATATTATCTCTGAGGCACCCCAGGGCTTCGCACTGTTCATTCAGCCAAATGTATCTGGAACACCCACATAGAGTGAATAGGTAACCTTTTATGCCCTAAGCACCTAGTTCTTTTAGCCTCAGGAATTTATGTTTAAAATGTATCCAAAATGTGCATTTCATTCTACAACATGTTCTTCTTGGTTTTACTAACGAAATGTTTAATTATTGTACGATTGCCATTACTGTCCTACATGTACTTTATTACACCCTAGTACACCTAGTCCCATATATTTTAGCCATATGATAGCTTTAGAAAACATGTTAACACATCTTTACTCCTTACAGTTTCCCTGAAGTCTCTATATACATTGGAGGTTGGGGAGCTGGTTGAGATGGTTCTGAGTCTCGCCAGATTTTATGGGCCATGTCCTGCGACCCTCACAATTACAGACAGAATACAACTGCCATTTGTTTCAGTCATAATCTTCATATGCGAAGACTCTAAAACTCATTTACTTTCCTGGATGTTTCACTCACTTAATAAATTGTGGGGCAATAACTGAAGTTCTAGCGTTCCTTATTCATTATCGTATTTTCACTTATCATGTTTGTCTTCCAAAACACCTGTATCATATTTACCTAAGTTTACATTTGTCAATTTCCTATTTAATGTAAGAAATACTCTTATCTGGGTTTTCCAGAACCCAACTGTTCTTTCACTGTTTGTTGTAAGCATGAATCTTGAACAAAATCTTATTATGTGGAAGTTTCTCATAAAGCTTCCTAAATATGCACATAAATTCCACTATGTGCACGGGAGTTGCCACCTGTATCGATAGGCTTCCAGGAAATGTTTAAAGGACTGCCCAGGCAGACTAGTGGCTTTTGCAGTGCAGGTTATTTATCTTCTTTAAGTAGCATCATCCAAAAGTCTTCAACTTCCTGCTGAGTCTATTTCCTATTATAAATGTCAGACATAAACCTCTCATTACACTGGCGACCTTATCTCCTTTCTAAATATTACTAACTGGTGTACCACTTCCAATGCTGGAAACTAAATTCAATAAAATCTATTCTACACTACACCTACACACTTAAAATCTGTTTATTAAATAAGCTGAAATTCACATCAAAGGATCCACAATTATATTTAAATACCGAAGTGAAGAGACACAAAAGATCTGTGTGGATAAGTTCATACTTTCATTTTTTTTTTACAAGAACTCTTTTTCCCTTGATTGGGACTTGGAAGTGTAGAGCAATGGGGAGCAGGGTGAAGGGTGAATAGGATTCTTACTAAAGCGTCAGTGACAGTGATCTGCTGTGTGACAAAACAAGCTGTCCTTGGGGATGCCCTTGCAGAACCAGAGGGCCCTTGGTGATCAGAAACAACTGATCAACAAGGACATATAGAGACTTCCATTTCCCTCCACAGGGAAATGCAGCCACTGAACTTCAAACCACTGATCCAGATTTACCATTCAAGGAAGGCGGCCGCAGATGGCTAACAACATACATCTAATGGTTATGCTAACAGATGCTGCAGAAAGTATTCATTTGCTTCCTGCCTTTCCTTGCCTCTGTGACTTAATTTTCCCTCCTGTCTCAAAGCACCTTGATTTTTTCCTAGGCAGAGACCCTTTGTAGATGTAGAATATGCTTTTAGTTAAGTGTAAAATGGCTCAATGTGCCTCCACATTTCACAGTCTATGTCTCTAACCTGAAATAATCAGACAGTATACTATTTTTAGGTTCAATTAAGTTTAGTTGAAATTTAAGCAATCTTCTCTGTTCATGAAGTAGTCCTACAGTTTTCCTTTAAAAATATAGACTATTACATAACTTTGTTCCTCCACTAAAGAATTTTTATATTTAAGCTTCTAAAAGAAGCTTCCTAAAATATTTGACCAGCTTTCAGTTACACACAGAGAAGCTTGTTCTGCCTGCTCAAAGTAGAGCTTTGTGATTAATTATAAACCATCTGAATGTATTTAAAACAAATCCGAACTGAAAAAAATAAATAATTTCCATTACTAGGACATAAAACCCAACCATTCATTAACAACCGTTCATTATAAAAAGGAAACAGAAGTAAAATATCTTTGCTGTGATAGGAACATTTAAACAACACTGGACTTTTCATTGCACATTCTAACATCAGATAAGATGCATTTTCCAAAAGGTTTTACTGCATCATAAATTTAGAGATAAAACTCATTTAAGACAACTAAAGAAATATGAAGAAAAATAAAATTAATGTATTTTTAAATATTTCAACAAACACAGCAGGGTTCCCACAAAGCCTCTTCTTTTCTTTCTTGCCTTTTTTCCTCCCAAATTAGGAATTAGCATAAGTAGTTCCCTGGATCCCTGCTGTCTTCTCATTTCCAAACTTATGGACATTTCTCTTATTTTTATTGAATGTATTGGGGTGACACTAGTGAACAAAATTATACAGGTTTCAGATGCACTATTCCACAACATATCATCTGTATACTGCCTTGTGTGGTCACCACCCCAAGTCATCTCCTTCCATCACCATTTATCCTCCCTAAACCCTCCTCCACCTCTCCGCACTTCCCACCCCCCTGGCAATCATAATAAACTCATGGAGGTTTCAAATAACGTACAATCCCCTTAAGAACACAGACTCAAGTTTCTGAATTTATTAACATAAAGGAATAAATCTGTTCATTGTTCATTTCGATGACCTTAGAAGTTAAAATTGCATGCAAAGTTCTATTTTCCTGAGAAAAATAGGTACTTTTCTTATTCCTTATATCCTTTCAGGTTACGGCCTTTTCTATTATTTTTAAAGTTGCCAAGCATGTCAAACATGCGGCCTGCCCGTCGCAAGTTTGACATGCCTGTAATGTAGACAATAACTAAATTCTATGGTAAAGAAGTGATAGTGGTCTGAAAGAATCCTTCCTTGCTTAGCTGGAAAGATTTTTAGAAAATAATGTGGCTATGATTATTATTATAATAACAATTGCCTATTGTTTTGACTGCCTGAAATTAGGAGCTGCCACTTTAGTGAGGGAATGGACCCTAGCTGACACTTTCCTGCAAGCTGCACCACTGTGACATAATACTAAGTGCACCTAGCCCATCTGGCTCAAAGTACTAAGGTATGAAATCAAGAGAGGGGCCAGCTGGTGTGGTTGAGCATTGACCTATGAACCAGGAGATCACCATTCAATTCCTAGTTATGGCACATGCCAGGGTTGCAGGCTCCAACCCCAGTGTGGGGCCTGCAGGAGGCAGCCGATCAATGATTCTCATCATTATCTCTCTCTCTCTCTCTCTCTCTCTCTCTCTCTCTCTCTCTCTCTCTCTTCCTTCCTCTCTCTGAAATCAATAAAAACATATATTTTTTAAAATAGAGAGGGGGGTAAAGCAAGCCTGTCAAAGACAGTTCCTAAGAGTAACCATTTTAGCCCTAACTGGTTTGGCTCAGTGGATAGAGCATCAGCCTGCGGACCAAGAGGTCCCAGGTTCGATTCCAGTCAAGGGCATGTACCTTGATTGCGGGAACATTCCCAGTAGGAGGTGTGCAGGAAGCAGCTGATGGATGTTTCTCTCTCATCGATGTTTCTAACTCTCTATCCCTCTCCCTTCCTCTCTGTAAAAAATAAAATATACTTTTTTAAAAAAAGAGTAACCATTTTAGCAAATCATATTTGTAAAACATCCTTTGATATCAGAATAGTTAGTTGAGCCTTTTAAAAGACCTTGATACACATGTGACTGATTGCTTTCTAATGACATTATTTCTTCCTTTCTGGCAAAATCGAGTTGATAGTGTTTGATGGATAACCAGACAAGCAAAGGACAAGTCTGAGTAATAGCCATCCTTTATATCTGACATATCCATATTTTAGGGAAAAGGAACAAAAACCCTTTTCTATTAGTTAGGCAATGTGAGTTCCAAAAGATCTCACTGCACACAGAAAGGCCCAAATCAGTATTATTCTGAAGCAACCAATCTTCAAATAAAAATTTTGTTGCAACTAAAGAATCGTCAACAGTTATAAAATTGGGAAGAGAGAGAGATCTGTATTGTAGTTAAAGTTTGCTTTCTCTAATAAAACATTTGCTCACATGACCACAGGATGCCCCAAAGCACAGTACACCAAATGCAAAGCTTGGCTTTTCCGGCTCTGCCCTTCTGCCTGCCTTATACTCGCCCCTCAGTTTGCTCCTTTCAATCAGATGTAAATGAATGCCAGCAGGAACTACCAGTAAAATCAGTCCTACCAAGATGCTTCAACAGTGTTGGCATGTGAACTATCAGACAGCTGACAGAATTTTAAAGTCAATACTGAAAAACACACAGATTTGGCCTAAATCTCTACTGAGTTTTTTTTAAAGTGACATTAACATTACTTAAAAGTACTCAGCAGACTTTTTTCATTAAAGATACATGACAGCAAAAGTGTGGGCAACTAAGGACTTAAGGGAACTGGACATTTGCAACAGCAGCCTGTGACTTTCCCCGTGCTAACTGGCAGTCAAAGGAAGAATTTTTGGTCCTGTGGTGGGAAGGAACAGAGCTGCCACTCACTAATGTGGGCAGACGCCGATCTGGAAGGAAAGATCAGAAATTCAGTTTTGTCCGGGTTAAGTCTGAACTGCCTTTTAAAAATCCTGGAAGAACTATATGAACTGAAGAAATAAAACTATAAAATCAGCCAATCTCAGAACATTCTGTAGATTTACGTGTTTAACACTAGTTCTACCCTGAAAATGATAGCAATCAAATAATGTTTTACACTCTTTTCATGATTAGCTACGACTAATGGATAGAAGTATCAGTTGCTACAGGACCACTCATTTCTAAGGTCCCTGAATTCAAGAAGATCCCTTCTTACAAGAAACTCTTTAGCCACCCAACACTTCTCAGAATACTGAACCAGCATTTGCTTTAGGGCTGCACTCACAGTGCGTTGGCTACTAGCCGCTTGTGGTGCTGAGTTCTTGGAACGTGGCTACTCCAAATGGAGATGTGCTGGAAAATACACACCAAATCTCAGAGACTTTGTATGCAGAAAGGAATGTAAAATATCTCATTTAAAATTATGTATACTGATTAGATGTTAGACTGATAATATTTAGGGTGTATTGGGTAAATAAAATACATTAAAATTAATTTCATCCTTATAAAACATTTTAAAGGTGGATATAGACATTTTTAAATTACATGTGTAACATATTTTTACTGGATAGAGAATTTCTGAACGAAAGATGAATATGGTTTACTTTCTGGTACATAAGCAGTGATATCATGCTATTTAAGTAATTGAAAATCCAGGAGCATGAAGAAGAGCAACTGAAAATCACTTGTGTCATATATAATTACTATAAGTAGAAAATTATCCATTTACATCTATGGCTACAAAAACACATTTCTAAAAAGTATATGCCCCAATATGAGGTCAAGTAGAACTAAAAAAATAAAATAAGAAAATAAGGAGAGATGTATCCCTTTAATAAAAATGATAACTTTTCCCAATTATTTATATAAAAATCATAAAATTATATATTGTGATCAACCACTCTAAATTTTTTTCAAGCAGGACGTTTATAAAAGCAAGTATGTTCCTTATTCCATGGAGAAATACTTTAGTAAATACAATATGATTTAATAAATTTATTTGACAAGGTTTGAATTATATATTATACAGATGATTTCCCTAACCTTAAGAATATGCAGAATAACTGAGAACCTCAGGGCTGAAAAGATAACTTAGTTTGATTTATGTTCATTTATGGGTAACCTATTCTTGTGTTCCAAAACTTTTTAGATTTCTTTGGCTATGATATTCTTCAATTTCACTAACCTACCAAGATGTAGGTTTTCGTATCTTTCCTCCTTGGTATTCTATTAGCCCTTTCGATCTGTAGCCTTTGTTCTTTCTTAATTTTAAATAATTTATCATCATTATTTCTTTCAATATTTTTCTCTCCTCCAATTTCTTTTCTCCCTTCTGGGAATCCTACTATTCTAATGTCAGCACTAATATCTCTCTCCATCATCTCTCTTAGCCTTCTTGATATTTTTTATCTCTGCTTTTCCTCCGCCTTCAGAATTCTACAACATGATCTTCAAGTTCATTAATTTATTTTTCTCTTGTATCCATCCTATTTATCTGATTTATTCAGTTCTTTACTTCAGCTACATTTGTCTATCTAATATTTCCGTTTGTTCTTTTTCACTTCTTCTTCCTTCTTAATACTACTACTATCCTCCTCTATCACAGAATATATATAATTATGTTTATTTTAAATTACTGATCCCTCTGTTCTCACAACTCTGCTTCATGAGGTATATACTATTCAGTTTATCCCTTTATGCTTTCAATAGTGGTTGTACTCTTCATGCATTCAATTATTTTGGTCCAGGTGATCATATTCACCAAAGGATATGAGCTAACAGATCTGGAAACCTGTGTGAAAAATGGCCAAAACCCAAGTCCTACTATTATCCCTCTTGATATATTTGAGAAAGATGGAGGGGATGAGCCAGAGCGCCAAATAACCACTCTTGACCACTTCTTTTGCTGTGTGTCACCTGGCAACTCCTTTTAGCCTTTAATCTCTTAAAGCAGCAGCAGTGGGGGAAGGCATCTCTGTGAAGTATGATCTGCGAGCCCTGGGAGAAAAGAGCCTGATCTGCTGGTTAACATGTGCCAGTTCTCAGCTCACACCCCAGCAGGACTGTCACGCCACCCTAAATGCACCCTATTGACATCAATTTCTGTAACAGAGGGGCAGCAATTATCATTTCAAGGCAACCGGAGAAAATCAGGTCAACACAAAACTTAAAAGGAAAGAAACTTAAACTAATGTATTATCTGATTTCTCAGGCAACCCTGTGCCATAGGCCAAACTACCCACACCCCTACAGCAACTCTCAACAGCCTTGGTCACCCCTGGGGTTCTTCAGTTACTTCGGTTGTTTCCTCTGGTCCATGCTTTCCTCTTTCCTCTCCATGGTTAGCTTTGGAGAAAAGAGCCAACAGTCCCCATTAACTATCTTCAGACAATCCCAGATCACTTAGCAAAGGGATGAGATCCCTGTGCTACAGCTTAGGAAGCTGGTAAAATATGAGAAAATCCTGTAAGGATTTACAGACAACACTAAGTGTAAATAATCTAACACTTTGTAAGTACCACATGTACATGTAAAAACACAAATAAACATGTACTCCAATTGTCAGACTAATATCAACAATTAAAAAAATACTTCCTAAAATAGAGCTGAACTCCTTTACACAACTCCTAACCTGAGATATTTCTGGTACAACCTAAGTATTGGGAGAGGCAGTCATGCGCGGCATTAGGAAAGGGTTGGGGCCCAGATTCTCTTACAAAGAGGTAAAGCGCTCTTACACCCTGTACTGGTCATATCTCTTTGTTTGGGAATATCTTTACATGCTCTAGGTTTGACCTTTGTTGTTCTACTTAAGCCTCTGTGTCATGTGGCACCTGGCCAAGCCCACTGCTCTCTCTGTTCTGGGCAGGGAGAGAATGGGATCCTTCACCTGCAGTGCAGAGGGCGCCTGCAGACCATCCCCCTGTGGCATCGTCTGGCCACAGGGAACCACGTTCTCGACTGAAGCTGACCTTGTCTGCCTCTTCTCTGTGTGAGGAAAGCACTGTTCCATCTAGTGTCTGTGTGTGAGTCATGCCTTTCCTGGTGACTTGGACACCTACAATCCACACCGTGGTGGCCGGCACTGTCATGCCCTATGCCAGTGATGGCGAGCCTTTTGAGCTCAGCGTGTCAGCATTTTGAAAAACCCTAACTTAACTCTGGTGCCGTGTCACATATAGAAATTTTTTGATATTTGCAACCATAGTAAAACAAAGACTTATATTTTTGATATTTATTTTATATAGTTAAATGCCATTTAACAAAGAAAAATCAACCAAAAAATGAGTTCGCGTGTCACCTCTGACACGCGTGTCCTAGGTTCGCCATCACTGCCTACGCTATGCTCCAGAGTGGGACTCCTCCTCTGGGGGAGCAACAGGTGTCACTTGCTCAACAAACACAAAAACATTCTCAGGGGCGGAGCAACTAGCTTGGCTGAGGAGAGCTGACAGCCTCTGAGGTGCAGGGGTTCAATTAAGAAGATGTCAGCTTTTACTCCAAGGAAAAGGAAGTAGAATTCTTTGAACTGTGACAACCTGTTATCTGATTCCATCAAAGAAATTAATTTTGGACTTTACTGAAAATATATTTTCATCACCTAGTAAAAAATACATTTGCCAAAGTAATGATGAAAAGAAAATGTGCATTGCTCTCAACAAGGTCATTTCAAGTCTGCTCAAAACAACTACAAAAGATGGATTAGCATCTGCAAATCAAGGTCCACCTTTTAAATCTTGTGTGTCTACTATATCCTTTTATAACAAAAATAAGTGTTAACCTCAGTCCATTAGAGAGAAAGATGATAAAAGTGAGTAGACCCATTTGTCTAAAAACTAATAATGAAGATACCTCTTTTCCCAGTGTGACAGAAAAAAAAAAAATGCAGGAAAAATCAATCTGCTCCAAGAAGATGAAGAAAAAAACCACAGAAGAGTTTAACTGCTAAATGTCAATCAAGTTGATAAGTGCAGCAAGCCTGTATCAAAGAATTCTAAAAATTCCAAGCAAAATCAAGTGGCCTGCAAACCAACTGCAGAGGAAGAAAACAGTTGTTATTCAGCTGAAAATAATTTAAATGCTCCTTGAGTTCAAAGCCAAAAAGTCAAACCACAAGTAACACTGCAGGGTGGAGCAGCATTTTTTTGTTAGGAAAAAAATCCTCTCTTAGAAAATTGTCTCTGGAAAATAAGCCATTACTGGGACTCACTCAAGAGAATAAATCAGAAGTGATTAAAGATTCTGATGTAGAGACTATCAATGAAAGAAAAAGTTTTGAGACAAGGCAAGTTCAAAGTGCTTGTTGCTAGAAAATGAACTGAACATTGAGCTGCTGGGTATAAGAAGCAAAAATGAAGAGAAATTAATAAAGGATTCATCAAGTGGAGTAGTTTCATCCAGGGAGCATAAACCTGAAGAAAATATGTGTTTTTCTTCAGAAGATTCTGACAGTGAAAACAAGGCAGTTTCTTCTGAGTCCACTGTCTATCCCATTTCAGTGTGTCTTCAGTCAATACAAAAAGAACTCTAGTTGGAGAACAGTCTTCTGTGGCATCCATCACACCTACTAACTTTTTGAAACAGACCAATACACAGAAAAGTATTAATGCCAGAGATGTAAATCAAGAAACAAAAAAACAGCTCATCATTGACGCAGGTCAGAAACCTTTTGGAGCTACCACGTGTAAGTCTTGTGGCATGATCTGTACTGCTTCCAACCCTGAAGATGAACTGCAGCATGTTCAGCATCACCACAGATTTCTGGGGGGAATCAAATACACAGGCTGGAAAAAAGAACATGCCCAGCTGGCGTGGCTCAGTGGTTGAGCATTGACCTATGAACCAGGAGGTCATGGTTCGATTCCCAGTCAGGGCACATGTCCGGGTTGTGGGCTCGACCCCTAGCAGGAGGCGTGCAGAAGGCTGATCAATGATTCTCTCTTATCGCTGATGTTTCTCTCTCCCTCCCTCCCCCTCTTCCTTTCTCTCTGAAATCAATAAAATATATATTTTAAAAAATAAAGAATGTGTAGTAGCAGAGTTTGGGGATGGGAAAATTGTGTTGGATCATCTTCCACATGATCCAAGTTATGCTATCAAAAAGGTAGAAGAAGTGCAAGAACTTGTTGATAATGAACTGGGCTTTCAGCAAGTTGTTCCCAGATGTCCAAACAAAACCAAAACATTTCTCTTTATATATGATGAAAAGAGAGTAGTTAGTTGGATGTTTAATTGCAGAGCCCATCCAACAGGCCTTCCATGTCCTGTCTGAACCAACTAGTCCAGAACTTCCAAGTTCTGAAGAATGTCATAGGGCTTGGCGATGTTCAAATGTACCAGTACCTGCAGTCTGTGGAATAAGTAGAATCTGGGTCTTCAGATTTAAGAGAAGAAAGCGCATTGCAAGACAACTGGTAGATACGCTCAGAAATCACTTCATGTTTGGCTGTTTTCTCAGCACTAATGAAATAGCATTTTGTGACCCAACACCAGATGGCAAGTTATTCGCAGCCAAGTACTACAACACCTCTAATTTCCTTGTATACAATTTTAATAGTTAAAACCAAATTCAACTATAGAATAGTTACTATATGAATGAGTTAAGACAGTTTCTTATCATATAATAACTACTTATCAAATGTCAAAATAAAAATACTAAAACGCACCCACACACACAACCTGGTGTTTCTTTATGAATAGATTTGTTGAAAATTATCTGGAGATTCAAAGAAAGGAACCTTTGGATGATGTATTGACTTGAATCCTTAATTATGAAACTTTGCAGATATAACTGGAAAATTACTTGCCCCTTACATAGGAACACTGACATTTTTTACACAGAAATGTGACCACTTACATTTTATTAAGCACCTTTGAACCAGGATTATCTCATGCTTACTCAGAAGCAAACAGGAAAATGTAAAGACAAATAATTTCGATGCCCAATTTTTAAAGGTGATTCCTGAATTCTGTACACAGAATTCTCACCTTATAGGTAACAGCTCAGTTGAATATATTCAGAAGGTATTGTAAATTTCTAGTTGTAATAGGGTAAGATGACAAAGAATAAGATTTTCATGTAGAACAGAATTCTATAGCTTAATGTTTTAATCTTTCTAAAAAATGTTTACTCAAAAGAAATTCTAACCAGATTTAATTAAAATTAAATTTAGTAATTGCACTACTGTCATTTAACTTTTGATGTATGAATATGTTAATTGTGCTACTTATCTTTGGCGTACTTATTACTGTTAATTGAAATCATCAACAAAATGGATGCCCAATTAGGACTAGATGATTCATATTATTACATTTTAAAATTTTTGCATATCTAAAATACATCTTACTTGTTCTGAGACATCTAACAAAATGTATAGTATCAGAACCAGGGTTAGTGAATAAATATATCTAGGTTGATGGGCCAGAGAACATGACATTATGTAGATATACCTAAACGTTTTAAACTCTCTAAAAATCACAGTTTTCTAGTATAATTCTTGGATATTTTGAAAAGCAAAGAATTATTCAGATTGTTGTTTCTAAAAAACATTTAATTGCTATCTGGCAATAATAATCTAGGGCAGTAGTTTTCCAGGTTATAACTTTATGTAGAACATGTTCATTACATTCTTTTATTTGCCTGTAAGTTAACATGGTTCCAAAATTTAAAGGCTTGAGTTCCCGAAAGAATGTGGAAGTGTTAAAATGTGCATAATTATGCAAACATCTTATTTTCTGCACTGCTGTTTTGTCTTAAATATTTTATTTTAAAATTTTTATTAACATTATTTGCTTGTTCAATGTCTTTGCGATGGGTCAATTAGAATTCTTTTCAATATTTAAAAAAAAACCCACATTCTCAGAATCACATATTTTTCAGTGAAATTCTGAGTGACCGCTAACCCTACTTTCTACTGTTGTTCTAATCCACCCCACCCCCCTTTTCCACTGTTAAACCTGCACAGCTTTCAAACTGCCCTGTGTAAACTCTACAGTTTCCCCAAGAGCATGTTCCTGATTCACATTAGACTGCAGATGATGGGGGTGGTGTTGCTCAGGAAATGCTGCTGAGGCAGTAATTCTGGGAAATCTGACCTACGTCCTGGGATTCCAACCAACACCACCAGCAAACACCACACCATTTGTGGCTGTCTGTTCCAGTGAAATTCTCCTTTCCAGCCACCTACAACACAAAACCAATATTGTGTATCATCTCACTGTAGCCAGAGTTACTTACTAGGATTTTAATATAAGACTGGAAGAGGAAGTGAGAAATCAGGCAGAAAGAACACAGTAATGAATGATGCCACCCTGAGCTTGAAGTCAGACATGCCTGGATCCAAATCCTAATCCTTCCTAGCAATATGACCTTGAAATAAGGAGTTAATTCCTTTAGTGCTTCAAATTCCTCATCTGTAAAATGAGGGGACCCGTTCCTATTTTACATGCCTACTGTAAGAACTAAGAATAATAAATGAAACATACACATAAGATGCCTTTACTTATTTATTCAGCAAATATGTGTTGTGCAAAAACAACGGGCTCTGTGCTAAGAGCTACTTGCTGTTGCTAGTACTAACCACTATTCAGCTAGCACCATCACCATTACTATTAGTTCTGTTAATTCAAACATCCTGACTAAGCTTTTCTCAGAATTCACAAGCTTACCCTTGAAGTAATTACCCTAAGAATACATTTACTGAATTCTCAAATTATGTCAATTCCCAGTGGATCCAATCTGCTTCTAAAAAAGTAAAATGAAACTATTACCACTATGTGGTTTTTAGTAAAATGTCTCCTCCACAAGTTAGTGAATGTGTTTACTTCTCATTATTTCTAAATATAGTGTTTGTTGTACCATAAAAATAATGACTTTAAGGTTCCAAATTTTATTGATCAATTATTCTCAGCTCCAAACATGATAGACATTGCTACATTTTTACCCAAAAGTAGACAATTCTTTACAAAATAATATATATACATTCATATATACAAACACCTTGGGACACAAGATATATGTCTTTTACACTAGTTTCCACCTTCTTGTCTGTCTTTACTACATGAATATTTTGTAGACACTGATTCAAAACCAAGTTGAGTGTTTGTTCCAATTAAAAGTTAATATTAAACAAGCTTATTAGAAGACATTTCTTTGTTGTAATTTTCTAGGGGAATAGTGATTTTTTAAATTGTTTTTCTAATGCAAAAATGTAAAATTCAAGGGCTCAATAAAAGCCACTACAAATAAACTAAATGGATTTGTACTCAGCACACACATTTTTCTGAACTGCTTTTTTAAGAAATATGAATAAAAATCTTTATGCTTCACACTAGAAAAAAACAAATGTACGCTCTGAGGGAACACAAGATTATGGCTCCAGTAAGTTTTATAAAATAACTAACCACAGCCAGAACCAGTTTGGCTCAGTGGATAGAGCTTCGGCCTGCGGACCGAAAGGTCCCAGGTTCGATTCCAGTCAAGGGCATGTACCTTGGTTGCAGGCACATCCCCAGTAGGGGGCGTGCAGGAGGCAGCTGATGGATGTTTCTCTCTCATCGATGTTTCTGGCTCTCTATCCTTCTCCCTTCCTCTCTGTAAAAAATCAATAAAATGTATAAAAAAAAAAATAACTAACCACAGAAATATTTGCTGTGTGTCTACTCAATTTTGATCCATTTCTCCCAGACATCATTTCACAAGACCAAGCTGTTTCACAATAATACTGGTCAATACTGGTTATCCAACTGTTTTCCAACATCTCATTTCTGATTTCTAGGTTTGTCATTTAATATGAAATATAGCAGTTGAGTTAGGAAGACAATAAACTGTTAGGAAGTTGAACATGCCGTGTATGCTAGATGTATCAGGAATGTGTGTGCTCCGCCCAGTGCCCTCTGGAGGCTGAATCTACTGCCTCTGACCAGGTAAGGTCTCTTGAGCCTCTTCTTTCCCTAAAGATAACCTGTGTCTAAGAACATGAGGCTTCAGAGTCTGCTCTCTAAGGTCTTCCTGCCTCGTCTTATATACCTCCTGCCTACACTCCACTCTGTCATTCCAGGGATCCTGCTAAATACAAACCTGCTCTGCACTTAAATCCTATCAGCGAATCCTCACTGCTTTCAAGATAGAATCTCGACCCTTCGCCTGTTCTACCTCCCTTTGCCTCATCTTCATTCAGTCCCATCCCTCACCCAAGCCTTCCTCCCCTTAGGCTAGATGCTCCAGCCATTCTGCAAAGCAGCTCTTCCCATTGGCCCAGCAGTTCCAACATCTCTGCTCTTTGGAGTCCCCTTCTCCTTTTACACTCCTCATGCATCTCTCTGGCAAACACCTATTCACCTTTTCCATTCCTTAAGGGCCTTCCTGGAAACCTCTATCTGTCCCATGCCTTAACCTTACAGTGGTGACTCCCTCCTTGGTGTCTCTACAGTACACGCTTCTGCTTTTCACACATCTATCTGCTTGTTGCTCTCCTCCTAGACAGCAACTCCTTTAGGGCAGAGGCCAGGCCTTGTCCATCTCTGCCCCCATAAAGCACAGCATAGAGTTTTCATTCAATAGATGACGGACAAATGAAGTAATTAACCTTTGCATGTAAAGATAACATCCAGCACAGGATAAGCACTCATTAAATATTTACAGAATAAGCAAATGAATGAATAATTCTCTAGCCACTGGTGATAATGTGTGGATATCTATAAACACTCAATTTTCCTATAAACTAAGAGTTTTCAAAATATAGATATATCCCCCTATCCCCCACCCCCGCCATCTCCTACTCTGCCTTAGAGACCTAAAATAAAAACAGGAAAACACAGGGCTATACTCATCAACCCTTACCATAGACTAACACCAGCTCAGACCTTATCATAGAAAAATCTGACCTAATTCGCATGACCCATCTCTGCCCTCCTGTATTAGGCAGAACTCTTAGGGGCCAAAGAACAGACACAAAACTTTATCCAAAGGGGAAACCAGCAATTATTAAAAGGAGTCCAGGCTGGAGTAGCTCACAGAATCTAAGGAAGAGCGACAGAAAGCAGGAATGGCAAGATCTCACAGAATAGAGCCAGGTTTTCTGCCCTCCAGCTCAGTTTGGGTCAAGACATCCTAGACTAACCACCATGGCCAGAAGGATGTGAAATTATGATTTCCCAGCCTATGTCACATGGTCACAGAATCTGGACCTGCAGTGTGGATATTTATCTGTCCCTCTACTAATCACCCCATGCAGCTAACCCCCTATTCAAGTATCTCCAAAATACCAGCTCCAAAGTCACTTGTCTCTACAACTTTTAAGAAACTGTGTTTTTTTCCATTTATAGCTGACATTTATTATATTAGTTTCAGCTGAACATCACAACTTAATTAAGCAAGTATCTATCCAATCATCAATACGTATTTGAGTACCTCCCCGACCCAGACAATCATAGTTCTAGATGCTAAGGACACAAATGTGAGCAAGGCAAAAAAATCCCTGCCCTTTGGTGGAGACAGTAAACAAATGTAAAATTTAATGTATTGTGAGATTAAGTGCTATAATAAAAACAACATGTTAAGGGGATAGGACACGAGAAGGACAGTTGGGGAAGGCAAGAGTACTAGTATTTTAGACAGGAACATTTTCCCTTAGAAGATGACATTTGAGGAGAGAGACCAGAATAAAGTGAGGACACACACCATATGAATATCTGGGTGGAGAGCCTGCCAGGATGAGGGCAAAACAAATGTAAGGGTCTAAAGTTCAAGTGTTCAAAGGAACCACAGAAATCTGGAAAAAGAATAGTCCCTGTGAAGGGAAAATACACAAAGGCCCTGAGACAGAAAAAACGAGGTACAGCTAGAGAAGAGTGAGGAAAGAGTGGTTTCACAAAATACAACTGGACAGACAGGCAAGGGTTTTTTATTCTGAGACAAGAAACCATGTGCATTTTTTCTCATTCCATACACTTATGTCTATGCGTTCTTATTCTAGGGTGAAAAAAATAAAATACAACTGCTAATGACACCATAATCCCTACAACAATCCCCACCACTATTATTTACTTTCCAAACACCTGTGTATCAGGTTTTAGAATCAGTTATAAAGAGATTTTATGTAATTATCCAAGTGAAAAACACCATTTTTATTTCCCATGTGCTAAAGCTTTTAAGTCTATGAAGCTCAAGTAAGATCAAATAATATTTGTGAACAAGCGAGACAAAGTAAATAAATTTCGACTATGAATAGTACCTAATAATCATAGGATCAAGTATTTGACATGGCATAAAGTACCATTAAATCAATGAATAAGATGATACAAAGCCTCATACTATTGCAAGAATACAGAACTATTTAATATCTTAATCATTTTAGCACCAAACTAAGGTCACTTAATTTATTTATTTTTTTACTACTTCTACATTACAATTTGTCTTCTTGTGCCACTACTGGCTTACATTTCACTGCAAGTTACATAACCTTACATTGCCAAGAAATAAATACTTTAATTTACTTTTTATTAAATATTTAGATGAAACGTTTTAGATGAAATCCTAATTCTTAGTGATTAATGATAGTATAACACACCACCACCACTTCCCAATCAGAAACCCTATGTGCAATACAACAAATGGCTTTTCCTTCACTTTCCCATTCCCTTCCATCTGAGTGAGTCTTTTCCTTCTTCTGCCTTCTAGGCCTACAGATTATCATAATCTGAGCTGAATGAACAGTCAGTATTACAATGCCTTGTCCATCGAACCTTTCATCTTCCCTGCATCACTAAAAAAAAAAAAAAATCCTAGCTTCTGGTTGACCTGAGAGTCATCAATTTTGTGTGGGGTGTTTTATTTTGTTTCTAACTATCATATGTGATTAGTGTATTTTCGTGTTCACCATTAAATTTTAAATACAGTTTCTTTCTGGCATGATATACAGGTAGACACGAATGTGTCCCTTTTAAACAAACCCACTGACAGGATTGTAAGATATATTGTTTATGCTGCTGGCACTTCTTTTCACTGCTGCTGCTGCTGCTGTTGTTTAAACATTTAATGAAAGATTGTATTGAACTCATATCCTGGGGCTATAATCAAAGCAATCGTTTTAAAAATAAATAACCTGGAATCATCCAAAATGTCTGATAAAAAAAAAAAAAAAAAAACAGTCTACTTTCCTAAGATCAAAGAAGCCATCTGATGCTTGTCCTCAGTCTCCCTCCTCAAAACTCTCTGTTCGTCACATCCTTCTCTCTCTTCCCTCTTGGGCCGTGAAAGATGTATTTACTTTCCCTGACAGAGAGGATGTTTTCTTCTGCCTCTTGATACTGTCCCTAACATGCCCCTCATATCCTGCTTCCATCAAGAACCTTTGCTCGCAGCTTTGAGACAACCTGTTCTCACATGTATCTTAAACCTTTAATGGTTCACTTGGTCCCTCTTTTCTCTTTCTATAACTATGCTTACTTGTCCTGTGTTTAAAAAAACAAACATTCCAAACTTATTGGGCACTTTTATACCTCAATCCCTTCAGATCTGGCATTTGCACATACCAGTGGACTGAAAGTGCCCCCAACACCTTTCTTCACCCTTATCTTCCTCAATCTTCTATCGGATGAGACTCTGCTGACCACCAATGCCTATTAAATTGGTCCCTCCTGCGTTCCCCCTTCCAGATCTCTGATTTATATATTTCTTTTGCTTACTATTGCTTATAACCAAGCAAAATGTGAGCCAAATGAATATCCAAATTAAAAAGAAAGTTCAGAATTATCTATTTTTGTCAATTATACCCTGAAGTTTCAGTCATCAAACATCAATACCCAAATTTTCATTTACTTTTTCTCTCCATTATCCTTACCTCTTCATATCTATGCAGACATTTGTGCCATTCTTTCTCTGTTTACCTTAGCCAGCCAAAAAGCCTTCTGAATTTCCCACTTACACTAGTTCAATAGCTTCCAAATTCATCTTTCTGTCTCTTTCTCTTCTTACCTGTCCAACCCAGGAAAAAAGAAAACAAAAACAAAAACTTCTTGAAACATGTCGGTTTCTAACTCAACCAGTATTTGATGGGGAGAAAAATGTTCAGTATCATTAGCCATGAGGAAAAAGCAAATTAAAACCACCATGAGATAACCCTACACACCTATCAGAATGAAGAAAATAAAAAATAGTTATGACACCAAATGATAGATAGAATGGAAAAAACATAGACCACTCTTACATTGCTAGTAGAAATGTAAATGGAATAGCCACTCTGGGGAGTAGCTTCTTAAAAAACTAAACATGCAATTACCGTGTAAGTCAGTAATTGAACTCATGGGCATTCATCACAAAGGAAAAAATAAAACCTATGTGCACACAAAAACCTATACACAAATGTTGATGGCAGCTTCATTCATGATAGCTCAAAATGGCAACAGTCCAAATGTTCTCCCACAGATGACTGGTTAAACAAACCATGCAGTGATAAAAAGGAACTACTGGAACATGCAACAACTTGGGTGGGTCTCAAGGGTATTATGCTGACCAAGAAAAAAGTCAACGTTAAAAGGTCATATACTGCATGAGTCCCTATCTATACTAATAAAAGGGTAATATGCTAATTAGACCGGATAGACCGGACATCCTTCCGGACAAAGCCACGGTGGTGGGGCCAAGGCAGAGGTGGTTAGGGGCGATCAGGCAGGCAGGGGAGAGCAGTTAGGTGTAATCAGGCTGGCAGGGAAAAGCAGTTAGGGGCGATCAGGCTGGCAGGGGAGAACAGTTAGGGGCGATCAGGGTGGCAGGCAAGAGCAGTTAGGAGCGATCAGGCAGGCAGGCAGGTGAGTGGTTAGGAGCCAGCAGTCCCAGATTGCAAGAGGGATGTCCAACTGCTGGTCGGATATCCCCCGAGGGGTCCTGGATTGAAGATGGTGCAGGCCGGGCTGAGGAACCCTCCTCCCCCACCGTGCATGAATTTCATGCACCGGGCCCCTAGTAAATAATAATCTTGAAGAAAAAAAAATAATAATAATAATCTTGAAATGAAAAAATTATATGGAAAACAAATTGGTGGCTGCCAGGAATTAGGGTGGAATAGAGGCAGGAAGGATGTGGGTGTGACCATAAAGGGTAGAATGAGGGGGATCTTTGCATTGACTGAACAGTTCTGTATCTTGATGTCAGTGGTGGTTACATGAATCCACAGAACTATACACATACACTGTACCAATGTCAATTTCCTGAAATTGATATTATAATATGGTTGTGTAAGATACAGCCACTGGGGCCAACTGAGTAAAGAGTACATGGAAGGGACCTCTAAAATGTATTTTAAACTTCCTATGAATCTAAGATTATTTGAAAACACAAGTGTTTGGGTTTGTTTGTTTTTTTTAAAAAAAAGGGGGGCTACATAATATATTCCATTTATATAACATTCTTAAAATAATAAAATTATACAAATAAAGAAAAAAAATTAGTGTTTGCCAGCAATAGCATGGCAGTGAAGAAGAGAGAATAGGTGTAATTTGCCAGGTCTTTATCTAGCATTCCTTTAGCCATCTAAGCACCATAATGAGGACAGTGTTCCTTAAAGGCCACATGTGTGTGGGGCTATATATCCGGAGGCAAGAGAGACAGACAGAGAGAAAAAGCTTTTTTCCCTTGTAAGACATGTTAATAAGAACATGTTAGATTATGCTTAAAAGCCTATCTTTCAGAAATCTCCATGGACCAGCTGCAAATCAACCCCTACTCAAACAGGAAAAATCATTAGTTCTTCTCAACTTAAGACCAGAGAAACAAGATGAATCATAAAAAGGGTATGAATAAAAGCAGTCAGCATATAACTTTTCCTAATCCTGTTTTTTCTGAAAGAATTATTTTAAGTTCTGAAGCATTTTTTTTAGCAATCCACAATACATTAACCAAGTAAATATGACCAATCAAGCAATTCCACATGCACTACTGTATAAGAAAGACATCTGCATAATGCTCACAATTATCAATTAACACTCAAGTAAATCAGTTCAGATGATTTAATTCAGAGGATTTATTTTCATTTTAGGCCAGCTACTAAAATTATATAGAAATACTGAAATAAATGTTTAGCCTAGAATATAGTTCAACCTATTCTCTTCACTCTAGGGCAGTCAGTTACAGAACCATGGAAATGAGGATAATCACTTCACAGATGGGGAAACTCAGGCTCAAAGATGTAAGAAGCTTGCTCAAGGGAACAGTTAGTAGACTGGCATTGCTAAGCTTCAAACCCAGGTCTGTCTGACCCAAAGTAGATACAAATTCTAATACTCCCACCAGCTAAAGTTCACTTCCTAATTTCCAGCTAAGAAAATATACACTCTTAGAAAGATAAAAGTTAAATAACATTAATGTATGTTAACCTCCAAATATCTCATATATGTTTTTGTACGTATCAGGAAATATAGAAGGAAGAGGCAATATACTCTAATTTGCTCAACTTGTTATAATGAATATATAGCATTTTACCACAAGAAAAAAAAATCCTATAGAAAAATAACAAAAAATGGCAGTATCACAGTGGTCAAGAACACAGATAATGGGATTAGTCCAGGGGTGGGCAAACTTTTTGACTCGAGGGCCACAATGGGTTCTTAAACTGGACCAGAGGTCCAGAACAAAAGCATGGATGGAGTGTTTGTGTGAACTAATATAAATTCAAAGTAAACATCATTACATAAAAGGGTACGGTCTTTTTCAATAGTTTTATTCATTTCAAACGGGCCGAATCCGGCCCGTGGGCCGTAGTTTGCCCACGGCTGGATTAGTCAATATTAAATTATCTTTGGCAAGTTACTTAATCTCTCTGTATCTCAGTTTCTTCAAGAAATCACTACACCTCACAGGATTTCAGGTGTTAAATATATGCACATTGTCTGGCTTATAGTAAACAATCAACACTAGCCACTACTATTGTTATTTTATAACTTACATTTTACTGCAGTGCATGATTTTGTATTATCGCTGATACATTGAGTATTATGACTATGAACAAAGGATACTGTGCCATCTAAACTCACTATAAACTTACTTTAAAAAAATACTGCCTCTAATCACACATACATGCTACTTGGTTTATGCTGACTCCTTCCATATAAGTTATTATCTGATTTTAAACAAGTGTCTTTGTTCAGAAGAGTCTCCTATCTCCTATCACCATTCGCTCTCACTGCTATAGCTTCCTGTCTATTATTCTGCCCATAAAAATCTAGTCTTTTACTATTTAACTAAAACACCTATTGTTGTTGCTGCTGATAACAGTATACAGCTTAGAGACATGTAAATGTGAAAAATTACATGTGAATGTAGCATAAACACTCATTTAAAATTTTTTAAACAAAGGTTATACAAATAGAATGCATTTTAGTTACCTTAGAAGAGTGGAGAAAAAGGCTATTTTCTTTAGATTTCAAGTTTTAAAGAAACACTTTTTATACTTGATGCTATTAATTCTGAAGATATCTTTACACTACTTTGAAATGAATACATATGCTTCAAATTAGAACTATTCAGTACTATTTGTAATGCTAACATACCTTCAAAAACTAGGAGTAAAATTTTACAAAATTCTTAAAATCCAACTCATTTACAAAATTAGTAAATAAAATTTTTCCGGTTCTTACAGTTTATTATAATGTTTTAAATCACATAATCATATTACATACACTACATGGTATTTAAAATAAATGATTCAAGCCCAGCCAGTGTGGCTCAATGGTTGAGCATCCACCTATGAACCAGCAGGTCACGGTTCAATTCCAGGTCTGAGCATATGCCTGGGTTGTGGCCTTGATCCCTAGTAGGGGTTGTGTAGGAGGCAGCTAGCTGATCAATGATTCTCTCTCATCATTAATGTTTCTATCTCTCCCTCTCCTTTCCTCTCTGAAATCAATAAAAATATATTTAAATAATAATAATAATAAAATCAATGAATCGAGATGGCCTACAGAGTTTTAGCAGACAGCAAGATAAATACAGAGAAACATTCATCTTTCATAGCTAATTATAAACACAGTGACGTTGTGAATATTTTTATATGATATAAAACTACACAGCATTAACAACAGCAAAGGATGATATCCTAGCTGTAAAATCTAAGTGAAGCAGATGAACGGCATTTCAAAATATCCTAAAGAGAATTTCTCTTGTGGATCTGAAGTTCACTCAAGTGGCTACAACTGGTATTTATGCAATGCTTATCAGGGTACCCAGAAGCTACAAGGTTTCCCATCCATTAAACCTGCCTTTAACTTGAATTTCAGCTGAATTAAATAGGATATTATCACTGTGCAATTTTGGTGGCTGAATGTACTTTGCCATTTCCGAACATTTCTGAATAACTTGGTACTAAATGATACTCTACATTTTTAGATCCATTATAACCTACGACCTTCAAGACTCTTAAAAAAAAAAATGTTTATTGATTTTAAACTGGAAAAATTCCAAAATGACTCAGATTCATGTTTTAATATTTAAATGTATGGGGGTAGGAGAATGAACTTGTTGAACAGAACTCTATATAGGAGACCACTGCCACTCCAGTGGAAGATAAGGTAATGACAAAAAGAAAAAAACAACCTAGGAGCCAGGAGAACTGGCAACCTCAAAGTGCAAACAAAAACAATCATTTCCTTCTTCTGAACCTGATTTTGCTTGCAGCAAACATACTTACAGCAGAGGTCATACATTATGCCATTTCCTTTATAAGTTTACATATACTGCAAAATCTAGCACAGTGCTGTGCACACGTTAGGCACTCGATATAAATGTGATAAATGCACAAAAGAATGAGTGATTCCATTCTACCCCTAACAGTGCAACTGTGTCTGTTCTCTCCTGTGCTACTGAGAGGCATGGCTTTGGCAGTTGTCACCAAAACAATGTTGGGAGTCAGAGGAGAAAGATACAGAAGTCAGAATAAAATCACCAATGTGCTACTTCCATATAATAACTCATCCATCTGCTACATCCACACAATGAAATAACATTAGGCAATAAAGAGGAATGGAGTACTAACTCATGCTACAGCATGAATGAGCCCTGAAAATACTATGCTAAGTGAGAGAAGCCAGTTACAAAGATCACATATTGTATGATTCCATTTACATAGAATACCCAGAGTAGTCAAATCCATAGAGTAAGGAGATAGATGGATTGAAGATGAAAGCTAACCATCATAAGGCTTCTTTTGGGGGTGATGAACATGTTCTAAAATTGACTGAGGTGATGGTTGTACACCTTCATGAATATACTAAAAACCATTGAATTGTATACTTTAAATGGTTGAACTGCATGGTATGTGCAATTCATTATATCCTATATAATAAAAGCCTAATATGCTAAGTGTCCTGTCGTCCGTTCAACCAATCAAACTATAATATGCTAATTATGCTAAGACCGCTCAACAACTTGCTATGACATGCACTGACCACCAGGGGGGCAGACAGTCAACCGGTCAACCAGTCACTATGATGTGCACTGACCACCAGGGGGCAGACCATGACGGGTAGATTAGCTTGCTGCTGGGGTCCAGCTGATTGATATTGAGCGGGATGGACTGGACACACCTGGAGCCCTCCCGTGGTCCCTCCCTGGCTGGCCAACCTCCCACATCCCTCCCCAGCCCCGATCATGCACCAGTGGGGTCCCTCGGCCTCGCCTGTGCCCTCTTACAATCCGGGACCCCTCAAGGGATGTCAGAGAGCCAGTTTTGGCCCAACAGCAGAATGACAGGTCGATATGACATGCACTGACCACCAAGGGGAAGATGCTCAACACAGGAGCTGCCCCTGGTGGTCAGTGTGCTCCCACAAGGGGAACGCCACTCAGCCAGAAGCCAAGCTCACAAGCGGGCCTAAGTCAGCAGATGGACATCTCCCAAGGGCTCCCAGACTGGGAGAGGGTGCAGGCCGGGCTGAGGGAACCCCCCCGCCAGTGCACAAATTTTGTGCACCGGGCCTCTAGTATTCAAATAAAAGATAGCACAGTAAGTAGCATCATTAGATAATAGACACTAACCCCATTTTCAAATGGACAACCTGACACTGTGTAAGATGAATCTGCTCTGGGCTCCTCTCCTTAAAAAAGAATAGATAACACATATTAATTCCTCAGGCATGTGACATTTAAACAAAATGGAGTTTAATGAGTAATTTGCAAGAAAGTGGTCATGAAAAATACTATCAATCCTTATTTTAAAACTTTCCTAGGTCAAAATGTGACTTTAAACACACACACACACACACACACACACACACACACACACACACACAATGGCAAAGCCTCACTGAAAAGCAGGTCCCTGAACTGGCTAGAAAATAGTCAAGTTTAGCAAAGAAACCTTAGATTTAGACATTCGTCACATGGGTGAAAATAAAGTGAATTACAAAACTGAAAGGAGTTGCCAGGGAAGTGTTTGCCTCTGAAAAGAATTATACTATGGAAGAGGCCCAGGAGAAAATAATGCAACCTGGCTTTGTTCATTTGTTTCGCTTGATCATATTTTCTCCTTGTAGAGGAATATGGGACTATGGGGCCGGAAAGAAGGGAAAAGCTACCAGATAGGACTGAATAGATTGTGTTTTCATGCTTGCCTACACATTAGATTCAACAAGGAGCCCTTTAAAAAAATCCACACCCAGTATTTAATTGGCAGGTGGGGGAGGGGGGGAGGTGTATGTAAAGAACAGCCGGGGTTGAGAACCACTGAGCTAGTTGCAGAGTGCGTGCCAGGTGCAGTACAAAGCCTGGCATGATGCTGTAAGGATGACAAACATCTGGTGGATAAATACTTTCTGATGAATGCTTTGCAGTTTTCCCTTTTGGACCGTGATGCGGGCCACCTCCTCATCAAGAACCAGTATCTCTTCCAGGTATCTCATCACTCTCCAAAGTTAAACAGCTTCAGCAATGCACATTTAAAGCCAACTGAGAAGTTCTCACTGCATCAAGTCCTCTGATGAGATTCTAAAAGACAGGACTTTCACTATTTAGCATAAGACCTAATGTAAGCAATTCTTCTTCAAAAGGAGAATTTAGGTTTACTGAAGCAGAAAACTAAAAGCCTTTAATACAAAGCTGTAATTAATGGGTATTATAAATCATAGCAGCCGGATCTATGATTTCAGGTTTGTGGGATGCACTGGGTGCACCGCACAGTAATTCAACAAAAAGTGGCCTCCCGCATATAATTGCCCTTCTTGGAGAAAACCAATTTGATCCCAAAGAGGTTGGAAAGGAACGCAGATAATTACACACACTTACAATACAATTGCTTCCAGCTCTCCAAAGCCAACTTTAAAATGTATGCTTTTATTCTAAGCTAAATAAATTTTCTTCAGCTATGCCTTTTTATATTCAATCTAATAGAATAGCAAGGCCAAATTGTCACATTTGCCTATTATATATTTAATTAGTTATTCTGAGACTTGAACATTCCAACATTTCGTACTGATTAAATTCCTGTATTCTTCTAATAGAAGGATATTTTTGGTAAAATTGCCCCAACATAAAAATGCAAATCATAAAGGATTTGAAAGACATCCTTACGATGCAGCAAGCATCCAGGGTACCCCACTAGGAACCCATTAACTGGTAACAGACAGGCAATCCCTACTCCACACCTGACCTTAATTTAGGAAAGGGCAACCCAAGGCAGAACTTTGCTTTAATGCACAAGGGGCTTTTTTAGAGAGAACCCTGTCAGCCCTCCTTAGCTAAACTCCATTATATCCTAAAAATCTCTTCCACTATCCCACATCCAAGTCATCTCACTGGTCACTGGCTCCAGAATAACTCCCGTTCAAGGTAGGCCTTATTTAATTTTAAAGTACCACCTGGTCAATGATGACAGTTCTAAAAAAAAAAAATTTAAAAAAAAATGCATACCTCAAAACAAGGGCTCCAGAATAAATTCTACCAAAGCCATATGGAATGACTTGCATCATTAAAAATACTCAGCTTGAGTTTTCTGTTCTCTCATATCTTGAATGAAATATGGAAAATTCAGCTTTTATGTATGTAATAAACTATTATCATCACTCAAAGAAACTCTTACTGAAAAGTATGCTCATTTTTTTCAAATGAAAAGAAGGTACAGTAACTTGATGATTCCCCTAATTCAATTTAAGTTTATAACTTTGCAAAAGTGAAGGGATGCGCATCTCCTTCGGGAACTGTGAAGGACTGACAACCACTGGACCTGCTGGGATTCTACCTTCATCAGAAACCATCAGCAGTGCCTCCCACCTATTTTAGCAGGGCACTGGATAGAGGGTCTGTTGTAGACAGACATGAGCAGAGCAAGGACAATGGGCCAGGTACAGAAGGTCGCCAGGGTGGAAAGCCCCAGGTGCCCAGCAATGGACAATTAATTGTAGGGTGGGTATATCCTCCTCTAGCATATGGCTGGTCATGCAATTTGGACCCTCTGACCTTTCCTCCCTAGAAATAACATCTAGGTCTCAGTTGTATTTCAGCTCCAGGCCTAGAAGAAAAGCCACAAAACCAGCCACTGGACCAGATGACCCCTCTGTCCTTGCACCAACCAACCAATCAGTGGAGACCCCAAACCTGAAGGACATACCTGGAAAGTTGCTGAATATTCTATTAAGATCTTCCCCTGGGACCTCCCCTAAGATCTCCACCCTTAAAACCCTCGGGAGGAGGACCCAGCGTGCTCTCCCTCCCAGGAGCATGCCCACACCTTTCCCTTTTCCTTCCCTGGTTTCCCCCCACCCCGCACCCACAGTCCCTATCATTACCTACCTCACTCCCAAGGGCCCTTCCTTTACCTCTATAACTTATTTCCTAAGCCCATTTCTTCTAGGACTTTTTCTATCTCTGCGATTTACCAAATAAATGTTCTCTTATAGTTGGGTCTTGGCTCTGAATTCTTTCCTAACCAGAACTCAAGTACCGAGGTTGCTGAACCCATGGGTCCATTCCCGCCTCCTACAAAAGGTCCCTCTCTCCTTCCTCACCACCCTTCTAACCTATCTCACCTTCCCTGACTTTGTACCTCCTACTCTCCCTTAACTGCTCTTTTATCACTACTTTTTTCTACATTACTTTGAATCCATTCAACTTCCACTGTTTTCACCACTTACTTTCCTCTAGACACACTCTTGCTCTCTCCAACCTGCTCTCTTTCTCCATGCTCCCTCTTCCAAACCCCTCAACCCCCACCACCACGGCTGTTTTTCTTCTTGGCCTGATAACTGCCTCGCCTTGGTCTCTGGCTCTCACTGCTGCCTTCTCTCTCCACTGTTTGTTTTACTACCTGTCCTAGTCTCCTTCCAGGAGCTCACACCTCATTTCACTGTCTAAGTACCTATCCCAAAATAGGTGCTCCCCGTAGAAAGGCAAGATCTAACATTCCAATGAACTAGAAACTCCAAATTCTGGTTTTAAAAATAACAACACTAACATCTCACTAACTCCTTGTCACATGGGGCCAACTCAATTACTGCTATCACTCTAATTTTCTGCCAATATTCTTTCAAAAACTGAGTAGAAATTCGATTCTGATCTCATAGAATCAAATAAGTAGTTTTATTCATCTCTGTAACTGTACCCTGGAAGCTACTACTGTGACTCATTCTGGCTTCCCCTTATTCAATCTTTGAAGTTCCTATGAGGGTAGTTAGTGGGTAAGAACTGGAATGCCACGCACTAAAGAAGAAAGCAAGGTGTTCATGAAAACCTAGAATCCAGGAACTATTTGAACCATAAATTGGAAGCACAAGATAATAGGCTGTAACTAAATCTGGCTGTAACTGGAATCCAGTGAGATGTAAAAGACAATGTAGGTTCATCCTACCAAACTAGAATCAGTATCTGCTAACAGTGAGGCTCCCGGCAGTTACTCAATAAACACTTTTTCTAGCCTAAATTCTGAATGGCACTTAAAGATTAAGGCAGAATCCTGGGATTTCAGGTTTCCAAAAGTCATTCTGAAATATGACGATTCATATTTACTCTCCGCACATTATTCTACTACAGCAGCAAAGCTCCTGTCTTAAGCTTTGCTAGAAATTACCTAAAGACTACTATTGGGGAAAAAAAAATCAGGGGGAAAAAATGCCCCTTCTTTTATTTAAAGCAACTAGCACACTAAAAACCCACGCCAACTACTTTGTGATGGAATTTTCATGAAGAGCCGGCTGCAAAACACAGCCCCATGGAGAAAAGGAGTGGGAAGGACAAAAGGGTTACCCAGACCTAGGAATTCAAGGTGTCTTCAAATATTTGTAAAATGTGATTTAAAAGATTAAGAGGAAATGGAAAACACTTCTGATAAAATGCCACAATGCTCAAATAAAAACCTTTCAGGAAGCGGGATTTACCGATTACTATTTGTCCAAAAGATTATCTGTGTTTCTTACGTTAAAATGGAAAGGCTTCTTTAACAGGTCAGCTTCCAATGTGCTACAAATTGACAGATAAAGCGCTAGGTGGGTAACTTTCCAAAAGAGCAACATTTAAAAGGATGAGAACACAGAAAAGAAATATATTCAAATGTGGGTAGAGGAAATTTAGAATGCTGTGTGGCTAGGGTCTTTCTAAGATACTATGCTCCGTTCGTAATAACAGCACATATTTATTAGTAAATACCATTTTCAAAACAAACATTAATATTTAAACATAAATTACTGTGTTTTAAACACATAGCTATAAACACATGAGAAAACTGAATACCCCTTCTGTTAATATATGTTGAAATATTAAAAGTGTGTATACTATTCAACATAAATTCAAATCTACTGCATAGGGTCCTGGGTCTCATTGCTTATTCTGAATCAAGGACCAAAAACTCATACTATTTTCATACCTTGCATACAAAACAGCTTGGTTCTCCAGAAATCAATAAGTCAAATATTTGACTGCTCTGTATGCTCTGATTAGAAAATTCACATCCCTAAGGTCACAGTGTTCTACCTGCTTTTTCAAGTTTTTCACATTAACAGTCAGTACCAGGGTGGAATTTTCCTAGGTTTAAATGTCAGTGTCTGTTCTCATTGTAATAGTGACAAAACCATAAATGTACGTCAGCAGTGTTTTCATACTGAGGATGGTAAGAATGTGCCTGCTGTGAAAATACCAATAGTTCACCTTGCATGACATATTCCCATTTGAAAGTATCTTCTTTCACAAACCGAAAGCGAATGTGCCAGGAGGCAGCGTGCTCCTCAGCAAGTAAAAAGGGCTCCAGGGGAAACCCAGCACCGGATGGGCCTCCACTCCATCGGATGGGAAGCGCGTTCATCAGCCCCTTCAGAGACAATACTGATGAGCAGAATAGTGTATGCGAGATCATCTGGGTGGTGGAGATAATGCAATCACTACCTGACATCAGTGCATAGCCTAGCACACGATGCTTTCCTCATAACTGTTCACCATCACGGAGACCCTCTATCCCAGAGTTTACAAATACTGCATTACGCCTGGCATCACAGCCTGAGGCCTTCAGTGAAGTAAGTCAACGCAAAGGGACTCTAGAGTAAGTGAGTTAAGCATTTTAATAAAAATTATACAAATTTTGGCCCTGGACACACAGAAGAAAATGGTTCTTCTATATATCCTTCTAGAACAGTGGTTCTCAACCTTCCTAATGCCACAACCCTTTAATATAGTTCCTCATGTTGTGGTGACCCCCAATTTCATTGTTACAAATTGAACATAATTAAAGCATAGTGATTAATCACAGAAACAATATGTAATTATATATGTGTTTTCCGATGGTCATAGGTGACCCCTGTGAAAGGGTCGTTCGACCCCCAAAGGGGTCGCGACCCACAGGTTGAGAAACGCTGTTCTAGAAAATGAAACACCTGATTATACTATACTCCACGCAGTTACCATTCGTAAATGTATGTTGTATCAGTCAGGGCACCAAGTTGTAGACAATCCTCCAACTAATAAATATAAACAGAAAAATAATCTGTTAAAAGATACGTACGTTTAGAGAATATCCAGAGGGCCAGAGTACAATGACAGAAAACACTAATACACGTTACAGTAAATACGCCAGACGCTGCTCTAAGAGTTTTACTTTAATTAACTCATCTAATCCTCACAACTCTACGAGGTCCATGCTATTATTTCCCCTTTCACATCTGAGGGAACTGAAGCACAGAGAGCTGAAGTAACCTCCTCAAGCAGAGGCACGGGGCTTGGGGGGTGGTGGAGCTGGGCCTGCAGCAGGGATGCGAATGCAATCAGTCTGGACCCGTGTCCATACTCCATACTCCGGGCTGCCTCCCAAACAAGCAGGTCAGGAACAAAGTCCAGGAGGAGACCACTGCTCTGTTTCTGGGCACAGACTCTACAAACTCCACCAGCTCTGCACCCTGGACTCGCTCTCTAGAACGACTGATAGTGCTATTTCTGAAAACCCGATATAGCCACCGTTCCCACCCAATCCCCAACAGAACGGATTCTCTCTGGTACCTTCCTCTTTGTGTCACGAGCTTCCGACTTGGAAACTAGGGCAGATGCATCATGTTCCTGTACCTTAGCTACATTACAAGGAAAGTGGGAAAGGCAGGTGTCTGACATTGTGTGCTTGTGTGAAAAGAGAGAGGTCTGTCCTCATGGGCGGGAGAGAGGATTTCCACACACAGGAATTTCCCAGGAAATCAAAGTTATGGCAGCCAAACTAAACGACAAGATATCTGCCACACTATGGCGGTAGAGGTGGATACGGCAAAGAAGAAAAAAGATTTACGAGCAAAAGACAGGACTTGATGTGGGTGACAAATCCACAAAGAGCTTCTGATCTCTTCCTATGATATTCCCAAGTGTGGAGCACAGTTGTGGAGGATGGGGATTCCAGGGTCCGTGGCTGGATTAAAATACTCGAGAAATCGTGGTAGTGATGATTATGAAATCAGGAAGATGGGGATGGGGACAAGAGCAGAGGAAACGTGTCTGGCACTCTAGAAGTACATAATCAATAGCCTCTGCTACCGTGGTTAGTATTATCATCATTATTTATTCCAAGTCAAGAGGCTCGGGTAGTTTGGCTGTGCAGTCACACAACAAATAGGTACTGAGCACCTAGTAGATTCCAATTACTGAGTGAGGCATTAGCAAAAAATATAAAGACAGCAAAACGCACATGATCTGCATCCTCATAGAGTTTATGGTAAGTATATAGGAGAAGGAAATGAGTACTCAAATAACATACGGATAAATGACATAAAAGGCAAGTGCTACAAAGGAGAAGTATATGGGTGGCACTGTGGCTGTATGAGGAAGACTGACCTTTTAAGTGATTCTTGAGGGAAGGCCAGAGAGGAGGAATAAGTCAACCAAGAGAGGTAATCCCCCTGAGCAAGGTGGGGCAGCAGAGAGAATGGCCAACCATGTGTCCTGAGAAAACACTGCATTCCAAGAACTAAAGGGGGGAAAGGGGGGCAGTGTGACTAAAGAGAAGAGGCAGGGACCAGATGATAAGAGACTTCCAAACCACATAAGGGATGCTTATGATCCCAAGGCCAGTGAGGAGGACCACAGCACCACAGTTCGCTTCTTAACCAGCCTTCTAACCCACCTGGGACACTGGAGTGTCATCACCACGTGAAATAGCTTACGTGGGTTTAAGATATTGTTAATACCCAACACTTAACATGCAGTGTTATGAAGGCCTGAATGGTTTAAGATCTCTGAAGATGCTTTAAAAAACACATGTTGGAACTTCTGCCCTCCACTTCCCCCAAAAAAGTGTTTTAAGTCATAGAACCAAAGGAAGATAAATTAAAGATAGAAAGGATAGATTGGGGGGAGAACCAAGATGGCGGCATAGGTTAACGCCAGAGTTTGCTGCTTTGAACAACTACTTCAAAAGTGAAACCAAAAAACGGAAGGGACATCACCCAGAACCACAGGAACGCTGGCTGAGTGGAAGTCCTACAACTAGGAGGAAAGAGAAACGCATACGGACACTCAGAGGAGGCGCAGTGCTGAAGTCAAGTTCTGAGGTGCAGAGTGCGCGGAGCGGGCTGGCGGCGGAGGGCGCGGTTGGCGTTTTCAATCGGGAGGGCGTCGCAGACTCTGAGCTCCAGATCAGGGCGAGTCTTTAGGGACCCAGACTCAAACGGGAGAAGCGGGATTGTCTGGCTTCGGTCAGAGCGAGTGCAGCTTTCTCTCTGAGCTTTGCAGCGGGTGCTGGGACTCAGAGAGGCAGAGCCCCTGGGGACAGGACTGAGAGCCGCCATAACTGCTCTCTCCGGCCCACCCTGTCGATCCTGTTCGACCCGCCCCGCCCATGCCCTGCACAGAGGCATTTGCCGGATAGCCTCAGGCAAAGGCTAGATTAGCACCTCCCTAGAGGACAGAAGTTCTCTCACTGCAGACACAGCTGATTCTCATAGCCAATTGGCCTGGAGGTCAAACCCTCCCTGGTATTAGCTACAACAAGGTTTAACTATAAGACTGCGAACAAAGACCACTAGGGGGTGCACCAAGGAAGCATAACAAAATGCGGAGACAAAGAAACAGGACAAAATTGTCAATGGAAGATATAGAGTTCAGAACCACACTTTTAAGGTCTCTCAAGAACTGTTTAGAAGCCGCCGATAAACTTAATGAGATCTACAAGAAAACTAATGAGACCCTCGATCTTATATTGGGGAACCAACTAGAAATTAAGCATACACGGACTGAAATAACGAATATTATACAGACTCCCGACAGCAGACCAGAGGAGCGCGAGAATCAAGTCAATGATTTGAAATGCGAGGAAGCAAAAAACACCCAACCGGAAAAGCAAAATGAAAAAAGAATCCAAAAATGCGAGGATAGTGTAAGGAGCCTCTGGGACAGCTTCAAGCGTACAAACATCAGAATTATAGGGGTGCCAGAAGATGAGAGAGAGCAAGATATTGAAAACCTATTTGAAGAAATAATGACAGAAAACTTCCCCCACCTGGTGAAAGAAATGGACTTACAGGTCCAAGAAGCGCGGAGAACCCCAAACAAAAGGAATCCAAAGAGGACCACACCAAGACACATCATAATTAAAATGCCAAGAGCAAAAGATAAAGAGAGAATCTTAAAAACAGCAAGAGAAAGAAACTCAGTTACCTACAAGGGAATACCCATACGACTGTCAGCTGATTTCTCAACAGAAACTTTGCAGGCCAGAAGGGAGTGGCAAGAAATATTCACAAAGTGATGAATACCAAGAACCTACAACCAAGATTACTTTATCCAGCAAAGCTATCATTCAGAATTGAAGGTCAGATAAAGAGCTTCACAGATAAGGAAAAGCTAAAGGAGTTCATCACCACCAAACCAGGATTATGTGAAATGCTGAAAGGTATCCTTTAAGAAGAGGAAGAGGAAGAAAAAGGTAAAGATACAAATTATGAACAACAAATATGCATCTATCAACAAGTGAATCTAAGAATCAAGTGAATAAATAATCTGATGAACAGAATGAACTGTTGATTATAATAGAATCAGGGACATAGAAAGGGAATGGACTGACTATTCCTGGGGGGGGAAAGGGGTGTGGGAGATGCGGGAAGAGACTGGACAAAAATTGTGCACCTATGGATGAGGACAGTGGGTGGGGAGTGAGGGCGGAGGGTGGGGCAGGAACTGGGAGGAGGGGAGTTATGGGGGGGAAAAAAAGAGGAACAAATGTAATAATCTGAACAATAAAGATTTAATTAAAAAAAAAAAAGAATTCTTTCTATTGGAAAAAAAAAAAGATAGAAAGGATATGCCCAGCTGGTGTGGCTCAGGGGTTGAGGGCTCAATCCCCGGTAGGGGGCGTGCAGGAGACAGCCAATCAATGATTCTCTCTCATATTGATGTTTCTATCTCTCTCTCCCCCTCTCCCTTCCTCTCTGAAATCAATAAAATATATTTTTTTTAAAGATAGAAAGGATAGAGACATTATCTAGCCTAATGTCCCTCACTTTCTGGAGAAGAAATCATACTGGCCATTAGGGACAAAACCAGGACTAAACCTCAGTCCTAGATTTCCAATCCAGTGCTGATCCCTGCCACTCAGAAAATCCCATCTCCTTCATCTGCCCAGGAACCAACACTGCCTCGATGCACCAAGAAGGCTGGCTCGCTCCACTGCTGAGCACAAGCCTCTAACCCAGCGGTTCTCAACCTGTGGGTTGCGACCCCTTTGGCGGTCGAATGACCCTTTCACAGGGGTCGCCTAAGACCATCCTGCATATCAGATATTTACATTACGATTCATAACAGTAGCAACATTACAGTTATGAAGTAGCAACGAAAATAATTTTATGGTTGGGGATAAAAACATGACGAAATGTTTTAAAGGGCCAGAAGGTTGAGAACCACTGCCACACGATAGCTTCTCTTCCATGGCAGACTGGTATTTTTTAACCCTTAATGTTTTAATTCCTCAAGTATCTTTTCTGATTTTCCAGATACTGTTCTATGTAAACTGACTGTGATTGCTATCATTTTACACACATGCTATTCCACAACTGGCTTATTGAATTCTATCAAGAGAGAAAAGCAGGCATTGACTGCATCTGAGTTACATCAACATTTTTATATACAAATTCTTTTTGCGTGAATTTCCTGTTATGTTATTAAAGGTATAGACCCTCAAAATTAACCAAAGTTGCTCGTGATTAGCACAAGATAACCACAACAGCCCATCTTGATTCCTAATATGTCTCCTCTTTTAAAAGCTGACTTGCACTGAATTCACTATGGGATTAAGCAACCGGCAAGCAGGGAGGTGTGCGATGCCATTCAGACATTCAGAAGCACAGAAAATGCGCTTGCACACCTGCCAGAAGCTTCTGTTGCCAGAACTTGTGGGAGGAAGAATGATGCAGTACTAATTGCGGTGCCCTTGGCAGTCCCCAAACCGCAAGTTCATCCATCTCAGGAAGACGGAGCCGTGAGGCAGCACATGAGGGAAGGTGCAGGGAGCAGGGCAACCCCCTCTGACAGCTCAACAACAAGACAGTGAGGATCAGTGCTCGCCTTCCATACGTCAGCAAAGCCACCCACCAGGTTTTATGTAACGTTTTGCTGGCTGCCAGGTGATTCCTCCTCTTCCTCCCACAAGCTATTTTCGAAACGACATCACTTGCTGAGCCTTCCCTGCTCACCTCCTCTCCATTCCACAGTGCTTCACTGCACGTGACTGTCCTTCTCTTTCATGGATCGTATCATCCTTAAACACAGACTTCCAACTGGTGTAAGATGAGATGAGAGACACTGGGTTCCTGGATTCTAATCCCCCTGCAGGAAGGCACATTTTCTCCTCTGTGTCATTAATCAGTAAAGGTGCTGATAAAGGGCCACTCCATATTATAGGTCATTCCGTTGAGCTGTAACATCACTCAGGTAAAATTCAGAATAAGAAGTCGTCAGGCTTCATAAAATTTATCTTACCCCAATAAAACGTCGTTAAGGAGTCCTTCATTTTTCATAAGGAAAATCCAAGAGCAAGGAAAACACGGCTCAGAAGCAGTTTTATAAAATTAATATTACTTTTGCAGTAAATCAAACCCTCGGGGGCATTTCAGAAGTTATACCTAGAAGTCAACCTTAAAGTTCAATTTAAAGGCATTTTTTCAAAAAGTAAAATCAGGCTGACAGCCATAAGCCAGGTCCATCAAAAGGCTTAACTCAGTAAAATCTTAAAAAAGACACTCTTTAAACATGGCACAGGTTTAAAATGCAGTAGGTACAGTTAACCTGCTAACAAAGAGAGAACTTAACAAGCATTACAGAATATCCCCCTGGCGGTTTTCAGAAGTACTGCCGTCTGTGAAATTGCAGAGATGTTCAATTGTGAAAGAAGACACTTACTGAGACTCAAATATATTCCTGAATACCTGGGAACACTCTACAAAGGCTACCCAAAACTGTCACTGAATTAAGCACTCCAACAAACTGAACATGCTCATAACTTTTTTATTGGTAGCAAGCACTTGATCAGCAGCGGAAGAAATTTTCCCATCCTCCCTCTGATACCTGACAAGCTACTTTTAGCTCTAATTGTGAACAAAATTCTTTTTCTTTAAATGTAGGGTTGAGAAACAGAACCCCCAGTTTGGCAAGGACAACAAAAGCCATTCACACTGGTTCCTATGTTGCTGCTCCCAGTACATGGTATCAAATGTACTAGAAAAGCATGGAGATGAGGTGCAACAACCTCCAATATGAATGGTTGAGGGAGAGATATCTCTGGGTCTCTGCACCCCTCACAGCCTCTTCTGCTTCAGGAAAGCCCTTTGTGCCTGTACAACAATTAATTTTATGTGCCAACTTGGCTAGGCTATGGTGCCCTACTGTTTGGTCCAACAGTAATCTAGGTATTGCTGTGAAGGCAGTTTGTAGGAGTAATTAACATTTTTAATCAGTAGACTTTAAGTAAAAGAAATTATCCTGAATAGTGTGGGTGGGCCTAATCCAATCAGTTAACGGCCTTAAGAGTGAAAACAAGTTTCCTGGAGAAGGAAGAATTCTGCTTCAAGACTGTAATATACAACTCCTGCCTGAGTCTCCAGCATGGTGGCTTGCCCTACAAATTACAGGCTCCAAACTGCAACTTGAATTCTTGCCTGAGTTTCCAAGTTTACCCCACAGATGTCAGATTTGATAATCTCCCCAATCATATGAGTCAATTCCTTAATTTCTCTCTCTCCTGTCACCCCCTTTCTATCCCTCCTCCCCTTCTCTCATCTCCTCCATTCCACCCCCCTTTTTGTCTCCTAGTATCTCCTATGGATTCTGTTTCTCTGGAGAGTCAGGAATGATACAACCTGTTTTAAGTATCAGGCTTAGGAAATATTCGGAAAATCACTGGGGTAGAAAATCAAACAGAAAAAAACCACCAATAACAGTTTTCAGATAAGTACTTTATACGTTTTTTTCAACAAAGGCTAAGCTTTTCATACAAGTACCCCTTTTAGTGTTTTACTAAAAACATAATTTTTTAACCCAGAACAAATTAAGTGTAAACTATAGATATGACTTCTCTCTTTTTTTAAATGTTTTTATTCATTCGGGGGGGGGGGTGGGGGAGGGAGACAGAGAGAAACACTGATCGACTGCCTCCTGCATATCCCGCACTGGGAACCAAGCTCCCAACCCTGACCAGCAATCAAACTGGTGACCTCTCAGTGCCTGAGATGATGCTCAACCTATTGAGCCACACCAGCCAAGGCTCTCTCCCTCTTTTTTTATTTTTATTTTTTTTATTCATTTTGTCCAGTTGAAAGGACACACAGTATATTGAAAGGATATACTGGGTGTCACTGAAAAGATATCGTATTTTTCCATGTATAAGATGCTATTTTTTTCTAAAATCGTTAGACTGAAAATTGAGGGGCGTCTTATACACGGAAGTCAGCTGAGGAGAGAGCCATGTGGGTGCAGAGCTACCAATACTTTGTCAAACAGGCTTCCTCCAATCACTAAGCCTTATTGTTATTGACATCAGCTATGCCGTAATTAGAGGTGGAGAGTGTGCAGATGCAACAGGAATCGGAGTGTTCTGAGCCCATAAAGATGTCAAAAAATAAAAAGATAAATACCAGTAAGCAATTGTCATATTCTGCAAAATTCAAACTGAATGTAATCAGCTATGCAAAAGAGCATGGAAACAGAGCTGCAGAGAGAAAATTTGGACCTCCTCCCATTGAGTGTATGATCAGAGAGTGGAGAAAACAGGAAGAACAACTCCTTAAGATGACAAAAAAGAAGAAGACCTTAATAGGAAAACCAGCAAAATGTTTAAAATACTGATTTCTTAATTTTGTGTTGGACAAGTGGGGGGCATCTTACACATGGGGGCATCTTATACATGGAAAAATACAGCACTTTACGTATTCAGAGATTTCACTAAGCATTAATGATCCACTGCTGTGTAATAAATAACTCTATAATTTATTATCTCACACCAGTGCTGAGGGTCGGGGGTCCACATGTGCCTTACCTAGGTGGTTCTGACCCAGGATCTCTCACTAAGTTGCAGACAAGCTTCAATCATCTGAAGATTTGAGTAGGGCTGGTGGGGCCAGAGATCTGTTCCAAGAATGTTCGTTCACCTTGGCTAGTGGCCTGAGTTCCCCCTAGCTATTGGCAGAAGTTCTTCCTCCCAGGTACTTTCCACAGGGCTGCTTGATTGTCCTCACATTATGGCAGATGGTTCCTCTCAACACAAGCAATCCAAGAACAAGGAGGATGCCACATGCCTATTATGAGCTAGTCTTGGAAGTCCCCTGCCATCACTTCTACTACATTCTGTCCATTAAACAGCCACACTCCACCTTTTAACAGGAACAGGAACAAAGTGTTTTTAGACATATTTTAAAACCACCATAGGGCGTGAAACCATAATCTTGATTTGATCATTGAGCTTTAATTGGTCTTTATTTCTCTTGGTTTTAGCCTACTGTTGGAATTGAGAATTAGTTTGTCTCTTTCCATCCTACAAGTCTCTAAATGTGGAGACTCTCTATATACTTTCTTTTCCTACTTGTGAACTGGACACTTCATCTCATCTTTAACAGCAGCCAACATGCACACCATTAGCACTCTGGTTTTAGCTCTTCCTCTATCAGTACAAGTGTATTACGTACATGAACTCTTTACAGATGTCTCATCTTCTAGAGCAGGGGCGAATCCTAGGTCACTGGCCGGCTATTAGGCTAACTGGTCCTGGCTTCAGTGCAGTAGGTCCACCTGCATGGAGAACGGTGGTGGTGGTGATAGTGGGACTCTTTATGCAACCTGACTATTCCACAGGCAGAGAAGTGTCCCTCTGAAGTGTTGTAGGTTTGGTAGGCATGCTGCATAGGGGCCTATTTAGCTCAGATAAAATCCTCGTTACTTACCACTGACTAGGAACCCATCATTTCTGGAAAAGCTCGATTTTAAGAGCATTTTGAGCTCTCCTCAGAAGGAAATGCTTAAATTGGGCCTAAAAGGGTCCACTTAAGCATTTTATCCAACCCCTATTCTCACAATTGATTATTTTCAGTTAATTAATTCCTTCCAAATAATCCTATATTTAAACAACTCTACTAATGGAAGAGGCAAGGTGCAAGGTAAAGGGAAGGGAGATGACATTTTTAAAACTATTCTCATATGTTGAGTGCTATGCAAAATATTTTACAAGTCATTCAATTTAATTCTCACATCAGAAATGTAAGATAGACATTATTATCTTCATTTTATAGATGAAGAAACCCAGTCTCAGGGAACTTAAATAATGTACCCAAAATCACACCACTAGCATTAGCATGAAGCCCAGGTTGTCTTAATTCCAAATTCCACTGTGGTTAAGTTGGCTTTTGCTGGTAGTAACAAATCCAAAATCACAGTGACCTACCACATCATTTATTCTTTGTTCATGTGGAATGAAAATTACAGGCTCTGCTCTACGCTGCAGGTCTACTTTGCATGTCTTCTCATACTGGGACTTAAGCATGAGGAACAGTCCCCATCTGGAAAGAATTCAAGCCAAATCACACAAACCACACGTAAAGCCTCTGCTCAGAGTTGCCATACATCATGCTAACTCACATTCCACTGACCAAGCAAAGCAAGTCACAGGAAAGCCTTACTGTGGGGGGACAGAGTACACTCTGCCTACTAGAAATTGCCGGAAATCAAATAGCTAAGGATGTGGATACACATTTCCTATAATATTCTTAAATTCCTTACTCCACATAAGAAGAAAAGGAAAGTGAATAGCTGATAGCTACAGAAGCCAATTGCAATAGTCACTATTGTTGCTCCCCAAATAATTTCAGCTCTCTTCCAGGGCACATGGAAGGACTGTATGTCCTCATCCCATTAATGTCATGGGTGGCTAGGTAGCTAGCGTTTGTCACTGAAATATGAGCCAGGGGGATATGTCACTTCCGGGTGAAGCTGTATAAGATAGTGCATGATTGGGCACTTTCTTTTCTGACAATGTTTCAAATGATGACTGCAGTTTGAGTCTGGAATGAGGACAATAATGGGACAGAGCCTAAACCAATCCATGATGAACACATGAAATGAATAAGAAATTATATGGCCATCTTTGTCACCTCAACATTATGACAAGCCAAAACTAAATTATGAGTGAGCAGAAGCTGAAATATAAAAGAGAGACAAAATAAAAAATGACAAATATAGTATGCAGTTATAATTCTAAAAATGGAGCAGATACAAAGAAAGAGACTCACCAGGAGAGTTCATGTGGCTCATGAGTATATTGATGAATTTCCAAACCTGATCTGCCTTTATCACTACAGTTTTCCGGCCATGTTCAGGATGAACAAACCATTACAATACCCTATTTTTCTTAAACAGCCCAAGTGAGTCTTCAATTTAAAAAAAAAAAGGCAGGACTAAATGAAACCTATCAGATGCTCTTCAGTGGTCGGCAAACTCATTAGTCAACAGAGCCAAATATCAACAGTACTTCTTCAAAATAGACTTGCCCAGGCCGAAAACCAACTTCTGCGCATGGGCCACAAAGTTTCAATAGCACTGTACACGCACCCACACGTGGTATTTTGTGGAAGAGCCACACTCAAGGGGCCAAAGAGCCACATGTGGCTCACGAGCCGCAGTTTGCCGACCACGGCGTAACCAAAAAAAATTTATATGGTAAATCCAATTACAGAATAAAGATTCACTTCCTAATATAAGCATTAATTTTTTACTGATATCAAGTTAAGGTAATAAATACTTATAATAAGAAATGTTAAATATATATACTTACATAAACTCACTAAATATCTCCTACTAAATATCATCTAGGTAAATTTGAGGAAATGGAGAAGTAAGGCAAAAATAAAAAAAAATACTCTCCCAGAATTAAAATGCTAAAACAAAAGAAAAAGAGAATCTCATCTTCCTAAAAGGTATTATTATTCGTAAAGCTAAGGAGAGAAGCTAAATCTTTTATAAACACGGTCTGATCATGGACAACTTCCCAAGGAAAATCTTAAACACATGAAAGTACCTACAGTAATAGGGGGCTCAGACCAGGCATTCAATAAATACTTGGTTGACTGACAGATCATATAAATCATTAGGAAAAGTGCTTGCTTTATAAATCACTAAGTACATATATGCATATTTCATATCCCAGACAAAAAGCTATTAGTGATGATCACATTGGTTGACTATTGGGCCAGATGCTATAATTTTAAGATCTAAAAAGAAATTAATGTAATAAATTAGGCATACAATTGCCAGGAAGATAAAATGACAAAGTGTGTCAGTTAAGAGTGTTCAATTATTTTACATAAATACAAACCCATTTACTTTAAGGAGAATAATCATACCTTTTAAAATGAAATCAATCAGCACCTTTCTTAGAATTGCTTTCATTGAGCACTAGCATATTGAGCTTAATTTTTGTTTATCACATGCCAAGTCTTTTACATCAAAATAGTACTGACTAAAAAGCTACTTTATGGAAGACTTTTCATAGAGAAGAAGCAAAAAAACATCTAAAAAATATGTTATAAGTTATGGTACAGTTCTGAAGCACTGAACTTTATAGTAAATTCAAACAGTACATTGGCCAAGGAGATAACAAAGTACAAATTAGTTTCCAACAGGTTTGGGTTTTAGAGACTAAAATGAAGTAATAACCAAAAAGTTGTTTCAATTACATTTTAACAAATCAATAAACTTAAATTGCCTAACTTTTTGATAGTTATATTATCATCTGTATGCTTACCAAGTCCTTAAATCTTGTTTTTGTGTCTAATTCAGCTAGGATGATGGACAAATAGGAGAGTAACAAAATTTATACTTAATTGATTTTTAAAAGATTGGATTCATTTCCACCTTTAACTGACAGGCTCTATAGAATGGCATGTGACAAGTATAAGTGAATGAAATAAAACTGAATTACCCTGGTTGTCGTTCTTGTTCCTGTGTATAGTATATCCAGTTTGGGAGTGACACATTCTGAATCTCACTATTCAAGCACTAAGGGAATGGCTCCTCCACGTGACAGTCCAGCACAGCAATGATACATTTCCTCATTTTAATTAACCTAATGGTCTATTCACCCATCATCCTTGGAGGTCTATTTCATTACCCTAAATTAACATCTTCTTTCCATTAATGTTACAGATAATGAAAAAAAAAATGCTGCATTCATGTGTGCCTTACAACACATTTAATCTATAGTGCTCCTTTGCTTAGTGATTACAAACCTTTAAATTTTCTTTGAAAATCACTCAGACTACCAGCAGCCAGATAATTTATTTACTCCTGTGCAGCGAAGGCCATTAATAAGGAAAATAAAAATGCAATATTTCAAGAATAAGAATATCTATTCATTAGCTCAATGAAAGCAATTCTAAGAAAGGTGCTGATTGATTTCATTTTAAAAGGTATGATTATTCTCCTTAAAGTAAATGGGTTTGTATTTATGTAAAATAATTGAACACTCTTAACTGACACACTTTGTCATTTTATCTTCCTGGCAATTAGAAGATTGATTTCTCCAGTTTAGAGTCAAATATAAGAACAACAAAGTAATTTTAATTGTTCAAGAGGACTGTTTAAAGCAAATGTGTGCCAGTTTAATGAGAAATTATTTGGTCATAATTCTTTGATACAAATTCAGCACCTAAGGCCAAATTGCCAATCAACCCTTGGACAGAAATTTACATATATGTCAGCCAATTATTTTTTAGCTTTCCCAATTAATCCTTGTCAATCAAAATACATGCATACACCTCAATTTGATTAAAACATATTCTCAAAAGTGTTAACTGTTAAACAAAAGTGCATTCCTTTGAACTCGCTCCCTCTTCCCATCTAATCTTCACCCTACTTCAGAATCTGCTCTCAAAAAGTATTCTGTTACCTCAAAGAAACCATAAATTTTAAGTGGACATTCTATTTTTATGACGTTGTAAAACTCTCATTGATTTGAAAATATAGATATTTTATAAAAGTGATTGGATTTAAAATTAATCCATTTTGATTAAAATCTCTTTTCAAGTACACACCTTAGTTAGATTTTTCTACAGAAATCTCTGTATAGCATTATCTTAATACTAGGGGCCTGGTGCACAAAATTTGTGCACTGGGGGGTGGGGGGGGGGGCCCTCAGCCCAGCCTGCATCCTCTCCAATCTGGGACCCCTCAAGGGATGTTCAACTGCCACCAGTAGTCAGACATCCCTCTCACAATCCAGGACTGCTGGCTCCCAACCGCTCGCCTGCCTGCCTGCCTGCCTGATTGCCCCTAACCACTTCTGCCTGCCAGCCTGATCACCCCCTAACCACTCCCTTGCCAGCCCAATCGCCCCCAACTACCCTCGCCTGCCGGCCCGGTCGCCCCCAACTGCCCTTCCCTGCTGGCCTGGTGGCCCCTAACTACCCTCCCCTGCTGGCCTGGTTGCCCACAACTGCCCTCCCCTGTCGGCCATCTTGTGGCTGTGGGCACTGCCACCTTTGAGGGCGTGGCAATCAATTAGCATATTCCCTCATTATTGTCTGTGGGTGCCACCATCTTTACGACAGCCTGAGGGTCAATTAGCATATTCCCTTTTATTAGATAGGAAACAGTCAGATGTGTGCACTTTAGAAATATTTGCTATACATCTGAACACAGTATTTTTTAATTCTTTGAAATTCACTTCACAAAGCTGAATGCTGACTGGAGTAGTGCATTTTCCAAAACTTAATGAAACAAATACTCAAACACTTCAAGATCAACTACCCCCAAAGTTAAACTTGGAAGCCCGGGAATATTTTTGTGTCTATTATGACAATAGCAAAAACAAATGGTTATTCATTCCAACTATTTTTCTTCAGTGATTAATATATAGAATTATTTTGTCAAAACATACAGTTGAGCCTACCCTCCTCTGGATTTTATCATTATAGGAACAAATGCATTCATTCCCTCTCCTCGTTAAGTTATTCTGAGGCAAGTGTTCTATTACCTGCAACTAAAAGGAAATGTCACTCATTGTTTTGAGGCACAAAAAAGAGTAAGACCGTAGGCTTAAGAATAGAAAAGACTCCTCTATCCTCCAGGGTCAAGATGTTGAAGTTTCATGAGAGGAATTTTCAAACACAGTGCTGACGAGGACTGCAACTCCTGGGCCCCAGCCCTGGCTGAGAGTGAACACCAAGGAATGTTTTTGAGTGTCTGTGCAAGCTTAGAGGCTGGAACTAAAGTGCTGGAAGACTAGCTGAACCTCCCTCCACCATTAGAAGTAAGTGCTGGACTAGCACTGGCAGCACATTTGTCTATTACTGCAGGGCATTAGGCTGCAGGGAGAACCAGGGGACAAAAGTTGCACTGGGCTGCAGGGAACACAACCCCTTTGGTAAAATAATGAGATCATCATGTTTCCCTTCTGTGAAAAGAGTAACCAGAACCAACTATAGGAATGAGTAAGCTCCTGGGAGTTCTCAGGAAACTACAGAGAGAGGAATCTCGAAAATAAAAGAAATTCTCAAGAAAATGTGGCAGGGCTAAGGGTAATATCTATGAAATATTAAAGAATTATAACCTGCCTTTCCATCTTGCCTTCCTTCCTGTTTCCAGCACGGAGGAGTCAGCATTGTGACTGAGGTGGCTAAGGACACAGCAGTGAGAAAGAGCAGGGGTTCTATATAGAGAACCCAGCCAGTCAGGGCCGTGGCAGGGGTGACCTGGAGGTGCTAGGCAGCAAAGACAGGAATGTGAGTGGGAGATCTAGGTACATTAAGTTATTTTTGGTTAAGCAAAAAATATACTGAGGATAATAGGTGCTGTGTTTCTCACTGCCAGAGAACATATTTACAAAGAACTTCGAGATGCTGAGTTAGAATTGAAGGTATCATTAAGAACCCCTGATTTCATTATACACACACAAAGATACAGAAATATATACAGATGTGTGTATTTGTTTATACATGTGTATATGCTTCTTATAACCTTTACATACATATATATATCCCAATCATATATATACATATATGTGTGTATATGTGTGTGTGTGTGTGTGTGTGTGTGTGTATCCCAATCCTGTCCCCATATAAAGTCTCATTTTCTTCAGTTACAAAAATAACCTACAAAGGGATATACTAAAGTCATCCTGAATCCGTTCCAGCATTAAATTGTTGGGAGATCCACCTTTCTGCAATCTGCCTAAACCTACTGCAAATAATATTTCAGGAATACAGTCATGACAGTAAAATATTAGATATTCAACAGGAGAAAGCAGAATTATCAATTATGCCTACCACACAACATGAAGTCACACATTATAAATGTTCACTCTCTAGATGTTGTTAGCGCTTAGAGAAGTTGTCACCTCAGCAAATAATTCCTGTTGATGCTAGAAAGACATGACATGAACATTGCTCTGCTTTAAGGTCGGGGGTGGGGGGGGCCCTATCACTGACAAAAAGCTACCACTCTAACTTATTTCACTTCTACTTTATGCTAGAGATGAAATTTTAAATATTAAAAACCAGAACACATAACATGCAGAGAGAAGCCAAGGAAAAGCAATTAGAATTGTGAAATATTAATTTTAGCTTTTGCTTCTTATAACCTTGATAAATATATCAATCATAATGTTTATTTTTCTGCTAAAGCTAAAGTATAAAATGCCCTTGTAAAATGAACATGTATCTATGAACTCTTCTACTCTTTTTTCACAACTTTGCCATCCCCATAAGTAACAGAAAACAAATTTAGCATTAGACGCCATGATAATCATTCTACCTCTACTCAATGATTCTTATAGGAAATATATATTTATTTTCTATCTAACTCAGAAACATTGTTTTGCTAAATTGCCTATATATACATAGTATCTCAAATGCTATTTGAGCCAGCATAACATCTTACTGGTTTCCTCATTAATTTCATGAGTTAAATAAAATCTTTGACAAGTTCACTTTATATTAACAAGTTTATTTCATATCTCAACTTTCAGAAAATTATCCTTTAATACAATAAAAACATAAACCATGTCTGTACATAATTATGATGGGTCTGTTTATGCAACCACACTGCTCATTATTGTTTAGATTAAAAAAATAGTGATGAAAATAAAAACCATTTACATACTATCCCATGTTATTGTCTCCCTCATAGGAATCATAATTTTCAGTATAAAAAAAATTAATGTACTGCTTCATTTTCTCCAATTGAATTTTTTTTCATTTTTAAATTTCTTTTTCAATTACAGTTTACTTTCAATATTATTTTGTATTGGTTTCAGGAGTACAGAATAGTGGCTAGACAATTATGTACTTTACACAGTGTCCCCTGAAATTTCAGTACCCAGCTGGCACCATATATAGTTGTTATTAACTATATTCCCTATGCTGTATTTTACATCCCCATGACAGTTTGGCAGCTACCAATTTGTATTTCTTCATCCTTCACCTGTTTCACCCAGCCCCCCACACCTGTCCCCTCTGGCAACCATCAGTCAACTCTGTGTCAATGAGTCTGTTTCAATTTTGTTTGTTCATTTATTTTGTTGTTTAGATTACACATATAAGTAAAGTCATATGGTTATTTTTCTTTATCTGGCTGGCTTAATTCACTGAGCATAATACCCTCTAGGTAATAATTTCTCTGGTAAGCTCAGAAAAGCTAGGAAGAAAAGTGTTGACCATTAATGAACAACTCACAGACAAGGGAGCCACAGCTCTGGCAACTGGCAGGGGGTTCTCTTGAGTGAGCTTCTCCTTAAATTATGCTTGAGAATGAACGAGTACACAGAGACGTGAAAAACTCATACAAATACATGGTTAATGAGCAATGGGACCTGTGCAGATACACTCAACACAACAGCACAGACTCTTACTAAATGACAAACTATGCTCCTGACTTCAGCAAACAATAAATAGCAACCTGTAATTCCAACCACTCTCACTGAGATGCCAAGAGATGCAGACACTTCTTAATGTTAGGTTCAATGAGAGGCTCATGCTGTTTATGTCCAACCAGCATGATTTCTGTTCTGCTATATTTATTTTGCACAAGGGTATTATTTGAATTTATTGTTAAAAGGCAAGTAGAAAAGGTCTTAGTTTAAGATTTTTCTGTAGATTTAAACAGAGTGAGCATCACAGAGAATGAACAAATGAGGCTATTGGGAAGCAATTTAATTTGGTCAACAAATACAGTTACTATAAAACCTTGTTAGTTGATGGAATCATTCAAAATGCTGCCAGTCAAAAGTCAAAGGTATTCCCTAAATGATAAGAGAGTTCATGAAGACTGGATTAATCAGAGTACGGGATATCCTTGAACCCAGAGAAAACTCTTGAGTCAAGGACATGGAGGAATGTATGCATATGCTTCAAAGCAAATCAGCTGCCTACAAACAACTAAAATTTGTTTCCAAAAGAGAGAATTAAAGGGGAATAAAATTCCAAACAAGTACTAATCTCTAATTCCTTTTCTTACATCTCTCCTCTGCTGTCAACAAGTAATCAAAACTGTTTACAGAATCCTCAATAGGAAATATTGGCTTAGAAGACTCTCCTGAAGATAAAATACAATTTGAACTTGACAAAGCCATGGAAAGCTCTCTCCCAGAATGTAAATTGTTGTTATTTCTATGTGATGGTATTCTAAATTACTTTAATTTTCTTACTGGTACTCCTCTATATTCTCTGAAATTTCTGAAGGGAACATAATATTACTCTGATCATCAAAAAAAGCAAATAGACATATATAAATATATGTCTATTTGTGAAAATTTAAATATTTTTAAAAGAACATCGATCATTCAAAAGTCTTCCACTTTAAAATAATGTAGGAAATAAGCCTAAATTTTTAATTAATAATCTTATTAGCTTTTTAAAAAAATACTTCAAAAAATTCTACACGTCAACTATACAATATTTGATGATTAGAAACTAAAATTTTGGAATCTAGTTTAAACATATTTTCCTTAATCTTAAATAAAGCACATGAAGTGACAGCATTTACATAAGTACTCAGGAAAAAAAAGTATCTGTTCTCAAAGTCTGTGGCAGTCTAAGCCTCTCATTGTAGGACAAAAATTAAAATAATTCAAACGACTGATCAGGAAGAAAACTCTGAAAAAGACAAAGGTTTGCCTACTTCAGAAAAAAAGAAATGTCTGTCAGAGAAAGACAAATACCATATGATTTCACTTATATGTGGAATCTAAAGAACAAAATAAATGAAAAATAACAGCCCTAACCGGTTTGGCTCAGTGGATAGAGCGTCGGCCTGTGGATTGAAGGGTCCCAGGTTTGATTCCGACCAAGGGCATGTACCTTGGTTGCGGGCACATCCCCAGTACGGGGTGTGCAGGAGGCAGCTGATCAATGTTTCTCTCTCATCGGTGTTTCTAACTCTCTATCCCTCTCCCTTCCCTCTCCCTTCTTCTCTGTAAAAAATCAATAAAATATAAAAAAAAAAAAGAAAAATAACAAACAATCAGAAGCAGATTCATAGATACAGAGAACAGAGTGATGGTTGCCAGAGTAAAAGGAGGTTGGGGGTACTAGGTGAAAAAGGTGAAGGTGGAAAGGCAGCTCTGGCCGGAGCAAAGGCGGTGCTGGCAGCCAGGGGAAGGAAGGCCCATTCTTGCACGAATCTTCATGCATCGGGCCTCTAGTATTATAATTACTATGTATGGTGCATGTGGGTACTTGAAATACCAAGGTTCACTGTGTAAATTAAATGTGTCTAACCACTATGCTGTATACCTGAAACTGATACAAAATGATAGTAAATGTAAACTGTAATTTAAAAATAAAATTTAAAATAATTTTTTAACTGTTGGAGCATGGGATTTGAACCCATTCTCCTAGGCAGCATGAATTGAAACCCTCTCTCATCATCACTGTATTGCCTCTAGGACTTAAAAGCAATGGGCACAATGCTCTATCCACAGAGCCAAATTGGCTAGGAGCATGCCTTTTTTTTTTTAACTAATTAATTTATTTTATATTTTCAGTGATTTCAGAGAGGAAGGTAAAGGGAGCGAGAGATAAAAACATCAATGATGAGAGAGAATCATTGATGGGCTGCCTCCTGCATGCCCCACACTGGGGATCGAGCCCGCAACCCGGGTATGTGCCTTAACTGGGAATCAAACCGTGATCTTCTGGCTTATAGGTCGATGCTCAACCACTGAGCCACACTGGTCAGCAGTTTTCTAAAAGCTAAAATAAATGTGCAATTTTTTCCATACAATTCTGCCAACTCAACTGAAAAGACAAAATACCTACAAGCCTTCAACACAAATCCAAAGTCAAAGTGGCCACAGTTAAAATAAAAAACAACATAAAGCGTCTGATGCAAACAATATAATAAATCCAAGTTATAGCTGCTGAACTCCCTTATAAAACCAGTAGAGACTACGTGATGTCTATCCTAACATGCACCATTTCCTTAAAATTCTCAAAAACAAGATACTGAGCTCATTAACTTGGGGGATAAATGTGGAGAACCAGGGACCACCCTGCCCTGGAGATTAAAAAAAAAAACACTGCCTTTAACTAAAGACCATACAATTCTCCAAGTTTCACAAAACTAATCATTTTAAACTAAATCTGTCAAGGAGCATTTAAATGTATTCCATTTTCCTTCATGCTTGAAGTAATATAACTTCTATGCACTAATACCCAGAATTATGCTGATTTCTGGAATACCTTAATTTTAAAATATGCTCATATTCATCAAACTCAAAGAGAGCTACACTGCAGGCCAGGCATGGTGGGTAAGTTTAGAGGCCATCCCTCTTTGTTCACATTGTAAGGGCCAGTAAAGCACTTCCCTTATTATTTTTAATCACAATTTTCCTGCTCTTCATATCCCTGCACACATTCCCTAAGATTCAATAGTATTTGAAACTAGTCCTCCCCTGAAGGGTTTTCATTTCAAATTAGTAAATTAAAGCTTGTAAATCTGAACATTTCAGCAGGAAGTACTTTTGTCACTGATAACACTAAAAAGAGAATCTTTGCATTCTTAAGGTTTGGCGGGAAATCTTAAAGAACAAGTCATATATTAGAAAAAAAATAATTTGGCAAAAGACTACATTTAAAATATTTCAAAACTGAATATAGACTTTTTAAAGCCAATTTTTAAAATGCTGTTAGGAAAACATCTAACTTATTTTACTGACTAATACCATCCAATGCCATTTAAATAGGAAGTGGAGTTGGGGGAGGAATATATTTTAAAATCCTTCCCAAGGATTTTTGTTAGTTGCTAAAGTATAAATCATCTCTCTTCCAATAACTTTATCTCATAAAATTCTACACTGAAAATGAAATCTAGGTCTTAACCCTCCCCTCCAAAAATTTTCCTGCACCTCTATCATTCCACCTCTCCTAAGGCAAAGGGTATGAAAGAAAGCTTGAGCAAGAACTAATTGAGTCAGTTGAAAACTGAGTAGCTGAAAAAGACAAAGAATGAGTGAATAAAGGTGGGGAAAATAATGACAGCATCCCAAAACCTCACCCCTAAGCAAAAAATAAATAAAATGCCCTATCTGTACAATTATGTTCTATAAAAACTGCAATAACAAGAAATAAAGTAGTAACACTTTCTTTCAATTTTAAAACCAGTGCACAAAATAACTTTTGTTAGGTACATACACACCCACAAGACTCTCTTAATTGTAAAAGACTCTACGGGGGGGAAATGCCCTGTTTTTATTCTTTCACTTGAATTCTTGGCCAATAGTAAAATAAATCTATTTATCACAACAACAACAAAGGATTAAACCTTTATTTACATCAAATGTGTCATGCAGAAATGTATTTCATTACAGGTCCTTTGCATATCAACATTCAAGCCTAATACACAACTCAAAGGCCCTAGGGCTGGGTAAGCAGCATCCAATCTAAGTCACGTCAGTCTGTGTAACACTCCTCAGCAGTCAGTACTGCCAATGGGAATCCAACTCATTATTGCTTATAAGTTCTGTGACTCTAAGAAAGTTGAAAATCACGTTTTCTGAAGATGAATGATCAAACATTTACATAGGCATTTTTCTCTCTCATGACTGATGACATCTGCGGCTCACAAGAGGTGACCACTGACAAATCACATTATGCTCTGGAAGAGGCTTAGAACCTCATAAGGATTTATAAGAGATGGTGTAGTTTTTCACACCTTTACTCATTTCAAATCCTCTTCATCAGAAATAAAGCTGTCCCCCTGGTTCTTAAAAATTACAACCCAGTCAATACCACTGTTGGCAAACTCAGCAAAAGCCAGGAAATCAAGCATTAGCTGCCTCTCCGTTCTAATCAGTGAGAGGAGGAAGTGAATGCAGGGAAGAGAGAAGATGGGGACGAAACAAAGGGGAGAGATGGGAGAAGTATTTAAAACTTGCCAGCTGAACTTAGAACTAATTTTATTAATGAAATAGTGACATAATGTTGCTAGAAGCTGAATGTAACTTGCGAATTGCTGACAGAGCAATCAATCAGCAGCTCTAGAGAATTCTAAATTAAAAATGATCAATCACTATACTCAAGAAATATAATAAAGCCCATTGATGGATAGAAGAATAAACGCCCAAAGAGCAATTGTGGGCGATGTCTAGTCACACAGAGGTGCTAGCAATGAAAGATCTCAAAGTCAGAATGGACCACAAGTTTAATCAATCAGCATTAAAAGACGATTTAAAAGAAACTTCATGTGAAATACAGCTTGATAGTGGTACAGGAGAAATGTATTTAAATCAACAGTATGATGTTGATTAAATATTGAGACAGATTACCATGACAGGTTGTGAAATTGTCTTTCTTAGAAACTTCTAAAAATATGACATAATAGCTTAAAAGCACAAGCCTCGCCCTAGTCAAGAGACATAGAAAGGGCCCTGCCAGCATTCAGGTTCCTGGCAACACCTTCAACATCCAGTACAGATGCACATTTTATAGTGACAGTCATTGAGCAGCTCTCAATTATCCACAATAATGAGGACCAGAAGTTGCAAGTCAAAAGCACAAAACCTTGCCCTTCCTCTACTGCAGCGGTTCTCAACCTGTGGGTCACGATCCCTTTGGTGGTCAAACGACCCTTTCACAGGGGTCGCCTAAGACCATCCTGCATATCAGATATTTACATTACGATTCATAACAGTAGCAACATTACAATTATGAAATAGCAACGAAAATAATTTTATGGTTGGGTCACAACATGAGGAACTGTATTTAAAGGGCCAGAAGGTTGAGAACCACTGCTCTACTGTATCTAATTCTGATGACCATTATACAACAAATTAACATGCAGACAAAGTCCTGTTATGTTGTGATACTTCCTTATATGGAGCTTAGTAAAGGGAAGGAAAAGGAAAACTCATTTTGTGGGAGTTATATTAATGGAATGCTCCAGAAAAGTAAAGGAGCAGAAAATCTAAAATTTATTAGGATTCTCTGAGTATTAATCACCCTTGACTGACAAAGAAATACCGAATTTAGGGAGACACTTAAAGCTAAATTGAGATCCTATGGAGTCTGGAAATAGTAAAAGGAAATTGAGGAGTAGCCACTTCCTGAAGCAAATGAGCAGGGAGGTGGCCTCAATGCGGTAATAAGAAAAAAAGTACCCATGAGATAAAGATCGGAGGGGAAGTTTAGCCAGGCAAGTTACACCCGCTCAAGTGCTAGAGAGAAAGGCATGTGAGGCTCAGTGAAGTCCTCCACACCTTCCACTAGGATTCTTCAGAGTAGGAGCCCCTATATCAAAGCTCATTTTACAAGGTTTGTCTCTTCTAAGTATTTGTTTTCTACTTTGTCTCCAAAGTTCTTTTGAAATTATCTAGTGGTCTTAATAGGGTTAGCTCAGTGTAAGCACAGTGTAGGCTGGAGGTTAAAAGGGGAAGGTGTAACATGAGTGAGAGAAGGGAGTCCCCGGCAAGGACAGCTGGTGGAGAAAAAGATTTCAATGGCACCAGGCAAACAACAGAAAGAAAAAAATTCAATCAAGGAATAAAAGAAACACCTGCCTCAATTCATTTGTTACTCAATAATTAAAATGAATTGTACTACATAGATAACCTCATTCTACTTCAGAAATGTAGCTACTTGGTTAGTTTTCAACTCTGATATCTCAAATGAATAGCATCACTTGACAGTTATTGCCAGTACAGAAAGAGCTGGGGTTTCAGGGCAAATTCTTGTGAATTTTTTTTTTTTTTTACCTTCATCCGAGCACACTGCTTTCAATTACAGACGCTGTCATCTTGTGACTGGAGGAGCTTCGATAAAATATTATAAAAGCAAACCATTCTGACAACAACATACATTAAGCATTTACAATATACAAGGCACTGTACTAACCTGACATTTATATGTATTAACCCAACAGCCCTATGAGGTAAGTCTGGCTGTTGTCTCCAATTTACAGGTAAGAAAGCTAGGGCACAACTTATTGGTGTGATCACTTTGTGAGGTATATAAACATCTAATCACTACATTATACACCTGAAACTAATATAATCTTGCATATCAACTATAATTGAAGTGAATTGTTAAAATAAAAGAAAGCCTGGGCACAGAGAAGTTAAATCACTTGCCCACACAACTATTAAGTGGAGAAAGCAGGATTCAAATCTAAGTCTCTCTAGATACACCATATAATAGACTTACTCAGGATTTAGGAAAAAATTAAAAATTAATTTTTATATCACAAAACAAATGAGAGAACTTGCTATTGACTGTGAAATTACAAAATAAAATATGAAAAGAAATAGTTCTAAACCCCTGCTTTGAATGTTATGTATAATTTAACTGTTAGCTTCTTAAAGGATACTGGTTTGTCACCTTTAGTCAACCACTGAAACTTTGGCTGCTGTTTAAGGTTATCCATAACTGCTAGTTAAGGTAAAGCTCACTTAATAATTTCTGCTCCACATTAAGAGAATAAATTGCCTCTCAAAGGATCCCAACTATTGCCAACATATGTGCCCTGTTCTCTTCAGTATAGAGCAATAGCTTGATTTTTTAAAACCAGGAATGAGTCCTAATCTTTTAATACAGTTTAAAAACAGACACAAAGATTTATATACATTTTTCATGCCATCATCTAGTACTGAGGTCAGCAGTCTGACAGTAAATATTTTAAGCTTCAAAAGCCACAGTTTCTCTCTCTCACAACCAGTCAACTCTGCCACCAAAGCCATAGATAATACATAATGAATAGGCATGCCTGTGTCCTAATAAAACTTTTTTAACAAAAATTAGCAGCTGACTATATTCAGTCTGCGGAGCCTCAGGGTGCCAATTCCTGATTTAGCAGATACTAGTTATGATAGAAGAATTTAGAAAAGGCTGTATGACTTGTTTTGTTAAATAAAATTCTTAACTACTGCTAGTAAATGACCCTGTTTAAGTTATGGTTTAGGGTGGGAGTAGCCTTTGGGCATTCTGCTAGCACTGCTGAGCCACAGCAAAATTTTGTTTCTCAGATCAGACAAACATTCAACTACCCACTGACTATGTCAATGACAAAGGACTGATAGTTCCTCAAAGTTCCACAATTTTTAAGAGCTTTACACCCTGTGAGGCATATATTAATAGAAGGCTCTTAAAAAGACTGAAAATACTGTTACTATGTGTGTGAATTATAGTAATTCTTTCCAAAATTATTGTGTGTGTTTTTTTAATGTTTTGTTAATCCTCACTGAGGGTATTTTTCCATTGATTTTTAGAGAGAGTGGAAAGGAGGGGGAAAAACAGAGAGAGAGAGAAACATCGATGCAAGAGAGACACATGGACTGGTTGCCTCCCACATGCACTCTGATTAGGACCTGGGATCGAGCCTGCGACCTCGTATGTGCCCTTGACCAGAATGAAACCAGGACCCTCAGTCCTCAAGCCGACATTCTATCCACTGAGCCAAACCAACTAGGGCTTCAAAATTGTTAACTGTCACAGTCTTAAAAATGAAATGAAAAATTACATTTTAATTTTAATGACACTATAACTCTATTTGTGGAATTGTTTTTAAATGCAATTGTTTTACTTGCTAATTGGCTATAATCAAGACAAACAGGTTTTCTTTCTTTTTATTTTCTAAGAAGCTGTTGTGTCCACTCCTCAGTTTTAATAGCCCCCATCACAGAATAAGCAGAACAAGAGTCTGGCCTCCCAAGATTCCTCATTCAATACCTTTTGCTCTTCCTGCTTTAAAACATTTCAATACAATCCTTGCTATTTTAATATACCAACCCCAAGTTTCAAGAAGTTTCTGCTTTACCATTTTCACTAGCATCTAAACACATTTCTTTCATGAAAGTAATTTTAAAGTCTACCAAAAAAGGTAAGTTTTTCTCATTTCTCAAACTTCCAAGTTCATTTATTCCAAGAGTTGGTAAATTTAATAATCTAATTTCCTCTCCTTTCCACAAAACCTCACAATGCCAGTATTTCATTCACCTTACTTTTACAAAGGCTATGTTGGTAATAACATATTAATTGGAATAGACTACACCCATATTGAGAAGGAAAATGTTTTAATAGCGTATAATTTCAATGGTGAAACCAAATGCTATGGTAAACCCAAACCTAAAAACCCTGCTCCAGTGTTGCGAACTGCACCCACAACTACTCCTGCAATTCTATTACCTGAGGCTCAAAATACATATAGCAATAAAACATACACACACATATCTTAGAAAAGCTTAACTTACAAAAATGAGACAATGTTATGTTTGAAAGTGGAGAAAGAGATGAAATAAACACAGTGAAGTTACTGAAGTTAAATCTGGGCCACAATACTAACATACATTTAGCAGCTTTTATATGAAAACTAGATGCCCGCTGCATAGACTCGTGAACCGGTGGGGTCCCTCAGCCTGGCCTGCGGGGAGCGGGCTGAATCCGGCTCTCCGACATGCCCCGCGGGGTCCCAGGTTGTAAGAGGGTGCTTCTCAGGTGACACACCCTGGAACCGGGCTCCCTCCTCTCTGGTTCCAGGTGCGTCGCTCAAGAACCACAGCTGCTAAGTCATCGCAGCTCCTGCACTGAGTGTCTGCCCCGTGGTGGTCAGTGCACATCATAGCTACCGGTCAGAGTGTCTGCCCCCTGGTGGTCATTGTGCGTCATAACCACCAGTCAGGCAGTCGAACGGTCGGATGGCCGCTTGGGCTTTTATATATATACTAGTAGATAGATATCATTAGGTCCATGAGTAAATATCTAAGTTTATCTCTCAAAAGTAAGCAGCTTAAATTTTCTTTTTAAAAAGTATGTCAAGAACAGTCTAGTCACTGGATACTAAAGCAGGCCAATCGTATCTGATCTTTGGGAAGCATATTTAACAGAGCTGGGTAGCTCCCAGTTACATAAAGTGAGGAAAGATGATGTGGTTCTGCGACCACCTGGGAAAAGTCGTGCTTCTCTGAGTGTGCTCTCCATTGTGCTAGAGATTATGACGATCTAAGAATAGTAGTTTACTAGTTTCTATGTGGACATATTGAAAACGAGGAGATAGAATAGATGAGGACAAATGTCCAATGGGAAGAAAAGAAAAATAAAAGGGACTGAAGGAAAACTGTATGTCCATGCGCGCACACACACGTGTGTGTGCGTGAGTGTACATGCGTGTGCGTGTGTGTGTGTGTGTGTGTGTGTGAGAGAGAGAGAGAGAGAGAGAAAGAGAAAGAGAGAGAACATTCACTCTTACAAAACTACTACAAAATCCACAACAGTTTCAAATACTATGTGAGAAAGTGGTGTGAATTGAAATAATACATCTTCAAAACATGCAAAAGTGTTTCTGTTTTGGTTTTCTACAATCAGTTCCATTAAAACAAGGATAAGCTTATTTAAAGAAAATGCCTGAAGTCAACAGAAGATGCATTTAAAAATTATTCAATATCCAAATAATCTTCAAAACCTACATTAAGGAACTTAATTATATGTATTACTTATATAGTCTAATTTGCTTCTCTCAACAGTAGCTTTTCAAGAGTTGAGAAGCTCATGTGAAAAGCTAACATTTTGTATAAAACTGCTTTCTGTTTCTCATTGTTTATTTATGGACTCAGCTTTTAATTCAGTCTTCAGAATCCTGGTTTTTACTAGCTGCTTACCACTAACCCACATAACACTATGAACAAATGAGTAAAGAGGAAGAAATCAGTTCACCTATTACCCCTCATGAATAGCATTCATGCATTTTAAGTCCTAGTAAAATGGACTTTTTCACTCAGACACTGGTTTTTCTTAACACAATACAAAGCACAACACCAAGGACAGAGCCCAATTACAAAATTCAATTCAAAGAACTATTTCCGTTGTAGCTGAGCTAACAATTCACCAATTCCTAAAATATCCCACTACCAACCCCTAATGCCAAACGTCCTTCATATCCAGCCTCAATTTCAATTTCCTTGCCTTGACTCTAGGTTTATAATGCTCTACATAGCTGAACTAAAATAAGAGACAATTACTTCACCAAAGAGGCATGAGGATGGCAAATAAATAAATGAAAAGATGTTAAACCTCATTATGGAAATAGCCATTATGGAAATGCAAATTAAAGCCATGATGAGATATCCTCACATACCTATTAGAATAGCAATAAAAAAAATACTGACAATACAAAGTTCTGAAAAATACTGACAATACCAAGTGCCGGTAAGAATCAGAGCAACTGGAACTCACACACATGGAAATGTAAAATGGTTCAGCTGGCCTAGAAACCAGCTGGACTAAATATAAATATAAATATATATATATATATATATGGCTAATATGCAAAGTGTCCCCTTGGGAGTTCGACCGGAAGATCAGGAGTTCAATTGCTTGCTATGACATGCACTGACCACCAGGGGGCGGTGCAGAATGAAGGAAGGCCCCGGCTGACAGCTGGCAGCCAGGGAAGGAAGGCCTGGCCCAGCAGCTGGAGGCCCTGATTGGCCCTGATCACAGGCCAGGCCTAGGGACCCTACCCATGCATGAATTTCATGCACCGGGCCTCTAGTTTCTTATAAAGTTAGATGTACAATTACCATATGACCCAACAGTCTTTTTCCTGAGCGTTTACCCTAGAGAAATAAACACATGTTCACACAGAGACCTGTATATGAATGTTCATAGCATCTCTGTTCGATATGGCTCCAAACTAGAAACAACCCAAATGTCCGCTAATGAATGAATGAAAAACAAGCTGATGTGAGACACCCACCAATGAACTGCTACTCAGCAATTAAAGGAACTTCTGGTGCACTATTGGGTGGAGAATTATGTTGTATGTGTTTTTTTAAATATATTTTTTATTGATTTTAGGGAGGAAGGGAGAGGGAGAGACAGAAACATCAACGATAAGAGAGCATCATCAATCAGCTGCCTCATACATGCCCCCTACTGGGGATGGAGCCTGCAACCTGGGCATTGCCCTTGACTGGAATCGAACCTGGGACCCCTCAGTCTGTAGGCTGGCTGTGTATGTTTTTTTAATGGTAAAAGGTTGCAGTAGACTGAGTATGTATTAGTTTGCTAGGTCTGCCATAACAAAATACAGTCTGAGTGGCTTAAACAATAAAATTTTTCTCACAGTTCTAGATGGTAAAAGTTCAAGATCAAGGTGTTGGCAGGATTGGTCTCTTCTGAGGCCTCTCCTTGGCATGCAGATGGCCACCTTCTCTCTATGTCTTCATGTGGTTTTTCTCTGTACCCGAATTTTCTGTGTGCCTGAATTTTCTCTTCATTTAAGGACACTAGTCACATTGGATTAGGGCCCATTTAAACCACCTCATTTTAACTCAATCACCTCTTTAGAGATCTTGAAATATGGTCACATTCCAAGGTACTGAGGGCTAAGGTTTCAACATACGAATTTTGGGGAGACACATAACACATGGTTCCATTTCTATAACATCCCTAATATGACAAAATTATAGTGAGCGAAACAGATCATGGTTGCCAGGGTTGAAGGGAAGGTGTTACTATAAAGGGGTGGTGTGAGATATTTCTTTGGTATGACAGAGGAGTTCTGTATCCTGAATGTGGTGGCTCTGAGTAACAAAGAGTGTGGCAAAATTTTATAAAATACACAGAGTACATGCAGAAACTGGTGAAACCTGCAAAGGGTTTATAGCTGATAATAGTACTGTGTTTGGAAAATGTTATCTTGGAGAAAGCTAAGTGAGGAATATAATGGAACTCTACTATTTTTGCAACCTCTATGTGAGTCTATGGTCATTTCCACATAAAAAGCTAAAAATATATATATTCATAGCTCATAGGATCTTTGGTGATGCCTAGAGAATCGTGCTTAGTGGCTATGCTGCCAGGCACAAAGCTCTCCCTCCAAACACCCCTAAAAGAAACAATTATGGTCTCAGGCTGGGTCCCCCCGCAACCCATTACACTCAAGTCCCACCACAATATTATGGGTATGCTGTCCAGGGACTGAGAAGCCTAAATAGGAAGTCCTAGTGGAAAACATCTGAGAATTGATGTTTTAGGCAAAGATTATCAATGGTTTTAATTACTTCTTTCTTCAAGGTATATTTACATGAGAATTTGAATGATTTACCCTGTAGGTAGTCCCAGATTTCAAAAGCTGCTTGTTAATTTTATTCTCCCTATATTAAATTTTGGAAACATTGAAGATGGAAGAGAAAGGTAAACAATTTTACATCTTGGTAGTGTTGGTTCATATTCAATTAATGAAGAGCTGCCTCAAAAATAATTATATTTCAGAACAAGACAATGACAGGTATAACACATTTCTTATGTGTATTTCTTTTTAAGAAAACCCTTTCCAGGGCATGAATAAACCTTGTGTTAAAAAATATATATATCAATTTTCATTGTCTGGAATTGACAATTTACACCTAGTAAAAACCTTTTGCCTGGCTGGCGTAGCTCAGTGGTTGAGCGTTGACCTATGAACCAGGAGGTCACAGTTTGATTCCCGGTCAGGGCACTTGCCCGGGTTGCTGGCTCTATCCCCAGTAGGGGGGTGTGCAAAAGGAAGCCAATCAATGACTCTCTCTTTCCTTCTCCCTTCTTCTCTGAAATCAATAAAAAGATATATTTTTTAAATCCTTTTTTTTTTTAAGTTTGTTTTTAATCTAGCTTCTCTCCTGTCTAGATGTAGCCACAGGATTCCTAGAGTCCCCTTAGGAAATAATCACAGAGTTTTCGGCATAAATCTAAATTAATTTGAAACAGCTTAAATTTGGAGTTAATCTGCAAAGTTTTACTTATAAGAATAAGGTTCAAATTTACCATATGTAAAGGATTCAGGAATACTGACTTCCTTTTTTTAAATTCATTTACTTTTATTATTGACAGTATTACCGATGTTCCCCATTTCCCCCTTTTTGCCCCGCTCTATCCAACCCCCACTCCACCCCAGGCCTTCCACACACACTACTGTTTGTGTCCATGAGTTATGCATACATGCATATATGTTCTCTGGTTAATCTCTTCTGTCTCCTCCACAACCCTTCCCACTGAGACCTGTTACTTCTAATCTTAGGATTTTCTACCATCTCAGTAGAGATCCCTGCTAAGGCTCTTAATTCATCATCCTGAATGAATTCAAACAATACATTTGTAAATAAACCGCAACACCCCCCAAAAATTATAATTACAATAAAGACAACACTGACATAAATGCACTATTCACTGAAGCTGAGAATTGAAACACACCATTAAAATATCATTCCAGAAAAACGTTTGGTTTAAAAGACAATCTGACCAACAAACAGTTCTTGACACACACATTCCCAAATTCTTATTTAATACCTATGAAATGTGGAAAATAAGAAAACTTATAACACAAAAACTAAGACTGGAAGAATCTGAGAAGAATCAAAACAAACCTCTTTATTGTTTAAAGTCAATTTGTTCTTGTAACATAGAAACCCACACCTGAAACCTACTAGTATATGCTCATGTTGACCAATGTCACCTCAATCAATTTAATAACTACAAAAAAAAACTAAAAATAATTTTAAAAAATAAAGTCCATTTGTGCCATGGTGATAGTCCCCCTCATTTTCTAGAGAATTCCGTTTTAACCCAGGAGAAGAGAACTTTCAGGAGGCAGCTATTTCCATACGGGCAGGACATGGCTGGGCAACACTTTCAATCAGATCCTATGAGCTTACTCTAGATCACATACACAATGCAGAAATCCCCTGCTTTTTTATGTGTTAGGAATAAAATGAAATAGGATTAATTGTGATTTTTGGCTTAACAAAGACTATGCTTTTTGTAAACTGATTTTTAAGAGAGAAAGAGGGTGAGAGAGAAAAATATCGATATGAGAGTGAAACATCGACCAGCTACCTCCGACGAGCCCCCTACCAAGGATCGAGGGCACAACCTAGGCAGGTGCCCTGACAGCATATTGAACTGACAACCTCTCGGTGCACAACACGACACCCAACCAACTGAGCCACACGGGCCAGGGTGGCCTGGCTATTTACTTTAAGAAACTTTCTGTTTTAAAATTTTACACATTTCCAAGTTAGCCAAAGACAAAGCTCAGTACAAAAACAAAAAGAAATCTACATCAGAATGTATTTCACTTGATGGTGGACATTAGGTTTGTTTCTATTTGGAGCTATTACTCATAAAAGTGCTATGAATATTGATGAACAAGTCTATGTGTAGGTATGGTTTGCTTTCTTTGGTGTAAATGTCTAGGAATGAGATTGCTGCCTCACATTGTAAGTGTATATTTAATTTTATAAACTGCCAAGTTATTTTGCAAAGTGGCTGCACCATTCTATCAATCCCAATGGCAAAGCATGAAAATACAATCTGGTCACCAGGACTCGGTATTAGCAGTTTTTAATTTTGGCCATTCCAGAAGAGTATGCAGTTGTATCTCACTAAGACTTTAATTTCACCTAGGTCAGTGGTCGGCAAACTGCGGCTCGCGAACCACATGCGGCTCTTTGGTCCCTTGAGTGTGGCCACGAAGTTTCAATCGCACTGTACGTGCGCACCCACACATGGTATTTTGTGGAAGAGCCACACTCAAGGGGCCGCAGTTTGCCAACCACTGACCTAGGTGACAAATGATGCTAGCATCTTTTTCACATACACATAGGCCATTAATATATGAAAGATGTCTATTCAAATCTTGTCCACATTTTTGGATAGTCACACAATGGAATATTACTCAGCAATAAAAAGGAATCAAACACAACAAATGACGAACCATACAGGCATCTTGCTGAGAAACCAAACACAAAGGAGTACTTACTATATGATGCCACTTATATAAAATTCTAAAATAGACAAAACTAATCTATAATGTTCAAAATCACTCTGGTTGGTTAGGGCAGAGAATTGGAGAAGACTGACTAAAAACAAGCCCAAGGGTTTTCTGGGGAGATAGAAATGTTCTACTTTGGGTTTGAGACCCATATAAACTGCCATTATGCTTGGGAGCTCATAGCCCAGCTCTATAATATGTCCACCCATATATTTAAAATCGATGAAGTTCATTATATGTAAACTAGAGGCCCAGTGCACGAAATCCATGCACTGGTAGGGTCCCTAGAGGCTGCTGGCTGCTGGCTGCTGGCTGGGGCCTCCCTCCCTTCCCCTGCTGGTACCGCCCCCTGGTCGAACTCCTGGACGAACTCCTGGTCAAGGGGACAATTTGCATACTACACTTTCATTATATAGGACTAGGGGCCCAGTGCACAAAAATCTTGCACCTTGAAAGGAACTGTGTACCACAAGGCTGTGGCATGTACAGGGGCGGGTCTTGGCCCATCCTCCGTGACCCCGCTCAGCCCCTCCCACCACAGCCCCTGGTCCTGTCTGCTGGCAGCCTCGTCCTGCCACTGCCGCTCCATGTACTGACAGCACCGGCCCCACTTGCACCCGCTGATGGCATGGAGCAATTGGGGCCAGCGCCAGCAGTGGGTACAAGCGGGGCCAGCGCCGTCAGTGGGCGCGAATGGCGGTTACTGCCCCAATTGCCCCTCAGGAGCAGGGGGAGGTGGAGAAGCCCTCAGGTGCAATCAGGGCTGGCAGCCGCTATTTGTACCCGCTGATGACACCAAGTGATCGGGACTGGCATCGGGCACCGGCAGTGGGTGCAAGTGGCGGCTCCGGCGCCAGCAGCGGGTGCAAGCGGGGCTGGCGCCAACAGCAGGTGCCAGTGCCGGGTGGGACTGTGGTGTGCAGGAGCAAAGAATTTTCAGTAACCACCAGAGGCTCACCCCTATGACAGCACCTGGCACCCCACCTTGGTCTTCCACCTCCACTCACCTGCTCCACCATTCCACCGCAGCCAACGCCTGCCATGTTCCGCACACACCCCCTGGTGCTCAGCGTATGTCATAGTGACTGTTCAGCTGTTTGGTTGTTCTGGTTGTTCCGTCGTTCGGTCTATTTGCATATTAGCCTTTTATTATATATGATTATATCTGAGTAAACACTACATGAGATACTTTACATATCTTCAAACATCATATTTGAATTATGTTATTTGTGTTGTGAAAAGATGTGCTGAGTCATTAGTTGTCCACATATACTTATGTTTTAAAACTCCTTTTTTAACAGGATATCTGACTCTGAGATCTAGGTTCAGGATCCCTTTTTCGACACAAACAAATCTATATTTGACTAAAAGACCCGGTCATTCTGGATTTCCATCTATTTATAATCCTTCAATTGATCACTGGGGAGAAAATGAAAAAAAAGGTACACTACTTCTGAGAAACATGATTTACTTTGTCTCTGCCACTGTCCCTCATCATTGGCCTTCTGAGGTACCTGGGAATTGACCCTCATCATTACTCAGACTATTAATGACTTCTAGCCTCTGAGAATTATTTATCTGGTCTTTAAAGAGATTGTTAACCTTATGTTGACCAAATATTTTACTTGCTCAAAAGAGATTTCTACCCTTTGAGTAACATTTCAAACATCTAATCGTTATTATAAATTAGACCACAGTATGAATAATTTAGACTAATTCCATGAAAAATGAGTTTAAAATCCAAATCAAATGAAATATTATTTGCTCAAAAAATAATTTAAATACATAATCAGACAATTAAATCTAGAAAGAAACGGTGCATATTTTATGTGAGAAAAGTGTGGAAAGTCAAAGCTATTCCTAAGTATAATTCTACTAGAGGCCCGGTGCATGAAAATTCATGCACTGGAGGGGGGCGGGAGGGAGTCTCTCAGCCCGGCCTGCCCCCTCTCACAGTCCGGGAGCCCTCAGGGGCAGGAGGCGACCTGGCGATCAGGTGAAGGCGACGCCCCCATCACACCTCTGCTGCTGCCACTGCCGGCAGCACAAGCCTCGGCTGACCCTGGTTATCTGAGCCTCGGGCGGCCCTGGGCGGCTGGGGGACTGACGGGACTGACTCCAGAGGCAGGCACATGAAGGGTGCAGGCCTGACCTTGCCACGTGCCTGCCACCTGGCGGGGCTGAGGGGACTGGGCGCTGCCATCTCTGAGGGAGTGGCAGTCAATTAGCATATTCCCTCCTTATTGGCTGAGGGCACTGCCATCTTTGCGACAGTGTGAGGGTCAATTAGCATATTCCTTCTTTATTAGATAGGATAGCTACCTATTTAACAGAGAAAAAAATGTTTTATGTGTATGTATGTTCATTCATTCACTCATTCATTCATTATTCTTCTGCCTTTTACTTGAGAACACTGCCAAGTTGCTTTTTTGTTATTTTATTTTAATAGCATTTATTTGCATCTGTATAAAAGGTCTAAAGTGATACTTGTTAGTCCATTTAATAATTAATGATATATTTTAGTTGCCTCAAATTATGCTGATGGCATCAAAATTAGTAATAATCTTTTTAAAATATTTTTATTGATTTCAGAGAGGAAGGGGGGGGGAGAGAGAGAGAGAGAGAGAGAGAGAAACATCAATGATGAGAGAGAACACTGATCAGCTGTCTCCTACATGCTCCCCACTAGGGATCAAGCCCACAACCCAGATTTGTGCCCTTGACCAGAATCAAACCCAGGACCCTTCAGTCTGCAGGCTGACGCTCCATCCACTGAGCCAAACTGGCCAAGGCCGTAATAATCTTTTTAAAGACTGTTGATCAAAAAAGGTATGTCTAGCATCAGGTGCAAACACTGAAATCAGAAATGCACATTCTAATCTCTTCCATCTAAATTATCCAACTTGTCTTTTTAAGGCATTATTCTACATAAGATTCCCTTCAATTATAGACCAATGTTATTATTTAAGCATTTCTTTGACTTAATGTTAATTTAATCTCCTAAATATAAGAGTTTCCCAAATTTGATAGTCTTTTAATGAAGCCATTGCAATGAAGCTATATCTATCTATTCTTGATATGCTGTTTACCAATTACTTGATAAGTTTAAACACCTTTATTTTAGCACTTACTCATGTTATCTTCTATAGTCAGGCACTTGCTCATATCTTTTGCATCTGTTCTCACATAATTAACTAAATATTTAAAATCTGGTGGTTGGGGGTGTTGTTGGTTTTTTGCACAGACTTGCAATTTTGTTTAATCTCTCCCTTGATAAAAATTAAAGAACTTTTTCATATATTCTCTACTTTGGCTCGAATTTTGCTATCTTTATGCTAATAAAGTACACTACTCAAGCACTGTAAGATGTGGATGTAACAAACAACAATTTAATTAATCTTGGTCTTTTAGTTAAATCCCAGAGAACTAGCTAGCCATGAGTGAATAAACAGAAAAAGAATACTTATTTCCAGGAGTATCTAATGTTTAAATTAAATCCATATTTTGTTTTCTTTTTCTTGTAATTTATTGAAATAAATGCACTTTTTCACAATCCATGCTGACTAAAATAAACCCATTTCCACCTCTATAACCATCTATCTACTACTGACCTCATAGACAAAGATTTCTGGTCAGCCCAAAGTAAAAAAGCAAGAATAACACTCCTAAGAAATAAAATGTTAAAAAGAAAATGTTCAGAGCATGGCTTGAACTAATACTGACTGGGCTTCAATCAAGCTGAAACTTTGTGGAATACACACACATGTAGGCACACACATGCACACACATCCCTATGTTCATCTACAGGCATGCATACACCACACACACACACACACACACACACATAAGAAGCTCCAACACAGACAAAAGGTGTAACTCACCTTCAGACATGGACTTCTAAAGCTTCTGCACTAAGTGATGATTCACTGGCTCATGGGGATCGGTATGGAACTCACACATACCCTTAATCAGTCAGTATTACTCTAGCTCAGTGGTTCTCAACCTTGGCTGCACATTAGAATCACCTGGGAATCTTTTTAAAATCCTGATTTCTGGGCCTCATCCTCCAGAAATCCTGTTTCTTTGTTATGGGGTGGGGCCACAACATTAGTAACAAAGAAACAGAATTTCTGGAGGATGAGGCCCAGAAATCAGGATCTGAAAAAGATTCCCAGGTGATTCTAATGTGCAGCCAAGGTTGAGAACCACTGCTCTAGCTGTACCTGAGATAGGGTCTGTGGTAGAACAGCTCCAATTAATAAAAGCTACAGGAGCTGTCAAGAAGAGGGAAGGCCACCTCCCCACCCTCACTGGATTTATGAGTTAAAACTGGCAGAGACCAACTCAATCCAATGTGGTGACTAATTTCATCTAAAGGTATCCCCTGGCCTCACTATATGCTCATTGTAATACATTAGCATGCTAAATGACACACCCTGAGCTGCCATGATCAGAAACTAAAAGACCATCTATATATTAAAGAGGCAATATGCAAATTGTCCGTTACCACATCACAGTAACAACCGTTCAACAGGCTGCGCGCGCAGCAGGGGGACTTGCATGAGGCTCGCTTCCCTGCCCCTGGCACCATGCCCCAGCCAAGATCACTCTGCCTGGGGATGCCACCACCCCCCCCCCGCCCTGAGGTGGGGGAGCCTAGGGGGCGATACCCACACGGCAGAAGGCGCAGACAGCAGACACCAACCGGGGGGTGCGAGCATCAGTCGTGACCCCTGGGAGGGGTCACGCACACAAATCGAGAGGGTGTAGACCCAACATGAAGGAAGGGCCCGGGCGCGACGACAGAGAGTGGATGTCGAGGTAAGGCACCAGATCTGGACGGGTCACCGGGTAAACAACGCGGGGATCCCATTGCCAGACACACAGGGCGGCCCTGCGACTCTGGTTGATCCTCCCAAATGCACAACCTCGAAGCCTCCTCCTGCACGGGGATCCGGTCCTGCCACCGTGGAGACCATAGGCGACCCTCACACCACAGGGCAGCTGCCACGCTTTCTCCAGCCATCCATCCATTCATCTGCCCAGTCCGACCTGGACGGGGGCTCGCATCCTAGGTGGAACGCCCCCCAAGGACAAGCCGGGCCCCAACCGTGCCTGCGCAAGCATGCCTGTCACCTGCAAATTCGGGACGGGAGCGGACAGAGAGCCGCTCAAGGCATGGGAGCCCACACACCGGGGTACGGGAAAGGCCTCCGCGTACCCCCTTTTTGGCACACAACGGGAGAAAAGCCTTGCACACGTATGAATGCACATGCACGTGCACATACCACAGTAGTCCCCGCGATGGACACCAGCCCCAGCCTGGCAGGACCCTCCCCCGACACAAAGTGGGGAGGCACGGAGGATGGGGAAGAAGGGAAGGAGTCAGTAGACGGCAAAGTTAAAGAAGGAAAGAGGATGTATGAGTGAACTGTAGGAGCTATAATGAAAATCAAGTATAGTTGTGTACTGGGGACAGATTTTAAAAGTAGGAGTCAGAAAAGGAAAAAAGATAAATGATAGTGAATAATTAGGCAGGTAGATAGACAGATATTAAAACAGTAAAAGTAAGTACAGAAGAATGTATGGGAAAGGCAGGATGAGAGAGGAAGAGGGAGGGAAGAAAAGTTTTAAAGGGGAACTGGTAGAGCTTAAAAGGAGAATGGGAAGAAGGAAGAAATGGGGGAGGGAGCAAAGCAGGTCAGAGGGAGGAAGTGAAGAAACAAAATAAGGTGGGAAGGAAGGAAAAGGGGAGGCAGGGGTAAAGATAAAGGAAAGAAGGACTGTGGGGAGGGAGGGAGGGTAGGAGAAAGATGGGAAGAAGGATGATGGAACAGAAGTAGGAAATAAGGAGGAAAGAAAAGTTTATAAATGATGAGTCAGTAGGAAAAAGTGTTACATAAAAGAGAGAGAAAAATTGTGTGAGAGGGAGAAGCCAATAAGGAAGTCACATACAATTGTGTGTGAAGGGGACAAGATTAAAAAAAAAAATTTCATAGGGGCGACCAGACCGGCAGGGGAGGGCAGTTAAGGGGATCAGGCAGGCATGCAGAGTGGTTAGGGCAGGCAGGCAAGTAAGCAGTTAGGAGCCAGAGGTCCTGGATTGCAAGAGGAATGTCCAACTGCCAGTTTAGGCCAACCCCTATGGGATCGGGCCTAAACTGGCAGTGGGACATCCCCCAAGGGCTCCCAAATTGGAAAGGGTGCAGGTCAGGCTGAGGGACCCTCCCCCTCCCTGCACGAATTTCATGCACCGGGCCTCTAGTCCATACTAATAATAGATGAATATGAAAATTGTCCAGGACTCCGTCACAGTAATGACCGAACAGCAGGCTGCGTGGGGCAACAAGGCCAGCAGGCAGGTTAGTGAGGGACGACCAAACGACTGAACAGCAGGCTGCATGGGGTAACCAGGCCAGCAGGGGGAGGGCAGTTGGGGGCAACCAGACCAGTGGGGGGAGGGGGGCAGTTGTTGGGGGTGACCAGGCCAGCAGGGGGGCAGTTGGGGGCGACCAGGCCAGCGGGGGTGGGGGGCAGTTGGGGCAACTAGGCCGGCAGTGGAGCAGTTAGGGGTGATAAAGTTGACAGGCAGAGGCGGTTAGGGGTGATCAGGCTGGCAGGGAGGGGCAATTAGGGGCGATCAGGCAGGCAGGCAGGTGAGCAGTTAGGAGCCAGTGGTCCTGGATTGTGAGAGGGATGTCGGACTACTGGTTTAGGCCCGATCCCCAGGATCAGGCCTAAACCACCAGTCGGACATCTCCCAAGGAGTCCTGGATTAGAGAGGGTGCAGGCTGAGCTGAGGGGACCCTCCCCCCAGTGCATGAATTTCATGCATCAGGCCTCTAGCATACTATAAGAACACAATGAGTCCTTGCACCAAGAGGTCACTGGTTCAATTTCCCAGTGGGGTCCTTTTAGGACGCAACCAATGGACATTTCTCTCTCATTGATGTTTCTGTCTCTCTCTCCTGCTCCCTTCCTCTACCTCTAAAAATCAATGAAAACCTTTTTTAAAAAGAACCAAAGAAAAGACCATATAAGGACACAAATAGCCAAGGAAGATCCTCTGAGAAATCTCCACCCTTTACCAGGATGATCCTGAATATTTCTCCTCCTTTATTGAATACCCTACGCCTACTGCCCACCCCAATTAAATGAATCTCAATAAAGGAAACAAATTCCACTAATGGGGGGCTTGCTCTATCTGTCTGCCCACTCCCTGCTTCACTAAAAACTCACTTTCACTTTAAATTCTGGCTCACATATGAATTTTTTCCTGTACAGTACCAAGAACCCACAGTGGGTGGCAGATGTCCAGAAAGCCTGCATCATGCCCACCAGACAGCCCTGGATCCTTCAGCTTGATCCACAGTTGGGGCCTTGAAGGAGGCAACCAGTCGGTATTTCTCTCATTTTTCTCCCCTCAGACAGAGAACAGGACCATAAATTGGTCAGAGATGTTTATTAAGGAAGCATAGGTTCCCTTGATTTTGCATAACCAAGTTTAGTTTGCTACTTCATCATAATTATCTCAAGAGGACTAGTGACCACATCTTAGACAATGAATCTTTTACTTAAATCCTACTGCCTAGTAACCACTGGCATCTTACCAGACCCTACTTCTGCTGCCCACAAGCTTCCTGACTTTGCCACAGCCTCCTCCACTGCACCCAGTATCACTCCCACTGCCAAAGCTCCCATCCCCAAGCCCATTCAGGGGAATAGTGGCCAATGTAAAGGGTGAGTTGCCTCATATTTTGCACCGAGGCCTTCTAGATTTCTTTCGTGTTAACAATCAACTGATTGATACTGATTAATTTTGTAAATTGTCAATTGCAGCATTTCTCAACTCACTGGCCTAAAATGAAGTTTACATATACACTTATCTAAATAATGATGGGAAACTGAACTATGTAAAAGCACATAAAATCTATTGAAATGTTCCTAAACCTAGAACTTTTCAGATGGGGGCGGGAAAGACCATAAATTGTCAGAAAAAGACCACAGTATACTGCTAGTAAAATAATGAAAATAAGCTTTCTAATAGGCTAACAAGTCAACTTTAAAGTAAAAAAACAAAACAAAACAAAAAACAACAAGAACACCAGGCTTCTGTTGTGCTGCTAAATTACCTTACTCTACTAACCTCTGTGGGCATATTATAAAAGTCATCCATTTGTGCTTCAGTACAAGGAATTACTTTGGGCTAACACTGGAAACATAGTGCCTGAAGTACATTGCAAGTGACAAGCTCCTCATTAATCATCGTTCTGAAACATCCATGCTTCAGCATGGTTTTTTAGCTCATTGTTTAACATTTTAAGTAAACACAACATCCCAAAGATCCACCTGCAAAAAAACAACGTTTTCCCAACCTTTCTTAGCACCTGACATGCTTGCCAATTTATTCTGAAAGGTCACAGTGTAAACAAAGTTCTGTTGTATCTAGAGGGAAAAAAACTGTTTAGCATAAAACACTATAATTTGTATATAAGAGCAATCCTCTATAGCGGGGGAATGCCATCAAGAAAAAAAATGTAAATATTATCTTTGCTATTGAAATTCTGACCTATTAGTTCAAATAAAGTTATTTTAAAGAGTTGTTTTGGTTTGGGGTTTTTTTATATAGCAACTTGGTCTCTAAGGAAAATTCTAAACTTCAGTAGTCAGTATAGTCAAGAGAGCTATTGGCAAAAAACATGAAAACATTTAATTTTTCAACTATATGAACTATCTTATAAATAACTGTTGATATAGAAAAATGATTATCAGCTAGAAATTCAAAATCCCTTCTATACATCCACTCTACCAGAAATTGACCAGCTGTAAGCCTACCTCACTAAGCCTCATTTTCTTTATCTAGGGCAGTGATGGCGAACCTTTTGAGCTCGGCGTGTCAGCATTTTGAAAACCCTAACTTAACTCTGGTGCCGTGTCACATATAGAAATTTTTTCATATTTGCAACCATAGTAAAACAAAGACTTATATTTTTGATATTTATTTTATATATTTAAATGCCACTTAACAAAGAAAAATCAACCAAAACAATGAGTTCGCGTGTCACCTCTGACACGCGTGTCCTAGGTTCGCCATCACTGATCTAGGGGATAGGATAGGAGTAACTCTCTACCAGTAGGATCAAATGAGATTACACTTACCATGTATGCTGCCTGGAATTACATCATAGATAGAACCAATAACTAAAAAATATTTTAAACTTTCATTTACACAAAGGAATAATTTATAGAGGGGTTTAGATTCTGGACTGCATGACCACAGAAGTATCCTTAATTTAAACTTCTATAATATGTATAACATTCAGGTCATCATCTTGCATAAATTGAAAGTGAAATGCAATTAATTTTAAAAGGCTCTGCACAAAAAAGGACAGAACATTTAAATAAATCTTTATTTTAAGAAACCCTTTTTGAATTTCATGTCTTCTATCTGACCACATATGTTAAGGAAAATAAATTAGGATACTATAAATTTAAACTGTATGTATGTTTGGTGAAATACCGTAGCTCGAAACACAATGCAAGATACATCTTTTAAGACTGGTACAAGTCACAATCCCATCTTGCTGATAATAAACTTTTGTAAATTAAGACTGGCAGCTCTGCATCTCACATCTTGCTCTGGTTTCTTACATCTATTCTAGATTATTTAGAAGCCTAACTCAAGGAACAGACTTTCATTTTGAGCAGATAAATTCTATCAAAATATCAAACATAGAGACAGTTCTTTAAAATAGAGAAAATGAAAACGTAAAAACACAGAACTTCAACATACAGAATAAAATGAAAATCTTGAGTGGCAGAGGCTCTAACCAATGACAGTATTAAAGCTTCTCGTTCGGTAACGATGAAGTCATTGTTAATGAGCATGAGGGGAGGGGAAATGCTAGAATAAAAAAGAGAAAAGATAAAACTGCAAATAGCTATCATTGAATAGTCTGGCAAAAGCAAGGTCAACACATTAACAATGATCATTGTAATATTTACAAAAGAACACTTTTCACATTCACAATAAAAACACAGATGTCACAAACATTTAAATTCTCTAATATTTGCTCACAGCTCACATAATAATGTTTCATGAGCACTGAAATTGTAAATAAAAATATTTTCCCAAGTTCTTCACACTAGAGAGCTGTTGCTTCATTAAGACAAAAGAATTTAATAACACCAATATACTTACTCAGACAGATAAACTTAACAGCTAGCCTGATAAAAATCTGTTAACCAGAAAGATATCAGTTGATCTCTGGTTTCAGAATTTATTTTATAATTTGGTTTCCAAACTTTCTGTCTAACAAAATTTGATCCAGAATCTCCACCTAACCTCTTTTGTTCCAGATATTACCTCAGTCCTTTGCTCTGCTACTGAAGGTGCTGTTCTATTTCCTGTCGCCAAAGTCACTACAATACAAGTGGTCCCTTCTCAATCTTTATTCTCCTGTCTAGAATTTGATACTATTTCCTGCTCCGTGGAACTCTACTGTCTCTGAACTTCTCAAATAGTATTCCCTCTCTGAGTTCTCTTCATCCTTCCAGACACTCCTTTTTGGGTTTCTTCACTCTCTCTTCCCCCGATCTTCCTATAATTATGAACCTTCCCCAGGGGTCTGTCCTCAACCCTCCTCTCTCCTCACTCCCTGTCACTACCCTTAGCACTCTCATCCAAATCAACAAGAGCCTTGAGATAACTTTAAGTTGGATAAGTCACTTCTATCCTCAATCTCTTTTCTGAATTTTAGAAATGCATTTCCAATTATATGCCAGATATCTCCAAAAATGATTATTTCTATGGGTATCTCAAATTAAACATGTCCAAAACTAAAATCATTGTCCACATTCCCAACATCCAAACAGACCAATTATCACCACCATTATTTTCCATTTATCTTCCAGCAGCAGGGTTCAAAACAGGCCCCACCAAGACGTGCCAGTGGGGCATGTGGATCGTTTTTAACTGAAGGCAACTGAGACGCTGCAGGCCCACAAGAAACTGTTACCTCTCCCTCAAAAATTTAAATTGGGGGCCCTGCCCATGATAAGAGTTATTCCTAGAAATAACTTCTCATGACTTTTCTATAAGGCAGGGTAAACATCTAATTACTGAACATCTGTTCTTACCATCCTGCCACCCGAGGCCGCAAGGTACCTTACCTCATGCTTAGCTCAGAATGCCTCATTGTAACTTTGTCTTTGAATCTCTCATGTATATGGGGTTCCCATATGTATGTACGTAATTAAATTTGATTTTCTCTTGCTAATCTGTCTCATGTAGATTTAATTACTAGACCAGCTGAAAGAACCTAGAAGGGTAAACAAAGATTTCTTCTTTCCACACACAGTTCACCCCAAAATACAAACTAAAACAAGTCCCTGTTGATTTGAGGTCTATCCCTAGCCATCCTCGCTCCTATTCAGCAGCAGGCACTGACTGGCTGACACCCACAGGCTCAACTGCAACCAGTTACTAGGTGGAATCTGATGAAGCCTAGCAGGTATCAAAAGCCTTGTATATCTGCTGCCTGTCTCCTAATCAAGGCAGGACTAGTTAGGACTTGTAGTTGAAGACAAAAGAGGCTAACCCAGGCTGATTAGCAGAAAAGGAGTTTATTAAGAGTAAATTCTCACAGGATTGTTAGAATGATGAAGTACAATGCTCAAAGTTAAGCTTCCAGGAACAATGTCCAAATCATGCCACAAAACAAGACTGATTAGAAAATGGCCATCGGTGCTGTTGTTCCACAGAGAACTAAAGAAACCCCATCACTACCACCATTTCTGGAAATCGACCGTGCAACCAGTGGGCTGCCTCCAGCAGCAAAAATAGAAGCTCTATGTAAAATCTGTTCCCTCGGTTCCAATCGAAGTCTTGTGGGAGGTGAGTCTCATTGGTGAACTCTATATGCCCATGATCTGACTACAAAAGAGGGTGAAATTTTGAGTACTGCTTTCCAGGTTGGTATGAGTGGTTCCTACATTATTAGCAAAGCTAAACTTATACTGGAAAATTTTTACCAAATATAAAGACAATTCAAAAGGTGAGGTTAAATATGAATGCAACTACTACATACCACCCTTCCTTCCTGCCCCCTTGCCTACAATAGATCTGTCCAAATCCTGTCAGAATTTGGTAAGCACACTTCAATGCACTTGCTGGAACCGGACCCGTCCTGTGGCCCAGATCACTTGGCTAGAGCTGAAATTCCCTGCCTGAGTCCTGCCCACCACCAGGCCCTGGGAGACCACACCTTGCTCCTGAGACTAACACTCCCTCCCCCAGCCATAACTAGTTCCTCCCCCACACAAGGCAGACCAACCCAAAACCACATCAATGTCATCACAGACTTTAAGCAGTAACAAGACACTGTTGCTGTATTCCATATACCAAAGTGAATCCTCTTGGAAACCAAAACCAATCTAGAGTAAATCTGATTTCTGCAAACCGTTTGAAGACTAGGACTTGACTGGCAACTTCCCACACTCCCCCACCCCATTCTCCTAGGCTAGCCATTGCCCAGCCATCCACTGGCCACCAAAATCTCAGGGCACATCTCTCACAGTCATCCCTCTCCTTCTACACCCACTATCACCATTCCAGTCTGAGTTTCTGGTAACTTCTTATCTGAATATTGCAACAGTGTCCTAACAAGTTCTCCAATGGCAGGGTTTCCCTTGTACCATCTCCACTGGCGCACACGCATATAGAATTCATGTCAAACATTTAATTCTTTGGAAGACTGAATACCTCAGAAGAATAAACTGTGTATAAATATGAAAGCACTGTGGGAAATGTACTCTGAAAGTATATTCCTAGGAATAAGGAGATCTACAACTGGTTCTCATCATCCTCATCACTTTTATACAGGACTGTAAGTAGACATAGGAAAGACAACCAGGTTTGGCAAGCAAATAACTAATCTCTTTTCTGACTGATTTGGCAGAACTAAAAGATGAAAAATACTTTCTAAGTTCTTCTTTACAGACTGTGAATTAAGGAGGCACTCATGAATTATTTAATGAATGAATAAGAATATAAAAGCATAGGAAACATGATGCCATTCCATTACCATCTCTAAATTGAGTTCTTATACAGACTCTAAATTCATCCATTAACTTTTTAATTTAGCCCTAGACTTCTTTTCTAAAAAACCCTTTTGACTAATAGACACTTTTCCTACTTGAGTTGCCTCCCTAAAATTTCCCCTACATTAGTCTAATGTAAATGTAGTCTTCTGCTTAGTAATTTTCTCCATTCAACCATATTATTATGGCACTTGTATATGGCCATTTTTAAGCCTTCTTATTTATAAATACCTCCTATTCTCCTTTGTTTGATGAAGCATTTTTTAGCATTTATTTTACACTATGATTTCCCTCAGAGTTGCCTTGTAACAACCTTCTAGCTATAAATATTCACTTATTTGCAGTGAGGATAAATTCCTGTTAAAATGATGATTTACAATCTTTGTGCTCTAACAGATTAGCAAGGATCTAGATGGCTGCACACATATTTGTCAAAAGAAGGGAAATGCGTAGTTCCTTTCTTTCTTTAAAAAGTGGTTGGATAAATTCATGAACTCCTATCTTTGTTCTAAAGATTAATCAATATTGCCTTCATAGTCTTTAACAAGTCAGAGATCTCTTCCTTCTCCTTACTCAAATGGCATAGCTGTTGAGTAATATTTCTATTATGCCATACTAACTGTCCTCTGTTTATTTGTTCATGTCGACTTGAAGAGTATAAAAGCCACTCATATCAAGAATCCTGTTTTACAGTACTTCTATTCCACATCTCCTATGTAGAAAGCACTTAAGAAACATTAGTTGACACATTCCATAACTACTGTGTTGGATACCATGCTGAGTGCCAGAAATAATAAAATATTTAACTGTCTAGTAAGCTGACTGGTGATAAATAATCAAAAAACTTTGATAATTAAGAATGCATCATCAGCTACTATATTCATTAATCAAAATCTGTGGTTTCATTACCAAGTAGGTGACAACATCTTCATATGTGAGACTGTTTTGTAAGTACATACAACTTCCTATGAGTATTGTTTCACTTAAATACAAAAGATAAACTAGACTTTAACAAAAATAATACTGAGAAGTTGTCACCATAACTATATTAGAAAAATAAGCAACTCTCATCACCCAATCCTTTTTTTAACTCTCTTTAAAAAGATTTCTCTTTTTATTTTTTATTTCTCTTATAAATTGTTATAGAACACCTTTCTCCCTTTTTTTCTCTTTTTAGTCATTCATTCAATAAACATTTATTAATCCCAGGAGAAAACTCCAGAAGAAGAACTAAATAAAATGGACACAAGCAATTTACCAGATACAGAATTCAAAACACTGGTTATAAGAATGTGCAATGAAGTTAGAGGAAGAGCATATGAACTCAGTGAGAACTTAAAAAAAGAAGTAGTCAAGAAAAAGAAAAAAAAAAGGACATAGAAGCCATAAAAAAAGTCAGAAATGAAGAATATAATAATTGAATGAAGAATATACTAGAAGGAATAACAGATTAGATGAAGCAGAGGATCAAATCAGCAATTTGGAAGACATGTAGCAGAAAACACCAATTAGAACAGCTAAGAGAAAAAGAATAGTTTATTAATCTTTTATAATATGCAAAGTAGCATGGTAAGCATCGAGAATTCAAAGGTGAAAAAGAACCATTTATTCTTTTCAATCTGTTTCTCAAATTTCATAAAAATATTCATGTTCTTCAAATGAAATTCATTTGTGATCTATCATTTATGATCATCCTTTGCAGAGGATATGAAAAGGGGCCTCTTATTCTCCACTCTGATGTTATTTCAACTGTGAATTCAAAAGATGAACACCAGCTATACTTCACCGTTACCACATCATATATCTATACATATCCTCCTAGTCCACAACTTATTTCCCACATAACCAGATGCTTCTAGAACCTGATCAAGTAATTTGCATAGTTCACACATCAATGTCTTTATAAGTACCTTTGACCTTACGTGTAATTATTTTCTAAATGTTTCCTGTTGTTCATTTGCCTTCATGTCCAGAACTTAAGCATTCATCATATAAGGACTACATTAAGTGCATCTCTATCCTTTCAAAGTCCTGACAACGTGCTGAGTGGATGGTAGCTTCTTAATGAACATCAGATAGATGGGACAGATCCATAAACACCAAGATATAGAAATAATATTTCATACCCTATCTACTATAGAGTTTAACAAAAGTCTCAAATATAATGGAAGATTGGAGCACTTTGATAACTTATTGTTTTTTATATTAATTCATATATCTTTTATCAGTAAACATTTTTACTTAACTGGCACAGCACAGTCCTTAAGTCTTAGATTACAGAAACATTCAGCTCCCCCCCCCCTTCTATGTAAATTATTAGTTTCCTATTTGCTTGTATTCCCAGGAGGCAGAAAACCTAATATGAAGCACAAACACAGCACCCATGTTGACACTTGAGAATTATAATTTGTTCACTAGTCCTAATTTTCTTTTCTTTTTCTTTTTTACTATTTCAATCAATGTGTTTTATTGTAAGCTGCCTCAGATAATTTGTGGAAACAGGTTATAAATGAACTTACCTACTATGAAAAAGATATACACCAAGTTTCTATTTAAAAATTCACATTTTTTATCCATCAAAACATACTTCAATTCAAACATATACCACTCCATGTTTCCTTCTAAGTTTTTATCAGTCAACCATGTCCTTAAATTGTATTGTCTATCTAACTAATTTACAATAAAGACAAAATTTCCACACGGTTTTAGTTTCACTACTATTTTCTTTTACTTTTTCAAATTACCACTTTTGAGTGGCTCATTATCATAGTTGCTTCCATTTCATTTAGGTTTTTTTTCGGGAGATCTCTTCTGTTCTTTCATTTGTGACATGTTTCTGTCTCTACATTTTGGCTATTTCACTATGTTTCTATCTATTAGAAACATTGGTAGAGCTGCTATGTCTCCTGGAATTGGTAGAATGGCCTTGTGTAGCAGGTGTCCTATAGGGCCCAATGGCTCAGCCTCCCCAGTCACCTAAGCTGGGCACTCTAGGTACACCCCTGTGTGGGCCATGTGCACGCTCTTGTTGTAGTTGAGCCTTGACTGTGGTTGTTGGTGCCACTGGGAGGAATTGACCTCCAGGCCAATTGGCTGTGTGGACCAGCTTCAACTACAGTGGAAGAGCTGCTGTACAGGAGACACCCCTATGGAGCAGGACTTGCTTCAGTGGGGCTTTGGTGCTCACTGAGTCTGCCCCTTGAGTGTGTCCCTCGTGGATGTGTAGAATTGTAATCTGGTATGATCTGAAGCTGTCCAATGGGTACACAGGCTCTGGGGCCACCTGAGAAGTGCAAAGCAACTCAATTGTCATAAAAAAATATTTTTGACAAAAAATAATGACCCACAAAAATGGTTAAAATTTAAAACTCTGAAAGAGTAGATCTTAAAAGTTTTCATCACACACACAAAAACTGTAGCTGTGTGGCGAAGGATATTAACAAGACTTGTTTTGGTGATTATTTTACAATGTATACAAATAATGAATCTTTATGTTATACACCTGAAGCTAGTATGTTGTATGTCAGTTTTACCTCAATTTTTAAAAAATAAAAATCAGTAAAACTGACTATGCCAACTTCTGGCAAAGTTGTAGAGTAACTGTAACTCATACACCACTGGTGGGAATGCAAAAGGGTCCAGCCACTTTTGAAAAAGTTTGTAAGTTTCATATAAAATTAAACATGCTTTACAAAACATACTTACCATACAACCCAGCAACCCCATAGGTATCTATCCAAATGTTCACAGTAGTTTTATTCAGAGTGGCCAAAAATTAGAAACTATCTAAATGACTATCAAGTGGAAATTGGATAAACTCTGGTGCATTCACACAATGGAATACTACACACTAAAAATATAACAAGGAACTACCAATATATGAAATGACATAGATGAACACTGAAAATATCATGCAGATTTTTAAAAAGCTAAACATAGAAGAATAAATTCTGTATGAATCAATTTACATAAAATTCTAAAACGACAAAATTATCTTGACAGAAAGCAAATGAGTATTCCAGGGGTGGGAAGAATGGGTTAACTGCTAAAAGGCACAAGGAGATTTGGGGGATTGATAGAAATGTTGCATCTCTTGATTATGGTGATGGTTACACAGCCACACACACTTGTCAAAACTCATCCAACTATACACTTAAAATTGGTGAATTTTATGTATGAATTTATAACTCAATAAAGCTAGTTTAAAAATTCAAACCTAATACGAATAAAAAGCATAGTCCCAATCATATCATAAAAAATAAACATTAAAAAGAAAAAGTAGATTTCATAAACAATAAAAATAACCTGTATATACTACTAATCAAAGTATAAAGGGGCCATATGTAATTCTAATCTTCATTATACTTATCTTCCAAGAATATGCTGCAAATCTTTAACAAGTGAAGAAAAAACCTATATACTTACTTCAAATAGTTTCAATTCTGCTTGATAGCTTCTGCTTAATAGTCATGGGAAAAGTGTATCTGATCCTTAAGATTGTGAAAGTAGGACTAAGGGATTTTTAAATGGATTGGGGCGCAGCTGCTGAATAAAAGGCCCTATTGTGAAGCATTTCTTAACAAAATGTCAGTTTCAATGACTCAGATGCCAAGGGTGCTCATAAAGAGAAATACTAAGCACAGTTAAAGCGAACAGATTAATAAGAGCAAAGAAGATAACTGACATTGTTCCTTTAGGGACACACACACACACACACACACACACACACAGGAATATTAATTCAGCCTTTAATAAAAAGAGCAGAGTCCTGTCATTTGCAAAAACATAGACAAATCTTGAAGGTATTTGCTACATGAAATTAGCTAGACACAGTAAGACAAATATTACATGATCTCACACGTGGAATCCTTAAAACATAAATCAAATTTTAAAAAGGGCCAAATTCATGGTAACAAAGAGTGGAATGGTGGTTACAAGAGATTGAGGGTTTGGAGAATAGAGAAGATAAAAAGAAAGTAGAAGGGTGGTTGCCAAGGGCTAGGGAGGGAAGCATGGTGAGTTATTTTTTATTAGTACAGATTTCAGTGTTGCAAGATGAAGAGAGTTCTGGAGACGGATGTTGGTGATGGCTGCATGACAATATGAATGTACTTAATACAACTACTGTCCACTTAAAAATGGTTAAGACAATAAATTTTATGTTATGTGTATTTTACCACAATAATAAGATTGGGGGAAAATATGGATAAAAAAAGCTAAGACAAAAGACACTGAGTTGAAAGATCATGGAGTAGGTGAGTAAGAAGATGAGTATATGAAATATAAAGACATGGAGTGTGTAGACTGTAGAATTAGAGAAAGCGGGAATGAGGATACAAAGAGTTTAATGGAGACGGAAGGTTTGAACAGTAAGAATATCTACTGACGTGTCTCCATCCAAGATTAAGTTGGTATGAAATACATCATATTTTGTCACACACACAAAAAAGCACCAACAAAGGCACTACAAAGTCCCTGTCTAAAACAACAATGAATTAAGGGACCTCAGTTAGCAGAGCAACTTAACATGACAGAATCATGAAGAAAGGAATTTATTTTTAAAAGTGAGGATAGCCCAGCTGGTGTGGCTCAATGGTTGACCATCAATCTATGAACCGGGAGTTCCTGGCTTGATTCCCGGTCAGGCCACATGCCTGGGTTGCAGGCTTGCTCCCCAGCAGAGAGTGTGCAGGAGGCAGCCAACCAATGATTCTCATCATTGGTGTTTCTATCTCTCCCTCTCCCTTCCTCTGAAATCAATTTAGATAAATTTTTTAAATAATAATAAAAGTTTTTCCACCTTCCCATGCTACCTTCTACAGCCATACTTGGCAACTTGGGACATGAAAGCAGGAAGGATCAGAAACAATCCACTCCCAAGAGTACCCAGACAGTGACCACCCTCACTCCATCACTCAAGAGAGTCATCAATCTGAACTTAGTGATCCAAATGACAATGATAACATCAATCTGATGGTCATTTCAAAAACAACTGCTATAAAAAAAAAAAAGTCTGGCTAATAACATATTATTGAGCCCCTAAAACATACAAGTCTCACATGGATTCAACACATTCTTGATTTTAGTTGTTCTCACTCAACCCGGTTTATCTCAAAAATAATTGCAAGCTCCCTTTCCCCCAAAGCCTCTCCTTTCTTCACAACTTGCTAAAGATCACCAGCCCATTTAGCTGAAGATGAAGGTATGTTCCATTAACTCATCAGCAATACTGTCACCTCCTAGTATTACCGTCCACCATGGAAAACGGCTCATGTCCACCAGGTACACACTGAGAAATCCTCTTCCCATCCATCTGCGTGTAAGTGCACTTCGTCTCAACTACATTCAGGAGAGCTCATCAATCTTGTGGCAAACACACAAGTCGGCTCCTCAATCACCCAATCCCTGGCCTGCCTCTACCACAAGTGGCTGAAGACATGAAATATTTCCTGTCCCAAAGGAGCTGATGAGACGCAAGTTCCGGCCAAAGAGAAATACACAGCATTTTGCTAGGAAAGAGGAATAAGGGATAACCACTCGGAGAAAACATTAGCTCCCCTGATGAAGAGGAGCAGAGGCAGCTGATCTGGCTAACGAAGGCGTGGAAACTGAAGCTACGCAACTGGCACACTGCAACCCAGAGGCGTAATCCGGAGGGAAGTATAAGAGGATTTCAGGGACATGCCTGGCGTTATCAAGCCACTGCAGTGCGGTGAGCAAACCCCTATCTCAGGATGGATCAGAAAAATGACCCCTACTTTAGATAAACATCTTAAACTACTTGTTTAAGATATTTTTAACTGATACAATCCCCAATTCTACCATGGCAATAGAGTAAGGATTCATTAGCACATTTATGCTTATCAACACTGATCCCAAAAAAAGGAAAAAAGAATCCTATTTATACCACTTCCCATAAAGAGGCAGATATCAGTAAAGACCATGGGCAGAGAAAGCATGGGTTCTATACACTGGGCCAGAATTCTGGCCCAGCAACTAGTACTGTAATCTTAGATAAGCTACTTAACCTTTCAAAGCCTCAGTTTCCTCATCTGCAAAAATCATATTACTAACCACCTCATAATGTTACAGACAGGGTTAAATTGCCAATGCATATATAAATTTCATAGTGGCTGGCTTACAGCAAGGGCTTCATAAAAGACTAGAAACCTACCCCCATCACCACTACCACGACTGCCATCACCCAGCACAACAATTCTTTAGTTAATATTGGTCAACTCAGAGCTTCTTGACTTAAAAATGATTCAGCACCACGTGAAACTGAAGGGGAAAATATATAGTTTCAAATTGAAAGAATGTGAGTGTGTGAGTGTGTGTGTGTGTGTGTGTGTGTGTGTGTGTGTGTGTGTACACACTGCCTCAGGCCTATCCCACAGTATGCAATTGATATAAAAAATTTCTTCATCAAAGTGCTAAGAACTGAGAATGCTAAGAACAAAGCATTGCAGCCATCAAGGTAAAAACGTAATTTCTATGACTTTCAGTATGTCATTTTTTTTCCAGCCATCTCAAGAAGCAGAGATGATTTCCTTCTTAATATTTTCTACAAAACTTAAAAGTAGTCCACAGGATTAATGAAAATGTACTTAACGAAGATTTAAGCTACTTGAGAGAAAAGACTATAAATGCAAATTGTTATTCTCTCTCTTTAGGATTATAGCTGCCCTGCCAAAATCCAAAGCTATGAAAGTTTGCTTTATTCCCTCAAAGATTTAACATTAGTTCACCTTCTCTCCATTATTTTAGCTTTAATAATCAATGTGATAACTGGAATTTTTGATGGCACAGTTGTAAAAGATAACGTCTGGTTACCAATCTTGCTTACTCTTCTGTTTTCAAATTTATGAGAAAAATATCTGTCTTCTATATCTTCTTCCCATTTCAGTTCTCTATTTTCTAGACCATTACCCCATTCACACCTCAATTTACTAAACTCATTGACATTGTTCACCTAAATGTTTTGCAACTCAACAAATATAATTTGTACATGGACAAAATTATAGTTTCACCAAGGACAATGATAACATTTTTAAAACCAGAGCATAAGTGCTTTCTATATTACTAAAGGCTCATAACTCTATGATAGGCTTCTGATTAAAAATGCAGGCATGAAAACGCATACTCACCGACTGTCATGTTTTTAAATGTACCCTGAAAGAATAAAATTATAAAGAGTACAAAGAATTTCATACAAACAGCAAGAGCCCCATAAAACATTTACTTCTAACCTTAGTGCCTTTTTTAAATTTCAGGGGAAATCAAACCTGTTCATTTTGTTTTTCTCAAGTCTATGGTTCCTTGATTATTTCTAGTATCAACTATTATCTCTATCAACTCTGGGACAATGTTCACTTGTTATTTTTATTTTGGTTTGCACATTGCTCTCCCAGAACATTTCAGAAACAAGCCTCTGCACCACTCCAATTTCAGCACACACGCTGCCTACTTGAGTTCACGTGGTTCTCTCTGTGTCATGGATAAACACATTAAAGCCTTACTTAATAGAGTTTTATTTCTGAGACTCAAGATTTCGCAATGCATGTAAATCAGAGGATGGATCCTGCACTCCCTGACAAGCTCCTCAAGTATCTATGCGCAATTAAATAGACAAGCAGTGAAATGTGAAGGTACAGAATGAGGAGCTGGTCTAGAGACAGTATTCCCCTGCCTGAATGGAGCAAGCAGGAGGAGAAAGAAATGTCAGGGCTTGTGATCAGCCAAGGGTGTGGACAAGGAAGAAACGCAGAGGGAACTTACAAATGAAGGAAAGTCACAGTGGTCCCATTCCCCAACCCTCACCCCCACCCCAAAAAAGATAAGGTCAAGGGATTATTCACATCAAAGACAGAGCCAGGCAAAACCCAGCTCAGAGCTGGCGTCTTTGAGGCTCTCTGTATGACCCCCACACTAAGTCCCTCACTCTGTTTCCTATGCTACCTCTGTACTCAGTGTACATTTTTCTTTCATTGACCGCTCTGTGTGATGGCCGTGGTCATCTCTCCCCGCTCACTGCCCCCTCAAACATTATGAGCACCCTGAAAACTGAATCATACACTTGTGCCCAGTGTTTCTGTCTGGCACATGATGAACACACAAAAACAGTTACAGGAATGAACTTGGATAAACATCTTTTTTTTTCAAATGAAAATCAGTTATAAAGGAAAGCTAGACATGATTATAACCAAGCACTTCTTTTTAATATTCATTCTTTCTTTGGCACATAATTATTAGGTGTGGTAGGTAAAAGAGCCGACATGGGTGACTTAATATTGAATGTGGCCAATCCTATGAGACAAAGTTGGTTTAATTCATATATTATTTTACTTTGGTTTAATTTCCTCTGTGTGTGTGTGTGTGTGTGTGTGTGTGTGTGTGTGTGTGTGTCTTATTCTCTTTTCCTCATTAATGATGAATCGGAAAACTTTAAGAAAACAAATTCAAAGACGTATACATAATCATTACTTTTCAATGTCCGGTCACTGTTAAAAATTACACTCTCAACACTTAATCAATCCTGTAACATTTTCCATATTCCTAGATCCCCCTGTGCAAAATTTTTAAATTAGAAAACTAACAGGTGATGCATCTTTCTTTGTAGTGACTGAATACATTTTTTTCTCTATGAGAGAGGAACTGTCAAAGAATTGAATTTACAAGTACAAAAAAAAAACCACTTTTCAGTATTCAGATGTTTCCTAGCAACTGAATCTGCTGATATTTTCTCATCACAAGTAAGGATTAGGAATAAAAATCTGTGTTTCAGTGCACTCTGGTGTCAATGAAAGTAGTGCAGCTCAATGAAAAAAAATACTATAACTTATATGTAAAAATACTAGGTATTATCTAGCCAATCTAGGCTGAGGATTTGAAACAGGTAATTATAATGCTTAAATCTGGTAAGTGACCTGAGGACTGGAGAGTGGGTGAATCTTATCTTTTCTGTGAAGGGAGAGGTGTGCAGGGGACACAAATGTGACCATAAAAATAGTAACTTAAGAATTTCTCTGGAGAGTTAGTTCAACAATGAAGAATGAAGCTGCTATTTTCAAAGTAGCCAGAGTTTAAACCTGGTTTATGCTGCATCATAGTTTCTTACATACCCCAGAGAAATACTGTCAAAAGATTAATAATTTTAACTACTGCAGCCACCTGTAGTAATTCTTTGGAAGTATTTTGAAATGAAAGACATTTGCAATTGAGATTTCAGGAATATTCTGCAGGTACAGCATCTCACACACATTATCGGGTACCTCACTCCTTTATAAATAGTACAGTGAAGTGCAATCCCATTTAACTTTAGTTTTTTCAACAAATATCGAGACTACAAACATGCTGCTCTCATAAGGTAATTCATCAGATTCTAAGCATCTACTCCTCACAAGGCACTGTGCTAGGCATCAGAGCTAATGAAACTGAATATGACACCATCTCTACCCTGGGGAACCCAACATTTAAAACGTAATAAACTGATAAACAAAATAGATCCACAGAAACATGAAACAGACTGTTGAATCTCAGAGGAAAAGGGTGGGAGGAAAGAGATCAACCAAAGAACATATATGCATAACCTATGGACATGGACAATGGTGTGGTGAAGGCCTGGGGCGGGGGTGGGCTAGAAGGGGTCAATGGGGGGGAAAGAGGATATCTGTAATACCTTCAACAATAAGGATAAATTTTTAAAAATAAAACATGATGGAAACACCACTATAGGGAAAGTGAATCAGAGAAAGCAGAAGAGGAGCAGAGGTACGTGGGCCTGGGGAGAGGTAACCAACTACTGTAGCAAAAAGGGCCTTGAACTTAAGGAGTTATGCAGGGCCCAGGTCCTACCTAAGTAGCTGCTTGAATTTTGGTAAGCCGTTCAACCTATCTGGGGCTACGCCTTCAAGGGCAAATGAAGGGGCCTACCTGGTAAGTGCTATTGCAAGCCCCTTATAATATAAAGCTAATAAGCACTATCGTACATAACAAAGCAAGCACATCCACTGAGTTTGCATTCTGGTTGCCAAAAAAGAGGGCAAGACAACACACAAACGATTAACACAGCTCTAACATCCTTCCCTGCTTTAAAATTCTCTATGTGCTCACATTTGCTGGCAACTAGAAAGCAAAGAACTTGAAATAAGTGAATCATTAAAATTCTTGCCACCAATAATCTCCATAAACACAGAATACAGAACCACACTAAGCACTGCAGAAAGAAATAAAAGGAAAAATCAAAACTTTTAAAAATATTATTCACATAAACTAGCCCCTTCAAATGAACACCTAAGAAATATATAGCACTACAGAATTTCATATGTTACTGATTTTTTTTCAATGAATGAAACTTCTTTTATCAAAAATCTAGAATATTCCACTAAAACAAGAAAATACTTTTATTTGATCCTATTCTGTGAATGGTGCCAAAAGCCCCATTTTATAAAATAAAATACATATGGAGAAAGATACTAAGACTCACTTATAACAACTTGTTTGTTTGTGGTATCCAACTCATTGCATTGGATGTTGGATCCCCACATCCAACGCTGAAATATTCAGTTTGGTCCCCTTCTTTTTTTATTCTTTACTCCTTTGAAATTTCATCTACTAGTTAGGCTTCAAATTTCTAAGCACTCTTCTAAGTTTCAACCCAAATTTACCAGGATGTCCTACTAAACCAATAAACTCCACAGGCCCAATACCGAAATCATTGCCTCTCCCAAACAGCTCTGTCTCACATCCCTGTTGCTAAAACACATCACCAATAGCCCATGCTCTCTGGCACCTAACCATTGTAGCTCCACTGCTCTCCGCAAACTGTTCATCACATTTGGCTTGTTGAAGCCAAATAATTTAAAGTCAATGTCAACTCTTACTAATTTCCCTGAGCTCAGGTGATACAACTCTCAGGACACACCCATTTTCTACCTGGTCACTGAGTCCTAAGCTCTCCCTACTAGACAAGGGGGTTCTTGAGGGTCAGAGTCCTGTGTCATAAACTTTCCATTTCCCATAGACACTGTGCATTAAACCTGACATATTTTTTTAAAATTTGTTGAATGGACAACAAATTGTAAACTGCACATTATTAAAGGGCTTAACAAACCAATGACTCACAGAGTAATGACCAAGTTCAGCTTAGTGTCCTCAGTTGACAAGCACGTCTCCAAGTAGAAACAGCATGTTTATTTCCCCCCAAAAATAAACAATTTCTTTTTGATAGGTTCATGCTTTCAACTGCAATGTTTTGTTTCCTACAGATTGGTACAATGAGAAAATAAACAAGGTGAAAAATCTAAAAAAATGTGTAAATGTTTAAAATTAAAAAATAAACCAAAACATAATAAACAAGGTAGAGCCTGGTAGCAAAAGTGGGGGTGAAGGTGTAGTAGCCACAACTTGCACACTGATGGATTGGCTGCAGCACTAACTAGTTCATTGCAACCACTTAAAAATAGCATTAAATAATCAGGAAGCAATATTAGAAAAGGCATATTAGTCAAACTAAAACCCAAGGAAATCAACCAGTTAGACACCAATAAGACAAATAAAATTCCTATACAATTCCACAGTAAGTAACCATTCAAGAAAAATAATTGTACTTAACCACAGCTTAAGGAATTAAACTGAACACTGCTTTTAAAAAGAGGATAAAAGAATTAAGAGGATTCCAAGCTCTTTTTAAATAAAAGTTACTTGATCAAGTGCCTACAATGAACGTTTTTCCACAGCAACAAACACTTGGTGAGCCATAGACTCAATGAGGATTCCAAAAATGTAAAAAAGGATATCCTTTAAAAAAAAAAAAAAAAGAAAGAAAGAAAATCCTTATTTTTCTCTGTGACTCCAAGAGCTGCTTACTTGCCTGCAAATTATTTCCTTGGAAACTTCTCAAAGTACTTCCTTCTCCGCCTAAATTAAAATGTATAGATATATTTTCTGAAAGACTGGTTTTTTTAACGTTTCACCAGAGCCTTTTAAGAATGAGTCTCAGGTTGGGGGTGAATGGGGGGATGAGGACACATTTGTAATACCTTAACCAATAAAGAAATTAAAAAAAAAAAAAAAAGAATGAGTCTCACAAACAGAAAGTGAAATCAGTCACACTAAGAGAATCTGCTTTAAAGAAACACTTTCAGAAGCTGTCCGTTTTGTTTCTGTTTTTAAAGAAAGTGGCTCCACTGCTGAATGACAGCAGACACGTGGGAAAGCTCCAGCTCAGATGTGGGCCCTCCTCTCTTCTCCACTGACACCCACACCCTTCCCGTGCCACCTCAGTCTCAGGGCTTCACATTCTCCTGCCCAGAAATCCAAACTTCTAAATGTGGCTTCGTACCTGATATCTCTATTTGGATGACTAATAAGCACCTCCCATTCACCATGGTCGAGACAGAACTCTTGACTTAATTTTATGTACCTCTTTCTCTCTCAGTCTTCAGCATCTTGGTAAACGGCACCCCCCTCTAATCAGTTATTCAGGCCAAAATCTAGTGGGTGCAATAGGGTGCTCTGAATACAGACTCAAACGCCAGGCTGCACGGATTCAAATCCTATCTGCTGCTCACTACCTGTGCAAAGATATTACAAGCCTTGGAGGGTAATAATGGTACCCACCAGATGGGGTTACTAGAAAGATTAAATGTGTTGATTCATGGAAAACATTTAGATCAGCGCCTGGCAAACTTTAAAAGATTCCTCTTTTTCTCTCACACCCAGTCTGTCATGTCAACAATACTTCAAAAACAAAGATGATATCTACTGACTTCTCTCACTTGTTATCTTCAAAACCACCCTATTTCAAGCCACCATCTAGATCAGTGGTTCTCAACCTTCCTAATGCCGCGACCCTTTAATACAGTTCCTCATGTTGTGGTGACCCCCAACCATAAAATTATTTTCGTTGCTGCTTCATAACTGTAATTTTGCTACTGTTATGAACCGTAATATAAATATCTGATATGCAGGATGTATTTTCATGGTTACAAATTGAACATAATTAAAGCATAGGGATTAATCACAAAAACAATATGTAATTATATATGTGTTTTCTGATGATCTTAGGCGACCCCTGTGAAAGGGGTCCCACAGGTTGAGAACCACTGATCTAGATTGTGATAAACTTCCAAACTAATCTTGCTTCCATCCTTTCTATACCCTCCACAGTGGTTTTCAAGTAGCAGCTGCAGTAATCTATTTAAAATATAAACCAGATCTTATTGATTTTCGACTACACTGAGCTAAAAACCAAACCCTTTACTCTGGTTTATTCAAAGTCCTCCATCTAGCCCTATAGTCTCATCTGGTTCCACTCTGCTAGCTCACTACCCTTCAGCCGCACTGGCCTTTTTAACTCTGCAAAAATACCGATATTCCCTCCTCAGGGCTTTTGTGTGTTTTTTGTTTGTTTGCTTGTTTAATATTTATTGTTGAAAGTATTACACATATCCCCTTTTTTCCTCAGGGCCTTTACATTGGTGACTTTCCCTGCTTGGAATGCACTTCCCTCTGTCGGCATTCAGCTGGCCCCTTCCTATCACATATTCAATATTGTTATTGTTTATTACTTTAGTAATTGTCTATTTCCCACTAGAATATAAACTTTATAAAAAAGAAAAATTTCATTTATCTTGTTGAATACTGTGTCCCTAGTACCCAAAACAATACGTGGGTGAACAAATAAAAAGTTATTGAAAAAATAAACCATTAACTGAAAGAACTGGCCAAAGCTTCTAAAATTGTTTGTGAAGCAAAGAAATATGTCTTTCCCTCATTCTTTTCCATAACTGGTTATCAATTTATTGCATCTCAACTCCAATTCACCCTTTTTGCCTGCTATGTAACTGGACCCTATTATAATTTACCTCCCAGTGTTTTCTCATAGTAAATTCCCTGATAGTACAAAGCCTTACAAAGGAACAGTTACCATCAGAAGAGCCTAGGAATTGCAATTAGAAGACCTGATATTCAGAAATGGCTCCAGCAATAACCTTGGATAAATAGCCTCTAGGAACTGCATTTTCCTAATCTATATAATGCAGATTGTAATCTCTGTCTATCTCAGAGACTCATGGTGAGGATCAAATGCATACATAAACCATGGGCAAATAGAAATTATTATTCAGCACCTACCAGTGCAACAAAATGTTACTGAGCACTGCCCCTATGCAGTGATGGCGAACCTATGGCACGCGTGTCAGAGGTGACACGCGAACTCAGAAGTCTTTGTTTTACTATGGTTGCAAATATCAAAAAATGTCTATATGTGACACGGCACCAGAGTTAAGTTAGGGTTTTTCAAAATGCTGACACGCCGAGCTCAAAAAGGTTCACCATCACTGCCCTATGGAGTAGATGGAAAATTTTAATTAAGACAGAGCCCTTACTCTCAAAAAGCTTATATTTAGTTGAGGAGAGAAACACATACTGGAATCATGTCATCATAGTGGGTAGTGTGCTGAGTACTGTGGGAGCACAAAGAAGACACATTTAACACAACCTGGAGGCCTGGCGAAGGCTTCCCGGAGGAAGAGTGGCCACAGTTAAGTCTCAACAGATCAGCACGGAGAGAAAAGGCTTCTTATCAATGAGAAGCTAATGTCCATCTTGTACAGTCCAAGAGCATGTTCAAAAGCCAGACTAGTTCCGTTATCATAAAATCCCATTAAGAACGAGCTTTCAGGTATCACCTGGGATAAAACTCTTCAGCCCCATTTATTTCACCCTCTGCCACTAATTAAAGTACCTCTTCTTCATCTTCAGGGCAATTTTTCGCATCCTACAAGGATATTTCCATTCATAAGGCTGATATTTTTCAATTATCTATTCCAAGGTCAAAATTTTCCTCCCGGGAAAGGTCAGTAATAAAGAGACCGTAGCAATAGGTTTAGGCTTTTCCTTCTCCATAGCCCTAAAAGAAATCCCCTCCCTCCCTTCCGCTCCCTCCCGCAGCTGTCAGGTCAGGTTCCCAGGCCATACACGCCATCCACTCTCCTGCATGAAAAGGCAAAGGGGCCCTCCCTGGTTTGGCTCTGTGGTTAGAGTGTCAGACCCACAGATCGTGGATTCGATTCCCAGTTAAGGGCACGCACCTCAGTTGTTGCAGGCTCAATCCCCCGACCCTGGGAGGCAATCAATCTATGTCTCTCTCTTACATCAATGTTTCTCTCTCTCTCCCTCTCTCCCCTCTCTCTCCTCCACTCTTGGAGAGAAAAAAATCAATGGAAAAAATGTCCTTCATCCTTGGATGAAGATTTAAAAAATAAGTAAATAAAAGGCAAAGGGTTCTTTGGACAATCTTTCAACCAGACGTGGCCCTGACCCTGCCAGGAGAAAGTCAAGCAGCAATCACTGTCCCTCTTCTATCAAATCCAACGACACTGAGGCCAGAGCTCTCCACAAGCCCAGGCAATCAGGACCAACCCAGTAAGACTGAATCCACTAAAGAAGGTGGACAACCCTACACCCTACAGTTCCAATCCTGGGCATAGAACCAACAGAAATGTGTTTGCCAAAGAGGTCCTAGAAGGTTCAGAGCAGCAGTATTGGTAATAACCAAAAGAAAAGAAAACAAAACCCAAATGCACGTCAATAACAGAACAGGTAAATACACTGTTAAATAACGTCAATCAAAACTGGAATGAATCAAAATCATGTGTCACCTGATAGGATGCAATGAAAAGAATATACCCTCACCTCTATGATATTCCTACTCAAGATGTATAACTTGCATTTGAACATGCAAAAATATCAGACCAGATTGAGAGCTATTCTATAAAGTAACTTGGCCTACAACCTTCAAAAGTAGCAAAATCATGAAAGTCAAGGAAAACCTAAGAACCTATTCCAGACAAAAGGAGACTAAAAAGACAATAACTAAATAGCACATTTGATTTAGGACAAATACAGGACATGAATGAGACAACTGGTGACAAGTGAAAGGGGTCTGAGGATTAGATGGTAGCCACGATCTGATGTTTCTTTTTCTTATTTTGACAGTTGAATTGTGGTTATGGGGAGGACATCTGTGTTTCCAGGTATTACACACTAAAGTTTTGGGAGCCATGAGATGTAAGGTTGGGAACTTATTCTCAAATGATTTAGGGAAACATTATTGTTTTTTCCCTAAAAAAAACATTATTGTTTTTTTAGTTGCAACTTTTCTGTACATTTGTGATTACTTCAAATTTCTAAAAAAATATTTTAAAAATTCTTATAGTATGTTGGAAGGGTTAAAGAATGAGAGAGGAAGGGACAAAGCTTAAGTGTAATGTGCTGAAAAAATAAATTTATTCCTAACTTAGGAACTCACAGAGTTCTGTCTTTAATCTCAGTATATTTATATTCCCCATCTTCTGCCCATAAGAAGAGGGGAGGAGGGATTGCAAAAATCTGCCACATGGCCCAGGTGGTGTGACTGAGTGGTTGAGAGTCAACCTATGAACCTGGAGGTCCACTCCCAGTGAGGGCACATGCCCGGGTTGCAGGTTCAATCCCCAGAAGGGGGTGTACAGGAGGCAGCCGATCAATGAGTCTCTCTCATCATTGACTAGAGGCCTGGTGCACTACATTCATGCACTTGAGGGGGGCCTCCCTCAGCCCGGCCTGCACCCTCCCGCAGTCCAGGAGCCCTTGGGGATGTACCATGGGGAGCGGGCCTAAGCCGTCAGTCAGACATCCTTAGTGCTGTGCTCACCAGCTGTGAGCCTAGCTTCTGGCTACATGGCGCTCCCTCTGTGGGAGCATATTGACCACCATGGGGCAGCTCCTGCATTGAGCATCTGCCCCCTGGCGGTCAGTGCACGTCATAGTGACCGGTCGTTCCATTGTTCGGTTGATTTGCATATTACCCTTTTATTGTATAGGATGTTTCTCTCTCTCTCCCTCTCCCTTTGTTTCTGAAATAAATAAAAATTCTAGTTTTTTAAATCTGCCACATAGTCTTCTTTGTACATAAGATTGTTAGGAAACTAAGTTGACTAGCAAATATGCATGTGCCCATTTTTATTAGCAAGGAAAGCTTTTTTCAGAAGCCCCCAAACAACTAACTTCTCTTATTTTCAGCCAGAGTTACATTGTATCGCATGCACAGATCAATAATTTGGAAAGGAGGAAGAAACCACCATGATAGGTCCAAGGATGATACCAACACTCCAGCAGCTTTCTGAAATACATGGTGATATTTTTGGTTGTTATGGGGACTTGGACCACTATTGGCACTTAGTGGATGAGAGCTAAGGATACCCACTGTCCTGAAAAGTACATGGCTGTTCCACATAAAGAAGTGCTGTCCAACATGTCAACAGGCAAAGTGGGTGAACAAAACCAATAATAAAACAAGGAGAACAACCACCAGTAGGCAAATATGTCTGCTACAGAGACTGACAGTAGGAAAGATACTATCTTTACCTATAAATAGATTATGGTCCAGAATAAGTCACAAGACAAGTAAAGAAACTATTGAAAAACATCAACACTACTGATTAAAAACAGCAACAATAGCACATAGATTAGGGAAAGAGGAAGAATATTAACAGTTATTAAACACCTATAATGCTATGTATTTAAATAAAGTGCCTTCTTTCATAAAAGCAGAGTTAATATTTTAGTCTTCCCAAATGCTGATATAGCTGAATTATACATGTTAGTTAACCCAGAAGAGCCAGTAATAAAAATTATTTACACCAAAAAATATTACAATTTTTGTGTGTATTTTTAAGATGTTATACCTAAGTATAACAGTTCCAACAAATCTCTTAAAAAGCACCAATCATGTTATATATTCAACACAGCTAGCACCAATCTCACCCGGCAGTAGGCTCTTTTTTGCAGCACTATCATATCACTGTTTTTACTATTTAATATAAAGACTTTCTTCTACATTGCCCTCTACTGACCCAAAATATCAATTTAGAACAAAAATCTAAGGGTTACATCCACCAAAGGCCACTCTAATGTGAAGGGCCTTATATAAAATCCATCTCTAAGCAAAAGAAACAGGACCTTGAAAAACCCACTTACAAAATTAATGAGCTCTCCATTAATATTACCAAGAGAAAGAAAAATTAAGAAAACTAACTATGGGTAGAAACAAATAAAAACCTAACAGTTCTAGAATTACCAGTACAACATCATAAGCAATTTGAGTATCATTATAAAAATTAATTTATTTCTTAAGAAGTAAAGAACAAAACGACCAAGGCTATACAGTCAAACCTCAGTTCTCAAACATCTCCCATCTCAAACGATTCGGTTCTCAAGCAAGTTATTCACGGAAAAAAAAGTCTGGGTTGTCGAACAAAACTTCAGTTCTTGACCAATAACCCTTTCATGCTAATACCTCAACATGACAAAAAAAAATCTCTCAGGCCACAAACAAAGGACAGAATGCTGAATATGAGTCAGTTTACCCCTGAACCTCCTGTTGTTAACATATCAGGAAATTGTGCTCTGAACATTTTTGTGTTTTCGGGTATCTTTTGCTTTTGTTGCTGGCCAAATGGATGATTAGCACAATTTTAAAACATAAAGAGGCCATCAAAAGTGCTGCTGTTGCTAAGGGTGTGAAAGTGTTCATTGATTTGGATAAATGAAAAGTAATCAGCCGGATGGAAGCAATACGGGAAAAGTGAAGATGCTGCATAGTGACCTCCAGAAAGACAGGCAGAGATTCCTTTAAAGTAGTAGGGGTGGTTCGATAAATGTAAGAAAAGGAGTGTTTATTTACAGATTAAACAGTACATTAGACATGGACTTTATATAAGAAAGGTTTAAACAGGGAATCATTTGGGGTCTGGAAAGGATTAATTCAATTCCATTGAATTCATTTAATTTTCATTATTTTAATGGGGAGGGAAATGATTCCATTTTTGAACAAATCATTTCCCGAATAGCCTTCCGGAAAGAATTAAGTTCGAGACCTGAGGTTCCACTTTATAAATTAAAATGTGAATATGTGGAAATAAAGTGAATATGGAAATAGAGTAAAAAAGAAAAATACTTACTGCCAAAGCCTTGGACAGCTTGGTTCTAAATTCATTCAGAATGATTGCCACAATGTCCTTAGATGGTACATAAGCAAAGCCATCCTGCAAATACACTTTCCTTCCTCGGAACAAATCCAGGGCATCAGCAAAAGGGATCTGAATTCAGAGTGAAACAGGGAGAATAAGCAGTGCCTGTCATTTTGAAATCCTCCTAAATCTTCATATGCACCAAGTCTAAATAAAATTCTTCCTATGAGAAATTCATCAATCCCCACAGATCAGAAGAAAAGGAAGATCAATTTACACTCCTTAAATGTAAACAATTAGCACAAGAAAGAAGAGGCAATCCAAAAATGTGTTTATTTCAGAGTAGATGTCTTTACTTAACTAATGAATTTACAAATTATAGTCCCCAGGAGTTCAAACTACCAGCTCAAGCCCTCTAAGCACATTGCATTCCTCTCATACGATATACTTCACATTTTATTCTGCATCAGGTAGAATCCTAACGTGTACACAATATGTTCAGTGCTGAAAATTACTAACAAATAAAGTAATACGAATTTCTTCATCTATACTTCCTTCTTTCTCTAGAGAAATATATTGCAAATGCTAATCTCAACAATAAGAAATAAAAATAATAATAAGCATTCAGTTTTGCTATTAAAATAAGTAGCTGCCAGTAAATATGTTTTTAAAAAAACAATATACTATACATTTATAAAGTCTTATGAACTATACTAAAAGTTTAAGATATCAGAAATATGTTAGTGAACTGTGAAAATAATCCTTACTATCCGTTGTTTTTTTTTCTCCTTTCAAAAATGAGAGAAAAAATTAGGTTAAAAAAAAAAAGATCCCCAAATTATCTATTTTCCCAAGTTATTAAAAAGTAAGAGTTATTAAATCGATATGCCCATCATTCTTCAATATACTCAATGACATCACATAATAAATAGAACATGTGCTTTTTTTAACAGATAGTTTTTACTACGACACAGTCCTTGTCCTGAAGTAGGTCATCATTTAGTTGAGAAAACAAGTTAGACACAGAGAGAAAGTCAAACAGCTCTCTGGGGCAGTACATGTGTGACACTGCACCAAACAGGTAACTCACACAGGACATACCAAAGAAGGAAGTAAGAGGCTTTATTACAATAATTCAGGCAAGGAAAGGAGAAGTTTGGAAATGTGTTTTAATCCAAGCTCTATTACTCACTAGACTTATGATTTTGGAACATTTAATTACTGCTTCTAAACCTCAGTGGTAAAGGTTTATAGGTAGAAATTTGAAAGTATACTGAATTTAAATTTTTAAACAAATTTGGCTTCATTAATAACAATACTGATTTAGTAATTATATTAGAAATGATTTGAAATATCAGGGTTTACAAATTTTATAAAAATATAGAATCTTTAAAACCTGGACAGGGCAGGAAGGGATCATCTAAATGACCCTTAGGGGTTCTTTAGCTCTCATATTCCATGATTCTAACTTATCAGGGTAGTCACAATGGAAATAAAAATGCTTAAGCAGAAGGAAAAGATTATGTGAAGGCAGAGTAATGGGAAATGTGTGATGTGGGAGGGATAAATGTTAATTCCCAAACTCTACATTTGGAAGGTTGACTGAATGATGGCCTAACTGGTAGGAACAGGGAAGTCAGAATGGGGAGCTAATGTGGAGGCAGGATTTAAAGCCACTGGCACTCACCAATAATGTTGAGTACATTCTTTTCAAAGGAAACTGGGGGGTTGCAACTATCAAATTTTAAAATGAATTTCAGCTCTCCCCTCTAGAACTATTTAGTTCCAAAAACCATTTAATGGATTCAAGCAAAGCAGGTATCTGTGCTAAGGGACAGAGAGCAGCAGAGGTAGCCCAAGCAAAATGCTGGAACCTGGGTGAGTGGGTTAAAGAAGGTCTTTCCACAGGAAACCTTTTAGAGAATGCAGGCAATGGAGGGTCAGAGCCCAGGCAGGGTTAGGAGGTCTGTGTAGGAGGACATCCCGACATACAATGCTGGCACACTCTTCGTGGGGTGAAGAAGAAATATGCGCAGGAGTGGGAGAGGCTGTGGTGGCAACAGGCTATACAAATGGGTTAATTAAACACGTTTAGAAAGCTCAATGTGATGTATTTAACAAAACCTAGAAAGCAGTTTAAAGTTTACATACCTTATAAACTGACTCCGACTCCGGGACTGAAGTTTCACTTGAACTGAATGATGAATCAAGAATATCCTTTTCTGAAAAAGTCTTCTCTTCCTTACTTATCTGAAAGAAAACATATTTCATATTGTTTAAAAAAGTAAAAGTCTTCACTCAGTTTCAATACAATACTTTCCTTCACTAGAACAGTGAAGACTCTATTTTTTATAAAATTTGTAAACCCTGATATTTCAAATCATTCCTAATATAATTACTAAATCAGTATTAGCATTAAGGAAGCCAAATAGTTTTAAAAAATTAAATTCAATATACTTTCAAATTTCTACTCTGCCATTTTCTGACAACATATACCAAAAGAGCAGCAGAAAAACAGAAAGTATTATAATATAAAAGCAAAGGAATTATAATAAAAACTCAGGCCGAAACCGGTTTGGCTCAGTGGATAGAGCGTCGGCCTGCGGACTGAAAGGTCCCAGGTTCGATTCCGGTCAAGGGCATGTACCTGGGTTGCGGGCATATCCCCAGTGGGAGATGTGCAGGAGGCAGCTGATCGATGTTTCTCTCTCATCGATGTTTCTAACTCTCTATCTCTCTCCCTTCCTCTCTGTAAAAAATCAATAAAATATAAAAAAAAATAAAATAAAATAAAAAATAAAAACTCAGTTTAATATAGACTTAAAATGAGCATTATCTGAATTCAAGAGTTATGTTTTTTTATTAAAATACTTAGTTATAGTTATGAGCGATTTAACTATTTCTCAATTTTCTAGACACATAAAACAACTCCAAACTTAAAACACTAGTTTTGCTAGAAACAACTATAAATCTATTATCTCAGACTAATTATGGCTTTAAAAAGAAAAGACTGATAGATCTAACTAGATAAAAATTATAAACTTCTATACAGAAAAATAAAAGATCTATAAATTAAGATGAAATATAAATTACAAACTGAGGGAAATATTTACATCATTTGACATCTGAGTAACTCTCAATAAAACCTTTGGAAGTAGGACATAAGTACTAGTAATCCAAAAGTATACTACAGCTACTACTATTCATGTAGGTCAGCAGTTCTCAACTTGTAAGTTGAGACCCCTTTGGCAGTCGAACGACCCTTTCACAGAGGTCGCCTAAGACCATCCAGCATATCAGATATTTACATTACGATTCATAATAGTAACAACATTACAGTTGTGAAGTAGCAACGAAAATGATTTTATGGTTGGGTCACAACATGAGGAACTGTATTTAAAGAGCCAGAAGGTTGAGAACCACTGATGTAGGTGAAAATAATAAAAGTAGGGGGGAGAAACCAAGACGGCAGCATAGGTAAACACCTGAAATTGCTGCCTCGCACAACCACTTCAAAAATACAACTAAAAGACAAAACGGAGATCATCCAGAACCACAGGAAGGCTGGCTGAGTGGAAATTCTACAACTAGAAGGAAAGAGAAAAGCACACTGAGACTCGGAGGAGGTGTGGAAGTAATGTGCAGAGGTACAGAGGTGCACATGGAAAGGGCTGGCAACTGAGGATGCAGTTGTCTTTTACAATCCGGAGGGAGACACAAGCTCCCGACTGCTCTGAACTCCAGTTCCGGGTGAGTCTCTGGGGACCCAGACTCATACAGGGAGAAACTGGACTGTCTGGCAGCGGGCAGAACTCGAGGGCAGCTTTCTCTCAGAGGTGCCTGCAGCGATTACCTCGGGCCACTGAGACCCTGGAACTCCTAGGGCAGGGCTGAGGATCAGCCATAGCTGTTTGCTCCGCCCTGTTGATTCCCTGAGATCCCACCCCATCCAAGCTGTGCCCAGAGGCTTGTGCATATGAATGACCTGGCCCTTTGCAATCTAAAATTACCTAACAAACTGCAGCTAGGTCAGAGAGACCCAGATCATCCAAAAGAAGGCCCAAGGCCCCACAGGAGACTGCATTGCTTCACAGCTGGGCCTCATCTGGGCACCTCCAAATCCCAAACAAAGAAGAGGAATCTGCAGATCTCTCCGTACCTCCTGCTAGGTAGCCTCAGGCAGAGGCTAAATTAGCACCTCCTTAGAGATCCAAGTGCCAGTGTACCCAGTGGTCAGAGTGGGACCATCCAGATTACAACTCCTCAGATCCATAAGGGACACACTCAGGGGACAGACTCAGTGAGCACCAAAGCCCCACTGAAACAAGTCTTGCCCCATAAGGGTGTCTCCAGCACAGAAGTTCTCCCACCTTAGACACTGCTGAATCTCATAGCCAATTGGTCTGGAGGTCAATTCCTCCCAGTGATACCAACTACAATCAAGGTTTAACTACAACAAGACTGTGCACAAAGCCCACAAAGGGGTGCACTAAGAGTGTCCACCTCAGGTAATTGGGGAGGTTGAGCCACTTGGCCCTATAGGACACCTAGCACAGAAAACCACTCTATCAACACAGGAAAGCAGCCAAAATGTGGAGACAAAGAGACAGGTCACAAATGACAGAAATGGAGGAAAGCAAACTACTGGATATAGAGTTCAAAACCACGGTTTTAAGGTTTTTCAAGAATTTTCTAGAAACCGCCGATAACTTTAGTAAGACCCTCAATAAGTCTAGTGAGACCACCAATAAATTTAGTAAGACCTTCAATAAGTCTAGTGAGACCCTCAAGGATATGAAAAAGGACCAACTAGAAATTAAGCATATACTGACTGAAATAAAGAATATTATACAGACTCCCAACAGCAGACTAGAGGATCCCAAGAATCAAGTCAAAGATTTGAAGTACGAAGTAAAAAACACCCAACCAGAAAAGCAAAAAGAAAAAAGAATCCAAAAATATGAAGACAGTGTAAGGAGCCTCTGGGACAACTTTAAGCATACCAACATCCGAATTATGGTGGTACCAGAGGAAGAGCTAGAGCAAGATATTCAAAACCTATTTGGAGAAATAATGACAGAAAACTTCCCCTACCAGGTGAAAGAAATAAACTTACAAGTCCAGAAAGTGCAGAGAACCCAAAACAAAAGGAATCCAAAGAATGAACAACAAATACATATCTATCAACAAGTGAATCTAAAAATCAAGTGAATAAAAAATCTGATGAACAGAATAAACTGGTGAATATAATAGAATCAGGGGCATAGAAAGGGAGTGGACTGACAATTCTCGGGGGGAAAGGGGTGTGGGGGTGCGGGAAGAGACTGGACAAAAATCATACACCTATGGATCAGGACAGTGGGGGAGGGGGGGTAAGGGCAGAGGGTGGGGTGGGAAGCGGGTGGAGGGGAGCTATGGGGGGGAAAAAGAGGAACAACTGTAATAATCTTAACAATAAAGATTTTAAAAAATAATAATAATAAAAGTAAATTCAAACAATAATGTCGTATTGTTTTCTATTAAAATGGCCCAAGTTAGGAAAACTTAGGATACACAGTGTTGGGGCAACCTTTCCAAAGGGCAAAAGATTTCAATCAGCATTAAAACATGCAGACCCTGCCGAAACCGGTTTGGCTCAGTGGATAGAGCGTCGGCCTGCGGACTGAGAGGTCCCGGGTTCGATTCCGGTCAAGGGCATGTACCTGGGTTGCGGGCACATTCCCAGTGGGGGATGTGCAGGAGGCAGCTGATCGATGTTTCTCTCCCATTGATGTTTCTGACTCTCTATCTCTCTCCCTTTCTCTCTGTAAAAAATCAATAATAAAATATATTTAAAAAAAAAAAAAAAACATGCAGACCCTAACAGTTTTACTTCCAGGAACAATTTTTCTTCATCACAATGTTATTTATAAGAAAATCTAAATGTCCAACAACAGGTATTTGGTTAAATAAATTGCAGTACACTTTAATGGTTCAGTAAAGCCATCTATATTATTCAGATCAATCTCTCACAAAAATCAAAGATACTGATAAAAGTTTTAAAGTATCTTCTTTACAGTACAGAAGACTTATATACAAAGTCATGCCCACAGGAAGTAGGGTATCTAGTTTCACTTCATTGAGATCCTCCTGAACAAATGCTATGGGTCATTCGAAATAACTCAAACTTTGGATTGGTTTTAAGGTGGTCCCTGATTCAAATGCCCAGCTACCTGGCAGAACCAAACTCAAATCATACTTCAAAGAATTCCTACAAATACATTTTAAAATACAATTGCATTTTATGTAACAAGGCACACCATAAAACATCACTTAATGAGAAAAAAATAATAATAATAGACTCAGCATACAGGTGTATAAAGAAATAAAAAACAAGGGTGATGACAGCTGATGAATGGGAAACTATAATAAGGTATTTGAGAAAGAAAAGAAGGAAGGGAGAAAAGGAAAGAAAACAAAGAACTTATAGAAACCCACAAAAAAAAAAAAAAACCCTCAGGAACAAGAATTAAAAAACTCAATGGAATCATAAAGAAACACCTAGTTTCAGTTCATGTGGAGTAGGTAATTTAGACCACCACATCTGCATTATAGGTAAGTGACCTAGGAATTGCCAGGCCAACAGCCAAAGCCTGTCATTTAAAGTCCACTTTTACACTTACTGATGCTGGGAAAGCAGCTTCAACGACACTCTGCCAACAGTGGATAAACTATTCCCTACTCTCTAGGACTCTGAAGGATGTAGCAAGGGGTAAACCAGAAGATTATTAGTCTACACAGATTATGGATCTTTTTCCAAACAAGGCCAAATAGTTAATATGTTAGGCTTTGCGAGCCATAACATCTCTGTCATAAGTACAGCTTCCTGTTGCACCAAGAAAACAGCCTATATAAATAAATGGACACAGCTATGTTACAGTAAGACTGTACCTATGAACTCTGAAATTTCCATTTAAATAATTTTCCTGTGCCAAGAAATTTTATTCTTCCTTTAATTTTTTTTCAACTATTCAAAAATGTAAGGGAGGAATAAAAAATAAACAAAATAACAGATAAAATAAGATAAATTAAATTAAATTAAAATGTAAAACCCAGTCTTAGTTTGCAGGCCATGTGAAAAACAGGCATCAGCCGGGATTTGGCCCAGGGACCATATTTTGCTGACCCTTCCCCTAAGCAATGAATTTCAAACTGTATCACTCACAAGAATCTCCTGGAAGGCTTGTTAAAACACAAATTACTGGGCACCACCCCTAGAGTTTCTGATTCTTAAGTATGTGGTGGATCCCAAGAATCGACATTTGTAAGTTTCCTAGTACCAGGAATGTTCCAGTTCTCAGACCAATGCCTTAGACAACATACAAACAAGTAAACATGAACAAGCATTATTCATATATGCCGGGGTCCAACCCCAGCAGGTCCAGGGGTCCCCAAAGGTGTGGACGGAGTTGGCGAAGAAGGAATGACACGGAGATAGCGTTCAGCTGATCAGCAGCCCATCCAGGATCTCCAGCCAGGATCTCCAGCCAAGTTCTGGTCTGGATCTCCAGAGAGGTTCTGCATAGGATCTCCAGCCAGGTTATGTGTCCATGTTCTCTTGCTAGGTTCTCCAGGTTCTCCAGCCAGGTTCTGTAGCCATCTTCCCTTGCTAGGTTCTCCAGCCAGGTTCAGTCACCAGGTTCTAGTCAGGTTCTCTTGCCAATTTCTGTAGTCAGGTTCAGTCCAGGATCTTTTGCCATGTTCTCTCGCTAGGTTCTGTCTCTAGGTTCTGAGGCCAGTTTCTGTCCAGGATCTTTTGCCATGTTCTGTCTCTAGGTTCTTCTCTAGGTTCTGTGCCTCTTGGTTCTGTCTTCTAAGTTCTGTCTCCTGTTGTCTTGTTACATCTGTATTTATACCAGTTGATTCCAATCCTATCAATCTCTATTCCAAAGGTTAGGGCGTTTCTTATCTCCATTCCAGGGAGTAAAGATTATGTAGCTTAAGCATGATTGTTCGTAGTTAAAGTGATTAATTACCCGCCTGGCACTTAGTTGAGGGGTTTTATTCCCTCCCTAACTTCAGGGGAAAATCCCTACCTGGGGAAACAACCTTTCTCAGAGAGGAGACCTTGGTTAAAACACATAGTGCCAAGAAGGTGAGCAAACATTTTAAGAACAGTATGCCATATATGCCAGGTCCTTTGAAACAGCAAGGATAGACCGGCTCCCGGCACATATAACCATAAAGCAACATTATTTATAATAGCCCAAAACTGGAAACTCATCATCAAAAGCAGAATGAATAAATGTGTGGCATATTCAGTGTAGAATATGGCACAGCAACAAAAATAATACAACTTCACACAATGTGCATAACCTGAAATATATATTATGCAAAATAATCCATGAACAAAATAAAATATACCTGATTATTTCATTTACATAAAGATTTGTCTTAATACAGAAAATTATATAGTTTAGGGATGAACAGTCAGATGAACAACTGAAAGTAAAAAGGTAAGGAGGAGGTTACCATAAAATCAGACTAGTGGTTTCCTCTAGGAAAGAGAAGAAAAGACTGGTTGAAAGGTACACAACAAGGCATTTCAAGGGTAACGGCAATGTTTTATTCCTCACCTGAATGACAGACTATTATTCACTTTATAATAATCTAAGAAACTTATTTTTGTTTTATGTACTTTTCTGGATATGTTTATACTTCTTAGTGTTTAAAAGGTTAAGCCCTGGCCGGCTTGGCTCAGTGGATAGAGCGTCAGCCTGCGGACTGGAGGGTCCCAGGTTCGATTCTGGCCAATGGCACATGCCTGGGTTGCGGGCTCAGTCTCCAGTGGTGTGCATGCAGGAGGCAGCCGATCAATGATTCTATCTCATCATTGATGTTTCTATCTCTCTCTCCTTCTCCTTTCCTCTCTGAAACCAATAAAGAAATATATTTTTAAAAAAAAAGGTTAAAAAAGTAAAAAAAGAAAGCAAATGAATTGTGTTATAAGAAAATATCGTGCAGTCAGTAAAATTCTTTTTAAATTATGGAAATTTATGATTACTGTCATAGAAGGATATCTGCAAAATACTGCTAGGTGAAAATAAATTCAAACAGTTAGGTAAAGGTGAAGTAAAATAAATCTTTTAAGAGATTCCAAGCATGTCTCTGTATAAGTTTGTGCATGGAAATGGCCTACACAAAGATATAACTAACTCTGGGTAAAGGGATTATGGATAATTTCTACTTCCTTCTTTATACTTGCACATATTTTATTAAATTTATCCCTTAGATATTTAATGTTCTGGATGTTATTATAAATGGTATTTTCTTATTTCAACTTCTAGTCGTTCACTGCTTTCTTGCATATCCTTTTAATTTGTTCATTTACTTCAAAATTAAAAATACTGTTAAGTCCAAAATTAAAGACAGCTTAAGTCCGAAAGTATTCGGGAGACACGCAGAATCTCCACTTTTGCCATGCTTAGTGATTTACACATTTATCTAAACCTACTGAGTCATAGACTTAGGTTTCTTACTACTAGTATTAGTTAAGTATTTCTTTCTCTGCTTTTTCCATAGAAGGTAGAAATACAATAGGAAACTGATTTTCAAATGTGTTTTTAGAAACAAAAATCTTCCTTCAAAGGAAATCTTGCCTGGAATGATATTACATTGCAGAAATTAGAAAGAAAAAAAATACTTTGGTTGAAGTAAGGCTGGGCCCAAAGCACTGCCCATTCAACCCACCATCACTCCATCCCTACCCTTCTGTGGCCCATTTCTAAAGGGTACGTTCAGCCCTAGCCAGTTTGGCTCAATGGCTAGAGCATCAGCCTGCAGACTGAAGGGTCCCAGGTTCGATCCTGGTCAAGGGCACATGCCCAGGTTGAGGGCTCGATCCCCAGTAGGGGGCATGCAGGAGGCAGCCAATCAATGATTCTCTCTCATCATTGATGTTTCTATCTCTCGCTCTCTCTCCCTTCCTCTCTGAAATCAATAAAAAATACATATTTTTTAAAATAAGTAAATAAAGGGTACATTCAGGAAAAACCCTATAAAATACTTAAGTAATTGCACAAACAATACCATAAAGACAATGATAGCAGTGAATGGAAACAGAGTCACTGCTGGCTGACAAGTATCTCACCACTGTGTGATGGCTCAAAACTTTTGCTTGCTGATTATGTGCAAGTTGAAAGACAGCATAGAGGAGGTAGTTTAGATGTGTCAATCTGTAGGTTATTCAAAAGTCAGTGAAAGTTGAGGCCCATGCATGCCATCTGCTAGTTAATATGCTAACCATTTTACTTATACCATCTCAATTAATTCTACCATCAACCCGACAGGGTAGATATTATCTTAGTTTTATGGTTAATTGGTAGAAATAGAAGCCAAACTGGATTTCCAACCCACAAGGCCATGCAGTCTCCAATAAACAAAGAAAGTTGAACAAATATGTAATATCAAAATCAATGCAAGAAAAAGTCATCAATTGAAAATTTTCACCTCAATCCCTTTTTGGTAATGAACAGAATAAAAATACAGAAACTAAAAATGTAATATAACTAGGTATCATGAGAAATCTTATAGGTAAAAAGAGTTCTTTGAAAGAATGCAGAGCACATATTATATATAATCAACTCTCCAGACTGTTTAAATTATGGTTTAGCAATAGCAAATATTTCTTTAAGAGCTCATACCAGATTATTATGCTTTAGTGTTTGCTTTGTTTACATTTACCTACTGACAGTAACTTCTCTATTTGACTATTTACCTTTTATTTTGCATTCCATAAGAGAATTCCTTCAAAACTGAAATACACAACAAGACACACACTGCTGATAATATCTGAGAGAAGGTGGCTATGTCTTAGATCACTTTTAGAGCCATGCTGTAATTCTGAAACAGCGCTGATAAAGAAACAAACTGATCGGGAAGATATGGTAAAAGGAGAAAAAGAAATCTTCCTGTCTTCATGATGGTCTTTTTATTATTTTTAAGGAAATTTCCAATTTAAATATAAAAATATATTTCTAATGTGTTCAGTGGACATTTATTTGAAATTAGATAAAGTCTTAATATTCTCCCTACCATTAGTAAGGGTAATCATAATTGCTTGTACAGTTTTTGCCCAGTTTTAACTGAATCTGAAAAACTTAAATTGAGACCAACTGTGTTAACTAACTATGGCCCTTTTATAATCATTTATTACAGCAATAAAGAAATAGGTACCTTTGAACATACAGATGCTTGTCCTAATAATATTTGGGGTTCTAACCAAACAAATCACAAGGCAAAATATAAGTAATGCTAACACTTCTAGGATAATACTCTCCTTTCCCTAAACTCAATTCAAATACTTGTATTAACAATACCATAGGTGTTTACAAGCAATTAACCTGCTTACCAAGTAAATGTCAGGGCAGCAACGGAAGCATACATCAGATCCATTGTCATACAACAGATGACATTAGTTACAAGAGATTTGACTTGTCAAATAGTCTTCTGCCTTAGAAATTCAGTCAAGACTCAACTAAAAATAATCTCAAGACCTTGAATAAAAACTAGGGTAGATTATTAAAGAATGTAATAAGATTTTCTTTCATTGAAACGTACTCCCCACCCCCCTAACCCATGGCAAAAAAAATTATCTAGTCTTCTTAGATTAGAAATAACAGATAAAATTCTAAGGAAATCAACATGTTTCTAAACCATTAATCCAAAGTAACCACATGCACTCCAAATCACATGCATGCTATCTAAAATTCATGTCACATCCTGCCTTCTAGCCTTCCAGTAATATTCTGTTTTTCCTTGGTGCATTAGAGAGTTCATCCATGCTCTTTCCGGCCAGCGCTGAGCCATGGGCATCTCTCGAAACAACTGGCACAAGCGCCACAAGAAGGGGGCAAGAGAAAGCCCTGCCACAAGAAGTGAAAATATGAGCTGAGACGTCCAGCTGCCAACACTAAGATTGGACCCCGCCGCATACACACAGTCCGTGTGGGGAGAGACAGTAAGAAGCAGCGAGCCTTGAGGCTGGGCGTGGGCAACTTCCCCTGAGGCTCAGAGTAACGTACACGAAAAACAAGGATTATTGATGTTGTCTCCAGTGCACCCAACAATGAACTGGTCCACACCAAGACCCTAGTGGAGAGCTACATCGTGCTCAGTGACCCGTACTGTACCCACAGTGGTACGAATCCCACCAGGCACTGCCCCTGGGCTGCAAGAAGGGGGCCAAGCTAACTCAGGAGGAGGAAGAAGAGATTTTAAACAAAACACGATCAAAGAAAATTCAGAAGAAATATGATGAAAGGAAAAAGAATGCAAAAATTAAGTCTTTTCAAGGAGCAGTTCCTGCAAGGCAAGCTTCTTGCATGCATCTCTTCAAGACCAGGCCAGTGTGGCCGAGCAGAGGGCTATGTGCTCGAGGGCAAGGAGCTGGAGTTCTGTCTGAGGACAATCAAGGCCTGGAAAAGCAAATAAATCCTCTTCCCTCCTATCTTAGCTCATGTAATAAAGGTGTTTATTCTAAAAAAAAACAAAAAACAAAAAGTAATTTATCAATGGTCCTGGCCAGAGCACTGACCTGATACACCAAGGTTTGATCTCCAGTCAGGGCACACATAAGAAGCAACCAATGATGCATAAAGGCAGAAAAACAAATGGATGTTTCTCTCTCTCTCCTTCCTTCTCTCTCTCTCTAAAAACAATTTTTAAAAATAAATAAAGTTCATTGACTTGTCACACATATTCTAAATCTTCACTTATCTATTTAACTAATTATAATCAAAATTTAAATTTCAAAGAATTCTCACTGAAAAAATGTAGGATGATTATATGAAACTTTGCTAATTAGTGTAAACTGCTATTGACTTCATTATTTCAATTTTTTTAAATAATCCTCAGTATTCTCTTCTGCTTTCTGGATAAAAAAAACTACTGGGAAAATATAAGCATATTTCATTTTCTCAGACTCCCTTAACGAGGTTACCCAATGCATGCCTCAAAAATATCCTCTAAAAGAGCAAGACAAAATTAAATGGCTTCCTGCTTCTACTAACAAAGAATCCATGTACGAAAGTAAAAACACTTATTGTGGAACAATTATAAAAGCAGAGTAACAGAGTGGAAAGTATATAGTTTTGTAATTGCAGAAACCTAAGTTCAAATTTTAAACAAATTAATTAACCTCTTCATACCTCTCTTTCTACAGTAAAATGAAGAAAATAATACCTACTTCATGTAGCTTTTAAATTAAATAAAATACAGAAAGCTCTAAAACAGACATAACAAATAGCACGCCCTTAATTAATGGTAAATATTTATTATTACTATCAGCAATGTACATTTTTATTACCTTCTGTTTTCCAGGCTTTTTCCCAGGAATAAGTGAAATATTTCCTGCATTTAAACTGGTTTCAATAAACTTTATTAGTTGAAACTACTACTTTGATTAGTAAAACTAACATAAAACTGGTCTTTAGGGGGTGTTCAAAACTAGTAAAATAAGCTAGGTAAGTAGAGTAAGTCCTCACCATCATCGAAGGCTCTGTGACTTTAAGCAAAACAACTGATACTGAAACTAATTTTACCATAGACTAATTGATATAAACTAGAGTTTAAGTTCCTACGACATATCATCAGCATTATCACGAACTGACATTGAATGAAACAGTGTTATTCAAGGACCTGCTGTATATCATGCTTCACAAAATAAACAGCTTCCTAAATAGAGGTATATAAACAAACTGCTCTATCTGGAATCATATGGAATCACATTTCCGGGTGACTTCCATTACTGTGCTGGAGATGCTCTCAACCTTCACTCTGATTAATTTTCAACCAGCGAAGACCCTGAGCATTTGAGCTTTGACATTCTCTCTCCAGCACTATTCACAAATCCCCACACTTCAATCCTTAGGATCTATTTTATACCCATCCATTCAATGGTCAGTACCTGCTTCAAATGGCAGAGTATAATGGTATACTCTTTTTGTCAACCACAAACCACACTAAGCTTTAAAAGTATAGGTGAAGTGTTATTTCTGTATTTTACAATCATATAATTTTTCATACTACCTTACTCATAGAATTAAGGGTCTGGGCTGTGTGGAGGTTTTTTATTTCTTTTTTATAGTCTTCATCAAACCAGGAACAGAGAGCAGTCTCACTCTGCCAGGCATCCTGAACAGAGGTCAAGAGCGGCTCCAGAGAGGCAGCGTCCCACACAGTAAGCACACAGGTGGAGACTGACTGTGTGGACCGCACTGCTATTCGCCCTATGCAGGGTCCCTCATTGAGGGAGGGTCATACAAGGGCCAGTGAAATCTAAGCAGAAGTGATATGTGTCACCCCCAAGCAAAGACTCACAAGCACATGGTTTACCTGCATCTCTCCTCCCTCTGCCACAGCACCTGGTGAAGTTCCAGATACAGGCTGCTCAATCAGCCGAGGTGAGTGCCAATACGACACAGAGCAGGGCTGGAGATGCCCCACAGGAGATACAGAGCATGAATAAGAAGCAAACCTTTTCAGGGGTCACAGGTCCAGGGATCATTTGTTACCACTGCATAAGCTACCCTTACTGGCAGAGTCATCTCCAGCCTCTTTGGATCACACAGTTTTATCAATAAAATATGCTGAGCACATACTTCCAGTATATGCATACTTATTTATAAATTATACACATGTATTACTGTACATTATGTATGCAAAATAAGCCTTCCCCAAAATGTTTTAAAATGAGGTTAAAAATATATGTTGTATTATTTATTTCCTTCTCATACTCCCAAATTATCATCTTGGGTATACTACTTTGGAACCTGTAAACTATTACACTGGCCTCTAAAGTAAAGATATAAATAAGGCTTCCCAGAGAGTTATTCTATAAACTTCCAATCAATAATATTCAATCATGTTTATAAATATTGTGAAGTTTTCTACTTGAATGCACATAGCTCGCTTTCTTTCTCACACCTTGGCCCTTAAGCAAGAATGTGCCTTGGATTTGCATGGAGCTTTTCAAAATTACAGGTTCTTGGTGCCACCTAGCCCTAGGGATCAAAGATCAGCTGTACAGTTTTTTTAAGTCCATTAGTGACTCTGACACACATCACCAGTGTCACCTGAATCTCAAGGAAAGAATTACCTTTTCTAAAATACACTTGTCATGTCCTGAAAATACCACCATTAATTCTAACATTCAATTTTTTATGTAGAATTCATTTATTCTTTCTAAAGCACTGAAGACCTACTGTGTACCAAGCACTACTTCCAGCAGATGGAATACAACTATAAACAAAAACAAAACTTGTTCTCATGAAGCTTATATTTTAATGGGGTGAGACAGACAATAAATAACAAGATACTATCAGCAAGCTAGATTGAAAATAAAACGAGAAGTGCTATAGATGGACAACAGATGTATACTTTCAGTTCTGTGATCAATTAAACCTCTCTGAAGAAGTTATATTGTAAATGGAAACTTGCATGAAAAGGAGCCAGCTCTGCAAAGCCATGGCAAGAGCATCCCAAGCAGAGGTAACAGCAAGTGCAAAGGTACCAACAGGTCCTTTTTCCTAAAGATATGGAAGGAACAGAGAGAAGGCCGACGAGGGCAGTGGCAGGCAAGGGGTGGTGTGAGAGGCGGTTACAGAGGTAGATGGAGCCCCAGACCTGGGTGAGATACTTTTATACTAAGAACTGTGCATTAAACAGAGGCTTCTGGCAGAGCAAAGTTCAGATCTGATTTACTGCTTATGCTTACGGGGCTATCTTGATAGTTTAGGAAAAAGATGATAGTGGCCTGATAATAGAAGCACTGGTGGAAGGAACACAAAGGGACAGATCTGGGGTAGATTTGGGAGGCGACACAGACAGACAGATTGCAAATAGAGTCTGGAGAAAAAGACTTCTAGATTTGATGCTTAGTCACTGGGCAGACGGTAATGCCATTTATTTGATGTTTTTCTTGGTCCTCATTACACTATTTATATTTTACTTCTATATAGATTTGTCATGTGTGTCTTGTTACAAGTCACCTCGAATCCTTTGTGGAAAGGGACATGCATCAATAAATGTAAATAAATGGTTTAAATATCAGTTTTTCCTAAAATGAAACATATTTGTACTAGCAGGTAAAAATATATGTTAACAATTCCAACAATATTAAAACTAAAATTAAAACAAATAATTAATGAAAACACTGTTTAAAACACCCAATATATAATGAAACCATTAAGAATCATTTCTTTTATAATGAAATTAAAAATTTGTAGAGGAAAAAAATTTTAAAACAAAATAAAATAAAATAGTTTGTGGAGGAAGGCCCTGGCTGGATAGCTCAGTTGGTTAGAGCCTGATCCCAAGGTTTCAGGTTCCATCCCCAGTCAGGGCACATAAGAAAATCAACTAATTAAAGCATAAATAAGTAGAACAACAAATCGATGCCTCTCTCTCTCTCAAATCAATAAAATAAAAATTTGTGGAAGACCCTAATAATGAGAGCAAACATCATGATTTTTAATATTATTACTAATTCTAATAAATACAGGTTTTATATCAGTAGTAAGCATTGTGCTCTATAATGGGCACCTTGTTTCCTGAATACACTGTGACCTAATCATTAATCTCCCTATGGAGATTAAAGGCTGCAATTCTTTGACACTCTTCCCATTGAGAGCTGAGATCTATTTGCCCTCCCCTGATCTGGGCTGGCCTATGACTACTTGGACCAACATGGCACAACTGATGCCATGCCAGTCGCAGGTATAGGCTTCTGCCTTGTTCTTGTGGAGTCCTGGGTCACTCCAAAGAAGTTGTTCAACCCCCTAGTTTGTGGGATCACATGGAGAGGATCCCAGCAGAGTCCAGCCTTCTATAAGTCCTCACCTTGGCACCAACATGGCAATAGAGCTGTCTTATATACCCTAGGCCAGATTGCCTGCCAACCAAGTAACCCCACAGATACCATATAGAGCAGAAGTGCCCTGTTAAGCCCAGTCTGAATCCCAACCCTCAAAATTGTGAGATATACTATATAATAAAAGCCTAATATGCAAATTGATCAAACGGCAGAACAACTGGTTGCTATGACAGGCACTGACCACCAGGGGGCAGACGCTCAATGCAGGACCTGCCCCCAGCCCGCAGGCCCCAGGCCAGCCAAGGCAGGTGCCAGCGGCCCCCCTCCCCTTGATCGCCCTGCTGAGGGAGACGACCAGCGGCGGCGGCAGCAGGAGGCAGGGCCAGCAAGCGGGTGGCACCAGGCTGCACAAGGCGGGTGCCAGGCCCCCCCACCACCCCCCGATCGCCCCGCTGGTCGCCCCACAGATCGGCCCTGATTGCTGGCCAGGCCTAGGGACCCTACCCATGTACGAATTTTGTGCATCGAGTCTCTAGTAATAAAATAGTTATTGTTTGAAAATGTTAGGGTTAGGATTTTGCTTTAATTTCTGATATTAGGTTTTATAATCATTGTTTTAGTTTGAGGGTAGTTGCTACATAATAACTAATAACCAGAACACAATCAACCTAAAATAAAAGTTAGTTGAAAACAATTTTCTATTTACAATTCAATGCTTACAACACACTTTCTTCATTTAAATGTACAAAAGAGCCATATACAGGAAAAAATATTTCATTTATTTTTATTATTTTATTTAATCTCACTGGAGGATATTTTTTCCATTGCTTTTAGATAGAGTGGACAGGAGATGGGGAGGAAGGGAGAGAGGACGAGAAAGAAGGAAGAAGGGAGGGAGGAAGGGAGGGAGGGAGGGAGGGAGGGAGGGGGGAGAACATTGATGTGAGAGAAATACATCAATTGCCTGCCTCACACACACACACACACCCTGAATGGGGCTTGGAATGAACCTGCAACCCAGGGATGTGCCCTTGACTGGGAATCAAGCCCAAGACCCTCAGTGCGCAGGCCAATGCTCTAACCATTGCAGATACTGGTCAGGGCAGAAAAAATATTTCCATTAAATTGTTAATAATTGGTAAATCTTTAGGAAAGATAGACAGGAAATAAAAAAAGGAAATAATTACCACTGTATAACTGTTAATTAACCGAAATTGACAGGATAGTATGTTAACTCACAAATTCTTTTATCATTTATTATCATCCACAACATTAAAAGTTAGAAAACGAACACTAATTTAATATCCTGACATTCTAATTAGTAAGTTGATGTCTCAGTAACTACGCCAAGCTGATCAATGTAAAAGCAATCATCTGATTACTTTATTACTGTTTTTTTAAACAGCACAGTCACATTTGAAATACACTAAAATGAAAGATTAATTACTTATATTCAAGCACATTTCTTCTCTTCTACAAGAAAACAAATCTCTTTAAAAAAAAAAAAAAGATGGCTAATTTACACAAGAGTTCTTCTTAATCGTCTCCTGAATAAATCAAAACAGCAGTCATTCCCGAGCTGGCCATGATAGGACCAGATACATGTTAGGTACATTACAATCTGACCAGACACATCAAATACACATTCCATTCCAGCCCACCCCATTCAACAAACATTTCTGCAGCACTTTCTATTAGCCAAGTATCGCATCAGCAGATAATTCAAACAATAGTTAAGATGCTAATCTAGAAATTAACCATAATATTTAACCACAGCAAAAAGCTTATAAAAGAAGACAAGTTGATTCCACTCACAAGAGGAAGAAGCCTGGTGTCCAGCAAGCTACTGCGGGAGAGCAAAGCTGAGAGCCTGAACACCCACCAGGCCTGGGCTTAGCCTCGCTTCTAAGTCACGGATGAGCAGAATGAGGAGAAGCACACGCATTACAGTGCACGAGAGGCGGCAAGGTGATCCTTCCAGGAACCTAATTTCAGAGCCCAGCTCAGCCATGATCAAACTACCGTGATAAACTGAGCTGAAAGTCACCGATGGCACTGCTATGGCAGTGACTTCTGCTGAGGCTTAGAGAAGAACAGCAGTACACAGGTCCTGGGCAGCATTTAGAGCATTAAACATGAAGATTTACTGAGAATAGCCTGATGCCACCCCAGAGACGGGGAAACCTGGAAAGCCACGTGGGGCAATGAAGATGAAAGTAACTCACTTCCAATTAAGCAATGTCTCCCTCTCCCTTCTCTTCCTTCTACTTCTCCCCTCAGTCAGAACTGAAACAACTTTATATCAAAAATCTCAATGAGTCTTTTGTTCAGTTATTTCTATGTATCTCATTCTTGCTGTCAGGCAATCCTTAGGACAGTAGACCAACAAGCTAAAGTAAAATAATCCTAGAATACTGTGACAGAAATGGAAGAAAAAGATAACCAATTAAGAAAGATGGAAAGGAAACAGCAAGAAGTTACAGATGACAGGCTCATGCCTGAGTGGATTTAAGAATAGCAGTACCACTAATAAAAACGGTTTTCCCTGACACAGTTCCTCCAGACAAGTACATGAACAGTCAAGCAAAGTAATATTACCCCAAGACCCATCCTGTCTGCAGCCCAGCCTTCACAAAGGTTGCAAAGCATACGCTGGGTGGAGGGGGCCACAGTTTATAATAGCATCTCCAACAGCACACCAGTAGATTCTGGCTCTTAGGTTCCAGCCCAGGGAAGTTTCTGATTTCTTATGTTATTCAGATCTACTTCCCACAAACTAAGGCAACATGAGAACATTTTATTATGCATTAGACACTTGTATAATTGTGTTGTGGTTCCTCACTAGGTAAGACCAGAGGGTCAGGCACCATGGACTATATAGGCTTCACTGGATCTCCCTCCTGCTCACTCAGAGCCACACTATACCCAGTTTGGGAAATATTTACTGACTACTGGGACAGTCAACAGTTTAAGACTGAACTCTTATGATCGTAATTTGTTTTCATCAAAATATATTTGGAATTTTATTTCAATAGCTTAACCTAAAATATTAGATTAACAATCTCTCTGATTTCACATAATTAAACTATAATCAGTAAATATGTTGAAGCAAACTTGAATGAATAGTAAGTATGCTTTACAACTAAAGTAATCTGAAATTTGTTCCCCTCTCCCGTTTCCCTATGAACTAAGTGAATCAAACCTTTGAAATTTGCAACTGTTTCTTTAATTCCAAACTATTTATTTCAAGCACCCTGTTAATTGGCAGAATGCCTATTTCTTCAGAAGGCTTTCTATTACTGAGCATCAAATTTTCTACTTTATGACATCTCCCTTATGTTATCTTCTGCAATAACCTTTTGGTGCACAATTTAAAGGCCTCCCAAACTCAATCTTTCTCAATGTTCCAACTGGCAAATGTCTTCCAAAAAAAAAAAAGAGTAATTTGCCCTTCCCACTTTACAACATAGCCCAGTAGAAAATTGTTCAACTTTACTTAGTTCTAAGTTTTTAAACTATGTGTTATTTTGGACGTTTTCAAGATCATTAGAAGCAAGGCAGACAAGCTCTGATTCAGGAAATAGCTGATGAAGACGGAAGCTTTCCAAGTTAAGCAGCTAACAGTAGTATAGTATATTATAAAAATAAGGCTTCACTTAGCTGGGAGGAAAGGATAAAACTCGTTTATACAGGCCAGTGGTTTATTCAAGCAAATGGAGAATGAAATGAAAAAGTAGGGAAAAATAAGGTCATAAAAAGAAATTGATATGTTACATTTTCTCTTATAGGCCATGGGAAAATCAAATACTTGGAGATTAAGTTTTTAATGTCAACTGTTATTAAAATTATATTTCCATCATATATTTCAAATTCAAGCAGATAACAGAATACAAACGATTTTTTGTGCCTGGAGTGAAGGGATAAGAAGTGTTTATTCCAAGAGACGCTCAAATACATATATTTATAACTGGAAATAATAGAAAGCAGTTTTATGGCTTTGATAAAGATGTCCTGTTTGTTGACCCAATTCAACATTTTTAGTTTCTCAAAAACTTAGTCAGATACTTGAGGTTGAAGCTGGCACGATATCTCTCACAATCTCTCTCTGCTACCTTTCTGCCTTCTTTTCTTTTTCGATTCAGTTCCAATAATACTGTTAGCTCAATGATACCTTCCTAGATTAATTCAGCCGCTAGCAATACCCTCTTTTACTTAACTCTTATTGACTACATCAAACATCCTGGCAGACAATTATTTTACTTGTTCTGTTTCATGAAAACAGTCTCTTCCTGTTCTCCCAAACTAGCAGAAGCATATTAGTGTAAATCCTCCATGACACACAACATAATGCTGAAGACACATAGAACATGTCTTAAACATTAGCTATAAAGTAACATCAAGGATAACTGAATCCAGAACTTCCATGTAGGATGGGCTCGGAAGCAGAATTCTGGTAGCTAGGGACTTATCTTTTCCTTTTAAATTGATTTGAGAGACAGAAAAAGAAACATCAATTTGTTGTTCCACTTACTTATTTTCAAATATATTTTTATTGATTTCAGTGAGGAAGGGAGAGGGAGAGAGAGATTAGAAACATCAGTGATGAGAGAGAATCGTTGATCGGCTGCCTCCTGCATGCCCCCTACGGGGGATTGAACCTGCAACCCAGGCATGTGCCCTGACCTGGAATCGAACCAGGGTCTCCTAGTTCATCGGTTGACACTCAACCACTGAGCCACACTGGCTGGGCTGTTCCATTTATTTATGCATTCATTGGTTGATTCTTGTATGGCCCTGACTGGGAATCAAACCAGAAACAATGGCATATTAGGATGACACTATAACCAACTGAGCTACTAGGCCAGGGCACTAAGGACTTATCTTAAACATACATCAAGGAGGAAAAGATGCTATTCACCCATTTCTCTTACTTTAAAGTCCATCAATAGCTCCCTCCCCTTGGTAATACCCCTACTCAACTTACAGTTCTATCCCTAATTACTGTCCTAAAACTGTTCAAGTGTTTCACTGGCACTTAAGGTACAAATTCATATACAGGAGATGCCATGATGCCACTCAGAAGGGTTGGCTTTGTTCAGGTTCATCCAGTTCCCAAGGACTAAAGTACAACAGGAAGCAGCACCCCTGGCACTACCCAAAGGCCACTCTTCCATGCCCCATCAACTCACAGCCCTCCTTCCACTCGTCTCCATCAGAGATGTGAGAGCTCATTTCAGCCTGGAAGGACCTATCTATATATATAAAAAGCCAGCATCCCTAACGACCACAACGACCAAACGGCCAGTCACCATGAGGTGCATTGAGCACCTCTCGGTCCCTGCCCACCCCGCCCGCAGCAGGGCAGCTCACAGCTCCGGAGGCAGGACGGGGCGGCTTGGGGGTTGCTCACGACTTGCACACAGTTTCGTGCACTGGGCTTCTAATAACATTAATATGAACCTCCCTGTGAAAGCCATCATATTCTTGTAATATTATAATTATGTATCTCATCCACATTGGGACATAATAGCTGTTCCTTCCAAAGCCTGAACTGCTACCATACCTCAATGTGGCCACTTAAATTCTCTGCCCTCAAAATTGAAAAAAGAGAAAATGTTGAATTCATTATTCTACATCCTTCATATTGTTTTCTGTAATGACCTTGACACTGATCTCTTAGTCAAGATATCAGTTAGGTGGTTCCTTATCTATATTCTCCTTGCTACTGTTAGTTTTAAGTTACAAAAAAAGGGGGGCAAAAATTATTATTTCTGTTTTGTAGAAATAATTACAAGCAGCCTTAGGAAACTTAAAGAGAATTTTATGCTGCATCTTGTTGACTTTCTTTCTTGCCTCCAGCAAGATCATTACAATCCAAATGTGATACAGCTTAAGGAACCCAGAAAGCTGAGCAGCAAATGCAAACAGCTGCCTGTGTGTTTGCATCCATCCATGATTCTCCTGTTCCTTAAGCAAAGTGTTGTGATAGCACAAATGTGTTGTCTGCCAACACAAAAGGGTTTTATTAGGCTTCAACTGGCCTGTTAGCCTGGACTTACGAAATGGCTTTTTAAATATATGTGCAGTCTTTCAATAAGAAGTAATTTCAATAGATTTTTCCATATGAATTAAAATCTTCCCCTTACCCAAACCCAAACTTCACAAAGCAAGAGACAATACAGAGCATTAAATGCTGAAAATAAAAAAGTAAAAATCAACAACCATTTCAAAAGGGCACACAAAATTCAAGGATGCTATATGGTATAGCATCTAGAGCAGTGGTTCTCAATCTTCCTAATGCCACGACCCTTTATACAGTTCCTCATGTTGTGGTGAACCCCAATTTCACTGTTACAAATTGAACATAATTAAAGCATAGTGATTAATCACAAAAACAATATGTAATTATATATGTGTTTTCTGATGGTCTTAGGCGACCCCTGTGAAAGGGTCATTCGACCTCCAAAGGGGTCGCGACCCACAGGTTGAGAACCGCTGATCTAGAGTAACTTATGATCACTTTTATTCATTTACTTATAGCTTTTTCTATTTAAGAACGTGCTTTTAAATCCCTTGTAGCAACTATACTGTGCCTTGAACATATCTCTTAGTTCACCATCTTTTACTTGAATTGAATTTAGTAAACAGTAGGACTATCCACAATCTATGCTATGAAATAAACTCATTAATTCAGGCTACTTTAAATTTTCACAAACTCTGAGGGGGTACGAGCACTGTGTAACATCAACCACTTTACACCTTAATACTTCACTTCTCAGGGTCCTGAAACATAAAGAGGTTTCTTTGAAAGTAAAGAAGACATAGGATGCCCAGGCTACTGGCAGACACGTGGTAAGCCTCTCTTCTTCAAAATTAAAAAGCCGTGAGCTTCTCAGCCAACTCTTTTTAAGCTGCTTCACCAATCACATTTGTGAATGATAGAAAACATGTATCAGCCATTTCCCCATTCCTTTCCCTTCTGAGTAACCTGAGCTCCCTCAGAGTTAGCTTCTCTATTCACCTCATTATCAGAATTTCATTTTCCATATATTAATCATAGTTTTTGACTTATACAGGTTTCTTTATATTCCATAAAGTCTTTTCTAATCATGGTAGGGTTGTTTGAGAGCATTTGGGGTACACTGTTTTGTAGTGTTCTCAGCTCAAATTGAAAAAGCCGGAAGTTCTGGCTTAGCTATGGATTCTGATGATCTATTACTGAATAACAAAACGTAGCAGCTTAAAACAGCAACCATTTTATTAAAGCATCTCCCAATTCTGTTGGTCAGAAATTCAGAAAGGATGCATCTGGCAGCCTATCTGTTCCTCATGGTCACTAGAGGTCCTGAACTCACTGCTATGAAGAGTCTAAGGCAGGGGTGGGCAAACTTTTTGACTCGAGGGCCACAATGGGCTCTTAAACTGGACCGGAGGGCCAGAACAAAAGCATGGATGGAGTGTTTGTGTGAACTAATATAAATTCAAAGTAAACATCATTACATAAAAGGGTACGGTCTTTTTTTTCTTTAGTTTTATTCATTTCAAACGGGCCGGATCCGGCCCCCCGAGCCGTAGTTTGCCCAGGCTGGTCTAAGGTGACTTCACTCACAAGGCATCTGGCACCTTGCTGGGACGGCTGAAAGTGTGGGCTCACCTGGAGCTGCTGGGGAATGCTGAGACACAGCCTGCCAGTCTGCACTTGCTAGTCTGTGCCAGGTTTCAGAACACATCTCTCCAGCTCTAAACATAAAGAGCACGTAGTGTTGTTGTTGTTGTTTTTGTTTGTTTTTTGTGGGGGTTTTTAAAATATATTTTTATTGATTTCAGAAAGGAAGAGGGATAGAGAGATAGAAACATCAATGATGATAGAGAATCATTGATCAGTTGCCTCCTGCATGCCCCCTACTGGGGATCAAACCTGCAACCGGAGCATGTGCCCTTGACCAGAATTGAACCCGGGGCCTTTCTGTCCACTGGCCAACGCTCTATCCACTGAGCCAAACCAGCTAAGCAGCAAGTCTAGTTAGACTTCTTACATGGCATCTCGGGACTCTAAGATTAAGTGTGCCAGATATGGAAGTGGAAGCTGTCAGCTTCTTAAGGTTGAACCCAGAAATTGGTACAGGGTCCCCTCCACCATGTTCTATTGATCGAAGTAGTTGCAAAACCCACAACACTCTATTTCCCTCCATCCTATTACCTCGTAACTTGCTTTTAATTTTCAGGAAGCTACAAATAACTGAATTTTAAAGTAACTTCTCCTTTTATCCTTTGTTTTTTGCTTGTTTGTTTTTATTGATTTCAGAAAGGAAGGGAGAGGGAGAAAGAGATAGAAACATCAATGATGAGAATCATTATCAGCTGCCTCCTGCACACTCCACACCGGGGATACAGCCCACAACCCAGGCACGTGCCCTGACTCGGAATCGAACTGTGACCTCCTGGTTCACAGGTCAATGCTCAACCACTGAGCCACACTGGCAGGGCCTCCTTTTATCCTTTGAATTAAAATGTAAAGCATGCTTATAATCAGGAATAGTCCACTTGTTAGTTTAGCACTTATCTATACCATCCCTAACTCCCTCACACTACATAAAAAGAAGCAAGATTTGCACTAAAATCTGTGTTTGTTTATTTTAATGAAACTCTAGTACTTCAAATTCTATTAGCTTATCTAATACAACTGAAGTTCTTATAAGTTTTTACTGTACATGTATCTGTAGCAATTATTTTTAAATGACTCAAAGGGATATTGGGGAAAGAATCCAATTCCTCCATATACGCCACCTTTTGCAAATCTCATGCAAAAGCTAGAATGGCAACGAATAATAATAATGTTAACATTTATTGAATGCTTACTATCTGCCAAGCACTGTTCTAAGTACTTTAAATATATTAACTCATTAAAGCCTCCCAACCTTATGCGGTAATACGATTATATTTTCAGTTTTGCAGGTAAGGAAACCAGAGAAAAAAACTAGTACGAGGCTGTCCAGTATTCAACCCTAGATGGTGTGGCCCCAGAGCCTGTGCTCTTCACCCCAGAACATGTGACCCATAGGTTGTCCCCACTGGGAGAGCAGCTACCTCATCCTACACCACCCTTGATCTTGGTGCAGGTCAAAGCAGGATTCCTATGTCTCTACCTCAGATCCCCTGGTCTCCAACACAAATCCTCAGGTCCAACACAAAGCCCCAAACATTTATATCTGACTTAGATTAGGGGAGATACAGTTTCTGCCTTGATTTCCCTAGTCTTCACCCCAAATCAGCTAGAGACACTTGACTAAATAGTTGCCTGTCTTTACTCTCCCTGAGAAGAAGACAAGCCCGGAAGAATACAAAGGCTGGGAATATGGATCAAAATTCTTGCTCAGTTACTGAACTAAGATGCTTCCCCTGCTTCTAGGCATTAATACTGATTCATACCTATTGACTGTTTCTTGACACATCTCAACCTGTTAAGTACAAGATCTGGTACCTTTGAGGAGAATCTGGCATACCTGTCTCTAATACACCTGCCTGTTTCCAAGCCTGCTTTGAATGCACGTGTCTCAGCTCCCTTGTGCTGTCTGATTCACAGCAGAAGGAAAAAGGAGCCAGGAAAAAAAAATCAGAGACCCAAAGGACCAACAATGAGCTCAGTAAAAAAGTCATAAACTTTAGGAAACCTAAAATGCATGACACTGTTTACAACATGTCTTTGGTGTACAGCTTTATGGATTATGCTCCCCTGTGCTGCACCGGAAGTCTATACATAACTACTGGTATTTGTTATTCCTCAAGTTTATGTCTTAATTAGTTTGACAAGTTGATTTTAAATAATGAAAGCCATCTCTGAAAGGTCCATTTAGACTTGTGCAGATAATCAGCATCTGCTTCTAATCAAACTGAGATGATTAGCAAATTAAACCCTTTAATTAGCATTTTGCATAATTTAGGCAAATTATGCTTCTTAAGTTTAAGAAGGTGAAACGGGGTGAATTTATCAGTTAGATATTCCTTTACATCTTTATTAATTATCTAATTTTTTAAATTGTTTTATTGCTTAAAGTATTACAAAGAGTATTACATGTGTCTCCTTTTTTTCCCCACCCTTGACAATCCCCTGGCCTCCCCTACCCCCCAGTGTCTTATGTCCATTGGTTATGCTTCTATGCATGCATACAAGTCTTTTGGTTGATCTCTTACCCCCCCTTCCCGCCCCCCAACCCTCCCCAACCTTCCCGCTGTAGTTTGACAGTCTGTTCGAGGCTGCTCTGCCTCTGTATCTATTTTTGTTCATAAGTTTATAATGGTCTTTATTATCCATAAATGAGTGAGATCATGTAGTATTTTTCCTTCATTGACTGGCTTATTTCACTTAGCATAATGCTCTCCAGTTCCAACCATGCTGTTGCAAATGGTAAGAATTCCTTCTTTTTTACAGCAGCATAGTATTCCATCATGTAGATATACCACAGTTTTCTAATCCATTCATCTACTGATGGGCACTTAGGCTATTTCCAGATCTTAGCTACGGTGAATTGTGCTGCTATGAACATAGGGGTTAATTATCTAATTTTACCACATATACAGAAAAATAAAGAAATATAAATTAAGTTCAGTTTAGTATGCTAGAACCTAGTACTTCACGACATTTAAGCTAATTCTGTCATTTAGGGCAAATTATGGTAATACTCAGGAAAGAAGAGAAATATTTTATATCAGTTTTCTCAATTAACTCTCTCAGAGGTCAACTTTACCCAAACTGGATTCAAATGGCATTTTTTATGAAGGATGGAAGGAATGGAGGAAGAGAAGGAAGGGAAGGAAGGAGGGAGAGAGGGAGAGAGGGAGGAAGGGAGGGAGGAAGACTTCTTTCCGCTTTTGTCATTCAATACTACAGAAGCCAAGGTTAATTTCAGGCACTCAATCATACAGTTTTAAAGAAAAGCACTCATAAAAAGGTAAGTAACCTGTCAATTTTCTTTGTTAGACAAAGAGAAACCAGAAGACAATAAAGTAGCAAAGCTGCCATCACAACAAACCCAGCTAAGGCATTACTTTTACCTACAGGAACGACATTCTCACACACTGATGCTGACATTATCTTAAAAAAATATAGCCTCTTTTAACTGACCCAAAACACCCCATTAGCTAACAAAAGCAAGTAACTCTGAGATTTAATAAGCAAAGTCAGGTAATAAATTGCAAGAGCTTAAGGGATGGTGGAGGAGGCATCCAGTCTTTCCTTTCTAACATACCCTCAACCCCAGCTTCTGATGAAGACATGGTCTTGGCAACAGGCCCTATATTCTAGAATTAATCCTCTTATGAAAAAATAGAGGCAGCGAAATTCAAAGGTAGATTTTTCTCATGACTACAGACAGCAACCTACTCAAAACTTCAAATAAATCGCATCTTTATCCTGTCATAAATTCTACCCAAAATGTAGCTCTTTTTTATGTGTGAGTGTGTGTGTCAGAGGAAGTCGTAAATAAAAAAGAAGAGAAAAAAATCATGCCAAGCTTTAAAAAGGGATGCTAAAATGAATTCTAATCCATTTTAAAGGAAATGCAACAAACTCAATGAAATCCGAGGCAGAAGCTATTCTTGCCAAATGCAAATTCCGCTCTATCTGTATGCAGCTCCCACTGCACCCTGGACAACCTGTAACTAGAGAAACAAACAATAGTTCTCATGCACACTAATCAACACACAGTACCAAACTGTGTCTTCAAGGACTCACTCAAGTGGCAATATTTTTAATATAATTTACAGTGCTTCGCATCTACAGCACTCGGAAAATATTAGTCCGCTCACTGACTGGAAAACGCAGGCCTGCAATCCAAAGGCTGCTTTCACAGGCATTTCAGAGTGGGTCTCAATCAGACAAGGAATCGACAGCCTAACTTGGAGCAAGTACAGCTCTGAAATGACATGACATACATCCAACTGAAAATACTAATTCCTCTTCACCCTTAAAACATCAACAGGGCAACTGAAATGTAAATATAAAAAGCTTGAACTCTCAGTTTATAAGCAGCTAACATTTAGTCTTATTCATTTTCTATTTAATAAAGCCCTTTAGCCATTTACTCTTAAAGCAGAAGGAAAAAAAACATAAACAACTGCAAAGCATGACCATCCATTCATCTCACTATTTTTCCCTCCTCCACAAACGGACTGTTGGAGCTGAAGTACAGTACTCTGGCTCCCCCACATGACGCTGTCAGGGCAAAACAATCCTGCCCGAGAGAAAAAAAGAGGCCACATAACATACATCTGGGTTCCTTTACCTGGTCTTCATCCGAGGAAATCTGGTAAAACTTCATCCGAGTTTTACCCAATCACCCCTCGTTTACCCTACTCTCTACCTCTTCAAAGGAAAGCATTATATATAGTCAACCAAGAGTTTATCTCTAAATCCCAAAAGATGAAGGAACTATATAATTAAGAAACAGATGAGAACAGTACAGGTGAAACTACTGTAACCAAGTTTGCATTGCAGAGGAATTAACAGTCAAGAGCAATGAGAGCCTTCTCTTAAAACACCTTCAAGTGAATTAAGTAATTATCACAAAAATTAGTTCCAGGATTACAACTGACCAGACATTCAAAAACCTGAATGTTCTAATTTGAGAAATAAAAATATCACTGCTAATAAGGTCACTTGCTTAATTTTAAACATCCGATACAATTTCTAGAGTTAGAAGTATAATTCAGTTCTGTCTTCAGATGCATAACTAAAGCGCTTAATAAATAATAAGATAGCTAACCTTTAGTAAGTATTTATGACATGCCAAGCACTATGCAATTTACCTGGAAAATTTCATTCAGTTTCACAATCCTAAAAGGGATATACTATGATATTCTCGATTTTATGAGGCAGTGAGAGGTTAGGTAGCCTGCAGAGGGCCATAAGAAATCCCCTATAAAAGTTATTTTCCCAGGTCTTCTCACTCATGCTCTCTCTCTTTGGAATCTTCTTTCCCACAATTTAAAATAATACTGTTATATGGTATTTGATTATATAATTTCAACTATGATCTCTTCAACGCAAACATTTTGAATTATCCACTGTATATCTCCATTGGCCCACCAGGACTCACAAGCAATATTTTCACAACCAAATATACCAAAACATACTCCTCCTATTCCTGTATTCCCTACCGTCACTAACATTACACTGCTATTCTTGTACTCTATATGCCAAATAGCTTGGAGTCATCCTCAGTTCACATTCCATTAGGCATCAAATCCTCAGACTACTTCCGTACTATCTACCATATCTGCCCACTTCTTTCCACTGCCACAGCCACTGCTAGAGTTCAGACCCTCATTCAGTCCCTTCATCAACCCACTCCCCTTACATGGCATTAACACAGAAATTGGCAATAGCCTAACAGAACTCTGCCATAAGCCTCCACATTCTATTACTTGGCAATCCCTTTTTTTTTTTTTTAGCTTTTAATTATAAAAGTTATAGACTCACAAGAAATTGAAAAAATAGTAGAGAGGTCCCAAGTACCCTTTACCCAGTGTCCCTCAATGGTTGTATCTTACATAACTAGAGTCCATAGCTAAACCAGGACAAACAATGGGACAACGTGTGTATAATTCCCTGCCATTTTGTCACATTTGTAGATTTGTGAAACAACCACAATTGGGAGTAATTATGTTTACCCTGAAGGTCTTAGTGCTAACTAATTAATCTCATTAAGCCTTTAATAGACTCTGCCTCATGTTCGGTTAGTAAGCAGGTTCACTAGAAGACACGTGAAGTGGTATCAACTCCCCACTTCCTTATCCATTCAGATACTGCAGTTACCTTCATCACACTAAATTGTGACATGTCAGTCCACGCAACAACTCCCTTCTGCCCTGATCCTAAATTGCTAGCCTCATCTCCACTCTTCCCCATAATTTCATGACAAACTTCCTTGTCATAAAAATGGACAACTAAAACCAAGGTTAATGTGGGAATCAGTACATGAGTGTATTTCCTTGATATAAAAAAGGAAAGGAAAGCATTAAAATAATGTTAAATGAACAGAATATAAGACACCAGTAGGCCTCCAGAAGGGTTGGAGTTATGCAATGATTAGGAAAAATCAGATGGAACTCTGCCTGTGTTCAAGCTGGAAACGAAGAGAAAGACGACGCTGCATGAAGGAAGAGCGGCTGCTGTTGCTAGGGGAGAAAAGAAAGAAAGAAAAGGCCTTCTATCACCAACTCGTCCTCAGAACAGAACTCCAGCAGCCACTTAGTTCCACAAAGAAGCAAGAGAAAGACATCATCCTAAGCCACCCATCCCATCCCAAACCATCCCTCAGGTTTTACCTGCAGGACCTGCCGGCTGACAAGTTAAATACATCTCAGAGGTCGCTAAGCCAAAAGGCAAAGTTCTCTCAATGGTTTACAATGCTTGGAACTCCTCTCTGGCATTATTTACACATCATCAACATCATTATGAACTAAAATATAAATAAACAAACTGAAAAAAGTATAATTATTTTGATGATTAACATTCCTTAAGACTGGCTATTTGAAGTCACAATCATAAATATACACTTTCTAGGGATTATTTCTATACAAAGGTGATCCTCACTCTAAGGGCAGTCCAGTCCAGGGGAAAGGCTTTCCCTTCGCTCTGTTCCATGTTCTATGAAGACAGCCCCAAGAGGAACAGAAAGAACCGAATGTCCTACCCCAGGCCCACCAAAGCCAGTCTTCATTCTCTGCATCTCAGAAGTCTGCCTTCACTGTTCCACTGGGATATTGGGAAGCTCTGCATTCATAATACCTGAAGAGCTTTCAACTCTATTTAGTAGGGACACAAAGAAGTATTATTGTGATGCTGCTTTTGGCTCTTTCCTTCATCTGCTATGCTCACAAGTTGTTGTGGGTACTGGGAGCATGTGACATTGAGGGTTTAATTTAAGAAGGCTGTTTGTGCCCTAACTGGTTTGGCTCAGTGGATAGAGCATCGGCCTGTGGACTGAAAGGTCCCAGGTTCAATTCCAGTCAAGGGCATGTACCTTAGGTTGCGGGCACATCCCCAGTAGGAGGTGTGCAGGAGGCAGCTGATCGATGTTTCTCTTTCATCGATGTTTCTAACTTTCTATCCCTCTCCCTTTCTCTCTGTGGAAAATCAATAAAATATATTAAAAAAAAAAAAAAAAAAGAAGGCTGTTTGTTTTACAAAAAATGAATAAATAAATAAATAATAGGAAGATATCTAGATATAACTTGTGCCTGAGATGATAGCTACATTAGTATTAGTGAGGTAAACACTATGTTTTTTAAAGGGGCAAGTCCATAAATAAAATATAAAAGAAAAATAAAAGCAGAGTAAAACAAAGTAATATATAAATGAACAGGCATAGTGCATTCAGTGGCATGGTCAAGTAGTTAGATTCTGTACCCATTTCTGTACCCATCCCCAGAAACAGTGAAAGGCCCAGTCTGAAACAGCCAATAAACCTCCATAACTTTTCTTCCCCGACCTGTTAAATTAAATTGTTCCTATCTCGAGCATAAATCCACTCTTGGATTTTGGTTTACACCGATCGTAGAACATTACATGAGTTACTGTTGAACATGAAAACATACAGTGCGATAAAAAAAAAAAAAAAAATTAAAAACGAAACAGGTACCAGAGAAGAAAAGCAGCAAAGGGTATAGAAAAGCCATGAACTAGACAATGAGCCCTTCAACCATGAAGCTGTGTGAATAGAATGTTTTCCTTAGAGGCATAACACATATTACATTGGGAAAACGACTTAGGGTATATGTAATATATTTGGTTTCTATTTCTGCCAAGAACTGTCTGCTAAAATAAAACATCTTAGTAAAATTACACTTAATGCTTTAATTTCCTACATTAATGTAAACCTCTAATTTCACACCTGTGTTTGCATATTCCTCTTGATGGGCCCTGTCACCTTAAATGTCAGCATCGATTCCACTTCATTGCAGCACTAGGTAAGGTCTAGCTGGGAAAGAAATCTGCTCATATAGTTCGTTAACATGCTCTGTGATTTGCACATTTCAAAAAGCCTAGAGGTCTGACTTTGGGGTTCCAGTTCTATCACTTAACTCTGCGGAGGTCACTTAACCAGCCTGAGCTTCAGTTTCTCATGGAGCTGTTGTGAGGATTAAATTATAGAGTCCATGTGAAGCAGTTAGCTAAGTGTGTGATACTCAGTAAATAGAAAACAAATGCTAGCTACTAGGGACTAACTTCTCTCCTCTGTCTCCATATATCACAGGGCAGACCAAAACCTTAATAGGTCCACTGCTCACTGAGTATTCAACAAGCATTCCTTCCTTGGTGAATGAGAACCCCAAGCAAGTTCCGACACAGTTCTCTAGATTTTCTAACATGCATGCAGAGGCCTTGCTCCCTGGATCAACTGAAAAGAGCTAGAAAATATCTGGCTATTGGGCTCCAATACAGGTGACAGAAGGATTCTCTTGCCCAAAAGCATTATGGGACACTGGAATTGGAAGAGCACACTTTAACCAGAGATAACAGGAAAAAAATCCAGACAGTTGGCAGGACTCAATGGCTCAAGTATGGCACCAGGAGTCTGAGAGTCAAAGAGATCAGCAACCAGTGGCAGGTAGAGAATAAATGGAAGAAATTCAGAACAAGAATTTTAATTGCTCTGTCTGTATGCCTTCAGAGAAGTGGGCAGTAGCAGGATGGATAGGCTGACAGGGTCTGGGCTAATTGCCTAACTGTTGTTATTGCAACTACTTCTTCCTGCCGTTGGTAAATCAGATTTAGCCACTCAATACTGAGAACACAAAATGATTTTCTTTGCAACTCCATTAGCCCTCCATATCCCTGTTTCTCATTCTCATTCACAAGTCCTAGGAAAAGGCAGTCTGACCGAGGCTCTAAACTAGTCCATGACATGGCTTCAGCTAAAAAGGATTACATTTTCAGGGAGCTTGAGGGGAACAGGAAAAGGTTAGGAAGGTTACAGAATGAAAAAATAATGTATACATTAAAAAACTCAGTATCTTTTTTTGGAACACCTTCAGAAAACATCCCACTTTACAATGTAAATGTTTAACTACAGAGAATAGGAGAACACTAACAATGCTATTTAGTGAAATTAATTTCACCATTTTAGGATCTAAACAGTAACATGTATGTTATTATAAGACAATTAGGAAATAGCTGAATCTGTGGGAAACTTCAGCTAATTCAGTCATACATTTTTTCCAAGGGCAAAGTCATAGGCATGGAGTCATCAACAATGAGAATACAAGGATTCTATATTCAAAGCTGCATGAAAACTTTAAAAGAGAGAAATGACTTTACAAGTTATTTCAAAAAATTTTGCATATGTTAATTTTAGCCTTCAAGGGTAATTCAGCTTGAAGTTTCACATTTAGCTAGGTTTAAACTATCTTATAATGAGCAGAATCTAATTTTGTAGCTTGATAAGGAAAACCCAAAGTCTGTGAACTTCTAAAATATTGCCAGTAAAGACCATCTGCCATGGTGTATTTTTACAACTATATGCATAAATGGTTAGGCCTCAATTAACTAGAAAATTCAGTGAAACTTTTCCTCATTCTCTAAATATAATACCATAGCTACCCATCAAACACATATAATACAAGGTTGGCTTCCATAAGTATTTCATTTGAAAACACACTGTGAGAGTAAAAGTATTATAGTATTTGTAGAGTCTGCTTATAGAAAGAAACCCCCACGTTAATGCCTTCTAATTTGGAAAGAAATTAAAGGTATATAATTGTAACAGAAACACATAAAGAACTCTGTTTAAGTCATAAATTTCCCTATGTAAAATACAAAACAAATTGAAATTTGCTAACTAGCATAATCCCAAAAATTCAACTCAATAGAAAAAGCTCATTTCATATTTCATATTTTATATATATACTAGAGGCCCAGTGCACAAAAATTTGTGCACTCGGGGGGGAGGGAGGGTCCCTCAACCCGGCCTGTGCCCTTTCCCAGTCTGGGACCCCTCAGGGGATGACCACCTGCTGGCTTAGGCCCCCTCTCTGGGGGATTGGGCCTAAGATGGCAATCAGACATCCCTCTGGCAGCCCAGCAGCCCTCAAGGGATGTCCACTTGCCAGCGGGGAGCAGGCCTAAACTGCAGTCGGACATCCTTAGCGCTGCTGAGGAGGCAGGAGAGGCTCCCACCACCACTGCTACACTGGCAGCCGTCAACCTGGCTTGTGGCTGAGCAGAGCTCCTCCCATGTGAGAGCGCCCTGACCACCAGAGGGCAACTTCTGCATTGAGCATCTGCCCCCTCGTGGTCAGTGTGTGTCATAGTGACCAATCATTCCCAGTCCTTCTGCTGTTAGGGTCAGTTTGCATATTACCCTTTTACTATATAGGATAGAGGCCTGGTGCACGGGTGGGGGCCAGCTGGTTTGCCCTAAAGGGTGTCCCGGATCAGGGAGGGGGTCCCACTGGGGTGCCTGGCCAGCCTGGATGAGGGGATGATGGCTGTTTGCAGCTGGTCACACCCCCTTCAGGGTGGGGTTCCCCACTGGGGTGCCTGGCCAGTCTGGGTGAGGGGCTGAGGGCCGTTTTCAGGCTGGCAGGTGATTGAAGCTCCCAACCTCTCTTTTTTTTCTTTTTTTTTTATTCTGGGATTTATTTACCTTCTATGGCTGTCACTGGAGCGGAGAGCCAGCTTTAGCTCTGAAGCTCGGCTCCAGCTCTGAGACCTCGGCTGCTGAAAGCAGGTATCTGGGTTTGTTTGGCTTCTATAATTGAAACACTGTTGCAACTCCAGCTCTGAGGCCCGGCTGGCTGAAAGCAGGTACCTGGGGTTTGTTTAGCTTCTATAATAGCAACATTGTTGCATCCGGAGCTCAGAGCTGGGCAACAGCAGGCAGGGAACCTTGGCTTCCTCCATCACTGGAGCAAGCAAGCCTCCTGTTCGCTTCAGCTGCCTGGCTGCCAGCCGCCATCTTGGTTGGCAGTTAATTTGCATATCGCCCTGATTAGCCAATGGGAAGCATGTTGGAGGTACAGTTAATTACCATGTTTATCTATTATTAGATAGGATATCCTATATAAGAGAAACATGCAAACTAGCCATCCCTCCACTATGCTCAAGCCACGCCACCAACCATGCCCCCAGCCAATCAGAGTGACTATGCAAATTAACCCGACAAAGATGGCAGTTAATTTGCATACGCTGGTGTCAGGCACCCCAGGAGGCGACTGTGGCCGCGGCCGCGGGCTCCCAGGACCTTCGCTGGCCCGGAAGTGAGGCCATAGCCACACCCTCAGGCTCCCGGGACCTTGCCGGTGGAGAGCAGAGCAGGAGAGGAGCGAGTGGAGAGCAGGAGGTTTGGAGAACTTGGCAGAGCAGGAGACCGCTGGACATAGAGCAGAGCGAGAGAGAGGGCGGCTTGGAGGGCGCGGCTCCCTCTGTTACCCCAGCTTCCTCATCACAGCTGTGGAAACTGACAGCAGGGAGGAGGAAATCCCACCCCCATAGAACCAGCCAGAATCAGCCTTTGGTCAGACAGATCTCAGGGGCCTGACAGCCAGGACTCTCATTCACCTGCATCTCAGACCGTGACAGTAGAGAGGTGGGACTATGTCTAAAGAACAACTGTTGATACAACGTAGCTCTGCAGCTGAAAGATGCCAGCGTTATCGACAGAAAATGTCTAAAGACCAACGTGCCTTTGAAGCTGAAAGAAGGCAGTGGCGACAACAGAATATGTCTAGAGAACAGTCATCAACAAGTACTACCAATACTGGTAGGAACTGCCTTCTCAGTGAAAATGGAGTACATGAGGATGCAATTCTCGAACATAGTTGTGGTGGAATGACTGTTAGATGTTAATTTTGCCTATCACTAAATTTCTCTGATGAAAAACCATTCGATGGGAAATTTACTCGATGTTGTAGCAAAGGGAAAGTCTGTCCAAATGATATACATTTTCCAGATTACCCGGCATATTTAAAAAGATTAATGACAAATGAAGATTCTGACAGTAAACGTTTCATGGAAAATATTCGTTCCATAAATAGTTCTTTTGCTTTTGCTTCCATGGGTGCTAATATTGCATCGCCATCAAGATATGGGCCATACTGTTTTAGAATACACGGACAAGTTTATCACCGTACTGAAACTTAACATCCTTTGGATGGTGTTTCTCGGAAGTTTGCTTAACTCTATATTTTGGATACAGCCGAAGCTACAAGTAAAAGTTTAGTAATGCCAGAAAACCAGGGCTGCTCAGAAAGACTCATGATCAACATCAACAACCTCATGCATGAAATAAGTGAATTAACAAAATCATACAAGATGCTACATGAAGTAGAAAAGGAAGCCCAATCTGAAGCAGCAGCAAAAGGCATTGCTCCCACAGAAGTAACAATGGAGATTAAATATAATCGTAACAGTGATCCGGGTAGATATAATTCTCCCCGTGTAACCGAGGTTGCTGTCATATTCAGAAACGAAGATGGAGAACCTCCTTTTGAAAGGGACTTGCTCATTCATTGTAAACCAGATCCTAATAATACAAGTGCCACTAAAATGAAACAAATCAGTATCCTGTTTCCTACATTAGATGCAATGACATATCCTATTCTTTTTTCCACATGGTGAAAAAGGCTGGGGAACACATATTGCATTAAGACTCAGAGACAGCAGTGTAATCGACAATAATACTAGACAAAATGTAAGGACACGAGTCACACAAATGCAGTATTATGGATTTCATCTCTCTGTGCGGGACACGTTTAATCCTATTTTAAATGCAGGAAAATTAACTCAACAGTTTATTGTGGATTCATATTCAAAAATGGAGGCCAATCGGATAAATTTCATCAAAGCAAACCAATCTAAGTTGAGAGTTGAAAAATATAGTGGTTTGATGGATTATCTCAAATCTAGATCTGAAAATGACAATGTGCCGATTGGTAAAATGATAATACTTCCATTATCTTCTGAGGGTAGTCCCAGAAATATGCAGCAGTGATATCAGGATGCTATGGCAATTGTAACGAAGTATGGCAAGCCCGATTTATTCATAACCATGACATGCAACCCCAAATGGGCAGATATTGCAAACAATTTACAATGCTGGCAAAAAGTTGAAAACAGACCTGACTTGGTAGCCAGAGTTTTTAATATGAAGTTGAATGCTCTTTTAAATGATATCTGTAAATTCCATTTATTTGGCAAAGTAATAGCTAAAATTCATGTCATTGAATTTCAGAAACGTGGACTGTCTCACTCCAGCTTCATGGGTCAACGCTCAACCACTGAGCCACACCAGCCAGACAAGGCAAATCTTTTTAACTGACTGTGATAGGCAGTTAGATACACATGAGCAGATCAAGGATAAAAGGCTAGGTACATAAGTTCACCAGGGCAGAAAGCCCCAGGTTCCTAGCAACTGGCAAAACTAGGAAAACAAGAACCTCGCCCCCAGGGTAACTCTCCCTCCCCTGGCATATCCCTGGTCATGCAGTTCACACCCTCCCCTGACCTTTCCTTCCTTGACATGTCCCTAGTTATGGGGATTAGACCCCCTTAGAGGGGGATCGAACAAGGGGACCTGAGAATAGTCCTTAGGCATTAACCCCGAGGGATAACAGGCCCCCAAAAGGCAACAAAACCAGACAAGTGAGGCTATGGTTGGCATCAGAATCAGCTGCATTGACCCTGGCACTGACCAATCAGTTGAGACCACAGCCCTAAAAAAAAAAAAAAAAACACACCTGGAAGGTTGATGAATATTCTATTGAGATCCTTCCCTGGGGCCTCCCCTGAAATCTCTAACCTTAAAAGCACTTAGGACAAAAGAATATATATGCATAGCCCATGGACAAAGACATTAATATGGTGAAGGCCTAGGAGGGACTAGGGAAGGGGTGGAGGGAGGCAATGGGGGGTAAAATGGGGGACATCTGTAATAGAGTCAACAATAAAAAATAAATGAATAAATAAATATTACCTCTTAAAAAAAAAGCCCTTAGGACAGAGGTTCCACACTCTCCCTCTTGGGAGAAAGACAAGAAGCACGCCTATCCTTTCTGGTCCCTCTCCTCTTTTCCCGCAGGCACCCTACCTTTACCCGCTCTCTCCTGAGCTCCAAGGGCCCTTCTTTTGTCTTTGCAATTTGTTTTCTGAGCCCCTTTCTTCTACTGCTCATTTCTACCTCTGTGACTTTCTAAATAAACTTTCTTTTATAGTGTGAGTCTGGGTTCTGAATTCTTTCTTAGCCAGAACTCAAGAACCAAGATTGCTGAGCCAAGATCCAATCTGACTCCACTAACACCTGGTGCCATTTCTGCTACTGCCAACAGGACTACTATTTTCTCCAGAAATTAATTCAAACATTTACTCAACACTCAGAGAGCACCATGCTTAGCACTGTTAAGCAATCCAAATCAAACTGGGCTACTTCACATCCTTGGAACATACAGTGATTTACACTCTAGAAATAAACTTGACCCTTCATCTGATTATTAATTCTTTCCTCCTCAGTGCCTTTTAAGTCTGAAATTTGCACCAAGAGTGTTAAGAGTGTATGTCTTACCATCCACTTCACTCTTGTCCAGACCCCCCTTTCCACTCTTGTCAAAGTCGATGGCTTGTCTGAAGTTCTATGAAAAGCTTCTAGGCTTATCCCACATGTTTGTTCTCTAGTTTATTACACTTTTACATCTATAGGTCCTGTCCCAACTATATCATCAGACTCCCCTAATGCCTGAAATTAAAAGGAGAGATTAAAGGTACACATATTTCATTTTGCAGGCACCACATTAAAATCACTTTGCAGCTTATTAACAGGCTTGTAATATATAAACATATCCCAGAGGATAGGTAGATATAAAGAGAGTAATGTATATCAGATGAATGTCATTTTCACTTTTTTATTGGTTTGAGAGAGAGAGAGGAAGGAGCAGGAGAGAGGTAGAGAGAAACATCGATGACAGAAACATCGATTGGCTTCCTCCTGCCTATCCCCTACTGGAGACTGGTTCGGCAACTGGAGCAAGTGCCCTGACCAGGAATGGAGTTACCTCTCGGTGCATGGAAAGACATTCAACTCACGAAGTCACACAGGCCAGGGCGGCATTTTCATGTTTTAAGTCATGATCACAATGATGCATGCACATTCAGAAGAGCTACAACCCAAACTAGGTCAACTAACCATGAAAACAATACAGGGTGGGGCAAAAGCAGGTTTACAGTTGTGAGTATTCAAAACACAGAGTTTATTCTTGTATTACTATTTATTAACTATTGTTTCTTTTCCATACAAACACCTGTAAACCTACTTTTACCCAAACCTGTACAATAAGGGCCAAAATTATCAGAAAGGCATTGCTAACTTAAGGTCAACTTACAAATATCTAAGAAATAATGACACCAGTAAACATCAAAAACTACTTTAGCCCTAACCGGTTTGCTCACTGGATAGAGTGTCGGCCAGGTTCAATTCCAGTCAAAGGCATGTACCTTGGTTGCAGGCACATCCCCAGTGGGGGGTGTGCAGGAGGCAGCTGATCAATGTTTCTCTCTCATCAATGTTTCTAACTCTCTATCCCTCTCCCTTCCTCTCTGTAAAAAATCAATAAAATATATTAATTAAAAAAAAACTACTTTAAAAGTCTACAGACGTAAAACTATTAAAATCAATGTAAAATCAATGTTCCAATGTTAACTGGAAAAAGGCATCCAAAGGTTCCTAATAAATTCATATAACTGACATTTTCAATTACAAAAGACAAACTAATTCATGTTCACTAAAAAGAAGTTACCAGCCGAAACCGGTTTGGCTGAGTGGATGGAGCGTTAGCCTGCGGACTGAAGGGTCCCGGGTTCGATTCCGGTCAAGGACATGTACCTGGGTTGCGGGCACATCCCCAGTAGGAGATGTGCGGGAGGCAGCTGATCGATGTTTCTCTCTCATCGATGTTTCTGGCTCTCTATCTCTCTCCCTTCCTCTCTGTAAAAAATCAATAAAATATATTTAAAAAAAAAAAAAGAAAGAAGTTACCAGCCAAAAATGGCATGAAATAATTTCTAAGACAGAAGAAATTAAGATTTCAAACTACAAGGGACAAGAAACAAATTTTAAATGTCAGGTTCAGGATAAGGAAAACTATTTTAAACTAAGCAAAAATAAGTAATTCAGAGTTTCACATGTACTTGTTTTCACTGAGCAGGGCGATTAAAGGTTACCAGCCGCACTTGCCTTCACTCAAAACCCTTAGTTCCTGAACATATTTATCAACTGAACAGCACTACTTCTCTTGAATATGCAGCAGAGTTTTCATCTGTGACACACAGAATCCTCTCCACATCTTTTAGGATGCTCACCTTCATTGTCCCTGCCAATCTTACTATTCTAACGAAAACATCCTGCTATTAGCTCCACCAGTATTTCAAATCCATTTTTAAAAAAATGTTTTTTTGACTGTCCTGAGAAGGTTTGAAAACACTGAGTGAGGTAAATTATAAGCTGCTGTCAAGTCTGTGAACTGCAACAGCACAGAGACCTCTTGTCTGACAGCTGCCAAAGCCTGACCTTTCCCTACCTGGTCAACTGAAGAAGCGCTAATATGATCTGTTTCACCTTACCCATCCGCCTGTCATGTGACACAAGGGCAAGTCAATCAACTCAGCAAGGAGAGCTCCGGAATGGTCCCCACAGAGAGCAACATTTATTCACTTCTAAACCTTCCTAGAAATTTCAGATTTAAAATGCAAGCTATTTCCACCTAAGTTTCAGAGAACTGCCAGAGCCCAAAATAGAACACAAGTGCCCCAAGATCCAATAACTGGCCCCATTCACCTCCTCTACATTTTTATGAAACAAAATTATATCAGCCATGGCAAGCTGAACTAAAACAAAATTTGAGGGGGAAAAACTACAAAGAAATTAATTCTCCCTTTTCCTGTACATATTTCTCCATCAAAGCAAACACAATGCAATTTAGTTAAACCCATGCATTTCCTCCTAAAGTAAAAACATTTATTGTACAGAAGTAAATCAACATAAGTCATTGCAGTTTTAATGAAATTGAAATGATAGAGAAATGCACACACACACTTGAATTCCAGGTACACTCTAATATGTGTGCCAGCAACCCAGCTCCCATGACATGGAGACCAGGATGGCCCCATGGCCCTCCATTCCCCACTGTGTCCTTCCCTCTAGACCCGTGGTCGGCAAACTGCAGCTCGAGAGCCACATGCAGCTCTTTGGCCCCTTGAGTGGGGCTCTTCCTAAGCCTTAGGAGTACCCTAATTAAGTTAATAACAATATACCTACCTATATAGTTTAAGTTTAAAAAATTTGGCTCTCAAAAGAAATTTCAATCATTGTACTGTTGATATTTGGCTCTGTTGACTAATGAGTTTGCCAACCACTGCTCTAGACTTAGGCAGCAGGGCCTATGCACATCAGAGACGAGCTTATGGGACAAATGCTAATAACTTTTCCCTAACCCTTGTTTTGTCCTGAGTCTAAAATATGGGTCCTGAATCTAAAAACATCACTGACACCTGTTGTAGCACAACAGTTTTCAAATGCAATCCTAATATTCTAATCGAAGTGAAGAAAATGTGCGTGTTCCTATTAATGAAATGGTGAAAGTTGGGGAATGGGAAGAGCTACGGAGCCAAGGGGCAAGCCCATGAACAGCACCTGAATTCAAGTTCCTTCATTACCAGACACCAAGGGAGAGCGCCAGAGGAAGAGGGAAAAGGTTTCTCCCAGAGAAGGAAAAGAGGGAGAAAATGGGAGGTATCTGTAATACTATCAACAATAAAAAATATACTTAAAAAAAAAAGAAAAGAAAAGGTTTCTCCCAGGAAAGTGATTAAATCTATCACAGGAATGATTTTTATGCCAGGCCCCCTGCAATGATTTCTCACTCTCTAACTTCCATGAACCCCACCAGCTACAAACACTTGATCAAGTTTTATATTCTCAAGTGTTTACTGCAAAAACAAAAGGCATGATGTTTTTCACGCTCTGCACACCTCTAGTTCTGATAAACCCCCGAAGAGGACTACCTGTATCCTATCCCCCCGCACTGAGAATCTCTGAACCAGAAAAACCAAAACAGTCACCCAAGAAGCCAAAATTAGTGTTCCTTTTAGAAACTGTATAGGACACCGCCCACCCTGTTGACCTACGAATGTGGATATTTTCTCCTCAATCTCTGAATTTTATCCATATCTCTACACCTAACTTTAATGTAAGTTTATTATAATGCATCTCAAATGACCTGCAGAATGAAACACAAGAGAAAGAAAATAAGAAAGGAAAAAAGAGAAAATTATAGCATGCAGGCTAGCAACCAGAGTAATATGAAAAACCATCGTGACAACCAACACACTAGATAAAAGTACAGTAGTCCCCCCTTTTCCAGTTTTGCTTCCCATGGTTTTTAGTTAGCCACGGTCAATTATTGTCCAAATATATTAAATGGAAAATTCCAGAAATAAACAATTCATAAGTTTTCAATTGTGAGCCATTCTGAGTAGTATGATGAAATGTCATACCATCCTGCTCCATCCCACCCATGATGTGAATTATCCCTCTGTCCATGTATCCATGTTGCATGCACTACCCACCGTTAGTCGCTTAGTGGCCCTCTTGGTTATCAGATCAACTATTATGGTATCACAGTGCTTGTGTTCAAGTAGCCCTTATTCTACTTAACAATGGTCCCAAAGCACAAACGGTGGCACTTCAGGTATTTACCACCAGTCAATTATTGTCTCATACCCTTGCCTGTGTACAATAAAGCCCAATTTTCCAATCTACTTTTCAGCATCTCAATCTTAAACAAAAACAAATAGTAAAGGATCATCATACATTCAAGATGACAGACTGTCTAAAACAGATGAACTAAATAAAGAAATGAGAGGCAGACAATGAAAGGAGCAGAAAAATAAAGGGGGGGAAATGCATGGGGTTTGGGGGAGGTGGTCCTGGGCTTGACACTTTTCTGTGCCTGGATAAATGTAATTTAGAAACCTCCTGGGGCTCTTACGGAAAGTGAGATAAACTGTGAAAGTGCCTCCTGAGCACATAATAGACACTAAATGTCTACCAAATGTTTGTTTACTGCCCTTCATGCAATCTCTTTTTTCCAACTCAATAACCCACACTGACTCTTACATCTTCCACTTCTCAGATAGGACAATGTCTTTTATCTACTCCAACTTCTATTTTTTTACTTTATTTTGGCTTCAAGTCACCCATTCTAACACCCAAGTAGAGTCTCAACCAGTCCTACTACCACCTGATTGTTCTAAGTCTTCCAAAGCAGAATTATTGGACTACAGAGCCATCTACAGGACACATATTCTATTTCCACCCACAATGGGTATCCCTGCTAAATATGTCCCAGACACTTCTTTCTTTTTTTTTTTTTTATTTTTAATTTAAGTTGACTTATCCTATCTAATAAAAGAGAAACACGGTAATTAGCGTACGTCCGCTACCCTTCCCATTGGCTAATCAGGGCAATAAGCAAATTAACTGCCAGCCAAGATGGCGGCCGGGAGCCAGACAGCTTGAAGCTAACATGAGGTTTGCTTGCTTCAGTGACAGAGGCTTGCAACGTTCCCCGCCTGCCTTGCCGGCCTCTGAGTTGCAGTTTGAAACATTGTTACAAATATAGAAGCTAAACAAAACCCCAGAAACCTGCTTTCAGCCCACCAGAATCTCAGAGCTGGAGTTGATACAGTGTTTTGATTATAGAACCCAAACAAACCAGATACCTGCTTTCAGCAGCAGAGGCCTCAGAGCTGGAGCCAGAGCTAAAGGTAGCCCAGAATAAAAAAAGAAAAGAAAAAAGGAGCAGTTGGGAGCCTAGTCACCCACCAGCCTGAAAACAGCCCTCAGCCCCTTACCCAGACTGGCCAGGCACCCCAGTGGGGACCCCCACCCTGAAGGGTGTGTGACCAGCTGCAAACAGCCATCATCCCCTCATCCAGGCTGGCCAGGCACCCCAGTGGGGACCCCCACCCTAATCCAGGACACCCTTCAGGGCAAACCAGCCGGCCACCACCAGTGCCCCAGGCCTCTATTCTATATAGTAAAAGGGTAATATGCCTCCCAGCACCGGGATCAGCGGAGCTGTGAGGCCTCCCGGCACCGGGATCAGCGTGACAGGGGGCAGCGCCCAAACCCCCTGATTGCCCTGCGGCTCTGTGTGTGACAGGGGGCGGGGCCACAACCTCCCTATCCGCCCTGCTCTGTTCATGACAAGGGAAGGCGCCCCAACCCCCTGATCAGCCCTGCTCTGTGCCTGAGAGGGGGGAGCTCCCCAACCCCCTGATCGCCCTGTGGCTCTGTGTGTGACAGGGGGTGGCGCCCCAACCCCCCCCCCATGGGCCCTGCTCTGTGTGTGACAGGATAGAGCCATAACCTCCCCATCGGCCCTGCCCTGAGTGTGACAGTGGCGGCGCCCCAACCCCCTGATCGGCCCTGCTCTGTGTGTGACAGGGTGCGGCGCCCCAACCCCCCCACCCCCCACAGGCCCTGCTCTGTGTGTGATGGGGTAGAGCCATAACCTCCCCATCGGCCCTGCCCTGAGTGTGACAGTGGCGGTGCCCCAACCCCTTGATCGGCCCTGCTCTGTGGGTGATAGAGGGCGGTGCCCCAACCCCCTGATCCGCCCTGCTGTGTGTGTGACAGGGGGTGGTGCCCCAACTCTCCTATTGGCCCTACTCTGTGAGTGACGGGGGGAGCTCCTCAACCCCCTGATCAGCCCTGCTCTGTGCGTGACAGGGGGGAGCTCCCCAACCCCCTGATGGGCCCTGCTCTGTGCGTGACGGGGGGGGGGAGCTCCCCAACCCCCTGATCGACCCTGCTGTGTGTGTGACAGGGTATGGAGCCCCAACCCCCCTGATGGGCCCTGCTCTGTGCGGTGGCGCCGCAACCTCCCCATCAACCCTGCCTTGAGTGTGACAGGGGGCAGTGCCCCAACCCCCCAATTGGCCCTACCCTGAGTGTGACTGAGGGTGGCATCGCAACCTCCCAATCCGCCCTGCTCTGTGCATGACAGGGGGCGGCGCCCCAATTCCCCCATCGGCCCTGCTCTGAGCCCGACCAGGGGCTGCACCTAGGGATTGGGCTTGCCCTCTGCCACCCGGGAGCAGGCCTAAGCCAGCAGGTCGTTATCTCCCGAGGGGTCCCAGACTGCGAGAGGGCACAGGCTGGGCTGAGGGACCCCCCTTCCCCCCCGAGTGCACAAATTTTTGTGCACCGGGCCTCTAGTAATATTATATTAGTTTCAGGTGTACAACATAGTGATTACACATTTGCACACCTTATGAAGTGGTCACCATAATTCCAGTAACCATCTGACACCATAAAGTTATTATAGTATTATTGGCTGTATGCCCTGTGCTGTACATTACATCCCTGTGACTTATTCTATAACTGGCAATTCGTATTTCTTAGTCCCCTTTCACCTTTTAGACCCATTCCCCCAACCCCCTGGAATGCCTACACTTAATTCTTCTTTTTCTTTCTTTATTGGTTAAGGTATTACATATGTGTCCTTATCACCCCATTGCTCCCTTAACCCGCCACTCATGCCCTTGCCCTCCTGGTGTCTATGTCCATTGGTTATGCTTATATGCATACATACAAGTCCTTTGGTTAATCTCTCCCCCTTACCTGCACCCTCCCCTACCTTCCCTCTGAGGTTTGACGATCTAATTGATGCTTCTGTCTCTGGATCTGTTTTTGTTCATCAGTTTATGTTGTTCATTATATTCCACAAATGAGTGAGATCATGTGATATTTATATTTCTCTGACTAGCTTATTTCTCTTAGCATAATGCTCTCCAGTTCCATCCATGCTGTGGCAAATGGTAAGAATTCCTTCTTTTTTATAGCACCGTAGTATTCCATTATGTAGATGTGCCACAGGTTTTTAATCCACTCATCTGCTGATGGGCACATAGGCTGTTTCCAAATCTTAGCTATGGTAAATTGTGCTGCTATGAATATAGGGGTGCGTATATCCTTTCTGATTGGTGTTCCTAATTTCTTGGGATATATTCCTAGCAGTGGGATCACTGGGTCAAATGGGAGTTCCATGTTTAGTTTTTTGAGTAAACTCCATACTGTTCCACAGTGGCTGCACCAGTCTGCATTCCCACCAGCAGAGACACTTCTTTCTTATATAATTACTATATGTATGTCATTCAGATTTGTCTGCAAAATTATTATTTAAAACTACTCAGAGATTTTACTAACAACTGACTTTTAAAATAAGTATTAACCCCTCTAAACTTCCTAGTTGGATATTATAAGTACTACCACTTCTCTGTTTTCTTTAATATATTAGCTTTAAATGTTTGGCCTAGAACAGCAGTTCTCAACCTGTGGGTCGCAACCCCTTTGGTGGTCGAACGACCCTTTCACAGGGGTCGCCTAAGACCATCCTGCATATCAGATATTTACATAACGATTCATAACAGTAGCAACACTGCAGTTATGAAGTAGCAACGAAAATAATTTTATGGTTGGGTCACAACATGAGGAACTGTATTTAAAGGGCCAGAAGGTTGAGAACCACTGGCCTATAAGATTTTGGTTAAAGACGAACTTCTAGAAATTGAACATTTTTGTGCTTTCATTAATCACATATTTAACAAAGCAACTAAATGTGAGGCTCTGGTACGAAGGAGCCCTTTTTCTTCTAGTCACTGAAAGGAAAAGTTTCACCATCATGCAAAACCAATAGCTATTCTCTCAGTCAGGTACTTAGGGATAAAACATAAAGAAAACAAACTCCACACGTCAATACTAGCACTTAAGGTGGGATGAATACTAGCACTTAGGGAGGGATGAGTGGTGCAAACAATTGGAATGACTACAAAAATATACTCACAGCCTCAAAATGCAAATGACTATCCTTTAAAAAATCTTGAATTTTGTCCCTGGGTAAAATACTGAATCGAAATCGAAGAAGATCCATTTCTTGTTGAATAAACCAGCGTCTAAGATCATCACTAAAATGAAGATAGGAAAATTACAAGTATAAATTATAAGTCCAATGGGTAGTTTAAAAATCCACTGATTATTAAATCCAAGAAGTTTCTATGAAACAGTATTCAAACATGACCAAGATGACAATAAACAGAAGTTAAAAGTGCTCTATTGTAGTATAAAGAGAGTAAGAATAACACACACCACAATCTTCCAGGAATGGGCTAAATGTGGGGAAAGAGGTGTAATGAACATACAATTAAAATAATTAAATACAGAATACTTTAAGCTTAGCTGCATTATTATCAAATAATATAAAAGAAAATAGTTCACTGCATCTAATGTAACCACAAAATAGTCAATTACATTAGAATATAGGATATTACTCCTGTCTAAAGTGATTTCATCCATGCCAAATAAACCCCAATTTTATAAAGGTAATTTACCTCTGAATAGATTATGATCAGATGAATTTCACAATGTAACCTTTGCTTACAGCTTTTTTGTTTATAATTTCACAAAATTTAATATGCACGGTATACTTCAATTTTTCAAAAGCCAACACACAAATACTGTATTAATTTGCAAGATGGATCCGTAATCAACATTATTGTTGTTACACAATAATGATGCTAATGAATGTACAGTATGATTTAGTTTTTTACCAAGGTGGTTTCACATTGTCAGCAATTCACTTACTGCATAAGTTGCATAAACTACATATGCTTTTTCACAAAAGAAAATCTCTAGGACGAAAACTGGTCAATAATTTCTAGTTGTTATCTTTGGATAGTAAACAACTTAATGTTCTCATTTGATAAGCCTATTAGTAAAAAGAAAAGGGAAAGAAACTTATAAGTATGTTCTTTTGCCAGAATTAATACAAGAAAAACACCACAAAGTTTAAAAGGCAACTAACTCCTTTCCCTCTGGGTGGCACTATTGACTTATAAGAAACCAAATACCAGAGGAAAATATCTTAATCTAATGGTCACTGATCCATACATCTCAACTTCTAAAAACCTGCATCGAATTCAGTGTGTACTTGATTCATTATTTCTTATAAATATTACCAGTATTTTTCGGGAGGGGGGGGGACAAAGTAACAAGAGTCTCTTTCTAATAAAATTTCCCTCAATTTCAAATCCCAAATGAAGAGTCTCTCCCATAAAGGTAAAACATGTTTCAACTGGCAAAGTGTTTTAGTAGGATTTTGGGGGGATATTGCATAGTAAACAACTTGTTTCCAACAATCTGCTGCAACTCTGCAGTGTTTAACTCATGAACCACTGGTTGTTTAACTCCAGAGTTCTTGCATCAACCCTTCTTAACTCCAACTTCTTGCATCAACCCTCAACTTCTTGCTTTTCAACACTGTGGCAAAATCTAGATTCTAAATTAATCTACAGCTATACTCTGCAGTCTATTGAAAATGCTGAAACCTGGGAATTAAACTCTGGAGTTAAACTCTGCAGTGTTTAACTCATGAACCACTGGTTGCTGATGATGTCCTGAGTTTTCCTATGTTCCGTACAATACATGTTAACTTTCCATGTACCAATGAATAACCCAAGACATCAAATATGACAGTGAGAATATAAATGTGTACTCACGACTGGCAATAAGCAAGGCGTAAAATAAAGTGAGAAATGTGATCTTTTCTTCGTGCGTCATATTCATCTTCTAAGTTTTCCTTAAAAGTAATGGTACATGAATAAAATGAATGCATTAGAATAGTAAGAGGTGTAAAGTAATACTGAGTCAGCATAAGCTAATGTAAAGTAAAAGTTTCATAAACACAAACTTCATAATATGGTTTGCAGGATAATGATCATTTTTCATAAGTTAGCAACCAGGTAAAACTGAGAACTGAACTCATCTCAGCAAAATCCCCTGGGTTTGAATGCTGCTATTTTCCTAACTTTCTTCGTTATCCATCCTATGCCTAGGGTACTCACCACTTCAACAACTTCTTGCATCAACCCTCAACTTCTTGCTTTTCAACACTGTGGCAAAATCTAGATTCTAAATTAATCTACAGCTATACTCTGCAGTCTATTGAAAATGCTGAAACCTGGGAATTTGGAATATTGAAAATTCACAGCCTCTAACCCCAGCTGGACCTTTACCAACACTAAGGAAACTTTATCCAAGTCCAAAATAGTAACAGCAAACATATCTTGTGCACTTACAAGGTACCAGGCACTATTCTAAGCATTTCTCATCTATCAACCCATTTAAACCTTTAAAAACCCCTATAAGGTAAACTCTGCTGTGTACCCCTATTACACAGAGAAGGAAAATGAGGCACAGGGAAGTTATATAACTTGTCCAAGGTCACAAAACTTTTAAGCAGCAGAGCTGGGATCTACACAGCCATCTCTGTTCTCATTTCTTAGAAAAGCTGTTTCAGCTCTTCTGTTGTGTCACAGCTGGTCCTCAGAGTCACCTGGGGGTTCACCCCATCGTGCCAACAGCAATCAAGGCTCAACTACAACAGGACAGTGCACACAGTCCACCCAGGGGTGCACCTAGAGAGCCCAGCTCAGGTGACTGCAGAGGCTGAGCCACTGGGCCCTACAGGACACTTACTACACAAAGCCACTCTACCAATTCCAGGGGACATAGCACAGGGAAACAAACACAGGGAGGCAGCAAAAATGTGGAGACAGGGAAACATGTCATAAATGAAGGAACAGAGGAAATTTCCAGAAAAATAATTAAATGAAATGGAAGCAAGCAAACTACTAGATACCAAGTTCAAAACAATGGTTATAAAGATGCTCAAGGACCTTGATAAGAGCTTCAAGGTACTTAGTGAGAATTTCAAGGAAATTAGTGAGAACATCAAAGACATGAAAAAGGACATTCAGAAATACACTAACTGAAATAAAGAATAATTTACAAGAAATCAACAGTCAAGTAGAGGATGCCAAGAATCAAATCAGCAATTTGGAATATGAGGAAGCAAAAAACACCCAATTAGAAGAGCAAAAAGAACCCCAAAATATGAAGATAGTGTGTAAGGGGCCTCTGGAACAATTTCAAATGTACCAACATTCACATCATGGGGATGCCAGAAGGAGAAGAGAGAAAGCAAGATATTGAAAACCTATTTGAAGAAATAATGACAGAAAACTTCCCCTACCTGGTGAAAGAAATAGACTTACAAGTCCAGGAAGCACAGAGAGTCCGAAACAAGAGGAACCCAAAAAGGTCCACACCAAGACACATCATAATTAAAATGCCAAGGCTTAAAGACAGAGAGAGAATCTTAAAAGCAGCAAAAGAAAAGCAGTTAGTTACCTACAATGGAGAGCCCATAGGACTGTCAGCTGATTTCTCAACAGAAACTTTGCAGGCCAGAAGGAAGTGGCAAGAAATATTCAAAGTGATAACCTACAATCAAGATTACTCTACCCAGCAAAGCTCTCATTTGGAACTGAAGGTCAGATAAAGAGCTTCACAGACAAGAAAAAGCTAAAGGAGTTCATCACCACCCAACCAGTATTATATGAAATGTTGAAGGGTATTCTGTAAGAAGAGGAAGAAGAAAAAAGAGATAAAAAATATGAACAATAAAATGGCAATAAATACATAGCTATAAACAATTGAATGTAAAAATCAAAATATCAAACAAGGAATCTAATGAACAAAATAAACTGATGAGTAAAAATAGAACCAGAGGCATGGAAACATGGAACACACTGACAAATCTCAGAGAGAAAGTGAGGTTGGGGCGGGGGGAATTAACCTAAGAAGATATGCATATATTTATTACCTATGGACACTGGACACAAACAATAGGGTGGTGAAGGCCTGGGGTGGGGTGGGAACTGGGTGGAGGGGGGTAACGGAGGGAAAAAATGGGACATCTGTAATACTCTCAACAATACAGATTTTTTTTAAAAGAAAAGCTGTTTCAGTCTTCACAAGTTGTCCCAAACTCCATACCACACCACCCTCACCCCCTTCTCTCTCACCTGATGACTTCACCTATTTTTAGAGAAAACAAAGGCCACCAGGCTGACTTCTTCAGCTCCAAGCCTCTGTGTCCACACTGTGTTGCCTTCCCTTCCTTCTCCGTGAACCAAGCGTCTCTCCATTCCCCTAAAAAATGCTAATCCGTACACCTAAACCTTGCAATCCCTCTGTTCCTGCCTCCTAAGGACCATGATGTATCAAATGCTTTCTCAGAGCATTTTCAAACTTCCCTCCTCTTCTTTATCGTCTAGAATCTTTCTGCTCAGTTTATAAATGTTTAACTACCTCCTGTCATATATGTATGTGTATATATACATACATGTATGTGTCTTCACTTGTCCCTATACTTCCTCCATATTCAGCTCTATTTCTCTCATCTTTTCAGCTGAACATCTTAAAAGAATGCATATACCATCTCCACCTCTCAACCTCCCTCATCCAGCCACTGTCATCATTCGGGCTTCTACCTCAATCTACGAAGAGTCCACCCAGTTGACAAATCAATGGATTCTGCATAACTCATCTTACATGATCTATCCAAAGCTTCTGAAACTGTTTGAATCTTGTTTTGAATCTTGGCTCCACCATTTACTCTCTCATGAGTTTGGACATGTTATTTTCCTTATCTGTAATTCAGTATCCTCAATTATAAAATATGGATAATAATAGTATCTACCTCATAAGACTGCTGTGTGGATTACATGGGTGAATATATGTATCATACACTTAGGACACATCCTGGGGCACAGTAAGCATTAATACAAATGCTTGCTGCAGTCATTCCTATAATATTACTATTAATGCCATTATCTTTATTATTGTAACCCCAACCTTCCTTAGCTGCTATGACACTGTCATCCTGACTGACCTCTTACCTCTCAGGAAGCTCTTTCCCATTCTCCTTCCCAAGCTCCTCCAATTCTACTTCAACTTAACTACTGGTATTCCTCACATCCTATCTTCCATCACCTTCTCTTCTCACTCAAATATTTTCCTCCAGAGATCTCACCTACTACTGATGATTGCAACCTTCATCTTAAATATATACTCCTACTCCAGCTGTCTCCTAAATCCAGACCTTTATGAATATTCAACTGTCCACCAGACATCTCCACAGGCACCTCAACTCATGTCTAGAACTAAACTCAACATCTTTCTTCTAAGTCTTGCTTCTCCTCCTGTATACACATCTCAAAATATCACCACTATCCACCTTATAGTCCTACCTAGAAACCTGGGTGTCATTCACAACTCTTCTCCTTGCAACCAGTCACTAAAATCTTTTGATTCTACCTTCTTCATATCTCTTCAATCAGTCTTCATTCCATTCAATTCCGCTCATCATTTCCAGGGTCCTAACAAGTTTTCCTCCTACCAGACATTTGCCTATCCATCTGCTAATGGCAGTCATCTTCCCAAAATAAAAATCTAATCGTATCCTTCAAGATGCAATTCAGCACTACCTCCTCTGGGAAGCCTTCCCAAACCACCCCACTCTGAACTGGGGGGTTATCTGTGCTACTGGAGTTCCTGGAGCACACATCCAAAAACAGCCATCATCACAGCATTCATCACTCTATATGCACAGGGTACATACGTCAGTGTTTGGAAACATCCAGCGGGTAGAAAACAGGAATGCTACTGGGCATCCTACAATGCACAGGACAGTCCCTGAAACAAAGAAATTAGCATTCCCAAAACATCAGCAGTCCCAAAGTTGAGAAAACCTGCTGTATTAGAATGATCTGACTACATGTCAATCACCCCCAGGAGACTGTAGGTATCTTCAGGCAGAGCCTATGCTATATTAATCTTTATGAAGGCCTTGTGCCTAATACAAGACCTTTTCCACAACTGAGGCTCAGTACATGAACATATAGAACTAAATGAACACTTATTCCCCCTTTTACTTACTCTGTAAGAAAACTTGAGCTTTCGAATCTCAGCTTCCAGCTTGCTCTGGTATGACTCATGTCCTTTCACATGGCTCACACCAATATTTTCAACTGCTTTTAGCACTAGAAAAAAAAATTTAATAAAAGAAAAGTATATAAATGCAAGATAATTTTTAAAAACTAAATTCAAGACATAAAATCTATGAATGGCAATTGAATAATTATTTGTTTATAAAAGATGACAAGTGAGAAGTTATTTTCTGCAAGTACATAATATAAATTATATCCTATATAATAAAAGCCTAATATGCAAATCAACTGAACAGCAGAAAAACCGGTGGAATGACCGGTCACTATGACACACACTGACCACCAGGGGGCAGACACTCAATGCAACAGCTGCCCCCTCCCCACAGGCCCCAGGCCAGCCAGGGCAGGTGCCAGCGGGGGTCCCCTGATTGCCCACAGATCGGCCTTGATCGCTAGCCAGGCCTAAGGACCCTACCTGTGCACAAATTTCGTGCACCAGGCCTCTAGTATGTTTATAAGAAGCTAACCACCATTCATGTGTAGAAAAGATCAAGGCCCCACAGCATAATTTAATACCAGGGTCTCAACCAGGGGGAAGAGAGGAATGGTTAACCACTGCTGTACTGAGCCACTGTGGTTGAGGAATGGAAAAGGGTATCCATATGGAGAAAAGACTAAGCACCCCTTGTTTGTACCCCTCATGTGGAACTGCCTGTTAGGTGGTCTACTTCTATTTTCTCAGCATATACTCATCAGAAAGATAGCCCTTCCTTTCTGATGAAGCAGAGAAGACACAATAGTGAAGAAGCAGGGCCCTCCAATCATCCAAACACTCTCTAAATAGATGTTACACCCTGTTTAAAAATTCCTACAGCCCCTTGTCAATCCTTTTTCAGATGAATTCTTCTTTCATCAATACAAAAAGAGGCTTTTTTTAATTCAAGAATTAAAAACTTCTCAAATGACTCCTGAACATAAACCCACATCCCTCGGGTACCTCTTTTTATGGCATACCAAAGCAAACTAATAATATCCCCCCTGCACCCCTCTTTGCTGCTCCTCTTCTGGCTACCTCCATCTCCACTAGCTTCAGCCACCACCACTACTAGAGCCCTTAACATACTAAACTATGATTATTATTTTGCATCTCTGCTTCCATGTACTAGAATACAATTTCATCAAAGATGAGAATTACAATATTCATCTCAAAATCCCTACCACCTGGAATAGAATGGACTCAATAAATATTAACTGTCCAGTAAATAAACGAATAGCAAACCCTCAATAAATATTTGTTAAATAATTGCTTAATAAAGGAAATATATTAGCACACTCATCCTCACAAAGTATAAGTGAGATCCTCAAGAATACGTAAATTCTAATTCAAATATCACTCACACTTAACTCTATCGAAAGCAAAGTTTTCAAACTCTATCAAAGATATGTTTTCAGTAGGTGGCTGCAGGTAAAACTGAAGGCTGTGAGGGTAAGCATTCCTCTGATCGGCTGCCAACTTCAGTCTCCTCTTTGAAAATTCCATCTTGTTACCCTTATCAGGAAGCACCTAGGAAGGTTGAAATGATGGAAAGTGGAGTTGAAAACAACCAACCAAAAACATAAACAAAAATAACAATACGTCTGCACGCACAGAAAAAAAAAAAAAGAAAAAAAAACCCAGTGAAGTTCAAGGGCATACACCAAAGGTTAACAGTGGCTATCCCTGGGCGATGTCTTTCTGTATTTCCCACATTTTCTACAATACACCTTGTAAATGGTTGAGGGTGGGGGCCGGGCTGCTAGAGAAGACGCAGGTGGTGATGCTGACTTCCAGCAACATGAGAGCCAGGTGCTGGTGCTGCTCACTGGAAGGCCGTGCACCTGATCTCCGCTGTCCCGCGTTTAGAGGAGGTTTCCTAAGGGGCTGCGATCCTGAGTTCCTTGGAAAGCGCGGGAGGTTCTAACTAGTAAGAAACTTACTGGACCGGATCCAATTACAGTACTTCCTTCCTATCTTAATGACCCCGGGAAACAGAACTGTGTTTGAATCCAGTCTTTCAGAGCTCCTTTTAGGGAGCATCCACACGTTCCCTATAAAAATCCTTCCCCCCACCACCACCAGCCTCCTCCGGCGAAGCTGTCCCTATTCGACTCACGGGCGCCTGAGTCTCAGCCCAATAAGCGACACCCGAGCCAGATCAATCCCTCCGCTCCCATCGCCCGCAAAGAGCTCTCCCTTCTGTCTCCACCTGCAAGTCTGAACACCAGACTGCCGTCGGTTCTAAAGCCACGGGAGCTGCTCTTACCTGCAACCACTCCGAAGCGAGGAGACGCCAACGCTGACAGCCGCTTTTCCCGGTGGCGGGAGATTTCACTTAGCAGGAAGCGGAAGTGACGGCCACAGGTCCCGCCCCGAAATGTCCCGCCTCCGCAGCACCGCCCTGTGCGGGCGGAGGGCGCCCACCTGGACGCCTGCTGGTGGCGGGAGTTGGTAGCTCTGGGCGGTGGACAGTGGGGTGCGGGATGCTGGCGGCACAGGTTTCCGCGGCCCGAGAGGGTGGCCTCGAGGACTCTGGGGACGCAGCGAAGATCCCAGGGGATGACAGTGTGGCGCTCTGACCCGCAGGGCTGGCCCCCCGACACTTTCGATCAGGGAGGTTACTGACTGCATTTATTGCACCTGGACCACTATGAGGAGCTCTAGTTCGGTTGCATTTTTTTAAGAATTTTGCATTTTTCAATTACAGTTTACATTCGATATTGACTTTTATCAGTTCCAGGTGTACAGAATCGTGGTTAGACAATCGTAGACTTTACAAAGTGTGCCCCTCCCCCTGCCCCCAGAAGCTCTGATTTTTCTTGTTTAATCTTTCAAGTGGTATTATTCCATTTTACGGATGAGAAGACTAGCTAAAAGATTATTGTTCGTTTGCCCATCTCTGTACAATGCGTTTTTTTTTCTGTGAGAAGGCAAGCCCCATCACGTTAGATTCTACCTTATTGTCCTAACTAGAAACCTGGGTGTCATTCACAACTCTTCTCCCTGCAACCAGTCACTAAAATCTTTTGATTCTACCTTCTTCATATCTCTTCAATCAGTCTTCATTCCATTCAATTCCGCTCATCATTTCCAGGGTCCTAACAAGTTTTCCTCCTACCAGACATTTGCCTATCCATCTGCTAATGGCAGTCATCTTCCCAAAATAAAAATCTAATCGTATCCTTCAAGATGCAATTCAGCACTACCTCCTCTGGGAAGCCTTCCCAAACCACCCCACTCTGAACTGGGGGGTTATCTGTGCTACTGGAGTTCCTGGAGCACACATCCAAAAACAGCCATCATCACAGCATTCATCACTCTATATGCACAGGGTACATACGTCAGTGTTTGGAAACATCCAGCGGGTAGAAAACAGGAATGCTACTGGGCATCCTACAATGCACAGGACAGTCCCTGAAACAAAGAAATTAGCATTCCCAAAACATCAGCAGTCCCAAAGTTGAGAAAACCTGCTATATTAGAATGACCTGACTACATGTCAATCACCCCCAGGAGACTGTAGGTATCTTCAGGCAGAGCCTATGCTATATTAATCTTTATGAAGGCCTTGTGCCTAATACAAGAACTTTTCCACAACTGAGACTCAGTACATGAATATATAGAACTAAATGACATTTGTTCCCCCTTTTACTTACTCTGTAAGAAGACTTGACCTTTCGAATGTCAGCTTCCGGCGTGTTCTGGTATGGCTCATGTCCTTTCACATGGCTCACACCAAGATTCTCAGCTGCTTTTAGCGCTAGAAAAAAAAAATTAATAAAAGAAAAATATATAAATGCCAGATAATTTTTAAAAACTAAATTTAAGACATAAAATCCAACAGCATGGATGGACCTGGAGAGCATTATGCTAAGCGAAATAAGCCAGTCAGAGAAAGATAAATACCACATGATCTCACTCATTTATGGAATATAATGAACAACATAAACTAATGAACAAAAACAGATCCAGAGAATCTTCGATCAGACCATCAAACCTCAGAGAGAAGGTAGAGGAAGGTGGGGGTAAGGGGAAGAGATCAACCAAGCATATAGGCCTAATCAATGGACACAGACAACAGGGGGGTGAGGGCATGAGTGGGGGTGGGGGGATAGGGGGTAACGTGGGGATAAGGACACATATGTAATAGCTTAATAAAAAAAATTTTTTAAAAAGACATAAAATCTGCCGAAACCGGTTTGGCTCAGTGGATAGAGCGTCGGCCTGCGGACTGAAGGGTCCCGGGTTCGATTCCGGTCAAGGGCATGTACCTGGGTTGCGGGCATATCCCTAGTGGGGGATGTGCAGGAGGCAGCTGATCGATGTTTCTCTCTCATCGATGTTTCTAGCTCTCTATCTCTCTCCCTTCCTCTCTGTAAAAAATCAATAAAATATATTTTAAAAAAAATAATAATAAAATAAAATAAAAAGACATAAAATCTATGAATGGCAATTGGGTAATTACTTGTTTATAGAAGATGACAAGTTATAACAGTTATTTTCTGCAAGTACATAATCTAAATTATATCCTATATAATAAAAGTCTAATATGCAAATCGACTAAACAACAGAACACCAATAGAATGACCGGTCGCTATGACACACACTGACCACCAGGGGGAAGACACTCAATGCAACAGCTGCCCCCTCCCCACAGGCCCCAGGAGAGCCAAGGCGGGTGCCACTGGGGGACCCCCTGATCGCCCCACCAGTCGCCTCACAAATCAGCCTTGATTGCTGGCCAAGCCTAGGGACCCTACCCATGTGCAAATTTCGTGCACAAGGCCTTTAGTATGTTTTATGTTTATAAGAAGCTAACCTCCATTCATGTGTAGAAAAGATCAAGGCCCCACAGCATAATTTAATACCAGGGTCTCAACCAGGGGGAAGAGAGGAATGGTTAACCACTGCTGTACTGAGCCACTGTGGTTGAGGAATGGAAAAGGGTATCCATATGGAGAAAAGACTAAGCACCCCTTGTTTGTACCCCTCATGTGGAACTGCCTGTTAGGTGGTCTACTTCTATTTTCTCAGCATATACTCATCAGAAAGATAGCCCTTCCTTTCTGATGAAGCAGAGAAGACACAATTGTGAAGACGCAGGGCCCTCCTATCATCCAAACACTCTCTAAATGAGTGATTCTCAACCTTCCTAATGCCACGACCCTTTAATACAGTTCCTCATGTTGTGGTGACCCCCAACCATAAAATTATTTTCGTTGCTACTTCATAACTGTAATTTTGCTACTGTTATGAATCTCAATGTAAATATCTGATATGCAGGATGTATTTTCATTGTTACAAATTGAACATAATTAAAGCATAGTGATTAATCACAAAAACAATATAGTAATTATATATGTGTTTTCCCATGGTCTTAGGCAATCCCTGTGAAAGGGTCGTTCGACCCCCAAAGGGGTCGTGACCCACAGGTTGAGAACCACTGCTCTAAATATATGCTACATCCTGTTTAAAAGTTCCTACAGCCCCTTGTCAATCCTTCTTCAGATGAATTATTCTTCCATCAATACAAAAAGAGGCATTTTTTTTAATTCAAGAATTAAAAACTTCTCAAATGACTCCTGTACATAAACCCATGTCCCTCGGATAGCTCTTTTTATGGCATACCGAAGCAAACTAATAATCTCCCCCGCCCCCCACACCCCTCTTTCTTGCTCCTCTTCTGGTTATCCCCATCTCCACTTGATTCAGCCACCACCACTACTAGAGCTCTTAACATACTGAACTATGATTATTTTGTATCTCTGCTTCCATGAACTAGAATACAATTTCATCAAAGATGAGAATTACAATATTCATCTCAAAGTCCCTACCACCTGGAATAGAGTGGACTCAATATATATGAATTGTCCAGTAAATAAATGAATAGCAAACTCTCAATAAATATCTACTTATATAAAAACCATGAGTGGTGTTCATCATGACCACAACCAAGCAGAAGGAAGTCAGTCCTGCAGGGGTTGTCTTAACGGCTACGCCCTCCCCCTAGCTGTTTCCCAGAGCTGTTTCCTGTAAGGGAGGGGTTTGAGGCAGGAACCTGCCCTGGAAGGTGGAGGCATATCTTTCTAAAGTGTGCCGCGCCAGCATGGCCAGGAGTGAACCTGAGTGGGGGCGGCTGAAAGGCTTAAAAAAGGCAGACAAGAGAATGAAAGCCGAGTCTTGGTGGGACGCTGCTTTTCTGAGAGACAGAGACCACATCCATAGCCATGCCTTTATTTTATAGCAGATGCTACGAGGCAAAGTAATGGCATGACCAAGATGTTTACAACACTCTCCTGGGTTTCAATCCTACTCAACTACATGCACCTGAACTCTATCAGGCCTACATCTCTCAGGCACATGGGGCCATGTGTTAGAACAGCCGTGGGCAAACTACGGCCCCTCTGAAATGAATAAAACTAAAAAAATAAAAGACCGTACCCTTTTATGTAATGATGTTTACTTTGAATTTATATTAGTTCACACAAACACTCCATCCATGCTTTTGTTCAGGCCCTCCGGTCCAGTTTAAGAACCCATTGTGGCCCCCGAATCAAAAAGTTTGCCCACCCCTGTGTGAGAACCATAGGTTCAAGCTTACAACTACAGCTGTTGGCTATAATTGTGCTGGGAGGGCCCTGCCCTCCAAGCTGGGACTTGCACGTGGCAATGAAGACTGTGCCCTCTCATCAGTCCAAGACTTGAACCTGTCCAAAACACTGTAGCAGCTCCCCACAATAAAGTTTTAATTCTGTTTCATTGTTACTGATATTGTGGCCCATAACAAAGAAACAATTTCCAGAGGTAAGGCCCAGGAATCAGGATTTTAAGAAGATTCCCAGGTGATTCTAATGTGCACCCAAGGTGGAGAACCACTGCTATAGATATTAAAAATATATCTAAACGTGCAATTCTTTGTCCAAAAAATGAGCACGTTCAAAAATTAAATGAAGAAATTTTGGATATACTCGATGGAGATTTTCACACATATTTGAGTGATGATTCCATTGATTCCAAAGATGATGCTGAAAAGGAAAATTTTCCCATTGAATTTCTTAATAGTGTTACTCCTTTGGGAATGCCGTTGTCATAAATTAAATTGAAAGTGGGTGCAATCATCATGCTATTGAGAAATCTCAATAGTAAATGGGGTCTTTGTAATGGTACCAGATTTATTATCAAAAGATTATGACCTAACATTATTGAAGCTGAAGTATTAACAGGATCTGCTGAGTGAGAGGCTGTTCTGATTCCATGAATTAATTTGTCCCCATCTGACACTGGCCTCCCATTTAAATTGATTCAATGATGGTTTCCCGTGATGCCAGCATTTGTGATGACTATTAATAAATCACAAGGACAAACTCTAGACAGAGTAGGCATATTCCTACTTGAACCCGTTTTTGCACATGGTCAGTTATATGTTGCTTTCTCTGAAGTTTGAAGAGCATGTGATGTTACAGTTAAAGTTCTAAGTACTTCATCACAAGGGAAATTAGTCAAGCACTCTGAGAGTGTTTTCACTCTTAATGTGGTGTACAGGGAGATATTCAAATAAATGTAATCACTTTATCAGTCAATGTTTGCATCACTGTTGTTTTTATATCATGTTTTTGTTGTTTTCATATCATGTTTTTGTCGTTTTTATATCATGCCTCTGTTGTTATATCCTTTTGTTACTATTTATTTATTAATAAATTTATATATTATTTTCATATACATTTTACTAATTTCCTTTCATCTCTCACACTTCTATTATAGCGAAAGGGCAAATAGCAATATTAAAATATCTCTGCTAATTAATTCCCTTTTTAAAAAAAATGTATTTTATTGATTTTTTAGAGAGAGTGATAGGGAGTTAGAAACATCGATGAGAGAGAAACATCGATCAGCTGCCTCCTGCACACTCCCCACTGGGGATGTGTCCACAACCAAGGTACATGCCCTTGACCAGTATCGAACCCGGGACCCTTGAGTCCACAGACTGTTGCTCTATCCACTGAGCCAAACCGGTTAAGGCAGTGGTCGGCAAACTCATTAGTCAACAGAGCCAAATATCAACAGTACAAGGATTGAAATTTCATTTGAGAGCCAAATTTTTTAAACTTAAACTACATAGGTAGGTACATTGTTATTAACTTAATAAGGGTACTCCTAAGGCTTAGGAAGAGCCACACTCAAGGGGCCAAAGAGCCGCATGTGGCTTGTGAGCCGCAGTTTGCCGACCACGGGGTTAGGGTAATTAATTCCCTTTTAATGTACACGAATTTCGTGCACTGGGCTACTAGTCTATTTATATAAAAACCCTGGGTGTAACATCATGACTGAGGCTCAACCAACTGGAAGGAAGTCAGTCCTGCAGGGGTTGTCTTGGAAATAGCTGTACCCTCCCCAAGCTGTTTCCCATGAGGGCGAGGTTTTAGGCAGGAACCAGCCCTCAGAGCGTGGACGCACATCTTTATACAGTTTTAATACATTATATTAGAGTTCGTGAGGGTACTGTTTTATCCACAGCGTCTACAGGAATTGCTGCAAGTTTACTTCTCGGTGGAAGAACCTTTCGTTCCCAATATAAATTACCAATTCCATTAAATAAAACTTCAATTTCTAGACTCGATATAAACAGTGAAGTTGCTAAAACTATTAAAAAGGCCCAACTTCTCATTATTGATTAATGCATCATGGCATCCAGTCATGCTATAAACACCATAGACAGATTACTAAGAGAAATTATGAATTTGAATGTTGTATTTGGTGGGAAAGTTCTCCTTCTTGGAGGGGATTTTTGACAGTGTCTCAGTATTGTACCGTATGCTATGCAATCGGCCATAGTACAAACGAGTTTAAAGTACTGTACTGTTTGGGGATGTTTCAGAAAGTTGTCTCTTACAACAAATGTGAGATTAGAGGATTCTGCTTATAGTGAATGGTTAGTAAAACTTGGAGATGGCAAACTTGATAGCAGTTTTCATTTAGGAATGGATATTATTGAAATCCCCTGTGAAATGATTTGTAATGGACCTATTATTGAAGCTACCTTTGGAAATAGTATATCTATAGATAGTATTAAAACTATATCTAAACATGCAATTCTTTGTCCAAAAAAATGAGCACGTTCAAATATTAAATGAAGAAATTTTGGATATACTCGATGGACATTTTCACACATATTATTCCATTGATTCAACAGATGATGCTGAAAAGAAAAATTTTGTCATTGAATTTCTTAATAGTGTTACTCCTTTGGGAATGCCACGTTATAAATTAAAATTGAAAGTGGCTGCAATCATCATGCTATTGAGAAATCTTAATAGTAAATGGGGTCTTTGTAATGATACCAGATTTATTATCAAAAGATTACGACCTCACATAATCAAAGCTGAAGTATTAACAGGATCTGCAGAGTGAGAGGTTGTTCTGATTCCAAGAATTGATTTGTCCCCATCTGACACGGGCCTCACATTTAAATTAATTCAACAACAGTTTCCCGTGATGCCAGCATTTGCAATGATTATTAATAAATCACAAGGACAAACTCTAGACAGAGTAGGCATGTTCCTACCTGAACCCGTTTTCACTCGTGGTCAGTTATATGTTGCTTTCTCTCGAGTTCAAAGAGCATGTGATGTTAAAGTTCTAAATACTTCATCACAAGGGAAATTAGTCAAGCACTCTGAAAGTGTTTTCACTCTTAATGTGGTGCACAGGGAGATATTAGAATAAGTTTAATCACTTTATCAGTCATTGTTTGCATCCCTGTTGTTTTTATATCATGTTTTTGTTGTTTTATATCATGTTTTTGTCGTTTTTATATCATGCCTCTGTTGTTGTTATATCCTTTTGTTACTATTTATTTATTGATAAATTTATATATTATTTTCATATACATTTTACTAATTTCCTTTCATCTCTCACACTTCTATTATAGAGAAAGGGCAAATAACAGTATTAAAATATTTCCTCTAATTAATTCCCTTTTAATGTGCATGAATTTCATGCACCAGACTACTAGTTTGTTAAATAATTGCTTAATAAAGGAAATATATTAGCACACTCATTCTCACAAAGTATAAGTGAGATCCTCAAGAATATGTAAATTCTAATTCAAATATCACTCACATTTAACTCTATCGATAGCCAAGCTTTCAAACTCTATCAAAGATATGTTTTCAGTAGGTGGCTGCAGGTAAAACTGAAGGCTGTGAGGGTAAGCATTCCTCTGATCGCCTGCTAACTTCCGTTTCCTCCTCTTTGAAAATTCCATCTTGTTACCCTTATCAGGAAGCACCTAGGAAGGTTGAAATGATGGAAAGTGGAGTTGAAAACAACCAACCAAAAACATAAACAAAATAATAATACGTCTGCACGCACAGAAAAAAAAAAACAGTGAAGTTCAAGGGCATACACCAAAGGTTAACAGTGGCTATCCCTGGGCGATGTCTTTCTGTATTTCCCACATTTTCTACAATACACCTTGTAAATGGTTGAGGGTGGGGGCCGGGCTGCTAGGGAAGACGCAGGTGGTGATGCTGACTTCCAGCAACATGAGAGCCAGGTGCTGGTGCTGCTCACTGGAAGGCCGTGCACCTGATGTCCGCTGTCCCGCGTTTAGAGGAGGTTTCCTAAGGGGCTGCGATCCTGAGCTCCTTGGAAAGCGCGGGAGGTTCTAACTAGTAAGAAACTTACTGGACCGGATCCAATTACAGTACTTCCTTCCTATCTTAATGACCCCAGGAAACAGAACTGTTTTTGAATCCAGTCTTTCAGAACTCCTTTTAGGGAGCATCCACACGTTCCCTATAAAAATCCTCCCCTCGCCCCCCTCCTCCTGCGAAGCTGTCCCTATTTGACTCATGGGCACCTGAGTCTCAGCCCCAAACAACAGACACCCAAGCCAGATCAATCCCTCCGCTCCCATCGCCTGCAAAGAGCTCTTGTGCTGGGCTGCATATCTGGCGCTTTGGCCAGACGGGTCATGCTGTGTTGTCTGTTCCTAAAACACACAGATAGGAAGGTACTGACATCAGACCAGGCCTTGAAATATGGACTCATGGCCCCTTCCCAGCACGCAGGCCTTCTTTCTCAGAAGGCCCGGAAGTCTCATTCCAAATTTGGGAGACAAAGGACTGGAAAAAGTATAAATAAAGAGAGTTTCCTCTATATTGGGGACCCAGAACTTGAAAGACACATTTTTCTCTGGGCCTCCACAGAATTTAATAATAAAATGTAACTCCTGTAGTCAGCACTGCAGTTCAGCCTCTGCTTCAGCAGGGTGCTGTAACTATGGTCGCCGGCCAGCTCAATAAATCCTCGCTTGCTGTTTAAGACCTAATTGGAGTTGGTGGGCTTATTCTCCCGAATGTTGGTCCACAACACTCTCCCTTCTGTCTCCACCTGCAAGTCTGAACAACAGACTGCCGACCGTTCTAAAGCCACTCCGAAGCCGGGAAATGCCAATGCTGACAGCTGCTTTTCCCGGTGGCGGGAGATTTCACTTAACAGGAAGCGGAAGTCCCGCCTGGAATGTCCCGCTGTCTGCGCCCACCTGGATGCCTACTGGGGGGGGGGAGGGCTCTGGGAGGTGGACACTGGGGTGCGGGATGCTGGCGGCACAGGTTTCCGCGGCCCGAGAGGGTGGCCTCGAGGACTCTGGGGACGCAGCGAAGATCCCAGGGGATGACAGTGTGGCGCTCTGACCCGCAGGGCTGGCGTCCGTCACTTTCGATCGGGGAGGTTAAAGAAGAGGCCTTTACTGACTTCATTTATTGCACCTGGACCACTATGAGGAGCTCCAGTTCGGTTTCATTTTTTTAAGAACTTTGCATTTTATTTTTCAATTACAGTTTACATTCGATATTGATTTGTATTAGTTTCAGGTGTACAGAATCGTGGTTAGACAATCGTAGACTTTACAAAGTGTCCCCCTCCCCCCGCCCCCAGAAGCTCTGATTTTTCTTGTTTAATCTTTCAGGTAAGTGGTATTACACCATTTTACGGATGAGAAGACAGAAGCTAAAAGATAATTGTTCGTTTGCCCATCTGCGTACAATCCGTATTTTGTTTTTTCTGTGAGAAGGCAAGCCCCATCATGTTAGATTCTACCTTTAGTTCACTACCCTCCACCCCAGCTCCGCCCCAACGCCTGGCGCACAGTGAGCGAGCAGAAAAACATCTGGAATTAGAATGAATAAGTGAGTGCACACAAACAGAAGTCGCTCTGGGATCTACAGAAATTAGAAGAAGGCGGGCTCAGGGGGGAGAAGCAAGTGTGGAAGAGGTGGGACGCCTGGGGAGAAAGTGGAGCTCGGACTGCGGATCAGTGGAAGCGGCGGGTGGGAGCCACACAGGCTCTGCAGTCTGCAGGGTTTTCAAGAGCTGGAAAGAAAGCACACGTGTGTCCTCTAGGGGGCGCGTCTCACCAACAAAAGTGAAGTTAGTCCGTTGGAGGTGAAGAACGCTTGAACCGTTCAAGTTTTCAGAAATGCAAAGTATAATGAAACAATATCAAGCTTCAAAGGACCTAGCCCAGACAGCATGGACCAAATTGTGGCTGGCACTGACTTTGTGCCAGGATGTGTTCTAAGTGACTTACAAGCTAACTCATCGTATTCTCATAACCATATGAGGTCGGTTCTATTAATTCATTTTACAGATGAGGAAAGCTAAAATGAAGTAACTTCAAATCACATAATAAGTGACAGCCTAATTCAATGTCAGAGAGATTGTCTCCAAGCACCAGGGCGCTAACCACTATACACTCTACTAGTAGACAGCTGTACATCACTTTAATTCCTTCCTCCCTGTATTAGACACATAATTTACATCACCTTGTGCCGTGGTCAGCAAACCGCGGTTCGCGAGCCCGCTGAGTTTGGCTCTTCCACAAAATCCCACCTGCGGGCGTGAACCGTGTAATTAAAACTTCGTGGCCCATGCGCAGAAGCCTCCCTTTTCCTCTCCCTTCTCCTCTCCATGCCCTTGACCAGAATCGAACCTGGGATCCTTTAGTCCACAGGCCAAAGCTCTATCCATCAAGCCAAACCAGTCAGGGCTGTTTTGAAGGAAGATAAAACAACCTCAAAAAGAATTGTTTTCAATTTCAATTGAGGGTTATTTTAAAGCAAATAGATGAATCTGGTGAAAGGGAGAAAGGAAGAAAGGCTTGGAAAGTGAATCAAAGTTTCTCTTTCAAAATCTTGAGCAAAAAGAGATCATTTGTTTTCGAATGAAATAACTTCTTCTAACATCGAAAAAACTGTTTCCTTTCCCCTGTAGTTTACGATTAAGCTGATTTAGATGAGAAGTAACGTCTACCATGAAATAAAATTTTTGGATCCACTGATCATTCATTAGTTCTGGATAGTGAACACCCTTCTCAAGGAGAAATGCTTTAATTTCTGTTAATAAGGAAGAGAAACATTTCAAAACATTTCCTCTTGATAACCAATGTACCTTGTTATGCAGCAGAAGATCTGCGTACTCACTCTCCATTTCAACTAAAAATTCTTTAAATTGGCGATGATTAAGAGTGTTATAATGGAGATAATCTTAATCACCAATTCCATAACTTTGCAAATTTCTTCTGGAAATGTCTGCGCACAAAGCACTTCTTGATGAATGATGCAATGGTAAGTAAGTATCTCGTGATTAATTCTTTCTTTCAAAATAGCAACAAACCCGTTTCTTATGCCGGTCATACTTTTCGAATCGTCTGTTGAAATTGAGACAATTTTATCGAGTGGAATATGATGTTTTTCAATGCACTCAATTACAGCATTTGCTATATCCTCTCCACGTGTTTGACCTTTGAGTGGCAATAATGCTAAAACTTCTTCTTTAGGACCTGTAGATGAAATAAATCATACAAAAAGTGAAACTTGCGCTGTATCATTTACGTCACAAGACTCGTCAACTGCTATTGATAAAGCTGAAACCAATTTAAGATCTTCGACTTGCTGGTTGGTTATATTCGAAGACATTTTGACTGTTCTATCTTTCACTGTTTTAGCAGACAATGGTAACTCTTTAAATTTTTTTAGATTATCTGCTTTGTTCTTAAAATCCTAAAATAGCTCTTCGGATGCATTTATAAAACAACTTTTTATGTATTCGCCATCTGTATATGGTTTTCCTCTCTTAGCAATCTCTTGACTAACCACAAAACTTGCAGTATTAACATTGTTGGAAGATTGCATCCAGTAATTAAATAAAGAACTTGATTTTTCTTGACTCTTCTGAAGTTCCTAAACTGCTTTCTTCCTTGCATCACCGACAGGATATTTAGTACTAAATGTTTAGTTGTAAAGTGTCTCTCCAAATTTGATTTCTTGTTATGCGCCAATTTTTCCTGACAAATAAGACAGGTTGGAAGGCCATTTAAGTTTTGAATAAATGCGAAAGTCTCGGTCCATTCAACTTTAAATTCGCGGCTTTCATCTTCCGTTTTTCTTTGCTTCTTCTTTGTAGCCATGTCAAACAGGGCACCTAAAAAAATGTTTCATTTTATAATAATAAAGCCACCAACACAAAAGAATTACAATTCTTAAATTGATGACAAAAATACCTGTAGGATTTGTGGCTGATTGGTAACTTTACAGGTAACTTTATGCTTCGAGTAGGTACTTTTGTCACCCTAGCACGATTTGCGGACGCGACTAGCACTAACCACTGCACAATGAGACTGCTGACTGACTGGCTCACTCAACTCGTGCATGAATCGCACGCTCCTCCCCCGCGCTGCCTATCCCACGGCCCGCCTGTGCTGTGCTGTGCTGTGTCTCTCTTGGCCCGACTGACTGACACCCCCACTTCTTCTAACACCACTTCTTCAAAATAGACTCACCCAGGCCGAAAACTGACTTCTGCGCATGGGCCACGAAGTTTCAATCGCACTGTACGTGTGTGCCCACATGTGGTATTTTGTGGAAGAGCCACACTCAAGGGGCCAAAGAGACGCATGTGGCTCACAAGCCGCGGTTTGCTGACCACTGCACTAGACCACGATAAGCATCTCAAAAACAGGAACCGCTGTGTCATTCATCTTTGTAATCCCAGCGTCTGGCACTCTGTGGGCCCTCAACGAATATTTGTTATACTGAATTCACATAAAATATGAGAGACGTATGAGAAAAGTGATGGGCTCAGCTTGACATTTCAACAGATGGTTTGAATCAGATATGACTCCAACCTATAAAACCTCAAGTCCTCATCGGAAAACTTCATCCACATTCCTTCCAGAATGACTTGGCTCCCCAGTTTATCCTGTAATAAAGCACAGAGTACCTTCTCAGATGGAATTTCCATGAATCATCAGTGCTCAGTTCAGTGCCTGCCCTGGGCATCCCCCAGCCGCAGACAGAGTCGCACAGAGTGTTTACCTTTAGATGACTCCACAGTGCCAGGAGCTCTGTCCGTGGTGGGTCATACTTACAGCTGAGATTGTAGTTGCCATGCTTGGTAAATCAAAGTGAGTGCTCATTCTCCCGCCTTGTGCAGGGTGTGTCACCCTAAAAACCAAAGACATGGTACATTTCTCTACCCACTGAGGACGCTCTAAGCCAGCCGTGGGCAAACTACAGCCCGTGGGTCGGATCCGGCCCGTTTGAAATGAATAAAACTAAAAAAAAAAAAAAAGACCGTACCCTTTTATGTAATGATGTTTACTTTGAATTTATATTAGTTCACACAAACACTCCATCCATGCTTTTGTTCCGGCCCTCCGGTCCAGTTTAAGAACTCATTGTGGCCCTCGAGTCAAAAAGTTTGCCCACCCCTGCCTAAGCTCTAGATCCTGCCAGCTCGGCTCGCCATGGAAAGCAGGACGGGGGGCATTTCCAGCAGGATAGCTAACCCATAGAGACTAATGTAAAGTGAGCCAACCACTGGTCCCTCCACCTTTTCCATTTCACTGCCCATCTCTGGGACATGGCTGGGGAAGAAACCTTAAGGAAACTTCATTCTTTCTCCCTTTGCTTCAGGTTGCTTTTATCAATCTAGCATCAAGGAGCAAGAGAACTAGAGAAAAAGCATATTCTTAAAGGAAAGGACAGGGATGTATAGTTATCTTTTAATAGATCATGTGATTTATGCCAGAAATACTAACTGAGCACCTCCTAAGTGCCAGGCAATGTTTTCTATGGGGAGGATACAAGCATGATGAAACAGACCCAAGTTTTTGACCTCATAAACCTTATATTCTAGTGGGAAAGAGAGCTAATACATAAGAGAAGTATATGTATTATGTTAAATAATAATAATTTCTAAACAGAAAAAATAAAGCAGAGAAGGAGGATATAAAGTTTTTGGAAGAGACATTGAAATTTTAGGAAGGATGGCCAGGAAAGGCTGGCTAAAAATATGACCATGAAGGAGAGACCAGAAGAAAATTAGTGACTTAGTAATGTGTATCTTTAGGAGAATAGCATTTCAGGTAGAGTAAATGAAAGGCTTGTCATAATTCCATAGTATTTAAGACAATGCAATATTGGCATAAGAATAGACAAATCAACCAATGGAACAGAATAGAGAACCCAGAAATGGACCCACACCTATGAAGAAGCCTGGTATATGCCAAATCAATGGAGGGGAAAATGGACATTTCTAAATGGTGCTGGGACAATTGGCTTCCTATATGAGGGAAAATGTATTTCCTACCTCCCGCTATAAACAAAAATCAATTCCAGATGATTTAATGACTTACATATGAATGGCAAAACTTTAAGAATTCAGAACAAATATACAGATGGTCTTGATATAGCAAAGAATTTCTTAAATAAGACGTTAAGAAAAAGCGCAAGCAGTTTGGGACATGGATGACGGTGGTAGTTGCACAACAGTGTGAATATACTTAATGCCACCTAATGAACTGTGCACTCTAAATGATTAAAATAAGTTTTGTGTAATATACATCAATTTCTCTTAAAAAGCACGTAGGATATATTTTTAATGAGCCACAAATTGGGAAAAGAAAGTCGTCAGCTATAATTAACACAGTTTAAGTATCAGAAGATACTAAATAGGAGAAAAAGATAAAAACACAATAGAAAAGTGGTGGGGGAACCTAAATAGATATTTCACAACAAAGGAAACATAATGACCAAGAAATATACAAAATATGTTCAGCCACATTAGTAATTGGGGAAATGCAAATTAAAATCACAGTAATGTACTATTCTACACCCACTAGATGGACAAAAATTTCAAAGTCTGAAAATATCAAGCGTTGATGGGAACTCATAGTCTGCAGGTAGAAGTATTAATGGATGCATCTACTTTTGAAAAACATTTGGCATCACCTGGTAAATGTGACCCTGTGTCTCAGTGCAGTAATTCTACTCTAAGTAAATTCTCTAAAGAAATTCTTTTGCATAAGCATCAAAAAATGTTAACAAGAATGTGCATAACAACATCAAAGTTTCCAGTAAAACACTGGAAATACCCATCATCAGGAAAATGAGTAAATAAATTGCAGTCAAGTCACACAGTGCAATATGAGAAAACAACAGTGAGAATGAATGAATTACAATTAAGGTAAGCATGTCAACATGGATGAATCTCGAAAGCATAATGTTAACTGAAAAATCAGGCACAGAAGAACACATCAATGTGCTGGGTATCTTCCATTCCACCCCCTCGCCCTCCACGCTCGTCCTCACCCCTGCTCTCTGCTCCTGACTTGTATGAGCTACATATATATATGTCTTCCGGTGCCTGTTGTTTCTAGAACTTCTAAAGTCAATTAAGAGCCCCAACAACCAATGGGAAGGAGGGGAGGAAGGGAGGCCACTGTATTTATTGCCTTGGATGCATCCCTGCAAGGCTGCCTGTGTCCTCAACCTGTCCTTGCTCCTCTCTAGGTGACTGACTCTAAAGACGTCCCTCACTCTAGGTCTGGTAATAGCTCCCTTCCTTCTACCTTCAGGTCTCAACACAGTAATGTGTCTACTTCAATGAAATCCTAGTTGACTTAACTATATTCCTTATAGTTCCCAACTTCCACACCTTCACAAACAGTTTCTGCAGAAAAACTGTCTTCGAATTAACCTATGTTGAGTGTGCCATCTGTTTCTCTTGTTGGACCCTAATGGGTACATTCAGCATGTATATAAAAGCTTTTAAAAAGTGAAATAACCTATTGTTCAGGGATGCGTACTACAGGTAGGACATTATTTTAAAAAATCAAGATCGTGGTTAACTCTGACTGGAATCCACTGTGCTAGATACTAAGAATCACCTTATTGGTGCTAAAAGGAATTTAATTGAAGAAAGGAAGCAATGAGAAAAGAATCCAGGTAATCAAGGAATTAGCCTCAAATGCAATTTTATTTTATGCTCTATAATTAATGACATTTTTTCAATGTACAGTACTGTCTGTATAACATGACAAATGAGAACTAAAGCGAACTGGTTATTTTGCATGAATTCAATTAGATCCTGGCTATATCCATTGTTATTTTTGTGCCTGAACTACTCTGAATATTTGAATTTTTAACATGAGACTGGTTTTTAGATCATGAGTTCCTTGAGACCAAGTTGACGATCTCATTCATTTTCGCACTCCTGCCTCCACCATAGCTCCTGGCACAGGGCAGACACACCATAGCTGTCTGCTGAACTGAACTGAACCCTTCCGTATTTACACCCAATTCCAGATGGGCTTTCATGCGCTTCATGATGTAATCTTTCACAGAAGATGTGTTTCCACTTTAGATTTTGGCTTTCCCACTCAAATTCCTAATCAAAATATTTTCTTCCAGTTGGCTGATTTTGAGAAACTGAAGTAGGTGTAAATATGATCCTGTTATGATGCCAAGATTCAGTTCCAACCTGACTGATAATCATGTCCAAAACTTAGCATTCTTAGCTAGAAAATGACTTTAGCATTTCAGAAAATGGAAATAAAAAGTAATAATAATAAATCTGCCTTACTCTGACTAATCTAAACACTTCAGGATCAATGTTCAGGGTTATCCTAAGTGCAGAGAGACAAGGGAACTTCCTAACACACAGGGAGTCACCGTATCTGCATTTTCTTCTCTTTGAACAGCTAAACACATCCATCAGCCACACGACCATGTGGTAAAAACTTCGCCCATCTAGAAAGACATGATTTTTTCCTGTGAGGTTAAATATTTCAGGGTCCTGCCTGAGAAGCAGTATCCTATGTACTTGGGACTTCACTCTACTGGGGACTTCTCACTTACTGCTCTCTGTCCACACCTCTCTGCCCCATGAGGCCTAGGCCATGAGCCCCCACATCAAATGCTACAAGCGCTTTCAGAGGGTCAGGCTCCATTGCCTCCCCATTCAATACTACCTCCTCACCCAACCCACACACATACCCAGGCCACACAGGCAACTTTAGAACCAAGGTCAGTCTCCCCTGAGGTCACTTATGAAGGAATTAGGTTGTTTTGTGCTCTTTCCAGTGGGCTTATAGGAGCAAACTGTTTTCCCAGAGACTCTGTTTAAAGATCTTCATGGGGATTTTCTGTCTGCTATGCAGAGTTAATCCAATCTCTTTTATATTAACTCCAGGCTTTTCCAATTATCTTTGTTTCCTGATAATAATGGTATTGGCATTTGTGGAGCACATTATAGTTTTCAAAGCAATTTCATTTATATGACCTAACCAAGGATTTCTCAAACCAATTGAATCTCTGGGGTCTCTTCATTCAACTATAATTTCCATTTTTTTCCATCCATTTTTATGGTAAGCTTTAAAAGTGTAATAAAAAGCATATCAAGCGTCATCTGGGAGACTGCTATTTCCAAATAGTGCTATATGACTTCAGTGACAGCCACTGCATGTAACGTCAATCCCATTGGTATCGTACAATCATCTGAAATCACAGTGTGGCTTGCCATGTATTGGTAAACATGTCTAGCTGCCCTTGGATTATTAGCACATTCTAAGGCCAAAATTTCAATCATCACCTTGCCTTACCAGTGTTATTAATGTGGCTTTTTTCAACAGTTATAAATACAAAACTATCTTCTATCTTGCAGTCATAATTTGCAATTGCAAGACATTCTAGTCTCATGAATAAGTCATTTGTTTCTTAAGACATTTAGTAAGTTGAATTTTGGTTTCCTATTGTGAAAACAAACCAGTGTAGAAAAATAAAGCACTACTGAAAAGGTGAACTTTAACATGGAAAGGATTCATTAAAGCCAAATACAATAAATGATACTTCAGTTCATTGAACAAAGATTTCACAGTGATTTGCCAATGTTATCACCAATAAGGGTTTACTCTCCAACATTTACAGGGAACTCATACAACTTAACAAACGAAAGACAAACAACCCAATCAAAAAATGGGCAACAGACCTAAATAGATACTTTTCGAAAGAGGACATAAAGAAGGCAAAGGGACATATGAAAACATGCTCAAAGTCACAAATCATCTGAGAGATGCAAATCAAAATGACAATGTGGTACCATCTCACACCTGTCAGAATGGCTATCATCAACAAATCAACAAACAACAAGTGCTGGAGAGGATGTGGAGAGAAAAAAGAACCCTCGTGCACTGCTGGTGGGAATGCAGACTGGTGCAGCCACTGTGGAGAACAGTATGGAGTTTCCTCAAAAAACTAAACATGGAACTCCCATTTGACCCAGTGATCCCACTTCTAGGAATATATCCCAAGAAACTAGGAACACCAATCAGAAAGGATATATGCACCCCTATATTCATAGCAGCACAATTTACCATAGCTAAGATTTGGAAACAGTCTAAGTGCCCATCAGCAGATGAGTGGATTAAAAAACTGGTACATCTACACAATGGAAGACTACGCTTCGGTAAAAAAGAAGGAATTCTTACCATTTGCAACAGCATGGATGGAACTGGAGAGGATTATGCTAAGCCAGTGGTTCTCAACCTTCTGGCCCTTTAAATACAGTTCCTCATGTTGTGACCCAACCATAAAATTATTTTCGCTGCTACTTCATAACTGTAATGTTGCTACTATTATGAATCGTAATGTAAATATCTGATATGCAGGATGATCTTAGGCGATCCCTGTGAAAGGGTCGTTCAACCGCCAAAGGGGTCGCAACCCACAGGTTGAGAACCGCTGTGCTAAGCAAAATAAGCGAGTCAGAGAAAGATAAATATCACATTATCTCACTCATTTGTAGAATTTAATGAACAACATAAACTGATGAACAAAAACAGATCCAGAGACTGAGAAGCATCGATCAGACCATAAAACTTCAGAGGGAAGGTAGGGGAGGGTGGGGGTAAGGGGAAGAGATCAACCAAAGGACTTGTATGCATGCATATAAGCATAACCAATGGACACAGACACCAGGGGGGTGAGGGCATTAGTTGGGGAGGGGATGAGAGGGCAATAGGGGGATAAGGACATATGTGTAATTCCTTAATCAATAAAGAAAAAAATAAAATAAATAAGATATCACATTAATACATTTGCTATTGATTATGTGTTGAAATGGTAAGATTTTGGATATGTTAAATAAAGCACATTATTAAAATTAAAAAAAAAGATTTCACAGTAATTGGAGTAAATATTTGTGGTAGAACACATGGATTTTCTTTTTTTTAATATATTTTATTGATTTTTTTTACAGAGAGGAAGAGAGAGGGATAGTTAGAAACATCAATCAGCTGCCTCCCGCACACCTCCTACTGGAGATGTGCCCACAACCAAGGTACATGCCCTTGACGGGAATTGAACCTGGGACCCTTCAGTCTGCAGGCCGATACTCTATCCACTGAGCCAAACCTGTTAGGGCAGAACACATGGATTTTCACCAGGATTATAATTCAAAAGACATTTAGTGATTCCAATAAAACTGCTGAGCCCATTTAGCCAGTACTCAGTTGGCATTGCAAGTAGAAGTATTGCTCTGATTCTGTCTTTGTGTATATCAACTGGCAACAGTGTACAGACAATGTAAATTTTTCTGTTAGCATTTTGCAGGGGACAATTAAATTGACTGGCCTTCCAATCAAGTGTAGTGGTTAAAAACAAATTTATTTTTTTAAATAAAAAACTAAATAAGCAACTGTGGTAAGGACAATGATTCAGATAATGAGTTACTGTTGTCAAATAAAAAACATCAAGTCACCCTGGCATGTGTGGCTCAGTGGGGTGAGCATCCTACAGTGCACCAAGAGGTCACTGGTTTCATTCCAGGTCAGACCACATGCCCAATCCCCAGTAGGGGGCATGCAGGAGGCACCTGGTTGATGTTTCTCTGATCAGTATTTCTCTCTCCCTCTTCCTTCCTCTCTAAAAAAAATCAATAAAAACATATTTTTTAAAAAATATCAAGCCCTAACCGGTTTGACTCAGTGGATAGAGCATTGGCCTGAGGACTGAAGGATCCCAGGTTCGATTCCAGTCAAGGGCATGTACCTTGGTTGTGGGCACATCCCCAGTAGTGGGTGTGCCAGAGGCAGCTGATTGATGTTTCTCTCTCATCGATGTTTCTAACTCTCTATCCCTCTCCCTTCCTCTCTGAAAAAAATCAATAAAATGTATTGATTTTAGTAACAAAGTGACTAAATATTTCTATAATTAACCTCAACACATGCTCTTTAATTTTAGCAAAACATCACCAAGAAAATTAAATTCATACTGTTAACTAGAATTGTATTGATTTTACTATTTTGTGTTTAACATGTAAATGTATTTAGGCTTTATGTGGGTATCTTAACTCTACACACATAAAAACTATCATAATAACAATGACATCAAAATTATACACACCAACTCCAAATATTCTTGATAATTTTCTTAAGGTCTTTTTTACATTATTCAGTTTGAGAAGTACTAATCATAGATTAGTACTTCTAGATTAGATTAACAATAAACCTTTTGATTTATAATGCTTCTCAGGATAAATGCTACCTACAGGAACTTAATATGGTTTTTGACAAATTTACAAACTAAAAATCAACTTAGATTTTAGAAATTTAAAAACCAATTATTGCTTTCTCTTTCAATAATTATTTTATTTGAATTAGAGATCATGGACTTTTATGACTAAGTCATTTCTAGAATGCAGTGGCTATGGGATAGAGTGTTTATTTTATGGGAGACAATGTTTTCTCTTCCAAATGGTTTAGAACATCCTTTAACTCTAATGGAACTACAAAATATTAAGGGGGAAAATGTGCTTTAGTAGTTGTATATCTGAGAGACAGAGATAAGACATTTGATATATTTATATCTAAGCCATATTGTGGCTACCCAAGCAACAATTTTCATATCTCTGTTGGGAACATAATTTTTAATGTACTATTTAAAATTCAACAGCCACCTCGAACTCAATGAAACATATGGAAAAGTGCTGGAGGAAAATTTTAATGCCAAAAATGTTTGCTAATGATTCAAGAATGTACTTAAATGGGATACTTAAAGACTCGAGAGTTAAGTAACCTTGAATGAATATATATATATATATATATATATATATATATTTTTCCACATTCATATATTTTCAAATGTGACTCTGCTCAAAAAAATAAACTAAATAATAACTAAGTTACTTGGCAGAGATTTATATTTAAAGTGAGTTTTCCCTTAAATAATTTTATATTATCATAAAAGGCCCAGATGAGGTAATGCATCATAGTTGGTGGTTTCCATTTGGAAGTAAAATGAGTTCAAATTTGGAAGCGAGAATTTTGTGGTACCCCCACTAAGGGTAGAGACTGAACTTTATCTCCGCTTTTGACCTCCCAGCCAGTCACTAGGAATGTCTTCTGAAGTATCTTTCTAGAGTGGGTGCCATGGATAGCAAAAGAAAATGGAACCAGAGTTGCCTTAGGATTCAGTCTTAACTCATCCTTAATTTCGACACATATAATCAATTATCCACAAACATCTTTATATCTTTTTATGTTAGTGCACATGTGGAGGAAATCAGAGTCGGGCTGGCAAACTTTCTCCACTTTATTCTTAAGACTAATCATTTCAAATCATCAGGTATGAAACTTCCAGGTCTGTTTCTTCCATTCTTAAGACCACCAGGCCTGACAACGATCCGAACTCGGGGCCAACACGAGTTTCAGCTCTGGCAGCAGTCTTCAAAAGGAGAGGTGGGAAGGATAATAAAGCTCAGAAGGGGGTCTTAGCCACACCAGGTGCTAAAACAATTGCTATCCTGTGCTTAAGGTAGTCAGATATTCCTTCTGTTTCTTGCAAAAAATATATATTTATGCAAAAAAAGACCTAAAACATCATGTATTTGAAATCAACTACCTATTTTCCAAAATCAGCTTCTCTCACACCAACAGTAATAGCAGGACAGAAAAGGCAAACCCTCCCTATCCCCTTTTGATACGAGGAAAGCTCTTCGCATCAGGATGCTTTCCAAGGAGAGGCAGAGAGCATTAAAGGTGCTGTTTCCCATGGGACACAATTGGAAAGAAGTCCAACTTCACATCTCACCATAGTGACCAGGACTATTGTCTCTGAAGGTAGAACCACAACTATGCTGGCAGGGAAAATAGCAATACAAGTTTAACCTAAGATTTATCCAGAAAATTAATGTCTGTCTTTGAGTAATGTTACTCATTTGTTGTCAACTAATGAAGAAACCAACAGCTTTGTTATTCTTACTGCAGGGAAGATTGAACTCCAACTAGAAGATACACATTAAAGCACAATCAAAGGACTGGAGCCCATTCACTACCCAGACCCCAGTGCTCACACACACACCAGACAGTAACATACAACTAGTATATTCATACACACCCAGATCTGACACCCAGGGTGTTGTTCTAATCTAGATCTCCTCTTTTGCAGAGAGGCTCAATTTTTCCCAGAGGAATTGAAGTTGCTGGACCAAGACACAGGAAGCCAGAGATGCTAGTGAGGATGGAAGGAGTACAGGGTGCAGGTGCAAATTTAAGAGCCTAAAACCCAAGTCCGAAGTGGAGGAAGCATCGCCAGGACATGGCTCCTGATGCAAGAGAAAGTCCAAGTTAGCTAAAAACTTAACATTTCTCCTTCCAATATTGTCAGGTCCTTTTGAAATTACCTTAACCCTTCAGTAACGGACTTCATGTATAGATGTATAGTGTTCAGTGCTGAGTGTGTGTGTGTGTGTCTGTGTGTGTGTGTGTGTGTCTGTGTGTGTGTGTGTGTGTGTGTGTGTGTGTGTGTGTGTGTGTGTGTGTGAAGGTTTCTACCCCATCTCACTCCCTCCTGGGCCTTAGTAGAGAAAGGACATTAACCCTCTGTGGATTTGCCAACTGGTGCTTTACAAAGAGACCCACATACTGTAGCATAAACTAAACCCCTGCACACCTGAGGAGCATCTCTCGAGCAAGGTTCTGCTACTTTAAGGACATACCTCTGGCTTAGGTAAGGTAACTGGACAGCACATCTGCTAATATGGGAGAAGAGAAGTGGAAAATAGATTCTCAGATCTCCTCTCTATACCAAAACGTAAGAGTATCCTGTTTCATCTCTGGCTTCCAATATCTCCTCCTTTAATTAACTGCAAAGGAATTAGGTGCAGTTCTTCATTGGATTCAAGAAGAAATGTGTATCTATTAGTGTATTGATTCACTTAACAAAAGTTTGTTGGATGCCAAGCATGGGTGGACTGGGAAAGAAGGTAAGATGGGACACAAGGAGCTCAGAAAATTATTGCTTTGGATATTTTAGTCCAGGACATTGATTTCCAAATGCTGGTCCTGGAATCACGGATTGTTTGGGGCCGATCTTCAGCAAAATGAGTAAACTAAGGGCATTGTAAGTCAGTACATGGTTGGGAGGGATTGTTTTTCATTCTGAGAGTATGTCCTTCTAGCACAGGGGTGAGCAAACTTTTTGACTCAGGGCCACAGTGGGTTCTTAAACTGCACTGGAGGGCCGGGACAAAAGCATGGATGGAGTGTTTGTGTGAACTAATATAAATTCAACGTAAACACCATTACATAAAAGGGTACGGTCTTTTTTTTTTTTTAGTTTTATTCATTTCAAACGCCCGCGGGCCGTAGTTTGCCCACGGCTGTTCTAGCACCTTTCTGTTAAAATGTATTTATTTATTTTATCAAACGGGAAATTCTCATCCTAACCGGTGTGCTCAGGGGGTAGAGTGTCGGCCCTTGGACTGAAGGGTCCTGGGTTCAATTCCGGTCAAGGGCATGTACCTTGGTTTCGGGCTCGATCCCCAGTAGGGGACGTGCAGGAGACAGTTGATCTGTGTTTATCTCTCATCGATGTTTCTAACTCTCCATCTCCTTTCCTCTCTGTAAAAAAATCAATAAAAATGTGTTTTTTAAAACATGAGAAATTCTGTCAATGTTTTAAGTTTTGTAAAATCACAAAATTTGGGAAGTGTTGAAGATAATGCATATTTCGCCCTGAATAAAACCTAGTATTTTTACAGTACCTTACAGTTTATAAAGAGCTTTCATGTGCATTATTTCATTGGAATCCTACGGACTCTCCTCCCTAAATACACACATGCACACACACAAACGCAGGCACAGAAGGAAATGTCCACAGTCACAGGACTAGTAAATACAAGTAAGGATGCGAACCAGAGCATCTGATTCCAATCCTCCTGTAAGAAACAGTGTGAAGATGGAATTGACAGGGCCTAGGGACATGGGAGAACGGGATTTTTTTTTTGGCGGGGGGGTGGGGGGGAGCCATTGCCCTAAACATCAAGTTTATTGTGCTGTTCTTACATTCCAAACCCAACCCCCTCTCCCAATGGGGGACAGCAGAGGGATTTTCACAGTACCTGCATGCCTCCCCATCAAGCTTCCCCCTCTTAAGCCTCAGTCCCTCTATCATTTGGTCCACTGAAACGTAGGCAGGGACAAGGGCTGAGGAGAATGGGAATTTCTCCTTGGAAGGACAAGAGGAAGAGCCCAGAGAACTTGATAACTCCCCACCTCCTGTGCCCTAGGAGAACAGAGATCAGGAGAAGGCAGAATCAGAGTGATTCAGATTTTGGTGTGTGTGTTTTCTGTTTTGATTTGTTTTTATTTTATTTTATTTTTTTATTGCTTAAAGTAATACAAAGGGTATTACATATGTGTCCATTTTGTTTTGTTTTTAATTGATTTCAGAAAGGAAGGAAGAGGAAGAGATAGAAACATCAATGATGACAGTGAAGCATTGATCAGCTTCCTCCTGCACGCCCCCCTATTAGGGGTCGAGCTCACAACCTGGGCATGTGCCCTAACCAGGAATGGAACCATGACCTCCTGAGGTTCATAGGTCGATGCTCAACCACTGAGCCACACCAGCTGGGCTGTTTTGTTTTTTGTTGTTCACTATTCTGAAATGCATTTTCTGTACATGATTTTTAACTTCTGGAGCAATACACAAGGTTTGGGCAACTTGACAGTCATCTTACACCAATGAAAATAACAATGAAAGGACTACTTTTACTGTTTAAAGGAAGCAAATGCTTTTCATGATTTGGAGAGGGAGGAGAATGAAGGGGAATCCAGGGCTTTGCACAAAGGCCCGACTTGGTAGCTGTTAAAACTGTGCTCTCCATGGTGACATTTGCCCCCCTTCACATGTGACTCTCGCCTGCTTTCCAGGTCACCTCCCCAGGGCACTGCCTGCGCCCAGCATTCCCAGCAGTTATGTGCTTCCACCCTTCATCTCTCTGCTCTCGTCATTCTGTCAGCCCAGAGTGCCAGTCTGCAAATTGATTTTTTTTAAGGTGGTGTTTAAATTTTTAAACTTTTCATTTTGAAATAGTTCAGGCTTATAAAAAAGTACAAAATAGCACCATAAATTACCTGTCAACCTTCCTCAGCTGACTCCGACAACCTTGTCCCACTGGTGTGTTTTTTTCTCACCCAAAATCCCACATCACACTTAGTTGTCATGTTTCCTTAGTCTCCTTATATAGGACAGTTCCTGAGACTTTTTTGTACTTCACATCCTTGATACTTTTGAAAAGGACGAGCTAGTTCTTGTGTACATGGCCCATGTTTCCTCATGATCAAACTCATGGTGTACAATTCTGATAGGAGTATGCCCTTCCAGGGAAAGATGATGTGCGCATTCCTCCATTCCTTTCATCCAATCCACGTTATTTGAACCTGGGTGTTGGTGATGACGGTTTTGCTTTTAGGTATGTTGGGGAAACAAGGATAGATGGCATATATGTGGGAAGAAGGTAAGCCTTTACTTTTGTAAATGAGGGGTTAAGGTGCCTGTGGACCTGTTCACATGGAAGTGAGCATCAGGATTTGGCAATTAAGTTTGCCACTGAGAAGAGATTTAAAACAAGGAGAGAAACAAGTCCTTCTTTGAAGTTCCTGGAAAATTTGTATTTTCTTTTATCCCCTCCTTTTACTTTCTTTTTATTTCCCTAAAATCAGTTCATTAAGAACAAAGCTAAAGATTATAATTCTATCTCATTAAACTACAATATGCTATCAACCAAACATATAACCAGACTTTTCTCATGCCAAATATTTCCTTTGGCAGAAGAAACATTTAGGACTCTTTTTCTATCGAATTAACGTAGACTAATTAGGTTCAAAGTAAAATAGTGATTTACTACTGGTTAAACCTCTAAGTACTAGATCAGATATTCTACATCTAAACTGCTATTAATATAAAGCCCAATTCTTACTGATAAGAAAATCTTGTTTCAGAATGCAGATGTATTTGATATATAGATGTAATTATTGACACCAAAACTGTTGGCAGCATTTCCTCACACCAGCTGGGGGAAAAGAAGCAAACAACTCTTAAATAGATGGCTTATAAATAACATTTGGAAACTGAAATTCTACCAATTTTTGTAAAACAAAAAAGTTTTCTTTTTTTCTGATTATAAAAGTAATATGCCTTTATTATAAAAAATTAAATTGATATAGAAAATATGACAAAGTAACAAATTTCTAAGACTCTACCATTTAGAAATAACTTTAACTTTTTTGTATTTCCCTTCATGTAATTTTTATCAGATATACATAAGTAGTAAAAGTTTATTATATATCTATATGTATAATATATTACCTGCATATATAAATGTATATGAATGTGATTACACTATAAAACTGTTTGAATCTGGTTTTGTTCATTTAGTCACAGATTATGGACCTCTCTCCCTCTTATCAATAAATGTAGCACTAATATTGTCATCTTTAATGACTCCATATTACTCCAGTGCATGACTGTACTGTAATATATTTCATCAATTTTCTATTAATAACACATTAAGTCATGTCTAGACTTTCACTATTACAAACTACATTGCAATGAATATCCTTGTGTATACATCTTTGTATGATTATCTCTTTGAACTGAAATTGCCAAGTCAAAGAATATGTTTGACATTTTAATGTTTTTGCCAAATTGTCATTCTGAAAGGTTGGACTAACTTATTAAAGTTACTAATTTGTTGCATCTATAAAATGTTTTAATATCTATAATTTATTTATACTCAATCTTTATTTTGTATTGTGTTTTATTAAAATTGGTTTACATATGGAAAAGTGATATTGGGTGGATGAGAGGTGACTGAGGGAGAGACATTTTTACTCTATAATTTAATGTATTACTTGGTTAATTAAAAACATACACTATTAAAATCAGAACATAAACTACATCTTTAACTTTTGACAACACACATTTAAACAGTATGATTAATAGCTTTTTGAGCTGCATGGCATCCAAGTGTATCTGCCAAAAGTTAAACTCAAAGACTAAACTTGGCAATATTGCAGTGAAGTGCAGCTGGTTTATCTTATCTGACATCCAAACATTTAAGGAAAATAAATTTACCCACAGGCTTTATAATGGCTATTAGCTGAAATAGTCTCCCAAGTAGAACTTTTACTTTTAGATTCAACTCTCTTTATCTTTAGGCTTTTCTTCCTTCAGAGAAAGTTTGCCCTGTGCTCCTTATATTTTCATGAAACAAACTATTAAGATTCTGTCACTCTCCCGTGTGTGACCATACATATTTTATTGTCCAAATAAGCAGACTTTGGGGAGTGAGAGGGTGTGCTATAATAATTATGCTGGTGTAACAAGAGTAAACCAGAAACATCACATACAAAGTAGATTGAATAAGCACCCTACTTATAAGTATTTTTAACTACTGTGATTTTAGGGATTAGATTTTTTAAATTTCAATATTTATTAAACAACAATTAGGTGCTGTAGGAGTCAGAAATAACATATGATCCATGAGCTAGTCTTTCAAGAAAGTTAACAGGCACTTAGGGATACAGGACCAGTGGCAATAAAAGGAACTCTGGCAAATGTCAAGAAGGCCAACAACAACAAACACCAAATATTGCTTTCTTAGAACCTTACAAATCTTTCAGACATTTAATCTACTTTTCTTCATAATACACAAGTGAAATTAAATATTATCTTCATTTTAGAGTTGAGGCTGAAAAAAAGTTATGATTCTCCCAAAGTCCCAAAGCTAGTATAAACTGAGACTAAACCAAAAACTCTAACATAACCCTATGTTAATCTTCAGTACCTGCTACCTGTATATGTGACTTACAATATGGAGAAGCACCTCTTTGATTGCAGGGGTTGCTCAATGTTAATTTAATATTTTAAACTGTAGCTGGTGTAGGAACAGAGCAGAGAGACAGGTTAGGAGATTGAGACATGCCAAAGCCAGAAACATAGGTCAGATAAGAGGTTAGCAAGAAGGCATGTAGTTATACAGTATGTCCAGATCCACAAATCACTAGGCCTTAGGGAAGAGAAAAAAAGGTCACTCTCAAAAGAGGCAACAATATGGGCACAGAAGTGCTCAGATTGTCAATCATTCAGTATATGCTCCACTCAGAGCTCATATGGAAGAGTATCATAATAGAGAAATCAGATACTGAGATCTGTGTAGAAAGAGAATAGTGTTGAGGCTATTAAAAAAGAATAAAAATAATAAAAATAAAATAAATAAATAAAAATAAATTTAAAAAAAGAATAAAAATTGAGGTGCACTACCGTACTTTCTTTCCTTTCTTTCGATCATCACAACAATCTTTTGTGATGATAAAAGGAGTTGAGAGTATTTATGCCTGAGAGAAAGTGACAAAAACGTGTAGGTGCACTGGAAAAGCCAGTTTGTAATTCAGGTAAAGGAAGTATATTCGTTTGCTTGGGATACCATAACCACCACCACAGGCTGGGTGGCTTTTGTTTCCTCACTCACTGTTCTGCAGGCTAGAACCCCAAGACCAAGGTGTCGGCTGAGTTGGTTTCTTCTGAGGCCTCACTCCTGTTTTCTCTCTCTGTCTTGACATCATCTTCCCTCCAGGCCTGTGTCCTAATCTCCTCTTCTTATTAAAACAAACAGTCATAGTAAATTAGGGCCCACCCATGTAACCTCATTTTACCTTAAATCACCTTTTTGAAAGACCCTATCTCCAAATATAATCACATTCTGGGGTACCTAGGGACTTCAACATTAGAATTGGGGGGAGGAGGAGGAAACACACAATTCAGCCCATCACAGGAAGAGACTGAGAGGAAGAATTACTTCAATATTAGCTTTCTGGAATTTGCAATGAAATTAGGTTACCGAAATAGAACCATTTAGGAAGCATTTTGAGATACCCAACAAAATTTACATACTAAAAGATATTACTTGAAGCTGTGAGACTTCATGATTTCTACAAGAGAAAAAGTGTAGAGAATTAATAAATTTAAATTTTAAAATATTTATTTAGCATGTAATAAAAACAAGGCACTGTGCTAAGAACTAATGCAGTACATAAAAATGAAGATACAGCATTACTCTCAAGAAATGTACACACTATAATAAGCAATAAACACAACTTATGCACATGTGAATGGCGTAGTATAAAAATGGCCCTAAAAGAAGACAAGTGAGTATTGAGGATTTTTTAAAATACATTTTTATTAATTTCAGAGAGGAAGGGAGAGGGAAAGAGATAGAAACATCAATGAGGAGAGAGAATCATTGATTGGCTCCCTCCTGAATGCCCGCTACGGGGGATCGAGCTCACAACCCGGGTATGTGCCCTTCACTGGAATCGAATTTGGGACACTTTGGTCTGCAGGCCGGTGCTCTATCCACTAAGCCAAACCAGCTAGGGCAAGGATGTCTTAAAAAGAAAGAAAAAAATATCAATGTTGAAAAGGAACAAGCATTGAGTACAGGACTAAGGCTTAGGGATAGTTTTTTTCTATCATTAGTGGTGACCTTTGCCTGCATTTGATGTTTTCCTTAGATAATCTGTGAAGAACAAGTGATTTAACCCAGATCATAAATCATTCAGCACTGGCTTGAGCAATGCAAGTGAATGCTGGATCAGACTCCGGGTTTAAAGTAGTCAAGATAGCAACGCAGAAACTCAGTTTTATTACTTTTTTAAATATAAAAAGAAACATCTGCAGATCACATATTAATATCTTAGTGAGTCAGGATTCATTGGAAGTAGGGCTCACAGCTGCTCCCACAGGCAGGCTAAGCTTTAGGGTCCTGAAAATCCCACCTACCAAGAGCCCCTCCCCACCTAGAACACTGCTTCTGCCCAGAATTCCCACTCCTCCAGCTTAAGGCACTGTGACTCCAGGAGCTCCTGTTCAAGCACAGTTCTGTTTCAGACTGAGAATGTCCATTGACTCATTAGTCCTATGGCCGGTTTTCCAGTTTCTTTAGTAGTCACTTTAGAAGGCTCAGTGGAAATAGAATAGAGGTAAGTGCATTCTGACAGAGAGATAGAAGGTAAAATGTAAACCTTAGGGGAAGCTGGGTGAAGGGCCTCCGGGAACTCTTGCACTCTCTTTGGAATTCTTCTGTAAATCTCAAAATTCTTTTCTAAATTTCAAAATTAGAAATCTATACTAAAAGCCTAGGTGGTCCTTACGCCCTCGTGCAATGCTCTCACGTCATCACAAGATGGCCGCCACAAGATGGCCGGAAGGGGAGGGCAGTTGTGGGAAATCAGCCCAGCAGGGGAGGGCAGTTAGGGGTGAACAGGCCAGCAGGGGAGGGCAGTTGGGGGCAAGATCAGGCCAGCAGGGGAGGGCAGTTGGGGGCAACCAGGTCGGCAGGGGAAGGCAGTTGGGGACATCAGGCCAGCAGGGGAGGGCAGTTGGGGGCCATCAGGCTGGCAGGGGAGGGCAGTTGGGGGCCATCAGGCCGGCAGGGGAGGGCAGTTGGGGGCCATCAGGCCAACAGGGGAGGGCAGTTGGGAGGGAGCAATCGGGCCAGTAGGGGAGGGCAGTTGGGGGAGATTGGGCCAGCAGGGGAAGGCAGTTGGGGGTGATCAGGCTGGCAGGGGAGCAGTTAGGCGTCAATCAGGCCGGCATGAGAGCGGTTAGGGGGCAATCAGGCAGGCAGGCAGGCAGGCGAGCGGTTAGGAGCCAGCAGTCCTGGATTGTGAGAGGGATGTCCGGCTGTCTCAGAGATACAATGAAGGAAGAGATTGGGCCTAAACCGGCAGTTGGACATCCTCTGAGGGGTCCCAGATTGGAGAGGGTGCAGACTGGGCTGAAGGATATCCCTCCTGTGCATGAATTTTGTGCATCGGGCCTCTAGTTTATAAATAAAAAAGAATATAAAATAAGAAAATGTCCAGGAAATAGTGTTAATGAAAAATATATAGTTTTATATATAAACTGCTCACAAATTTGTATAGTTATATACCAAATATGCCAAACTATTAGCAATGGTCTCTGTGTGATAGAATAAAAGTTGATTTTCTATTTTCTCTTTACACCTTACTATAAAGCCTTCAAATTTTCTTCAGTGGGAGCTTTTAAACTTTACACATGAAAAAAATAAAGATTAAAGAAACAAAATAAAATAACATCCTCTTTCTAAATGCTCTCGGCCTTAATGATCCCTCTGTGTCTCTGTGGAATGTGGAGGAGGCTGCCCAGGTTTCTTAGCGTGTCCAAGGAGGGCCTCATGGTGGAAGAGGACCTCCCTCTTCAGCCTCATCTCTTGCCTTCTTCCCTTATCATCCTGAAGCACTTGCCAGCCTTCCAGCTGCCTCAGGCCTCAGTGCGGAAAGCCCTTTCCCCCAATCATCTCCTGGTTAAGGGTTGCTCCCTCAGGGTTCAGCCCAGGCCTCCCTTGACATTGACTCAACCCATCCTACCACAGTACCATGCTTGGGCTGATTCTAGCATTTACTGCCCATTGATCTGTCTCACCCACTTGTCTGGGAGCTCCTTGAAGACAGAGTTCTGTGTTATTTCCCACTTTGGAGCATAGCACAGTGCTGGCACCTGAAGGACACTAATTTTATTCAATATATTCATTATCCCCCCTCTAGCCCACCCCATCCTACCTTCCCCTTAGTCTCTATATGCAAAGAGAAACCTGCCTCAGTCTAGTCATACAGTTCTCCAAAAAGGGGGTGACTCTCTCCTGCCTGGGGGAGACTGACCCAGAGGCCTTGAATTCCTGGAAGCCTCTCAAGGGCACAGCAGTTACTGACCCACAAAAGGTTTGTGTGTTCAAAATGCCACCCGAATTTTTTTCTGCTATTTCCCTATAGCTTAACAGCATGCTACCCCACTTGGGAATTGAAAAGGGTGAATCAGGGGTTTCCTTTTCCTCCCAGACCTAGCAAATGCAGTTTCCAGAAGTTAATAGTTAAAAAAAATTGCTTTAAGTAAAAGGAAGCCAGAAAAGTAAGCAGTCAGATTTTCCAGCTCTAATGTGTAGTTTCCCCCACATAAAACCTTTACAAGCTCAAGTCCTTCTTAAGACAGGACTGGGAGACAGGATTTTAAACCATGTTAGAAGCCAAATCTCAAGTACCATGCCTTCAATGCACTGGGTTTAGGGTTTCACAGGCCATAATTTCCCTCCTTTTGGGAGCAGAACAAATGCTCTAAGCAGTCACAACCCACTGCCTTTAATGGGTGCTTCAGGCCGTGCCCCAGTGCCTTTCACAGAGCCTGGTGCATAGTTGGCAGGTAGTAAGCACAAAAATAATAATTGAGTGAATACATAGTCTCTCTTTTTTTTTTTTTTACTTCCTTCATTGTATCAATACAATTATCACTTGGAGAGGGGGAATATTTTAGAGTTCCAGAGCAATGTTGATGGAAGAGGCCTCCTAGTATGTATCTTGATTCATAACCAGGCCCCCTATTCCCTCCCCAGCTGCTGGGGCCCTTTCCCACCTCCTTCATGGGTCCTCTCCTGAAGCCACACCCACATCCACAGCTCCTCTTTCCTCTGTGGTACTCTTCAAACCTTAGAAGACTCAAAGAAGAAAATAACATACACACATTAAGTCCATATTTTGTATTAAATTGTGCCTCTCAGAATGTCACAGCATTTTATGTGTTTTTGCCAACAAGACATTTTGGGGCATAGCTCTTGTCAAAACATTACAGTTCCAAATTAGATTATGAAGAATTTCTTTATAAACTTTCAATACAATAGCATAGTATTCAAAAATAATGAAAATGTATTGAGGCAATGGAATGAATTTCTAACAATGACAGGCTGGTGTGAGGAGAGCAGACACAAGGGTAAAGGGAGGTGATTTGGGACCCGCAGAAGCTGTAATCCATGCTCATGAGCTGACACTAACTCTGAATTCCCATCGTGGTCCTTAAAGATCAGCCTCTCTGTTTCCAAGCAAAAGCAGACTCCCAACACTCTCTGTCACTTCCTCTGGGTTCCAAAGGTGCCTGTGCATTCCCCAAGCGCAGGTGTGGCTTTCCCCCATGGATTATGAGCTCTTCAAAGGCAAGGATTCATCCCATAACCCCAGCACCCAGCAAAGTTGGCCACCTATGAAGTGTTCAGTACATATGTGTAGAATGAGTCAATCTCTCTCCCTCTCCAGGTGCCTAGCTGGGAAGTCCACACACACATAGGTTGGACACAGAAAGAATTTACCCATCAGACACCTCAGCACCTTAAGGCCAATCTTTGGCTGTTTTGTCCACTGCTGTACCCTGGAACAGTGCAGAGCACATATAGTTACCAAGCAGATTTTGAATGAACGAATCTGCTCCATTTGAAAGGGTGCCTTCCTATCCTTGCTATTTCATCTGATGTTCCTAGTAGTCATATACTCTGGCCTCAGATTCATCCCTTCTTTTTATACTGAGTCTCCAGAATGGTGACTTCTTGCCAAAAACCACACACCTCCTAGAACTCAGTGGCCTGCTAGTTCCCATTCCAGGTCCTTCCGAATTGGTCTTCTCCCTCTTCCTTTCCTCTCCTCTTCCTTTTGTCCTCCTCCTCTCCTCTCCTCCTCCTTCTTCTCCCCTATTCTCCTTTTAATTATTTGGGACATGCCAAAAATATAAATTATACCTCAATGATCACATCTCGACCCACCATTCAGTTCACAAATTAAGCTATTGTAGTTATAATTGAAGCCCCTGTAGCTTTTCACTTCCTAAAAGTAGCCACCATCCATATATACATATGTATATACATATACACATATACATATATATACATATATATCTTATTATTATATACACAGTGCATGCTTGTTTTCATGTGGCAACATGGAACCATGGTTCCTTCTTTGTCAGTGCTGTACAATATAATATTCATTGTACACATATATCACAGCTGATTACTTTATATTGTACTAATTAATGGGTAGGTGGTTTTCATTTTCTGCTATTACGAACACTATTGCTATGGACATTTCTGTTATCTTTTAGGCAGGAATAAAGGTGGGTTCCAGTTGGCCCTTGGACAGAAAGTCCAGTTGGCTTTTTCATGAGGACTCAAACAGCTAGCACCCTCCAGCCCTCTCAGACCCAGGACCTCAGGGGCTCAGAGTGGGTGCTGTGTTGGTTTGACAGTGGCAGTGAGGAGGAATGAATTCATTCAAGTTGCCATCTTTTCAGAACCTCCAGCCCTCTGTACAAAACCTTGACTTTATAATAGCATTAAAACTGCCCTGTTTTGGGATATTTCTTTAGCATCCTGGCAGTTCAAGTGCAGGACTGGAGAAAACAAATTTTTGGATTGATCCAGGACTGGGTTTGGAAGAAAAAAAAAAAACTATTTTAAAATTGTGCCTTAGGCAATCTAAAACCATTCAGTCATAACAGCATCTACTTTTCAACTAAAGTCTTGCTTTTTTGCCTCAGCAATTAGTATTTCATTCTGCCTGCCTTTTATTTCTTTTTATTCCCCCAAATCACTGCTTTTGACATAAGTATTGATCCACATCTTATATACTTTGGAGGTGACATTTAAGGATAAGATATAAAGGTGGAAAAAACAACTTTTTAACAGTATATGGTAGCCAAAAGATATAATAATATAAATTGAAATCCTCATAAATGCCCCCAAATCTAGTGAATTAGATTTCTCCTTAAAGCTTACTACTTACAGTAGAAAAGATACTGAATGAAATCCATGTTCCTACCAACAATATTAACCTTGACTCTGAGGTAGTATTTTTTTCACCTTTTTTGGACAGGCATTTTGATATCACATGATATTTTAAAAAGCATTGATAGTCCTCTCGATGTATGAAATCTTCATGTCTTGAAGCTGAAATCCTAGGCAGAACGCCTTTGAGTTCTAACAGTTCCTATCCTTATATCCTACTAGAGGTCACAGGATTCTATACAATTGTTTCAGCACCACCTAGTGGGCATTCTGACTACATTCCTGACTTGAAGGAAAGTAATAAAGAAGGAATGTGACTGGCCAGATGCCTCCCCTCCCTATTGGAGACAGAAATAACAACTTACATAATTCATAGAAATTCATAGAACCTTTTACCCACCCCCAACATTTTAATAATGATCACAGGCTTCTTCTAAATCCATCCTACTTCAAATGTAAAGCCAGAAACAAAAGCCATTATTCTTTTAAAGCCCAAACAATGCTGGGCACACTAAAAGAATTGTGCTTCTGCCCTGGCTAGCGTTGCTAAGTGGTTAGAGTATGGGCCCACACACCATAGGGTCTCCGGTTCCATTCCGAGTCAACTGCATGTACCTGTGTTGTGGGTTCAATCCCTACCCCCAGTAGGGGCATGTGCAGGAGACAACCAGTTGATGTGTGTGTGTGTGTGTGTGTGTGTGTGTGTGTGTGTGTGTGTGTGTCTGACATCGATATTTCTTTCTCTCTCCTCTTTCTCTCTCTCTCTCTCTCTCTCTCTATCTCTCTCTCTCTTTCTCTCTCTCTCTTCGCCCTTCTCTCCCTTCCACTCTCTCTGAAAGCAATGGAAAAATATCCTCATGTGAGGATTAACAAAAATAAATAAATACATGCATACATACATACATGCATACATACATACATAAAAATAAAAGGATTGTGCTTCTGCTCCCATACACTCAACTCTTATAGCTCAGCAACCCCTCTTTAAATAACAGGCTTCATTGTGTGCATCTCTCACATCTTTTCTGGACACAGTTAAGCATAATCTGTCCTTCGTTTTCTGTGTCTGGACTTCATTTATCTTTCCATTTCTAGCCTTTATTAATTTACAACCTTTTCTTGCTTCATTTTTTTAGTGACCTCTGGTTCCCTAAACTATTATTGATTCAAGCAGCATATTCCAATGCTAATAAGAAATGCTTTAAACAATTAACAAAACAGTTTGTATTAGTATCAAATCAAAGGTAATTTAAAAACATTTAATGGGCCCTAGCCAGTTTGGTTCAGTGGATAGAGCATTGACCCGTGGACTGAAGGGTCCCAGATTCGATTCCGGTCAAGGGCACATGCCCAGGTTGTGGGCTTGATCCCCAGTAGGGGGAGGAAGATGCAGGAGGCAGCCAATCAATGATTGTCTCTCATCATTGATGTTTCTATCTCTCTCTCCCTCTCCCCTCATTTAATGATCCAGCTGATGTGGCTCAGTGACTGAGCATAGACCAGATGGTCACAGTTTGATTCCCGGTCAGGGCACATGCCCGGGGTTTCAGGCTTAATCCCCAGTGGGGGGCATGCAGGAGGCATGTTTCTATTCCTCTCTCTCTCTCTCTCTCTCTCTCCCTCTCCCTTCCTCTCTGAAACAAATTTTTAAAGAACATAAACAAAAAATAAAAACATCTAATGGCCATTTAAATAAACCAGAACTTAAATTCCTAATTTGAGAAATAAACAATTTTAAATTGAGGGTCTAGCATATGACACTTATTTCGTAGTACTATTAAGTCATTAACTGCAAAAAGCTTGAGAGTCATCTGGTTCTGTACCACGCTATAGGAATCCCTCCTAATTTCCAAGTAGGCAACCAATCTCTGCTTGAACACTTCCTGGGAGAGAGAATAATTTAGTCTGAAATGAAGGAAGGAGAATGGGCTCCAACATCAAACAAATTCAAGTTCTAATCTTCGCACTTGGCAGTAACTAGCTTTGCGACCCTGGGTGAATAGCAAAACCTCTGAAATGTCCATTTTATCATCTGCAAAATAGTTTAGTTGCGGGTTGAGGGGAAAAGTAAAGACTCCAATTCACATGATTCTTCTAAGAAGTAAATGAGATAACGTGCTGCCCCTCACAAGCAGCTCTGTTTACTCAGACAGCGCTTTTATTTGCCTCCCTGTGTTTTCCAACGATTGACACTGCTTTTACCTGAACTTCTCTTTCTTGGACAGTTTTTCAAGTATACAAAAACCCTACGTCTCCAACGTCTGGCCTCACACCGTCTGACCATACTGCTTAACTTAAATTTTCCTTTCTCCAGGTTACATTTCTCTCCATGATTCTTTTTTTCTTTTTAATATAGTTTATTGATTTTTTTTTTTACAGAGAGGAAGGGAGAGGGATAGAGAGTTAGAAACATCGATGAGAGAGCAACATCGATCAGCTGCCTCCTGCACACCCCCTATTGGGGATGTGCCCGCAACCAAGGTACATGCCCTTGACTAGAATCGAATCTGGGACCTTTCAGTCCGCAGTCCGACGCTCTATCCACTGAGCCAAACCGGTCAGGGCTCTCCATGATTCTTTATAGCAATGCTTCCCAAACTTTTCATGTGGTAACACTCTTAGAAAGTGATAGGATTTGTATGGTACTGAGCTGGATGAGGTGGCTCAAAGTCAACAGGTTTATGTAGACTCTCAGAGGGACCCCAGGAGGATGGAGCCCACTAGCCCTCTACAGTAACCTGTTTATCAAGGTACCTTAATGGCATTCTTCTCTTGCCAGTCTTACCTTCCCATTCCTGATCATGCTTGCTGAGATCACCTCCAAAACAAATTATTTGTACCCAAATTCTTATCTTATCATCATAGACAATGAGTACCCAAAAAAGGGGAAAAAATGGCCATAAAAATAATACCCAAGCTAAGTGAATCTTTGTGCATCAAGCTCTGCTGCAAAGCATATATAAATCAGGAAGGTAAAGAAAATCTAGAATGTCCTAGCTGGTTTGGCTCAGTGGATAGAGCATCAGCCTGCGGGCTGAAGGATCCCAGGTTCGATTCCAGCCAAGGGCACATGCCTGGGTTGCGGGCTTTATCCCCAGTGGGGGATGTACAGGAGGCAGCCAATCAATGATTCTCTCTCATCATTGATGTTTCTATCTCTCTTTCCCTCTCCCTTCCTCTCTGAAATCAATAAAGATATATTTTTTTTAAAAAAAAAGAAAATCTAGAATAATTAATGAGGGTAATTGTTTAAAATCTATATTTCACTTTGCATATAGAGGCACTATATCCATTATAAGAGCATTTTCAGACTTATATCAAGACACTGTCTTTCATAACTAAAGAATTAACAAATGTTTATTGACTTCCAAGTTCACATCTTGAATAGTAAAAGTAAAGACAGGTAAGATTTATTTGTTTAAATATATTTTTATTGATTTCAGAGAGGAAGGGAGAGGGAGAGAGAGAAACATCAATGATGAGAAAGAATCATTGATTGGCTGCCTCCTGCATGCCCCCAACGATCAAGTGTGCAACCCAGGTAAGTGCCCCTGATCGGAATCAAAACTGGGACCCTTCAGTCTACAGGCCAATGTTCCATCCACTGAGCCAAACCAGCTAGGGCAAGACAGGTTAAGATTTATTGGGCACTTATTATATGTCAGGCCCTGTGTGAAGTTCCACTAATCATTGCAATAACCTTGTATTATTTTAGAAGTGTTATTTTATCTTCTCCACAAATGCAAAAGTTGAATCATAAAGAGATAGTTCCAAAGTGGTACCAATCAAAAATGAAAGAGAAAGTTTGAAACTGGCAAATGGAGAAAGCTGAGGCAGGATAAACTATTTTTACCCTACAAAATGTTATTCTAATAAAGTCTGCATAAACATCCATAGTGAAGCAGAAGATCGAGGCAGGCAACCAGATCATTCAACAGCAACAAATTATTTCTTTCCTCAGCAATTTATGAAGAATTTTTGGGGTAAACCACCCATGTGGTTAAATCAAATGTGCACTATATAGTGGATGTTTAACTAACACTGGACTTTATCTTAAACGAATGGTCACTTTTGTCAGTTCCATAAACAACTATGGCTGCAAAAATTGTCAAGATGATTATTTGATTAGATAGAACTGAAAATTCTGTTCTTTTTCAGAGCTGGCAGTATTGGCACTTTAGTAAAATGAGTTCTTCATTGTTGTCTTTGAAGGTCTTCTGGATTTATTTTCTAGAGACAGAGATAGAATTTGCATCAAAAATCTAAATATAGAGAAATAGGCCTGAGCATATGGCCCAGTTTTTCATGCTGAATTGCCTAAATACTTGCCCGCCCACATGAAACTACTCTTGTCTTCCAGGGAGTCTTGGTTTCTTGATGTATTTATACTGACTCACAAGATAGTTACTTGATGTGTAAAGTGAAATGGAAATTCTGCTGCATTTTACTCAAAACCATGAAAATTGCAGCTTTTCCTTTCGTTTCTGGGTATCTCACTTATTTAAATGTCTCATAATAATAGTCTTAGAGGAGTAGAAATTAGTTCGGTTTCTTCTTTTCTTATAATTTAAAAATCAAATTATCTTTCTACTTTTGTAAGAGTGGGCAAGAAGCCTGTTTCCTGTTCATGATGAGTGGACCATGTTCTGACAGCACTTTAAAGAAGAGTTGGACAACATGCTGGCAGAAGAAAGTCAACGGGGGCAGCGGGGGCAGGTCATACTTGTATTTGGAAAATGCGTCAGTTCTAGAAACCAACTGCATTCAACACACAAAATTTGTTCCAAATGAGCAAATTGAAAATGCTTCCATAACCAATGCCACCCCAATATATCCAATAGAAAAGAAAAAGTGCTTCCAGAAAAGCTGAATAATAAATGTATCTAGAGTTGTCAGGCAGAATATTCTTTATTAAGAATTGTTTAATTGTAATGACATCAATTTTAGAGCATCCCCAGAATAAATTAACAGATTTTTTAAACTAAGATACATGAATCAAATCACTAAGTGTATTCAGAACTTCTCCCTAGAATTGTCAGTCTTCATGCCTAAATGTGTTCTAATAGGTGGCTGAGTGTCTACCCTAAACCAAAGGACATACCAAAAAAAAACAAAACAAAAAAAACACAACTATGCGAAGGAGCAAAATTCAATAGCACATGCCAACATGCCTAACAAGGATAGATGCATCAGAAAAACTTGATATTAAAGAACTAACTTGAAAAAGATATCCAGAAAAATCAAGATTTTTCCTCCTCTTCAACCTGATAATTAAGGTTATATTATCCCTTCCTTCCTAAAAAAATGACCTTGAAAATGCTACAAAATGACCTGAACATTTGTTCAGATTGTTTAGTAAAGAGGCCAACTCAGGTCTTCATTAGAGATGTGTGTGGGGGGATGGGGGATGTAATTGAATTAATGGGGTGACACTGCTTGATAAAATTATATAGGTTTCTGATGTATGATTCTATCATACATCATCTGTATTTTGTATTGTGTGTTCACCACCCCAAGTCAAGTATCTTTTGATCATCGTTTATGCCCCCTCTTTACCCTCTTCTACCTGCCCCCGCTCCCCTTTCCCTCTGATAATCACCATACTGTTGATTGTGTCTATGAGGTGTTTTCTTTTTTATTTAATCTCTTCACCATTTTTTATCCAACCCCCTAATCCCCCTTCCCTCTGACAGCTGTCAGTCGGTTCTCTGTCTCTATGAGTCTGTTTCTATTTTGTTTGTTACAGGATTTTTTTGTTCATTAGATTCCACATATAAGTGAAATCATATGGTACTTGTCTTTCTCTGACTGGCTTATTTCACTTAGCATAATATTCTCCAGGTTCATTCATGCTGATGAAAAAGTTAAGATTTTCTTCTTTTTTATGGCCAATATTCCATTGTGTAAATGTACCACAACTTTCTTTATTTATTCACCTACTAATGGACACTTGGGCCACTTCCAAATCTTGGCTATTGTAAATAATGCTGCAGTGAACATAGGGGTGCATATATTCTTTTGAATTAGTGTTTCAGTTTCTTCAGATGTATTTCTAGAAATAGAATCGCTGGGTCATAAGGTAGTTCCAATTTTTATTTTTTAAATTAATTCCATACTGTTTCCTACAGTGGCCACACCAATCTGCATTCCCACCAACATTTCATGAGGGTTCCCTTTTTTCCACATTCTCACCAACACTTGCTGTTTGTTGATTTATTGATGATGGCCATTCTGACAGTTGTGAGATGATATATCATTGTTTCAAGGGAGATTGTTACTTCCCATGGTCACCCAGGTCAAAGGCAGAGCCAAGACTATTAAAATTCTAGTTGAGCCCTGGCTGGTTTGGCTCAGTGGATAGAGCGTCAGCCTGTGGACTCAAGGATCCGAGGTTTGATTCCAGTCAAGGGCACATGTGCGGGCAGTGGGCTTGATCACCAGTAGGGGGTGTGCGGAGGCAGCTGATTAATGATCAAACATCATTGATGTTTCTATCTCTCTCTTCCTCTCCCTTCCTCTCTGAAATCAATAAAAATATATTTTAAAAAAAGATTTTAGTTGTGATTCACAATGACATTGGGAGCATTTATAGCACTGTATAGCTTATAAATTGTTTTCACATACATTAATCATGAGGCCTTTATAACAATCCTATTATGTGGGTGGGACATGTATTACTACTTTACTATTACTATTACTATTACTATTACTATTACTATTACTATTACTATTACTATTACTATTACTATTACTATTACTATTTCCATTTTATAGAAGCAACCGGAGTCCAAGTCTCCAGATAGCACGGTTTTCTTTCCTCCTCTTAGTCTCAATTCTGAAACTGTACATCCTTAAAAGATTTCAAGTGCTTTGATAAGCCGGCATAGCCCCTCACCACTGATATGGAGGGACTGCATCTGTTCACTGATTCAGGACAAGAAGATGGGGCTGGCCCTGCCTTTATATTCTGTGATATCATGGGTTGAGTATTTAAGAAGAAGACGAGTACTCCAGAACCAATGAAAAAGAAAAAAATCAGTACGATAAATCAGGGGACCAAAATAAACATATATCACTCCCCTGATGACAAGCAACTACTAAGCTATAAAACTAGCAAATGAAACCCACAGCTTGGGCATCATCATAAATCTGCACTGAAGAGGACTCTAGGCACCACCCCACCCAGCACTGCAGGAAACTCTACAGTACTTCCATAGCAACTGTAACTAAGGATATCATCAGGATGCTGAAAATGAAAAAGAAGAAAAAGAGACATAAACTGGAGACAAATAAGATTATTTCCCCTTGTAGAGTGAAGTCTGCTGTTCACTCCCAGAAAACATAAATATTTAACCACCTGAGGCAGGCTGTAACTGGCTATCTCAGCTAGCCAAGCCCATCCTCCTAATCTATATTCTTTCCAGAAAAGAAATCAACCAAAGAGCCAAAAACACAAGAAACTCAGAAATGCACGTACCAAGCAAGGTGGCAGCCTGCCCCAGTCTAATGGATTGGTTGTGAGTCAGGAAGAGAGCCCAAGCATTTATTAACTACCAAACTTATGGTCAGGTATTGTCAGGGCACAAAAATAGATTCTGCCCTAGAAGTGTTCAGTGTTGTAAGGGGAAATAAAAGATAAATTGCTAAAAATGAAGCTGGAATGTGATAGATGTCAAAAGAGAAATAAGGTTGTTGCTATTAGATTTTAGATCATTGGAGGATACTAGGAGTTGAATTATGTCCCTCAAAAAGGTACCTCGGAATGTGTCCTTATTTGGAAATAGGGTCTTTGCAACATAATTACGTTAAAATGAGATCCTTGATGTGGGCCCAAATCCACTCTGACTGGTGTCCTTATAAGAGAGGAGAACATCCTGTGAAGATGAAGACAAACAGGGAGAAGACATCCATGAAACAACAAAGACAGTTTGGGTGATGCAGCTACCAACCAAGAAACAACACGTTTGCAGAGAACCTCAGAAGCCAGGAGGAGGCAAAGAAGCAATGTCCCCTAGAGCAGATAGAGATAAGATGGCCCCGCCAACACACTAATTTCAGACCTGCAGCCTTCAGAGCTGTGGCAGAATATGGTTCTGTTGCTTTGAGCAACCCAGTGTTTGGTACTTTGTACTGCAGCCCTAGGAATCTCACACAGAGGGAGAGCCACTTCATACTGAAGAGATTACAGCCAGGATTCTTGTAAGAACTGACATCTAAACTGAAACTGGAAGGACTTGTAGCATCTGAATGGTAGGAAATGGGGGTTCTTATTTATATGATAATTACCATTCATTGAGAATATACCACATTCCAAGTATTGTTCCAGGAATGATTCATAGACCAAGGACATCTAGACCTCTCCTCCCTACTTGACTCTCCCTGTTCCGTCCCACAGTGGTTGATGTATCTAGGAGCTTCAGTGTGGAAAATGGAAGAAGCAGGAGGGTGTGGGGTTTGGGGGAGAGAGGTGGCAAGGCATCTGTTCCCATTCCAAGCCCTGGCCGAGATATCCCTTTAGCCGAGAGGGTGGAAGCAAGTTCCAGAACCTCTGTGAGTTTTGTTTTTATGTGACACCAGGTGAGGAACTAGTTAGAACGACTCTGAGAGGCTCTGCATATTTGGGACTGAGACAGCTTAGAGCCAGAGCAGACCATTCTCCCCTCCTCGCCACAGAAACAAGCCACATGGAGGCTTCCCAAGAACCAGGCTCTCTGGGAGCATTAAGAGTCAACGCCCTTGGCATGGGCTATGTTATCCTGATGGACAGTGACCCTGGATAAACTTCAGCCTTGGCAAAACCTCAGCAAGTGGCCTTGCAAGCAGATACTAGACATGTGGGAGCTAGGGCAGAAAAAAATAACAGGACAGAAGCCCACAGCAACTGCAAAAGAAACAAGTTGGCAAGAGAACTTCTTTGAGGATGTCTAGAAATAACTGGAAATACTTTGAAGGGAGTTAATCTCCTGAAGTCAAGTATGATGAAAATTCATGCCATAAAAATTGAAATATAAAAATAATGTGAGCCCTAGCTGGTTTCAGTCAATGGATAGAGCACTAGCCTGAGGGCTGACGGGCATCAGGTTCAATTCCAGTCAAGGGCACGTACCTCCGTTGCAGGCTCTATTCCCCTCCCAGGTAGGGGTGCATGTGTGAGGTAACCGATAGGTGTGTCTCTCTCACATGATGTTTCTCTCTCTGTCTCTCCCCCGCCCTTCTGCTCTCTAAAAACCAATGGGGAAAAAATATCCTCAGGTGAGGATTAACAACAAAAAAGCACACCCAAAAAAGAATGTGAGATCTTGTTCTGTGATGAGGCCTAGAACATACAGGTTAGACACAGATTTTCCCATTTAATCCAACTAAAAACCACCATTATCCCCACTTCAGAGGCAAGAAAAGGAGAAGCCAGGGAATTTCTCCCCGTCTTTGTGCTTCAGGCCTTATCTGTGGCAGTGACTTTCTCTTCTATAAACCTACTCTTACTGCAAGGCCTGCTATCACCCCAGCTTCTGCCTGGTGAGCCTGGATCTTTTTGATTTTTAAGCTTTAGGCAGTGGTAGCACCTTCCTACTCTTAACCTCAAGGATTTCACATGGTCTACTTTAGGCTTCTTAGCTCTGTCATCTCCTGTGTAACCAATTCCTTGAACGAAATTCTCTCTGTTTAAAATATCAAGAATATTTTCTGGACCCTGGCTGATATAGTAAACATATCAGAGAGCCACAACCTTCCCAGGAAAGTAGGAGGACAATGAATGTAAACATGACTTGCATACCATAAGTACTGAATAAATGTTTGTTGGATCTATCACTCTTCTGAGCTTGTTGCTTCCTGACATGGGGGCCTCCAGCTCCCCAGCCACCAGTGTTCTGACATGCTTTCTGGCCCAGCTTGCCTTTCTCAACCTGCAGATCACAAAGAGCGTGTAGGCAATATTCGATTGCAACACTTGATTTTCCTACTGACTTGTTCTTCTGCTGTAGCTGTTTTCTTAATACCCGTCCCTGAATAGGGCAAGTATCTACTTTCTATGTTCCTGCTTGTTTACTGTAGAAGCACTACTTGGCCCAAAGTTTCTTCTCCTGGGCTGTTCATCTGCTCTACTCATTATTTCCATAGTACCCATTTCCAACAATCCTGCCCCCAGATCTTTCCGGAGTCCCTTGAATCTGCTAAGGTTCATATCAGTTTAAAATTAATGCAAAGGAAATCCACTAAGAATCAGAGCCCAAAAATAAATTTGTGACAACATGCTATAATTTCACACATGGAATCATAAAAATATGAAATGGGTTTATAAAAATGAAATAAAGTGCTGATATATAAAACCTGACACAGAAAAATCAGTAAGTTATTAAAGTGATTATCCACAAAATAATTCACTGCATTTTTCACTTTAGAGTAGCAAACTCCTACCAACACTTAGAATGTAATTCAATTTATGAAGTTTCCATTTGCCCACAACTCTTCAGGACTACCTACCTTTACAAACTGAGTTTCATCTCAAATATATTTTGAGGTCTAATACCAATGATTTAAATACATATTAGGGCATTTCAGACAGAGATTCAGTGTTCTAATTCATGCTTTTTTTCTTTTTTTTTTAAGTTGGCATGCAGTTTAGCCTAGTTGTTAACTACAAAGGTATGGTAATATTGTATTACTAGAGGCCCGGTGCACGAAAATTCGTGCACTGGGGAGGGGGGTCCCTCAGCATGGCCTGCCCCCTCTTACAGTCCAGGAGCCCTCAGGGGATGTCCTACTGATGGGAGCGGGCCTAAGCCACAGTCTGGCCTCCCTCTGCAGGAAGCAACCGGGCTGATCAGGGGAAGGTGCCACCATCACCCCGCAGCCGCTGCCGGCCACCACGGCTTTGTCTGGAAGGACATTCGGCTGTCTGGTCTAATTAGCATATTATGCTTTTATTATTATAAATTGGGTATGATTCTATCCTATACTCTATCCATGTCCTTGGCCATTGTCTTTGGGATTCCTCCCAGGTGGAAGGTTAGATTTGCAGGTAATAATTATTGAGGAGTGTTCTTAGGAACAGAACTTTTAACAGAGTGAGGGAAGCAAGATTAGACAGAGAGAAAAATGGGACTGAGGCTTCAGCCAACCCAATGGAAAGCCCTGGAGTTGGGAAAGCCCTTCATAGATGTTTTGAATTGAGGCAAGGGGTCCAGTCTTTGTGCCCTCACATATGACCAGACATTGCATGTGAGTTGCTCAAAGGGGCACCTTTGGGCAAAGGAGTATCCTTCCACTGAGGGCAGTTCCTGGTAGACAGTGGGGATGGGGAACCTGAATTGAGGGTTGAAGTGGGAGTCAGGGGTGGAGATATCTGTGAGCCATCATCAACAAACATTCCTGGCAGATGAGGGAATAAGTGGTTCTGAAAGGGGGATGAGGAGGTGCAGCACAGCATCCACTACAACCCATAGAGGTGGAATATTATCTGTTTGCTACTTGACATTGGGCTTGGCCTTGTGACTTGCATTGATCAATGGAATGGGGCAGAAGTGAGTATGCCAGTTCCAAGCACAGGCCTTAAGAAACCTTGTGTATTTCCAGTTTCCATCTTATTCATGTCCAGGCTAACCTGCTGATCTCAGGCAGAACTTGAGAGGCACATAGAGCAGAGCTACCCCAGCCAGCCACCTAGCCTACATCAGCCAGCCTAGATTCTCAACCCTCACGATGACCCACAGACACTTCAGAAACAAATGTGCCCTTTGTATGATGTGATTAGTTATTCACTGATAGCAACTTGATATAACAGGCTCGATGCAATGGTCAAATATTTTCCAACATCCAGAACCTCTGGCTAGTGATGGTTAACTTTATGTGTCAACTGGACTGGCTTCAGGGTACCCAGATTAAACATTACTTCTGGGTGTGTCTGTGAGGGTGTTTCCTGATAATATTAGTATTTGAATCAGCAGACACAGTAAATTGCCCTCCCCGGTGTGGGTGGACCTGAATAGAACAAAAGCCAGAAGAAGAAGGAAGTCATCCCTTTTATTTCCTGCCTCACTACTTGACTTGGGGCATCTCAGGACATCTTCTCCTGACCTCGGACTGGGACTTATGATATCAGCTTCTCTGGTTCACAGGCCACTGGACTTGGACTGAATTACAGCACTGACTTTCTTGGTTCTCCAGCTTGCAGATAGAGGATATAATCTTCTTATGGGACTTCTCTGCTTCCATAAATGTCTGATCCAATTCTTCATAATAAATACATATTTCTTATTAGTCCTGTTTTTTTTTGGAAAAGTTGACTAATACAACGACTTATTTGTGACCTTGAATAATTTACCCAACTTTTTCCTCTAAGACTCAAGTTCACCCTTGATATAGAAAGAATGATGTCTGCTCTATAATGGTGTGAGTTTAGTATCGAGCATGACAACTCACAGGCACTCATTTACTATGAGTTATGGTCAATAGTCATGCGCTTTCATTTCTAGTGGCAAAAATCATGAACTTAGAAGATATTTATTTCTAGTTGCAAAAATCACAAGCCTAGAAAATATTGGTAAGTAAAGGAGGGTAGCAAAGGAAGGGTAGCTCCCACTGCTCTCCAATTTCTTAGGCAGCTCCTGTCCTAGGTGATGGTGATGGCAGAGTAGGGTCCAGCAGTGTCAATGGTAAATGGAGGATCTGGCCTCTGATTCTCTGATTCCTGAACCACTGAGCCAAAGATAATATCAGATGGAAGAGGCAAGAAAGAACAGGGGACAGGCGCCTCCAGTTCTACACTGGTCTTTTCCTTTGGCTTTCAGGCACCCGAGCCTTCTAAACTTTACATGATATGATGTTTTGATGCACCAAAAATAGCCTGTGGGGCCCCCACTGTGCAGCTACTTCAAACATTGCTGAAGGTGGAAAATTTTTGCTCACTGAAATACTTCTGCCAAGTTTTGGCAGTGTGGCAGGGTGCTTTGCTTTTTCTCTCTTCCTTTTAAAGCTGACAAGGAAAACAAACTGCAGAAATAATGTTAACCAAATAAAGAGACACTACGCTTTTTTTTAAAACCTCATTTGCGTCAGAAAATTTATTCCCTAATGAGCCATAACCAGATGAGACTACACATATCCCAAGTCTTACAAGAGAAAGTTTCAATTACAGACTTCATATTTTATGACCAGTGTGTCCAAATATTGGTCCCAAGGAGAGCTGAGACTTTGAAAATTTTCACTTCCCTACCTCCGAAATCTTCACCATGGCTCACTACTCCCAATTATTAGGTTATTTTATTTTAAAAATGAATGAAACTGAGGGACATTCCCCTTCACTTTCCAAATTCCTAAAACAGCTACTCTTTGTTTTTAATCGTGTTGCAAAAAAAGAAAAGAAAACAATACATTCATGAAACATTACAAAAGACCAACAGAGAGAGGCAAGTGCAACATATTGGAGAGGACCCTGGGGAAGGGCTTCTCAAACTTTTATGCCAAGATACCTTCACAAAAAAGGAGAACCGAAAAAATTTGCCCCTGGGACATCAGGAAGTATAAATCAAAATGAAAATAGGTAACATTAGTGAGAGCTCACCATGTACCAGCCACTGTCCCAACATTTAACTTATACTTGTGACTTATGCTCATAACCCTATAAGGCAGACGATATTATGATTTCCATTTTATAAATGAGGAGACTGAGAAACTAAGACACAAAGAGGTTAAGCTACTTGCCCAAGGACACATAGTTAGAGAAAAATGGAGCTAGGATTCGAAGTCTTGCTCCAAAGTCTATGGTTTCAACCACAAGTGCTATAAGTGGTCTACCACCAGCTCCAAACTTCATAAAACTTTACCGTAAAAATACAAATGAATATCTCATCCTATTCCATAATCTTTTCACATTTAATATAAAAAATACTTTTTTCAAGGACTTTAATCTACATTTTTAAATGCTCTACTGCTTTTTTTTTTAAGTTTATAGTTTATCAATCCTCTCATGAAAAATCTGCACAACCTTCACAGATAAAGTCACCAAAGAATCTTTACTCCTTCTGTTTGCCAGCACCAACATTGGCCTTTGCAGTCCCCCTGGCTTTCTTCATTCTGTTCTTGCGTTCCTTTCTCTGTTTTCTTGAGGTCTTCTTTTTCTCATATAGGCCATGTCTTGCCAGTCTGTGTTTGGGTTCATTTTTCTTTCCATAATCCAAGGAATCATAAATCATGCCAAAGCCAGTGGTCTTGCTACCACCAAAGTGGGTTCTGAATACAAACACAAAGATGACATCAGTTGTGGTCTTATACATTTTGGCTAGTTTTTCCCGAATTTCTGTCTTGGATTCTGTTGCCTTCCCAGGGTGAAGGACATCAATGACCATTTGCTTCCACTGAAGTAGTCTGTTGGTCATGAACTTCCTGGTCCAGATAGTTACCGTGTCATTCATGATGAAGTTTGATCTTCAAGTAGCCAGGGAGGAAAAAGCTAAATGCCCTACTTCTTCAAGTAAAACTGATGCTAAGTATTTGAGGTTGTGTGCTCAATTTGATAAGTATTGGCCTAGGAGAGCTAAGTTGCTCAATAAAAGTTAAAATACCTTTATTGTTTCAGTCAGAATTAATGTGTCCAATTAACCAAATATTTAAGAAAGAAGCTCAGTTTCTTCCACAGTGTCAAAGCAACTGATTCTAAAGGATTGTGGATAAAAGGGAATTGAGCAAAATAGATGAAGTGAGTAATTTAGCAGGAGAGAGGAGACTAACACATTAGGTAGATGAAGTTTACCAACTCAAAATAAGCATAAGACTTGACATAAGGCAGAGCATCTTATAATCAGGATATTTGTAGTTTATACTGAAATTTAAGACCATTTGATAGAGAATGAGAGAGGAAGAAAGAGAATATGTGTGTGTGTGTAAGAGGGAGAGAGAACATTTGGAGAAGGAACAAAAAGTCTGTTTTTGTAACATAAGGTAAAGCAATTTACTGGGGGGGGGGGGAATTACAGGATTTAGACCCAATTCAACCATGAATGAGAATATTATATGTAATCTATATATATCTATATATGTCTATATATATAAAAGGCTAAGCGACTGTCTGGCCCACCAACCGTCCAACTAGTAGCTATGACACACAATGACCACTAGGGGTCAGACACTCAACACAGGAGCTGCCAAACTGCAGTGACTTGGTAGTGGTGGTTCTTGGGTGATGCACCCTGGAACCAGAGAGGAAGGAGCCCAATTCCCAGGTGCGTCACCCGAGAACCACCCCCTCGCAATCTGGGATCCCTCAGGGGATGTCAGACTGCCAGTTTTGGCCCCATCCCCACAGGCCAGACCAAAGGACCTCACCTGAGGGAGGGATCCCACTCACTCTGCAGACATCAGTGCAGCCGGTCAGGGAGGAATTGCGGGAGGTTGGCTCCAGGGCATGTCAGGCCCAACTCGCCCAGTCCCACCTCACGGCCACCTTCTAATTAATTGCCTTTCAATTTGCACGAATAATAGTACAATTTATGTGTTTTCATCAAATCTAAGATACCATCAATTATAAGATTCATTTAAATTTCAAAGATTTAAAATGTTTTTTTTAATTTGATCTTAGAACTGATGAAATGCAATAATTTGTCTGAATCCCACTTGCAAATTGAAGATAATACATAATACAGCCCTGCAGAGTACTGATGAGGGATAAATGAGGTAACATGTGCCTAACATATGGTAACTCCTTAGGAAACATAAAAAGTATAATTATTTCCACCTCTTCTTGCCAAAAGCAAGTTAATATCCTTCTTCCCCAAAATAATATTTTAATTTTTACTGCAAAAGTTTAGATCACAAAAAGGGGCATTCACCTCATCACAAATGAAAACAACATGCCAATGGATAAAGCAAGACAGTATTCACCCTCCCCAGATTTTTCTATGCTTTCAGAACAAATATATGTGTGTGAGAGTCTGCACATATATATAAAGTGATAAATCTCTTCAAAATACACTTTTAAATGTACTTATGTGAGCACTCTTACAGTTTTTTGCACTGTGTAATAAATAAAGAAACACATTAGAAGGGACACAATTTATTAATTCTTTTTTAAAGGTGTGAGGTACTGCCAATGAAATGAATATAAATTCCAGCATTCCCATACTTAAGAGCATTAGAACTAGTAGTGTTTGATTCATATCTGTGTCGCCCATAATAAACTTGACACTTTTTCTGATCATCTTAACTAGATGTAGTCTTCCCCACCTTTACAAGTTCAAGGGTTTCTATATGCTTATAGTTTTCATGGGACACTACTGCTTACTGTGGTTCCCAGACCAGCAGTATTAGCATCATCTAGGAACTTGTTAGACATGCAAATTCTAGGCTCCACTCCAGATCTACTGAATCAGAAACTGGAGGGAGGGCTCAGAAATCAGTGCTTTAATAAGCCTTCCCATTGAAGCAATGCTTGCTGAAGCTTGAGAGCCACTTGTTCAGAAGTTGCCATGGAAAAAACTGAACAAGTCAGCACCCACCCATTTATCATCACAACCAATTTTTTGTTAGTCTACTTTGAGATTAGATTTCATCAAAACCAAGACCTAGAGGAAGCATTATGGAGAAAGGCTGGGGGATAGAAGAGAGTGTTTACAATGGAACAAGGGTTCCAGAGACAGCCCTGGATGTTGACTCTCTTCCATCCTATCCTAAGCCATTGTGTGGGCTCAGCCATCCTTGTAGAAACTAGTGATAGGTGTATACAGGGAGATAGCTGCGTTAATAATTATGATATCACCATTTTAAAATTACCATAATTATACTATTAATAACTATATAATTAATACCTATTAATCCATTTTCAATCCTAAAAATCAGCAGGACAAGCTCGATGGTCTCCCAGTGCTGATGGGTGGAGCATCCGTTTGCACAACTCCAGTATCAGATGGAACAGGTAGGACCCTACGAACTAACAGTTTTTCAATTTATTCTCAGACTAACCAAATCAGTCCAGTAGCATATTAAACCCACAAACCTAAAAAGCACTTAGGCTCACAGAGGTAGTATAAACTTTCTGATTTATACACCAAGTTTTTTAAAATATATTTTTATTGATTTTAGAGAGGAAGGGAGAGGGAGAGAAAGATAGAAACATCAATGATGAGAGAGAATCATTGATTGGCTGCCTCCTGCATGCCCCTACTGGGGATAGAGCCCACCGCCCAGGCATGTGCCCCTGACCGGAATTGAACCCAGGACCCTTCAGCCTGCAGGCAGACGCTCTATCCACCGAGCCAAACCAGCTAGGGCTATTCACAAGTTTGTACTCATGGTCTCCTCCTTGCTGTGATGCAACCCCCTCCCAAACCACCACTAAGATCATTCTCCAAATGGAGCTAACTATACTATGGGTGACTTCAGCCCTAATTACACAGGTTACTTCACTCTTACTACTGTTTACTTCATGTGTATGCTGTTTTTCTTAGGAAAATGAGGAGGGGATCCTGAAACTCAGACAACTCATCCTCCTGGCTAAACTTCAGCTTTGCTCTTGGTTCTCAGCACTCTTGAGTCACAGGAATGTAAACACTGGGAAACCTCAACCTCTTTGTCTTGTCTCTTATTTCCAATGTCTCCATGAATTTACTGGCCTAACATATCTTATTTCTAATAACTCCTAAACCAAACACATTTCTTCCCTTCAATAAAATAGATCTCCTTTCTGATCAATGCAACCCAGAGTGGGCCAGGCAAGAAAATGAGATGAGGCATCCATAATGAAAAGGGTGAAGACTGAGACAGTAGAGAGCTGCAATGGGAATGCCCAGTTAGCCAATTTACTAATGTGTGTCAGTACAGAGTTTTGATTGAGGCAAGAGCTTGGAAAATTAGACAGACTTGGGTTCCAAAATTAGATAAGCTAGTTCTTAGCTGTGTGATCTTGGAAATAATAATAGTAGGTTCATAGGCTTGTGAAGATTTGTGTGTGTGTTCTTTGGCTTGTGTTGAAGATTAAATGATGACGCACATAAAAGTGCACAGCAGAATTCCCAGTACATGGTGAACCTCAATAAATAGTGACTTGGAGTTTCCGTTTCTTATGAATAAACTACACCATCCCTTACCAATTAAAAGACAATGCACAATACAGATTTAAGTGATAACTGAGTTTTTATTGCCTTCTATAAATATAAAAATATTCCCGAGGAATAGGATTCAGGAAGGAATTAGTCACTACTATGTTGTAATGAATCCAAAGGGAGAAAACATGGTCTTTATCCTCAATGGAACAAGACATGGCATTTTTTTAAGACTTTATTTTTCAGAGGAATTAGGTCTCAGAGGAATTGAGGGTATGTATAGAGAGTTCCCATATATTCCCTGCCTCCACACATGCATAGCCTCCCCCATTTTCAATATCACTCACCAGAAGGGTACATTTTTTACCAAGGATGAGCCTATATTGATATTTACCCAAAGTGTACAGTTTACTATACAATTCACTCTTGGTGGTGTACATTCTATGGATTTTGACTTAAGTATAATGGCATGCATCTATTATTAAAGTATTGTACAGAGTATTTTCACAGTCCCAAAAATTCTTTATGCTCTGCCTATTCATTTCTCCCCACTCTCACCCTGGCAACTATTGACTTTTATTTTCCCCATTATTGTGCCTTTTCCAGAATTTCCTATAGTTGGAGTCATATAATATCTAGCATTTTCAGATTGGCTTCTTTCGCTTAGTAATGTATACATTTAAGGCTCATCCATGTCTTTTTATGGTTTGAAGGGTCCCCGGTTCAGTTTTGGTCAAGAGCACATGCCCAGGTTGTGGGCTCAATCCCCAGTAGGAGGTGTGCAGGAGGCAGCTGATCAATGATTCTCTCTCATCATTGATGTTTCTATCTCTCCCTCTCCCTTCCTCTCTGAAACCAATAAAAATATTATATATATATATATATATATATATATATATATATATATATATATATACACACACACACACACACATATACATATAGTAAGTTAGGCTATATCACCTCTAAATATCCCTTCAAACTCATAGATTCCTTAATGAAAGTAAGACTTAAAAAAACAACACTTGTCTATAGGTGATCTGCAAGATGATCAATGGAAAAGGGAAAATGGAAGCAGAGAGGTCAGTTTTAAATCTCATACTTAGCATCTACATAATAGGTGCCTAAATGTGGGATTAGGGAAGAAACAGAAAATAAAATACGGCAGAGAGGAAGATGACGAGAGAGAGCAATAATAACTGATTGTATGAATCATGCCTTTTTATTCCCTGTGATAGTAAAGACTAGCCTGTGAGCATGACTTTATATGCAAACCAACCAATCCAGATCCCACACTGCAACTACCTCCTTTATAGGGAGGGCTCTCACAGGCTCTCACAGGGACCCATTATCCACTTGCCCTAATTACCAAAGGGCCAGATACCAGGCAACTAGAGGCAGCCCTATGCCCCAGGCCTGCTGAAATTACTCAAACTAGCAAAACCTAAGCCTGTTCACTCTGCCTCATTCATTTCTTCCCTTGAAAACCACAATAAAGAGTCTTGTCCATGTTCCCCCCGCCTCCTGCTGCCTCCTGACCAACCGTGTGCTTCCCTAGATGACCCCATTTGACATGGTGTGCCCTCCTCACAACCTATCTTTCCCATAGCAGTGGTCTCCTCGTCTGCTGGCCTCACTGTGCCTGAATAATAACACCTACATTTGAAAACACTAATTGGGTGTGATGGGCAAGAAAGAGTCAAATACTACCTCATCTTGTACCACTCTCCACCTGCCCATTAGATTTCAGTGGCCTTTTAGAACCTTGAACACCCCGAGTTGTTTCCCACCTCAGCATATTCACACGAGCCCTGCCTTCTGCCTAGAATTTTCTTATCCTTTCTCTTCAGGTGGCTAACTCTCTCCTGGCTAGCCTCAGGTTTTTGTTCAGATGTCACTTTGTTCTTTGACTCCTCAATCTAAATTATGTCTCCCTCCTCATTATTGTCTTTCATATGCCCCTGAATTTTGCCTTTCCTGGTATTTTCCTTTCACAGTATTTACTACAAATTACTGTTTATTTTGTAATTATAAAAATATATGTGTACATATCTTCTATGTATATTATATATATACACACAGAGATATATAGATATATGTGTGTGTGTGTGTGTGTTTATTTAAAGTCAATCTGTCTGCCTAGATTATAAATATCATAAGGACAGTGGCCATGTTTCTTTTATTTTACTCTTTTTATACCCAATGGCCAACATAGTACCAATACTACTAAAAATCTAATAAATTTTTGATGAATGAATAACTGAATGGATTTCTAGATTTCTAATCTGAAACACTGGAGAAATGATACACATTGTCTGAGTCAGTCTTTACATACTGAAGAACAGCAATATTTGTAGAATCTCAAATAATTAAAGACTTAGGGAATAAAAAAACAAATCAGTCAGGGAATATCAACTGTCTGGCACAGCGTCCAGCACATCAGGTCAATCAACAAATATTAGTTCCATTCCATTATCTCTTAGAACTTACACCCCAAACCACCAGATGAACCATCTGCCACAGTGGAACTTGCACTGAAACAAAAAAGATAGACTTGAGCTACTGGTCTTCCTAATACCAGAAAGGCCAATAAATACTCCAGGCAGGATGTAATAGTTTCAGGAGCATCAAACCCATAAAAGAGGCACACTCTACCTTGTCAATAACCAATATTCCATTTAAAGCCTTCCCATTCATCTCAGTTCTCACACTCATTGTGCCAGCTCTAGTCTGCCCAACCTTTTGGCTGTGCCAAGCCTTCAGCCAGCACATTAACCTGAGCACTCCTTATCTCTCATTAGTAACATATATCTCATCTTGGCAAACCTGATCCTACTCTGACCAAGCAGACTTGTGCTATTCTGACTCCCAATCATTAAGAGAGCCTAGCTTTTCAACAAGTTAGCCAGCTGGAAAAGGGCTTCTTTCTTTCACAGCTGACCTATCTATAATAATAAAAGGGTAATATGGTAATTTGACCATACAGCCGAACGATCTTCTGGACGTCCTTCTGGACATCCTTCCAGACAAAGCCTGGGCGGTGGGGGCCTGAGGCAGGGCCAGCAGCCGCAGTGGCAGGGGCCGAGACAGCCAGGGCTGTGAGTGGGACCCTCCGGCCTCGGTGAGCCCACAGCCCGACCCCTGCGCCAACAGCCCCCACCTCTGCCGACCCTGCCTGGCCACGCGCCACCCTACACCACTGGACGGGAGTCGTTCCTGCACGCCCGCGGGACCCTCCCCGCACCCCTGTGGGGCCATGCACCCACCGAGTGGGAGCCAGCAGCCGTGGCAGAATGTAGCCTGCTCCGCTCCTGCGGCAGCTCTCCCAACGTCCAGGTGGAGAGCCAGGGAGGACCTGGCGCTGGCGATAATAATATCTCCTGTTTATCAACCGCTCACACTGTGCCAGGCTCTGTGTCGAACCCTTCGCATGCGTTCGTCCTTGTGAAGTCGTCACGATTGTTATCCTTATTTTTCAGAGGCAGCATTTGAGATTCAGAAAGGTCAAGTGACTTGCAGTCAGAAGGTGGTGAAGTCAAAAGGGAACCAAATAAAATTTTTATTATGGAAAATTTTTAAATATAGATGAAAGGAGAAAGAGCAGTGTAATGGACCCTACTCATATACCCATCACCCAGTTTCAACAATTATCAATTCCTGGCCAAGAGTTTATTATTATTTGATAAATATCTATGATATATGAATCATGTACCAAGTTCCAAACTAGGCCCTAGGGATCCAAAGATGTATCAGATTTGACTGTAACCCAACCTGAAGGATATAACATCTGGCCTTGGTCCTTGATAGGTGAATAAGAGTTACCCCGAAAAAGAAAGTTGTCTTATTCATTCATTCTCTTTCAACAAATAATTATTATGTGTGAGGCACTGTCCTTGGTGCTAGGAACACATAAAGAAACAAGATTGTGTTTCTACCTTCTTGAAGCTTAAATAATGGGAAAGAGACATTAAACATGGGATTAGAAATGTGATGAGTATCTTTTTTTAAAATATATTTTTATTGTTGATAATATTACAGATATCTCCCATTTCCCCCCCTTTCTTCCCTTCCCCTATCCCCTCCCCACCCTCAGGTCTTCACTACTCTATTGCCCATGTACATGGGCTATGCATATCCTATATAATAAAAGGGTAATATGCAAATGGACCAAACGGCGGAACGACCAGTCACTATGACATGCACTGACCACCAGGGGGAAGACGCTCAATGCAGGAGCTGCCCCCAGCCCTCAGGCCCTGATTGCCTGATTGGAGCCTGTCAGCCAACCTCTCAGACCTTTCCCCCCAGACGGCAGGTTCCAATTGCCCGATGGCAAATGGGGAACTGGGGGTGGGTGGCAGTGGGGGGCGGGGCCAGCTGCCTGGAGCTGAAGATGGCCCCGATCTCAGGCCAGGCCTAGGGACCGTACCTGTGCACAAATTTCGTGTGCCAGGCCTCTAGTTCTATCCTATCTAATAAAAGAGAAACATGGTAATTAGCGTACAACCGCTACCCTTCCCATTGGCTAATCAGGGCGATATGCAAATTAACTGCCAGCCAAGATGGCAGTTAACCGCCAACAAAGATGGCGGCTAATTTGCATATCCTGCAATGATGGGAGGGGAAAGGGGAAGAATGGAAAAATGGTGATCGGAAACCCAGGCGGCAGGCAAGAGATGGGGGCGGGCAAAGGCAGCCATCAGGAAGCCGGGCTGGCCTGTGGCCTCATGATCCCCGTGGCAACTGGGGTGAGCGGGGAGCCCAGGAGCAGGCCGGCTGCGTGATCCCCGCGGTGATCGGGAGCCTGGGCACAGGCCGGGTGATCCCCAAGGCAATCGGGGCAAGCGGGAGCCCGGGCACAGGCTGGCCTTGTGATCCCCGCGGGCGAGCGGGAGCCCGGGCGCTGGCCCTGTGATCCCCGCCGCAATAGGGGCAGTGGGAGCCCAGGCGCAGGCCGGCTGCGTGATCCCCGGGCAATCGGGGCAAGCGGGAGCCCGGGCACAGGCTGGCCTTGTGATCCCCGCAGCGAGCAGGAGCCCAGGCGCAGGCTGGCCGTGTGATCCCCGTGGCTATCGGGGCGAGCGGGAGCCCGGGCGCAGGCTGGCTGCGGGAGCCCTGCGTGATCCCCACAGCGATGGGGGCAAGCCGGAGCCCGGGCACCCCAGCACCTGACGTGCAAAGGTCTGGGATGAAATGACTTTTCCCAACCACATCTGTAAATATCCTGGGGAAGGCATCACTGAAGAGTTCACAACTCCCTTACTTGGCAAGGAACAAAATTTGGCAACGGAAACAATCCCTTACATCAAACTTAAGGTCCGTCTGGGTAAAAAAGAATATTTCCAACGTAAAGTAGGGAGCAGGCAAAAATAATATGTTCTCATGACTTCCACTGAAGATTGAGCATATGACAGAGTCAAAACGAACATACAAATTAAAACAGACAGTGGACATTCAGATGATCCGAATCAACTGTCACTGTTTGTGCCAATAGCAGCAATGCTTATGTGATAATATAGTTTAACAAACATACAAAACAAGTCACATGATAAGAGAGGTTCGGCTTCTAAAGTAAATTGGATATGTTCTTTAAAAATTCTCATGTCCTCCCCTCTGACTATAGTTCTTAATTTTCCAATCAGAAAATTACCCCAGGTGATCCAGTAACATGTAGAACTCCAGTAACCTAACTTATTTAAAAAGCAAACATCCAAACAATTTTTAAAATATTTAAATTGATGCTTTAGGGTTAAAATTATAGAAGATATTTAGATCCAAATATATTTTCTGAATAGAAAATATTTCAGTTTTTGATTTAAAAAAATAAACATAAAAAATATATAAGTGACACATTTTCCCAAGGAACTCTGAATTAGTACCTTTCCCTCTAACTTTTTTCAAATTAAGAGAACCTATGGAGTTCCCTATACTGCACAAGTTTTAATGAAAGAAAATAAGACTTTCTAAGAGCATCAAATACATGTTTTCTTATTTACAAACATATATACTCCTCTCTCTCTCTCTTTAAAATATATTCTTACTGATTCAGAGAGGAAGGGACAGGGAGAGAGATAGAAACATCAATGATGAGAGAGAATCATTGATTGGCTGCCTCCTACATGCCCCTGTACTGGGTATCAAGCCCACAACCTGGGCATGTGGCCTGACCTGGAATCAAACTGTGACTTCAGGTTCATAGGTCAATGCTAAAACACTGAGTCACACCCACCGGGCTCAATTCTTATTTATAAATTAATTCCAAGGACATATATAGCTTGAAAAGCTTTGGAAGCAGTTTCAAAAAAAAGCTATCTTTTAAGTAACAAGAAAACAGTTATAGAAGAAAGTTTAAATGAAAAGAAAAAAATTGTTTTAATTTATTCAAGAGTGGGAACATCCTCCATGAAAATGTGTACCTTGACTGTGGATGGCTGGGTGGCCTTATCACACCTTAGAAATTCAAATGCTTTTTACAATGACAAGAAAGAGAGAGTTTCATCTTATTTCTCTCCCAGGGTAGATGTCTGTCAACAGAAGGTGGACATCAGTAAAAGGAGAGGCTTGCACAATCAATCCAGAAAGTCAGCAATCTATGAATAATCCAGAACTGAGTATTTATCTCCTCTGCCACACACCCTCCCTCCCAGCCAGTGAGCAAGATAATTACTCTCAAGTCAAGCTAAGTGCCCCCCAGTCACAGAGGCCCAATGCTGACATACAAAGCATACAAATAATTCTCACTCTGGCATAAAAGTGACAAATTTCTTGGAAGAAAAGCAGATGCTATAAATTTCTCAAAGTCTTCCTGAAACATTTTTTAAAGTAATTTTTACTTCTTTAGAAAAAATGCATACATGGCAAACCATCTGTAATAAAAGGCCCATTCTATAAAATTTTACCTGGTCCTACTCATACCTGCAATCATAATCATATTTACAGACAAATGTATCTATACTAATAAAAGAGTAATATGCTAATTAGACTGGGAGACCTTCCAGGAGACCTTCCAGATGTTCTTCTGGACAAAGCCATGGTGGCGGGGCCGAGGTAGAGGCGGTTAGAGGTCAAGAGGGGAGGGCAGTTGTGGGTGATCAGGCTGGTGGGGGGTGGGGCCATTGGGGGTAAGCAGACCAGCAGGGGTGACAGTTGGGGGCAAGCAGGCCATTAGTGGGGGTCAGTTGGAGGTGATCAGGATAGCAGGGGGGCAGTTTGTAGTGAGTAGGCCAGCAGGGTGATGGTTGGGGATGAGCAGGCCAGTGGGGAAGGAAAGTAGGGGCGAGCAGGCCAGCGGGGGGGGGGGGGGGAGTTGGGGGTGATCAGGCTGGCAGGGGGGCATTTGGGGGCAAGCAGGCCGGCAGTGGGGGGGCAGTTGGGGGCGAGCAGGCTAGCAGGCGGAGTCATTAGAGGCAATCGGGCAGGCAGGCAGGCAGGTGAGTGGTTAGGAGCCAACAGTCCTGGATTACGAGAGGGATGTCTGACTGCTGATTTAGGCCCGATCCCTGTAAACTGGCAGGACATTTTTCAAGAGGTCCCAAATTGGAGAGGGTGCAAGCCAGGCTGAGGAACACACCCTCCCCTGTGCACGAATTTCATGCACTGGGCCACTAGTATATATATAAAAGGCTAATATGCTACTGTTCATCCGACTGGTAGCTATGATGCACACTGACCACCAGGGTGCAGATGCTCAATGCAGGAGCTGCCAAGCTGCAGTGACTTGGCGGCGATGGTTCTCGGGTGACGCACCCCGAAACCAGAGAGGAAGCCCAATTCCTCATGGAGCCATGCGATTCTACCTTTGGCCATGGGTTATGTTGTTGCTGGAGCACTATCGGCCCCGAATCTGCACACTTGCATTTGTGTTCCACACCTTGTACAACAGCAACTTTGCAGAGTGCCCTCTCACGCTCAGGACCCCTGAGGGGATGTTGGAGAACCGGTTTCGCCCGATCTCCGCAGACCAAGCTGAGGGACCTGCCAGAAGGACCCCACTCACTCCACATATGCCCTTTGAGCCACAGCGCTACCCCAGCTGCGGCTGGCTGGGGAGGGACTGCAGGAGGTTGGCTCCAGGGCGTGTCTGACCCATCTCACCCAGTCCCACCCCACTGGCTACCTTCTAATTAATTTCCTTTCAATGTACATGAATCCATGCACTGGGTCACTAGTTTTTTATAATAAAGAAAAATTGTTCAGCACATTAGAGATGATAACTTTTCGACTTGAGAACTACTTTATGTTTTACTGTAATTAAAATTTTTTTGTTCTGTTTGTTATTTTGTAAAAGAAAGTAGTATTTATAGGTGGCTTCTTTTTAAAAAAAATATAAAGCAGAAATATATATAAAGTGTCATATTGTATTGTACTGTATTTGCAGAGAATTAGCTTTGACATTGAATAAAGAAAGCTGTTTGCAGTTTTAAAATGCCTTACTAATATCAATTAGAATTTTTTTCTATTTTTTTTATCTACTTAGAGCTTTATAGAATTTTTAAATGGCAGGATTTTACTGTGTTTATAAGCAAGTACATTTTATAAGTGTTCTATGTGTGTAAAATAATATTTTCAACTAAAAAGTATTGGCTAGTGTAAAGGCCTGGCCTTTATCTGGTTCCCATGATCTTGCCTACACTACTAGACTACAGTTTAATACTGCTTTGTATCATGAGCCCAAGAAACCCCATATTGTTTATAAATAGAATAATTTAAACAGCAATTAACATTTATTGAACAAAAGAAAAAGAATTGCTCAGCAAATCTGTAGGGAGGGGGGATATGCTCTTGCAGAAGCAGAGGAAGAAAAGGAAACGCTAGTTTAGATTTTCCTACATTTTACTCCTTACAATATGTTCACTAAAATGGGCACGTTATACCCAAGCTGCAGACGTTTTTGGAGGACAATTTTTTTTTAATCAGTGGTGTTCTTTCTAGCCTTTTAGATTCACAGGTTTTATAATATCCTTTCATCATTGTTCAAAGCTGAGTCTGTTACCCAGCATATTAATGTGGATTTGAAAAAGAGAGGAGAGAGTGGAAGCCATCAGCCATCTCTACAGAGACCAAGATGCTAAGCAAATTGATATGTGCTATTCAATGAATTCTGCTATTTTGAAGTAATAATTTAAAGATATTGAACAGAAATCATTAACCCACTGTAAGACATCTTTTAAATATTATATCCCATTTCAAAGGCCTATCAAATGAAAGTTAAAAGAGTACAAGGCTGAACCTCATATTGCTAGCTAAGGACAATTAGGTAAGTTAATAGGTATGATGTACGTCTCTCTCTCCATGGATAGCAAAATGAGTTTAAAGATTGCTTTGTAATCTAAAGAGCTTGGCTCAGCTTCAATCTGCTCCTACCATCTGTTTCCAGTGTTAATTCGCTGAATGTCTGGGGACTACTCTTTCCTGACCAACTCTCTGTGGTTACAATTCAAAGCCGCATGTAAATACACTTGGATAATTTCTCAAGCCATGTGACATTTATAAGATATGATTTTTATATGCCACATGATATGCATGATTTATGTAATGCATCTTATGTATATTCCTTAATTCCCTACCTGGTCTTATTCTGACCACTGGCCCCTGTAATAGGTCAAAATTCCCAAGGATAGATTGAATTAGATGCTATTTTAACTAGTGTCTTGCTTTTTCTTTAACCTCACTATTCTGTAAGTATTTCAAAATAATCTCAGGCTGGCCTTAAATGCCACGTTAGACCAAACTGTCTTAATAGATATTTTTAGAACATTTCACCCAAACACTACAGGTTACACATTTTTCTCAAGTGCACATAGAATATTTCCAGGATAAGCCAAAAAACAAGCCTCAATAAATTTAAGTAGATATATTAAGCATTTTTTTTTTTTTACCAAAATGACATGAAACTAGAAAATACAGGAATAAAACTGGAAAAACACACACAATTAAACAGAAATTAAACAACATGCTAGTAAACACTTAATGGTTCAATGAAGAAATAAAAAAATTACCTTGAGACAAAGGAAAACACAGCTTTAAAAACATATGGCATGCAGTAAAAGCAGTTATAAGAGGTGAATTCATAGCTATATAGGCCTACTTCAAGAAGTAGGAAAAATTCCAAATAAACAATCTAACTTTACACATAAAGGCAACAGAAAAGAAAGAACAAACAAAACCCAAAGTAAGTAGAAGGAAAGAAATAATAAAGATCATAGTGGAAATAAACAAAATAAAGACTTGAAAAACAATAGAAATTATCAATGAAGCTAGGAGCTGATTCTGTGAAAGGATAAATTAAATTGACAAACCAGTAGCAAGGCTCATCAAGAGAAATAAGATAGAGATCCCAAAAATAAAATCAGAAATGAAAGAGGAATGATCACAACCAATACCATACAAGTACAAAGGATCATTAAAGAATGCTACGGCCCTAGCCAGTTTGGCTCACTGGATAGAGCGTTGACTTGGGGACTGAAGGGTCCCAGGTTCTATTCTGGTCAAGGGCATGTACCTTGGTTGTGAGAACATCCCCAGTGGGGAGTGTGCAGGAGGCAGCTGATCGATGCTTCTCTCTCATTGATGTTTCTAACTCTCTGTCCCTCTCCCTTCCTCTCTGTAAAAAATCAATAAAATATATATTTTTTTAAAAAATTAAAAAAAAAGAATGCTATGGACAATTATATGCCAACAAATGGATAAATTTCTAGAAACATATAACCTTCCAAAGCTAGACCAGGAAGAAAATGAGAATTTGAACAGACTGATTACTAGCAATGAAACTAAAGCAGTAATAAAAAAAAACTTACAACAAACAAAAGCCCAGGCCCAGATGGTTTCACAGGTCAATTCTACCCAACATTTAAAGAAAAATTTATACCTATCCTTCTCAAACTATTTCAAAAAATTGGAAAGGAAAGAATGCTTCCGAACTCATTCCACAAGACCAGCATTATCCTGATACCAAAATCAGACAAAGACAACATAAACAAAAAGAGAATTACAGATCAACATCCCTAATGAACATAGATGTAAAAATTCTCAGCAAAATACTAGAAGTCTGAGTTCAACAATACATTAAAAGGATAGCCCATCCCACCCAGCAGGAGTGGCTCAGTGGTTGAGTGGAGACCTATGAACCAGGAGGTCACGGTTCAATTCCTGACCAGGGCACATGCCTGAGTTGTGCACTTGATCCCCAGTAGGGAGCGTGCAGGAGGCAGCTGATAATGATTCTCTCTCATTGCTGTTTCTCTCTCTTCCTCTCTCTTCCGCTCTGAAATCAATTAACAAATATTTTTTTTAAAAAGGATATACAGCATGATCAAGTGGGATTAATACCAGAGATGTAAGGGTGGTTCAATATCCACAAAACAATTGATGTGATTCAACACGTCAGTCAACAATACCAAGGGTAAAAATCATATGACCATCTCAATAGATGCAGAAAATTTGACAAAATTATATATATATAAAATAAACAGACTTATATAGATTTATATAGATATAAACAGATAAAAGGCATCCAAATGGAAAGAAGTAAAACTGTCACTATTTACAGATGACATACTATATATAGAAAACCCTAAAGAATCCACCAAAAAACCTTGAAAATTGTTAGTATCCAAAACGACATCCTATGATAGAATTTTGGTAGCCCTGTGAAACACTTTCTCACACAGACCAACCATGTAAAGAACATTTCCATTTTGTCTGCAACAGCTATAAATGTGAATTTATGCTATTTCCGCAGTTTTTACTATTTTTTTATTGGTTTCTTTAACATTTATCTGGTGTTCAAAATATACTAAAAATAATGTTTCTCTGAATAAGCCTCACTTATAACTGTCATTTATTTCATAATGGTTTCTATCTTCTTTCAAAGCTTACTCATTCATGGATAATTATTAAGCACTTTGCAGCATGTGTGGTATGAAACAGAGCCTTGAAATTTGACAACCCCTAAAACTCATTACAATCTATCCAGGCCGGAGGAGTGTTGAATTATTTTATACAACTCAATCAATGTCACCCCAGGATGTAATGGCAATGAAGGAAGTCTAGTCTGAAAGGGATAAGGCTAGTTTTCCAACAAAATGGGAGAGAAGATTGATACCCTAGGTCTAGTGGTCGGCAAACTGCGGCTCGCGAGCCACATGCAGCTCTTTGGCCCTTTGAGTGTGGCTCTTCCTAAGCCTTAGGAGTACCCTAATTAAGTTAATAACAATGTACCTACCTATATAGTTTAAGTTTAAAAAATTTGGCTCTCAAAAGAAATTTCAATCGTTATACTGTTGATATTTGGCTCTGTTGATTAGTGAGTTTGCCGACCACTGGAGCCTACACAGTCAAGAAATCATGTCCAGGGATATCAACTGGACAGGAAGGAGCACATGAGGACTATATAAGGGCAGATGCAGAAGCTAGCAGACGAGAGAATCAGCAGGAATGGTTACCTCAGAATGCATCTGCCTCACTCTCCTGGCAATAGTGAGCTCCCTGTTCCAGCCTGGTGATTTTGGCAACGGCTGCCTCTCCTCTCACCATTGCCCAACTACCTGGGCACAGGTATGGGTTTATTAAACAGGCTGAGTAAATCATAGTACCAATACATTAGGGGTAACTGTGCTCCCCATTTCTGAGGTGGTACAGCACGATCTTTAATTCCTGCTCCTCTCCCACCACCAAAACAAAGGGTCAGATGGATGAGCAGAGATTGGAAGGGGGAAGTTGTTGATAGGAGTTGGACCAGAAGAGGACTGAGCCAGTTCCTTTTTCTTTTCAAGTGAAGCATCTCTTCAGCTACATCTCATGAGCATCGTAGGAAACCCAGAAACCAGCTTAGGTAGAATAGCATTATTTCTAGTTTCACAGCCATTTTCTATTGGCCTCTGGGAGAAAGGAAATCAAGTAACTTTCTATTGTCTTCCACTTGAAAATGTAAGAAGTTATACAGTAACCAAAAGGTTTGATGTTTTTAAAGCACATACCAAGAAAGCCCATAATGAAGGGAAAATGGCGGCGGTATAAACAGACGTGTCCTGTGCCTTGTCCTGGAGCAGATAAGGGTGAGCAGCTGAAACAGGTAACATACAGCCCAAATAGGCAGAGGATTTTCAGCTGAGAGACTGTCTGCAGCTAGGAAAGACCAACAACCCCCAGGAAAAAAAGGACGGTTGGAGACTGCGGCTGAAACCTCTCTCAGTGCGCCAGCTAAGCAGCAGAGACTGCGCCATCTTGGGTGGTTGTTGCCGGCATCCAGAGACCAGCTACTAACCTGAAAACAAGGGATCGCAAGCAGCGTGACTGCGTGAACTCAGACGAGCACTGCTTCTCCTCACAGAAAGGTTAGCCATCCCCTAAAGCGCAGCAGAGAGAGAACTACATAACCAAACACCTTGAGAAGAGAAATCATGGTGAAACAAAGAAACAACCCAAATATGAAAGAAAAACAGGCATCATCAGAAAAGGAAGTAAACGAAATGGAGGCAATGGAGGCAAGCAACCTGTCAGAGAAAGAATTCAGAGAAATGGCCATAAGGTGGATGAAAAGAATGGAAGACCAATTCAACAATATGTGTAGGAACCAAGAGGAAATGAAGAGAAACCAAGAAGAAATGAAAAATGACATCACTGCCATAAAGAACTCAATAGAAAGCATCAACAGTAGACTAGAAGAAGCAGAGGACCACATCAGCGAGCTAGAAGACAAGGTAGAAAAAAATACCCAAACAGAACAGCTTCTAGAAAAAAAAATTAAAAAGCAGGAGGAGAGCCTAAGAGAACTCTGGGACAATGCTAAACGAAACAACATCCGAATAATAGGGGTGCCAGAAGGAGAGGAAACTGAGCAAGGAATAGAAAACCTGTTTGAAAAAATAGTAACAGAAAATTTCCCTGATATAGGGAGGAAAAAACTCACACAAATCCAAGAAGCTCACAGAGTCCCAAACAAAATGAACCCAAAAAGACCGACACCAAGGCACATAATAATTAAATTGGCAAACACCAACGACAAAGCAAGAATCTTAAAAGCAGCCAGAGAGAGACAGAAAGTTACCTACAAAGGTTCCCCCATCAGACTAGCGACCGATTTCTCAACAGAAACACATCAGGCAAGAAGGGAATGGAATGAAATATACAAAGTCATGCAAAGGAAGGGTCTGAATCCAAGAATACTGTACCCAGCGAGGCTATCAATCAAAATTGAGGGTCAAATCAGGAGCTTCACAGACAAAAACAGTCTACAGTAGTTTATTACAACCAAACCAGCAATGCAAGAAATGCTAAAGGGTCTGCTGTAAATAGAAAAAACAAGAAACAAAGAAGGAACGCAGCGGTAAAGAAAAAAAATGGCGACTAACAAGTTTCTATCAATAATAACTTTAAATGTAAATGGATTAAATTCCCCAGTCAAAAGGCATAGGGTAAATGAGTGGATAAGAAAACATGACCCATATATCTGCTGTCTACAGGAAACCCACCTCAGAAAAAAAGATGCACACAGACTGATGGTGAAGGGATGGAAAAAGGTTTTTCAGGCCAATGGAAGTGAAAAAAAAGCCAGGGTAGCAATACTTATATCTGACAAATTAGATCTCAAAGTGAAGGACATAAAAAGAGATCAAGAAGGCCACTTCATAATACTAAAGGGAGTAGTGCAACAAGAAGAAATAACTCTGGTAAATATATATGCACCCAATATAGGAGCACCCAAATACGTAAGAAATCTTCTGGAGGAGATCAAGGGAGAGATTGACAGCAATACAATCATAGTAGGGGACCTTAACACCCCATTATCTCCACTGGACAAATCCTCTAAACAGAAACTCAGCAAAGAAACATCAATCCTAAATGACTCACTAGATCAGATGGAATTAATTGACATCTTCAGAACATTTCACCCCAAAGCCACAGAATATACATTCTCCTCAGGTGCACATTTGTCATCTTCAAAGATAGACCATATATTGGGTCACAGACAAAGTCTCTTCAAATTCAAGAAAATTGAAATCATATCAAGCATCTTCTCAGACCACAAAGGCATAAAACTGGAAATCAACTACAACAAAAACAATCCAAAAAAATCAAACACATGGAGACTAAATAGCATGCTATTAAACAACGGCTGGGTCACCAGTGAGATCAAAGAAGAAATAAAAAACATCATGGCAACAAATGACAATGAAAACACAACAATCCAAAACCTATGGGATACAGCAAAAGCAGTCTTGAGAGGGAAGTTCATAGCTCTACAAGCCTACTGCAAGAAACAAGAAACAATGAGAATAAATGACCTAACTCTACAACTCGAAGAGTTAGAAAGAGAGCAACAAAAAAAGCCCACTGTAAGCAGAAGGAAGGAAATAACAAAGATCAGAGCGGAGATAAACGACATAGAGACCAAAAAAACAATACAAAAGATCAACAAAACCAAGAGCTGGTTCTTTGAAAGGATAAACAAGATTGATACACCTCTAGCCAGGCTCACCAAGAAACAAAGAGAGAGGACCCAAATAAACAAAATCAGAAATGAAAGAGGAGAAATAACAACAGACCCCATAGAAATACAAAGGATTGTTAGAAAATACTATGAACAACTCTACTCCAACACACTAGACAACCTGGAGGAAATGGACATATTCCTAGAAAAATACAACCTTCCAAAACTTAACCAGGAAGAATCTAAAAATCTCAATAGGCCAATAACTATGGAGGAAATCGAAGCAGTAATCAAAAAGCTTCCACCAAACAAAAGCCCAGGGCCAGATGGCTTCACAGGGGAGTTTTACCAAACATTCAAGGAAGACCTAAAACCTATCCTCCTCAGACTATGTCAAAAGATCCAAGAGGAAGGAACACTTCCCAGCTCATTCTATGAAGCCAACATCACCCTAATCCCAAAACCAGATAAAGACAATACAATGAAAGAGAATTATAGGCCAATATCCCTCATGAACATAGATGCCAAAATCCTCAACAAAATCCTAGCAAATCGGATCCAGCAGTACATCAAAAAGATCATACACCATGACCAAGTAGGATTTATCCCAGGGATGCAAGGATGGTACAATATCTGCACATCAATAAACGTGATACATCACATAAACAAATTGAGAGAAAAAAACCACATAGTCATATCAATTGATGCGGAAAAAGCATTTGACAAAATCCAACACCCTTTCTTGATAAGAAAGCCCATAATATCCTTTCACTCATAAATAGCCCATGGAACAAATAACAACTTTTTTCACACAACTTAACATTTTAATTAGTTATTAAAAGACATCTTAGACTAAGAGAAAATAAGAAAAAAAAATTTATACAAAAATTAGATTTTTTTAAGTGTTGAGATATATAAAACATAGATAAATAGATGTAGCTGTGATACAATAGGTGAGCAACCACTAAAATAATAGTACTCTGACACAAAACCAGGACTAGATTTGTGTTTTTTATGACCAAGTGACACTATAATCATTTCATCTTTCTTGATAATTTAAAAATTGTAGTCTTCAATACAAAATTCAATGTTCTGTTCCATTGTGTTCTGTATTTCAGGAATATTCATGCCCTACCATTAATAATCAAGTACTGTAATAGAACACTCTGAGGAACAATTATTCAGTGTCAATTATTTTTTGCTACTACAATTTGAAACTAATTATCTACCATAACATTCAAAAATGGTTGATAATTGTCCTTTTTCCTTTCTTTTGTTGGATCCTAAAAATCTCAGTGCTTAATTAAAGTAACCATATTAGTCTGATGTACTTACTGGTCTCCAGAACACGCATGTGAGGCAACTGATTAATGTTTCTCTCTCACATCAATGTTTCTCTCTCTCCTTTCCTCCCTTTCTAAAATCAATTTAAAAAATACCCTCAAGTGAGGATTAAAAAAAAGAAAAAACAAAGAGGCAAGTACCATGTTAAACAATGATGGAGTTTTCTCTGCAAAGAATCTCTTTTTTTAAAAAAGTCATAAAAGAGTTAGCAATCCATATAATAAAAGCCTAACATGCTAAGTGTCCGGTCGTCCATTCAACCAACCAAAGCGTAATATGCTAATGCTATGCTAAGACTGCTCAACTGCTCGCTATGACATGCACTGACCACCAGGGGGCAGACGCTCCGACCAATAGGTTAGCTTGCTGCAGGGGTCCAGTGGAACGGGACTGATCGAGATGGGCCAGACACGCCCTGGAGCCCTCCTGTGGTCCCTCCCCGGCTGGCCAACCTCCCGCACCCTTCCCCGGCCCCGATCATGCACAGGTGAGGTCCCGCGGCCTGGCCAGCACCCTCTCGAAATCCAGGACCCCTTGGGGGATGTCGGAGAGCTGGTTTTGGCCTGATCCTGCTCAATGCAAGAGCTGCCCCCTGGTGGTCAGTGTGCTCCCACAGGGAGAGCGCTGCTCAGCCAGAAGCCAGGCTCACAGCTAGCAAGCGCAGGGGCGATGGCGGAGGCCTGTCAGCCAGACATCCCCCAAGGGCTCTAGGACTGCTGAGGGATGCCCCCCCCCCCTCCACAAGTGCAGGAATTTTCTGCACTGGGCCTCTAGTAAGATATAATAATCTATGATATTGACTGTCATTCTCTTTAGGTAAGATTATCATGATGTCTAGCCACCAAATGGACAGTCATAAACTGATTGGTTGGATTTGGCAGTCTCAACAATAAACTGTGAGTAATATTCTGAAGTATTCAATAACAGATCACAAACTTGTTGTTAACAGTGGACAACTAGATCCAAATTGCTGTTATTACAATCAAAACAATATAGGAGTGTTTAGGGGATATCTCTTTCAGATGTCTGAGCACTCTTGTTGCTTACATTTTCTCCCCATAATCAAAGGAATTCATAGCAGTAAGAGACACTGTATGGACCTAAGTGAAATGCAAAACAGAATTGATATTCTAAAAAGTGCCTTGTGTTAACCATGTCTTTTTATTTTCTGTATCTTAATGCTTTGAAATCGGGGCCTTGATGACTCCAGAGGGACTGCAAACCAACCAACCCAGAGCCCACACGCCCAACCACCTCCTCCCTGCTCCCACACTCAGGGCAGCTGTTCCCCTGCCCTAATCACCCCAGGGCTGGCTACCAGACAACTAGGGGACAGCCCCTGTGCTCCAGACCCCACTGGAATTATTTGAATTAGAGACTCCTAAACCTGTTTACTCTTCCTCACCGGTTTCTTTTTGTAGAAACCACAGTCAAGGCTCCTGCCAACATTTCCCTCTATTCCCTCTACCTCTGACTTACCCCATGCTTCCTTGTGCGATCCTCATGATGGGGTGTGCCCTTTCCTCTTGGGATCTGTGAGTATAATAAATTTCTGTTTTCATCGCAGTCATCTCCTGCTTTATTGGCCTTACCATACCTAAATAACAATGAAAACTGTATGTTTAAATATTCCTGAAAATTTCAACTATGATTTTTCTTTACCTAGTAATGACATATTAGAGTTGAAAGACACTATATAAATAATGTAATTCTGTTGGTGGTGAAAATGGCACCAAAATGTTACCAGCAAATGGACCTCTGTTCAGCAACCTCGGTCCCCAGAGTTCTGGCTAAGGAAGAATTCAGAGCTAAGACTCAAATACAAGCAAAAGTTTATTTAGGAAGTCACAGAGGTGGAAGAGCTGAGTGGTGGAAGAAGTGGGCCAGCTGAGCTGCATGGGCTTAGAGAACAAGTTACAGAGGCAAACTTAGAAGCAAGAGAGGCAAGGACAATGCTTCCAGCGGAAGAGGGTGAGGAAAGGCGCCGGTGTGCTCCAGGGAGAGCTTGGTACTGGGTTCTCTGTCTTAGGGTAATTTATCTGTAGGTCTCAGGGGATTATCCCAATAGATTATTCATCAGCTTCCCAGGAGTGTTCTCTCAGGGTCATGGTCTCCACTGACTGGTCGGTGCCAGGCCAGGGGGTCATTAATCAACACAGCTGGTCCTGATGTCAGCCAGTGTCGCTTGTCTGGTTTTGATGCTTTTCTGGGCCTAGAGCTGAAAGACAACTGAGGCCTAGATATATTTCATTCCATCAGAACCTTGTTGTCCTGGGTACTTAATATTTAAGGGCTATTTTCTGGCCCCCTTTTCTGTTCCTCCTCTAAGGAGGTCTAACCTGCATGACTAGCAACATGCCAAGGGAGGAAAGGTCAGGTGAGGGTCTGAACCGCATGACCAACCACATGTTAGGGGAGGAAAGGTCACGCTGGGGTCAAAGTCCTTGTTTGCCCAGTTTTGCACATCGCTAGCCACCCAGGGCTTTCTGCCCTGCTGACCTTCTGTACCTGGTCCATCGTCCTTGCTCAGCTCATGTGTGTCTAATTGCCTACCACAGTTCAATCCATATCACTGATAAATTTAATAATAGACTCCAGGTGGCCACTGGCAAAATTATGTTCACATGATGGCATGTTTTCCTGCTGAATCCAGATGTGACCAAAGGCCAAGGAGCACTCTAGGCAGCTTCTATCAGTCAGAGATCTGGCTTAAAGATGAAATCTATTTACCTCCCATGGACTAGCCCAGCTAGTAGCAGTGCCTTGACTGGATGCAGGTTTTCTGATTCCTACTTCAGTATCTTTATGGTATGTCATCATCTTCTTCCTCCTCCCTCACAGAGAGGGTAGGTGATGGGGAAGAGAAACTTAATGAAGAAAAATATACTTTACTGTCATTTCCCTTTAGATCTGATGGTATGTGAGATTTAATTTTTTTTTAAAATATATTTTATTGATTTTTTTACAGAGAGGAAGGGAGAGGGATAGAGAGTTAGAAACATCGACGAGAGAGAAACATCGATCAGCTGCCTCCTGCACATCTCCCACTGGGGATGTGCCCGCAACCCAGGTACATGCCCTTGACCGGAATCGAACCCGGGACCTCCCAGTCCGCAGGCTGATGCTCCATCCACTGAGCCAAACCGGTTTCGGCATGAGATTTAAATTTTTAATATCTAAGTACATAATTATATACAATGAGCATACACTACATTTAAAATTAGAAAAATAAAAACATACTACAAAAAATCTGTTATAATAATAGCATGAAGACTTAATAATTGATTGGTATGTTCTAACTACTAAAGGTGTAAAGCTTGAAAAATTTTCTCAGTTCAACAGGAATTTATTAAATGTCTACAAAGTGCAAAGTACTTAAATAAGTCTGCTGAGGGACCTGCCTCGCACTCTCCAAACGTTATGGCTATGGTTTTCAATAGCTTAGAGAAAATGTAATAGTCAACAAAATGAATTCAATTTCCAAACATTTATTTAGCTTAGCTAATACAACTTCTTTTATCCTTTTTGTCTTCATTTCTGAATGCTGTACATTTTTTCAAGATCTTGGCTTACTCCTATTTATATTTTAGCTAATACAAATTTTAAAATTATTTATATTTATTTCAGGACTACTTCTAATTCTTTGTGAGACAAGTTCGGAAATGACCAAATAAGTCATGTAAATTATAAAACTTGAAAAGGAGTCCTTATGCAAATTTTCTTTTCAATTTACATGTGCTACATATTAATTTTCCATTCTTTTATTATTATTATTATTATTATTATTATTATCATCAGAGTGTCTGTACTACCTCCAGCCTCTGCAGGATGATATTTCAAATGTGTCTGGTATTTCAAATAACTTCAATGAAACTGCTTCTATCCTATAAAAGGAGATATATAAATTTTGAACCATTAACCAACACAAAAACTTTGAGAAACCCTCGTCAGCTAAATGTTTACTCAATGGGTGGGCCATTCATAGTGAAAAAAAAAAGCCAAAAATATAGATTTTAGTGGTTTATTAATTATATTACTTTTAATCGGTATTCATTGAATTAATTCTTTTTCATTTTCCTCATTCTCTTCTTATTATAAATGTGGCTCCTTTGACTCGTATATCACTGATTGTTGTCTACAAAATAAAACAAGACAAAAAGCCTCATGACCTTTTCTAATTAAATGAGATAAATGTCCATCTATATAGTATGTCATTTTTCCTCAGAAGCCTGCCATGCTGTTCAAAGATCATGCCTTAGTACCACCCTCCTGGCTAGAAAAGCACACTGTTAATGAAATGCTGTGTCACTGGGCAAATAGAACTTGACTTTGTGTTGCAAGAAAAAGGGAACAGTGTTGCACAAAGCAGCATCATTCCCTATGTTACTGAAAATTGCTCCCATCCATCAAAGTGTTTCCCAGGCATTCTGCGGGTGTGAGCTGTGTAGGCTGTGGGCATCTGCAGTACAGATACAGCAGGGACCATTGGAGCCCTAGCTTTTGCTGCTGGTTGGATAACTCCGTTCTAATGAGGCGGTGACCCTATTCTAAGGAATACAATTCATTCAGTTTCTCTCTCTCTCTCTCTCTCTCTCTCTCTCTCTCTCTCTCTCTCTCTCTCTTTCTCTCTCTCTCTCTCTCCCCAGCTTCCTTTCTTGATCCCGGTTATTAAGGGGAAAATATTAAAATATTAGGTAGTGAATGGCCATCACCATTTGGATTTTTATTTCACCATTTGGATTTTAAAAGGATGTGTAATTGACATGTGGAAAGTGTAAAAAATGTAAAATGATGAATTGCAGAATTGTAGACTGAGATGAGAGCAGACTGAACATAAGGAACCTTCTGAAATCTCATATATGAGAGATAGCTAGCCTTGGTAAATGGTACTGATAGTTGATACCAAATTGGGGAACATGGATTTTGAAACAAATAATACTATACTGTTTGAGAATATCTGTGAAGTTCACAGAAGACATTTAAAACAAAATTTCTAGAAAGTTTTTATTTTCTAGGAGAATTCATTCATAAAACAAAAATTCAAGGCAAACCTCACTGTGATTATTTCAGACACAAATCCAGATCAGATTACATCACTGCTTAATTATAATGTAAGGAGCATGGGCTTTTCAGAGCTCTAAAGTCGGGTAGCAATGTGGTTTAAAAAAAAAGCACATGATACGTTACTAATCTTCCTCTGAGAGTTAAGAAAATACACACCCTAAGATGTCATACAGTAAGAATGCTGAAATTGCTTATACCATATTAGGAAAAAAGCTTATGCTACGATTAACTAGCATATTTTTCCTTTTGATTTGTTAGCCATCATATTGGTTTGGGGAAACATGAAACAATTTAAATCAATTGTAAGCTATTTGATTTCCACATTGTAGCTACAGAACTATAACTTTTTCTAATATTAAATTATGATTTTTAAAAGTAGCCTAGTTTATAATAGAATAATATTTGTTGCTAGACAAAAAAAAATCAAAACATCTCACTTTTTTCTATTTGTTTTGACAAGAAGAAAGTTTTAGGTACTTTTATTTAGAAGGAAATTATTATTTGTTGAGAATTTGCTATATGCCAATGTTCTGGACACTAATTTGTAAGCTCTCATTTATCTAGCATAAACATTGAACCAGAGCAACTAAAAAAATAGTTTATTGCCAATACTATCAATAAGATGGTCTTTATCCATTATTTTATAATTTACAAGTAAATTTTAACATAATTTTATTTTTAATCTGTTTATATATTTATAGTTTACAAAATTAAATAGTTCCACCAAGTTGATGAAAAACAGTAATCCAAGAGTTTCATGTGCTTCCCTCCCAAATCTTATTTCCAAGGGACTAGTTTCCAATCCTTTTTTTCTGTCTCTTTTAGTATTTAGAGCCATATTTCTATACTTTTTAATACTACTATTCTAAAATTTTTTCAGTTTTATATATCTATCAACTTCCTTTTATGGAGGATGAAAATATGGTTCTGTTACACACTTACTGCCCCCTCACATCTATACCACACCCACACATACTCTCACATATCTCCTCCTTCCCATAATGCATATTGTCTCAGCCTTTGACTAGATCAATAGTCAGTATTTACATATCATTTATGTTGTTACGACCATGAGATATTTTTCATTGCTGAGCCATGTAGCATAGGATGATTATATTTCCTCTTTTGTACAACTTTTTGTTTTCCTGGAATTTGTTTTGTCACTTGTTTAGTTCTCTATGTATCTTATATTAATTTACCCTAAACTCTTCTAGAAATGTAAATCTTCTCTCAACATGTTTTTCAAAGATATTAGGTGTTAGGACTATAGGGCAATATGATACTTAGCCATTTGTAAGCTTCCCACCACAGGAGAACAAAAGACCAGGAAAAACTTGCTGAACACCCGAGTCAGACCATACAAGGAATGACAACTGTCCTGAAGACACCTGATCGCACACATGCATTCCATCCGCTTTCCAAGCTCACTAGCTCAGCCCCCAAAGCCCCCTGACAAGTTTCCCCCCAGTGACTGCATATAAGGATGAAACTCCAGCTCCTGGGTGCTATTATCACTGACCTTGGCTCGGTGCTGTACAGCCCTTCCCTTTGGGTATCCCGTCCCCCTTCCTCTTTCCTTAAATAAATTCAATTTTTCTTTATCTACCTTCTGAGATGGCTCCTTAGCCTGCCTGCATACCACATGTTAACCTTTCATTAGGTATTCTATCAAGTCTCTCTCCTTGGACATAGCCATTCTGGAGTCTCTCCCTCTTCTACCAATCAGGACCTGCTGTTCCCTCTGCCCCACACGGCTACTGGTCTGGGCTTTCTCCCTCTCACCTGTGCTGGTTCCCTCATTTCCTGGACCCAGTGTAGTTGGGTCAGGAATCATTTACCTTCAGAAATTTGAAGATCTTACTCCATTGTGAAGCCTGCAGCCATTCTCTTCCCTGACCCTTTGTTTGTGACAGTTTTAGTTTTTCTCTCTAAATGCCTAGCCCTAGAAGATCTTTTCGTCCTAAATGTACTGTAATTACATGATAATGTACTTTGAGTTAGGTGATTTCTCATCTATTGTGCTGGGAAAGTGGTGGGACCTTTCAATCTATAATGTCAGTCCCTCCATGCTGGAAATTTTTCTTGAGTTATTTCTTGGATGATTTCCATCATTTTATATCTCTATCCACTTTTATCCTACTTTCTGGGAGACTTCAACCCATCTATTGATATTTTTATTTTCTATTATCATAGTCTAAATTTCCAAGAGTGGGTTTTTTTGTTCTCATAATTTTTCTTTTTTTAACTCATATTTGTTTCATTGATATGTTACTTTTTCTTATCTCTTTGCAGATTTTAATGAGCTAGGTTTTTTTCTTTAACTTTTTCTTTTCCCTCTTAGTTTTAACTGTTTTCTATAAGTTCTAGCTTACACTTGAATTTTGCCTCTGTTGTTGATGTTGGAGGCCCTGCTAAAATGCATGGGGATCATGGACTATCTATTCACTCATAATTTAAGAGCGGGCATTCAAACCTGAACTCGAAACTGTATGGACCAAGGCAGGGATTGTAAACTGGTGAACTTTACTATAGAGTGATCTGGCTGAGGTTATTCTTGAGGAAAGCCCCAATTATCTGTATCTTTAAGCTTTTCTTTGGGGCTTCTTAGGTTTCCAGAAAACAATAACAAAAACGTGCCCAATGTTCTACATGAGGCTCTAAGCCAGATTGCTACTGATCTTGGAGCTGAACAGATCTAGAGTTTCTCCCTTCGGTATGTGGATTTGCACTTGCCATTTCTGTTTTCAGTGTGGTACCCTCACTCCCTCTGGCTCACTTTTATTCAGAAAGTAAATACAGTCACTGCTGTAGTGGGAGAAGGGCAGTTGGGCAGCTATGCATGGTGATAGGCAAGGGGGTGGGCGGTGGATAGCAAGGGAGATCTGGAGCATCGAACTGCTTCTTATACAAACTTTCAAGCAACCCTCCTGTTTTACCCTTCTTTTTCAGAGATTCCTGGTGTTTTAGAATTTATTATTTCATTATTAATTTGATTATTATTCAGATCAGGAAGCAACTTCCCATTGAAAAGATGGGTTTGTTATTCACAGTTGCCAAGAGATTGAGGCCTGCCATGCCACACAGAGCACAGAGAGAAGCACCAGGGTGGTCAGAAGACAGAGGGAGTGAGGGAGAAATATGCGCAAGAGACTTTATTGTCGTTTTCATGAGAGGAATGGGAGAGGTGGGGTAAAGAGACTTAGGACTGGCTAGTTCCAATGATTTCAGCAGGCTCTGGGGCATGGGAACTGTCCCCAGGGACGTGATACCTGGCCCTGGGATGATTAGGACAGCACAACATTGGCCCAGAATGTAAGAGCCTGACAGAAGAGGTGGGAGGTGGTGTGAGTTCTGGATTGGTTGGCTTGCATATGGAAGATGCAAGGAAGGGGACTCGTTATAATCAGGAGGAATTGGCTAGCCCTGGAAGGTGCAGTCTCCCCACTATCAGTAAGGACTCAGATGTCAAATCGTCAGAATAAAAAGGTATGCTTAATACACTTGGCACTGAGATTTCTTAGCCTCTGGGAGGTCTATGGTGCAAGGTGCCTCACTTCTGGGGTTTCTTGACAGCCTGTTTATGGTTCCTCTTCCTTGGATATAATATGATTATGACAAGTGAAAACTTATCACCCATCCATCTACTCTCCAGCTTCCAAAATCTTTTGCTAATGTCCTCACTCCCATTTATTCTCTTTGAATATGAGACATTTATGCCTTTTTAAAAATCCTTTAAGTCATTTTAGAGGGGTTTGGAGAGATAGCCAAGTTGAATGCTTGTGTTCAATCTACCATCTTTCACAGGTAGTCACAAAGTAAGTACAAGTACTTTTTCTTCTGACTTTGAAGGAATGGAAATACTTAACCACCCCATTCCACTTCTACTCGAAACAGGGTATACACAGGGCCACATAACCTATCTTAAAATATCTGAAGGGCTACTATATGAAAGAAAGAACAAACTTATTCTGAACTCTTCCAGAGACCAAAGCTAGGAATAATGAGTAGAAATTTTAGAAAAAAGTTTCTTTGGACTTAATAAAACAAAAAATGTTATAGCAGTTTAAAATTTTAATTCGTTGCCTCATGAAAGAAAAAGCTTTCCATCATGAAATGCATGTATTAATTCACAAACCCTTATCAAGTGGCCAGTAGAACTACAATAGTTTCCTTCCTGATCGGAAGTTGCTCAGGAGCTAATGGAGTAGATCAGCGATTTTCAACCGGTGTGCTGCAAGAGGTATGCTGGTGTACTGCGAGAATTTTTAAAACATGCAATGCCTGACTGTTTAGTCAGGAGCACTGACCTCTTTTCCCTTAGATTTTCAAATTACAAAAATGAAACGGTCAATACAACAATAGCTTCCCACTATGAATGAATCAAAATTATACCCATTTTTTTTGTCAGATCGGCAAAAAATATATATTTTTGGCATGTCACAGAATTTTAGTAATTAGTTTATGTGTGCCATGAGATGAAAAAGGTTGAAAATCACTGGAGAAGACAGAAATCTGAGCCTAAAGATTTCTGATCCCCTAGGTCTGCCTGTTATACTACCCATAGCATTTATATTTCTTTTTCAGAGCACTTACAATTACTTGCTTAATGTCTGTCTTCTCCCTAGTCTCTGAGCTCCATAAGGGCAAGAACTGTATCTTTATTAATCACCACTTTACCACTTAGATTCAGCAGTGGTGCCTGATACATTATAGGTGCTCTTAAGCAAACCAAAATTTACATAGCAGGTTCAGAAATAGTATGATGTAAATATACTATGTAATCATGGCACTAGAAAAGAAGTCTAAAAGAAACAGAATTAAGTGGAAATATGGAATTCAGCCTGGAATGATAACGAGGACTTTCTCAGGGTGGTGGTGTACACACAAATTCTTTATTTTTTAAAATTTTTCAATTACAGTTTATATTCAATATTATTTTGTATAATTCTTAAAGAACATGAAGGAGTTAGTAAGGAAAGGAAGGAAGGGAAGAGAATCCTAAGAGAGGAAACAGCATGATCAAAGTCATAAAGACATTAAGTAACATGATGCAATCTGGCAACTTATTCAATATGGCAGGATTACAGGGCACATATTGAAAAATATGGAAAGAGAGAAGACTAGAGAGCAAGAGAAGGACAAGGTCATACTAAAACGTTTGACAATAATATGGCAATGAAGAGTTCCTCCAGACTCTTAAGCAGAAGGTCTTCCAATTTAACTAAGAAAGCTCCTTCTGGCCCTAGCGGGTTTGGCTCGGTCGATAGAGCATCAGCCTGCGGACTGAAGGGTCCCAGGTTCGATTCTGGTCAAGGGCACATGCCTGGGTTGCGGGCTCGGACCCCAGTCGGGGGCGTGCAGGAGGCAGCCAATCAATGATTCTCTCTCATCATTGATGTTTCTATCTTTCTCTCCCTCTCCCTTCCTCTCTGAAATCAATAAAAAATATTTTTAAAAAAATTTTAAAGAAAGGAAAGCACATTCTGGCAGCAGTGTGTAGGATGGATGAGAGGTGGGGAGGCCAGAGGCAAGGAGACCAGTTGAAAATGTGAATGGCAGCCCTGACCAGTTTGGCTCAGTAGAGCGTCGGCCTGTGGACTGAAGAGTCCCAGGTTCAATTCTGGTCAAGGGCATGTACCTTGGTTGCGGGCACATCCCCAGTAGGGGGTGTGCAGGAGGAAGCTGATTGATGTTTCTCTCTCATGGATGTTTCTAGCTCTCTATCCCTCTCCCTTCCTCTCTGTAAAAAATCAATAAAATACATTTTTAAAAAAAAAGAAAATGTGAATGGCAGAACAAAACACTAGAACATGAACACCATTCAGCCAAGTTCTTTGCCACTTTATAGCAAGGATTGCTTTTCCTTCAGCATCAAATAACAAGTTCCTCATTTCTCTCTGAGACCCACCAGAACGGTCTCTACTGTCAATGTTTCCACCATTCTCTGCAGAATTACTTGTGTTCTATAAAAAGATGCAGGCTTGCTCTACAGCCCTCATCTTTTCTTTCTGAGCTCTCACCACTAACACCCTGAATGGTCTATTTACGGCAATGTAGGCTTCTTCCAGCATGTACCTCAAAACTTTTCCAGCCTCTACCCCGTACTCAATGCCAAAGTAGTTCCCTCATTTGTTACAGCAGGACCCCACTTCTTAGTACTAATTTTCTCTCATAGACCATTTGAGCTGCTATTACAAAGTACCATAGACCAGGTGGCTTATAAAAAGCATAATTTATTTTCTCACAGTTCTGGAGGCTGGAAAATCCAAGATCAAGGTACTGCTAGATTTAGAGTCTGGCAAGAGCCCACTCCCTGATTCATGGATAGTCCATCTTCTCACAGTGTTCTCACATGGCAGAAAGGGCAAGTAAGGTCTCTGAGGTCTCCTTTATAAGGCACAAATCTCATCCATGAGGGCCCTGCAAAAGGCCCCACCTCCTAATACCATCATATTGGAGGTTAGAATTTCAATGTATGAATTTAGGGGTAACGGGGGGAACACAAACAGTCTATAGCACCTTGCATCTATAATTGCTCAGTGATAGAATCTACCGTATTTCTTGCCATGCTGTTTTCAGTTATTTATGGAATTATTCTTCATTATAAACCTACAGACTCCACCAGTGCTAATGCTCTGACTCTAACCTACCATCAGCTAACACCGCTTGTGTCTTCATCTCCCCTAGTGCATTATGATCTGGCTCAGGGTGAACCAATGGCATTAACTCAGCTCATGTGTCAATACATAGGCTCTGCATATTACTTTGTCACAGTGTAAAATTCCATACTTTTAAACATCTAGATAAATAAAATATAGTTTGTATGTGTGTGTGTTTTAAATTGTATTTAGGGGGAGAGAGAGAAAAAAACATTGATTTGTTGTTCCACTTATTTTTACATTTCCTAGTTGCTTCTTGTATGTGCCCTGACTGGGGATTGAACCCTTAACCTTGGTGTATCAGCCTGACTCTCTAACCAACTAAGCTACCCAGCCAGGGCTTAAAATATAATTTTGATGAAAGAAAATATTCTCCTCCAAGATTTTAAGCATGACTGGCTTAAAAAACAATGTTGCCTGGCCAATATGGCTCAGTGGTTGAGCACTGACCTATCAACCAGAAGGCCATGGTTCAATTCCTGCTCAGGGCACATGCCCGGGTTTACAACTCAAATCACTGGGGGTGGGGGGTGGGGGGGGGGGTAGGGCATGCAGGAGGCAGCCAATCAATGATTCTCTCTCATAATTGATGTTTCTATCTCAATCTCACTCTTTCTTCCTCTCTGAAATAAATTTTTTTAAAAAACAACAATGTTACTATTTACAGTGTTTGGTATATAGAAGGCATTCAATAACTATATGATAAATGAACTTTTCAGGTCAAGAAATCAAAACAAAATGCCCAACATGGCAAACTATGCATATGTTCTAAAAATAGCAATAGTCTAAATATCAGATACATAAAAAGCACATAGTGAAAAGGTGAGCTGGAATGAAACTTTTGGGAATTCTGACTGCTAAGCTGAGACATTTGGCTTTTACAGAGAGCCATTAAGATTTGTTTATGATCAGATATCTGCCTAAGAAAGATAGTTCTGTAACTTCCCATTTCAGGGGAAAGTATTTTCATCCTTTCAAATACCATTGAAATGACCAATCTATATACATAATCTGTATATATAGAAGGCTAATATGCAAAGTGTCCCCACGGGAGTTCGACCAGGAGACCGGGAGTTCTATTGCTTGGTATGAAATGCACTGACCACAGAGGGGTGGTACAGAACAAAGGAAGGCCCCAGCAGAAGGCCCTGATCGGCCCTGATCACCAGCCAGGCCTAGGGACCCTACCTGTGCACGAATTTTGTGCACTGGGCCTCTAGTCTACATATATAAAAGCCTAAGCAACCAAACAACCAGTTGACAGGTCACTATGACACACACTGACCACCAGGGGACAGACGCTCAGCACACAGGATCAGGCTCCCTGTCTGGATTGGGCCAAACCAACTATCCAACATCCCCCGAGGGGTCCCGGATTGCAAGAGGGCGCAGGCCAGGCCAAGGGACCCCACTGGTGCACAAATCCATGCACCGGGCCTCTAGTGTAATATAAACATAGGAATAATTCTGTTTCAGGGACAGAAAAAGAAAGTATAGGACCAAGAAACTGCTATAAGACAAAGTGCAAAAAGGACCAGATTGGGGGAAAATTGAGCAGCCTGCAACTCAATAAATGAAAAGAGGAAAAACCTGCTTAAGAGATCAGTACATGGTGTCTCCTACAGAACCAGGGCCCCACGCTGTGAATGGAAGTAGCAGTGCTGCAGGGCTGTCAACAGGAGATGCCACCTGAACAACCTCATCAAGACTACCCCTGTGAAGTGGGGCCAAAAGGAACTATGGCTGGAAGGCAACTTATAAAACTAGGATTGCCGCCTGTTGCCAGGGTGAGTGTAGGAAGGTGGGACAGGGGCATTGTCGAGGAACAAACCTTGAGAAACAACCAAACTGATACATCAGTGAATTTCTCTGAGATAGCTTCCTCCCTACCTCAAACAAGCTAACATTCTAAATCTTGTAAAATTACCACAGAAAATATGAACTCTTACCTCTTTTTCTTTGGGACCAAAATAATTGCCCAAGGACCTAGATAATCTCTAACGCAACTCATCTCAAATTCCAATACTGGGCCCATGAAGATACTCTGTTAAAATGAACAAACAGAAAAACAATTTTCAGGAAGTTTACACACAAACACACACACACACACAGACACAGACACATACACACTGCAAAGACTTGAGTAAAAAAAGTGAGGTTATGTTTCTGAATAGAAAGACTCAATATGACAAAGATGACAATTTGCCCCAAATTAATCTCTAATGTTTATGCAATCCCAACCAAAATCCTGAAGGGATGGTATGGAGAATTTCACCAGAATTTCCTCTACTCATTCTCCAAAGCCCAGTACTTTTTCCTCGGGTAAATAATTATGAGCAAGTCCTATATTTCTGCCTTTGATCTGGTCCTATATATACTATCTGAGAGAAACTCCTTGAAATCTGTGGCATGTAGATGGCAGTTTTGTTCATATCCCAGTGCTAATGCAAGTTGTTTTAATTATCCATTGCTATATAATACACAACCCCAATAATTACTAACTTAAAACAGTAATCATTTGTTTGCTTGTGATTTTGCATTTGCACAGGGTTCAAAGGGGCAGTTCATCTTTGCTCCCCATGACACTAGCCAGGTTGTTTTGACTGAGGCTGAGGCTGGGGGTGGGGGGTCCACTTCCAAGATGGCTCCAGCTTGGTGCTGGCAGTCACATGAGAGCTCAGTGGGGCCTGTTTGCTGGAGGCCTTTAATGGGCCTTTCCATTTGACTGCATCAGTTTCCTCAGAGCATGGCTACTGGGATTCAGAAGGAGGAATGCCTGTGCTCAGAGACCCAGAATGTCACCTCTCTGCAGTCAACTGGACAAAGCAGTGACAGGCCCAGATCAGGTTGAAGAAGATAAGACATAGATCTCTGTCCTGAGGGAAGGAGCTGCATGCATGTATAAGGAGGGGCAGAATTATTTGGGGACCATCTTTGGAGATTATTTACTACTTGGGTTGTTCCTTGATTTTTTTATTCCGTTGGTCATTTTGATCAGTTTCCATAAAAGATGTCCAAATGTCATAGTTTAAGCCATAACCCTTCTGAGAAGTAGTCTCAAATAATTGTTAATTAAATTATAATTCATATTATGAAAGTTAGGCCTGATACATATATTTTTAATTTAGATATCCAGTTATTTCATCATATTTTTTCCCTTTCTCCATTGAATTGTTTTGGAGTCTTTGTTGAAAAATCAATTAACCATATTTATGTGGGTCTGTTTCTGAATTCTGTTTCAATGACCTATGTGTCTTGTTTATTGTACCTTTATTAAAAGTTGATAATCAGAGAGTTTTGTTTCTTCAACTTGGTTGTTTTTCAAAATTGTTTTGGCTATCTTGGGCTTTTGTATAACTTTTAGATCAGCTTGAAATTTTTACCAAAAAAAAGCCTGCTGGGATTTTTATTGAAATTACATGAATCTATAGATCTATAGATCCTTTGGAGAAAACTGATAACAAATAATATTGAGTGTTATGATCATGTAGATAATATATATCTCCACTTATTTAAGTCTTCTTGAATTTCTCTCAAGCAATAAGTATCAAATAATTTAATTTTAAATGTTTGCTTAAATAAATAAAATGCTTCAGGCATGAAACCTCACTGATTAATGTGCAAAGGACTGTGTGTGAGAAAAAAAATTCTGTTGTGGGCATCAAGTATTAGATTGCTAGCATAAGTAAAATATTTTCCCATCACTGTAGGTGGCTTTATAATTGCAAGTGCAGGTAATGGATAACCGAATGAATTTAGATTTATAATTGGCCGTCAAGAGAATTGGATTCTTGTATCTAATTTACCTGCAGAGCATGTGACCTTTATCTACTTCATTTGCATCTAAAAATAGGGTTAATCATATATTCTTCTACTTATTTTATGAGAGCACTGAGAGGAATTTAAATTAAGGTGTGGCTGACAAAACGGTGATTGTGAATATGCTTTTGAAAATGCATTAAATGCTAGATCTTTGGAGTGATACATAAACCAATGTTCAATAGATGTAAAAAAAAAAATGTCACACAGATGCACTCTTCTCTTTTTTTCAATCCTCACCCAAGGACATGCTTAGAGAGAGGAAGGGGGAGAGAGGGAGAGAGAGAGAGAGAAACATTGATGTGAGAAACATCAATCAGTTGCCTTCTGTATATGCCCCAGACAGCAACCTTTAGTGCACCGGGCAATGCTCAACCAACTAAGCCATTCTGGCCAGGCCATAGATGCACTCATGTGCCATCAGAGAAGTCCTTAAAAATCAGAGTTGCACAAACAGGCCAGACCTTTCAGAGAGATCTCTCAGCACACCAAAACGATTCCATAAAGAGCAAATCCTACATAATAAAAGGCTAATATGTAAATCGACCAAACGGCAGAACAACCAGTCGCTATGACATGCACTGACCACCAGGGGGCAGATGCTCAATGCAGGAGCTGTCCCCTGGTGGTCAGTGTGCTCCCACAGTGGGAGAGCCACTCAGCCAGAAGCGAGGCTCATGGCTGATGAGCGCAGCGGCAGTGACAGTAGCCTCTCCTGCCTCCATGGCAACACTAAGGGCCTAAGCCAGGGATGGGCAACCTTTTTGTGAGTGCATGCCAAAACCAGCAAAATCTCTGACTCAAAATTTTTCTGCGTGCCAACCCTAATTTTTGAGAACATGTTACACCTACTTGATATCTCTTAAGGTGTACGTATATGAAGAAACTTGAAGAAATAATAAAATTCATTCGAGCAACAAAAACACAGTATATGATGATGAAAAATACATTTATTTTTTAATGTATACATGTTATGTAAAATTATTTATTTATCTAAGATGCACCTACACTGAATTTATCAGTGGAAGATTAATGGAAGATTATAAGAGAGGGTTTCGTGTGCCAGCAAAAGTTACTGGCGTGCCATGTTTGGCCATGTTTGGCACGCATGCCAGGGGTTGCCCACCGCTGGCTTAAGCCGTCAGTTGGACATCCCCCAAGGGCTCCCGGACTGCAAGAGGGAGCAGGCCAGGCTGAGGGATCCCCCCCCCCCTGCCGCATGAATTTCGTGCACTGGGCCTCTGGTGTATATATATATATAAGAAAGACTTGGGCAGTGAAGGAAAAAAACAGAAAGATTGTTATGTTCTAAGAATTCCTTTATTGATAAGTTCCCTAAATCCAGATGTGTCTATGATGGTACAGATTAGTCTATGTGAGACGAGAATAATCAGTGACAAAGCCAAAAGGAAGCTAGAATTAACTATTTCCTGACTCACTCTGGCTAGGATGTATAACTAGCTCCATTGGGACCATATCAGCAAAGTAGTATGATATTGTGATTTATATTAATAAATATAAATTTGGTCTTTGTCCCTTGTTTCTACATTAAACAGAGCTCCTAAAACCTTTGGGATTATATAAATGGTGAAAGTCATAAAGATGTCTTTTGTTATGTGAATGGGAGGACTTTTGGAAAGCCCCTAAATTACCTAAGGGTGGGGGCTGGTTGCCAATGGAATCAATCATGTGATTACAGGGTTGGAACTTTCAGTCCCATCCCCTGACCTCAGGGAGGGGGGGCCGGAAGGGGCTAGAAATTGAGTTCAATCACCAATGGTTTAATCTAGCATGCCCACCTAATGAAGGCCCATAAAACTCCAAAGGACCACCCTGACCGGTTTGGCTCAGTGAATAGAGTGTTGGCCTGCGGGCTGAGGGTCCCAGGTTCGATGCCGATCAAGGGCATGTACCTTAGTTGCACATCCCCAGTAGGAGGTGTGCGGGAGGCAGCTGATCAATGCTTCTCTCTCATCAATGTTTCTAACTCTCTATCCCTCTCCCTTCCTCTCTGTAAAAAAAAGCAATAAAATATATTTAAAAAAACAACAAAAAAAAAACTCCAAAGGACTGGCCTGGAGAGCTTCCGGGTTGGTGAACACACGGAGGTGCTGGTGATGCCATTGTAATATTCTGGTTATTATCTAACAGGAAAAGTGTAAAAGGGAAAACTAGATATAGGCATGCCATTTATATAGCTTTGCCAAAAAGCTGCATTTAACACTGTCCAAGTCTGTCCCAGCTCAACGATGGGGGAAGAGACTGGACAAAGGCAGTATAGACACATGCCCAGTAAGGTCTGAGTGATGGTAGGGAAGGTACTTGCCCATCAATCAAACCTGGGAGGGAGTTAGTGGCTAGGATGGACGTGGCCACTGAAACCTCTCAAAATCTAAATATATAAACGTCAAACAAAGTCTCTCTCTCTCTCTCTCTCTCTCTCTCTCTCTCTCTCTCTCTCTCACACACACACACACACACACACACACACACACACACACACACACACACACGGGCCCTGTTGGGAATCCTGCTGCAGGGGGATGCTCTCCCCAGTGCCCACATGGTGCGAGGCCATGTTGAGCTCCACACCACACGGACTAATGGACTTTAATCTGGCCTGAATGCTGAACTTCACCCAGCTGCAACATGGAACGAAAACTCTGGACAGTAGAGTTTCTGATTTTACTAAACTCCCAGCTGCCCCTTTTCCAGGGCTGGCTTAAGAGGCAGGGGACTTTGGAACCCGAGAAATGTAATTCCATGCCAATAAAGCCGTCTTCCACATTGCATCCTCCTGTGCAAGATTTAGAAAATTAATTTTCTGAAGATATCATAAGAGCCTCACTCCCACTTGGGTCTCTCCAGTATCACTGCTCTGAACGGGCATAGAAAGTCAGAGCCCTTTCCCCTTGTCCTATGCATCATCAGGCTATTCTTGAGTTCTATCCTTTTATTCTAAACTGGTAATACAGGAAGTAAAATGTTTCTCTGAGTTCTGTGAGCCACTCTAGCAAATTAATCAAATCCAAGGATGGGGTCCTGGGAACCTCCTATCTATAGCCGGTGGTCTGTCAGAAGCACAGGCGATCCATTATCTAGTCTTACAATTGGTGTCTGAAATGTGTGTGTGTAGTGGGGAGCGGGGTGGAGGACAGTCCTGTGGGACTGAACCCTTAACCTATAAAATCTGGTGCTAACTCCAGGTAGCTAGTGTAAAATTGAGTTGAATTGTTGGACATCCAGCTGGTGTCCCAGAATTGCTTGGTGGTGTTTGGGGGGGAGGGGGGGCAATCCACACGTCAGAATTGGATGGCGGAATCTCAACTGGTCATTCAAGAAACTTGTGAGTTATTCTTGACATTCCCTCCTGTTTCTGCTCCATAGCCAAGTCCGATAGGTTCTGCCTTCAAAGTTAAAAACAAATTCATCCACTCTTATCAATCCTATTACCACCTTAGTTAAGCCTCCATCATCTCTCCCATGGACCACCCTTCTCCCATTTCCCTCTACACTGTATTTTTGCTAGACAGCAGCTGGAGAGATGTTTCAAGTGGATCTCCTTATCCCCACACTAAAAATCCTTCAAAGGCTTCCTCCAATACACTTGAGATATAAACCAAATTGCTTACATGACCCACAAGGTCTTCAGGATCTGGCTCCTGGCTCCATAACTACATTTCATACCACGTACTACTTCATTTCTGCACACTAGCTCCCTTTCCATTCATCAAACCCACCAAATTATTTCCTGCCTCAGACCATCGTTCTCGTTCCTCCCTCTACTTAACATCTTTTCTCCTTATGTTTTACCCAGTTAACTCATTTATCTTTCAGATAACAGATAAAATGTGACGTTATCAGAAAGACACCCCTCCCCCCACCCCGCCCGGGCTCTCCAACGTAAATTAGGGCCTCCTTGAAAACTCCTTGATAATTTTATTAATCAATGTCACCCCAATAAATCCAATAAGGTAAAAAAAATTAGAATCCCCATTACATTGGTAATTTTAGTTCATCCTATATAATAAAGAGGTGATATGCAAATTAACCCTCATGCCCTCACAAGATGGCTGCCTACGACCAGGCCAGCAGGGAGGTTAGTGAGGGACGACCAAACGACTGAACAGCAGGCTGCATGGGGCAACCAGGCCGGCAGGGGGGTTAGTGAAGGACAACCAAATGACTGAACAGCAGACTGCGTGGGGCGACCAGGCTGGTGGGGGGGCCGTGAGGGGTGACCAGGCTGGCGGGGGGGGGGGGGGGAGTTGGGGGCAACCAGGCTGGCAGGAGGGGCAGTTGCAGGTGACCAGGCTGGCAGGGAGGCAGTAAAAGGTAACCAGGCCAGTGGGGGGGGGGGGGTGGCAGTTAGGGCATGGGTGCAGTTGGGGGCGACCAGGCTGGCAGAGGGGGGCAGTTGGGGATGACCAGGCTGGCATACAGAGGCAGTGAGGGGCGATCAGGCCAGCGGGGGGGACAGTTAGGGGTGACCAGGCAGGCAGGTGAGCGATTAGGAGCCAGCGGTCCAGGATTGTGAGAGGATCGGGCCTAAACCAGCAGTCAGACATCCCCCGAGGGGTCCAGGATTGGAGAGGGTGCAGGCTGGGCTGAGGGGACCCGCCCCCCCCCCCCCCGCACAAATTTCGTGCACCAGGCCTCTAGTATAATTATAAACATATATAGATTTACATATTTATGGTTGTCCTTACCAGACTATAAGCTCCAAGAGGGCACAACTCATGTCCATTTTGCCTATCACTGAATTCCCAGTGTCCAGCACAGTGCTTGGCACAATAAATATTTTTTAAAATGACCTGTAAGATGGACAACTCCATATTTTACATGAGGACACTAAGACCCAGGGTGAAACAACTTTTAAGAACTAAAACAGTATTCTGATAACTGACTAGAACGCATAAGAAAATTGTTTTCCAGCATGGTCTATTTGATTCTGTAGACTATTAGATTATTACCATCTAGCCCAGCACCGTAGTGCCCCCTTATCTGCAGGAGATACTTTCCAAGACCTCCAGTGGATGCCTAAAACCACAGATAGCACCAAACCCTATATATATATGTTTTTTTCAATTCCTGGCCAGTGTGGAGTTTGCATGTGCTCCCCATGGATTTTCTCCAAGTATTCCAGTTTCCTCTCACATCCCAAAGATGTGCACATGAGGTGAACTGGCGTGTCTAAATTGTTCCAATCTGAGTGCATGTGGGGGCGGGGGTGTGTGTGAGTGGCCCTATCATTGAAGGTGTCCTGTCCAGGGTGGAGTCCTGCCTAGTGCCCTGAGCTGCAGGATAGGCTCTGGCCACCCTTGACCCAGAACTGGAACAAGCAGGTTGAAAAACAATTATCTTATTGTTTTTTATTACTTTTCCTTAAATGTATATATAGCTCACATTTATTTCAATGTTTAACACTAGAAATGTTTTGGTCTTTGTTTAGAAGTTTGGTGGGTTGTGTGGCCAGAATATGCTGTAGAAACTTAACTCCTGTTTACAGCAATCAGACTATGGAAAAACTGGTTTCATTATATGTCGTTTTCACTTAAAGAGTTTCCCAAGAACCTATCTATGAATTTAAGTGAGGACTTAGTATACATACATGTATATGATAACGTTTAATTTCTAAATTAGGCACACTAAGTGATTAACAATAACTAATAATAGAACAATTATAACAAAATACTGTTATGTGAATGAAGATTCTCAAGGTATCTTATGGTACTGTACTCACCTTTTCACTTCACGGAAACACTTTGTGGCTTCTCTTTGGTATATCCGAATTACCAACATCACTACTTTTGCGCTTTGGGGCCATTTTAAAATAAAATAAGTGTTACTTGAATACAAGTGCTTGGGTACTGGGACAGTCAATTCGATAACCAAGATGGCTACTAAGTGGCTACGGAGGGCGTATATAGCGTGGATAGGTGGACAAAGGAATGTTTCATGCCCCAGGTGGACAGAGTGGCAGGACATCACGAGATTTCATGACACTATTCAGAATGGCTGCAATTTAAAACACTGAGTTGTTTATTCCTGGAGGCTTTCATTTAAGATTTTTGGATCAGACTGTGGAAAACAAACCCGCAGATAAGGGGGAACTACTGTATTGTGGCTTCTACTAGGCTTTTCTCGATGTCTATGTGTTCACTCACATGTGTTTTCAGACTTGTAGCCTAAGTGATAAAATTTTTAAGGATTTCTTCCTTAAGAATATGTTCTAATTTTTCTTTAATGTTTTTCATCATTTCAATCATCTACAATTCACGATCCCGGAAAAGTATTTACCTCGTTAGAGTCAAACAAGTGAAATAACTAGCAAAAGACAGGACATTTTTTTTTTTTCTTGCTGGATCAGTGACTGTACCGGACGCGAACATTAAATGACTTAAAACTGTAACTTTCCAGAGTGCTTTCCCTAAAATAATTTTGTGCAACTCATTTCTAGTCACAGAAGGTAAAACCTCTTCCACAGCCCTTCAGACTAATTCTATTGCCATTTTTGCTACAGCACAACTGCAGGATTTAAAAGGCCAGGCTTCCATGCAGGCTTTCCTTGTCTCATTTCCTTATCACAGCCTAAGAATCTCTGTTGTGTCCTTGGGTACAGCTTCGAGTCAAACAAAAAGTCGACTTAATCGCACTGAGAATGTCCAACAATCCCCTGGGAATGGAAAAGGGGGGTGAGGAATGCTTTTGGGGGCTTCTTCAAGAAGTTTCTCTCAAATTTGCATCCTCAAATTTATTCTCGAAGGCATACTTGGGTTTTCTCTTTTTCCCAGCCCCCACTTAAAAAAAACTGTGGTAAAATATAGTAATAACAAAATGTACCATTATGACCATTTTGAAGGGGCATTAAATACATTCACCTTGTTATGCAGCCATTACCGCTATCCATCACCAGAACTTTTTTCATCTTGCAAAATTGAAACTTTACCCATTAAACCTAGGCAGTAAAATGCTCCTTGAATAGATAATGCCGCATCGTTTTATGTTTGTTTTTCTCTTTTTGTTCCAGTTTACATTCCAGTTGCTGGGTAGGAAAAATTCACTTACTTCACATCCTCACTAGCACTTGGTATTTTCCTTCTCTCTCTATTCCACTTTGAAATATAAAAACAACGGAAGCAAAGTGTAGACTGGCTTTGGGGGAACCTTTTAATTTCTGGTTTGGTTCTCTGAATTATTAACCACTTCAGACTTCTCCTTTGTCCAGCCACGAGGTGCGGACTGCGAGTGCGTTTTCGACTTTGTTCGACATGTTGGCTTACTCTGCCCTCGGATGCCATCCGCTCAAGAACACAAGGTGTGCGGCCAAGGCAGGTCCCGGGTGCCTGGGGGGTCTGAGCGCTGTGCCGGCGACCTTCAGGAGGCCTTCGTCCGCCAGCTTCCCTTTACCAGAACCCACGCTCCAGGACCTCCTGTCGCCTCCAGTCTCCCCGCAGCTCACCGGGTTCCCGGGGGGCACGCGGGACACGGCGCGGTCCTCCGCCAGCAGCCGGCAGCCGGGCGGAGCCGGCGGGGAACCGGTCCCCGCGGCGCATGCGCAGACCGAGCCCGGCGCATGCTCCGCAGCGCGGCGGGTCCACAGATGTGGGGAGAGGAGTCTCCCGCGCCCTTCCATCCCCGGCGCAGCTGCCGCGGAACCGCTGGTTCTTGGCCCTCATCGCCCATAAAGTTCGTTAAAAAAAATCACAGTCGTTCTTAAAAGAGCGAAAGAGGGCGCGAGCCAGCCGGGCGGCCCCGCCGGGGGAGCGGGCGCGCTGGGAGGAGGTGGAGGTGACGGCGGCGGCGGCAGCTGTTGCGCCGCGACCAGGAGGAGCCGGTCGCGCCGGGCTGGGCTGCGGGGCCGCGGCCGCGGGGGGACGGTGAGTAGCGGCTCGCGCTCCGGGGCGGCGGCGCTGCACTCACTCGCCGTCTCCAAGGGCTGAGGACCCGTCCGGCTCCACTGGGGCGGGATCCGCCTCTCCCCGGCGTCCCGGGATGTGCCTTTCTCCAGGGACTGGAGGGGGGTTCGGGGGTCAGGAGCCTCCAGGCCCGGCTCCCATCCCCCGGCCCTGGCCGCCCAGCGCCCGCCTCCCCACCTCTGAGCGCGGTGTCCTCGGTGGGGCTGGAGGAGGTGGGCGACCGCGCCTGCCCCGAGCCCCTCCCAGCGCCCTGCGGTCCGGTCTTCCCGGGTGTGGGTGCCTGGAATGGCCCCTTGGGCGGGAGAGCGCGGGGTGGGGCGGGGGTGAGGCTGCGCCTCCATCCTGGCCGAGCTCCCGGCGCCTGGCTCTCCCCCGGTCCCCGGCCTGGGAAGGGGCGACTCCGGCGGGGCGGGACCCCAGCCCAGGGGCGTTCGGGGCCCGGGTGAGGTTTGATGGGGAGCAGGGTCCCGAGCTCTGCCCAGGCTTTCAGACCCCTCTCGTCCCTCGGGGGGCCCACCCGCCCCTAGTTGCTCGCTCAGACAGCCCGGGTATGAATGAGCCCGTCTGCGCTCTCTCATTGGCACTGGGTGTCCCCGAATTGCTTTACTCCAAGCAGGAGCCCCAGGCAGCTCGCTCCCCGCAGGCGGAGGAACCCGAGGGTGTGGAGGCGAGTAGTAAACCTCACTGCCTAGCAGTTGGGGACTGTTTATTTCTCTAGGTTTTCTATAACTCTTAACATCGACGTAATTCCATTGAACCCAAGGCGTGTTGCAGTATTTTTAAAATATAATCACAACTGTATTTAAGTGCAGGCTGTGATGGAAAACAAACAACCACACCTCTTCTGATCAGTGAGTTAACTCATCCTTTCCTTTTCTAATATATAAGACTGCATTGGTTGGCAAAAAAAAAAAAAAAAAAATCTTTAAAATTAAATTTGGAGTAAAAAGGTATGTAGAGCGTTACTGTCAATCTTTTAAATTGTACTCAGAATTGTGCTTATTTTCTAAGAATAGTTTCGATATAGTGCTTTAAGACTATAGAGGAGTGGCTGCTAATCACAAAAACGGTGTTAAAATCTGATAGCACTTTTCTTTCTTCAAATTTTATTATTTTTTAAATGACCATATAGTAAAATTGACTTTTTGTGGAGGTGTATTCTGTGAATTTTAGATTCATGTAACCACATGACAATCAGGATGTAGAACAGTTCTACCGCTCCCCCCCCCCCCCAAAAAAAAAACCCACAAAACTCCAACAAACTATGGTATCCTTTCCCTAACTCATCAATTACAGATGCTCCTCAATTTACGGTGGGGTTAGACCTGATAAACCCACTATAAGTTGAAAATAACTCGAAATGCATTTAATACACACTATGTTGTAGGGTATCAGTTGTTTACCCTCCTTATTTCCTGGCCGAGTGGGAGCTGCTACCCCCTATTTCTGCCCCCCCACCCCCCCAGTCCAGCATCACAGGAGTATATCATACTATATATCACTAGCCTGAGAAAAGGTCAAAATGCAAAATTTGAAGTAAGGTTTCTACTGAATTCCTATCATTTTCACACCATCGTAAAATTGAAAATTGTAAGTCGAACCATGCAAGTCTGGGACCATCTGAACTGTTTGTTCGTTCCTAGAATATCATATAAATGGAATCAGGTAATATGTAACCTTTTGATGCAGACTTTTTTGAGATTCCTCCAAATTGTTGCATGTATCATCAATTTTTTTAAGTTGCTAAGTAGGATGCCATGAGATGGATCTGTCAGTTTATACATCCACCCATTGAAGGACATTTGGGTTGGTTCCAGTTTTGAGTGATTATGAATAGAACTGGTATCAACATTGGTGTACAGGTTTTATTGTGAACCTGAGTATTCATTTCTCTCGGCCAGTGATGGCGAACCTTTTGAGCTTGGCGTGTCAGCCTTTTGAAAAACCCTAACTTAACTCTGGTGCTGTGTCATATATAGAAATTTTTTGATATTTGCAACCATAGTAAAACAAAGATTTGTATTTTTGATATTTATTTTATATATTTAAATGCCATTTAACAAAGAAAAATCAACCAAAAAAATGAGTTCGCGTGCCACCTCTGACATGCATGTCATAGGTTCGCCATCACTGCTCTAGGCTATTGCTAGGGTCGTGTGAAGTATGTGTGTAACTTTTAAGAAATTTTTACACCGATTTCCAGAGTGGCTGTGTCACTTTGCATTTTGACCAGTGACAATGTGAGAGTACTAATTGCTCCACAGCCTCCCTAGCACCTTGTATTGTCAGTATTTTTAAGTTTAGCCATTCTAATAGGCATGGAGTGGTGTCTTGTGGTTTTAATGTGTCTTAAACTAATGGATAAAGATGTTGACTATCTTTTCAGGTGCTTATTAGTTAGATTTCTTATGTTGAATTTTGAGGGATCTTAATATGCTCTGGATAAAAGTTATTTGTTCAACATGTGTTTTGCAGATATTTTCTCCCAGGCTGTAGCCTGTCTTTCACAGAGCAGATGTTTTAATTTTCATGAAGTCTAACTTATCAGTTTTACATTTTGTGGATCTTTTGGTATCATGTCTAAAGAATTCTGCCTAACTCCAGGTCAAGAAAATTTTCACCTTCTAAAAATATTTTTCTAAAAATTATAATTTTACATTTCTACCTATGATTCATTTGGGGAATTATTTGTATAAAGTGTGAGGGGCTCAGCCGGCATGGCTCAGTGGTTACGCATCAACCTATGAACCAGGCGGTTATAGTTCAATTCCCAGTCAGGGCACATGCCCAGGTTGCTGGCTCTATCCCCATTGGGGGGGCGTGCAGGAGGCAGCAAATCAGTGATTCTCATCATTGATGTTTCTGTCTTGCTCTTCCTCTCCCTTACTCTCTGAAATCAATAAAATAAAATATATATATATTTTTTTAAAGTGTGAGGGGAAGATTTACTTTTTAAAAATATGAATGTCCAGTTGTTCCATCACCATTTGTTGAAAAGACTGTCTTTCTCCATTGAATTGTTTTTGCGCCTTTGTAAAAAAAGTCAATTGGCTATATTTGTGTGTATCTAATGTGGGGACCTCTGTTTTATTACATTGATTTATGTATCTTTCTCTTTGCTAGAATCATACTTTTTTCAATTAAGATAGCTGTATAGTATATTAATATCAGGTAATAAGACTTCCTCCAATCTTATTCTTTCTCAAAATTGATTTAGCTATTCTAGTTCCTTTATCTTTCCACATAAAGTTTAAAATCAATTTGTGTCTAACTACAAAAAAATCCTGCTGTTACTTTGGAATTGCATCAAACCATAGGTCACTTTGGGGAGAATTGCTGTTTTTACTTTATTGAGTCTTCTCATCTATGAACATAATACAGCTTTCTATTTATTTAGGTCTTTGTTTCATTAGCATTTTGTAGTTTCCAGCATACAGATCCTGTACGTTTTGTTAGATTTATTCCAAAGTATTTAATATCTTTGGAATTCTTATAAATGTCATTTAAAACTTTTTGGTTTCAAATTGTACATTGTTAGGATATAGAAATACATTTGAGGGTTGCGTGCTGCTCTTTATTGTGCATCCTTACTAAACTCATTTGTTAGTGCAGGATTTTTTTTTTTTAATTCCTTGGAGTTTTCTACATAGATACTCATGTCATCTGTGAATAGAGACAGTTTTCTTTCTTTTTTCCCTAATCTGTAAGGTGTTTGTTTGTTTTGCCTATTGCCTTGGCTAGGACTTCGAGTATGATGAATAGGAGAAATGAGAGTGGACATTTCCCATAAGGGGGAAAATGATCAGTCTTTCAGAATTAATTATGATGTTAGCTTCAGGATGTTTTAATAGATGCCCTTTATCCGGTTGAAGAAGTCCTCTCCGTTTCTAGTTTGCCAAGCGTTTTTCTCACAAATGGATGTTGAATTTGTCCAATATTTCCTTGGCATTACTTGATATGGTGATGTGTTTTTTCTTCTTTACTCTGTTAATATGGTGGATTATATTGATTGATTTTTGAGCATTGAACCCACTGGTGTTAATTCTTAAAAAGTTTCGTAGAAGTCTTCGATGAAGTCACCTGAGCATGGAGATTGCTTTTTAACTTTTAAGTTACAAATTCAATTTCCTTAATAGTTATGGGGCCATTCAGATTATCTGTTTTATAGAGGGTGAGTTGTGGTAGTTCATACTTTTCAGTGAATTGGTCCATCTCATCTAAGTTTTCAAATTTATGTAGTTGTTTGGTGTATTTATTCTTTTGAATCTGCAAAGTCTATAATGATTGATATCCCTATTTTATTACTGATTTTGGTAATTTGTGTTTTCTTTTTTCTGTTTGTCAATTTTATTGATCTTTTTAAAAATCCAGCTTTTTGTTTCATTAATTTTATCTTTCTGTTTTCAATTTTATTCATTTCCATCCTTTTGCTCACTTGGGGTTTATTTGCTCTTCTTTTGGTACTTTCTTTAAGTGGGAGCTTAGATTATTGATTTGAGATTTTTCCTAAAATAAGCATTCACTGCTATAAATTTTCCCTCTGCACATTAACTGTGTCCCATAAATTTTGACATGTCTTCATTTTTATTCATTTCAATTACTTTTAAATTTTTCTCTTGAGCTTCTTCATTGGCCCACAGATTGTTTAGAGGTGTATTAATAAAGATTCAAAAATGAATGATACTGTGGCCCTTCATTTTAAAGAATTTACATTAGATAAACAGTGGGGAGGGGACCTTCATCATGGAAACAAATTCTTGCAATTCAGTATAACTATTTTCTGATAAGACAAGTATAGCTTATTTTATATTGTACAGTTTTTATGTCATGAAAAATAATTTTATTTTCATTTTAAACCGCAGATTTGAGAAGATCTGATCACCTGGAAAACAAAGTTGGTACAGAAACCTTTTCAACTCCAAAAATGTTGGAGGAAGATATGGAAGTGGCCATCAAGATGGTGGTTGTCGGGAATGGAGCAGTTGGAAAATCAAGTATGATTCAGCGATATTGCAAAGGCATTTTTACAAAAGATTACAAGAAAACCATTGGAGTTGATTTTTTGGAGCGACAAATCCAGTATGTATTTGGCCATTTTATCTTCTTGGTTTTGATTTGTGAACTGTGTCCAAGACTTTCGCCAGAATAATAGTAACTAATCACAGTCCAGTCCAAGGTTAGGCCTCAGAGGCAATGGCTCATGAAATAGTTGGTGGTGGTTTTCGGTTACTCATGCTGTACATACTAAAAGTATCTTTATCTTTCTGCCCTTCCCCACCTTCATCTCTTCTCCCTTCCTCTCTCCTGTTCTTTTCCTATTCCCCTCCAGCCTCCCTTTTCATTTTATCTTACTTATATCTGTTCTGTATTTATTGGTGGCACTTTAAGCACTTCTTAAACACAAACTGATACTTGTCTAGTGAGATTCCATGCACTATTTTATTTGAAAGGAAAGTTACTTGTCTGTCAGAATACTTCTCATCTATTATAATATGGGATCCGTTTGTTTAAAATGTCTCTTCTCTTTTTAAAACTGGGCAAGACTATATAGAAGTTAGAGAGTTAATAATTAATAATTTGTTTTTACTCTAAATAAATAAGAGAAAGGTTTGGGAAGATTAAATACTTCTGTGAAAAGGAACTCTTCAAGAAATCCAATTTGATTCTAATACAAATCAAAGTAACACTTTTTGTCATTAGTCTTGAGAACTTTATAGGGTATCTTAAATTGTAAGAGACAAACTAAATTGTATTACGGAAATAAGTAACATTAAACAAATCTGACTTAACTACCCAGACATTAGCATCAAAGATAATTGTGTTCATTGTTTTAATGATTGTTGGATTTCTAATTTGTATTCTGTTATCCTGTTTGTAAAACTATTTTTGTGCCTGGCCGGTGTGGGTCAGTGGTTGAGCATCGACCTATGAACCAGGGGGTCACTATTTGGTTCCTGGTCAGGGCACACGCCCAGGTTACAGCCTCGATCCCCAGAGGGGGGAATGCAGGAGGCAGTGGATCAATGATTCTCTCTCAAAGTTGATGTTTTATCTCCCCCTCTCTCTGAAATCAATAAAAATATTTTTTTTTAAAGAATTTTTAAATATTTTTGTATTTGTTTCCTTTAGATATTTTAAGAAGATTAATGCTTACGTTTTTGTACTTGTTATCTGAATCAAATTAATATTTTAAGTATATGGTCGATTCTCATTATTTGTGGACTCTGCATTTGCAAATTCACCTACTTACTAAAATTTATCCATAATCCCAGAATCAATACTCCCAGTGCTTTGGTGGTCATTCGTGGACATGCACAAAGCAGCAAAAAATTTGAGTCACCCTACACACACATTCCCAGCCTAGGTGGAACAAGACGACTGTCTGTCTTTTTATTTAGTCTCTCAGACTGTAAACAAGTGTCTTTTTAGTGTTCTGTTTTTGTGCCACGTTTTTGTTGGTGATTTCACTGTTTAAAATGGCCCCCAAGCATAGTACTGAAATGCTGTCTAGCGATCCTAAATGCTAGAAGGCTGTGTGATGTGCCTTAGAGATAACACGTGTTGGATAAGCCTCATCCAGGCATAAGTTATAGTGCTGTAGGCTGTGAGTTCAATGTTAATGAATTAACAACATATATGAAATAAGGTGTCTTTAAACAGAACCACACAAAAACAAGGTTATGTATTGATCAGCTGATGAGAATGTAATAACCAGGGGCTCGCAGGAATTTAACCCTGTATTTCCCATAAGAGCAGTAGGTTAGTTTTGCTATTTCAGTGTTTGCTGTGACTTAATAGAATGTGAGCGAGACAATGGACTGTATGACAGAGTAAATTTTTGAGTTAAAGGGCAACCAAGCAGGTAAGCTGCAGTTTTCCTTTCCAGTTCTATCACTTGTGTAGCAGAGGAGAGCAAAAACTGACCTGAGGGAATTCCTCTTTCCCAATACTGCTCGGCTGAGGCCACTAACTGTGAATGTTGTCAAAGGGGAAAACATGGCAGGTAAATTCAAATCACGTGTAAAGTTAAAACTTTGCAGGAATGTCTTTCACCGTTACTTCCACTTGGTAATTGTATCTGCATTTAAAACTACTCAGACTTTTTCAGAGTGAAAACAATGTTTTTTAATACTTCCAAATTTGAAAGATAAAAATATACACAAAGCTATATTACTAAAGACATTTTCTTTACATTGAAATCTATCTCTTGTTTCAGAGTTAATGACGAGGATGTCAGATTAATGTTATGGGATACGGCAGGTCAAGAGGAATTTGATGCAATAACAAAGGCCTACTATCGAGGTAAATTGTGGGGGGTTTTGTTTGTTTGGGCATGTTCTTTTGGCTAAACAGAGGACTTTGCTTTTTTTGCTTCTCATAGAAAGGGTTCTCTTTAAGAATACTTAAATTAATTTCAAAGCAATTTTTTAAAATGCCAAGTCATTTTTCTTCAAAGGGTCTTGATGAGGGGTAAATAGTATTTGTAATATAGGGTGCTGGTCTCTGCCTTTAGAATTACATGATTTATACAGGCAATCCCCAGACCTAGTCAGTCAGCAACTGGTAAATGCCTATCTCTGACCCCAAGGAAGTGACTAGATAGTCAGAGAGTGAAAACTATCATATAAAAAAGTAAATAGGATGACATTTTGTTATTACATGAAATTTCATGGGTAAAGCCTTTTCAGTGTTAAAGGAGTTCAAAGAAGTGTGAGATACATGTGAAAGGAAAGAACTACAACTGTAGGATTTAAGATCTAAAATGTAGGGTTAAATTCCTCAAAAGAGCTTAGATTTCTAAGTTTCCATTACATTTTTCTAAAATTTTGTCGTTTTCTTATGGAATTTAAAACAGCATTTTTAGTGTTCCTCCAACTCACTGCCAATAGTGATTGTGATGAGAACAAAGTAACTGAAAGCTTAATCTAGACAGCCGTGGGCAAACTACGGCCCGGGGGCTGGATCCGGCCCATTTGAAATGAATAAAACTATTGAAAAAAAAGACAGTACCCTTTTATGTAATGATGTTTACTTTGAATTTATATTAGTTCACACAAACACTCCATCCATGCTTTTGTTCCAGCCCTCCTGTCCAGTTTAGGAACCCATTGTGGCCCTCCAGTCAAAAAGTTTGCCCACCCCTGATTCTAGTACCATGTAACATTATGGCCTATTGATGCTTTTGAATATATATGTTGTTTTTTCCCACTTTTGAAAATGTGGGATTTATTATTATGCAACTGAGGTCTAATAAAAACGTAATTACACTAACATATAAGCAACCAAAAAGTTGGCTTTCTAAATTGTTACCAAGGAAACTTGACTTCCACTGCCCACTCTAAGAAAACATTTTGGGTCCTTGAGAAATAAGGGAGGTACACCTCTCAGGTGTCATCCTAATAATGTCACCATTCCTTACTGCTCACTCTTTTTACTGTGTCCTTAAAGGCTTCCCATCTATTGAAGCTTTGATTATTGCTTTCCTGTGGTGTGAGGTGAAATTATGTTCTTATTCCCAAAGCTCTTAAAATAGATCAAATTATGAATTTCATGAGCATTGACACTTTTGATTAATGGGTCCTAACTGCACAGTTTATTCTTGAGTAAAGGTTATTTGTACTTTTTTAGTGGGGTTATTATACCACAACTGCCTCCTCCCCTCTCCCTACACAAAACAGGAAAAAATAAAACAAACAGAAAACCTAGGTGGAAACATCAACAGGTAGGAGGAATGCATGAAATTGTCATTATTTTCTTTTTACTTACCTAGTTTACTTCTCTATAAAGACTTGCCCTGAAATATATGTTCTTTTTGTGAGGAAGAAAAATACGTTGGGCTATTTTTAAACTTTTGATGAGTTGATATGGTAGTATTTTTAATCAGTATGCTACTTTTGGAGAATATTATTATTATGAACCTCTAGCTTAAAAAAGGCAAAACTGGTAAAATGTCAAAAATGATTTGATTTGTATATAAATAAAAAGGAGAAAATGTTGGAACCATACAGTTAAGTAGATCAATTGGGTCCCTGATTAAAAATGACCAGGTAGCCTGGCTGCCGTGGCTCAGTGGTTGAGTGTCGACCTATGAACTGAGAGGTCACAGTTTGGGTTACAGTCTCGATCCCCAGTAGGGGGGCATACAGGAGGCAGCCAATCAATGATTCTCTCTCATCAGCGATGTTTCTCTCTCTCTCTCTCTCCCTCCCTCCCTCCCTCTCCCTCTCTCCCTCTTTCTCTCTCCCTCCCTTCCGCTCTGAAATAAAACATATATTTTAAAAAAAGACGAGGTAGCCAAAAATATTTTAATTCACACTGTACTTGAATATTAATGCTTTCTCCATTTTTGCCGTAAGACCGTGTTCAATATTATTATCTTTTAACTTTTAAAATTTGGTTCATCCAGTTTGTTGTGTACTTCTTGTTTCGTACTTTTAGGGTGTCCAGAAATCATGATTTTTCTTTACTATATCTACAGAAAACATTCTGGGCCAGAAACTAAAAAGAGCCTATAACTAGTACTTACATTTTAATTTACAGTGGGTGTTTAAATTTCTTTCCAGTTTGTGAACTAAAAGGCTTTAAACAGCATGGATTTCCCTATATTTAACATTTTAACTTAAAGTAATCTCAAGCATATAAGTAGATGTCTGTTAAAAGCTTTTCTTAAAATGCAACTAACTTTTTTAGTTCCTCCTTATACTGCTTTTCTTTTTGGTCAGCAGTGGAAGCCACTTGGTTTTCACATCCTTGGGGAGAGAAGGTTGCTTCCCACACCAATGGATTAAAAGTCCTGAGCTTTTATCTGATTAGACCACTCTTGACCAGATTACAGTAAGTAGTTAGAGGAATGGGATTACCCTAATTGGCTTGGTGCATTTAGGGCCTCAACTCCCAGAGCAGAGGCTACAGTTAGCCTGTCTAAACCCTGGCTAGTGTACAGTGGAGGAGGGGTGTTCTCAGGAAGGGAGGGGAACTGGATGCCAGTTAGGCAACCAGGTAATACTTGCTAATAGTATAGATTCAGATGATGATGTAATTAAATAGAAATAAAGACTAGAAAGAGAAGGAAAGGGCTAGCTAGGAAGCATGAATTAAGTAAAATATGGATTTAGTGGTGAAACAATATGCTTTATGAAATTATGACTTACTGATCTATGTCCTAGAAATGTATTATTCAAGATGCATAAAAATTTTGTAAATTTTATTTTAAAAAAAGAACAATTTCACTGTAATTCATTTAAAAGACCTATTATACCAAACACCATTGCTCTAAGGCATTTTTATATTCTTGGAATGCTGGCTTTATTGTATAGTGAGACATGTTGAAACATGACTTCCTTGTAAATAGGTTAGAATAGAGCACAGATCATATTAGGAAGCCTTTTGGGATCCCAAATTATTCCTCTTAAGCTCTTTAAAAAAAATTCTTTATTGTTGTATTACATATGTCCCCCTTTCCCCCCCATTGTCCTTTCCCGCCTCCCCCCGCACCCCCTCCCCCAGCCCCTCTCTGTGTCCATTGGTTATGCTTATATGCATACGAGTTAAGTCTAGCCTAGGCAGTAGAAACCATACTTAGTACAGAAAGTTGCATACAACATAAAATAACTTCTCATTATACTTTTTTACTGTGATTGGTTCTAAGAAAAAGATGCTTCTTTCTATGCTTTAGATTATATAGAGTGTACAAGAGAATAAGGGACAAGCACTTTAAATCTAGAGTAATATCTATATAACTAGAGGCCCAGCACACAAAGTCTCGCACGGTAGTCCACCACCTCGCCCACCGCATGCTCTGCCTACCCGCCTGCTGCCCCACCAGGCTTGCAGCCCCACCCATCTGCCTGCAGCTGTTCGCAGCATTTGAACTCTCTTAAGGGTGGTTGGGAGGGAGTTTCCAATCCCATTCCTTTTCCTCTAATGGTTTCCTGCCCCTCCCCCTTTCCCTGTGCTGGTCAGGAGAGCCTCTGGCTGCTCCCCCCTCAAGGGCTAATCAGGGGAAAGAGCCTTTGACCTTGGCTATAAAAGCACCTGTCTAATCACTGAGCTTATTAGGCCACCTGGAGTCCAGATGCATAAGTTACTTCAAATAAACATTGTTGGAATGTGTGAGAAAATTTAGGTCTCTGATATTGAGAGGAAAAAGCTATTGCTTTAAAATAATGACAACACCTATTTCAAATATTGTAATGAAAGTATGAAAAAAAACCCTCACATAAAAAGGCTGCAAAAATGTTATTTTACTTTGAAGACAGTAATAACTGAAAATAACAGGTTTCTTTCAGGCCACATCCTAAAAAGGTAGCTGCTTTTTTATGTTTTAGGCCTATACAAAGGTCTTAAAAGACCCCTGACCTTGCTTTCTGAAGATTTTAGGTTAACACGTTTGTCTCAAAAACTGTGAGGTGCCTAATTTTTAAAACAACCAGCCACACCCCCTTCCTCAACCATGTTGTCACATCATCCAAGTTATACTTTATAAACAGCCTTGATGTGCTACACACGTGCGTGCGGGTAAACTACTATGCCTTAGAAGTATATGTTTAGTAATAACTTAGTTACATTATTTTATTTTTGTGAAATGAGAACTGACCGACCAAACCTTTCAAACAGACCCACCAGCTGATAAATAACACCATGTGTTTGATTCACAGTACATTTGGGCATAAACACTTCAATTACAGCTTTGTATTTAGTATCAAAAACCTTGCCTTGTGTGCATGTTTTCGCTATAGATCCCTTGCTCTGGATTACATTTTGAAAACTGCCTATTACAGATAAAGCACCTTTCCAGGTACGCTTCTGAGAAACAGATGTATTTAAGCACACAAAGGTGTGTGCACACCTTTTTACACACAAATGTCCATATGATGCCTGCGCCGCGCTCCCAGCACATGCCCACATATGTGCGGCCGTGCACTGGGGTCCCAGCATAAACAGGCTGCCCTCGAACACGCGGGAACCCTGCCAGCCTCCCCAGCAAAGTTAACTGGCGTCACTACACCGGCTGTGGCATGAACCTCTCCACCCCCATGGGGCTGGGGCCGAGCAGCCCACACCCACCCCAGCCGCTCTGCCTGGAGCTCCGCGCAGGGTGGGGGAGGGAGCAGGGCGACCAGTGCCGCGAGGCGCCTTGGAGCTCCAGCGGGTCTCTCTTTAATTTTTTTTTATTTTTGTTTTTTAAATTTGCCATATTTGATTCAGTTCTTTTTAAAAAAATATATTTTATTGATTTGTTACAGAGAGGAAGGGAGAGGGATAGAGAGTTAGAAACATCCATGAGAGAAACATCGATTCAGCTGTCTCCTGCACACCCCCTACTGAGGATGTGCCCGCAACCAAGGTACATGCCCTTGACTGGAATTGAACCTGGGACCCTTCAGTCCACAGGCCGATGCTCTATCCACTGAGCCAAACTGGTCAGGGCTCTCTTTATTTTTAAAAGACTGTGCCACACACACCTGGCCCCCAGCGCCGCCTGGGCCTGGGTGAGGGGCCACTGGTGGTTTGCAGGCCAGCCGCGCCCCCAGTTGTGGTGGGGGTCCTCTCTGGGGCGCTGGGCCGGCCTGGGCGAGGGGCCGCATGGGGGTGGAGGGGGCTAGCCGCCCCACACTCAATCGGGGTGGGAGAGGCTGACCTGGGGTGGAGCAAGGGAAGGGTCTGGGTTTGCTGGCAGCAGTGGGATTCATAGTGACTGGTCTTTAGTCGTTATGGCGTTACCACTGGGGTTTTTTTTTTATATAGATTGTGTTTCTGGTTGTGTTGTGGACCAACATTCGTGAGAATAAGACCACCAACTCCAATTAGGTCTTAAACAGCAAGCAAGGATTTATTGAACTGGCCAGTGACTACCACAGACTTTCCTCTGTAACAGCCCCGAGCTTTGTCTTTCGCGAGCTTTTATCCCCAGAAAACACAAACGTCCTTGATTTACAGTTACAAGGCTCTAATCAGGACCTTGGCCGATGTCTGGGAGTGGGAGACTTGGAGTTATGCCTGGTTACCTATCCTTGACCCCATCCTTGTTAAAATTTTTTACTGACATTCAATTCATCACAGTTGGTCTTCACCATTGTCAGATTTTACACTGTGTTCTCTAGAGCAGTGTTTCTTAAATTTGAATGTGCAAATGAATTCCCCGGGGAGCTTGGTACAATGCAGACTAATTCAGTGGCTCTGTGGGTGACACTGAGATTTCTACAACCTCCCAGGTGATGCTTATGTTGCTGGTCTTCAGCTATACTCAGAACAAGTCTTGTCGGGTCTTCCAGTTACTTAAGGATGGAATTACTCTCTACAATATTATGTTTCTTGGGGAATATTTTCTGAATTGCATTCAGAAATAGTAACTTAAAAAAAAACCAACAAGAAGAAATAGTAACTTTTTAAAAATGATCTTATTAATCAGAAATATTTGCTACTGGTGATCTTATAATTGACACCAAAAGTTTATTTAAAGCTCTGTTTCCTGATGTGTGGCTTGTTAACTATTCAAAGTTACTCCTTTGTGGATGGTTTACTGGTATTTATGATAATGAAGTAACTTTTTCAATGGTGTGATTCTTAGGGTAGGTAGTATAGAAGGAAGATTGAATAGTAGGAAAATTAAGGTCTTTTTTAAAATATATGATAGAAAACACCTGCTGCCTTTAAATATGAAAGTTGTAAGATGTCCAAATAACAACAGAGAAATTAAAATATTAACTTTCCTAAAGATACCTGGTACCAATACAGAACTGGAAGTCAAAGGAAGAAATAGAAAGGATAACAGTGTTACCATTGTAATTAGCTGGTGGTTAATAGTTGGAAAGGAGCCCTAGCCGGTTTGGCTCAGTGGATAGAGCATTGGCCCGTGGACTGAAGGGTCCCAGGTTTAATTCTGGTTCAGGGTATGTACCTCGGTTGCAGGCTCGATCTGTGACCCTTGTTGGGGTGTGTGCAGGAAGCAACCAATCGATGTGTCTCTCTCACATCAATGTTTCTCTCTGTCTCTCCCCTCACTTCCACACTCTCTAAAAATCAGTGGGAAAATATCCTCATTATAGGAAAGGAGCAAAAGGGAGGCCAGACATCATAAGCTTGCCATCTGGAAGGTGCAACTTCACACTCCCCAGGGAACCACCAGTCCATTCCCTGCTAATCACTTGGGGAAGGGGTCCAACAAAGGGGAGATGGATGCATGTGTAGTAAAGTCAGGGTTATGTAGGGAAGGTGCCTGCCAGTTTAACCTGGAAACAGAGATAATTAGCTAGAGGGGGTGGGCCACTGCAAGTGCATGAAATCTTAGAGTGTTAAAATCCGCAGACAAAGGAATTCTTGCACTCTGGTTCCTCCTTTGTTCCTCTGGTTTTGCTCCTGCTTCCTTGCATTCGCCTGTGTTCCTAGAAGCTGCATGGCCTATGGCCATGCAGACCCCACACTTAATGGACTGATGGACTGCAGCTGGGAACACAAGCTAAACTAGCCTGATGCTGGATTGGACTGTGCAAATATGAAACAGAAACTTTGGGCAGCAGCTTTAATCCCAGCTATGCTAAGGACACAGCTGGACTTCTTCCATGGTGGGACGGAGTAGAGTGGGAGGGAACCTTGGAAACTCAGGGCTTTAATTCCACGCAAATAAGTGCCACTCATTCACCCATACCAGCCTCAAAAATTCCTTTTCTTGTGACATCGCAAGAAGCCCACTTCACCAGCATCCAGTGCGGACATGGAGGGCACCCTACCAAAAATAACAGTATAAGGTCATTTTTGAATTAAGAATATTTATAATAGCTAGTATGTTGAACAGGGCACAGCTCATGAGGTACCAAAATGCAACTTTTGTTTTGTCTCTCACATCCCTTTGTCTTTGACTAGAGGCCCGGTGCAAGATCTGGTCGGGGAGGGACCGCGGGAGGGCTCCAGAACGTGTCCAGCCCTTCTCACCCAGTCCCGATTGGCCAGACCCCAGCAGCAAGCTAACCTACCTGTCAAAGCGTCTGCCCCCTGGTGGTCAGTGCACGTCATAGCGACTGGTTGAACGGTCCAACAGTCAGACACTTCACATATTAAGCTTTTATTATATAGGATTAGGCAGCAGGAGGAGGTGCAGTCTTTTCCTTTACCCTCAATAAACCCTCCCCCCCCTTCATCTTTTCTGTCACGCTCCAGTAATTTTTTTTAGCTGCCTCATAGTTATTTCTAGTCATGAACATGACCTTAATTTGGTAATGGGAATAGTCAGTCATGTATGTTAATCAAAACTCCAGATGTAATTTAGCATTAAATCTCTTATCCTCTCTGGAGTCTTACTTAGCAGGCTAGTACCCGTGGTCTCCGAAAGGAATATTGGTTGTTTCCTCCCACTTTCTTTCCCAGCTTGTAGAGATGATTCTTTATTCTCTTGGGTCAGGCCTAGGAGAAGAGCAAAATGGGGACAAGAACACTGTGGTAGGTTTCTGATGTTGGGGCCTTCTGGATGGCAGATGTTTAAAGATGATTTTCTAGGAAATCATCCTGGATTCCTCCAAGGCTCCCATTCTTGGGGATGTTTCTTCAGGGCAAATGTATACGTCATTTGGGCAGTTGCTTTGCCCCTTTGTGGGACTCATCATTTCATCCCCATCTTCCTTTATGCTAAGCTCTCATCACCCAATAAATAGCCCTATTGAACATGATTTAAAATGATCCCATGCTGCCCTACCTGGTTTGGCTCAGTGGGTAGAGCGTCAGCCTGTGGATTGAAGGGTTCCAGGCTGGATTCCAGTCAAGGGCACATGCCCTGGTTATGGGCTCCATCTCCAGTAGGAGGGGTGCAGGAGGCAGCCTGATTCTCATTATTGATGTTTCTATCTCTTCCTCTCCCTCTCCCTTCCTCTTCTGAAATAAATAAAAATGTATTTTAAAAAAAATTCTTGCGGCACACCAGTTGAAAATTGCTGACTTAGACAATAAATCCCATTATAGTTTAAGCCAGTTTTCATTGAGTTTAAACAAAATAATAAATAAAATAAAATAAAATGATCCCATGCTGGCTTACCTCTTGGATGTGGCTCCATGCTTGTATGAAATTCTTGTGCATTGTCTTGTCATCAGGGGGAGCACAGTTACACCCAAATGCAGCTCTCTCCTTTTTTTGTCTGTTGGTCTTGTATTTTTACTCTTGCTCCCAGCCACTGCATCTTTCTCAGGCTTGAATCAAGCAGAATCAGTCCAGAGTTGCTGGAAACACATATCAAGCTCCTTAAATGGTCTTGCTGAAGTCCATTCCTGCTAGGTTCAGAAGAAGGGGAAGAAATGATAGTACTCTTCCCCCATCCATCCCACCTTCTTGAAAGAGAGAGAAGGGTTGGGCTAGACCAGTGATGGCGAACCTATGACACGCGTCAGAGGTGACACGCGAACTCATTTTTTTGGTTGATTTTTCTTTGTTAAATGGCATTTAAATATATAAAATAAATATCAAAAATATAAATCTTTGTTCTACTATGGTTGCAAATATCAAAAAATTTCTATATGTGACATGGCACCAGAGTTAAGTTAGGGTTTTTCAAAATGCTGACACGCTGAGCTCAAAAGGTTCGCCATCACTGGGCTAGACAGTACTTCCTCTAAAGAAATCCTTTATTAATCTTCCTTTTTCCACCTTCTCAGTTCTTTTAAAAAAATATTCTTGAAGTGCTTGAGGGAGTTCCAGAGTTGTGTAGGATTTATAGCTACGTATTTCCTTTGTAAATTCTGCAAATAATGATCTCACACACATTTTGGAATCTGGTATTTATCATCTGTTTTTTTGGTACCTCAGTCAAAAAGAGCCCTCTTTTAACTTTTTGGCAGAATATTTTCTATGGATGGATGGTTTCACTTAGGGGAAATTAAAACAAACAGTTGTGCAACATTTGTCAAAATTTAAAAACTGCAGAAGTAATCTAGGTTGTCTGTTTTTCATTTTGGTAATATATTTAGTTTAAATGAGATGAGTTGGTTGCAGCATTCAGTCTGAGGCTTAGTATCAAGTGAACTATATAGATAGCTTCAGAGATTCATGTGCCCTTCTTCCTGAAGATTATAATTACTCTTTGTTACAACTTATTTCTGTTGTCTCGTTCAAGGTTTTATATTTTCTGTAGTTCTTTTTTCTATTTTCTGTGCTGTACATTGGATAGGTCACTTTTCTCCTTGTTTTTTAGGCATATTGACTCTTTCTTATTATGGTGATTACCTGTAACTTACGACACTTATTCTCTTAGTTTAACCTTCCCTTCCCTCCAAGACACCAACAGAGCAGTTCTTGGCACAACTGGGTGGGAGTAATTTATCTGGGAAGTGATCCCAGGAAGTAGAAATAAAGAGACTAGGGAAAGCAGGAGAAAAACTTGTAGAGGGTGTGTTAATGAGCTAATTATAACTGTAGGCAATGAGGGATCCCTGTGAAGAACCATTCTAGGCACACCTCAGGATGGCCCTACCAACATGAAGATCAGGTATTTATCCCATCCCCCGTAACTTGAAGCTTCTCCCCAGAGGCATCAATTCCACAAACCCAGGGGCCCTCTGGAGCATCAGAAAGCACCTGAGGCAGGCAAGCAGAGAGCACCTGCAGCATGTGCTTGAGGTAGGGGACTAGCAACAGGCGGGAACTGTCTCCACAGCTGCAGTGGCACCTGGGGCTGAGGGGGTGCAGGTACTCCAGTGTCTAGTGCAGAAAATGATGTTTATTTACCTCCCTTGATTACTGAAACATGTCACCACCACATTTCCTCCTCTTCAGACAGGGCTTCAGCACATTCCCACATTCCTTTGATCTCTCCCACTCAGCACCCCACTAAGTAATTTGGGGTTGTTATGAATACACTTTTTCTTTTATCCTTTTTTAAAATTTATTTATCTGTTTATTTATTTATTTGATTGTTTAAAGTATTACATATGTCTCCTTTTTCCTGGATTGATGTCCCACCCCACCACTCCTGCCCCCCAGGACAAGCCCCCACCGCCCCAGTGTCCGTGTCCATTGGTTATGCTAATATGCATGCATACAAGTCCTTTGGTTGATCTCTTACCCCCCCCCCTTTTATCCTTTATTTTATTTTATTTTAAATATTTTTCTTTAAGTATACCTGGAAATACCTATTGGACCCTCAAATTAAATGACAATTGAATAGATAGAAAATTCTTGGTTTCAAACTAACAAATAGAGTTTTATAATAAAACTTAGTTAAATCAAAGTTAAAGTGTGAATAAATAATGTTTTATTTGTAGTTTAAGTAAAATTTAGAGTTCAAGTAAATATAAATTTATTTACCAATATCCTCATCAATTTTATTCCTTCAATTTTGACAGTCTCAGGGTCTATCTGCCTGTTTTCCCCTTACAAATTGTGTAATTAATTTAATCTTTGGTTTTAAACCTGTCTGGAGTAGAGATTTTCCCAGATGAAGCCTCTGTTTTTGTAGTAATACTGAACTGCCAGTTCTCTCTTTCCTCATATGCTCGTTTTCTTTCTACTGTATTTCCTCTGGCAATAAACAAATTGTTTTTGGCCTTAGAGTGTCTTAGGTAGCCCAGTACGTATGTCTGAGTCTTAGTAGGAAACTTATCCCTGAGGAATCTGGAAGGAAGGTGTAACAATAAGAAAACATGCCTCGATTCCAGGAAATCCTCTTGACCGGAGGACAATTTTTCTTGTGGTCTACACATCTGCTTTTTGTCACTGTGCCGCCTGATTCAACAACTAATAATTTGTAAAAGAGTTTCTTCCAGAAGGTTTCTGCTTACATTTAATTTTAGCTGTAATCAACCTAATGTGATAGTTGATAGATAGAATATTGCCAATGAGTATAGTATGGGGATTATATAAACGGTAAAAAACTAAAACCATTTCCCTTTCTTACTGTATATATTTTTTTCTTGACCCTGGTTTGTAACTGATATTTGTTAGCATCATTGGTATTCTGCTACCAACATGAGATAATAACAGATTTTTAGAAAAGTAAATAGAATTATGATTTTTTTCATAGATTTTTCTTAAATCTATATTGAAAGAAATTAAGAAGCAAATGACAAGTATTAACAGGAAGAACTTGGCAACAGCCCATCATTCATGTTTAGTTTACCATTCTCTGTAGCTCTTATAATGTAATTAAATGTATTAATATTTCATGGTGTTCCCCCCCACCCCCCCTCAAAAAAAAAGTTTATAATTTTGAGAGAACTTTGACACTTATACAAGTTTGAGAACCACTGTTCTTGGTAAAAATTGGTTCTTTGAATTAGAAAATAGAGTTTTTATTTTAAAAAACAAGCAGAGTGCTAAAAGATAAGTTCACCAGTTATTTACTTGAAAAACTGTTTTTAGGTAAAAGTTGCCCTCACCCTTCACAGGATTGTTAAATTAATTTAAATAATATGTTTATTTTGTGACCTTACAGGAGCCCAGGCTTGTGTGCTTGTATTTTCTACTACAGACAGGGAATCTTTTGAAGCAATTTCCAGTTGGAGAGAGAAAGTAGTAGCTGAAGTTGGAGATATACCAACTGTGCTTGTACAAAACAAGATTGATCTCTTGGATGATTCTTGTATAAAGAAGTAAGATGGCAATTTTTGAGGGGGTGGCGATAATTCTATAAAGTTAAAAACTATTTTAATTTTTGTATAAACTTACAAAATTTAGGGACGTTTATATAAAGAATGCCTTATATTTAAAATTTCTGTGAGCTGTTCTATGTGATTGATTTGTTTTAAAAAAAGTTCTTACTGAATCATAAGTAGAGAAAATTAAAGGATTAAATTTTGAAGCTCCTTTTAGAATTCTAGGCTTAGGTCTTTGCACCACAAATCCAGTTCTTCGTTTTAAGTCAAATGTAGATCTAGTGATAATGCTAAAGAAAACATTTAAAAATATTTAAACATATGAAAGATGCTTTAATAAAGAGTAAGTAGATAGATAGCCTATGTTGATGAGTTTCATATTGTTTTGTATTTTCAGAACTATTATGCTCAAATTTGTGAATGGAGTTTAGCATCCAGCTAATTTTTTTCTATAAGTATTTGCTCATTGTATTATTAAAGTTTTGTTTATGTGTTCTTATGTTATCTGTTGCTATACAACAGATTAGTCTAACTTAGTGGCTTACAACAACCAACATTTATTATTTCTGTTTCTATAGGTCAGAAATTTGGGATAGCTTGAGGGTGGTTCTGGTTCAGAGTTTTCCATGAGGTTGAGGCAAGATATTGGCTAGGCTGTAGTCACACAAAGGCTTGACTGGGGCTGGAGGACCTGTTTCCAGAATGGTTCACTCAGCTGGCCATTGGCAGGGGCTTAGCTCCTTGCCACGTGGATCTTTCTCTCTAGGGCTGCTTGAGTGTTCTTACAACAAAGCAGCTGGCTTCCCACAGCCGGCAAGCCAAGAGAGAGCAAAGCAGAAGCCACATGTCTCTTAGGACTTCGCCTCAGAAGTTACATGCTATCGTTTCTCTATGTTATTGATCCCATTGACCAACCTTGACTACAGTGTAGGACAGTGATGGCGAACCTATGACACACGTGTCAGAGGTGACACGTGAACTCATTTTTTTTTGGTTGATTTTTCTTTGTTAAATGGCATTTAAATATATAAAATAAATATCAAAAATATAAGTCTTTGTTTTACTATGGTAGCAAATATCAAAAAATTTCTATATGTGACACGGCACCAGAGTTAAGTTAGGGTTTTTCAAAATGCTGACACGTCGAGCTCAAAAGGTTCGCCATCACTGGTGTAGGAGGAGCCTACACAAGGGTATGAAGACCAGGAGCCTGGGGAGACGGGATGGAATCATTGGGAACCATTTTGGAGCTTAGCTACTATAGTCTTAATAAAATCAGGAGTCCACCATCAGGAGTCATAATAATAAAACTAAAGTTAGGAGTCCACTCTTGTAGAGACAGCCTTACTATACTGTTGACTTTGACTTTGGCAGCAAAGTAGTTTCATAGCCAGTAAGAGTAAAATAAGTACTGCACTATGTGATTTTCAGAGTGTCATTAAATTCAAATGTTTTTTAAACCAGAAGAGAATAGTAAAGTATTACATAAAGAAAAGCGATATTTTGCTATTTTAAGGCTAGAGTTTAGTGACTGTATGGAAAAGTGTGTGTTTACAGTTACAGTATCATGGTTGGTGTTTATCAGCTCCTACGAGTAGTGAACACAAAACCCTGTTCAAGCTGAGAACACAGCTTTAACTAGTCTGGAACATCTGACACCACCCTCCCCCAAGCTGTATCAATAAATGTTATAAAAGTGATTTTTTAAAAAACAAGCTATCAGAAAGTATCTCTATAAGCACTTTTTCCTCCCATTGATATAGCGAGGAAGCTGAAGCACTGGCAAAAAAGCTAAAGCTAAGATTCTACAGAACATCGGTGAAAGAAGATCTGAATGTGAATGAAGGTAAACTGCCGTTTTAAAAATTTAGCAGGAAATCTGTTTTATTCTTCTTAGTTTTCTGTTGTGTTGTTTAGAAAACATTTATGATGAGAACAGAATTTTATTGTCACCTATCATTAAGAAAAAAATTAAAGCATGATGCTTCTTTGAGTTAGAGTTTTTAATTATTCACTGATGTCTTGGAATACTTGGTACTCTACAGCAAAACTCTGCTGGGTGTTTGTTTTGTTTTTTATCTTTAAAAATATAGCTATGTGTGAGTGTATATGCATGTATGTGTTTTTCATGCATACCTTTTAAAATTACTGAATTGTTTTAGAACTCCACAATAGGTGGATATTCCAGTAGGTAGTTACAATAGCCTTAAATTAATAGTATTTCCTAGTTTAAGAAAGTAATATTAGAGAAAGAGGATGGTTATTTTTCTCATTCCAGAATTGCTACTTATTATATTAGATAGCAACTGGATTGTTGCCTAGGTGTCTTTCTGGGTAGGTATTTTTTTCACCTAAAGAAATGAGACATCTTTTTAAGACTAAGTCATTTAGTGTTGCTGAATATTAATCACTATTCAAGTACTGAAAACTAAAGAGCCAATGATTACAAATACTATTTCATTTCTTTACTAATAAAATGCCACTATCTGTTTATTAGTATTGCCATTCATTGTACATAGGTATTGTTGAAATAAATTTACAAGTTGAATTTTTTAACTAGATTGTATGTTTCTAATTTAATTTTAAATTTGTTTAGTACATATAAATATTATAGTAAGTAATATGCAAAAACATATTTTATCTGCATATGTCATACTGACCTGGTAGGCTTTTTGTTCATTTTTATTCTAGTTTTTAAATATTTGGCTGAAAAGTATCTTCAAAAACTGAAACAACAAGTAGCTGAGGATCCAGAATTAAGGCATTCAAGTAGTAACAAAATTGGTAAGTACCCAGGACATTTTAGACCCATGTTTACCTGGTGAATTTATTTCCCATTAATTATTATCTTATTTACTATTTTTTTCATACAGTGTGCTCAGTTGTTTAAGGAATGTGATTAGAATGTGATAGATCAATGATTATTACATTTAGTAGTATCAGGTCTCTTATTAAAGGTATATTGATTCTCATTATGTAACAAATTAAATACAGGCTCTCTTCATCCCAATATTTAAAGACAGTTTTGTCCATCCTTCCTGTGCAACTTCATGCCCCACTTTTATGTATGTACCCCTTTTACCAGTTCCACCAGAGGTCTTGCTCTTTCTTGAACATGCCCAGGGCTGTCTTACTTTTCACTTTTGCTCATTTTGACTCTTCTATCAAGAATAACCTCCCTTTCCCATCTCTGTCAAAGAACTTTTTTTTTTTTTTTAATCCACACCCGGAGATATTTTTTCCATTGATTTTTAGAGTGGAAGGGAGAGGAAGAGACAGAGAGAAACACCAATGTGAGAGAGACACATCAATTGGTTGCCTCCGGCATGCCCCCAACCAGAGCCAGGAGCCTGCAACCCAAGGTATGTGTCCTTGACCGGAATTGAACCCAGGACCCTTCAGTCTGCAGGCCTACTCTCTATCCACTGAGCCAAACCAGTTAGGGCTGTCAAAGCACTCTTTATTCCTCATGGACTATCTAGAAAGCTCGCTCGGCTATGTAATTGGCCTCATGCTTTTCCTTTAAGTGAACAAAGATCTAAGTCCAGGACATTGCCAGGTGTCCAGTTCCACCTGCTTCCTATAATTCCTCCTTTCTGATAAATTAGATGTCCCTCATCCTGTCTTTGAACCATTTATGGGATCTTGTGTCTCTTTTATGGCACTTAACATGAATGTCTTATACATATATCATTATTTCTTTGTATACTAACCTCATTTATTAGATTGTAAACTTCTTTTTTTCTCTTTTAAAGATTGTAAACGTCTTGTGGGCAGGAATTGCTCGCAGTCACCTTTGTGTTGTTGATAGTGTCTCTGGCCCATAGTTCTGTGTATCAAGGATGATAAATAGTTCAGAAAGACCAGCACAGTTCAAAACAGAATCTATAATAGTTAAACTTTTTAAAAAAATTTATTTTTTATCTACTCATGACTTTAATTATCTGTAGACCATTTTGTTAGTTTAGCCTCGATAGGAAAGTCTTACATTACTACCAGCTTTTACATAGGTAATGTTTTGATTAACTTAAAATATCACAAATACTGTTAACTATGTCAGGTATTCTTAGGGAAGTTATCTGATATAAAGTTAATAAGCGAAATTATTATAATTATTTTATTTACTGATTCCATATTTCAAAAATAGTGAAAAGATGCAGAATAATGTGTAGAATATGTCACCATTTGAGTAGCAGAGGGAGTAAAAAACAATATATATATATTTTTGCCTATATATGCATAAAATATCTCTTGAAGGATACATAGGAAAATTGATAAAACATGCTTGCCTTAGGGGAATAAAACTGGGGTGGTGGTGGGAGACTTCATTGTGAACCCTTTTGAACCCTTTAAAATTTGAACCATAGGTATTTCTATTAAAAATAAATGAAATGAAAAGAAAGGCTTAAAGTTGTAAATACTTGGGAATATTACTGATTCACTAAGAAGCTGGATGCAGTCTTCAGTAGGTAATCCTGAGACATGTCAGTGTCAACCTGTGTCCCCCTTCAATTTATTACAGGTGTCTTCAACACATCTGGTGGAAGTCACTCGGGTCAGAGTGCAAGTACACTTAATGGTGGAGATGTCATCAATCTTAGACCCAACAAACAGAGGACCAAGAAGAGCAGAAATCCTTTTAGCAGCTGTAGCATACCCTAAAATGTTATAGGCAGGAAAAGAATTGTGCAGTTCAGTGAGAACTACATCCAGCTGTCATGGTATGTTACAAGTTTTTTAGCAGATTTTGCACCTAATGCTTTGAAAGTTGGCAGACTTAAATATTGATCTGCAGTGCTTTTCAGAATGGAGTGAGAACTTTGGAGGAAAAATTACTGCCCTGTGGACTCATTTTAATTTTTTTTACATTAGACGAAGCTTCTCCTGTTTTTGAAGGAATGCTGTAAGAAATGTCAAAAACAGGTTTTGCTGAATTTTAAATGCTGGAAAACATAAATGAAATGCCTAAATATATTGGTACAGATTGTAATATTATGGGTCAAGAAAAGATAGCATTTTTTTTCTGAAATTAGTCACCTAGCTTTTCTGGGAAATAGTATTGAATCCAAGTACTTACAAAAATAATAATGAAAGGTAGACCCTAAGTTTTGTGAGACTGCATTAGTATGTACTTGGGCAATGTTACTGTGCAATATCTGTACCAGGCGGGGTGTGGAGGTATGCATGCAGGTACTTGGTATTGAAGTAAATTGAAGGTGTGTGCAGTGTTTAAGGAAACAGAATCTAATTCATTCATTCATAGAATCATTTACACATTGTGTGTATGTTAAAAGTTTTTATTTTCAAATAAATTTCAGACATATATTTTGCAAAAGAGCTGGGATTTAAATAGTGTTTTGTGCCAAAAAGTATATCTAATTTTTACAGTGCTTTACTATCAGAATTTATATTGTTTATAATATCTTTTAAAAGCAGTTTTCCTCTCTGATGGGGTAGATAAAAGAGAAGTTTAAATGTTTTACTGCTAGATCATCTCTCAGGTGAGACTTGTTGCAAAACTTTTCACGTGTCCCTCATAAGCATAGTGAGCTTGTGCTGGCCAAGTCCTGGAGCAGACACAGCAGGTCTGCGGTTACTCCCTGGGCCTGGGAAGCACACTGATGCTTCCGGCGCCTTTGCTGCTGATTGAAAACACAATTTTGAACTTCTAGGATTATGCTAACAATTTTTAAAAATGCACAAGAGGTGATCTTTTATTGTAATCCACATTATGGATTTTATAATGCCCTGCAACTGTAAAGCATCTTTTTGTTTACACATTTTTGTATGGTATTTTAACATTATCGCTTAAAAATTTCTATAACCTTTAATTTGTACAGTGCTTTCTCAAGACCTCTGTCAGGAACAAATATAAAATAACTTCTTTTAAGAAATGATTTTAATATGTAATCATGTGGCAGAGCATAAATTTTGTGACTTGGGACAGTAGCTTTCCAGCTAAGATAATTGCATGAACTGTTAAAACTAATTATCATTTATCAATGATTTTGTTTTTAACCCTTTGCAATATACCTTGTTTTCACAGGATTTCAAAATGTGTAAAAATAACTTCTTGAAAAATGTGCGATCAAGTTCTTTTTCATTATTTGTAAATGCATAATGTTTTATATATTTCTCTTGTGTCTTTTCTCTCTTTTTTTCCCCCCTAAGTCTTCCATCTGTGCCACTCTCATCCCCCATCCAGATTAATGTTGACAACCTAATAGAATTTTCTGGGGCGTGTCTTTGTTAAGTGGTCAAGAGTGGATGTTTGCTTTTCAGAATATTGAAATAATCTGGCATTATGTATTTCAAAGTAACATATAAAATTTTATTTTTTTGTCACCACTCCCATTGCTGGCAGTGGGATAGATGTTGGGAAAAACTCAGTTCCTATCAATGGGTACCTGCTGGTGATTCATCTTTCCTTTTCTACTCTCTTGAAATATAGTCTCTTTAATTTTTGCACAAAATATATTTTGCATCAAATAGTCTTACGGTTTTTAGTATCAGAAAAATCACATTATGTAATATGTTGTAGTTGTATTTCATATTAATTAAATGTGTGTTGGTAAAAGTTTGTTACTATTCCATATAAAAAATGTAATCTCTGATGGTTGCAGTTCCCCTGATATTTGTAATATAATTTTGTGTACTTATTTTGTCTCTTTTTTTTTTTTTGCAAGAACCGAAATCTGTTACACATTTGAGTTTTTAATTTGCACTTCTGTATTTTAAATCTAACCATAATTAATCATTATACATTCTCAATTCAATTAATTATAAAACCTAAATTAACATTAATTTTCCCCCCTGAGGCCCTTAATTCCTTTAAATAACTTTACTCTTAGTGTCTAACGAACCATGGTTGCTGAAGAAAACTTGTGTAAGCCTCCAGGAGGTTGTGCATTTGTGCTCTAATGTATTTTTTATATTATGGCTAATGTTTAGCATTCAGACATATAGCTTTGTAATAACTGCCATATTTCAAAGTTCCCGAGGTTTCCTTTTCCTCTTTCAGTCTCCTATTGAATTAAATAGCACACAGAACAGCACATATAAGGCAGTATCTATAATAATAAAAGCATAATATGCTAATTAGACCTTCCCTACCAGGGAAGCCTGGGTCCTGGGTGCCTGCTGGTGGCTGGAGAGAAGCCCGGGTCCTGGTTGCCAGAGGGAAGCCGGTGCCGGCAGCAGGGGGAAGGCAGGCCTACCCTTGCACGAATTTTGTGCATAGGGCCTCTAGTAGTTAAATAAAACCAGGCGAAATGGTTTTCTTTTCATCTGCCCAAAGTTGATAACCCACGTAAACTTTTTAAAAATAAAGTAAAAGTGACACTACCAAAAAGAGGATGGACACCTCCCTGTGGAGTGAAGTTAGATGGTTGTTTCAGAAGTTGACAACTCAGTGCAAAAAGAACACTCATTAATGCACCCACTGAGCCTGTGACTGTTAGGGACTGGAGTCTATTCTGAAGATCTCAGAACAAGGAGTTGGCTTCAGGACCTAATGCCCTAACTTATAGTGAACTATTTTAATGTAAAATATTAATTGAGCATCCTTTTCAAAACCTCTGAAATAGTTAACTGGTAATTAGCTGAAGTGCTCCCATTACTGGATAATCTGTTTCTCTGAAAACAAAGTGAATTATAAAGACTTCCCACACTGCACAGTCAATCTAATGAACAGGTAGATTTATTCAGTTTTAACTACTAGTTACGAACATGTGTACTGTTATCACTCTTCAAGTTTTCACCCTAAAACATGTAAGCTTATCTTACTAGTGAATTTGTTTGCTAACAAACTATTTAAAACCACAGTGGACTCTGGAATATCCAATTACCTAATTCCCAGGTAAATGGATGGATAGCTGTAATAACTTTTATTAGTACTCCTTTTCTTCTCTCTCTTGAAATATCTATAGTAGGATACTGGTAGATGGTCTAAAAATAAAAACTTTGGATTAAAAGGAAATCTCAACCCCTTCTATATTTTTGTTACTACTAAATAATGCTTTTGTAAATTTGAATGAAAAACCACTTGTATGTATTACTATTGGGTTGCAGTTATGCACGTGAGCTTAATTTAAAATATACTACTTAATAAAAATTTCATGAAAGATTAATTCCAATAATCAAAAAATAAATGCATTTCAACGCCTGAATTTCGTTTGATATGTGTCACCAGCGTGGAACCAAATAGTAAAAGGTATAGTATGACTTATTTAAAAATCAAAACAACTTAAAAATATTTCATATTTCAGATACTCACTCTGCCAATATTTAGCATACTCATTTTATTGATAGTAGATATTTAGTGCAATTTAGCACTGTGGTTTAAGTAATTTTGCCTTGGAAACTAAATTTCTTTTTTATTTCTATCAGTATCAGTCTGTTTAAAGAAGTCATTTCCTTGTGCTTTGAGCATCTCTTACCAGCCCTTCTCCCTTCCCCCGACCCCCCGCCAAAAATATATTTACTTTGTCCCGTGGTACAAAATATAGTTCAAATTTATTTAACAAGTGCTTTCTGTTAGCCACCATGCTAAACACCTTGCATGCTGTATCTCTTGAAGTTCCTAACAGCATTCTCACCCCCACTTTACAGCTGGGGAGGGCAGGGATGTGCCTGGGGCTCTCTGCGGTAAGAGAGGGGGTGGGAGGTCTGTGCCAGGTCTCCCAGCAGCAAAGCTTATGGCCTCTGTGTTGTTTTGTCTCAGGTCTTGTATTATCTGACGGTTACATTTGGGAGGTAATACTCCCTGAATCCATATGCTAAGTCTAAGCCCAGGTTTTTCACTCTTTTCTGATTCCTTTTGTCAAATTTCCTGCACAAACTGTGCCTAATTTATTTAACCTGTTCTGGTCACCCCGGGAATATGGCACATTAAAGCTGGACTAGACACTGAAATCGGCTCCTCACCCAACGTGTGACTGCCAAAGTGATCTGAATGCCCACTACATGCAAAAGAGGCATATTTGCTACACTATTTAGGGGGTTGAGGTGGATAATTGAAAGATTTGTGTGGTCCAGTTCAAGCTGTTTACTCTTAGTTCATGTTGAAAACTTAAGAACGTGGTTGTGTCCCTAAGCAGAAGGTCCGTTTCATTTGGCTTGGCTGTTATATGAGTAGACACACAAAAAGAAGTTCAGGCTCACTGCTGTCTTTGTCTTGCCTTTTCAGCTCTGACTTTCCACTTTTGTTTTGAATAATTATAAAATCCATCTTTCAAAAATAGCATTATCATGTAGATGCACTCCCAAAATAGTAGTGTTTATCACAGCCGTGTGAAAGGGACAAATGCACGGGTGTTTCCCCGCTAAAAATTGTTGCATATAATTTGGTGTGCCAGACCCTTCCTCTGCTTCTTTCAGTGGTTGCTAAATTCTCTCATGCTTTCCAGTTTTAAAATGTTGAAACAGAGTCGATCCCCTCGTTAGGGTGAGTTCTGACTCGGTACTAGACTGAGCTCCAACACAAAGGGTCCTCCCTGCCTGCATGCTGTCCCTCTGCATATGCCTCACTTGGCTAATGTTTCATTAAATTAAAGGGAGGACCCACTCACATACAACACAGTGTGAATGGTGCCTAGGGGATGCAACACTGAGACTGGGAGGGAAGCACAGCTGGAAGCCAGCACAGGGATTTTTTCAATGTCAGATTTCTACATTGAAATACCAGGAGGGTCAATTCTACCAGTATATCTGCCAGATTTCTAACTGGGCAGCAGTGTCACTGCCGTCAGTCAATGACCGGCACTGACTGCTCTTGTCGGCTCCTCTGCAGGTCCTGCTGGCTCACACGAGAGAACCTAGGGTGGGCATGGGAACTCTACTGGGAAGCAGTGCTCGTGAGGGATGGCACAGGGCTGCCCTAAAATTGTACATCACATTCTAGAAATGGTATCCGATCCCAATTATAGCCGTTAGGGACTATATCAACATGGACAAAACATATACTCAATTCCCTTATGGTCCAAATCTACTACCTACATGGAAGACGACAGTTTAAATGAAGGTAAAAATGTGACGCTTGGGAGTTTCGTCATTTGAAAATAAGTCACACTTCCATTCTTAAAAATAAATAAGAATCACCACACTGAGGTCACTGCCCTTTGAACGTGGCTCAGGCTGGTGGCCAGCAGACCAGGGACTGACGCAGCTTGGAGATAGGTCGCAGCTCTCGAGTCTGTGATAAGGAGCAGCCTCCAATAAACTTCATTGTAAAGAATGAGACAAACAGCGCTGGAATGTTTGTGGTACAGTCCCGGGCTGACGTGGAGTCAGTGGAAAGGGGGAGTATTTACTTCCCCAAATAGACGGGATGTACAGATGCTGACAGTCCTTGAGAACGTGAGGAAAACTTGATCGTGTGTGTCTTAATTTTCAAAAAGCTGATAAAGAAACAGATGGCACAAAGAGAAAATCTTTATCTGTCAGTGAACCTGATAACAGCAAATTAGAATCTGCTGGCAAATCAAGAGGCTTTGCACCATTATCAATGAGAATGAATGTTCCCCATGAAATGGAAAGATTTAAATGAAGAGGACTTGGGGCTGGCAATCAATGCAGCCATGAATATCCTTAGATTGTAATTGCTTTTTATGAAGAGAGACTAATTGGGCATTTTTGTCCAGAAAGCCAAGCTCAGAATTGTTTTCATTGATAGATAAATATACATTGATATAAATAAATACCCGAATCTTAACTTTTTTCCAGTGTGAAAGAATACTTATGCTCTAATAAAAATTGAGTTTGAAATGTTTGTTTTGCAGTAGTATTTGGGAAAGTTGAGGGCTTTGTATGTCAATAACACTAATAATAAATAAAAGTGTTCTATAGTTGCTTCATTTCTTACAGATAAAAGAATAATCAATACACTGGTCAACTTTGTTAGTAAAAAAATGCAAACTAAAGATGTTTCATATCTAATGTTAGAAAAAAATGCTTAATGCTGGAAAGCTCAGTGAAATAGCTACATTTTAATTATTTAATACAGTATAACTTGGTAACTCTTAGACAAAGAAAAACAACTAGAATTACGTCAGGCCATGAAAATGTATATACCCTTTGACTCATTGCTGGGAATTTATAAAAAAATAAACAAAAAAATGGAAAAGCTCTATGCAGTAATGGCAACAAACTGGAAACAACTGTCTAGTGAGGGTACTGGGTAACTCAGAGGTTTTTAAGTTGACAATTTAAGTGGACTTTATAGCAGCATTTAATTATTTTTAAAAGCAAGTTACAACATTGTATTTACATAGTAATTAACATTTTAGAGAAATGATGCATGTGGAAAAGATGAAGTGAATGTATAATTGTTAACAGTGGTAAAATCAGATGTGAATTTTTCTCATTTGCCATATTTTCATGTATATCAAGAAATTATTATGAGATGTGTAAATCTAAGTTTAAAATAATTTGACATGCATGTCTAAAAAAACTGCTGATTGAGAGAATGTAGGGAAAGGTTCTTACTCCGTGATTCCTTTTATCCCTGTAAACACTCTGCTTGGCTAACATGAAATGTGCGTGTGCTGCTGCGTAAAGCTTTCTAGTCAACCAAATGCCCCACGTGCCCGTGTGTCTCCACACCAGACAAAGCCCCAGTAAGAATAGTGGTTCTTTTACCCCTAGCTGAGCACGTACTGTACTTCCCCCACATACAAAACATTCATCCACAGAATAGTACAAAATATATATATGGTGCTAGTTCCTAGTATAAGACAATAATTCAATCTAAAAACTTACAGGAAGATAATTAAAATATTTCTACTTTTTAATTGTTATTCATAAAACTGATGACACTGGAATATTTTCATCATCTTCATCAAATGAGTGGTTATGCCTAACATAAAGAACTAGTTATCACTTAAGATAGCATGTTATTTTCACATCATTGCTCTCAGGTTTGGAAACTAATTAAATCTGCTGTCAGCATTCTGTTGCAGAGCGAGGGAGCCCGCTCCTTTAGAATGCTCTAGCAGCTTGATGGCCTTGTCGGAGCTTTCAATGTTTCTAAGCAGAGTCTCCAAGCGTCTCTTAATTTTCTTCTGATCTTCAAGTGCACAGCCAATGACTATGGATTGAAACTTCTGATCAACTGGCCCAGGCGGCACCTCAGACGAACACGCACTGTACAGCGACATCAAGTGACTCTTGGCATTTCCCAAATCATTCAGAAACTTACTGACCACCTCATCGATAATCCTGGTGGCGTGCTTTAGGGATTCCTGCTGCTGGGGGTTTCTAATGGTTTCCACTGAAACTTCAACAGTGAGGGTTCGTCCCATCAGACGGTTTGCGGTCAGATTTAATTCTTCTCTTTCTCCTAAACATAAAAAGTTTGAAATACCAATCACTTGAGTCATAAACTCATCTATGTTGAGGGGTTCAGAACAGGCTTCTCCACAATGTGCTACATTGGCATAGGAATTATTTTGAGCTGAAGGCGATCGAGACCCTGAGGGTTCATGAGAAACCCTTACCTCTCCCTTAAAGAATTTAAATTAGGGGGTTTGCTCATGGTAAGAATTCTTGCCAGAGATAATTTTTATGACCTATCCACAGGGCAGAGCAAACTTCTAATAACTGAGCATCTCTTTATTGTCCTGCAAATCTCCCTCTCCCCGCTGCAGCCCCAGACGCCCTATCTCGTACCTTAGCTCACATTGTCGAGTATACCTCACTTTACCTTTCTACCTCTACCTCTCATGTATGGGGCGTGTCTCTGACTCTCTCATGTATGTGGGGTTCCCATATGAACATATGTAATTAAATTTGGTTATTTTTCCATTGTTAATCTGTCTCATGTTGATTTAATTACTAGTCCAGCTGAGAGGATCTAAAAAGGTAAAGAAAAATTTCTTCCTACCCAAAAAATGTCAAGAACACTAACACATTTATTTGTGGGTAAATCTATTTTCTGTGGTCACCTCTGCTATGAATTTCCTAAGGGTTAGTTAAAGTTAAAACTACAGCATATAAGATTAACTGATGAAGTGCATTGGTTTAGAGAGGGAGGTTAAAGAGTACCTTTCCCTGGCCCAGCCAGCGTGGCTCAGTGGTGAGCATCGACCTATGAACCTGGAGGTCACGGTTTGATTCCCGGTCAGGGCATATGATTGATCCCCAGTGTGGGGCGTGCAGGAGGCAGCCAATCAATGATTCTCCCTCATCATTGATGTTCTTATCTCTCTCTCTCCCTCTCTCTGAAATCAAAAAAATAAAAAGAATCCCTTTCCCTGAAAGTCTGTATACATGGAATACCAGATGACTTCTCAAGTGGTCATGTTTGCCAAGTCTGGGCAGGTATGTGTTTGTAGCTGGGATGGAGATCAGGTCTTACCACCGTGTGAACAGTGAGCATAACCAGGTTTTGTGCCGGTTAAGGCTGCAGAGAGATGTCCTGTATCTCTCCAAAGGATGTGCATGTAGGGGAGGAAAAATAATTGCCACTCTATCTTTCTGAGTTCTTGCCTGAGAATAAAAGATTAACAAGGACAAAAATACAAAAGTTTATTAACATGTATAACTCATGTATACATGGAAAACTGAGTAACTCTCCGAGATGGCTCAGCCACCACCTTAAATACCATCTTCAGCTGAAGACAAAAGATGTTGGGGAGGGAAGGAAGCCAATTATGGGAGGTGACCAGGAAAAGCAAGGTAAAGAGAATAAGATTTAACTACAGTCAGCACCTTCTCCATTGATAAAAGTCCTTGTGACTCACAGTCCCCTCCCTGGCACAGAGAGGGAGACACCCTTACATGTGGAAAGTTGCTCTATAAATGTAAACTTCTCTTAGAAAAGGATAACTTCTCTGTTTCCAGAGCTTCTCTTGCATCTGCAGTTTCTCAAAAATAATCAGCTCAAAATATCCTTGTACCAAAGCGGCATATTTTGGGGTGGCATATTCTGCATGTTTATCAGAATACAATGCCCCAATTTGGGCTGAGAAAAAAAACCATGAAAGTGGTGAAAAGCTGGCTGAAAATTAGGCCTCAACTTCACCCCCTCAAGACAAATTTAAGACGGCCAGTGGTCTAAGTCTCAGCCCGCACCCAGAGGCAATGATGGGAAAAGGGACTCTGTCAGCACCTCATTATTTATATAAAAAGGTCAGCAATCCCCTACGTCCTTTCTAATTCATTGATCTTTGGAGGGAAGTTCTGTGACTTCCTAATTCGTTGATCTTTGGCCAGGATGGCGAAGAGATCCGACCCCATTGTGGACTCTGGAGGTAGACTGCTCACGTACTGCACAGCTACCTGGCCCACTAGCTTGTTCTGTGAAGGAAGCACCAAATTAGGAAGGTCATCACCAGCAAACACAAATCACAGCTGACCTGTTCCTCCAGGGCAGTCATGCTTTTCATATGAAAATGATGGCACGTTTTTACATTAATGGGGTTTTATTTGGCTTGTAGTTTATTTTCTTGCATTTTCTCCCTTCCTATCTCACCTTTTCCCTATGCTTTTTTTTTTAATAAGGTTACTTTTTATTTTTAATGTATTTTGTTGATTTCTTACAGAGAGGAAGGGAAAGTAACAGTTAGAAACATCGATGAGAGAGAAACATCGATCAGCTGCCTCCTGCACACCCCCTACTGGGGATGTGCCCACAACCAAGGTACATTCCCATGACTGGAATCGAACCTGGGACCCTTCAGTCCGCAGGCCGAAGCTCTATCCACTGAGCCAAAGCGCTTATGACTTCCCTATGCTTTTTAAAAAGATATGTTTTTATTGATTTCAGAAATGGAAGGAAGAGGGAGAGAGAGACAGAAACATCAATGATGAGAGAGAATCATTGATTGGCTGCCTCCTGCACACCCCACACTGCGGATCGAGCCCGAAACCCTATGCCCTGACCAGGAATTGAACCGTGACCTCCTGGTTCACAGGTCAACACTCAATCACTGAGCCACTCCAGCCTGGCTCCCTCTGCTTTTAATTCTACGTTCCAGTAACTTCGATAGAATTTAAGTTCTATACTTGGCCTTATTGCTTGGAGGCAGCTTTTCTGCAAAGGAGCTTGGAGGCCTTTTTCCATCACGTCCGGCCTCGGCCTGGGCTGGGGAGTACAGTGGGAGAATGATCTCTTGTAATAAACTGACAGCTGCAGCTGCTGCCTGCGGCTCACACTGAATGCTGAAATCGGGTGTGCTCATACCACAAGTCAAGCAAAAACTGGCCCACGCTTATCACAAACCCCACAGAGGGTGTAAAAGACGAGCCCCGTCCATGGAACCAGCTCTCACCATCGCTGATCTGCCTCATGTCCTGGCTGTTCTGGATACTGTGGATCATTTCCAGGAGGATTTCTCTCTCTTGTTCAATGGCAGTTGCTGCTTCTCTTAAAGCTTCCACCCTATAAACAGAGAAAAACAGCAGTTGCTGCATGGACGATCAGTGGTCCTCACCCTTCCGTCATTCAATTCAAGTTTAAAGATCATTAGGAAGACTTTTCAGGATGTCTTTATTCCTTTTATTTTTTATCCTCTCATTTTTATGTTCTTTTTAAATCCACTTACCCCACTCCCATTTCCCTCCCTGCTCTGTTTAGTGGTTATCTGTTTGCTCTTGCAAAAATATGTATTTGTGTATTCATGTTCTCATGTTCAGCATTATTTTATTAAGAACCATCTAATCAGTAGCTTCTAAATGCTGCCCAATTCTCCACATGTATATCCACCTGATTTTACCTCCCAGTAGAGACACTCCCCTTGTCCCTCAGCTATTCACCACCACAAATGACACTTCAATGAATACATGCCCTTTAAGAACCTGCATGAGGGGAGAACTGCTGAGACAAAGGGTGTGTGTACCTTCACTTGACTCAGTACGAGAACTGCTCTCTAGAATGGCTATACCAGGTCATACTCCTGGCAGCAAAGCACAGGAGTCCCTATATCCCCACAACCCTACCAATACTCAGCATTTTCCAATTTTCTAACTCTTTATTGACAGTAAGTGTAGTGATATCTCAATACTTAATTTACATTTATTTCATTAATAATTTCAGACATCTCTTTGTATCCTTGTTAGCCTATTCATAGCCTTTGCCTGTTTTCTTTAAACAGGGGTTGCTGTCCTCTTGTTGATTTGCGTACTCAAGATATGAATCCCTTGTTGGTTACAGATAATGCAACCATCTTCTCCCATCCTATCATAATATATTAATGCTGGGATACCCTTCACTGAACAGAGATCCTTATTTTGAAATGATCAAGTTCATCTTTTCCTGGTTTTGTTTTGCCTTATGATTTATGCTTCTGAAATTTTTTTTCAGGGTCTCCCCATCCCTAGGTTTTGGCCTACATTTCCTTCTATTAACTCTATCATTTTACCTTTATCCTATTTATATCTTTTCCTTTTTTAAAAATCCTCACCCGAGGACATGTTTATTGATTTTTAGAGATGGAAGAAAGGAGGGAGGGAGGGAGGGAGGAAAGGAGGGAGAGAGAGAGAGAGAGAGAGAGAGAGAGAGAGAGAGAGAGAGAGACAGACATTGAGCAGCTGCCTCCCACATGCGCCATAACGGGGAATGGAACCCACACCTTCTTTTGGTGTATCAGATGATGCTCCAACTGAGCCACTGGCCGGGGCTCCTATTAACCCATCTAGAACCCACCTTTATATGTAGTTAGGTAAGGATATTGTTTTATTTTTCTCCCCATAGTGACTTTTTTCTCCAACATGATCCACCAAAAATCTATTTATCCCCCAGTGATTTGTAGATGGTCTACATCTGAAATCTCTATTCCATTGACTGTTCTTACACAAATACCCACTTTGAAAAATAGCACCTGCCCTGACCGGTGTGGCTCAGTTGGTTCTTGGTCAGGGAACATGCCTGGGTTGCAGCTCAATCCCCAGTAGGGGGCGTGCAGGAGACAGCCAATGGATGTTTTCCTCTCATATCATGTTTCTCTTTCTTTCCCTTCCTCTCTTTAAAAATCAATAAAAATTTTTAAAAAATTAATTAAAAAATAGCACCAGTCTTATAATATGCCTTAATATTTGGTAGGAACAGCCTCTTAATCTTTTTTAAAGAAAACTTATCTATTTAGATTTTTATTCTTCCATTTAAACTCTAGAATAAGTGTATTGGGTTTTTAAAAAAAAAACGGGCAAATCTGACATCTTTCTAATACTGTATCGTCATTCCATGCAAAAACATGATATATCTCCATTTATTCAGATCCTCTTCTATATTCTTTATTAGAGTTTTGAAGTATTCTTTATTTTTCTTTCGGGAGCCACTACTTGGAACTGCACATTGTAGGTGGTGATTTCATCTGGTGATGAAGTATTCTTAACTAGATGCCCGGTGCACAAAATTCGTGCATGGGTAGGGTCCCTAGGCCTGACTGGCGATCAGGGCCGATTGGGGCCTTCTGGCTGCTGGCCGGGACCTTCCTTCCCCGGTTGCTGGCCAGGGCCTTCCTTCGTTCCATGCCATCCGCTGGTGGTCAGCGCATATCATAGCGAGCGATCAAACTCCTGAGGGGACACTTTGCATATTAGCCTTTTATATATATATAGACTAGAGGCCCGGTGCATGAAAATTCGTGCACTTGTGGGGGAGGGCCCCTCAGACCGGCCTGCACCCTCTCGCAGTCCGGGACCCCTCAGGGGATTCCAACTGATGGCTTAGGCCCACTTCCCGGGGGACTGGGCCTAAGCTGGCAGTCAGACATCCCTCTGGCAGCCCAGGAGCCCTCAGGGGATGTCCAACTAACGGCTTAGGCCTGCTCCCCTTAGTGCTACCACAGAGGCGGGAGAAGCTCCTGCTACTGCCACTGCGCTGGCCAGCCACGAGCTGGCTTCTGGCTGAGCGGCACTCCCCTTATGGAAGTGCACTGATCACCAGGGGGTAGCTCCTGCATTGAGCGTCTGCCCCCTGGTGGTCAGTACTCATCATAGTGAACAGTCATTCTGCCAATTGGGTCAATTTGCATATTACCCTTTTATTATATAGGCAGGATGGTAGTCTTGTGGACTCTTCAGTGTTCTAGATAGTTTGTGGATATTGTTGCTACTGTGAATAATATATTTTTAATGATATTTTTTAGTTGGTTATTTCTGGTTAGAGAAATGTTATTTTTCTAGTTTCATCTTTTAGCTGGCAACCATGACTTATACTTAATTTTAATGGTTTGTCTTTTGATTCTATTGGTTTTTCTTTTCTAGATTGATGATCATAAAATGATAGTTTTTATCTCTTCCTTTTCAATGCTATTAGCTAGTTTTCTTTTTTTTATTTTAGAGAGTAGGAGAGAGAAATATCAATTTGACATTCCACCTATCCATGCACTCACTGGTTGATTTTGTATGTGCCCTGACCGGGGATCGAACCCGCAACCTTAGCATATCAGGATGGCGCTCTAACCAACTGAGCTACTCCACCAGAGCTATTAGCTCCTACTTTTCTTTATATAATACTGACTACAGTCCTCTAGTACTGTAAGCAATTGTAAGAGAAGGCATCTTTGCCTTTTCCCAAATTTAAAGGGAATGCCTCTGTTGGTTTTGGTACAGAGCCATGACCAGGCTATAGAAGTACTACTTTCCCCAACTATATACATCCATGTACTTATTACTACGCATATGCATGAACACACCCAGTCATGTGGAATCATGAGAGCAAGAAAAAGAAATTCTGTATATTTAAAGTGCACTGTTTCCAGGGCACTTTCTTGCTATATATTACCCTGCAATTACACAAGCTGCCAACCTTTCCAAAATAAACAGTGACAGACCTATCCCCAGTATCCAGATGGTCTTAGAAACCCAAGATCACTGAAGATCTAATCCTGACTGCTGCCTGAAGTGGGCCCAGAAGGAACAACCTCACCAATGTTTTAGCACGTGTCCATTCCTTATAAGGATCCCCCCTCCTCACCCCAACCACACATATGCCTTTTCCCCAACAGTCACCCACCTGTTACACCCCAAAATAGCACTCATAAGCAGAAATGTCACAGGGTCCCTTTACTCATCAAGATACTAAATATATGTTGGACTTTGCATTTATAAAAGCCAGTAAAAGCAAAGAGCTGGAAAGAATCTTACTACATAATATGGCTAGGAAACAATGAAAATTAATAATCTATAAAATAGGAATAATGCAGTATCAGGCCTTCTTCTAGCACCATTCATGATGTACTTACACATTTTACATTTGCAAACTCTCAGATAAACTAGGGCCTAGTACACATGAAAGAGACTGAGTTGGCACTAATATGAAATATTTATGCTAAAAACACAAACCATGACTCTAGTATTTAAATGAACCATGGTCTACAGATGAACCATGTGACTGGTACATGAGAAGATTCTAAAGAAGAGATTAATTTTTTAACACTCGAGTTTACATTCAAATGGCAGGTGATAAAGAATTGGAAGTTTTTCTAAAAAAGGACACTTCATTTACAACAGCAAGTTACAACAGTAAGTTCATGGTGTTGTTAACAAAAAATGGTTTAAAAGGAGACATTCTAGAAAAAAATATAACCTGTCCCATGAAGAAGTATTTTGTTATTAAACAAGACCAAATATAAAGGAAATTAGATGGAACTTTTATGGGTTTCCCCCTCACCACCCCCACCACCACCCCCAACCCCTTCTACCCCACCCCCGCCACCACAGACTAGAAATGGACAGGGCTTTTTCCCTGTGAAAAACAGATTTCATCTTTTACAGAACTTCTTATGTATATTTTCACATATGCCTTTTTCATATCATAGCAAAGGTAAAATGTCAGTCTTCAGAACCAAAGTTTTTTTGTTAGTTTTTGGCATCCTTGACCTTTCATTTGCTATTCCCTCCTCTGCGACCTTCCTTATCTTTGACCCTTGTCCACTGGTGAAACTTTTTCAAAACCCAATCCTTTGCACAGGAACTGTTTCCTTAAAAAATGCCCCCCCTCTTCCCCACCCCCACCCCCCGCTTGAGGAAGCATTGGTTAATGCTTCCCTTGGCACTACTGTACATCTGTCTAGTGTATGGACGATATTGTATTTTTAATTTTTTCTTTTAAAAAGCTGTACCCAGATCTCTACTTAGCTTGTTTAAGTAAATTTGTACTGTTTTTCAGCTACTGGTATCTTAAATACAAATATAATCTACCTTTCTTCTAGTTCTAGAAAATTGTAAACCACTGTATCTTTGAATATTCCCTGTCCTCCATTCCATTATTTTCTTCTGGAACTCTGGGTAGACACTGTTGGACTCTCTCACTTTATCCTTCATGGTTGTTTTTTTAACACATCATTCGACAGCACTTTTGTTGGCAGAGAGGGCAGTTCTGTTTTCACTAACAGATCGTGGAAGCAGCTACACGTCCAAATTGGGGAAGAACCTATCCTCACATCAAGGCCTGCCTGGGCTGTGCTTCTGGAAAACTCCCTGCATGAGATCACAACTAAGCAGGCTTTCACCACAGTAAATTGCAGTCAGAATATTCACACAAGGACAGAACTGAACGGCTCTTATCCTCAGCTAGTCCTCATGTCTCCGACACCCTGCAGGTCTCGGCAGCCTGGGTATCAGAACACCAAGTTGGGAGACTTAGAAGAGACCGAACAGCGATTTCCCCTGACTGTGCCTGCTCCCCGTCAGCTAATACAGGGCACAGTGGGCACCGCAAGGGCGTTCCAGTCCAGCTGTTCGAACCTTGAGTAGTTACTGAAACTCTCCTTGCCTCAATTTTCCTCATCCATGAAACAGGGATAATGAGATGGTGGTTGTGACTGAACCAAGTAAAACAAGTAAACAAGTTTTCACAGTGACTGACAACATCAACTAAAAAAATATATACATGAGTAGAGATATATGCAATGGGCCCAGAATGGGTGCTGGTGAACATCATGAACTCGGGCTTACAAATAACAAGAATTTGTGTTTTCATAAAGAGGCGTGAAAATGGCAAGTGCTCCTATCATGGATTTATTTGAAAGAATTTCTAAAACGGGTTCTTAAAATCATGTGTCTCTTCAGAGAGGTCAATGGGGGAAAAAGGAGACATATATACCTTAAACAATAAAAATTTTAAAAAAAAATCATGTGTCTCTTCGGAGAGGTCAATATGGGGGAAAAGGAGACATATATAATACTTTAAACAATAAAGAATTTTAAAAAAATCACGTGTCTCTTATTCAATACTCTTGTATCTAAAGAATACTACAATGATCACTCATATTTTAGGCAACGTAAAATTTTGAAGGGTTTTCCTGATCATAACCAAAATATTAAATGACATTCACTACTGAGATACTTTGGTGTAAAAAGTGTGAGGAGCTACTGTGAGTAGTAGCTCCTCACGCTACTGTCGGTCCCTCTGGATTCAGATCCCTCATTTCCAAGAGAGATAACATCTGCCCTCCTAGCCAAAGGGTTTTTAAGGTTCAAATCACAATGTTTATGAAAAGTGCTCTTTTAAATTATAGGCTGTTGCCGAAACTGGTTTGGCTCAGTGGATAGAGCGTTGGCCTGCGGACTGAAGGGTCCCAGGTTCGATTCCGGTCAAGGGCATGTACCTGGGTTGCGGGCATATCCCCAATAGGAGATGTGCAGGAGGCAGCTGATCGATGATTCTCTCTCATCGATGTTTCTAACTCTCTATCTCTCTCCCTTCCTCTCTGTAAAAAAATCAATAAAATATATATTTTAAAAAATAAATAAATAAATAAATTATAGGCTGTTGTACATTAACTATGGTGCCATCTTGTTTGATGACTCCCTGGACACTGCCACACCCTAAGAAACTTTTGAGCAACCAGAAACTTTCCGGCCGACAAATGATCCATATCACCCCCTTCGTTCACCCAACCCTCCATGTAAGCCACTGTAAATGGCTGATAAGAGGGAGAAGGAGCCACAGTATGATCAGTGTGGGGAAATGTGTGAACAGCCAATCTCCCATCCTGTCATCAAGCCCTGTGCCCTTCTCCACAACCCACACCCCATCTTCACCATCCAGAGCTGACTAGGAGCTCCACAATACCTGGCACAGAGTGGGTGTTCAATATTTACTGAATTAAACACCCATTTAAATGGAGTTTTCACTTCTTTCAGTAAAATCATATGTTCATCCTTACACTATTCCCACATTTTAAAATATGACATATTTAAGAAAACTAGTAATGAAGTATTAAGCTCTATAGCTAGTCTTCCTGGGTTCTAGCTATGTGACCTTGCACAAGACTGAACTTCTTAAGTTTTAATTTCCCAACTGGAGAATGGAGGCATGGGGTCTGGTATATAGTCAGTGCTCATTAAATGGATGTTAGCATGCATTATTTATAATTACAATAACTTAAGCACGGTGTTATGCGCCACTGATGAATGCAAAAAACAAACACCACTTAAAATAGGTAATAAAACCAGGAGATAAAGGAGTCACCTTCTTTGAAGAAGTTGAAAAAGATAAGCTAGTGCCCCGGTAAAATGTTAGAAACAAATTACATATGAATATTATGTTTTCTTTTTAAAAATTCCCTTCTAGACATAATTCTTCTAGTTTTTAACAGTGTAGTATTGTGACTTTGTCCAGGCATTAGCATTTCTCTCTATTTTTACTTATTTTCTAAAACACTTCCATAGTTAACATTAATGTTAATATTACTTATTTTTTAAAGAAAGAAACAAAGCTTACAAAAGTCTAAAATGATGAAGAAAGTCCTTACAATGAACAATTCACATATTAATCAATCTTTCCTCCTCAGCTCAAGGGTTAATTTAAAAAGTTATAGTTTAGCCCTAGCCGGGTTGGAGCATCTTTCCATACACCAAAAGGTTTTGGGTTCGATTCCCAGTCAGGGCAATGCCAAGGTTTCGGGTTTAATCCCTGGTCTGGGCGCACATACTAGAGGCAACTGATCGATGTTTTTCTCTCTCTCTTTCTCTTTCTCTCTCTCTCTCTCTCTCTCTCAAAATCAATTAAAAAACAAACAAAACATATCCTTGGGAAGATTAAAAACAAGAAAGTTACAGTTTAATCACTTGTATACAGTAATCAGAATTCATGTTATATTAATCAATATTAGACTATAAGAAACTCAAATCCAGAGGCTTTCTTTTAGAGATGAGTTCTTGACTTAAAAAATAAGTATTATTACTTTAGAGAGAGGAAGGGAGAGAGAGAGAAACATCAATGTAAGAGAGAAATATCAGATCAGTTGTCTCCCAAACACACCTGGACTGGGGATGAATGAAACCTGCAACCTGGGCATGTGCCCTGACTTGGAATCAAACCCACCACCTATTAGTGTATATACAGGTCAACGCTGCAACCAGCTGAGTCCCTGACTTTTTGTACCTACCGCACATGAGGCATTAATTCAAGTTTGAGGACAATGATTCAGCTTGAAGGAGGGACAATGACCTCATTGCTTTAAGGAAAAATCCTTTCTTTCTGATTAGGGAAGAGAAACCCCTAAAATGGTTGAGAACACACCCTCAGAGTTCTAAAGACCTGGGGAGGTGTGCAAGTTTCTTGTTATGCTGCTACATAAAAGGAACTACTGTCCAGAGGGACACTGAGTAGCTGAGGCCACTGATCTCTAGTTGTGCTCCACTTTGTCTGGGGGTTGACGTAAAAATGTTAGTGTTAAAAGTAATGGAGAAGCATTGCTTTTTTCTTGTTTTCTTTTTCTCATTTGCAGCAGAACCCCAGAAAGTGGTCTTGGCTCTGGTTTCTCTCACTGTTGCCATCCATGAAATCACTGTGGGTGGAGAATTCCTCACATTCGGGCTCCTTTCTTGGGGTAGTAACACATGCCTCACTCGCTAAGATAAACGTACTGTGGTTATTAAAGCACTGACTTGGGGAATAGATACCTCTTCTTGGTTTGCTGTATTAACTCAGGGAGATAAAGAAATAATGAAATGCTTCTCAGAATGTTTGGCTCACACACTCCTTCATCCACCCAGAGCCTGGTGAGAACTATGGGGAAAAACCCTGTGTAGTTCCAGGAGGCTGTGGGTGCCTTAATGAGATTTCATTTAACTCCGCTTGCACACAATTTACACAGCAGCCAGGAATCATACAAAAGGCTTCCTACACTGTTAAAGGAAAGAAACATTTCCAAATGTAATATGACTTAGAAATTCTATACAAGCCCACCACTACATTAACTAGTTAATACCACCGTAATCAAAACTCATCTTATCCTTCGGGGCCAGTGACCAGCGCTTGGAAGAAGGTGCACAATGAACGCTGAGGGACTAGTGAGGGCTGAAGGCAGGATGGCGGGGAAAGCTGGAAGCGGCAGGGTCTAAATTCCAGATACCCAGCCGCCGGTCCCCCAGCAGCCCCTCACGTGTCCTCCTCCTCCTGGCCAGTCCTTGCTATCGGAGGAGTTCCTGGCTTTTTAAATTTTTTTTGCTCTTAAGTGTCTGGGGGAGCAAAGAAACTGATCATCCCCATCATGGACCGCTCAACTGCTGCCTCGGTTAAAAATGCATAAAAAGGTCACGACTAAGTTGAAAACACGTGGAGGACCGTACACCGGCCCCCAGAAGGTTCCAGAAGTCCTGGGGACCGGACTGCCACCGTCCCTGCTCGCAAATGACGTCACTTTCCCCGTCTCCGCTTTTCCTCTGCTCGGACCGCTCGGCTCGGTTAGGGAGCACGTGGCCGCCGGTGGGGCGGGCGGGCGCTCGCACCGTTCTCCTTAGATCGAATGCGCTTCCTCTCGGACGAGGAGTGGGACCCCCCCCCCCCCCAAAACACACTGCACCGCGTCCCGGACACCAGACTGCGGCCGGCGCCGGCACCGGCACCCGCGCCCGCCCCGCGCACCTGAGCTCCAGCTGGTCCAGGCTCTCCAGCAGGCGGCTGGAGCGGTCGGCCATGGAGGAGGAGCGGCAGAAGCGGCCCTCGTTGGCTTTCGCGTTGATCTTCGCCTGAGCCATCTGAGCTCCGCGGCGGGCAGCCAAGAGGTCACCGGCCTCTCCGGCGGCGGCGAGTGGAGAGCGGCGGCCGCAGCGTCGCAGTCACCCGGCTTCCGCCTCCCTCTGACGCCGCGGGGGGCGGCCGGGAGGAGCCCAGGGCCCGCCGCCGCGTGGCCAAACAAGGGCAGGCGCGCCGCCCAGGCCCGGGGCTCTTTGCCGGCCGGGGCCCTCGCCGCGCGCGGGCCGGGGTGGGCCTCTGGGGCCTGAGGGGCGAAGCCGGGCGGCGGCCGAGCCCCCCCCTGAGGGGCAGCCGCGGAGGGGAGGCCCCCGCTCGGCGGACCCCGGAACCACCGCCGCTGAGGAGACGCACACCACACCCTCCCCCGGCGGCCCGACCCTCCGCGCAGCCCGAGGGTCCCGATCGCCCCCACGCGAAGGGACCTAGCGGTGGACTGTGGGTGGACCGCCCAGAGATGGCTTCGCTTAGTTCCTCCCCGCCCCCATGATCCACAGCAAAAACCAAAGCGCAGCAGTCCCCGGGTGCGTGGAGAAAGGTCCCTTGGGGAAGAGAGGGCGTTTGACCTCCGCTCCTGGGCCGCGGTCCTGGCCTGCTCCCCTGCACCCCTTTCCCGAGAGGAGGAGGTCAGCCTGGGCAGCACCGCTGAAGGAATAGGGAAAAGTAAAAACAGACCCGACTTCCGCAAGCGGCATTTACTTCATTTCAAACCCATTCCAAGGGAGGGATTCTTAATGAGCTTTTTTCCCCTATTAAAAATTATTCTAGTTGGAATTTTTTTTAATATATATTTTTATTGATTTTTACAGAGAGGAAGGGAGAGGGACAGAGTTAGAAACATCCATGAGAGAGAAACATCGATCAGCTGCCTTCTGCACACCCCCCACTGGGGATGTGCCTGCAACCCAGGTACATGCCCCTGACCGGAATCGAACCTGGGACCCTTCAGCCACAGGCCGAGGCTCTATCCACTGAGCCAAACCAGTTAGGGCTCTAGTTGGAATTTTGAGTGAAATAACTGGTAACCATTAAGGCCCATTTTACACCCAATTTACGTAAATCTGTAGAAGTGGAATGGGCTGGGAGTGCAAAGATTTATCTAATTTTGCTCTAGTTGGTTTGGCTCTGGCTGGTTGGGACTGAAGGGTCTGGTTTGGATTCTGGTCAAGGTCATGTACCTCAGCTGAGGGGCATGTGGAAGGCAGCCAATCGACGTTTCTCCCTTCCACTCTACTTTTTTTTTTTTACCTACTTTTAAAACTCAGGATTTGCTATTATAGCTCTATGCTTCATATTGCAAGGATGAGAATGTACAGAGTGCATAGAATGATAGGTAATAGCAGTTTAAAGCTGAATCGCAATCTTTAATCTGAGATCAAAGCCATCTAAATACTTGAACAGAGATGAGGCCCTTAAAACTGGAACCCAATTCCCTCAGACTTCAATCTCAACACTAATAAACTCTTGGTGTACGGGATTACTTGATCTTGGTAAATATATTTTGTCCTGTCATGGCACAAACTTGGAATGCAAATATATTTTGTGGATGGTTTAAAAGTCTATCCAGTAATTTCAGAATCATCTTAGGCTCTCTTTTTCTCATATGCCAGATCCAATTCTTAAGTAAATCCCCGCAGCTCTACCTTCAAAATGTATCCAAATTCATCTCCCTGATTTCACTGCCACCACTCTGGTCCCAGCACCACCAATTCTTACCTGTATGATAGATACTGCAGCAGTACCTCCTCTCTGGTCTTCCTGCTTCTACTCTTGCCTCTCAGGTATGCTCTCACTGCATTACTTCAGTAATCCTTCTAAATAAGGCAGAGCACACAACTTATTCTCAGAAACCTTCAATGGCTCCTCATTTGAGTCAAAACCAAGATCTTTAAAAAGGCCTCAGGAACTTCCTCTATTACTCTCCTAGCTCAGTGGTCGGCAAACCGCAGCTCACGAGCCACATGCGGCTCTTTGGCCCCTTGAGTGTGGCTCTTCCACAAAATACCACATGCGGGCGCGCCCGTACAGTGCGATTGAAACTTCGTGGCCCATGCGCAGAAGTCGGTTTTCGGAAAGGAGATAGACGAAACAAGTATACAGGACGAGTGTGGATGGGAGAGTTGGAAGGGGTCGACCTCAGCGAAGTACCTCAATTAGATTGAGGATGTTTTTAGCAAAGGCCAGCTTAGGAGTACCCTAATTAAGTTAATAACAATGTACCTACCTATATAGTTTAAGTTTAAAAAATTTGGCTCTCGAAAGAAATTTCAATCGTCGTACTGTTGATGTTTGGCTCTGTTGGCTGATGAGTTTGCCAACCATTGTCCTACCTCATAAGAGCCTTCCTGCTTTTCTATATATATCAAGCTGACTTTTAGATCTTTTCAACCTCCATCTGGCGTTCTCTTCCTCATACATATTTCCATGGCTCACTCGGTCAACTTCTTCAGGTCTTTGCTCAAGTTCATATGGTCAGGGTCCTTCCAGACCAGCCCACTAAAAATAAGCCTCCCACCCGCACACTGTCTTTCCCCTCCCTATAGTCCTTCATTACACTTATCACCATTGGGTTGGCTCGCTTATTATCTAACACGCTATCCAACCTCCTCTCCTCCAATGTGTGCTCCACAGAGGGGGCTTTGTTTTGCTCACCGATAAATCTCAAGTGCTTAGAACAGTCAGTCGCTGGCAAATAATTAATATTTTGTGAGTGAATGAATGAGTAAATGAATAAAACAAAAAGATAAGCATCTTTGTCAATGTTAGAAACGTTTACTTTGGTAATTTATCCATAACTTTCTGTAATGTTATCCATTGATTAAATCTTCCCTCCCCTTTGTAGCTAAATTCAAATAACAAATTTAAAAATTATTTTTAATTGCTTAACAGGTAAAACACAATCACTGACAATTAATTAAAATATTAAACAATTCAATTACCTTTGTAAGGGTCATGATGAAAAGCTGCTTATAGAGCATCAGTGTACCTCACACCTGACTGTGGCAGCTCTGGCACAAAAGTGTTGTTTCTTCTTCCCCACATCTGTTTAGCCACACTTCTTTCTGGAATGTCCTTTATGCTTCTCACTATTGTGCAAGCTCCTGCAGGTGTCTCTAGCAGCAGTTCTCAACCTGTGGGTCGCAACCCCTTTGGCGGTCGAACGACCCTTTCACAGGGGTCACCTAAGACCATCCTGCATATCAGATATTTACATTACGATTCATAACAGTAGCAACATTACAGTTATGAAGTAGCAACGAAAATAATTTTATGGTTGGGTCACAACATGAGGAATTGTATTTAAAGGGCCAGAAGGTTGAGAACCACTGCCTAAGGTCTGGCTCAAGGACTACCTCCTAAGGCCTTACTTGACCACTTTAACATACAAATTAAAAGCACAACGTAGTCATTTTGGAAAAATGACTGGTAAATTCTCAAGCTATAATCTCTACTTAAAAAATATATACAAGTAGATAGAATAGACCTGATATATATGTATATTATAATATATTTTTATTGATTTCAGAGAGGAGGGGAGAAGAGAGAGACAGAAACATCAATGATGAGAGAGAATCATTGATCCGCTGCCTCCTGTACTCCATACTGGAGATCGAGTCCGCAACCCAGGTATGTGCCCTGACTGGGAATTGAACCGGCGACCTCCTGGTTCATGGGTTGATGCTCAAACACTGAGCCACACTGGCTGGGCTAGACCTGATATCTTAAAAAATAAAAACACAAATTGATTTCCAATGTGGGTTGAAAAGACTATACTGTAAAAAGACTATACTGTAATAAAAAAATATAGCAATGCTATTTCACACTAAAATATGTAACTGCAAAAAAAGAACAAAATTTTAGCCATGACTTTTTTCTTTAAAAAAATTATAGAAAATTTTCAACTTGGTAAGCAATTACTACTCAAAAATTTTGGGGTAACATTTCTGGTCAAATGACATGAAGCATATATATAAAGACAGTATAACAACCCTTCTTAGTCTAATTATGTGATATTTTAATTATTCACAATGGGGACCTCAACATTTAAAAATTAAATACCAAACATAGGAAACTGAAAACAATTTAATGAATAAAAAAATGAAGATACATATGAAATAAAAATTTTAAAGGGTTAAGGAAGATTATTCCTGAGTAGACCTGGAACATTATTTTTTTTAAAGATTATGTTTACACAAATATATAAAAAAGACTATTATTATTAAAAATAAGTTTAATTTTATGCAAGTATTTTGACAACATTCCCTTTAAACAGTAGGTAATGCAAGTCACATAAAAGTCTAAGCAGGTAAAAGGAATAGAAAAGGTTTCTTTTTAATTATTTCAAAGAAATTAGGGTATTCTTTTTATTCCAGCAATGTGCTTCTCTAAGTAAAGCAGGAATTACACCTCTGAGTGAAACCCACAAAGAACAGTGCTCGTAACACTTTTAAACTGTTTCCTCGATTAGTTTCTATTACTGTCTTCTAATAATCATAAACAGAGAAATCAAAGGTAATTATATACATAGATTAGTGCCACATGAGAAGTAGAATTTACAGAAAAACTAATCTATGGCAGCTTTATTTATTTTCATTTTCACTCCTAAAAAAATAAACTAGAATCACCTATACTGTACAAGTAAAGAAATAATGCTATTTGGGAAACATATAAACAATAGTCAAGAGCTTTTCTATTTTTCAATTCTTTTAACCTAAATATAGGAATTCCAAGTTAACTGGGAAACTATCATACCTCTAATAAAATACATAGTTTATATATTTGTATTAACATGTATTTTATTCCTCTACATTTTTTTAAAAAAACACAAAAATACAAAGCAAATATAAAATTTTGGACATGAGAAAGCAAAAAAAGCAGTGTTCCAAATACATCTGTACTAGTTAGTAGATTGCTGGCCTTCTTTAGAAAACAAATTCAAGAATTCATTATCCTGAGTATCTTCAAGGCTACTTGATGCTGTGTGGTAATATCTTTAATTACATTTCCTCAAGGCTTCTTCTAATAGCTTCTTCTAATTCTACATCTGCATTAAAAAACAGAGAATTTTAATATTTAGGGCAGAACACTAATAAAAATGTACTTTATTTAAGTCCCATCAACTACATCTGTCTTTTAAAGATGTAAATGAAAATCAAAATGGAGAAACTTACGGTAACAACTTGGAAGTTTCTCCATAAACTTTGAATATTTCAGAAAATGAGAACCTGGATATAACCTCAAACTGAGTTATAACATATATGAACTTAATGTGCTAAGGAACTTGCAAGTTTTTTCCACTTAGGAATGTAGATAGTTAATAAATCTCTGAAATCACTGATAGGTAGTCACTAAACATTAAAAAAAATCCATGCACTTATTTCCAAAAAGACTTGATGTAATGCATATATGACAAAATAGAAATAGGCAAAACCATGAAATGGTAAAATCTCACAGGCCATTAAAATTTGTTTTAAGCTTCCTAGTCTCTAAGGCAAAGAGTGAAACTCATGACTATATATATAATGTCTTCTGAGAAGCCTATATTAGAGTCCTGGTGCACAAAATTTGTACACGGTTAGGGTCCCTAGGCCTGGCTGGCGATCAGGGGCAATCAGGGCCGATCGGGGCCTTCTGGCTGCCAGACAGGGCCTTTCTTTGTCCCACGCCACCCCCCGGTGGTCAGCGCACATCATAGCAAGCGATCGAACTCCTAGTCGAACTCCCGAGGGGACAATTTGCATATTAGCCTTTTATATATATAGATACACATATGCATTTATTGAACAAATATTATTAAATGCCCACTGTATATCAGGCACAGAAATACAGTAGTGAACAAGAGACATTTTGGGGTTCACAGGTCTCTCCATTTCCTCCTTGAGAATGATGTTAACGACCAGGAGGGTGAAATTAGGTGTCAATTTCTTAGCTTTCCTTAGCCTCTTATACTAGATTTATCTTATCCCACCCAGTAGATTGCCTCTCAAAGCCTACTTGGTTCATAGGACCAGTGATACCTTTAGGATGCAGCTATACATACCTTCCTGAGCTGGGACACTGGTGTTATGTTGTCTGTAGTTTAAAATACTATAAGCTGGTATATACTGTGTTTAAGTTAAACCTAGGTTCTAGGTCAGTGGTTTGCCCTGAGATGAAGAAGTACAAAGAAAAGCCAAAAGGCTCTCAGCAAGGAGAATTAAAATGACAAGATTTATAAAGATATGAAAACTCATTATGAAGTTATAGTAATTAAGAGTGTGGCACTAGTGCAAGAATAGATGAGTAGACCAAAGGAACAGCATAGACATCTCAAAAACAATTTCCATAAATATATGGAAACTTGATTTATAATAAAGGTGGCACTACAGAATGGTGGGAAAAGATGGTCGTTTTAATTTAATAAATGGTGGTGTATCAAAAAACATTATGAAAAAGAATGATAATTTGGAATGTATTAAAATTACTTTTATTCATCAAAAGACACCATTAAGTGAGTAAAAAGGCAAACCATAGAGTGGGAGAAAATATATGCAATACATGAAACTTGTGTACCCAGAAAGAACTGAAAGATTTTTAACCCAGAAAAAGCAATAAAAAAATAATCTAAAAGAAAACTGTCAAAAATTTTGAAAAGGCATTGACAAAACATTGTGTCAAAATGGTAGTGAAATATAACTCAGCAGAAAAAATAGAAATTAAAACCACAAAGAAATACCAGTATGTACCCATCACTAACTAAAATTAAAAAGACTAATTTACTTCAATGATTAGTGAAACCTTAGATCAATGAGAATTCATATACGCTACTGTAAGAAAAGAAATTAGAACAATTACTTTAGAAAAACTATTTGGTATTACCTACTAAAGTTGAACATAAGCAACTAGGTATATATTACCAGAAATGTGGACATACGTACACCAAGAGACATGTACAAGAATGTTCATTTAAGTATTACTTATACTATCTGAAAAGTACAAACCAAATGACTACAAGTAATAAATAAATTGTGATATATACATAAAATAGAATATACAGGTATTGGAAATGAACAAACCAAAACTATATGCTAACATCTGGATGAATCTGTAAAACAATGTTAATTGAAGGCATTCAAACATAAAAGAATATAGACCATGCCTTGTTGTCCAACTATGATGAACACAGTAAATAGAACTAATCTCTAAGATAATTAAGATGTTTGGATTAGCAGAAAAGGATATTAGCAAAGTTACTAGTGTATTTTCACGAACTTACGGATAAATGGATAGAAAACCTCAATAGAGTAATGAAAATTATGAGAAAAAACACAGAACTAACTAGAACTTTCAGAACTGAGAAATACAATATTTGAAATGGAAAATTCACTAGGTGGGTTTAACATTAGAGGCAGCAGAAAAAAGGGTCAATAAAACGGGAAGGTTGAAATTACTGAAAATGAAGAAAAAAGATTGGGAAAAAATGAACAGATGTGTATTTATGCTGTCTAACACGTGTGTAATTGGAGTTCCAAAAGAAAAGGAGATAGAAAGTGAGGCAAAATTGTAAAGAAATGATAACTGGAAATTTCTAAAACCAGGGGGATCCTATAAACTTACAGATACAAGGAGCTAAGAAAACTCCAAGCAGGATAAATAGAAAGACAACTCCACCTAGAGAAACTTTTAAAAACTGCTAAAATCCCAGGACAAAGAGGAAATATTGAAAGCAGCAAAAGGAAAAAAGAAAAAAAGACACGCTATACATAGGGGAATAATAACGCAAGTTAGAGTGATTATCATAAAAAAAACAATGAAGGCCAGAAGACAATGGAATGACATTTTTAAAGAGCTGAAGGGAAAAGTACTAGTCAACCTGAATCCTAAAGTCAGAGAAAATGTCCTTCAAGATTAAAGGAAAAATAAAGATGTTTTCATACAAATGAAATCAGAATATTCATTACTAGCAAAACTGCATCACATAAAATGAAAGGAAGTTCTTTAGGCGGAAGAAAAATAAAACCAGCTAGAACATCTAATCTACTGAATATCACTGGAATAGCACACAAATATTCATATAAAAGAATCCTACAGAAATAAAAATATGTAATAGAATATTATGAATAACTTTACATTGGTACATTTGACAGTTTAGGTAATATGGGTAAATTTCTTGAAAAACAATTCTACAAAACTGACACAAAATCTGAATACTATATTTGTCTATTATATATATATATATGAAAATAAATTTTTTAGCAAAAGAATTATTAGCAAAAGAATTCCTAGAAATTGTCCAGCTAGCAATTTAGTGGTTGAGCATCAACCTGTGAACCAGGAGGTCGTAGTTCGATTCCTAGTCAGGGCACATGCCAGGGTTGTGGGCTCAGTCCCCAGTGTGGGGTGTGCAGGAGGCAGCTGATCAATGACTCTCTCTCCTCATTGATGTTTCTCTCTCTCTCTTCCTCTCTAAAATCAATAAAATTATTTAAAAGAATAAAAGAATTCCTAGAAATAAACTCCACCCAAGATAGTTGCACCAGTGAATTCTATAAAACTTTTAAAGAAGAGATAAAATCAGTCTTCGGAGTAAATTCAACAAAATGGCAGCTCCAAAAATCCATCCCTGCACAGAAACATTGAAACGCAAGCAGAAACCATCAGAAACAACTTTGTCAAAAGTCTGGAAAACACTTAAAGGTTCACAGCAATGAAGCAGATACTGGCATTTTTACTTGCCTTTTCCCCACTACCTCCTTGTTTGGGACCCTAGTCCGTTATTCCAGATGGAGCACAGTAGAATTTACTCACAAATTATTGTGTTTGTGTTCTAATCTGTCTGGGGGCTACCTGAAGGAATGACATAAGGCATTCATCTCTATTTTGTCTAGCTCAGAACCCACTCAGGACAGAAAAGCAGCAGGCATTGCACAACATTGTAAGGTTAAAAAAAAAAAACACAGACTGGGCAAAAGATTATGGTTGAGACTGTTTAATACCTAGGAGGAAAAGCCGTTAAGAAAATTTCTTCAAGAAATTAGGGCATTCAAAAGCACTTATGTGTACTGAGGAATTTATGAAGCCAGGCACATGCTCAGGACAGGGTGCATGCTCAGGAGACCCTAAACTTTCACTGTACGCTCAGTGAGGGGCCCCAACACCGTGCCAATATGTAAAGACGGGAGAGATTTTTTTTTTTCAGTTCCTGGTCTTCAAGGAAATCTCTGTCAAAATACTAGCTGAACACACGCTAATGGAACAGAGGTTTCAGTAACCAGACATGACAAAGAATATTGTTTTTACAAAAATGGTTGGGAAAACTGCAACCTTCAATAATCAAGAACAGCAAACTCTGGAATCAGATTTCCAGAAGTACTACATTATAATATTTGCATACCCAGTTTTCAACAACAACAAAAACACAAAGAATACAAAGAAACAGGAAAGTATGTCCCATTTAAAGAGGAAAAAAACTGAGTTAAACTGCCCTGAGGAAGCCTAGACATTGAACTTACTAGCCAAAGACTTTAAATCAACTTAAATATGTTGTAAGCAATAAAGTAAACCATGGACAAAGGAAACCAGGAAAATAAAGTTATTTAAAAAATGTTATTTCATAATTTCTCTCTATTGATATTCTGGAGCTAAAAAGTACAACTAAAATGAAAACTTCATTACAGGAGTTTAACAAATTTAAGTAGGGGGGAAATATCCAAATTTGATGAACGATATAAATCTATATATCCAAGAAGCTCAACAAACTCCAAGCAGGAGAAACTCAAAGATCCACACTGAGACAACATTATAGTCGAACTGTCAAAAGCTAAAAATAAAAGCAGCAAGAGAGAAGCAATTTCTTACATGTAAGACATCCTCAATAAGATTAATAGCTCTTCTCACCAAACACAATGGAGGCCAAAAGTCAGTGAGATAACAAATTTACTAACATATTTACTACAACATTTTGTTGTAGTAAAGTACTGAAAGAAAAGGGAAAAAAAAGTCTATATCCAGCAACACTATTCTTGAAGAATGGAGGAGAAATTAAGACATTCCCAGATAAATAAAAGCTAAGTGAGTCTACTAGTAGACCTGCCCTAAAAAAAACCCTAACAGAAACCCTTCAGATTGAAACAAAAGAACAATAGACAGTAATTGAAGCTATATGAACAAATAAAGACACTTGTAGGAAGTATGTCTTTGTTTTTTTCTGTGGCTAAGTCTATGTTTCTCCTTATCTCCTTTGTCTCTGGCTTCATTTCATTCTCTTTGAAAGAGAGGTAATTATGGCAATAAAAAAGAATACTGTAATAGGAATTAGAAGACCTATATATAAGTCATGCCCCAATCACTTTGAATCTGTGAATCTGAAGGCAAATAACTTAATGTTTAGAGCAGCAATTTTCAACCAGTGTGTTGCAAAAAATTTGAAACATGCAATACCTATTAAGTCAGGGGCACTGACCTCTTTTCCCTTAGGTTGTCAAATAAAAAAATGACAACAGCCAACACAATAGCCCTCTGGTGTGAATGGAACAAAATTATGGCTTTTCGGGGGGGGGGGGGGGGGGCGGAATCAGATTGGCAAAAAAACGTTTTTTGGTGTGTCACAGATTTTTAGTAATTAGTTTATGTGTGCCAGAGATGAAAAAGGTTGAAAATTGCTGGTTTAGAGAGCTAAGTTTTTATGTAAAATGAATGTTTTGCCTTTTACAAAATTTTTTTAAGATTAAGAGCAGTTGCAAAAGTATTAAATTTTTCATAAACATTAACTGAATTAAAAAATGAACACACTACTCTCTTAGCCTTTCTTTGGTCTTTAAACTGGCCACATATGGTGTTTTACTATTTATATTATAATATTAATAATTACATTGATAACTTATTAATTGAAGGAACTCTTAAGGCAAACTGCTGACATTTACAGAAAGGCGGTTTTGCACTGGCAACCACACACATGATGCTGTCCTCTTTCTATTTTAGTGATTTGAGTCAGAATACCTCTGTTAAGTAGGCTTATTTACAGCAAACCTCAGATTTGGTGAGTAATGATGATAATAATAATAATGATCAAAATCATAATAATAGCCATAGCAATCAATACCATGTGTCAAGTTATTCGAATAAAATAGGTATACCAGTATTCCCTTTTTTATTTTGTGTGGGGGGGTTTTAAATCCTCACCTAAGGATATTTTTCCATTGATTTTCAGAGAGAGTGGAAGAGAGAAAGACAGAGAGAAATATTGATGTGAGAGAAACACATCGATTGGTTGCTTCCTGCATGCACTCTAACCAGGGTCGGGCCCGGGCCGGGGAGGAGCCTGCAACCGAGGGACATACCCTTGACCAGAATCGAACAAGGGACACTTTGGTCCGCAGGCCGACACTATCCACAGAATCAAACCAGCTAGGGCAGTATTCCCTTTTTTAAATGAGGAAACTGACACAAATGAAGTTAAGTGACTTGCCCAATAGTACATAACTTATAAGTGGCAGGGCTGAGTTTTAACCCAGGCAGCCCAAGTCCAAAATCTGCACTGTTCACCACACTATTTGGGCTCTATTTCCTATCTGGTATACAAAAAAGTTACTATCTTTATGATTGGCCTGGGTAGTCAGAGACTGATTAGTCTATTGAGAAAACAAAAAATATGACAAGTCATGGCGGGGGCAGGTGGGAATAGGGGAGCTACCTTTCCCCAAGGTAAAAAGCCACATGCAAATTTATCCTGACTTCTACCACCATTTGTCAGGCATGTATTTTACAGTGTTGTGTTAGGAAGGGAAAGAGAGACTTGAGAAGTTATTTTGTTTGAGTTTTGCTATCAGGTCTGGACCAGAACATCACTTTGCTTTCATGGTACTAGGTTAGCAAAATCACCTAAATTCTCCCCAACCAAATGGCCTCAGTCTTAATTTCCCTTATCCAATTACAGAGAGATGAGTCTTGGCAGCTCTAACATGCTTTAAGTTTCTTATAAGTTTATTCATTCAATTTAGTGCCAAACACTGTGTTAGATGCTGTTGAAATAAAGATAAATAAAATATGATCCTATTACCCCTTGAGGAGCTCATAGTTCAAAGAAGATGAGAGACACAGATATGTTTATTACTTTTAGAGAGAGGGGGAGGGAAAGAGAAAGAGAAACATCAATGTGAGAGAGAACATCTACTGGTTGCCTTCTATATGTGTGCCAACTGGGGATTGAACCTGCAACCTTTAGGTATATGGGAAGACGCTCTAATCATCTGAGCCATGCTGGCTTTGGTCAGACCAAAATTTTTTTTAAGCCACTTGGTATGGTACAGAGTGAGCCTAGAGGAAGCAGGAGTTAGCGCTCTCTAAAGATGGAAAATTTAGGAGAGGCATTGACCATATAAAATTGCTTACACAAATGATAATTATATATGATTCAACCTAAGAGTTAACATTTGAGCTAGTTCCTGTTGGGTAAAAGAAGAAGGGAAAGTAAGGGTATTAGAGGAGAGTGCAGAGGAGATCAGATTCCTTAACTTACATGGAACACTGTACGCTTCTCACTTTTATTATGTATAATAAATATAATAATGTATATAATAATTATGTACAATAAAATATATGTATAGCAGCAAGAAATGAAAGACAACACACACATAACAACACCCTTTTGATTTTTCTTTATACTTTAAAAGTATAAAGTACCTTTTCTTTCATCCTTTAATGATAATCCATTTTCAAACTAAGGAATCACAAAAATGTAAAACCTCTCCAAATCTCCAAACCATATAATACATTACATAGATTATGCTAGAAATTCTGATACATATTCAGTTTTTATACATCTCAGAATTTTCTGGATTAGCTAGGAGCCCACAAAACTGTAAAGGCTCCCCAAATGTGGTTATTTAAAAGTTACAATTTTGTCTGGCATTTTCTATGGGACTGGTGTGTGTGGCAAATAAAGGTTGCAAAGTCTGAACTATGTAGATGCTCAATGGTGTTTATCTTGTAATGTCCTTGATACATAACTTAGCAGTTTTTATTTAAAAATCATAAAAGTTCTTTCATTTGTTTAACTCATTATTATGTGGCTGCTATGCACTAAGCTAGTCCTTTGAAAGACCAAGATGGGGATAACAACTTGTCAAAAAGCTTGCTTCCAATTAGGCTGCAGATTTACTTTGCTGAACCAGTAATTCTGGCTACAAGAGAGAGGTTCATTTTCTACTTCATTAAATGGATGAATCAACTCCACTGCCAGACTCAGATTCCCAAATTCCTAAGAGTACAAAGCTCTAGTATGGTCTCAAACTAATTTCATTACATGAGAGATCAAGCAAATACATAGAAAACAGATCAGTTAGGCCACTGTGTGTGCTTGTGTAGCCACATTTCCCTCCGTACGTTCGAAATTGCCACATTCTCACTCCTACTGTTGTCCTTTATGTCGAAGATACCAATGTAAAGTATCAGTGAAGCTTAAAGTATTTTCAAAAATCCGTTGTTTCATTTATTCCTGTGATTATTTAAAATGAGTATATGATGGAAAAGCCAAAGTAAAAAAATGGGCATATGACATAGACAAATAGTGGTATAGTCAGTAAATTATTTGTTGTAAAGTTCTCTTTAACCTGTGAAAGGAAATATGTAGATTTTCCTTTAAAAAGAGGGAAAATTTTTAATTATAGAAACAGCCCATTAATATTTAGACACAGCCCATTAATTATAGAAACAGCCCATTAATATTTAGACGTAAGAGTTTGCTTTCATAGTTCTGCAAAACTTTTAATAAAACTTTTAATCTACTCAAAGTAAAAATTAGGAAATCAAAATTTTCTCTAAGCCCAGGGGTTAGCAAACTTTTCCTGCAAAGGGTCAGAAAATAATTATTTTAGGCTATGGCAGGGATGGGGGGTAGTCTATACTGTTTGTGTCACAACTACTCAACCTTGCTCTTGCAATGTAATAGCCACAACACAGTCAATACTTAACAGGAGTGTATCCTAATAAAACTATTTAAAAACTAGGTAGTGAACTGGCTTTGGTCCAAGGGCCATAATTGGCTGATTCTTGTTCTTGTCTCCTAAGTTAGTATTACACCTAAATCATCTTACATGAGAAAATGCAAACTATCCTTTGAATGAGGAAATAACTATTTTTAAGCTGAGGGGAAGGAGGGAATAGGGGGGAATGAACAGGTGAGAGGAGAAAATAAAAAACCAGATGAGATACACTCAAGAAGGGAAAGGATTAATTATTCCATTAGGTTACCTTCTGTGGATCTGAATTCTTCTTCCATTGGAGTAGTTTTTATACCCAGGTTGTCATCACTGTCACATTCTATAAGGCAGAATCAATAAATGCAAATGAATTTCTGAAGAAGTTATTGTGCCATAATTTATGTATTCTCAAACAACATTTATCAATGACTTCTCCCATACCCATGCTTACTAATTATCATCCATTAGAACACCAATTTCCCTTTAGGTTTGTTGTTGTTGTTGTTGTTTATTTTTTTTAAATGATTATCAAATTACATTACATAAATCAAGAATAAAATAAAAACTAATGAAATAGGCAATTCAATTTTAGTTCTATAGTCAAAGAATTATTTGAAAAAATTCTTTTAACATAACTATTGAATAGAAAATTCTAGTATTTAAAAAAACTAAATTATAAGATACCAGTAAACTCCAAAGTTTCACTTGCATGAAATCATCTGACAACCTTGGTGCCATATAAAATTCTCCTATATTTTGAAAATCATATGCATTCACCTCTATAGAGACCAGAGAATTAACAATGCCTCTGCATGGGACAAACTTACTCAACTCATGTCTTATATGCTTTTATAATGAGAGCTAAGGCTTTATGAAAATGATATGACTGACCAGATATTGCCAACATCACTTCAAATTTGAACCATAGTGTATCAATGACCTAATATTTGGCTTTTTACTTTAACTACATTCACACACACACACACACACACACAGACAAAAGTAAGTTTATAGTTGTGAGTATACAAAACAATTTATTCTTGTATTATTATTTATTAATTATTTTCCATATGAACAACTGTAAACCAACTTTTGCCCCACCCTGTATATAGCTCAGAATGATGGCATCAGGGTTTAAATACATAAATACAAGTCAAATGGACATATTTGCTTCTCTAGAAATACTTAAAAACTTAAAATATACATTTAAAAGTTAAAGACTTGTAATTGTTTATAAATAAAAATCACTGCATATCCCTTATATTCCTTTGCTGCAAAAACTTGTTATTAGAAGTTATCTTTTGCCATTCCAGCAAAAATACTATTGCTTTTTCTACATTCTGTTATATGCACCTGATACTTCAAATATTCCAAGCAATATTTTAGGAAAATAAAACATTACAGTTACAACTTGAAGAATAACAAATTAAGTTTAAAACATTAGGTACAAAGATAAAATACCCAAGCTTTCTGCTATCATAATTCAAAGTCAAGGCCTGTCAAAAGCAGAATGTCTTAACTGGTCTAAACAATTCATCATTGCAGCCATTGCAGGACATGAGCTCCACAGAGACAGTGCTGGGTCAAGCGTGAGCAGGACAGGCACTGGGAGACTCTGTGCTCACTGAGGAAAAGTAACTAGTCATGGGTAAAGGGGCTCATAAGAAGCCGAGAGGCAAAATGTCATCTGCTTTCTCTGTGCAAACCTGCCTGGAGGAGCACAAGCAGCAGCACCCAGATGCTTCCGTCAACTTCTCAGAGTTTTCTAAGAAGTGCTCAGAGAGGTGGAAGACCATGTCTGCTAAAGAGAAAGGAAAATTTGAAGACATGGCCAAAGGTGGGCAGGCCCATTATAAAAGAGAAATGAAAACTCGTATCTCTCCTAAAAGGGAAACCAAAAAGCAATTCAAAGATCCCAAAGCACCTAAGAGGCCTCCTTTGGCCTTTCTCTTGTTTTGTTCTGAATATTATCCGAAAACAAAAGGAGAGCTCCTGGCCTCCATTGGTGATGTTGCAAAGAAGCTGGGAGAGGTGTGAAGTAACACTGCTGGAGGTGACAAGTAGCCTGATGAAAACAAAGGTGGCTAAACTGAAACATGGAAAGGATATTGCTGCATTCAAAGCTAAAGGAAAACCTGATTGAAAAAAGCAAGAAAAAGAAGGAAGAGGAGGAAGATGAAGAGAATGAGGAGGAAGATGAATCAGTTGGTTCTAGCAGTTTTTTTTTCCTCGTCTATAAAGCATTTAACCCCCTTATATACAATTCACCCCTTTTTTTTAATCGAAATGTAGGGCTGTGTAAAATTTGTTTTTAAACTGTATAGTGTCTCTTTTAACACACCACTACATATGTCTTTAGACAGCCCTGGTCCTGGTGGCATTCTGACATTCTGAATGCTTTGCTGCTGACATTCTGAATGCTTGATACTAAGCTTAGTTTGTTACTAGTTTGCAAAAATTAAAAATGATTTCCTCTCCTCAATCAGCTCTACCAGTAGTAGAGAATTTCATCCTATTTTCAGAACTTTGAACAGAATTACAGCATATAGATTTTAGAGATGGTGTCCAAAGAAACAACATATAATTTCATTAACAGGCTGAGGAAACAACAGGCAGGTAGACTTTTAGAATGAAGTTCAACCATTGTTTTACATAATGCCTGTTCCATAGAGCTTGATGCTACTTCAGTCATCTGTACTTTCATAGCATGAGTGAACTTTTATGTTCAATTTTTAATAAGGCTTTTAAAATCTATGTAACAGATATGATTCTGTACATACCAACTATGCTTAATACCTAACCCCATTCATTCCCAAAGAAAGTAGATACAACAAAGTAGATACAACAATGTCCTAGGTCCATAAACCAGAAAGACCAAGAAGAGTATTCAGATTCAACAAGAATTTTCTTAAAGCATAGTAAACTGTGTTCTCAACTTGAATTCACTAGTATAACAAACAGCCTATGCTCAAATTCACTTTTGCATTACCTCAGAAAAAATATTCTAGGTAATACTTTGCATAAAATTGCAAAGAGGATGTTTAATTTATGTAAGAATGATAAAGTATTAAATATATAAAACAATGTCTTTAAAAAGAAAATCTGACATTAATCAAGTTAATGTTCTTCCACTAAGCCACAAGATATGGTCAAGTTCTTTTATATAAACAGATCATTAAGAGCCCACAAAATTTTTTATATAAGCAATGAAACAGTAAAAAATAGTAATTCAGAAATTCAATCAACACATTTGTCTAAGGTAGGTGTAATAATCTAACACTTTGGAAAATAAAACCAAACAAGAAACTCTTAAAATATGTGTGGTCAGTGTAGTAAGAACAAGAAGCATAGTCGTTTCATCTTAGGAGAATGATTTACAAGCATGGGAGCAACATCATACAAGGCAAATGAAAAGTGGTGCTTGCATGGCTTCTATAACTCAGCATGCACTCATCACATTGAGATTGCATTTCTACAGTCACAAGAAAAGAAAATGGGGCTTATTTGTTAAATTATGAGACAAAAGATCCCAGGGATCTTATAATGCTGATCACTTCCCTTGGCTATGATTGACATATAATCAGCTTACTTTTTTAATTACCAGAATCCAAAATCAAATCTCTTTATCTTCTGAAAACAAAACCCCACATCTTCCTGAATGTTATTTAAAAAAAAAAAAAAACACCTCTATTTGATGTCTTTACCAAATTGATTCTGCAAATGTTGTCAGACTGCGGCAGAAAGACTCTCATTATCTTCACTCTTCCAGGATATGTTGAGAGACAATAATTCACTGGAGTCTCTCTATACCATAAAATTAGGCATTTGTATTGGTGATACTGATGGGGGGTAAAAACACATGTGTCCACATGTAGCTTTCTGGACCCCTGCTTCCTCATCTATAAAATGGGGTACTTAACACATCACTCATAATGTTGCAAAGAGGATTAAACAACATGTGGAAGAAGTTCTTTAAACATATTCTAACACTACAAATATAAAAAGCAGCTAGCCTGATGGCTGGCACATAATAGGTCCTCAATAAAGGTTAGTTTCCTTACTCTTCTCTGAAACAACATTTATGTGACAAGTGATATTTGCACCTTTGAAACATGAGGCTTAAATTAACATATATTTGTGAGGAAAAAATGTAAAAGGTCTAAAAGAGCCTCTACCTGGCTCCTCTAATTAGGATCCATGTATCTTGGCAAATTTTTTAAAAAAGTGAAGTACATTATAAAATAAAATTAATGAAGGATAAGGGGGCCAACGGTGTTAATTAAGACAGATTAATATTCTAAAATATCTCTATAATGATATAAGTATTTTTATATATCATAGCTGTAATAAAAATGTTAGTACTAAAACTCTGATGCTTAGGAGGAGAGAGAATTTACAGGCTAAAAACCATGACGTATTTAAATCTCAAAATTAGTATAAAGGCTCACTTTGCTACAAAGAGTAACTGATTTAGCTTAACTAACCAAGTCAGAGAACCAAAAATGTACCAGTAGTAAAGCTGCTTACCTACCTGTTCCCTTCCTACCAAGCAAAAGAGTGGTACCTTATGGCCAAATGACTGGACATCTATATATGAAACCAGCAACTCCAAATCTCTCTACTTTTACTGAAATAAGTACCTCCTGAAAAAATTTTCAATTAACTGAAAAATTGGCAAAGATTAAATTCTCAAAGTATTAAATATCATATGATCACTGATTCTCATGACACTATTTAACAGATTCTTCCTGTTATACAAAACCACTTTCTGGTCCTAATAATGAAACATGTCTGAAAAGTTAGAGAATAAGAGGTTCAAACTTATATCATTTGTCTATAGTATGGTGATTTAAAAACCCAAAAAGTTGCCAGATTGCTTATAAAATAATGATAAACATGTGAGAACTTCTATTGTATGTTACTTATAGTATGAACTTTTGTCATATTCTAAAATAAGAGTTGTATGGGTTGGTTAGTTTGTTGGTAACCAGAAATTTTGAGACCACAAATCCCCTGAAACTGTATGTGATTTTGTATATACATGTTTGCTTTTATGGAAAGAGGCTTTGGTCAGATTCTCAAAAAGACTCACTGATTCTGCCCAGAAAACCACACTGTGTTAAGAGACTGGTTGCCAAATCTGAACATGGGAACACTATGCTAAGAAGCTAGATGAAGAAGCGATCCTGGCATTCTTGTGGTAACCAAAATTACCCTAAAGGCACAACAAGAGTTACCATATTTATGGACATTGATTTTCTAAATCACAATCCATATAAAGACCACAATCCTTAATAGAAACTATTACTCTACTATTCAAAAAGCCATTTGTTAGGAAATGTGATAAAGTTATCCAAGAAAGTGATTGTTCTTTGAGTTTATTACTACATTAGGTCCCCCGTATCCACGGTTTTACTTTCTGTGGTTTCAGTTACGTGTGGTCCACCATGGTTCAAAAATATTAAATGAGCCGAACCGGTTTGGCTCAGTGGATAGAGCGTCGGCCTGCGGACTCAAGGGTCCCAGGTTCGATTCCGGTCGGGGGCATGTACCTTGGTAGCGGGCACATCCCCACTGGGGGGCGTGCAGGAGGCAGCTGGTTGATCTCTCTCATCGATGTTTCTGACTCTCTGTCCCTCTCCCTTCCTCTCTGTAAAAAAATCAATAAAATATATTTTTAAAAAAATTTTAAATGAAAAATTCCAAAAATAAACCATTAATAATAGGTTTTAAATTGTGTACTATTCTGTGTACCATGATGAAATCTCATGCCATCCAGTTCCATCCCCACCCAGGACATGAATCATCCCTTGTCCGGTGTCTACACTGTACAGTTGACCCTTGAGCAACACTGGTTTGAACTACATAGGTCCACTTATATATGGACGTTTTCAACTGACCTTCAAGGGTCTACCCTGTGGTAGGGAATCTATATTTAGAAGACTGACTGTAGTTATATGCAGGTTTTTGTGCAAGAGGTCAGTAACCCTAACCCCTGCATTGTGCAAAGGACAACTGTATATATATGCTGTTAGTCACTTAGTAGCTGTCGTGGTTATCAGATTAACTGTCAGGTACCTCATAGTACTTGTGTTCAAGTCACCCTTATTTTAGTTAATAATGGCCCCAAAGCTTGAATGGCAATGCTGGCAATTTGGATATGCCAAAGAGGAGCCATAAAGTGTTCTCTTTAAGTGAAAAGTTTATGTATTTTATAAAAACACAGTATATATTGGGTTTGGTATTGTCTGCAGTTCCAGGCATCCACTGGCAGTCTTAGAAAGCATCCCCACAGGGGGGGTGGGGGAGGGAAGGAGGTACTATTGCATAAGTTCACTATCAGGCAATTTGATGTCTTTAAGTTGTTCATGAAGAAAAAAATTGTGTCTTCAATCAGGTAACTGAATACTATGATTGAGCATAACTTATTTTTTTGAATTTTAGAATTACAAAAGCATCTTTAAATTTAGATCTAAATAAAATATGATTTAAGGACATATTTCTTTGGCTACTTAATATTAATAATTTTCATGACTTAAAATGTAGTTGCCATGACACATGAAAAGATGCTCAACATCACTAATCATTAAGGAAATACAACTCAAAACTACAGTGAGATACCACTTTACACCCTTTAGGATGGCTTCTATCAAACACAAATAAACAAAAAGGAGAAAATAGCCCTGGCTGGTTTGGCTCAGTAGATAGAGGGTTGGCCTGGTTGAAGGGTCCCAGGTTCAATTCTGGTCAAGGGTACATGTCCGGGTTGTGGGTTTAATCCTCAGTAGGGGGAGAACAGGAGGCAGGAGGCAGCCGATCAATGATTCTCTCTCATCATTGATGTTTCTACTCTCTCTCCCTCTCCCTTCCTCTCTGAAATAAATTTAAAAAAAAATTTTTTTTTAAAGAGCAGAAAATAATAAGTGCTGGCAAATATGTAGAAAAATTGGGAATCTGGTGCACTGTTGGTGAGAATGTAAATAAAATGGTATTGTCCCTGTGAAAATCGGTACGGTAGTTTCTCAAAAAATTAAAAATAGAATTTGCATATAATCCAGCTATTCCATTCCTGGGTATATACTCAAAAGAATTGAAAGCAGGGTCTTAAAGAGATATTTGTATACCCACAATCATTGCAACATTATTTGCAACACTATTCACAGCAGCTAAAATATGGATACAATTAAAGTATCCATCGATTAATAAGTGGATAACCAAAATGGAGTGTGTGTGTGTGTGTGTATGTGTGTGTGTGTGTGTGTATATATATATATATATATATATATATATATATATATATATATTAGAATATTATTCAGCTGTAAAGAGGAAGGAAATTCTGACATATGCTGTAACATGGATGAAACCTGAGGGCATTATGTTATGCTAAGTGAAATAAGCCAGTCACAAAAAGACAAGTGCTGCAGATTTCACTTATATGAAATACTTAGGACAGTCAAAATCAGAAAAAGAAAGTAAGTGGTGGTTGCCAGGGGCTGGGGGAAAAGGGGAATGGAGAGTTATTGTTTAATGGGGATAAAGTTTCAGTTTTGCAAGATGAGAAGAGTTCCGAGATGAATGGTGGTGATGGCTACACAACAATATAAATGTAGTTGATACTATTAACCTGTATATTTCAGGATGATTAAGATGATAAAGCTTATGTTTTGTACATTTTACTACAATTTTAAAAAGTTGGAAAAAAAACTAAAAAAAATCTATTGGCTAGGAATCATATTTTCTTTTTACAGTATTAATAAAAATAGCTGCTATTTATTAAGTACCTACAGCATTTTATACATATCACTAATTTCTACAACCTTATCGATATGAAAAGCGAGACTCATAAAAAGTTGAGTAACGTGCCTGAACTCACAAAGCTAGGAAGCAGCAAAATTAGCATTCAAACTAAAGCCCATGCCATTCTTTATGCACTGCATGATCTCTGCATTTCACAAAAATTCAGAATAAAGTACACATGTGCTCCCAAAGAGCAGTAAGTTCAATCGTTGTGAACAAATGATGACAAAACCCAAAAACCTAGAGCATAAAAGAGGCATTTGGAAGGGAAAAATCAGCATATAACAATAATCTATATATTACCTCCATCCCTAATATACCCATGCAGATCTACTCATATGCAGTTCTCATTCCAAAGTTGAAATAAAGGCAAGTCTAAAAGGCTTCACATTCTAAATTGCAAAACTAACACTCCCAAAAGCATCAGCAAAAAAGAAGAAAAGGGGTTGGCGTATGATAGCAAAGGTATAAATTTTACAGCATATTAAATAAATGTTAAGAAAAAAAGGATGGCAAAAGAGTAGAAAAAGAAGACACTTGGAAAACAACAATACCACCAAAGCTTAAAATAAAAGAATAGGTAAAACCAAAAACTGCAGAACAGAAAGATAAAAGTCAATACTAAGACATGACACAAATATGTAAAAGTTAATTTTCCTTTAAAGTGTATAGTTGATCTTGATTAATGAATGACTCCTAAGTTTGTGGAAGTGAATTAATTCACTGTAAGAAATGACTCAGCAACATTCTTCAGAATGGGTTTTCCATCAAAATGTGGCTCCAAATAAGTTGAATGAAAAAAATAGCTAGAAGGTGAGCAAAGTTGAAAAACTTAAAGGCATATAATAAAAATGCCAAAAAGTAGTTAGTTTTTCATGGAGGTCATTCATCAATACCTTCTGTTCTTATTCATAACTGCAAATTCTAGGGCATTTAAAAAGTATTATTTTATTCTCTTCTACTCACATTTATTTCAGAAATTCTGAAAAAAAGAAAAAAAAGAAAACCCCTTCTGAACCTCTAGAATTACATTCTTTCTTAAATACTGGTGAAACTGGACAACAGTACTCTCTTTCTTTGAACAATTTCAGAAAGACAGAGAAGAGAGTGTAAGTTTCAGGACTAGGATGGGGAGTACCTAGCCCTTCCAAGGAACTAAAGAGCCTGGCCAGCATGGCTCAACGGTTGAGCATTGACCTACGAACCTAGAGGTCACGGTATAATCCCCAGTGTGGGGCATGCAGGAGGCAGCCAATCAATGATTCTCTCTGATCACTGATGTTTCAGTCTCTCTCTTCCTCTCCCGTCCTCTCTGAAGTCAATAAAAATATATTAAAAAAAGAAAGAAAGAAAACTAAAAGAAGATCTTTCTGAGCTTCATTTTGTCACTGTCAAATTCTTGAATGGTCTTTTTCTTGGGGAGGAGGGATACTGACATATTATTATTTATTGCTTTCTGGATTCACTTTTAAAAACTTTGTTTTCTGAAATATTAAAGATAAATTTGGAATTTCAGAAACAAAGTGAAGGTCTAGATTCTTAGTTTTGTAAAATTGTCCTAACATTATTTCATATCATCAATATGTTATATACATGAATGTAGATTTTCTCTATTAGATAAAAAAATGTTTCAAAAGATTATGAATTCATTCTAGTCTAAAAAACTTAAGAATGGAAGTGAGGTAAGGAAAAAACAAATAGAAGTATGAGAGCATGATGGTTTAGTGAGCAGGCAACAGTTCACGAGTGGACAGCAGTTTATTATTTCTCTCAGCAGTGAAGTCTCCTCCTCTTGGGTGGTTTACACTGTGACTGCAGCTGCATACCTTTGGTGGTATCAGATATGCTATTTAACAAGGCACACATCATATCACCCTCTAAGTGGTGAGGGTTTAGTATATGTGCTGGCCTCTGAGTCTTCTTAAATTGATTCTCTAGCTCCAGAAAACCTTGATCTCCTGAGAGGATGGTGAAAGGAATTTGCTTGGGTAGTTGTTCATCTAGACGGCCAGCCTAAGTTGGAACAAATAGCAAATGTTGATAAAAGTTATCATTTGAGTTTCAAATAAAGTTACATCTATTTCAGAATGAATACACACCTAGGAAGGATATAGATTGTTTCCTAGTTCCCACCAAAGTCAAGATCTCCTTCATAAATGAAATACACCACATTTAATGAAATGTAAAATACCATCAACTGCAAGATAAGCTATTTTATGTGGAAGGAAGGAAGGAGGGAGGGAAGGAAGGGAGGGAGGGAAGAGGAAGGGAGGGGCCAAAAGGAGTCCAATAGGAGGCCCCTATCTTAAAGCTGAAATGCTATAAATCAACCACAGAGAAAAGGTAAGCAACGTAACTATCACACTCAATATTGGCACTGGATAGGTGGAAAAAGAAATCTCTTGTGGTTTAAAACATAAGCATCATTCAACAAGTTTTCAGAGTAAATTCATGTTAGAAATGTGACACATAAATCTTTAAGCAGAGAATTTAATTTAAACTGGTCTCAGGCTGGTTGTTTCTCTGGGTGACTTGCAAAGCAGAAGCAAATGCAAATCCTGTCTAGCCAACAGTGATTGTTAAGTTGCCTCCCAATTTCAGAGATGTTAAAACGTGAAAGTGTCTTAGTATACCTCAAGTGCAGTGTCATCTCTTGATCATTTATTCCATAAATAGTTGAGAGTTTACTATGGTAACTAAGAGTCTGCTAGAAGTTAGGGAAAAAGCAGTAAATAATTAAGCTCTAGTCTCTGCCCTTATAGTAGTCATAAGTAAAACCTGATATAGGAGGTTTAATACAAAAATATAATACTGAAGAATGATCTACAGTCTCGTTATGATTAAAGTGGGGGGGGGGGATCCAAATGGGTCCTAGATTCCCATTAAATCTGGAGTAAAACAATGACTCACATGCATACATATGGCAAAATCAGCAGCATCTTTTCTTTTACTACAACGAGGATGAAGGAAGAAGCATCCAATCCTATTCAGGTAATTATAGATCTTACAGTTGAGTGGAGGCTTCCAATTGGTGTTTCCTCCTATTATTTTTTAAAAAGGCATAAATGATAGTCAAATGGGAGAAAAAAAACCAAACACTAGATACAACTTAAAATTTTATCAAGAAAACACACTAGGGGGAAAAAAAGTGTTATAGAGAGAAAGTACCAGATTAGAATGCAGAAGAACTCAGTTCTAGTGCAGGTATCACCATCTTGTTGCTTTACAATCTTGGGAACGTAGACCAACTTCCCTGAATCTGCCTATTCATCTGAAAACTCACAGGGATATTAAGGAGAATCAAAAGTAATGTGTGAAAATTTTTTGAATGGTATCGTTCCATATGAATGTAAGCATTAGTGGTTTTTCACAAATATGTCAAGGCTGTCTTGTGGAGAGACATGATGGGCAATTAGCAAAGCTAGATTTACGAAAAGGTTGTACTGGCTAACTTATCCAGGTCACTATGTTTCTATCTTAAATTCCAATTCTCTTTATATGTGGCTTCCTATCAAACATGAAGTATATCAGATGCTCATTATACTAAACTTCTATAAGTCAAAGAAGTCTTTTTCCAAGGTTTGGTCAATGGTGTGTAAAAAGATTTAGATAAAGTTGCACATTTTTTAATAGTAGCATAGTTGCCACAAGGCCCAAGTTCAAAAGCTAACTCTGCTACTTATTAGTTTTATACTTCAGAAAAAAAATAAACTTCTCAGCCTACTTCTTTGTATTTTAAAATCAGTAAGCATGCATTAGCACCAAGTATAGTACCTGGCACACTGAAGGTATTAAATAAAGGCTTTTTCAAGCTGTATCTAAAGATCAATAAATTTTGGGTGACCAAAGAGCTAACATTTACCATAGAGAAATGTAGAAAAAAAAATTCTAGCAGAATAACTATCATGTAAATTGACAATATTGCAATATGTTCCTATGTTCAATTCAGGAAGGTTCAAGAGGAGTCCTTTAAAGTGAACCATATTCTAAGAAGAAAACAAAAGGGGGATTGCCTCAAATGTTTTCCTTATTAACCATACCTTGAAAGCCCCAAATAAATGTTCCTTGGTTAAGATGCCCTGGTAGATGACCAAAAAAGTTGGACCAGTTATCAAAATCTACAAATACTATATGAGTCATGGTTCGCAGGTAATCCAAATCTGGAAGCTCAACAACTTCATCTAAGAAAAAAACATTAATATGGATTCAGTAAGAATTAGCTAAAAACATTTTAATTTCTCAGAGAATTAGCATGCAAAATATTAATCTTGCATGTTATTCTCATCTAAGCCTTTTTGTAAAGTTCAAACCTATACATGACACAGTACATTTAAGTTGGATAATTTTGTTCTTTTCCTAATATAGACTGATTTATTAATAGCCCTCTGGCTTGTGATTAAACACCATAATGAGCAGAAATGAGATAACCTACAACCTGCACCATAAAGTGGTGCATAATAGGAACTGGTGACACTTCAGTACCTTCACTACAAGCACATCTTTCTTGGTTCTCTCAGATTCTTTCATACTCTACCACACTCCAACTCTCCCTTCCTTTCCCTTCTTTCATACTTTTCAACCCTGACAAAGCCTTAAAGTCTCTAGTGGTAGCAATGAAAACCTTAAAATGTTAAATTATTTATAAAATAAATAGCTTCTGCTCCACCTAACAGAGAGTCCCTCAAATATACTACTGCATCCCCTCCCATTTCCAAGCCACCCATCATGTTATATCTTTTCTTAAAATTCTAATTATTGTAGATTTAGATACTACAATCATCTTCTATTAAACACAACCAATCCAAATTCCCAAAAAATAATCAGAAGAGCAATAGAAAAGCAAAAGAAAACATAAAACGGGGTGACCACAGGTTTACTGTTTGAAGTAGTGTTAAATAGGTCTGTAGTATGTCAGTTAATAATTTCTTACATAAAATATGCCATGACTAAAGGTGATGCTGAGATCTACATGTGCCAGACAGCAAGCCTGTAAAAATTCAATATTTCATAAAAATACTTTACTAGCCAAAATTTTCAGATACCCTCATTGTCTCCACTCTACATGGTAAAACTTATCAAGAGTTAATATTTATGGTGAAGGAATTAAACAAAGAAAAAAACAGTTCATAGATACAGACAACAATATGGTGATTATCAGAGGGAAAGGGGGTTAGGAGGAGGTAGAAGAGGGTGAAGTGGGGATAGATGGTGATGGAAGGAGACTTGACTTGAGGTGGTGAACACATAATGCACTGTATAGATGATGTATTATAGAATTGTACACCTGAACCCTATATAGTTTTATTAACCAATGTCAACCCAACAAATTCAATAAAAATTTTTTAAAGGATATAGACTTGCAATTATACTCTAAACAAAACAAATTATATCTCTAAACAAAAATACTGCACTCTTCTATGCTTACTTAATCTTACCATATAGGAGAAGGAAAGTCTAGAGTAAGTACAAACAAGAGATCCACACCTCATTTCTCTCCCTGGTTTTTGCTACCACTTGTAACTCTACCTCTAATTCCTATTTTAACTATAAGTAAAAGCTTTGGCCCTGACCGGTTTAGCTCAGTGGATAGAGCGTCAGCCTGCGGACTCAAGGGTCCCAGGTTCGATTCCGGTCAAGGGCATGTACCTTGGTTGCAGGCACAACCCCAGTAGGGGGTGTGCAGGAGGCAGCTGATCGATGTTTCTCTCTCATCGATGTTTCTAACTCTCTCTCCCTCTCCCTTCCTCTCTGTAAAAAATCAATAAAATATATATTTTAAAAAAAAAAAAAGCTTTGATTAAAAACAAATCATAACAAAAATATACAAATTCTAAAGTGACCTTGAAGATTTCTTGTACTTATAGAATAAGGCCAAAATAGAAAAAAAAAAAAAGAATTCTACTTGATTTATCATCACTTGAATTAACTAAAATCAAAATAATATGTCCAGGATAACTTTAAAATCTTACTTTCTGAAACACTAAAGTTCTTTCATCTCTCAAAATCCCCATGCTTTTTGTAAAAGAAAAAATGTTATCTAAAATATATACTACTTAAAGCTAACATACACTCTTGGTCCCCTGAAGTTTAGAAAATGGCTGGCTGGATGTAGTAGTAGGAATATAAATCCCTACACAGTATATGCTACAGTAATTAACTAATGTTTCATTCAATCATGCTTGTTGCTTTAAAACTGAATCATTAGTTTTCACAAAAATGATGGCTATAATACACATTTCTACATTAATATAGAAACCTGCACAGACATTTGAGTGGTAAAGCATACCTATATTCTGACAGCTGAGGTCATTCTCGGCTTCTTTCTCCATGTCTGAATTTTTTGGATAGCTTACTGCCTGTTTCAGTTTTCTCTCTGTACGTGAGGCATTGGCAGCAAACTTGTACGGGCTTGTTTTTTCAAATCCAAAATGCGCCACACTGGGTTTCTGTAAGAAGCAATGTTTTGTGTGGAAGTGCTGCTGAGCACTCTCAGGATCATGAAACGCTTTGGTGCAGGTGCCACACTTGATTACATACTGCTGCTCCTCCTCCACCCTCTTTGCTTCGCTGTGCACTTGATGGATGTGAGTGTTCATGTCAGCTGCATTCTGTGCTGTTGCTGAACACAAACTGCAGCGAAACCACAATTTACCTTTACCCAGCATCGTTTGGAGACATCTACTATAATCTTCTCTTCTGTTGACTTTACAGATGTAACTCTCACGGCAACCACAGGTTAACAGATTACTGGTCTCTAGCACAGGAAAATCATTCTCAGTTTTAATTGAAATTTCAGTTTTTTCTGGCACAAACACATAATCAATGCTGTGGTGCTCCTTATAATGACTCAAAAATGCTTCTTCCACATTAAAGGTGAGATCACAAAGCCCACAGAAGTACTTAATCTTTATCTCATTGTCATGTGCATCCTGGCAATGTCGGTAAAGTGTTTCTATCTTGTGAAAAGTCTTTTTGCAATGGGCACAGCTGTATCTATGAAACTGGTGACTTGCTAAAGACATGCAATGCTGTTTTACACATTCTTGGGAATCAAACATATCTTCACAGATTCGGCATTGCCATTTACCCCTTGGAGGACTGTTTGATGGGGAATGATCAACAATAGGAACAGTTGAAGAAGGATTCTTAACAGTCAAATTACTCCCCAATGTTGTAGAGGATGATGGCAAAGTTTCACTTTCTACCTCATCTGTCTCATAAAAATACCTGTGACCACTATGAAATTCAGTCACATGTGCCATGATAGTTTCTTTCCTTGTTAACTCCTTTTTGCATGTTCGACACCAGAAAAGAAAGTTATTTAAATGTGCCCCTCCATGAATCCGGCTCATATGTAAACGGATTACACCTGAATCTTCACAAACCTTTCCACAAACCACACACTTATAACACATTGTATTTGCTGAGAAAACATGCTTTTCTACTAAATCTTCACTTGGGAATCGTTGATGACATTCACAAAACCAGGTTTTAACAACTGACTTTCCTTCCTGGACACAAACTGTACCTTCATGGCTTTTATCTTCTAAGTTCATCTTTTTTTTTGGAATGGTACTGCAATCTTGTGAGCTAGATTCTTGGAAAGACATAGTTCTTTTAAGTGATGAAAATTTCGATTGATCTAGCAATAGATTCAAGTCAGAAGGAGATTTGTTCCCTTCACTGATGTAGCTATAAAGTAAGACTGATTCTTCCATTGAGTTAATAATTCGGACTTTGTGTCCTAAATTTTGCTTGTGGTTTCGGGTACTGCTTTCATTCACAAAGGCTTGGTTGCAATTTGGACAATAACCTCTTAATATGAATTTCTCTGCAATCTGGGCAATGCTTTTCTCAGCTACAGCTACAGGACCAGCATTCCGACAACGAACTCTAAAGTGGATAAGAAAAGGTGAAGGGATTAAGCAAAACAAAACAAAACAAAACTCATAGACACAAACAACAGTATGGTGACTGCTAGAGAGAAAGGGGGGTAGGGGGTGATAGAAGAGTGGGATAAATGGTGATGGAGGGAGACTTCACTTGGAGTTGTGAACACATAATACAACATACAGGTAATGTATTATACAATCTATACTGACACCTATATAATTTTATTAACCAATGACACTGGAATAAATTCAATTAAAAAAGACTTAAAAATAAAATGGATAAGAAAAACTCATAAATATTTTCTAAATGCAGTATCTCTGCTTTTATTGTAGGAATTATAAAATAAACAACATATACATAAGCACTAAAAGATATTTCTCAGTAAAGATGCAGGTTATATAATATTCTATCAGTTCAATGTACCTGAGTATTATTACCTACATTTTGTCTGTTTCTATCCTATATACAAATGGGTAAAACTACAATCAAAAGATTTTTTAAAAATCAGACAAACTTTTAAAAACTAAGAACAGAATCAAATACACTGACAGAGGACCTTATCAGACAAGCAATAATTTCTTTCTGATAATTAAACTGGGGGAGGAACGCTATGGTAAGATTCTCAATAACCTGGTACCCATTCCTTAAGAACTGATTTATTTACTTTATGTCAGGAATATGCCATGTCCATAGTTACTTTTATATTAAAGAATCAGGCTCAACTAAGTGAAACACTATTCCAAAAATTAACTAAAAATAAATCATCTCTAGGGAAAAAGAAAAATGGAACTGTGCTTCAACTGTCTTCCTTTCACTACTAAACTCCAAAGAGAACAGACCTGCTATCATCCCATATATTTAGTATATCTTAAAAGTGGGAAGTTATTTATCAAGTATGGTCTTTAATTACAGTGGAATTAAACTGAAAACAAGAAATAATAATAAAAATCCCTAAGTATTTGGAAATTACAACCCTAAATCTTTACAAGTTAAACAACACATTTCTAATAAATCTATGGGTCAAAGAAAATATTGAAAGAAAAAACAAGATATTTTTAACTTAATGAAAATAAAAACAATTTATAAAAATCTGAGGAATGCAGGTAAAACAATGCTTAGATAAAAATATTTAACTTTAAATGTTTATATAAAAAAGAAGGTCCAAAGTCAAACTAAACTTCTACCTTAAAAAGCTAGAATAAAACCCATTTCTGGCGGAGACGACCTCCCCACAAAAACATGCCTCACAAAAGAAGCTCCTTCCCTCTCCAGAGAGGAGAAGAGGAAACACAAAAAGTGCCTGGCGCAGAGCCCCAGTTCCTCCTTCATGGATGTGAAAAGCCCAGGATGCTATAAAATCACCACCGTCTTTAACCACGCACAACAAGTAGTTTTGTGTGTTGGTTGCTCCACTGTTCTCTGTCAGAACAGGAAGAAAAGCAAGGCTTATAGAAGGATGCTCCTTCAGAAGGAAGCAGCACTAAAAGCACCTCAGATCAAGAAGAGTAGGAAACCAAGCCAATAAATACATTTTGGATACAAAAAAAAAGTTAGAAAAAGATAAGCAAATTAAACCCGAAGTTTAAAGAGCAGAAATCAACAAAGTAAAAAATGGGAAAATAACAGAGAATCAATCATCAGTGAAATCAAATGCTGGTTGTTTTAAAGATCAACAAAAATTTGTTCACAGATAGATTACAGAAATAAACGTAAACGCTTTTAAAAAGCTGAACTTTTTTAAAAAATGAAGTAAACAAAAAAATATATTCCTGAAACAAGAATAAGCAAAAGTTTCTCAGACAAGACAGAGAAAGTATAACTATAAAAGAAAAATCTATAAATTACACTTAATGAGATTAAAAACTTCTCATCAAAAGACACAATTAACAATATGAATATGCACCAGACTGGGAGAGAATACATTCACAGTACATATACCTGACAAAAGATTTATATCAAGAATATATATAAAGAACCCCAACTCACATTTAAAGGCAAACAATCTAATTTTTAAAATAGGCAAAAGACTTCAACAGATATTTCACAAAGATAAATGAATGGTCCTAAGTACATGAAAAAGTGCCTAACATCATTGTTCATCAGGAAAATGCAGATTAAAAACCACAATGAGAAACTCAAATTCTCCTATCTTGCTGCTGGAAATACACACTAAAATGTTTAGTAGTTTCTTATAAAACTAAATACACAATTATGGCAGGGGGGTTAGTGAGAAATGACCAAACAACTGAACAGCAGGCTGCATGGGGCAAACAGGTCATCAGTGGGGGGCAGTTAGGGGCGACCAGGCCGGCAGGGAGGGGGCAGTTGGGGGCGACTTGACAGGAAGCGGAGGGCCTGAGGGGTGATTAGGCTGGCAGGGGGGGCAGTGAGGGGTGATCAGGCTGGCAGGGGGGCAGTTAGGAGCAACCAGGCCAGCAGGGAGAAGGCAGTTGGGGGAGACCTGGCCGGCAGCGGGGGGCAATTAGGGGCATCAGTCAAGCAAGGGGGCCAGTTAGGGGCAATCAGGCTAACACGCAGAGGCAGTGAGGGGCGATCAGGCTGGCAGGAGGGGGCAGTTAGAGGCGACCAGGCAGGCAGGTAGATGAGTGATTAGGAGCCAGCAGTCCAGGGTTGTGAGAGGGATGTTTGACTGCCAGGATTGTGAGGTGCCTAAACCGGCAGTCGGACATCCCCACGGGGTCTTGGAATGGATAGGGTGCAGGCTGGACTGAGGGGATCCTGCCCCCCAATGCACGAGTTTCGTGCACCAGGCCTCTAGTATATTTATAAAAAGATTTGACAAAATGTACATAGCACCATTACTCAGAATAGCTAAAAACTGTCAATAATCTAACTGTTCATCCACATGAGAATGAATAAACAAATTGTGCTATATTCATACAATAGAATACAGTATTACTCATCAGTAAAAAGGAACAATGTACTGAACAACATGGATCAATCTCACAGATACTATGACAAATACAAAAGAGTACATACTATATGATTCCATTTATATAAAGTTGAAGAGGAGATAAAACTAATGTAAGATATAAAAAATATCAGAATAAACATTGCCTGGAAATGAGAGGGTGGAAAAAGTTGGGAAGGGACACAATGGAACTTCCCAGAGAGGTAACATCTAATCTAATAAAAGAGAAACATGCAAATTGACCGTAACTTCGCTAAGCCCCATGCCATGCCCACCAGCCAGTCAGAGCGACTATATGCAAATTAACCCAACAAAGATGGCGGCCGGCAGCCATGGAGTTGGAGCAAGCAGGAGGCTTGGTTGCCCCGGCGATGGAGGAAGCCAAGCTTCCTACCTGCCCTGGCTGGCTGTGGCCTCTGCAAAAGGCAACAAAGTTTCAATTATAGAAGCTAAATAAATCCCAGATACCTGCTTCCAGCCAGCCTCCACTGGGAGCTTGGGTGGCTGGGGGCGGTGGCCAGCCTGCAAACAGACATCAGCCCCTCACCCAGGCTGGCCAGGCACCCCAGTGGGGACCCCCACCCTGAAGGGGGTGTGGCCAACCTGAAAACGGCCCTCAGCCCCAGGCTGGCCAGGCACTCCAGCAGGGACCCCCACCCTGAAGGGGTGTGGCCAGTCTGAAAACAGCCCTCAGCCTCTCACCCAGGCTGGCCAGGCACCCCAGTGGGACCCCCATCCTGATCTGGAATACCCTTCAGGGAAAACCAGTCAGCCCCCACCCATGCACCAGGCATATAATAAAAGGGTAATATGCAAATTGACCCTAACAGCAGAATGACTGGGAATAACTGGTCACTATGATGTGCACTGACCACCAGGGGGCAGACACTCAACCCAGGAGCTGCCCCCTGGTGGTCAGTGCACTCCCAGAGGGGAAGCCCCGCTCAGCCACAAGCTGGGCTGATGGCTGCGAGCACAGCACAGTGGTGGGAGCCTCTCCCGCCTCCTCAGAGGCGCTAAGGATGTCTGACTGCAGCTTAGGCCCACTCCCCGCGGACTTAAGCCACAGTTGGATACCCCTCAAGGGCTCCTAGGCTTCCAGAGGGATGTCTGACTGCCCACTTAGGTCTGATACCCTGGGGAGTGGGCCTAGGCTGGCAAGTGGACATCCCCTAAGGGGTCCCGGACCGCAAGAGGGTGCAGGCCATGCTGAGGGACTCCTTGCCCCAGTGCATGAATTTTTGTGCACTGGGCCTCTAGTATTATGATAAAAGTGTAGGTTAAACACAAGTATTCGTTTGTCAAATTGTGAAAGTTAAAATTGTACAATTGTAGCCCAGCCAGTGTGGCTCAGCGGTTGAGCATCAACCCATGAACCAAGAGGTCACTGGTTTAATTCCAGGTCAGGGCACATGCCTGTGTTATGGGCTTGATCCCCAGTAGGGGCATCCAAAAGGCAGCCAATGTTTCCATCTCTCTATCCCTCTCACTTCTTCTCACCCTAAAAATCAATTTAAAAAAATTTTAAACAAATGCAATTATAGATAAACTTGTAATGCATTTTAAAGAAATAATAGAAAAAAAGAGACCTAAGAGACAAAGCATCTTAATGCAAAGTACAGACTATGTTTGAATCCAGGTTCAAAAAAACCAAATATAAAAAAACTTCCTGACATAATCAAGAAAATTCGTTAACTAGGTATTTGATGATATTAAAAAACTATTCATTTTTTAAGGTATGATAATGGCATTAATTTTTAAGAGAAGAGCCCTTATCATTTATGTACACATACTGAAATATTTACAGATAAAATGACATGATTTGCTTCAACATAATTTACAGGGATGAGAATAAATAAAACACACTGCCATGTGCAAAAGGTATATAGGGGTCATTACACTATTCTCCTTTTGTAAACTGCTTGATAATTTCCTTTGTAAAGACAAAAAATCATACTGAAATCTTCTTAAGATAAATTTGGCCTTTCATGAAATTTAATCTTTCATATAGATATGATATGTTCCATTCTGGTTGACTTAAAGCCATAGTTCTATTTCACCCTCTCCTTCCCTATATATAAAACACTCACAGAACACACAGAGAAAAATTACACACAGACTTAGAACTATTGGCTTGTTTTATATTCACAGCAATATCAATATATCCACTTCTTCCATAACTCTAATTCTCTCATTATGCTAATTTGGTTAATTTCCAGGCAAATGCACATTCTTGTTTCAAAAGGACAGAAACATGGAATAGAGCGTTATTTGTTGAATCCCACTGGTGAAGAGCTTATTGGGCAGGATTCCCTTACAAACCTGAAATGGGCAGTGAGCTCCATATGGGAACGCAGTGTCTGGTGGCAGGCCACACACTTAACTTGAAATGGAACATCTTTGCACAGAGAGATCAAAAGTTTCTTTGCAAAAGATGGAAATGATATTGGATATGCTATTCTCCTGTCATCTGAAAAAAAAAAGTTATAACTTGCAAAGATTTGAGTAGACTAACCCAACCTTTCCTCCCTTTTGTCTTCCTCAATATCAGCTAGAATAAGTAAAAGATATTTACATAAAATCTGAAAGTTGCCAAACCGGTTTGGCTCAGTGGATAGAGCGTCGGCCTGCGAACTGAAAGGTCCCAGGTTCGAATCCGGTCAAGGGCATGTACCTTGGTTGCGGGCACATCCCCAGTGGGAGGTGTGCAGGAGGCAGCTGGTTGATGTTTCTCTCTGATCGATGTTTCTAACTCTCTATCCCTCTCCCTTTCTCTCTGTAAAAAATCATTAAAAATAAAAAAATAAAAAATCTGAAAGTCATTTTCTAGCCTTAAGTGCAAAAGTTATTGAAAACCACCCAAATTCCCAGATATCATGTATGTAAAAACATTATTCTGAATAAATGTTTTCTTCCCAAGTCTCTTTTCATTTCTCAAAGTAAACCTTATTCTTAGGTACAGATAAGTATTGAGAATCTTTTCTTTAAAAAAAAGAATTAAAAATCTTTCACTTTCACAGTTTGCATACTAAAGTGAGGATAAGAAACCTCAAAAATTATCTCAGAAACTCAGCAAAAATTAAAGTGGTTTAATAATTTACAGAGAACATACCACCCAGTTTAAAACGCTGATGGAAATGATTCTTTCCAGACATGTGCTTCAAACAGTCATCCTTGCCGCTAAAAAGAAGGAAGCAATTTGGACATGCAAAACACTGAATAATCTGAGGAAGAAGGTTGCTTTTATGTCCATCATCTGCAGCTTCCTAAAACATAAGGCAAAGATGAATTATAGACAACTAAAATCAACCAATATTCAAATTCTTAAAATTAACTTTCAAAGTATTTATTATCTGGAATATTCTCGATCTGTTTTTAACACGAAAACTTCTTCCCTGAGTGAACAATGGAGCTTTTCTCATAAATGAGGTCCCATATACAAAATTTTTAAATTTTTTTCCTTGAAAACAATTATAACTATCTTTCTGTGACAATAAATATACAAGTATATTTGCTTTCTATGTATTTTTCCTTTTTTACATACATACCCATATGCAATATTATATAAATACATAAATGTTTTCATATCACATACACTTTTTCTAAAGTTTTGCTTTGTTCAATCTACTCTGCAATATAACCTTTGTTTACAAATATGTATTTATCCATAAATAGCTCCATGCTTAATAATTTACATATACAAACAAACATACAAGGGGGATTGCCATTGTTTTATCAAATATATTCAACTTACAGACTCTTCTGCCTCTTAGTTTTCTTATTCCACAATGTCTAAAGGAAAGCCCTAAGACGCAACTGGTATAACTTTAATTCATTCTTCTTAATAATTGTCAACTGCTCCATCTTTGGATCTACTATGATTTAGTCAAGTATTCATTTTGAGGCCTTATTTTTTGCCACTATAAACAATAATGTTGTAAACATCCTTGAGTATATATCCTCATTTATAGGTGCTTTCTCTCATTATCAGTGGTCCTATTGGGTTGAAAGGTATATTCTTTGAGTATTAAAAAATGTTATATGCTTGCTTTTCAAAATGACTCTACCAATTCACGTATCTCCCAGCCTGGCAGCAATAGCTATTATTTTTGCAGTCTGACAGATGATGTGATACTCATTGTTACTTTAATTGCATTTCCTGTCTACGAGGGAGTTTGAGCATTTATTCATATAATTCTGTGGATATTCCACATTCTGTAGAATGCTTATTCATATTCTTTATCCTCATATTTCAATGTTTTGTTTTCTCTCCTTTTGGTCAACTTCATTATCAAAATTCTTTGTCCAATCCTCTATTTTGCAAATATTTTCAAACATCTGTTAATGAATTCTGTATATGCTCACTTGAAAATTTTGATGTAGTGAAACAGGTATGTCTTTTTTAGCATCTAAGTTTCCAAACTTAGTAAGAGCCTCCTTTATCCTGAAATTTGTTAATGGTCTTTAGAGTAATAGCCTTAAAAGTTGTGTCTTCTTAAATTTACTATCTTAAATTTACATTAGGGATATCAAAGTAGTTTGTGTAGTCTTATGAGATGAATCTAGAAGAGGATCAGTAAACTTACATTTATACTAAATACATGTCAAGCAAGCACCATTAGGATTCAAAGTGTGCTTTTCCATTTAATTCTTATAATAATCCCATGGAATATTAATTTATTCATTTATAAATAAGAAAGTTGAAACTTAGATTAAGTCAACAAAATTACCATTCCTCAAACCAAGGTGTTACCATAGAAGAGACAAAACTACCATTCAAATACAGCTTTATATCTTTAGTTACAAATTCTATGCTCTTTCCACTATTATCATCCCATTTTAATTTGGCAAGTGCCACACAAAAGATTACACTGGGAAGATATTTTGTATTTCATTAGAAGGTTCTAAAAGTTAAGGGCACTACAAGCATTTATTAACCACCAATTTATACAAATGACCCCTAATGAAGACCTCTAAACTAAAAAAAAATAAAATAATTTTTAGTTCAATTCTGAGTTATAAATGTATTCCACATAATGCTCATTTAAATGGTTTGTTCAATAAAACAAAAATGTGGTTCTACATAAAATTTTACTGGAATATAACTGTTATATAAATGATATATATTTGCAAATACCATCTACAAACTAGAGAAAAGAATGGGAAACAGAATGTCTGGTAAGTTCAAGTGTTAAATTTATTTTTACTATTATATATCTGGTTACATTAAAATAACATACATCATAAAACTTTGTATACGTGTGTTTGTGTGTGTGTTTGTATATATATATACACACACACACACACATATAAAAAACTAGAACAACAATAAAATACTACTTCATACCCACTAAAATAGCTATTTTAAAAGACAGATAATAAGTTCTGACAAGGATGTAAAGAAATTAGACCCTAGCCAGGCAGCTCAGTTAGTTAGAACATGGTCCTGATATACCAAAGTTATGGGTTTGACCCCTGGTCAGGGCACATACAAAAAGCAACCAATGAATGCATAAATAAGTGAAACAACAAACTGATGTTTCTCTCTCTCTCTCTAAAATTAATAAAAATAAAAAGAATAAGAAGAAATTGGAGCTGCATACATTGCTAATGGGAAGGTGACATGGTACAATAATTAGATAACAATTTGGCAGTTCTTAAAAAAATTAAACATAATTACCATATGACCCAATAGTCACCTGAGAAGTGAATACATACATCCACACAAAGACTTGCACGCTTGTTTATAGTAGCATTATGCACAATAGCTAAAGTGAAAACAACCCAAGTGTTTATCAAATAGATGAATTGATAAACAAAATGTGGCATATATCCATACAATGGACTGAAGGGTCCCAGTGCACATGCCTGGGTTGTGGGCTCAATCCCCGAAGGGGGGGCATGTGGGAGGCAGTCAATCAATAATTCTCTCTCATCATTGATATTTCTATCTCTCTCTCCCTCTTCCTTTCCCTCTTAAATAAATATATATATATATATATATATATATATATATATATATATTTTAAATTAAGAATAAAGTACTGATACATTCTACAACACAGATAAGCCTTAAAAACATTATGGTAAGTGTCACCAAAAGGGCACATATTCTATTATTCCATTTATATGAAATGTCCAGGAAAGATAAAACCAACGAGACAGAAAGTAGTTAACTGATTTCCTAGGGCTGGGAAGAATAGGCTAGCAAGGGGGAAAAATAACCTTTGATGACAGAATGGCCTTGGAACAGAATGAGAAACAGTGGTAGTACCTATTGACCCGCAAGTGACCTTGAGGCACACTGAAGCTTACAGTACAACACCTACCACCACCACCACTACCACCACCAAAATGGGAGAAAGGCAGGAAACTATCTAGTGCCAGGCCCATTGGATGACTTTAATGTTCAAGAAACACTAGACTTAAAAACAAAAAAAAAAGAAACACTAGACTTGCTACTCAAGTGTGACCCAGCAGCACTGGCATCATCTAGAACAGTGGTTCTCAACCTTCCTAATGCCGCGACCCTTTAATACAGTTCCTCATGTTGTGGTGACCCCCAGCCATAAAATTATTTTTGTTGCTACTTCATAACTGTAATTTTGCTACTGTTATGAATCGTAATGTAAATATCTAATATGCAGGATGTATTTTCATGGTTAAAAATTGAACATAATTAAAGCATAGTGATTAATCACAAAAATAATATGTAATTATATATGTGTTTTCCGATGGTTTCACAGGGGTCGTTCGACCCCCAAAGGGGTCGCGACCCATAGGTTGAGAACCGCTGATCTAGAAGCTTGTTAGAAATCCTGAATCTAAGGCCCCACCTCAGATCTATTGAGTCAGAATTTTCATTTTTTAAACAAGTGATTCAGGTGCACATTAAAGTTTGATAAGCACTAGTCTAGATGGAAGAAATTGGAGATGAAAGAAAAAGGGGAAGAAAGCAAGACAAATAATGCAAACTGGGTAATTCCACTCTCTTTCATTAGAGAATGTGATCTTTACAAAATAGAAATCAGTGGTATACGATCTTCTAGCGGCCTCTTCTGGCTGATTCAAGATAGGCAATTGCATACTAGTTTAAAGGAAACTAGTTTAAAGGAAAGGGTCTTTGTGACACACTCCAAAGACTAAGCAATAAGGAGTATTTGTTGAGAGTTATATCTAATATCAAATATGGTTCTACATTACAAGAATTTATGTATGTCCCTTGAGATTTAACAATAAGAGTTACATAGCACAGCCTTCTAAGTACTAGATCTATTTCTTTTTTTTTTAATTTAAATTCTTTATTGTTTAAAGTATTACATGAGTCTCTTTGTCCCCCCCTAGATCTATTTCTTCATACTAATGTTAATAAAAGAATTGTTAGGCACTATATGGCTCCAACAGTTCAACATGCAGTGAAAAGCAGTAGACTTCAGAAGGGTCTAGTTCTCAACATGTGACTAACTCACAGAGCATCTTACACAAGGTACGTTAATTTCATAAAGCAACTCCATAAAAAGTAGGGTTTCTATGGTAATCTTCAGGACTGCTGGTTTTCACCTATCAAGTTTGCCTGCCCCCAACAGTTTAATGTTCCAAATCATTTTGCTCTTCATAAACAATCAGAATTTTGATCCTTATGTATATCATTGGGGATTGCAAGCTTAAGAGCAGCAAGAAAAATAATGCCTACTCTTAACTTAGGACATGTTCTTACCTTAGAAAAAAGGTGTTCCTTATATTGTTGTTGAGTAACAAAATTTTTATAACATACTACACAAGCAAAGGAATTGATGGAAGGTCCATGTAGTGTAATTGTTGGATCACATGGAGAGTGATCAAACCTACTTGGCAAAAGAGAGGGAACATTAGAAAAGCTCACATTCTAGGGGCAGAACTATTTACTTTCATTTGTTAAGCTAAATAAACATACATACACACAATCAGAACTCACACTTTTCTACTAAGAAATATCAATGGTTCCCATAAGGCTTGCAACCCCTTCAGACAGTGACCTACAGTTAGTTTAAGATTTCATAAAAGTACTCAAGATCCAATAAAATAGATTCAGGCATGTCTTGCCAAACTGGTGCATTTCCAGTTTGAAAACTACAGAGCCATCATCGTTTCTTTTGCTTTATTTACCATAAAGTTCACAAATAATTTAAAATGAACCTCTGGAATAATAATCTCAAGTCAAGATTTCTGACACACCCGATTCCTAAAAATGGCTTTTAATCCTTCTAATGTTCACTTAACATAATTAAAAATTTGTGTCATTTTTAACTGCCTCGAAGACTTTTTAAAATAGATACAGTATGCTGCCCACTTATTCACAGACCATTGAAGCTCCCTCTAGAAATCTCTCTTGGTAAGGCAAGGCATAAGTAGGGTGAGACATCTTTAAACTATTAGAAGGGGATTGTAAAGATAAAAATGTTTAATGACTTTAATACTGTCTTCCTTGATATTTACTTTCTCTTGCTCTAATATTCAAGTGCAGTAGGTTAATAAGATGTGTTTCATAAGCAAAATATTTATCATTAATTTGGCTATATTTTATTTGCCTGTAGCATTTATTTTGTAATGTCATATTAGCTAGACTAAATATCTGTAAGTGCTTTATGTCTTTTGAAATTTGCATTTATGGGCTGGATTTCTCTAACACTGATCCAACTGCATAGCAGTGCAAAAATTCTATTCAAAATTTTATGAGACATTTTAGGAATAAATACATATTTAAAGGCCACATGTCTTTAAAGACAAAATATCACTAGAAGAATCTAACTTCACCAAACCTTCCAGGACAACTAAGGGATGTAATTATAAATAATTATATCTTAATAACACAAAACAATTTGAATTTAAAATATAAAGCTGTAATTACAATGGCAGAGGCACATCATGCTTTCATTTTATGAAATCACTTTGTAACTCACTTGACCTTCAGTGTCCACTGTTCTGAATATCACACTTACCTTTTCAAATGTCCTAAGAGAAGGTGCCCATTATCAAATTCCTTGTTACAGTGCATTATGGGACATGAAATTGCTTTTCCAGACACCTGCATTTGGCCTCCTCCTCTTCGGAATGAGCTTTTTGTTCCAGAATTAATTGTTCCTGCTTTGAGTCCTGCATCATTGGATATAAATTCTTAAGTCTCTATTTCAGATACTTGTCCTTTGGACTGGTAATCAAAATTATGACAAAACAATGAAAAATCAACTACATGCATCATAATTAAATATTTATAAACTTTTTTATAAAATATTAGTAACCTAAACGTAAATAGTTATTTGGGAAAAGAAGAGAAATTAACATCTCCAATTAGCCTTCTCTTGAGGAAAAAAAATCTGTTTCCTTAAATTCAACACCCAAGAAATATCAAAGATCAAATGCATTAGAAAATCAGTTGCTCTACAGAACCCTTACCTCTCTTCTTTTCATTTGTATAAGTTTGCAAAGATCTTTTCTTCTCTTATTTTCTCTTTTAACCATCTTAAACACATTATAAGGCATAGCTATATTATAGAGGATCTGGGCTCTATAAAAATTATGTTAAACAATAAGCTGAGAAAGCAAGAGAAGTGGAGATGACAAGGAGAGAAGGAGAGCAAGTGATACTTTCTGAGGAATCCAGCTATTGATCAATCAGCTCCAACCCGGACATCAAGTAATACAGGTTTCAGTAATAACATTTATCGAACACAAAGCAGAGATTTACTTGTTATCTCCCTTCTTCCAATTTACCCTATTTTGTCTTTTCCCTTTTTCTCCTTTCAAAGTCAATTAGAAAATAGTTTGCCCATCATTACCTTCTCTGAATTAATTCCCTCTTATTCTGGTTCATTCTTCATCTTCTTTCTTTCTTTCTTTCTTTCTTTCTTTCTTCTTTCTTTCTTTCTTTCTTCTTTCTTTCTTTCTTTCCTTTCTTTCTATTCTTTCTTTCTTTCTTCTTTCTTTCTTTCTTTTTCTTTATTTCTCTTTCGTTCTTTCTTTCTTTCTTTCTGTCTTCTTTCTTTCTTTCTTTCTTCTCTTTCCTTTCTCTTTCTCTTTCCCTTCCTTCCTTCCTTCCTTCCTTCCTTCCTTCCTTCCTTCCTTCTCCTTCCTTCCTTCCTTCTTCCTTCCTTCCTTCCTTCCTTCCTTCCTTCCTTCCTTCCTTCCTTCCTTCCTTCCTTCCTTCCTTCCTTCCTTCCTTCCTCCTTCTTTCTTTCTTTCTTTCTTTCTTTCTTTCTTTCTAATCTTGGTCTTACAATCACATAATCTTTGAGACTAATACCCCTGGCCAAATTTTGTTCCCATGTAACTCCCAATACATGATATACAATGGAAAATTTAGAATTATGTTGTATGAATAAAGAACTGTAAAATTGCCAGGAGGATTCTAACATAAAGGTAGTTTGACTATTGTTTCTCTTTTATTATTATTTCTTATGGATTGTTTCAATTGGATGTCTTAAATATTTCATACAACAGAAAACTAGGTATTTTTTTTTAAATACTATTTTAAAAATTGATTTGAGAGGAAGGAGGAGAAAGAGACAAAAAGAGAAAGAAAGAGGAGAAACAATGTGTGAGAGAAAAGCATCAATCGGCTGCCTTCCGCATGCATCCGATGGGGGATGGAACCCGAAACCTGGATGGGTATGTGCCTTGACTGGGAATCAAACCTACAACCTTTTGGTGTATGGAACACTCCAACCAACTGAGCCACACCAGCCAGGGTGCGTATTTATCTTTATGACAGTTTCTACAAAGCCCGTAAGCATTTTAACTAGAGAATTTTATCCTTTTAACATCATCTAGTTTTAAGATCTCCAAATAGTTATATATGCTTAAGGTTTCAACTGCCTTTCTGCTCTTTTAGTCCTTCTGGGGGGAAAAACCACTACTAAAAGCTCCCAAAATACTTATAAATGTGTTCTGCCAACAAACAATGAACAGTACAGCATTAATCATATTTTAATCTTAAAGAGGCAGTAAATGACAATATGCCTTTTTATTTTTAAATTTTTAATGCAGTCAGAATTAGGACAATTTTTATTTATTGTCCATCCACATTCCAGATGTCGTACATTATGACCTTTATTTGGCTAAACAGAGGCTCTGGCTAATAGAGAAAACAATCAGTTGAAAGAAAATAAGCTTTACCCATGGAAAGGCAAAGTACAGAGAAATTTAAACAGCTCTTTTCCTTAAATAGTATGCAGTGGTTCTCAACCTTCCTATGCCACGACCCTTTAATACAGTTCCTCATGTTGTGGTGACCCCCAATTTCATTGTTACAGATTGAGCATAATTAAAGCATAGTGATTAATCACAAAAACAATTTGTAATTATATATGTGTTTTCCGATGGTCTTAGGCAACCCCTGTGAAAGGGTTGTTCGACCCCCAAAGGGGTCGCAACCCACAGGTTGAGAACCGCTGGTATAGAGAGTGCAGTTTTTAAGTTATTAAGTATTGAAATGTATGCAAACTGGCCTAACTGTAAAGGTCTATAAAAGGTAGATTTCTAAAGTTAGAGCAATTATAAAGTACTTAAACTATTTCTAATCAAAAACTGAATTATAATAGTTGGATACTTTGGAATAGATTGAGTCCCTTAATGTTACTGAGAAGTAGAATCTCACTTTTTTAAAATTAAAGGATACACTGTCATCTCTGTTTTCCTCAGCTATACACTCTTCAAAGACCCCGACATTCTCTAAAGCCCATTTGGGAAAGATAAATACCAAATATAGCCCAACACTAAAGCAGCTGTTCTAGCAATAGATCCCAACTTTCAGTTTTATAGTGTTGCAAGGACCAAGCAAAAAAGATGAAATAATCACATGAAAAGAGCAAAACTAAAGACCTAAACTCCAGGATTAAGCTTATCAGTCACTGATGTACCAGGTGTGACCTAAAGATATGTAAAAACACAGTTAACTGCCTCATTTGTTCCCACTTGGCCTGCTCAGGTAAATATACAAACAGATGCTCATGCATTCAATTTACAATGAATTAAAATATTCTGACAATCTGGAGGCAAGAGATTAGGCCTAAAGGGGCATATTACTGGCCCCTAACCATTCTAGACAGGACTTGAAAGTGTTAAAGTCATATGAGATAAATGATTTTTAGAAGAGATCTTAGATGTGATAAAGCTCTCACTCAAAAAAGTCAATAAAACTTGCACGTTAAATAAGGGCATCACACACCCTTTCCTGCATAATTTCATGCATGTAGTTTCAGTCCATTTTCCTATCAAAATCATCCAGGAATCATCTCAAAACTACAGGTGCTCTAATTATCTCTGGGGTGAGGCCCAGGCATGTATTTAAAAGCTCCCAATTGATTCTGATGCAGCTAAGGTGAAACCAAAGAGCTAATCATTAACAACTACTGAGAAATGAATGCTTATCAAAAAAGATTTTTTAAATATATATTTTTTTTATTGATTTCAGAGAGGGAAAGGGAGAGATAGAAACATCAATAATGAGAGAGAATCACTGATCAGCTGCCTCCTGCACACCCCTCACTGGGGATCAAGCCCGCTACACAGGCATATGCCCTGACTGGGAATAGAGCCATGATTCATAGATTGATACTCAACCACTGGGCCATGCCAGCCGGGCTCAAAAAAGATTTTTAAAATAACCATAGCCTTGCCAGAGCCGGTTTGGCTCAGTGGATAGAGCGTCGGCCTGCGGACTGAAAGGTCCCAGGTTCGATTCCGGTCAAGGGCATGTACCTGGGTTGCGGGCACATCCCCAGTAGGAGATGTGCAGGAGGCGGCTTATCGATGTTTCTCTCTCATCGATGTTTCTAACTATCTCTCTCCCTTCCTCTCTGTAAAAAATCAATAAAATATATTAAAAAAATAAAATAAAATAAAATAACCATAGCCTTAAAAGAACACTCCAAAAAGCAAAACCATTTACCTTAATTTCTGAGTCACTTTTGCTAAAATAGGTCTGGAATATCAAGCAAGTCTTTTATAGAGCTGAATGAAGTCACATTTGGAGCCCAAGTTCTAGGCTTATATTCTGTGTTCATGTGCAAACATTTATATAGCCTCCTTTGGTAAAATATTTAACCAATATTTATTGAGCATCTCTATGCTGAGCATTCTTTTTAGGCACTCACACAAAATAGGATTAGTAAGCATTGGTCTCCATTGCCACAGAGCACAGGATAAAAACTATATGAGAAATGAATAAAGCATTGTAGGATCAAAGAATGCTAAGCAACCAAACTTATCCTATCTAATAAAAGAGTAATATGCAAATTAACCATCACTCCATCACAAAGATGGTGGCGGCCACGGAGCTGGAGCGAGCAGGAGGCTTGGTTGCCCCCGGCGATGGAGGAAGCCAAGCTTCCCACCTGCCCTGGCCAGCCCTCGGCTCTGCTCAAGGCTACAAAGTTTCAATTATAGAAGATAAATAAATCCCAGATACAAGCTTCCAGCCCATAGGGGTGGCCAGCCTGAAAATGGCCCTCAGCCCCTCACCCAGGCTGGCCACACCCCCAGCAGGACCCCCACCCTGATCTGGGACACCCTTCAGAGCAAACCAGCCAGCCACCACCTGTGCACCAGGCCTCTATCCTATATAATAAAAGGGTAATATGCAAATTGACCCTAACAGCAGAAAGACTGGGAATGACTGGTCACTATGACACACACTGACCACCAGGGGGCAGACACTCAATGCAGGAGATGCCCCCTGGTAGTCAGTGCGCTCGCACAGGGGGAGCTCTGCTCAGCCACAAGCCAGACTGACGACTGCCAGCACAGCAGTGATGGCGGAAGCCTCTCTCGCCTCCTCAGCAGTGCTAAGGATGCCCAACTGCAGCTTAGGCCTGCTCTCCACTGGCAAATGGACATCCCATGAGGGCTCCCGGGCTGCCAGAGGGATGTCTGACTGCCAGCTTAGGCCCGATCCCCCCTGGGGAGCAGGCCTAAGCCAGCAGGTCTATCCCCCAAGGGGTCCCAGACTGCGAGAGGGCACAGGCTGGGCCGAGAGACCCCCCGCCAAGTGCACAAATTTTTGTGCACCGGGCCTCTAGTGTAGAATAAATACTAATAAACCTAGCAGCCTCTGGTGGTGAGTATTACCTGTGGGGCTATTTCCACAGGCAAGTAAGAAGAAAAAAAGAGGAAAAGGCATTTAAAAGGAGGATGGGGTGAAGTTGGAATTTGCCAAGCACAAACAGATTAGGTGGCAATAAGGAAATACAGTTTCAGGGAGTGGCCAAGTGTCAAAATATCTACAAATTACTCTATTTTATAAGTGGTAGTTTGACTATTTTTAAAAAGTCCTCTAAAAACTAACTTTAGAACAAGATATCCAGGTTCAAAGTTGAGCATTGCATGCATTTCTAAACAGATATTTAGATATTTCTAATGACTTTTTGCAATTAAACCTCCTGCTGAATTAAATCCACAGCTAAGGTTTATGTGGATATCTCAAGCCTTTAAGACAGTGGTTCTCAACCTTCTTAATGCCGAGACCCTTTAATACAGTTCCTCATGTTGTGGTGACCCCCAACCATAAAATTATTTTTGTTGCTACTTCATAACTGTAATTTTGCTACTGTTATGAATCGTAATGTAAATATCTGATATGCAGGATGTATTTTCATTGTTACAAATTGAACATAATTAAAGCATAGTGATTAATCACAAAAACTATGTAATTATATATTGTGAAATATTTATTTCTAATTACAAATAAATGAAATTTTGTCCTGAAGCATGGTGTAGTATGGGTAACAACAGTCTTAATATAACAACAGTAAACTACAATGCTACATTTTGCGACAGTATGTTTAAAAAGGCAACGTCAGCGGGAAGGTTGAGATTGCTTCTTTCTCACCAGATCAGAAATTCTTGGGGCAGTCTTTGCAAGAGCACAACGAAGATCATCTTCCACAACAAGTCTACTTCTGTATTTAGACTTGATAACCAACAAGCTGGAAAACCCTGTTTCACAAAGATATGTTGTTGGAAATGGAAGGAGAAGGTGCAACACAGTCTCAGACAGAACAGGATATGACCGCAAACACTTGATCCAGAATTTTGTAACTGGCATTGTAGGGAAATCAGTTCTCACTGCATCATTGTTAATAAGTTCAATGAACTCTTGTGCTGTCTCAGGAACATCTTCAACTTTGACTGTGAATGGGCTTCTGGCAAGTGCAAATGGCGTGTCAGGTAGATTTGGAAAGTACGATGAAATTTCGTCTGCAAGCATGTGCAAGTGTTCTTTCACAGAAATTATCATCATAATCCTTTTGTCTGGTTCAATGTCATGTTCCTCAAAGAAAGCAGATAAGGTAGGCAACATGTAAATCTTATTTTCATCCATTTTTTTTTTTTTTGCCAAAGCTGAAGTTTCATTTGGAATGATCAGATCTTTTCAGACAAATCGAGGCATGTTGTATTTGGTCCTTGCAGTGATAAATTTAACTCGTTCAAGATGGCAACCAAATAAGCTATTTTCTGCAGTTCACTTTTATTGCTGAAAAGTGCTTTGAACTGCGGTCTTGCTTTCTGATTAAAAAACGTTTTGAGTTCATCACAAAGCTCAAAAACACATTTTAAAATTTTTCCTCTCGACAACCATCTTGATTCAGTGTGAAATAGCAGAACATTGTTCAGCACATCCAACTCGTTGCACAGTTGCGAAAACAGTCGACAGTTTAAAGTGCTCACCTTTACAAAATTGACACAACTTATGACACTTTTCATTACTTCTTGTAACTCTTGTGGCAGCGTCTTCATTGCTAATATTTGCTAATGAATCATACAGTGAGTTCCGATGACTTTTGGTGACTCATTCAGTACCAAACGTTGAAATCCAGATCGACATCCTAGCATAGCTGGAGCACCATCTGTGCAAACACCACAAACCTTTTCCCAAGAGATTTTATGCTCTTTCAGAAATGAACCAACTGTGTCAAATACATCACATGCAGTAGTAGTCATTTCAAGAGGTTTGCAAAAAAGAAACACATCTTTAAAGTCGCCATCATTAATATACCTCACGTAAACCAGTAACTGTGAACAGTTTGCAACGTCTGTAGATTCATCAAGCTGGATACTAAATATTGGAAGTGGAGCAGATTTAATTTCCTGGATTACCTGATCAAGAATATCAGCAGACATGTCATCTATTCTTCTGCAGACAGTGTTAGAGAAGGAAATTGCACTCAATTTCGAAACAAATTCGTCTCCGATCATAACTTGAACAATGTCTTTGGCCGCTGGCAACAGTAAATCCTCAGCAATGGTGTGAGGTTTCATAGCTCTGGAAATTTTGAGTGCCCTCAAATATGAAGCTTCAATGGCTGCTACGTTTTGTTTGTGGTACTTGCCACCAGTGTCAAGTCTGGCTTTCTTGAGTCCATCAGCTTTGCTTCTAAAGTAGTTGGTATCCTTGCCAGCAAAGCTCGGATGCTTGCTATCAAAATGGCGTTTTAGTTTGTTCGGATTCATAGATTCGGCTGATAGAACTTCACAACAAATAACACATCACGGTTTCTCAATTCCTGCTGTAATTATTGAGGTAAAACCATACTGTAAAAAATCCTCACTATATTTTCTTTTCTTAACGTTCTTCTCTACAAGAACCATTGTCATGGGATAGTTTGCTAATGAAAATAATATATAATAATAGCTTTAATAATACAAAAGATGATACATGGCATAGTTCAGTCAATACAGTGCATTAAAGTTTCCTATGATTTACCATTCTCTGTGTTGTTGTTTTTTACATACCTGTTACTATCACAAGGGGGCAGTATTCACATTAACCACAGCTGAATATAAAAAGAAAGATCAGCATCCCGATTAAGTTCCCATGGTACAGATCTTTTTTTGCAGTAGTTGATGATTTTACAGTACATGATTTTACATTTACCCAGTAATCATAATTCATGAAGTGTCGTTTTACATCCAATACTACTGCTTTCTACACAGAAGCTGCTCTCGACACATGTGTAGCTGGTCTGCATAAGTACATTATGGCGCCAACCCTGTCACATATACCTGTAATTGTACCAGGTGTATGTGATGGGGTTGGCTCGATGATGTCATCACGCCCGGTACTCATATGTGGGCATATCTTCATTTGGGCAAACCTACCTTCAGACGGATAGAGGAATAGTGTCTCGGTTCCTATGACCATGGAAAATATGTGTTTTCTGATGGTCTTAGGTGACCCCTGTGAAAGGGTTGTTCGACCCCCAAAGGGGTCATGACCCAAAGGTTGAGAACCACTGCTTTGATGGCTTAGTGGGTCTTCTACAAGACAGACTAGAAAAGTTGCCATGGAGGAACAGTTCTACTAGCTTTTAAAAATTCCACCAAATTATTTAGTAAGGGAAAATGCTTTACAGTGAGATTTCCAGGAATGTCAGGTCTGCAAAGAGTTAGTGAAGAAGAGGCTACCCAATGCTTTAGATGAGCCTCCCATGTAGACACTTACAGAATATCTACATAGGCTGCACTGACAAATATGTAAACACTCATCCTTTAAATCTCAGCTTAAATTCCATTTCCTCAGAGAAGCTTTTCCTGACCTCAAGTGACCTGTTACACAGCCTCCCATAGACACATATACTATTTCATGTAATAACTATGAAATCATAAATTATTAAATGAGCAATATCTAAATACTGCGGTTCTCAACCTGTGGGTCACAATCCCTTTGGGGGTCAAACAACCCTTTCACAGGGGTCGCCTAAGACCATCGGAAAACACATATATAATTACATATTGTTTTTGTGATTAATCACTATGCTTTAATTATGTTTAATTTGTAACAATGAAAATACATCCTGCATATCAGATATTTACATTACGATTCATGACAGTAGCAAAATTACAGTTATGAAGTAGCAGCGAAAATAATTTTATGGCTGGGGGTCACCACAACATGAGGAGCTGTATTAAAGGGTCTCGGCATTAGGAAGGTTGAGAATCACTGTCTAATGAGCTCAAGGATGACCTATACTATTTACACTCAAAATATACTTTTGCCAAAGTAGGAAAGTAATTGGTAAAGTAGGCCATTATTAAGATTCACTAAAATTAATTGTCAATACTTTATATATTCATTAGCAACCGAATAAATGAACATAATGTTTTAAAACTGTAGAGAAGCTAGGGAACCTTCATGTTCCACTCATCTCTAAAGAGTACCTGGCATTTTTAGCCACTGGTCCACACACAGTCTTGCTGCTTCTGTATCAGAATGTCCTCGAATAAATTCCAATTCTTGCAACCCATGAGCATGCTGAAAATCAACTTTTTCCTAAAGATATTAAGAAAAAAATCAATCAACTATGATTACTAATCTGGTTTCCTTGAGAAAAGATTTTGACATATAAGTCACCAGTAAGTACTGATTACCCTTTATCCTTGGAACTCCACACCTAGGTCCCAAAACAAAGGTTCATGCTCTAACATGTTGATCTAATGTTATCTACATCTGCACAAAGTTCACTACAACCTATATCTACCAACAATAGGGCACTCGTTAAGTAAATTATGGTAAATACATTTCATTAAAGTCAATAGAAACACTAACCACTTTTTTAATGAAGTAGAAACATACTTTTGGTATCAAGCAAGCCACCAAGTAGTATAAAACAAATAAGACCAAATATAAACAAAGATTAATATCAAGATATGTGTAACTTTATCTGCAGAGGGGAACAAGGCTGAAAATAAATATATTAAATTCAATGGCTAAATCTCAGAATGGAGATATGATTAGTTGCATTTTTAAACTTATGTACTTTTTTTAATGATTTTTTTATTGATTAAGTTATTACATATGTGTCCTTTATCCCCACATTACCCCCTATCCCCCCCCACTCATGCCCTCACGCCCCTGTTGTCTGGTTCCATTGGTTAAAAACTTTTGTACTTCCCCCCCAATTTTTCTTTTACAGGGTGGGGCAAAGTAGGTTTATAGTTATTCATATGAAAAATAATACAATAATAAATAAATAATAATACAAACATAAACTGTTTCTCATACTCACAACTGTAAAGCTATTTTTGTCCCACCCTGTACAGTATGAAATGAAGAGAAGCCTATTAAATAGTTGTTCAGTGAATAACATTACTTTGAGCAGACACTTAATTAGTACTTAATATATGCCAATATAAAGCATTTATTGCCACCTAGATCAAGGATTGGCAAACTTTTTCCATAAAGGGCCAGATAGCAAATATTTTAGGCTTTGTAACACAAACAGTCTCTATTGTAACTACTCAACTCTGCTACTGTAGCATGAAAGCAGCCATAGATAATATGTAAACAAATGGGCATGGCTATGTTCCAATAAAAATTTATTTACAAAACAGACAGCAGAGCAGGCCAGTGCAAACCACTAAATTATATACTTCAGACTGTTAAGAGTCTCTAAATCTTTCTAGTTAGATTACCTATAAATCTACTTGCATATTCTCTAATCATGCTGTATCTAACCATTAACACTTATTAACCACCTACCATGTGAGGAACTTCTCACAATAACTCCGTGATAGGTACTATTGTTCCCACTTTATTTTTTTAATATATTTTGTTATTGATTTTAGAGAAAAGGGGAGAGGAGGAGGGAGATGAGAAACATCAATGATGAAAGAGAATCATCGGTTGGCTGCCTTCTGCACACCCCCCCAATGGGGACCGAACCAGCAACCTGGGCATGTGCCCTTGACCAGAATTGAACCTGGGACTCTTCAGTCCACAGGCCAACATTCTATCCACTGAACAAACCGGCTAGGGCTATTGTTCCCATTTTATAATGGGAAACTGAAGTAAACCAAGGTCAAATAAATTGCTGAAGGATAAGTAACAATTCCAGGATTTAAATTCTTGTAATATGATAGTAGGATCCATGCACTTAAACAGTATTGTGTCTCAAAAAGCTTATATTCTTAACAAGAAATGACAAATTCATTTTCAAGACATAGGTCAGAATAATGAATGGCCTAGTTAGCAATAACAGGATCTTCTGTCAAGAAGAGTAAGTAGAAGGATAGGGAGATTCAAAATTTTCATCTGAAAAAAATCTTACAATATTGTTCAAATACAGCTATAGAAGACATATTCTCAAAGATGTTAATATGCATTGTTATATTAAAAAATCCTCTGTATCAACTTAAGTATAGAAACACTAGAGGCCCGGTGTACGAAATTCGTAGGGCGGGGGGGGGCGGGGGGGTGTCCCTCAGCCTGGCCTGCACCCTCTACAATCTGGGACCCCTCGGGGAGTGTCCGACTGGCAGTTTACAGGGATCGGGCCTAAAACTGCAGTCAGACATCCCTCTCACAATCCAGGACTGCTGGCTCCTAATGGCTCGCCTGCCTGCCTGCCTGATTGCCCCTAACTGCTTCTGCCTGCCAGCCTGATAGCCCCCTAACTGCTCCTCTGCCGGTTTGATTGATGCCTAACTGCTCCCCTGCTGGCCTGATCATCCCCAACTGCCCTCCCCTGCCGACCTGATCTCACCTCCAACTGCCCTCCCCACAGGCCTGATCTCACCCCCAACTGCCCTCCCCAGCCAGCCTGATCGCCCCCAACTGCCCTTCCCTACTGGCACAATGGCCCCCAACTGCCCTCCCCTGCAGGCCTGATCTCACCCCCAACTGCCTGCCCCAGGTGGCCCAATGGCCCCCAAACTGCCCTCCCCTGCTGGCCTGTTCACCCAAGTGCCCTCCCCTTCCGGCCATCTTGTGGCAACCATCTTGTGACGTCACGCAAGGACGTCGTGCGACGCCACCTCGGCTTTTATTATATAGGATTGGTTTTAATATCAAGTTTAAAAGGCTCCTTTCCTGCAGGACTTCCAAAGCGTTAAGGTACTATAACATGCCTGTGGTTTTTCATCCATAGAGTATGCAGTATCCCAACTTAGTAAATCACTTATTACTTTTTTTCAAAGTATATCCTACAGGATCAGTGTTCTGAATAACATGCTATGGGAAACAAAGATAGTCTATCCAAAGAAAGCAATATGGCAAACTTCCAGGAGGCTATAAAGATTTTTTTCTTATTTACAAAATTAAACATGATGTATTGACATTCCTTACAAAAATCTATCACAGTAAAAACCTTTAAATTAAATTACCATATTGATGTTAAATATTACTGCATGCCAGCAAGTAGTCTACTTATTTTAAACAATGCCAATAATTTTTTTGAAGTTTTTAAAAAATGTTCTTTGCCATTTCTCACAATAGAATTTTAACTCTGTGGCCTAAGTCAATGCTAAAAAAAGTTTGCTGGCTGAAATCATCTCCAAATGTGCCGCCCTTTTTTCTATATCACAAAGCTACTTCCATAAACTTTAGGGTTACATTACTTCTTGCACGTCATCGTAACTCCTGAAATATCAATAAGCTAAGCTGGTGGCTGGTTATCTAGTCAGCACAGCACATTATCTCTGAATGTTATTTATCCAACAAACACTTAAATGAATTTTCTTTTTCTTTCATTTAACATCATGAAGATGGACAATCCATTTTAATAGTGAGACAACATTCACAAATATATTTTTTTACTCAGAGTTATTTATCAACCACTAGAATTTTTCAATAATTATTTTTTTAAAATTTTTTAATTGATTTCAGAGAGGACAGGAGAGGGAGAGTGAGATGGAAACATCAATGATAAGAAAGGATCATCGATTGGCTGCCTCCTGCACGCCCCACACTGGGACTGAGTCTGCAACCCAGGCATGTGTCCTGACCGGAATTGAACCAGTGACCTCCTGGTTCCTGGGTTGACGCTCAACCACCGAGCCACACCTGGCTGGGCAAGAATTATTTTTATTTCAGTTTCATTATCTTCCTTTCTGGGTAGTTTGTTTTTGTTGTCTGGCATCTAGTTTTTAAAACAAAAAAAAACAAAAAAACTTATCCATGTTTTAAAAAAAAAAACTTATCCAAATAGGAACCAAAAAAAATCATGTATGGATAACAATCAATGAGCTAAAGCATCTGTGTCGATCAGCTTCTCTTAGAAAACATAAATTTATTCTTTACAGTTGGTTAAACAAAAATTTCAAAAAACTTTCTTCAATGCTAAGGTAAAGTCTTTAATATAACAAATGAACACAGATGGAGGTTAAAACTTCCCTTGAGAAAACCCTTGGTTGTCATAGTGACTATAAGATTCTGAACTCGTCATGAAAGTTTTATTATCTACTAGAGGCCAGATGCACAAATTCGTGCAGGAGTGGCATCTGGTCGGCCTGCCCCAATCGGGGCCGATAGGACCAGGCAGGCCAGAAGAAGGGGCCCTAGATGGTTGGCAGGCTGGCCCCACCCCCTGGTCAAACTCTGGTTGAAATCCCAGTAGAGGAGACAATTTGCATATTACCCTTTTATTATATAGGATGTGTTCATTAACATTGCCTGGGAAAAGAAGCTAGGCTAGCATTACTCAGGAAATCTGCAGAATGGGAGGATAGCTCGAAAACCATATCTCTCTCAAAGAGATTTTCCCCATGACCCATAAGCAACACATTTAACATAGTTTTGGGAAAGAATCTTCCTTAAAGTTAAATCATGTTTCTACCAGAAAAGAAATAATCCTATTTTTTAAATATCACTATCCACTAAATATCATAAATATACAATTAGAAGACTATGCTCTAATTTAATTGGTATTACATGATAAAGTTAAAGTCCCCAAATAAACCTAGTTCTAAATTTAAAGATTAATTATTCTATATCAAATTAGGGTATACTAAAACACAAGCTATAGAAATATATACATTCCTTTATAATAACCAATGAATAAGTAATGAAAGAAAAAAAAAAACAGATGTTAAGATTATAAAATCATAGAACTTATCCCAACCTGGAAGATCATCTCCAACTGTTTCCCTTTACAGATTGAAGCTCAAAGTCTATAAAAGGTAAGTGATCTGCTAAAATCCAAACAGCTATTGGAGGAGCCCTCATTTCAATTTCCATTTTTAAAATCCTACTATGAAGCTTATATTTTTACCCAACTCATCAACATTCTACTCCTAATAGACATTTATCAATATTGAGGGAGTTTTATAAGTAATTTCATTTGGATCTTTCTTAAGCAAGTCAAGGAAAATATATTCCACGAGATTCTAAATTAGGCTTCACTTTCCACATAGCAGCTCTTCTACAACCCTGATTCAAATTTATTTCTTTTAGTAATCGATTTAATCTGAAAGGACAGGCTGAAATCTGAGAAAGTGGACTGTCTCTATTTAGTAGAAAATAACCTTTCAACAGTTTATACATACAAATCTGATAAACAATTTTCACTCTTGTGATAAAGTAACCAGAAACACTTTAATTGCTCATTTGCTTTGAGTAATCAAATGATTTTTAATTTCCAAAAATAAAATCCACTAACGTAATGCTTTTTTTCCTATATACATATATGATCAGAATCTATCAAACTAAAAACAGAGATGTAAAAAGCTATTATGAATTACTACTAAGTTGATGTCTAGAATCCACACTGAACATGGATTCAATTATTCATTTATTACAAATTTCTCTTTACAAATTTATTATAAACAATTCTATAATTTGGTAAAACACCAATTAAAATAGCCACATACCCTGAATGCTCTATTCTTCTCTTCTTTCTGCTGTTTCTCCACTTCAACATGGCGGGCTAGACGAGCCAGAGTTAAGGCAACTTTATCCTTCTGGTGGTCAATATGGTCTTTATGTTTAACATTACCCTATAATTAAAAAACAATTTTCATTCCTTTTAACCAATTTAGCTTTGGGATAACATATATCCATTTACAAAAGAGTTGTTGCACTAAAGAACTACTTACCTTTACCACTATCAAATGTCTAAGAAACTGTCTTGTATATCTTATACTTCATGTGTTATTTTGTAGGTCAGCCAATCATCCACGAGCACCTTTGTTTTCAAAGTTAGATAAACTAGCTGGTAGGACATTTATCATCTTTATTTACTTTATCATCATCTGGATATTGAAAAGTTGGGCATTGCTTTGTGCTGAGTCTATAAGGTAATGCCATCAAGCCATTAGTTTACAGTCAAAAAGTACAAACATCCTTGGCTCTAGTTTTTCAGCAATGCCAGGACAGTATTTATTTAAGAGAAACTATTGATTTAAAAAAGTAGATCAAACTTCCAGTTCCCAGTCCAACATGTAAGGAGCTTAGAAGTTGCCATTCCATCCTAACAATGATCAAAAAGCTGAACAAACTGGTAAGTCAACATCTCTGAAATTCATCAAAGTGAGGTGACAGTACTGAGAGATGGGGGAGGGGAGGAGGCAAATTCAAAGAATCACAACTTAGTAGAGAGGAAACCCATGAGTAGAAACTACAGCAGGAACCGCTACTGAGTAGGAAAACCTGAACTATAATTGATGAATTGCTTGAAGCTCAGTGTGGATAAGACGGAGAGTTAAAAACTCCAGGGGGATCCAGTCATGGGAGACCCTCACACTTTTGTGAATTTACCTCCAGGAGTTTTACCAGGTTCTCACATTGAAAACTGGACCAAAATCCCCTAATGCTGTCAATAGCTGGGAGGAATATGCCAGATATTTCTCTTCTTAACAAGGTCTGTGCTCAAGAGAAACTTTTACCAGAGTCTAACCCAGGGGTGGGCAAACTTTTTGACTCGAGGGCCACAATGGGTTCTTAAACTGGACTGGAGGGCCGGAACAAAAGCATGGATGGAGTGTTTGTATGAACTAATATAAATTCAAAGTAAACATCATTACATAAAAGGGTACGGTCTTTTTTTTCTTTTCTTTTTTTTTAGTTTTATTCATTTCAAACGGGCCGTAGTTTGCCCACGGCTGGAACCTGTTAGAGTTTTATCAGAGCTTAACAAACCTGCTGGAAGGGAAATACCCAACTTCAACTCCCTTCCGCTTTCCACATAGGAGAAGGGAAATACCCAATCCAGGCCCCTCTAACTAGCTTGCCCCACTGAGGGGATGGACTCAGAAGCACTGCTGAAGTTCAGTCCCAGGACACAGGCTCACCAAGACGAAGTCCTAATCACAGGATTAAAGAATGGCACCACTTCTCCCATACCTTACCACTATATTACTAAAGGCCTAGTTACCAGTTTCTTTTACTTAGTACATTATGTCCACCATTCAAGAAAAAATTACAAGGCAAAAAACAGTCTGAAGAGTCAGAGCAAGCACAGAATGGCAGACATGGCAGGGATGCTGGAATAATCAAATCAGGAATTTAAAACAACTTTGATTAATATGCTAAGGGCTCTAATGGAAAAATGGCAACATGCAAGAACAGATGTGTAATGTAAGTGATATGGAAATCCTAAGAAAGAACCAAAGAGAAATCTGGAGAGATTTTAAAAAATACTCTAATCAAAATGAAGAATGCTTTGATAGACTGGCTACTGCACACTTTGCACTTAAGGATATGTCAAAAGAAACTTGCAAAACTGAAAAACAAAGAGAAAAAAGACTAAAAAATGCAACAGAATATCCAAAAACTACTCCAAAAGATATAATATATGCATAATGGGAATAATGGAAGAAGAAAGGGATAGAAAATATAGGAAACAATAATAACTTTGAATTTTCCCAAGTCAATGTCAGACACCAAACCACAAATTAAGGAAGAAATAAATCCCTCTTTGTTCACAGATGATATGATCTTCCTAAGAAAAACGTGCAAATAAAATAAGCAAAGTTAGGGGTGAAGTATCCTGTATAATTAGATGTTTACAGCAGCTTTATGAATAACTGCCAAAACTTGAACACAACCAGGATGTCCTTTAGTAGGTGAATGAATAAATTGTGGTACATCCAGGTGATGAAATATTATTCTTTCTGAAAAGAAACAAGCTATCAAGGCATGAAAAGACATGAAGGAAACGGAAATACGTATCACTAAAGGAAACAAGCCAATCTAAAAAGGCATGATTCTAACTATATGGAATTCTGGACAAGGCAAAACTATAGTGATAGTAAAAAAAGATCTGTAGTTGCCAGGGGCTTTGTGGGAAGGGAGAGAGGGATAAATTAGCTAAGTACAAAAAAATTTTAGGGCAGTAAATTATTCTGTATAATACTATAAAGGTGGATACTTGTCATTATATATTTGTCCAAAGCCACAGAATTACAAGAGTGAACTCTAATGACTTTCGGTGATAATGATAGGTCAATGTAGGTTCATCAATTATAACAAATGTACCACTATATTGGGGGATGTTGATAATAGGGGAAGCTATGCATGTCTGGAAACAGGCAGTATATGGGAAATCCCTGTACCTTCATCTGAATTTTGCTGTGAACCTAAAATTTTTTAAATAAATAAATAAAATCTTAATTTAAAAATTTTTCTATTAGAGCCCAGCTAGTGTGGCTCGGGGCTGAGTGTCGACCCTCTCTAACCAGGAGGTTATGGTTCCACCCCTGGTCAGGACACATGCACAGGTTTCCGGCTCGATCCCCAGTAGGGGTTGTGCAGGGGGCAGCTGATCAATGATTTTCTCTCTTCATTAATGTTTCTATCTCCCTCCCTTCCTCTCTCTGAAATCAATAAAAATCTATTTTTTTAAAAAAGTAAAAATGATTCCTTTAAAAATATGTAAGTAAAATCTAGCAGGTATAAATAAAAATGTTAATAGTTATTTTTGTCTGGAGAGTTTTCTCTTTTTTAAATTCTACTTTCTAATATTTCTACAATCAGCAATGTAATAAAATTAACAAAATTTCACTTATCAATGAACAAGACTGTGTAAGGACAAAAACTGTTGAGAATCCCAATCTCTTGTTTGAAAATGTAATGGATTTGGCTTAAATCACTAATTTATGCCTTATAAAACTACATTTAACGTATACTCTTCATAAAGACAGATGAAAATTTTGTATTTAGAAGGAACATAATCTAGTAGTAAATTGTATTTTTTTCCCTCTAGATTTTTGTCTCTAATAATGTAATAAGTAGGTTACATTACTTTCCAAACCTAACAAATAGATATTAAGCAAGAATTAGGGTAAGTCATTTTCAGTTCAACAGGCTTAATGGCTACTGAGTAAATATTTTTACACAGTTCTGATGTCAAACACCATTACTATTTTAAAGCAAAAAGCATTACTAAAACATACTCATAAGTGTGTATTTTCCTTTATTTACATATATGCTTTTAAAAAATCCAAAGCACATGTACTGATTTGTATTTTAAAATGTATTTAAAATATTAAAAGTACATATAGTCAAATTAAAAGTTAAAACTTAAAACTTAAAAGTATTATTCAACTTAGACCTGACCTACTGCTTTTCTGGTTTGGATTTTAAATATAGAAAGTAAAATCATTAGCTTTTCCTATCATAAATATAATTCCTCAATGTTTAATAGATTTATTCAAAAGGAAGCTAATTAAGTCACAAAGAAATTTTATTAGAACCCAAATTTCTGTTCAACTGTCTAGTCTTCATTAATGCATACTGAAATGACTTTATGAGTTGACTTCCTTTTAATATTGGTCTGCGAATGCCTATTTCATTAAATATTCACTCTCAATCCCAAAATGTATTATAGAATAGAAAATTAAGTGCCACATGCTTGTCAACCCCACTTTGGTATTACAAACTGGTATTGAATGCTGAAAAAATTGGCTATAAACTGTTTTATAAAACTTTTCAAAGAAGGTCTCTTGAATAATTTTCTCAAATATTTTCTTATTTTTATACTAATTTTTGAGGTAAACTTGGTATATAACACTATATTAGTTACAAGTATACGGTGTAATTTGATCTTTGTATACACTACAAAGTAATCACCAAAATAAGTATTGTAACCAACTGTCACCATACAATTGAAGTCCCTTCACTCATTTTATCCATCCTCCAACCCCCAAACCCTTCCCCTCTGATAACCACCAACCTGTTCTCTGTATAAGTTTTGTTTTCATTTTTTAAAGATTGCACATACAAGTGAAATCAGACAGTATTTGTCTAACTTACTTCACTGAGTATTATTTCAGTGTGTGTGTGTGTGTGTATCACATTTTCTTAATCATCCATCAACAGACACTCAAGTTGTTTCTATACCTTGGCTACTATAAACAATGCAGCAATGAACATATGGGTGCATATACTGCTTTTAATTAGTATTTTGGGGGACTTACTTTTCTCAAATTCTCAGAAGTGGAATAGCTAGGTCATATGGTAGTGCTATTTTTAATTTTTTGAGGAATCTCCATATTGTTTTCCATAGTGGTTGCATCGATTTACATTCCCACAGTGTATGAGTGTTCCCCTTTCTCTCCATCTACTTTAACACTTATTTCTAGTCATTTTAATAATGGCCACCATTCTAACAGAAGTGAGGTAATAGCTCATTGTGGTTGTGATTTGCATTTCCCTGATAATTAGTGATGTTGAACATTTTTCAATGTGGCTGTTGTCCATCTGTAAGCCTTCTTTGAAAACTGTTCATATCTTCTGTCCATTTTTAATTGAATTGGGTTTTTTTGCTTTTAAGTTATTTATACATTTTGGATATTAACCCCTTATTGAATATATAATTTGCAAATATCTCCTCCAACTCAGTAGACTGCCTTTTCATTTTGATGGTTTCCTTTGCTGTGCAAATTTTTAGTTTGATATAGTCCCACTTGTTTTTCTTTTGGAGTCAGATCAGAAAGTAAATGACAAGACTGATGTCAAGGGGCCTGTTTCTTTCCAGGAGTTTTATGGTTTCAGGTCTTACATTCAAGTCTGTAATCAAACATTTTGAGTTAATTTTTGTGCATGGTGTAAGATAGTGGTCTAGTTTAATTTCTTTTGCATGTTGCTGTCCAGTTTTCCTACTACCACTTATTGAAGAGATTTTCTGTCATAAATTAATTGACCATATATATGTGGGTTTATTTCTGGGCTCTTTGGTTCCATTAATCTATGTATCAGTTTTTATGCCAAAACCATACTGTTTTGATTATAGCTTTGTAATATAGTTTGAAATCAAAAAGTGTGCTCTCTCTGTTCTTTTTCAAGATTACTTTGGCTATTCAAGGTATTTTGTGGTTCCATATAAATTTTGGACTTATTCTAGCTCTGTGAAAAATGCTGTTTGAATTAAATAAGAATTGCATTGAATATGTGTATGCACTGGATACTATGGACATTTTAATAATATTAATTCTTCTCATACATGTGCACAAAATTATCTGTTCATTTATTTGTGCATTCTTTAATTTCTTTCACCAATGTCTTATACTTTTCAGTGTAGAGGTCTTTCATCTCCCTGGTTAAATATATACCTAGGTATTTTATTCTTTTTGATGCAATTATAAATGGAATTTTTTTAATTTCTTCTTCTGATAGTTCGTTATTAGTGTATAAAACTTCTGTATATTAACTTTTTATCCTGCAACTTTAATGATTGAATTCATTTATTAGTCCTGTTTTTTTGCTGGAGTCTTTAGGGTTTCCAACATATAGATGTTCCCTGACTTATAATGGGTTTATGTCCCAATAAACTCATCTTAAGTTGATAAGATTGTAAGTAAAAAATGCATTTAATACACTTAAGCTACCAAACATAGCTTAGCCCAGCCAGTTTTTACTGAATGTGTATCACTTTCACACCATCCTAAAGTCAAACCATCTTAAATCAGGAACCATCTAAATAGTATATCATCAGCAAATTGTGAGTTTTACTTCTTCCTTTCGGATCTCTAGTTGGATGCCTTTTCTTTGCTGGTCTAATTCCTATACTATAATAGCTAATATGCTAAATAGATTGAACAGCAGGACGACCATCCAGACGACCTTCCAGATGAAGCCGGGAATGCGAGGGGCTGCAAGGGCCAGGTGAGGCTGCGAGGGCCGAGCTCTTTACATGAATTTTGTGCATCGGGCCTCTAGTGTTGAATAAAAGTGGCAGAGTGGCATCCTTGTCTTGTTCCTAATCTCAGAGGAAAAGCTTTCAACTTTTCACTGTTAATTATGTTACCTGGGGGATTGTCATATATGGCCTTAATTATGCTGAGGTACATTCCCTCTATACCCACTTTGTTTAGGGTTTTTACCATAAATGTATGAATTTTGTCAAAAGCTTTTTCTGTATCTATATAATTTTTATCCTTCATTTTGTCAATGTGGTGTTCATGTGGATTGATTTGCAAATGTTGACCCATCCTTACATCCCCAGAATAAATCCCACTTGATTATGTTGTATGATACTTGGACATATCTACTGTAGAATTTAGTTTGGAAATATTTTGGTAAGAATTTCTGCATCCAAATTTTCTCAAATTAAATACAGGCAGATCTTTCACTTTACTTTCCACTCATCAGCTCACCCAAAAGTGGAGCCTCTAAGTCACTTGTTATTGCCATAACTTGCTAAATCAGTTTTCTAAAAATATTTGCCAAGATCAAATCAAAGAAAATAGAGGATATAAGTAGCAATTCTTCGTTTGTAAAGCAATCTCTAGAAACTCAGTAATGAAAAGTGGGTCTTGCACAGGAGAAATTATCATTTTATAACAGCTTGTGGCAGTGGATCATTTTTTATAATATATTTTTATTGACTTTAGAGAGGAAGGGAAAGGGAGAGATACAAACATCAAGATGAGAGAGAATCACTGACGAGCTTCCTCCTGCACACTCCCTGCTGGGATTGAGCCCATAACCCGGGCATGTGCCCTTGACCCTAATCGAACCCGGGACCCTTCAGTCCACAGGCCGATGCTCTACCTACTGAGCCAAACTAGCTAGGGCACAGATCATTTTGTGGCTCTTTAATGATAGACAAATGATTTATATTTTAAAATCATTATTACTAATCTCTAAAAAATACTTTAGTTATTGAGTAACTAACAAAAATGATAAAAATTAAGCATTTTTTAATGAAAAATGTGAATATAGTTACTGGACCACTGTGAAATAGAATAATTCTGCTCTATGTCCCACACCAGGTGATAGACCCTATGAGAAAACACTCTGTAAAAATAGTTATTATCCAGAGAAGTGATGCAACAACCCAGTTCCCTGACTCACCAAAGCACTTTTTGGCTACTAAAAAAAGCCAGGAATAAAAAAAGATGAAAGCTGTAGGAGGTAGGAGGGTGGTGAAGAAAGGGAGAGGGAATAGAGATAAAACAATACAAGGCAGAGGTTTATTTACATTGTTACTAGAAGCCCAGTGCACAAAAATCGTGCACTCTGGGGGTTCCCTCGGCCTGACCTGCACCCTCTCGCAGAACAGGAGCCCTCAGGAGATGTCCAACTGACAAATGGCTTAGCAGGGAATGGGCCTAAGCCGTCAGTCAGACATCCTTAGTGCTGCCACGGAGGTGGGAGAGACTCCCACCACCACTGCTACAGTCTCCAGCTGTGAGCCTGGCTTCTGGCTGAGCGGCGCTTCCCTGTGGGAGCACACTGACCACCAGAGGGCAGCTCCTGCATTGAGCATCTGCCCCCTGGTGGTCAGTGCACATTATAGGGACCAGTCCTTCCACAGTTTGGTGGATTTGCATATTAGCCTTTTATTATATAGGATATCTGAGTGTCAGCTGGCACTGATTAGTCAGAGGAGCACCAATTGGAGGATCACCTATATCTTTATTTTCTATGTAAGGGATCCCAATTTTTAAAAAGCTCAAAGGAGCAACCAATTGCAAAAGTAGCATAAATTAACTTTGCAAATTGTATTATAAATCTGACTAGTGCACTTGAAAAGAATTCCTGAAACTGCATTACTTCATACAAAGTCAAATTGCCCATCCTAAAGCTTTGGTCCATAGTTTGGTCTGAAGTTTGCACCCCTAGAAGTGCTGTTTACCAGAAGTTTCTTCTGCCCAACTCATAACTCAAATCACATGCCAAAAAACATTTTGAAAAGCAACAATTTTCCTCAAGAATTTTATATTCAAATACAGATAAAGCAGAAGAAATAAACACAGCAAAGCAGTACAATATTTATTTACCATCTCCAGCAGCAAAGCTTTGGACCCAGGAAACAAGCCTTTTGTACAAAGCAATCTCCTTCCTTCTCCAAATGGTTATTGTTTACAAATACAAAGTACACAGAACATCTACTTCATTTTTTTTTCATCTACTTTATATGAACAAATTTTAAAACATACATACAACTATACCCCATTCTGTAATTTAGTAAGTTCAGAAGGCTAGTACCATTGAGCCTGTTAAATAAGGTTCTTCCTGTATTGTCTTTTGGGTAAACTGCCAATATCTATATGTATAAAAATCCCTTCTAAGAAGGATGACTTTGATTCTCCTTCAGTATAGGGCAAAAATAAATAAATAAATGTAACTTTGGAACTTAAAGGAATTAAAAAATATCTCTGAATATAAAGCAAAGCAAAGCAAAGCAAAGAAGAGTTACATCATTTTAATCCTGAGTGCCACTGCTCTACCTCTGGCACAGGAAAAAAAAAAAAAAGGATGAATTATGCAGAGAGAAAAGGTGAAAGTGACAACAGCAGCAAGAAAATCAAACCAAAGGAAAAAACCAACAGAAAGTTGGCAAAATGTGCTTTGGGTGCCACTGGAGATACCACTTGCACAAAGTTCACAGGCCCTTCCTTCAATACAATACCTCATAACTACAATGAAGCAACTTTTTAGAAATATCTTCATTTTCCCCAAGTCCACCCACAAATGATCTGTAAGCCAACACACAGGGAAATTACCCACATTTAGCTACTCTGAGGATACACTGCCAATAGACAATCCTAAAGTATGCAACTATACACCCATAATGGGATGTCACATTCCACTTCAGGGACATTATCCTGTTCATCTTCAAAGTTATTCTCAACCACTATCTCAGTTCTATTTCAATGCTTGAGCTGTCCCTAGGGCTAGAGGTGCACTGATTGAGAGCTCTCCTTTGACTCAGCTCAGGAAGAAAAATATTTGCTCTGGATGTCTACAGTGGACTACAGTACAAACCAACCTATAGACAGACTTTACTTTCTACAAGTAAAGGCTACATACGAACAGTACACTCTGAATAGATAGGAACCAATGATTTCATGGGTAATGTATCCTCTTCCTTCAACTTAATCTCCTCTAATTCTAGCCTCTTAAGGGCCATTTCTTACAATTCTGAAACCAGAAACACAATGTTCCCATGCCCTGCACACACTGATTCCTTCACCCAATTGCCTTGCTCCTATTCTCCACTAGTCCAACACCCTTTTCTGATCATGTTCCAAACTTCAGCTCAAGAATTTGGTAAGAAAAGCTTCCTTGACCCTCCAGATGAATCTCTCTTTTGTCCCAACTTCATGACAGGCATTCCTCTAAACAGGATAATTACACTGTACTGGTATTCCTTTCTCTTACTATAACATCTCTTAACACATTGCGGACAGATCACGAGAATTCTCGTGTTGTCCGTTCTAAGGCTTGTAGCCAATCGTACTTTAAAAAGATACTAGCTTGTAAGCACATGTAATAAATAACTTCAAAATGCAATGGGTATTTAATTTTAAAGCGTGCCTTTAACATTTATGTAAAACGTTTTTTGTACTCATTCAAGAGAAACTTATCTGGCCACTGGGTAAAGCTAGCAATAAAACTACTGGTCCACAATGTGTTAACTCCCAGCATCCCCAGACATTCCTCAGTACCTGCCTGCACATGGCAATTATTGAGAGATGTTTGACAAATAAAAAGATTACTGTTTTCAACACTGACACAAAATGACAAAATACCATCCATCAAAAATTGTATACACGTACCTACATATCCTAGCTCTTCATTCTACATTCTCTTTAATTTTTTTATCGTTTATTATGAACATTTCTTAGCTTGCTCTTGAGAAAAGAGACTATTTTATTTAAATGTCTTTCAATGAGAGTCCATTGCTGGGCTTGCAATATAGTCTAATTCAGCCTTAAAAAACTGAAAACAAGAAGAACATGATCTGATGACACAAAACTATTACATGCTATTAAATACATCTTAAGATGTATCTGTATTTATATTCAATACCATCCCACAGTAACAAGAAATCTACCAATATGAACAGAAATAGCAGAACTAATGAAGAAAATCTATACTGGGCTTTCGAGTTTTCAAAGTATTTCTAGGCATTACCTCATTTGAAAGCAGAAAGACAGAGGCTCAGAAAATAAGTGACTTGCTAATACTCAGGTCAAGGTGTTTGGAATTCAAATACCATATGCTTCGCATCATTCTACCTTCCTTCCATTAAGCCAATATCCTCGAGTTACCAGTAAAAAAAGTGTTTAAGTGTATATCTCAAACAAAATGGGTGTAACAAAAAGGATAGAACAAAGAAAAAAAAAGCAGTAAGAACCATTACTTAAACCAGGGGTGGGGAACCTTTTTTCTGCCACGGGCCAGTTGGATATTTATATCATCAGTCTCGGGCCATACAAAATTATCAACTTAAAAATTAGCCTGCTTTATTTGGTCAAACATTTAATTAATTCACCTCTAATGCCTTAGCAGAGCCAGACCAAATGATTTCACAGCCTTATGTGGCCTGAGGGCCAGACTTTCCCCACCACTGACTTAAACAATCAGTGCTGAAAATAAATAGGATTGCAAATAAGCAACATATGAAAGAGAAGCCAATGACTATGCATCAAGAATAATCTTAGTCTAGTACAGTAAAACTTCAATGGGAGAACTAAGATGTTCAGGTTTTTTTATCTGACAAGCGAAATAACCAGGAATTAGTTAATATAAGGCATCAAATACTAAGGGACAAGAGTACAAATACAAATACTAGTATATATCAAAGATTAGTGTATATCATGGAAGACAAAGATTAGTATATCTCAAATAAGCTAATCAGAGAGGTAAGATTTGAGTGGAACCTTGAAAAACACAGGGAGGCACCCTAGTACAATGTTGACTTGAGACTATGAAGGAATAGAATCTGTATTCAAAGCTCAGTTCCACTGCTTGAACAAGTGGCTTATGGGTAAATTTCATTTCCTCATCTACAAAATAAGGGTGAATGTCCACCTCGAGTGCCTTGCAATTAGCAGCCTAGTAAATATAAGTTCTATAAATGAAGTTTCTCTCCTCTACTTCCTTCTCAGGCAGATGACAATTAGACTCAAGGCTATCAAGGTGCTTCCAAGATCTGTCAAAATATATTTTTGCCAAAAGTAAAAGAAAATAGGTGCTGTTTCAAGCTATTAAACAAAGACCAACATGCATGCAACTCTGTGCTCAGATTCTAAATGAGACTAATTACAAATTAACTATATTCTACACAAGACAGAAAGGAATGGGCTGCACACCTAACAGCAGGAAGCTTAATGTAAATAAATGTTTTAAAAATAGAACTGAAAATTTAAAACTGGTGACAAAAAATGTTTTGCCCCCATTGTTTACATCATTGTTACTTCACTAATTAAAATAAGTACAGATAAAGTTGACCACAAACCAACTAGTTATTTTAACACATTACTACATTATAAATGAAAGTATTGTGAAACATAGTCATCATAAATAAAAATGGGAGTTAACAAGAGGTCTAATTGTAGCCCTTAAAATTGAATGCTGTGATAGAACCACTCTTATGGGCCGGAGGGGGGGAGGGGGGCAAAACAGAAAGCATATGATAGCTCCTGGGGGAAAAATAGCATCTCAAAGTTAGTCTTATAAAGGGACAACTAACAAAACTCATAAAATAACCCTTGAAATACTTACGGTCAGAGGAAAAATTTTAAAATTATTACCAGATATAAAGCATTTACTTCACCTCTACCAAGGAATATATTCAGGAATATATGAAAACTCAATACAACTTGAGAGAGCTCCAAAGTCCTAAAAGTACAGACAACCTGAGAACTCTTGTTGAATTCTTAACAAGGCATCAGAAAGTCTAATAGACCATTTGAAATGGACAGTTAGTTACCTCAACAAAACCAGTAAAGCCCTTAAGACCTAGAGAAAACTGGCTAACTTTAAGATACAGTACACATCTCAGAACTGTACTAACTATAAATTCATGGTGAAGGCCCTAAAATCTTTATACAGAGAAAAGATGCAATTGACTACAAACTATATGTAATAATACATTTGTGTGAAGAATATATAGAAATGAGAAAATAATACTACCATTAAACAAGAAAGCATTTAAAACTAATGAAGGTTCAATAGATGGGGAATAGTTTAAGAGACTGGACTCGCTACTGTTTTTTTTTTAAAGACATTAAAAGAGAAAACTAGAAGCCGAAACCGGTTTGGCTCAGTGGATAGAGCGTCGGCCTGCGGACTGAAAGGTCCCAGGTTCGATTCCGGTCAAGGGCATGTACCTGGGTTGCGGGCATATCCCCAGTAGGAGATGTGCAGGAGGCAGCTGATCGATGTTTCTCTCTCATCGATGTTTCTAACTCTCTATCTCTCTCCCTTCCTCTCTGTAAAAAATCAATAAAATATATTAAAAAAAAAAAAAGAGAGAAAACTAGAAAATCTCTTACAATAATGCTGAAGGCATTGTATTTAAATATACAAACATAAAGCCACATCAAAATCCTGGCTAGTTATACGGGCAGAATGAAATGAAAAATATAATCTACATCAAAGAGATTAAGGGAAGATCAGACACCATTGTAGAAAGAAGTGTTACATAAAGAAGATCAATACAAAGAATGAACTGATATGCTACCATCAAAAGGTCATAGTTGGACTGTGATTAGTTCCAGTTATAGCCAACTGTAAGCAAACATAATTTCCAGTAATAAGATACTTCAATGGTACCAAACAATACTATAAAAAAGTTTTCATTATATAAAATCAAGCAAATGAAAAGACAAAGCAGTACAAAAATATCATCCCACTAATCAATAAGAGAAAAAAGATGTAATAAAACAATATTCTCATCATTCACCCAGGAAGAAAAATTCCATTAAGGATATTTTAATGGCTTACAAAACTTGTTCTATCTGAAAAAAATAACTAAAATATTTGCATTCAATGCAGTGATCATCAGTTTACTGATAACTTCCGCCTGTATATTTTTGTTAAGTGTATCCACTAATGAAAAACTATATAGAATGGATCTGGCTGATGCATACAGATATGACCATTGGACTTGTGGTTAACATTAGGTAAAAAATTATAAATTTCAAAAGATGAGGGAACCTAAATAGTGCAAGTCACGGGCAAAATATGCCTCACATTTTTTAAAAAAAGTTTTCAATTATTGCAATCTTTAAAACTCTTTCTACAAAGATCTAATCCATAATTTCAACCCTTCATTAGAATTCCTATCAATTAATTACATCCTCAAGAATACTGAATGTAGCATTTAATGCTATTCATCCATATCATTCAACTCTGTATCCAATTTTATAACTAGAAGGGATTCTGGACTGTGCCTATTCCAATCTCCTTGTATTTGGTAATTGAGAATTTATCCTGTATGTATTGGGACCTCAAGGACATTACTAATCAGATCACTAAGTACAGTACTAATGTGATATACTAAATAGTATCCAAGTAGCCTGACAGAGTTTATGCTCCCCTCAAATGCAATTTTGAGGACTAAGTAAATAATAAAATTATACTGATAAAGAAGCTGCCACACAATTTTAAAAAGTTTAAATTGCAATTACAGTGATAAGGAAGCTGTCACACAGTCTTAAAAAAAAATAGAAAGATAAAGTGTCGGCAAATTTACTACTTTTTCCTAATGTCAAATATAAGTTGTATTACCATAGCTAGATAAGAGACAAATGACTCAATCAGAAAGCCTACAATCTACAGGTAGAAAACAAAGCTGCCTTAATGCCCAAAAAACTGAGCCAATCACTATTAACTAAAATGTACTATTGTGAAGTTATTTAAATAAAGGAGGGACATACTCTACAACCTTCTGAAATGGATAAACAGTGCTATAAAAAAAAACATTCAGAAGGAGAGTACATTTAGATAGTGCAATTAATTGTACCAATGAATAAACTACAAGATTAAAAATCACTGTACAAAACTCACTTATCACCAGCAACATATGCAAGACATCAAAATGTTAACTTTTAAACAAGTGTGAAATTTAAAAGGCACTTCATATAACAATTAATGGAAACAGTATTTCTCCATACACAGTAACTACAAGAAATCATATTGTGTCCACATATATTTTATGTCTAGTCAAGAAATAACATTTTGAAGAAAAAGGATTAGATGCATCCCTTTTGAGAATACCAAATTATTAACTTACAATTATTCCAAGGCCTCCTAGAAAACCTAAAGTATTTAAACGTAAGAGGTTAGCCTAATGGAAAATTTTGTCACAGGCTCTGCACATCACAGGCACAATATGAAAACTTATCTAATTATGAGTTCCATACGCTACTGGGGTTGTCTCCCTAGACCAAGTCCTCATTTTTAGTTTCATAACACCATCATCATTCAAGTATGCAGGGAAAGATTTTAAAATAACAAAAATCAAACAGGTTAAGGATGTTTCTTCTGTAGTCAAGAAACTAATTTATAACTACAAACTGTCCCAACTCTACAGCATTTTGTCCCTATCCTCACTCAATTGTCAAATCCCTTCAGAAGTTACCTACTTGATTATCGAAATTCAATAATTTCTAAATACCTTTTTACTTGTAGGAAAATCCCCTGGAGAGGCTTGGACATAGCAATTAGAGAGTGATAAAGCAATGTTTTCAGCTTTATTATTGAGCAACATAACATAGGAGAAAGAGAATAGCAATGCTGTTTTAGAAATATTTAAGAAAGGAGGAGCTACACACAACAATGTACATATAGCTAACACTACTACTGAACTATACACTTAAAAATGGTTCATGTGGTAAATTTTAGGTTGTCTGCTTTAAACCACAATAAAAAATTACAAAGGAGGAGCATATTAAGCAGAAGTGCCAAAGCAATTTCAAAAAATCATACTTAAAGCATCATTCAGTTTGGCTTGGTTTCTGGAAAATAAGAGTACTTCAAAAACCATCGAGTTTGTGGCCCAGTATTTAATTCAAGGAAGGAAAGGAAAAGTGGGAGCACTCTGAAGTAGCCTTAGCTAATTTGGAACACCTATGTGCAGCCATAAAGAGCAGTTCCAAGGTCTCTCTCTCTCTCCAGTGCCTAGTACTTTCACAGAACAAACTGTAGTCTCATGTTGATGGATCATAAGACTACTTTACTGGTGTAGTACATATCATGTATTAAAATCTTTGTATGATTTCTAAGGCCTGATTCTTTATAGGCAGTTAATTAATGCTCTTCTAAAGTTCAATTTGAAAGACCGTTCCTATAGCATTGGCATGGATCTAAAGTAGTAGAAGTAAAACTGTGTGGAAATTCAGAAATATAAAGGTAAATATTAACCGTAGATATGACCAAACTTGCAAGATGATGCTCTCAAGACTGTAGTTTAGACTTAATCTACAAATAGGACTAATACAATACCCTTAAAGTATCTAAGTAAATAACTTCTTTCAAGTTGGGATTTTTTGCCTCTTCAACCTCTATAGCACAAATATGGTGCTGAATATGGTTATGATGGAGAGAAAGAATGAGATTCCAATAAGCTATTAAAAAGTGGGGCTCCAGGAAAACCGTCAATTACCATTATGCAAGAACTATGGCAAGAAATTGAAACCACATGAATCCTAAAACAGTGTTATATTCCACTAACAGTAGACCCAAAATATTTCGATCAAGCAGATAAAAAGATGTTGATGTTTGACAAACAAGTTACAAAGTTTTAAGTCTGTCAATTAAAAAAAACTATTTTGGCTGCCAAGCAAGTAATACTGGGTCATGTATTCAGACCCCTCAAACTTGACAATTTTCTCCATTTCTGAAGTCATGCTGCGAAGACAAGGATCTAAGGCCTGGTATACAGTACAGCCACTCCCTTGAGATTGAAAAGATACTGTGAGACATGTATTTGAGGTATCTGCTGCTAGTTCCAGGATAGTGGAGAACTATTAATTAAACCAAGGTCGTCTCTCATGGTAAAAGTCTGACTAGGTTAAGGGAACAATAAACAAAGAACATGTCACTGAAGTCTTGATTTCAGACTTTTAAGAAATTATTAAAAGATATATCATTTAAATAGATATCCAGAAACTGAACTGTGTGAGATGTTCTCTTTACTACATCAACATTTATAGTCTAAAACTTATGGGTTTCTCAATAGCATCAATTGATGGCATTCTTCTTTATTACAGTAAGAGAACTGGATTGTCAGGCATGTTTGGAATTCTTGCTCTTTTTAGAGTTCAGATTTGCATGCCTAGATGGTCTAACATCCTTTATTTCCAGGTCACTAATATACATATCTTGTTTTGTATTTAAAGTGTGATGAATTATCAAGCTCAAAAATTTTAACTGTTTAGAAGGTGGGTTTAAGAAGGTCATCCTGTTGAAAGGTCCAGATTATCCTGAGAGAACACCATTACTGGGCCTCACAGCTTGGTGATTGATACGAGTTTGATATGTCAGAGGCTTATAAGTGACAACAACTAAGAATTCTCTCATAATGTAACTTGGAGTGGTAATGGTATGATAGCAACCAGTCTTGATGAAGAGAGTTAACTGTGAAATTTTTAAAGACATTATGGGTAGAAGTCTTTTTCCAGCTGGTGCCCACTGTAGACCTGTAACATCTAGTCATCCCACTGGAAGCAAACTAGATTTGGCAAAATTTGACTTGAATTCCAGTTCTTGATATACAGCTTCATGGTTGATTTCGAAGTCTCACAGAGCTTGAGTTGTATGCACTCAGTGAGTTCATCCTGATATAGAGATCTGTCATTTTGTGAAGATCTGACAAGCAAAGCCTGAACAAGGAAGCACTGATAACCTAAACATGAAGGATTTGTCTCTGTGTTAAACAGAGATCTGGTTAGTGGGTTATTTCCAGGCCATAAATCTCCTGGTCCTCAATTTACCAGCAAGATTTTCCTGAGGAACAAATCTTTATGTTTTTCTTTGATCACAAGAGGATTCTGATTCCTGAGTACCTTACTCTGTACTTACTTTGAATCAGAAATAATGGGTAAATCTCTGTCCAACCCTACTTAGATGAAAAGTCTCCACTGCTCACTTGATCAATAAGCATGATTTTATTATATACTTCATTCAAACAGTCTAGAATTTAAATGTAAGCTGAAGCAATTCCATACATGCATTCAGTTTTTGAGGTGACCACCTACATGTAGATCTGTTTAAGTCAGGAAGAGCAAGTAAAATACTTAGGATGCTGGATGGCTATACTGCTAAACAAACAGGCTATTAATTCTTGTACCCATGGCGTTCTGGAGATTCTCCCTTTTTTCTATATCTATAGGGGTGGTTTCGGGATTTGTACCAATCCCCTTTGGAGTACCCTCTATTGTGATAATGTGCTTTCTGATCATGACTATAAAAGTATCGATGTTGGTTATAATATTTGTTGTGGTCTTTATAGTCATTTTCTTTTATACTGTTTTCTTCTGCAACAACAGCATTCACATCTTGTCCAAAGAGGGAAGTGCCATCAAAGGGCAAGTGTGAGATCTTCTCCTGGGTTTTCTTAGTGAGAGATGTAAGTCGGAGCCAGGCTTGCCTTCTGTAGTCTACTGCCATTGCCATAACTCTGACTACAGAGTCCATTATGTCCCTAGTAGTACAAAGCTGCCAAAGGCCTGCATCCATACCATCAGATATTATACATCTTGCTTTTCCACGATCAAACTCTGGGTCATGGACCAGATCCTCCATGTCTTCCCAGAGTTTACGCTGATATTGAGTCATATAGGCCATGTAGCTAGCAGCTCGGGCTGCAATGGAAGCAGCATGGTAAAATCTACAACCCATGACCTCCATTTCCTTTGAGGTAGAATCTAGAAGAGATGTTGTGCTTCCTCTTTTGCTATGCTCTAATGCTTCTACAATGGGACCCTCAGCTGGAGGATTTGGTTGAAAAGGAGAGGTATCCTTGGCCACAGGATATACCCTGTGTCCCATGAAAGAAGAAGGATGGCAATCAGCAGGGTCTTTAAAAACCTCAGTGGTGGCAATTCTCAGAAGAGGATGCAGAGGAGGAACCAGACGTTTTTTAGAAGTCACATAATCAGGTTTCCCGTCACATGACTCTGCTTCAGATTGTAATGTTACTCTCTTTATAACACCTCTCTGTTCCATTCTCTTCAAAAGACCTGTGAAACTGGTCTGACTGGGATCAGCTGGCTGTCCTTTGTCATCAGCTGAGGGGGATTTGCAGTCTGCTTCTTCTTCAACTGTGGATAAATTCTCTTCCTTGGAGGTGATGTCCCAAGGAACTGAGGAGTTCTCACTTGGCCTAGAATGGTGAAATCTGAAACAACTCCTGGACTGTAGATCACGTATCACTCGGGACATCTCAGCCACTTGTGTCTGGAGATAGAGGATGGCATCCTGTCCATGCTGTGAAGCTGAAGACTCTGGCGGTAAATCCTCCTTGACCTGTGAAGAGGCCAAAGATTCTTGGGGGACCAGAAGTGGAGATGAAGGCAGATTCTGATAATTTTGTGATGGTTTAAGTGTATCTGTCTCAGAGATCTTAAAATCTGAATTATTTTGATCATTTTTTTGGTTCTCCAATGGGTTCTCAACAGAAGAAGGTTGAGAAACTATCCTCTGTGGACTGCTGGTACAACTCCCAGAGGAGCTGCTGTCTCCAATGGGAAGAGGCACATTGCAGCTAGAGCACATTTCTGGGCGATGATTCTCAGAGGATGGCACCTTAGACTCAGGCATTCTCTGGGTTATCCACATGAATAAGAAAACCAAGGAAGAAAAAAAAATGCTTTTAATATGTTAACTTTCAAGTGCAGAGATGCATGTCCAGTAAGTAGAATTCAATTTTTAAAAATTACTATAATTAAAATAATGAATGATGCAATCCACTATTGGTCAGCAAGGGATCACAAGAATCAATTGCACAAGCTTCACTTTCCCAAAGACCCAATACCAACTACTGGCATTAATCTGGGACTCTGTCCCTGAAAAAAGAGAATATAAACAAGCCCAGTTCAAGTGGTGCCATCCTAGCCTGCTGCTTGGTCCCATACAAGGGTAAGAGGTGGTTAGATCATTGGTGATAACAATTAAAAAAAAATCCTATACAATATATTTAAGTCAATAAAAGGAGCTAATAACTGCAGAAAACACTCGGGATAAGTCCCACTGAGGGGAAAAAAAAAAAGTTTTTTTAAAAAGTCCTCCATTGTAGAATCACTTTTAAGCCCCTTTAAAAATTCTCCCATTCACTCTCCACAAATAACAAAACTTTCCAGTTGCATAGTCCTACTTTATGGTTTGTAGTTTTCAAAGAGCTCAAATATATTTTTGTTACCTCATTTCATCCTCACAACAACCCTGTGAGGTAGGTGCTATTTTTATTTGATAAAGAAACTAAGGTTAAAAAGCTACTTAATTTATCCAAAATTATAGAATTAATAAGGAGTAAAGCTGAGACTAAAACCTAGGTATTTTCATTCCAAGTCCAAGTCTCAATCCTCTTTTATTACAGAGCAGAAGCTTCTGGCCACCTTGAACAAGACCAAGGAGTTCTGTAATCCACCAAGAAAATAGCCCATTAGTAGCAATTTGGGCTACAACAAATGTAGGACAAGAGTGTTACAAAGGGCTCAGCTGCTTCAGTTCTCAAAGTAAAGAAAATATTAAAGGGTTAAACCCACAACCAAAAAAATCACACGTAATAGAGAAAACTCCAAATATGGGGGATAGAAGAGGTTAAAAGATATGATGTCTAAAGTAATATATCACCTATAACCCTTCCTACATGCCATTTTCTAAAGGATCTTCACATATTCTTTCTTCCAAGATAAAACAAATTTTCTGTGTCTACGTGGTTCTGGATGAAAAGGATCCAGTTCTATAGGGCATCTGAAGAGAAATAGGAAAGGAAAAGGACACAAGGAGCCAAAAAGCTTGCAGTTTTTATTCCATTTCCCTTTTATCAGATATCATCACCAAGGCTTAGAACTTTCCTGCGTCATGTCATCCTTTCACACCCTCACTGAAAGTGAAGAAACAAAACTAAAAGTAGGAGATATTCTGGGCAAATAACTCCTTGGACTACCCATATGGCCCATCCTAACAGAAATGGTCCATCCTCTAAAGCAGTGATGGTGAACCTTTTGAGCTCGGCGTGTCAGCATTTTGAAAAACCCTAACTTAACTCTGGTGCCGTGTCACATATAGAAAATTTTTTGATATTTGCAACCATAGTAAAACAAAGATTTATATTTTTGATATTTATTTTATATAATTAAATGCCATTTAACAAAGAAAAATCAACCAAAAAAATGAGTTTGCGTGTCACTTCTGACACGTGTGTCATAGGTTCGCCATCACTGCTCTAAAGCAATAAACACAACCGTCATTGATCTGATAACTCTCTTTAGAGAATGCCTATAAAATGACAGAAGTAAAGAAATACAAATCAAATATAGTGTACTTACATCACTATGAGAGGTGCTAGGTTCTTCATCATCACTGCTGACCAGATCAATATATTCAAGAACAGGTCTTAATGGTCCTTCCTAGGAAAGAATTGAGCAAATTAACAAATCATGAAGAGTTATTCAAACTAAACTAGCATTTTAAACAATGTTTGTTGGGATTGGCAAAAATTCCTCTTAATTCGTTATGGCTGGCAGAAAATAATCAAAATGCAGAGAAAAATATTCAGAGTATGTACATGAATAAGAAATGATGATGAGAAAAAAAAAGAAAGAAAGAAACGATGGCAAGGTCTAGGAGGAGGACCCTAAACCCCGATAAGAGTATTGGGACTATGTCAATTAATACAGAAACAGGCTATAAGGACACAGATATTATGAGCCAGTACTTTTCAAATGTGATGGGTATCAATGGTTTGTTAGATATCTAAGCTCAAAACCATGGAGTTCTTTGACCAAGAGCTCAGCTTTATCTCCCACTTCTATAGAGAAATATTAAGCCTAATTCTTCTCCATCCTTTCTTTCCATCCATACTGACTTATCATGAACCAGGCCTTGAATGCTAGGCTTCAAAGCCTTGATTTTATTCTAAAAGTCTTGATTTTAGGCTAAAGAGAATAAAAACTAACATGGGAGTAACATATGAGACTTGTGCTCTAAGAGAAATCACATAAAGAAGTATGAAGAGTGGAAAAGGCAGAATTAACCAGTCCAGACGCATAAAAATGCAGAACTAAAGTAGTGGTGACAGCAAGAATAGTGTGGTGGTGCATATAGAAGAGAATATATGGGTATAATGGAGAGGTGGGGGAGGGGGAAGCGCGAAGATTGGCAAACAAAATCCCAACAACAACTAGAAGTAAAAAAGTGATCCCCTAAGGTTTCAAGCTTGGGTAACTAGAAGGATACTAATGCCATTAATAGAAACTTGGAATACAGAAACACAATGCTGATATTCTTTTGCACGTAATGATGTGATATGCCAATGGCACAAAGAGGTATTTGGCAGAGCTGGAAATGCAGGCCTGTAATCTGGATGTATGAAGTAACTGAGAATAGAAATTGGGGAGTGGCTCCCCTAAAAGCCTATTAACTGTAGCTTTAAATTGAAACTATGAGTAGCCAAAGAAAAAAGCAAAGAGGACAAAGAAGAATTCAAGGAGGCTCTTGAGGAAATGCTAGAATTTTAGGATTTAGGAAGAAGAGCTATGTGGGTAATCAGAGATTAGAAAAGAATCAGGAATGCATAAATCCAAAGAAGCTAAAGATAAAGTGAACCTCGATGAAAAGTTATCGATGCTAAATATGACCCAAAACACCAAAAAAAAAAAAAAGTGTCACTGAATTTGGCAAAAAGATTTTGAGAGAGCAACCGTCAAGAAAGTAGTGAGCACAGGAGCCATTCTCTAAAAATTAAATAGAAAATAAGGCAGTAAAGGACATGAGTAGAGAGTATTCTTTAAAAAAAATCGGGGGGGGGGGGGTGTGAGGGCACGTGCTAGGGGGTGGGGGTGGCCGGGGAGCGGTCAATGGGGGAAAAGGAGACTCATGTAATACTTTAAACAATAAAGAATTTAAATTTAAAAACAAATCTAGTACGTTGAGAACAAGAGGAAGGAACATAGGAGGAGGAGAATATGGCTGAAGAAAGACTTCTTAGGATAGAGAAAGTTGACTGTTGGCAAGCCAAAGTGATTAATTCGATGGAAAAACTAACAGAAAAAGATTCTAGATCTGGAGACAGAAGCTAAGATGTAGTTAAAGATCCTCTTCCCGAAAGAAGCATCCAGTCTAAAAGGTAGCTTGTTTCTTTTTCCCCTGGGCTACAACTTCTCTGCAAGCAGAAAATTACTATCCTTGCAGGTAGTGATCCAGAGCAAAACTTTTGGGCAGGAATCATGTAACAAAGTAATTGGGATTTTTGCTAAGCTATAAAGATGGAAGTTTAAAAAGGAGGAAAAGAGGGACAGATATTCTCCAACGTATTGTCGACAGAGGTACATCACGTATTTTAAGACTAAAACCTACCAATGGTATAAAGATCATCAAGATTATATAATTAATCCAAGAAGGAAATAGAGTAGATAAAAATAACTTCGACTGTTCATATAATTATCTGAGTTTGCACTATTCAAGAAATTTGCATTAAATAATTTTTATTACATGCCCACAGAAATAGCACACCAAGAAAGTCCTCAGGTTACCAGAAAAACAGAGGTAGGGCCAGAATTTCCACGAACAGATAGTAGGTAAAGAAATAAGGGAGATGAAAGAAAGTAACAGGCACAAAGCAAAAAGTAGAATGGGCAGAAAAAACAGGATAACGAAAATGGTAACAAATAGGATTAAAAGGTAAGTCAAGAAATAGTAGAAGAGGCAGAAATGAAAACAGAGAAGAGAACTACCAGAAATTTACTACTGGAGGAACCATTGGACTGATATGCACAACTAAGCAATGGCAACTTCATATAATTCACACTAACTAAAAAGAATAAAAAGAAATCAGGATAGGGAATCCAGACGTGAGAAAAAGCAGGAGTCATTTAGGATACCTATTCATTACTCAACACATAATTATGGAGTTAGTGATGGAATGGTAGAAAAGTGTCCGAGGCCTCCAAAAAGACAAAGAGGCTGAGTGGAAAAATAAGAAAAGGTAAGTACCCCCAAGGAAAAGATTACTTTATAAACAAATACTCTAATTTCCACAGTGGACATAGAAAAACTTCCACCATAATGAGGTAATCAAAACATTTTAGTACTCCATTTATTTCCCTACTAATCAGTAACATTTGTCATCCTGCCCTATAAAGGGATTGTACTGAACTTTTCATGCACATGATTTTATTTAGTCCTCAAAATTACTTGACAAGGTAAGATACTGAATTACCATTATCCCATTTAACAAGTAAGAAAACTAAGTGAGATACATACCTGGTTCTCTAAACACATAATTGGCTGTGTGCCCAATGCAACTCTGAAGTAGTTCAAAATATGATTTTTTTTTAATAGTGGTGTTTTTTATTTTATTTTTTAATATATATTTTTATTGATTTCAGAGAGGAAGGGAGAGGGAGAGAAAGACAGAAACATCAATGATGAGAGAGAATCATTTATCGGCTGTCTCCTGCACAACCCCCCACAACCCAGGCCATGTGCCCTTGACCAGAATCGAACCTGAAACCCTTCAGTCCGCAGGCTGACCCTCTATCCACTGAGCCAAACTGGCTAGGGCAGCCGTGGGCAAACTATGGCCCGCGGGCGGCCCGTTTGAAATGAATAAAACTAAAAAAAAAAAAAAAAAAAAAGTACCCTTTTATGTAATGATGTTTACTTTGAATTTATATTAGTTCACACAAACACTCCATCCATGCTTTTGTTCCGGTCCTCCGGTCCAGTTTTAGAACCCATTGTGGCCCTGGAGTCAAAAAGTTTGCCCACCCCTGGGCTAGGGCGATACAGAATATTTTTAAATCTATGCTTATTATCTAAGTTTCTGAGATAAGATACTTTTCAAAAAGAGAAAAATGAGTACCTGCTACTATCCCCAACTCTGAGTAACTCATAACACTGACCAATAAATAAATTAACTCCCCCAAAGAAGTAATGTTTACAGCACAAAGACCAAGAGAAAATAATTTCTAATATTTATAATGACTGCTTATATCCCTAACAAGTATATATGCATGTGGTCCTCCATTTACAAGGTATTTTATTTGAATATGCTCCATACATCAACTAGTAAACCCTCATTCTTTTTTTTTTAAATTGATTTTTTACAGAGAGGAAGGGAGAGGGATAGAGAGTTAGAAACATCGATGAAAGAGAAACATTGATCAGCTGCCTCCTGCACACCTCCTACTGGGGATGTGCCCTCAACCAAGGTACATGTCCCAGGAATCGAACCTGGGACCTTTCAGTCCGCAGGCCGACGCTCTATTCACTGAGCCAAACCAGTTAGGGCTAAACAGTCATTCTTATCTCCTCTGTACCAACACCAAATCAAAGGATTCTACTTCCAAGGCCACACAATTTAGGAGCAGAAGCACAAGCACAAGCAAAACAGATTAGGAACACAGTTGAATTAATAATCTAAGTTTAAAAACAAATTTGTTTTAAATAAAGGTTTCATTTCTGTTATTAGAAAATTCTCACACAAATCCAAAACACCAATTGCCGACTAACTGGAAAGTGTTGTCAATAGACAAAGATATACACACAAAAAAAAGCTTACCTCAGTCTAAAACAAACATGGATTTAACCACAGATGCAAAAATCTAATCTAAAATTCTAAATAATTCATTTGGGTTTTTTTTTTCCATATAGATAAGTTAGGGGCATAGTTTACTTCTTCAGTCATGCTGAGTTCAAAAATTTCAAATGGTTCCCAATTGCCTACTTTAAGTTCAAATGTAGTCCACAATTCAAGATCTATACTATTCTAGCCCATCCTTTCCTCTCCCACTTGCAAAAAAAAAAATCTTATCTTCCACAACTACACAAAAAACTGCTTTTCCAATTTTGATGCCTTTCCTTATTTCTTCTAAAAATAACCTTTAAACACGTACAAATACTAAATGCTACATATGGCAAAGTAGTAAACTGAAGGACTTTTTTTTAGGGGGGGACAGCACCATTTGTTTTTTATAAAAGAAATTTCTACTAGAATTATTTACATAGTTCTCATCTCCTATTTCATGTCCCACACTAAAATACTGACATTTTTGGGTGAAATGTATTTCCAATTAGTATGTGTAGCTCCAAAGTACTTAATTCATGACTCCACATATTATGAGCTCCAACATTATTTTTATTAAGCTAATTATCACCCTTAAGACCCCCAGACAAAAGATACCCTATTTTTTTATTTTTATTTTTTTTGCCTATGATCCATTCTACTGCTGGTGAAATATCACTTGAACTATGTGCTCAAGTTATTTATGAAATTATACAATTTCTTTCACTATTTCCACAGGTTCAACGATTCCACATTAAGCCAATAATATCGGCTGAAACACAAATCTCATGTGCTGTTCTTTTTTTTTTCTTAAATCCTCACCTGAGGATATTTTTTCCATTGATTTCTGGAGAGTGGAAAGGATGGAGGGGGAAGTGAGGGAAACAGAAAAAGGAGGAAGAGAGGGAGGGAGGGAGGGAGAAACATTGAAGTTGACTGGTTGCCTCCCGCACAACATGCCTCAACTGGGACTGGGGATCAAACTAGCAATGGAGGCAGGTGTCCTTGACCGAAAATCGAACCCGTGACCATTCAGAGCCAGAGCTGATGCTCTAACCATGGAGCAAAACCAGCCAAGGCTCATGTGCTGTTCTCAAATTTATGATAGGTTGCCTCAGCAGTTTTTATACCTTTGTATCTACAGTAGCTCTGTGGAAAAGCATGTCATGGGCTTCTACGCTAAACAATTTTCTGTGAGTAAATTAAAATATCCAGTTTCAAAGAAAGACACAAAGATGGCTGAAAAAAGAGTCATGTTACTAAATTAAACAGAAAATGAGAGAAAAAGACCTAAATGAAAAGTTTTTGTTAGGGTAATATTCTGTTTCTTGATTTGAGCACTGTTTACACAGGTGTACTGGCTTTGCAAAAGTCAAACAGTACACTTACAAATTAAGTTCAATGTTAATTTCACTAAAATATAAATGAAAGGGGTCATTTTGGACCTCTACATCTGTATTTTTCCTTTCCTTCAGCATGCTGTGTAGTTTCAGATTCTATTTCTGCAAACCACAGAAAGAATGATGTGCCATCATATGGATCAAAGATTAAAAAATTAAATTAACAGCAAACTAAGAAATCCAAACCATAATAAATCAAGAAATGACATCATAATGCTCTTTTCTGTATCTGAATTAATCTTAAGTTAACCAGGGAACTGTTTATTATTTAATTGGATAAGCATTACCTAGAGGATAAGATTGGGTCACAGAAAGAAGTAGGAGAGTCTGTCTCTAAATATATTTTAAAATAGAATTAAGGTATCATTGGCATTTAGTGTTATCATTACAAAGACAGAGGGAATGTCGAATAGGCTTCTTCTCGTATTATAATTGTACATGGTACATATAATTCATTTGTCCATTTAGAACTATCATGCCTTTGAACCTATAGTTGAAAACAAGAATAAATATAAGTTGTGTCAAGCTGGATACACAAAACTGATTGTATATTTTTTATTCTGATGAAAGATATAACAGATTCTCTACATTTAAAATAAAACTTAGAGTTAAACTTCAACTTAATACAAGCTTGTATTAGTCACAAGCTACAATTCTCCATCCCAGAGTACCACAAAAAAATATTTCTGAAATCTTATTTTAATAGATTCCATCAGTGACTTTCAAAGTAAGCCTGTAGTTCATAAAGAATTGTGTGTCATTCTTACTGATATTTGCACAAAATATCAAAATAAGTACTCTCCATTCACAAATATACCAATACTCAGGAAGAACCTGAAATATTTGTCCTAAAGAGCCAGGGAATTCTGTTTCTAAGCATACTTCAGTCCACAGAGACTGGGGGCAGGATACAGTTCTTCTAACCTCCCACAACCCAAAACTTTAAAAGTTTAAAATAAAGAAGAGGACCATATACGCTAGCACTGGAGAAAAAGCCACAAATGCTCTTGTGAAAGACTCCTACACAAACCCATTAACACACAATACAATAGATCATCACATGGCCCTAATGTTGTGATACTATCGAATATTGTTTAATAACCAGTTTTACGAAGCTGCCCCCAAACAAACACAAATACTATGTTAAAGAAAAATTATACACCTTTAATAATACACCTCAACTCCAGGATTCAAAGGGTACTTCAGAGTAGAGGTATTCTCCAAGCAGAGCCCTTGTCAGACTTTGTTTTGGGTGAAAATCATCCCCAAAATACATCAGATCCACTTTCTCCCCAAACCAACGCTTTAAAAAGTGTGGTCCAGAGATCTGTCTATCCTTGCATTTTTTTCTCCAAAATGAAGATTCCTAGACCCCGACCTTCAAATTCTGACTCAATAGGTGCAGAGTGAGGCCCAGGAATGTATACACTTATTACGAATGCTCGGAAACGGTCTCCACGGGAATAAAATCAGAAAACACAGTGCGTTCCTGGTGATGCAGGTATCTTCATTATGCACACCAACTGCACTACTGTGCTGTAACATGGTGACCTCAGAGATCTGTGACACCTTCAAGCTAGCTGCCTCCACCTGAGGAAGCTCAGGTTTTGAGTTCTTACAGCCCTCCTCCTCCTCCTCAGCTGTCCCTTCTCCCTCACCTGGGTGTCTCCCCTCACAGTGGTTCTCAACCTTCTGGCCCTTTAAACACAGTTCCTCATGTTGTGACCCAACCGTAACATTGTTTTCGTTGCTACTTCATCACTGTCATGCTGCTACTGTTATGAGTCGTCACGTAAATATCTGACGTGCAGGATGGTCTTCGGCGACCCCTGTGAAAGGGTCGTTCGACCGCCAAAGGGGTCGCGACCCACAGGTTGAGAACCGCTGCAGGCTTAGAAGATGCTCCTGACCCGTTTCGATACACAGCCTTAAGGGACCAGATCTCGGCCTGAGCCAGAGCAGAAAATGGCCCTCCGTGGAGGCAGGAGAGGAGTGATGGAGGGCACAGCGCGGCCTCGGGCCGGCAGCCTTTGTGATGGCCACGGAGGTCGCTCAGTTCCCTGCCCCACTGCCACCTCCACACTGTCCAGGGCCCGTGGGACATGCACACGTATTGGCTGGGCGATGGATGAACAGGTGAGGTGTCGTCCCATAACCGCTTACCACGCAGTCTTCGACTCCGAAAAACCCGAAATGTGGCTACTTACACTCACAAACTGAATGTCATCTTCATTTTCATCCGCTGCGGACTCAGATGCCCCAGGCCCCGCTGGAGGGACAGATCCTATTATCTACAAAAATAAGCCAGAACACGCTTATCTATACAGCCATGTACTTGCAGGAAGAGGTTTTCCCCAAAAGGAACGAAAAGGGAAGAGCTCCCAAAGAAACTTAAGGGCACGATTGCACGCAAACCCGACGAAGAGCAGAGCTCCCCGGAGTCGGGTTGTGCCTCTGCCTCCGTGGGGGGGTCGGGACCAGACGGCGAAAACCAGCCACGGGCCCCTCCGGATCCCCCCGGCGGCTCCTGGACGAGGGACGCAGGCTCCCTGCCGAGGAGCAAGGCCGGTCGGCGGAGCAGCCACAACAAGGAGCTCGGGGGCCGAGGCGGCCATTGTTGCTGCTGGTTCCTGCTCAGACCTGCAAGGTCCCAAGGCCGGCTCGGCCGAGAAGCCCAGGGCATCGCCCCGAGGCTGCGGCCGAGCACCAGGCCTCCGCCCACAAAACACAAAACCCTGCGCGGCCCCCCCACTCACCTCCGGCCCTGGGTCTCCCATTTCTCCGACGGCCTCACTGACAGCACCGGCGCTGCTGCTGTCCCCGTGGCCGCCGCTGTGGCTGTTGTCCCTGCTGCCGACACCGCCACCGCCACGACCTCCCTTCCCGCCCAGCCCCGCTTTACGCCGCCGTGACCCGCCCCTGCGTGAGCGCCGACGCCGCCGACGCCGCGGGCCAAAGAGGTGCAAAACCGCTTCGGAAGGAAGAGCGGCCGGCTCGGGCCCGCTATCCTCCGGAGCCTCTTAACCACGGTCCCAACCTCCCTTCTCCCGCACCGCACAGGACGCTGGGAATGGTAGTTCTCTCGTCGCACCCGCGGACGCCGAGCTTCATTGGAAAAGAGCGGAAAAGGGCCTCCAGGCCCAGCGCATGCGTTTCTCCGCGGTGACGTCACAGCACTTCCACCGAGCGGTGGGTGGGCTTGGTTCTGCTGAATAGAGATGTGAAGAAGGTTTCGGGTTGGGTTTTGCGTGGTTGTGGAAGTGAAGGTCACTTTAAGGTGGTGATGGGGACGGATGTCTCAGTTTTTCTTTTTTTGCAAAAGGCCATGATCATGGAGCTTTAGCAGAAGTCTGAGAGCAGGAAAGGAATCTGATATTTTGTGCCTTACTCAAGGGCTCCGCAGCATGGAATACAGGAAATTGAGGACTAGCGCTCCAGGTTAGCATGAAGGAACCGGGCAATGCTAGAGAGCCCAGGGCCCAATAGGACAGGAAGCTGAGAGGCCCAGCTAACCTGATCACTAAGCCCCAGACCACGACTTTAAAATGTCCTTTTAAAAGGTGTTCATGCCCTGGCCGGTTTGGTTAGAGCTTCGGCCCAAGAACCTAAGTAAGGGTCGCCTTTTGGAATCCTGGACAAGGTCATGTACCTCGGTTCCTGGCTTCTGTGGGAGGCAACCAATCCATGCGCCTCGCTTACATAGATGTTTTTCTCTCTCTCTCTCCCCTCCTCCCTTCCACTCTAAAAGCAATGGGAAAATATCCTTGGGTGAGGATTAAACTATATATATAGTCTCAATTATTACCTTTGTGAAATAAAATAGTTGACCTTTTTACAATGTTCACACTCAAAAAGCAGTCAATAAAATAATTCACTTATGTTCAACTATGTGTGTTTAATTTTTTCTCACATAACACCTTACAAAAACCTTTTTTTACACATCAACAATTGTCAAAGGGTTTGAAAAGAATTCAAGTTGGAAAGTCTTTTATATCTTCGATTCCTGTTTTTGTCTGTATATATACAAACCTACCATCTGACCACACTTACCTATGCTTGTAATAATTATTGCATAATATTTGCTATTTTCTACTTTCCTCCAAGTGCTTTAGTGTAGTGACTTCAGTTGCTTTTCTACCTAGTCAGTTTGAGAGATTTAGAGGCAAATTGAGAATGAGAACCCCGCCTGTTGTGTTCCGCAAAAGCTGTATGTAAATATCTAAAACTTTTAAATGTCTGAGCAAAACTTGTATTTAAGTTTCTCCGAATGTGCTGGGAAAAGGTCAGTGGAACATTTACTTTAATGGATTGCGGGTAGGAGGAGTTCATTGATAAAACTCTTGAAAAGAAAGCGTTATGTGGCTAGAGGCCAAAAATTCTCCTATCCTTCAATTCAGTTGTTGTCATTGCAAGGATTTATCCTGAGGACATAATTTAATCTGTGAGAAGTTTTATGAAAAATATTTATCACAAGTTAGTTTGTAATAGGAAAAGTTGTAAGACATCTGCCTGTCCAGTGTGGCTCAGTGGTTGAGCTTCAATGTATGAACCAGGAAGTCAAGGTTCAATTCCCAATCAGGGCACACAGCTAGGGTTGCAGGCTCCATCCCCGTAAGGGGGGGCGGGGGGGGGGGGGCGGGGCGGGAGGCAGCCAATTAATGACACTCTCATCACTGATGTTTCTATCTCTCTCTCTTTCTTCCTCTCTGAAATCAATAAAAAAAATATTTTTTTTTAAATTGCAAGACCTCTAAATGTCTGATTGGGGAATGGAATAGTTCAACTGTGTAGCAAAAATTTTTGTTTAGCAAAAATTTCTAAGAGCAGATTTCTCAAAAATGAAACATTTATAATATTATCAGAACCATGTCTAGCTACCAAGCAAACCAGGCCTGAAATAAGAAACCTACCTAAATAATAATTTTCTCTGGCCAGCTGGACTATGAGTTTATAAGAAAATGCTTTGAAACCCGTTAACATAGTTTTCAGACATGCCTGTAGTTTATTTAGATTGGTGTAACAAAGGAGAACAAACCATAGGCAAAGCTTGGGAGTCTTTCAGTCCTAGGAAATTTAGAAGAGATTGGGTTGGACGATTTTAAGGTCAGTCTATGAAGTAGGGTACTACTTAGAATGGGAAGCAGTAGAGTTGTTTGCTGATTGGTTCAGGATTCAAAGTGGAGACAACTATGGGGAAATGTTCTTTGTGTGACTGAGGAAATGTTTTTTCTGTTTTACTTGGGATGCAGATCCATCATTTTGCTTTATGAGTTAAGATCTTGAAGGGAGCCCATCAGTGGGTTTGATAACCAATTTACTGCTCTTAGATCAATATAATTTACTTCTCTAAGCAACATCATAATAGATTTCCAGATCTCTATATCAGTGGCATTATGTTGATATTCTTCCTTCAACTCATTATGCAACAAAGAAAATAATAGCTTCAACTTTAGTTTTTTTTAAATATATTTTATTGATTTTTTACAGAGAGGAAGGGAGAGGGATAGAGAGTTAGAAACATCGATGAGAGAGAAACATCGGTCAGCTGCCTCCTGCACACCCCCCACTGGGGATGGGCCTGCAACCAAGGTACATGCCCTTGACTGGAATCGAACCTGGGACCTTTCAGTCTGCAGGCCGACGCTCTATCCACTGAGCCAAACCGGTTAGGGCTCAACTTTAGTTTTGTTTTTATTAGTTTTCTATTAATTTTCTTGCTGTTCTTGTTGGATGGTTATTTATACAACCATCTGTCTGAGCATTGCACAGCAGCATTTAAGATTCTGGAGACCTAGTTCTTGCAAATTAAATGCATTAATAAAGCTCAAACCCTCATTAAGAAGCATTATCCAGTATTCATAAATCTCAAAAAAGGGGGGAGAGGAAATGGCTAGTATAAGCCTGTAACTTAAGGATAATTTGACTTGGGTAAAAGAGTTCATATATATATCAGTATAGCACCAAATCTTACACTTTAGTAAGAGCAGAGACAATTCCAAAGCAATTCTATCATAAAGAACCATATTTGATTTAGATTAAATGCTCTGGTTTTAAAACCTGGCAACTAAAATTACCTCTGTAACAATTTCTGATGAAGTAAGAAGTAGATTTATAACAGAATATTCTTCTGGGAAGAAGGTGGCTTTTATGGAATCTGTTGTCATTGACATTTCCTGAGAGTTATGGAATCAGAACGAAGATCCTTTGGTTCTATCTATCCTATCTAATAAAGGAGAAACATGGTAATTGGCGTACGACTGCTACCCTTCCCATTGGCTAATCAGCAAGATATGCAAATTAACTGCCAGCCAAGATGGCGGCCGGCAGCCAGGCAGCTTGAAACTAACATGAGGCTTGCTTGCTTCAGTGACGGAGGAAACCAATGTTCCCCACCTGCCTTGCCGGCCTCTGAGCCTGCAGTTTAAAAAACATTGTAACAAATATAGAAGCTAAACAAAACCCCAGAAACCTGCTTTCAGCGAGCCAGGATCTCAGAGCTGGAATTGATACAGAGTTTCGATTATAGAACCTAAACAAACCAGATACCTGCTTTCAGCAGCGGATGCCTAAGAGCTGGAGTCTCAGAGCTAAAGCTGGCCCAGAATAAAAAAGAAAAGTCCCAGCCTGAAAACAGCCCTCAGCCCCTCACCCAGACTGGCAAGGCACCCCAGTGGGGACCCCCACCCTGAAGGGTGTGTGACCAGCTGCAAACAGCCATCATCCCCTCACCCAGGCTGGCCAGGCACCCCAGTGGGGACCCCCACCCTGATCCAGGACACCCTTCAGGGCAAACCAGCCGGCCCCCACATGTGCACCAGGCCTCTATCCTATATAGTAAAAGGGTAATATGCCTCCCAGCACCGGGATCAGTGGAGCCACGAGGCCTCCTGGCACCGGGATCAGCGTGATGGGGGCAGTGCCCAAACCCCCTGATCGCCCTGCAGCTCTGTGTGTGACAGGGGGCGGGGCCCCAACCCCCCAATCGGCCCTACCCTGAGCGTGACTGAGGGTGGCATCGCAACCTCCCAATCTGCCCTGCTCTGTGCATGACAGGGGAAGGCGCCCCAACTCCCCAATTGGTCCTGCTCTGAGCGCGACCAGGGGCTGCACCTAGGGATTGGGCCTGCCCTCTGCCACCCGGGAGCAGGCCTAAGCCAGCAGGTCATTATCTCCCGAGGAGTCCCAGACTGCGAGAGGGCACAGGCCAGGCTGAGGGCCCCCCCCCCCTCAAATGCACAAATTTTTGTGCACCAGGCCTCTAGTATATATATAAAAGGCTAAGCGCCTGTCTGACTGTTTGACCTGTAGCTATGACATGCAATGACCACCAGGGAGCAGACACTCAACACAGGAGCTACCGTGCTGCAGTGACTTGGCAGTGGCGGTTCTCAGGTGACACACCTGGAAACAGAGAGGAGGAAGCCCGATTCTGGGATGTGTTACCTGAGAACTGCCCTCTTGCAATCCGGGACCCCTTGTGGGATGTTGGAGAGCCAGTTTCAGCCCGATTCCCGTAGGCCAGGCTGAAGGACCCCACTCACTCCTCAGCTGCTCTTCGAACCACAGCGCCACCCCAGTTGTGGCTGGCCGGGGGGGGGACCATGGGAGGTTGGCTCCAGGGCATGTCCAGCCCATCTCACCCAGTCCCACCCCACCAGCCACCTTCTAATTAATTTCCTTTCAATGTGCACGAATCTGTGCACCGGGACACTAGTAAGAACATAAAAGACTAACCCAGAGGTCTATAATGCAATTTCATTGTTCCTCTCAGGTCTGGAATTCTGTACAAGTGTTGTGCATAAGGAAAATAAACATGTTGAAGCACAGGACAAAAGCCGGTGGCTTATTTCTGTGGTTGGTTCATAAGTACAAGCCACTTTTCTCATTAGAGCAAGCTGTATTACTTCCTTCTTTTTTTAAATATATTTTATTTTAAATATATTTTATTGATTTTTTTACAGAGAGGAAGGGAGAGGGATAGTGCCGGGGTCCAACCCCAGCAGGTCCAGGGGTCCCCAAAGGTGTGGACGGAGTTGGCGAAGAAGGAATGACACAGAGACAGCGTTCAGTTGATCAGCAGCCTAGCCAGGATCTCTAGCCAGGATCTCCAGCCAAGTCCTGGTCTGGATCTCCAGCGAAGTTCTGCTGTTTATTGTCTTGTTACATCCGTATTTATACCAGTTGATTTTAATCCTGTCAATTTCTATTACAAAGGTTAGGGCGTTTCTTATCTCCATTCCAGGGAGTAAAGATTATGTAGCTTAAGCATGATTGTTTGTAGTTAAAGTGATTAACTACCCGCCTGGCACTTAGTTAAGGAGTTTCATCCCCTCCCTAACTTCAGGGAAAAATCCCTACCTGGGGAAACAACCTTTCTCGGAGAGGTGACCTTGGTTAAAACACACAGCGCTAAGGGGAGCAAACATATTAAGAACAGTATGCTATATACGCCAGGTCCCTTGAAACATATGCTGTGCAGATGTTTCTTTCCTGCAGCGACTGTGTCAAGCAGCAAGGATGGACCAGCTTCCGGCAGGATAGAGAGTTAGAAACATTGATGAGAGAGAAACATCGATCAGCTGCCTCCTGCACACTCCCCACTGGGTATGTGCCCACAACCAAGGTACATGCCCTTGGCCGGAATTGAACCTGGGACCCTTGAGTCTATCCACTAAGCCAAACCAGTTAGGGCATACTTCCTTCTTTAGAATATGGATATTCTCCCTTCAAGTAATAATGTATTTGCCCTTATTAGAAAACTGAAAACAGTAGTGTTTGGTGCTTTTATTGCACATTTTGAGTAATTTGCAAAATTTCCTACCCCCTTTCTAGAAATATTTGGAAGGTCATCATTCACTCTGTTTGCATTATAGTAATACTATTCCTCCATGTAAGGCTACTGAACAAGAAGTCGTATGGTTTGATTTATAGTGGACTACAAGGGTTTTCAAAACATCATGGACAACCAAAAGTATTAGAGCTGGTTTGTATTTATTAAAGAATTAGTCTGTTGCATAGTGTTAAGGGTGGATATAATTGTAACAATACCGTTGCCAGGTCATATGTTTTCAGATTTATTTAATCTCTTTTGTGCTAATCTATGTGTTAGAATAGTTGTAAATATCTATTTACTAAGGAGTGACTGTGGAGAAACTTAAGGCAGGCATAAGTAATATTTGTTTCCTCCCACAAGCTGGATAGTGAAAAATCCTAAGCAGAAGACATCTCCGTATGATTTCACTTACAGAAAATTGCCATAACATGTTTTATCATATTCCCTATCTATCTTATCTATACGGAGGCATATGTATACATGTTTTTTCTGACTCACTGGAGAGTAATGTGCATGTATCATGCCTCCTTATCCCTTACTATTCAGTGTGTATTTCACAAGAATCATGATTTCCTTTGACATAACCATAATACTTGTTTACTCTGCTTAATCTGCTATGACAATTTACCATAGACTTGGTGGCTTAAACAATTTATTTCTGAAGCTCTGGAGGCTGAGAGGTCCAAGATGGAGGTGCAGCAGAATGGATACTTGGTGAGGGCAGTTTTCCGCGTTTGCAAACAGTCTTCTATCCTCACAGGGTGGACAGCAGAGAAGCGAGCTCTCTTGTGTCTTTTTTTATAAAAACATCAATCCCATCATTATGGCTCCATCCTCATGACCTAAATTACCTCCCAAAGCCCCCCTCTCCAAACACAGTCCCATTGGGGGTTGGGGTTTCAACATATAAATTGGGGACGGAGGTTGACACACACACATGCAGTCCATAACAGTACTATTATCAAAATCTGGAAGGTTAACATTGACTCAGTATGTTTTATAATCTATAGTCCTTATCACATTTTATCAATTGTCCAGACCAGGATCACATTAATGCATTGAGTTTATGTCTCCCTATTCTTTAATTTGCAGCAGTTTTTAAGCCTTTGTCTTTTATGATATTGATATTTTTGAAGTACCAAGGCCAATTATTTTATATAATAGTCCTCAATTTTGGTTTGTCAGAGTTTTTTTCTCATTATATTCAAATTGTGCATTATCAGACAAAATACTGACATGAAGTGTTTGAGATGATGATCATATCTAGAAGCACATGAAGGCTATCTGCCCCTCATTGAGGATATTCATTTTTTAAGTTTTATTTTTCAATTATAGTTTATATTCAACATTATTTGGTATTAGTTTCAGGTGTACAGTATGGTGTTTAGATAATCATATACTTTACAAAGTGTTCCCCCTGATATTTACAGTACCCACCTGGCACCATACATCGTTAACACAATATTATTGACTATATCCCCTACGCTGTAATTTACATCCCCATAACTATTTTGTAACTATCAATCTGTGGTTCTCAATCCCTTCACCTTTTACACTCAGTCCCAACACCCCTCCCCTCTGGCAACCATCACTGAGGATATTAATTGTAATCATCTGATCAAGGTGTCATCCAGTATCATCACTATGCAGTTTTTTCCCTTACAATTAATAAGCAATCTGTGGGAATATACTTTCACCACCATGCAAAAACATCATGCTCCTCATGAAACTTATTTCCTTATGTAATGATTTATTTATTTTTTTTTTGGTTAATCTTCACCCAAGGATATTTTCCCCATTGCTTTTCAGAGAGAGTGGAAGGAAGGGAGAAAGAGAGACAGACAGAGAGAAACACTGATGTGAGAGACACCATTTGTTAGGGGAAGAAATAGAATATTGGAGACTAGCTATAATTATAAGAAATATTAATCATACTCTGTTAACCGTGATGGTTCTGTTCTGATTAAAGAAACCACATTCTTTTTTAAAAATATATTTTTATTGATTTCAGAGAGGAATGGAGAGGGAGGAGATAAAAACATTAATGATGAGAGAGTCATCCATCGCTGCCCCACACTGGGGATCAAGCCGGCAACCTGACCGAGAATCAAACCGTGACCTCCCAGTTCCTAGACCTACACTCAGCCACTAAGCCATGCCGCTGGGCTAAAGGAAGCACATTCTAACCTGGCTGAGAGTTGTATGTCTCCCCCGACTCCTAGTACCTGGCTTGGAACTAGGAGTCAACCTGGGACTATGGTCCATTCTCATCCCAGACCTGCTTATTATCATGAAAAGATTAACAACCTAGTTGCCCCAGCAATGGAGTCCTTCCCCAGGCTCACTGCCTGTACCCTGTAACCATTATACTCATTCTTATTCCTTTTGCCTACTTCCACATGTACTCTTTGTCCTATCCAATATAAGAGTGGTTTATGGGGGTGTAGAACAGGTTTTCGTGGATGACCTGCTGCTCTCCCATATTGCTGGCATTATATGCTCAAATATAATCCAACCACTGCTTAATTGGTTCAAGTAGTGGCAGCCCAGACCCACTGGTTGTCTGGTTACAATATCAGGGGTTCCAATAGCTTTTCTTGTGGGTCTACTTTATCTACCAAGAAACTTATAATACTTGTCTTAGATGTAGTTTACCCATGCAATATATGTATGTTGTCATTGTTTTTGTTTTCTTTTGGGATAATTTTACACCTGCATGCAGTTGTAAAAAATAGTACAGAGGCCCTAGCTAGTTTGGCTCAGTGGATAGAGCATCGGCCTGCAGACTGAAAGGTCCCAGGTTCGATTCTGGTCAAGGGCACATGCCTGGGTTGCAGGCTCAATCCCCAGTGTGAGGCATGCAGGAGGCAGCCCATCAATGATTCTCTCTCACCATTGATGTTTCTATCTCTCTCTCCCTCTCCCTTCCTCTCTGAAATCAATAAAAATGTATTTTTAAAAATAGTACAGAATACTTCTGTTATAAGAGCAAGAGGAGCTATGCTGACCTGCTCCTAAGTGAAACTGGTGAAAATTGCATTAAAAACAAACAAACATTTAATACATATAGAAGTGGTACTAAGGACAAACAGCAAATAAAATATCTATTCAAGAAAAATCAGAAAATTCTGCAACAAAGGCAAGAGTATTTAAATAAAGACAACTTCCTATCACCCCACTACCAGCTCAAATATTCGACCCTCTATTTGGAAACAAAATTAAATATACAAGCTGAATATACAAATCTCTGGATGCAAGAAAACAAAAGACTGCCATATTTAAAATAAAATTTAAATAAAGGCTTTTGAACTCAGCTGAACACAAGCTGATATATTAACTCAGTAAGAACTTACAATATAATTTTTTAGTCCTCAGAGTATTAACTAAACATATAACTATTTTTCCAGCCTTAATTTTATAGATTACTTCTCTGTTCCTCAAGGCACACAGATCATAAACACGTGTGTCACTCCTAATTATAGTTACATAAAACACCACCAAGATCATAGTGTCCCATTCATTTCTGTCAATATAAAAGAAATTATTTTTCCTAAAGACCTATAAAATCCTCTCTTTAAATGTTTTTCAGTACAAAAACAGACAAGTGGCTGTTCACTTTCCAAAGCTACATCATTTACTCCTCACCACAGAGGAGGCCAAGCCAGCATACAAACCCTCTTGGTACTGAGTAATGGGGAAGAATGTCAAGGCAATGGCCTTGTAAAAAGAATTTCTATACAATCCCTATGAGAACAACAAACAACATTAACAACACAATGTTTAGGGAGAAAAAATTTTTTTATTTAAAGAACAAATGATTTACGACGTTACTCTGAACATAGAGTGACTAAAACACACACACACACACACACACACACACACACACACACATTATACAGGCATTCATTTTTAAAGTATGCACCTTTAACAGCAAACCTCAACTCATCACAGAAATTAGAATGGTTTGGAGAAGTGATTTTAGCGAACTAAATTATCTCTTTAAACATAGACTTTGTAATGATTTAAGTTTTTGGTGAAAATCATATCAAAATGAAACATAATATCCCCATATGTTTTCGAAAGCAATTACAAAGTATGCTGACTTGTTTACCCGTGTATTTGTGCCAAATGCAGATTCCTAGGCATCGCCTTCAAATTCTGATTCAATATATCTGGAGTGGGGTCCAGGCTCCATCCCCAGCCCTGGTCCTGGTGTGTGCGAAAGGCAACTTTTATATTTATGAATGCTTGAAAACTACTGTCCCAAAGGGATCTTCATTATGAACAGCAATTGTACTATTGAGGAGATCAAAAAGGAGGGCTAGGCAGTCAGGGACAGGACTAGGAAGGAGGGGGTGGAGACGGAGTGGGGTGCTGTAGATAAGGGCAGAATGCAGTCTGCTGACTGTATCACAAGACAAACAAAAGGACCTAGAACAGTGATGGCGAACCTATGACACGCATGTCAGAGGTGACACTCGAACTCATTTTTTTGGTTGATTTTTCTTTGTTAAATGGCATTTAAATATATAAAATAAATATCAAAAATATAAATCTTTGTTTTACTATGGTTGCAAATATCAAAAAATTTCTATATGTGACACGGCACCAGAGTTAAGTTAGGGTTTTTCTAAATGCTGACACGCCGAGCTCAAAAGGTTCGCCATCACTGACCTAGAACTAGACCCAGGTAGGCAGGAGTTGCTAAGGAGGGGAGAAGGGGGGTGTAACTAGACCACCTAGGTGGGAACAGTGATGTCATCTTGGATCTGAAGTGGCAGTCCTCAATCAGGTCCTTGAGCTTTGAAATGATTGGATATTGTGCAGGATTCTTTTTTTTTTTTAAATATATTTTATTGATTTTTTTACAGAGAGGAAGGAAGAGGGATAGAGAGTTAGAAACATTGATGAGAGAGAAGCATCGATCAGCTGCCTCCTGCCCACCCCCCACTGGGGATGTACCCGCAACCAAGGTACATGCCCTTGACCGTAATTGAACGTGGGACCCTAGAGTCTGCAGGCCGATGCTCTATCCACTGAACCAAACCGGTTAGGGCATGTGCAGGATTCTTTAAAGGACCAATTAGAAGCCAGCAGAGCACATACCTACCACTAGACTAGGAAGCTTCAGCGTAACCCACTTTGGGCCCCCTTCCTGCTGCCCCTTTCAGCAACCAACTTGGACCACCACATTTTGGGTTTCACTATGCTATAACATCGTGACCTCAGAGATCAGTGACACCTTCAAGCTATCTGCCTCCACTTTAGGAAGCTCAGGTTTTGAGTTCTTACAACCCTTCTTGTTTTCAACATCCTTCCTCATCATTAGCTGTTCCTTCTCCTTCACCTATATGTCAATGTCATCTCTTAGAGGATACTCCTTTGTTGTTGTTGTTATTGTTAATCCTTACCTGAGGATATTTCCCATTGATTTTCAAAAAGAGTGGAAGGGAGGGGGAGAGAAACATCGATGTGAGAGAGACATGGATTGGTTCCCTTCCGCAGGTGCCAGGACCAGGGCCGGGGATGGAGCCTGCAATGAGGTGCATTCCCTTGACCAGAATCATACCTGGAACCCTTCAGTCCATGGGCCCATACTCAATCCACTGAACCAAACCGGTTAGGGCTAGAAGATACTCTACCTGTGGTCGGCAAACTGCGGCTCGCCAGCCACATGCGGCTCTTTGGCCCCTTGAGTGTGGCTCTTCCTAAGCCTTAGGAATACCCTAATTAAGTTAATAACAATGTACCTACCTATATAGTTTAAGTTTAAAAAATTTGGCTCTCAAAAGAAATTTCAATCGTTGTACTGTTGATATTTGGCTCTGTTGACTAATGAGTTTGCCGACCACTGCTCTAGATCCATTTCAATACACAGTCTTAAGAGACCAGAACTTTGCTCAGCTTAAGTATAAAATGGCCCCACATGAAGGCATGAGAAGAGTGATTGAGTGTACAACATGTCCTTTGGCCAGCAGTCTTTGTGATGGCCACGGTGGTTGCTCAGAGACCCCTTTTGGTCAGTTTCCTAACCCTCTGCTCCACACTGTCTGGTATCCATCAGACATGCATACATATTTGTTGGATGATGAATGAACAGGTGAGGTGTAGTCACATAACCGCTTACCACGCAGTCATCGACTTTACGAAAAACCCGAAATGTGGCTACTTACACCCACAAACTGAATGTCATCTTCATTTTCATCCGCTGCTGACTCAGATGCCCCAGGCCCCGCTGGAGGGACAGATTTTGTCATCTACAGAAATAAGCCAACACACGTCTGACAGCGAAAACCTGCTAAGAGCCCCTCGGGATTCCCCCACCAGCTCAGGAATGAGGGGTGCAGGCTCCCTGCTGAGGAGCAAGCATTGCAAGGAGCAGCGGCAACAAGGAGCTCAGTCGGGGCTGGTGCCGGGGCCAGGGCGCCCGGGGCGGCCGAGCACCAAGCTTCAGCCAACAAAACACAGAACCCTTCGCGGTCCCCAACTCGCCTTGGGCCCTGGGTCTCCCGTTTCTCAAAGAGGTGCGAAACCGTTCAGGAAGAGGAGCGCCCAGCTCCACCCCGCTTTCCTCCCGAGCCTGCTATAGTCCCGACCTTACTCTCCTCCCCCCACCCCCCACCCCCCGCACCGCGCGGCACGCTGGGAATTGTAGTTCTCGTCGCACCGAGACCGCTCCACGTGTATTTGAAGATGGGACAAGGACGCTGAGCTATGGCGCTGTGTTTCTCTAGGCTGTTATTCTACCAAAAGAGATAATAGGAGGCCTTTCTCTTTCAATCTCTCTTATTTTCACAGTCAGATATTGGTGTAGAGAATAGATCAGTGGTGTTCAAATGCTTGTTCTTGCTTTACTCAAACATTACTTTCTTAAAATAGTGGCCGACCTTCTTCCTCTTCATTATTTACAAACGACTGTGAACAGAGAAAATGAATGAAAACAAATGTTAACTGAGAACATTTTTTCAAAAGTTTTTCTGCTAGCCCTATCAGCCTGGGATCACTTGTAGTCTGACAAATCTATAGCCCTCCCAAATCACCATCATGATTTTGACCCAGGCCTACAATGAGTGAGGTCATACAGCAGAGGAAGCATGAGGCATGTCACCATTCAAAGGAATCGTTTTATTAGAAGATTTTAATGAAGACTAAAGGTAAGTGAAATTTAAGTGAAACAGTGTTTGGTAGGTTCAAAGCCAATGAAGGCTGTGTGAGTTTAAATCAGGTCTGGACCGCAGCGTGGACCTATGGCCCTATTAACTTGGAAAGTACAAAGTGAACATCAATTCTAAATATTGTGCCCAGATACTAATCTGTAGCCCTGAACTGGGTTTGGAATTTGAGGCTGGTTCTGTGTGCCAAGATGACGAGCCAAGGAAGAGAGAGTACTGTTACGGATACATTTTTGAACAACAAAGTATCTGATATTTTATGATTTCAGAGAACGAAGTTTCTTATTGAGTATGAAAGCAGTATTCGCCAAAGTCACCTTGACTCTATAAGTGCAGAATTTCTTTGGGAGAAATATCTCTTAATTTTCCAGCTGACTTCATCCATATCTAATATGTGAGCCCAGCATATATTTACCTTTTCAGCGGCCTGTTTTTGCTGGTCTAAATGAAAACATGGCATGTAATTACTTATGTTTGTAGCTAGTACTAGCTGAATCTGTTATATTTTTTTACATTTCCACAAAGCACACTAAAACTACAGTTGCATTTATATCAACTGAATTGGGTACTTTGCCTTATTGCTTGGAAAACAAGCAGTAAATATGTGGCTAGAGCCCAAATACACTCACTCCATTCAATTCAGTAATCATTGCAAGGACAGTCATTTTCATTTTAGATGTCCTAATAGGTGTATTAGTGATACCACATCGTAATTTTAATTTGCATTAGCCTAATTACTAACGTTGACCTCTTTTTATGTGTTTATTTACCATCCATAATATCTTCATTGATTGTATGTTAATATCGTATGACCATTATTTTAAATGGGTTATTTTCTTATTATTGAATTTTGAGATTTATTTATTCTGGATAGAAGTCGTTAACATGATGTGTGATTTGCGAATATTTTCTTCTGGGCTATAGCTTGTCTTTTCATTTTCTTAACATTGTCTTTCAAAGAGAAGTTCTTACATTTGATGAAGTCTAATTTATCAGTTTTTACTTTATTGGGTCATACATCTAAGAAGTCTTTGCCTACGCAGAGTTACAAATATGTTCTCCTTTGTTTTCTACTAGAAATTTTAGAATTAGGTTTTAATTTTAGGTCCATTTTTTAAAAAAAGTATATTTTATTGATTTTTTACAGAGAGGAAGGGAGAGGGATAGAGAGTTAGAAACATCGATGAGAGAGAAACATCCTTCAGCTGCCTCCTGCACACCCCCCACTGGGGATGTGCCCGCAACCAAGGTGCATGCCCCTGACCGGAATCGAACCTGGGACCCTTAAGTCCACAGGCCGACGCTCTATCCACTGAGCCAAACCGGCCAGGGCTTAGGTCCATTTTTTAATTCATTTTTGTATATAGTATGAGGTGTGGATTGAAGTTCATGCTTTTCCATACGGATATAGAATTGTTCCAGCACCAACTGTTGAAAAGACTATCCTTTCTCCTCTTAATTACCTTTGCATCTTTCTCAAATACTAGTTGTCTATATATGTGTGGGCCTATTTCTGAAATTTCTATTATGTTCCATTGATGAGTTTATCTATATTCATACCACTACCACACTGTCTTGATTGCTGTGGCTATGCAACACCTCTCAAAATCAGGTAGTGTTAGAATTGTGCACCTGAAACCTGAATAATTTTGTTAACCTGTGTCACCCCAATACATTCAATAAAAAATAAAAATAAAATTTGTACCTTTGGACCAACATCTTTCCATTTCCCCCATCCCCACAGCCCCTGCTAAGAAGCATTCTACTCTCTATTGCCATGAGTTCAATTATTTTAGATTTCACACTTGAGATCATGAAGTATTTGTTTTTTTATGTCTGGTTTATTTCACTTAGCATAATGTCCTCCAGGTTCATCCACGTTGCTGTAGATGGCAGGATTTCACTCTCTTTTTAAGGTAGAATAATATTCCAACACATTGTCTTTATCCAGTCATCTGGCGACAGACACTTAGGTTGTTTCCATGTGTTGGCTATTGTGAATAATGATGAAGTGAACATAGGAATATAAATGTTTTCTTAAGAAACTAATTCATTTCCTTCACAAATATACCCAGACGTGGGTTGCTGTATCATGTGTTAGTTCTATTTTTAATTTTTTGAGGAACTTTCCATACTGTTTTCTATAATGGCTGTACTAATTTACATTCCCACATACAGTGCAGAGGGTTCCCTTTTCTCCACATCCTGGTCAACACTGGTCATCTTTTGAATTTTTGATAATAGTCATCTTATCTGGTGTGAGGTGATAGCTCATTGTGGTTTTGATTTGAAGATCCCTGATGATTAATGATGTTGAGCAACTTTTCATGTAACTGTTGGCCATTTGTATGTCTTTAGCAAAATGTCTATTCAGGTGTTTTTCTTATTTTTAAAAAATATGTTTTTTATTGACTTTAGAGAGAAAGGGAGAGAGAGAGAGGGAGAGAGAGAGAGAGAGAGAGAGAGAGAGAGAGAGAGAGAGAGATTGATGTGAGAGAGAAACACCGATCGGTTGCCTCCTGTAGGTGCCCAACCAGGGATCTAACCTGCAACCTAGGTATGTGCCTTGACTGGGAATTAAACCCACCACCTTTTGGTGTACAGGACGACGCTCCAACCAATTAAGCCACCCGGCCAGGCCTGTATTTTTGCATCTTAGTCCGATTTCTACTTTTTATTTATCTGGAACTCTTTTTTTTTTTAAATTTTCCTTTCTTTATTGATTAAGGCATTACATATGTGTCCTTATCGCCCCATTGCCCCCCCACTCCCCCACTCATGCCCTCACCCCATTGGTTATGCTTATGTGCATGCATACAAGTCTTTTGGTGGATCTCTCCCCCTTACCCCCACCCTCTCCTACCTTCCCTCTGAGGTTTGACGGTCTGATCAATGCTTCTCTGTCTCTGGATCTGTTTTTGTTCATCAGTTTATAATCTGGAACTCTTTATGAAATATGGTTTGAAGTAGAAATATAACTTAATATTCATTCATCAATTGTCTGTCATTTATTGAGTAAACCTCCCTTTCCCTACTTATTAAAGGTTCTACTTTAATCATATTCTAAATTCTTATATATGTGAATACATAGTATGTACCTTACACATATATGAATATCAATTTCTTTCTGGTCACTCTATTCAGTTTCATTAGTTTTCTTAATTTGTAACTAATTTAAAACCAATATATGAAGCTGAATTAAAAACCATGCATATCTTCTATTAGCCATAAAAATATCAACATATCTCAAATTCCTTTAAAGAAGGACCATTGACATTTCAGTTGAGTAATATAGTTATGTTTTGCAAAGGAAATTTTATTAACACTTAGTAGGCAAAACTTATGTTACAAAGTATTTTTTAAGGAAATAATACAGATAATATAAGGACATTGTGTAAATATCCTACACAGAATGAATATTTATTATGGATATTGTCTGTTTATTCTGCATAGCAGGGCTCTTTTTTTAAAAAAAATATTTTTATTAATTTCAGAGATGAAGGAAGAGAGAGAGAGAGAGAGAGAGAGAGAGAGAGAGAGAGAGAGAGAGAAACATCAATGATGAGAGAGAATCACTGATCTGCTGCCTCCTGCACATCCCACACTGGGGATCAAGCCCGCAACCCAGCCATATGCCCTGACCAGGAATCAAACCGTGACCTCCTGGTTCATAGGTCGACACTCAACCACTGAGCCACATGGGTCAGGCATGAGGGCTCTTTTGAGGACAAATCAGGTAGAGCCACACAGCCCAACTGTAATGGTAGTGCCTCAATGTGTGGGTAAAAGAAGCCATCAATCTAGAAAGGGATTCCCCTCCCCCCTGGATTTTATACATTAATAAGAAACAAGCAAATACTGTTTATGTTTTCAATGAGATTTATTTATTTTTAAGTAAAAGTAGCAAATGTTAACATAAGTTATTTCCTTAGGAATAGTCATTTTGTACAACTACATAGTTATTGAGCAACGTTTATGGAATGTTCCTTGGGTCTTCAGTGCTGAACTGTCTATTATATGCATCGTTTTTCACAAGTTTATGCATAACCTTGTGCACTTGAAGAAGCATGGCGTAGCGATGCAGAGCTGTCACCTGCCAACCTGACATCAAAGGAGAAGCCTCTTGAGGAAGAAAGTTTTACCTTTCAATCATTTGCAAAATGGTATTTTTCTTTTTGTGTGATTATCAACCCCATATGATTTTAATTATTTTTTCTTCTGATGTTATGAAAACAAACCAGTTAAAACTAAGCAATGTACTAATATAACCAAATACATAGGACATTATGTCTTACATAGGCTGTTTTAGATCACATTGGTGTTTTATATTGCATATCTGCATTTATAGTTCCGGGCAATAAAAAGTTAGAGGCATGCAAGCAAACATAAAAGATTTTTCTGAAAGTTGATGCATTGTGTAACAATTACAAATTTGGGGGTTTATTTCCTTTATTTCCTTTGTAGGAGCACAACGAAACAGTTTCATATTAAAATAAAAGATCTTGCTGCTCTCATTTTAAAAAATTTCTATTCTATATATTTTAAGTAACAGACTTACCTTGTAATTTTATTGCTCAAACACTATGACTCGGTTAGATAGGCTCATCAGATTTTAGGCTGACTCTGCTGCTCTCCTACTTGTGAACAGTGATTATTTCCCTGTACTTTCCCACACATGTGCTCATGCTAAAGATCCGAAAACCAACATGGAGAGTGACTGGGGATAATAAATGTACAGCCATTGATGAGGGCAATGACAAATTTTAAGGGTTGACGTTTTTTTGTTGTGATAAGAGCTCTGACTCTCCTGTTAAGTTAGCTGTACAGAGAAGATTTTGGGACAGAAAAAGGCAAGAAACCATAATGCATGCTTGTTTAACTGCTAGAAATTCTCTAGTTTGATGCATCGTGGGTATTTAGGGTGGAGTCTACATGCAACTTCTTCAGCAAGCTTGTTGCTCCATCAGGAGAGTCCGTCGACGGTAGAGCTGTCTCAGCCCGTCCCTGCACCTGTCCCTCTGTGCTCACCAGGGAGGCTGCAGATTCTCCAACAAAATCCAACGGTACATTTAAAACTGGAGGTGCTTTATTTCAGATACGTATAGTGCCTATAAAGGACACATTTCAAAAAACAGAGCAAATTCTATTTTAGAATTCTTAGAGTATTTTAACAGGGGCAGTAGTTTTTGTGTGTGTGTGTGTATTACAAATTTTGACTTAAATTTTTAATAAACATACAGATCAAAATACCATAAAAATGGTCAGCCTTTAAATTCTACAAACCTCTCCCAAGGAGGTTCTATCCCATCACCTCAATCGGGAAACTTGAGAGGGGGTCAGCCCCAGGCCCCTGCAATAATCGGGGCATCAACCCTCAACCCCTCTGCAAATTTCAGTCAGTCAGTGACCTCTTCAGGGCAACGCCAGGCAGTGCAGGATTAGACCTCCATGCCACCACCCACGCAATACTAACCCCAGACTCGCCCTTAGCAGCTATTCCTACAGGGGTGTCTGGGCCGCTGCCTGAGGGAAGTGTCGTTTAATATTAGGACGGAGCTCCACCTCGTTACAGGGGATCTTAGTCAATTGTAACAGGTTCCCTTTAACTTGTACACTGACTCTCAATATATAGTTAAATTATTTCCTCATATTGAGACCGCCTCTCTCCCACAAGGAAGAACAGCCATTTTCTCTTTGTTAACTCAGCTACAAACTTACATTCATAAACGAGAAAAGGCTTCCTATATTGGACATATTAGAGCTCATTCCTGCCTACCAGGACCCTTAAGCGAAGGAAATTATCAGGCGGATTTACTAACTCTGCCCAGTAGTTTGTGCAGCTCTAGAAGAAGCCTGGCGGTCTCATGCCATTCACCATCAAAATGCTTCTGCTCTCCGTCTATATCTAGAGAAGCTGCTCCAAGTATTGTGCGTGACTGGGGCCATTGTCCTACTCATTTTCCTAGCCCTGCTACTGGAGCTAATCCAAGAGGATTTAGACCCTGTGATTTATGGCAGATGGATATTACTCATGTCCCATCTTTTGGCAAACTTTGCTATGTGCATGTTTGTATTGATACCTTTTCTCATGTTATCCTTGATTCTGCACGTACAGGAGAAGCCTTTAAAGATGTAAGTCAACATCTATTCCAATGCTTTTCCTACCTAGGAATACCAAGGGCACTTAACACAGACAATGGGCCTGCCTATACCTCTAGAGCTTTTAAAAACTTATGCTCTACATTCGGCATCGCACATACTACAGGAATACCCTACAATCCTCAAGGCCAAGCAATCGTAGAAAGGGCTCGCCAAACTTTAAAAACACAAATTAAAAAATTACAAGAAAATGAGTTTAAATATTCCTCTCCTCATCATGTTCTACAACATACTCTGTTTGTAATTAATATACTAAATGTAGATTCTGAGGGAAATTCTCCGATATACAGACATTGGAACCCTGATCTAACTAAACCTAAAGCCCTCATCAAATGGAGAGACTTGCTTGCATGAGCCTAGAAGGGACCTGATGTACTTTTAGCCTGGGGGAGAGGATATGCTTGTCTATTTCCACAGGACGCAGACTCACCTGTGTGGATTCCAGACCGTCCGACCTCATGTCACACCGCCCTCCGCCTCTGCCTCATCTTTTTCCCCGCTTGCCCCCCTCCCCGTATCATCCATATCAGCCGACCCAGAGGGCACAGCTGACTCCTCCCAGGACGCCCACACCACCATCAAGCATGGCCCTGATGGACCCGTTGATCCAGCAGTTCAACATGCTGACGCTTCGCGAAGCCCGTTGCCAGCGATGTCGCCTGCTAGCCAGATCAACGAGGACAACCAAACCACCGACTTTAGGACAGCTGAAATCCCTTGACTGAAGAGGCCAACAACCTTCTACAGGAACAAGGCTCCTTGTGCACTCCATCCACTATGTTTATAGCTATGCTCGCTATCATTGCTTGTCAGTCTTCTTCCGAGTCTTAAACAACCCAATCCGAGAGCTGGCCGCTGATTTACACGTGCTATCATTTAAAAAATAAAAAAGGGGGAACTTGCCTGAAGCCGTTCCATCCTTGCTGCTTGACACAGTCGCTGCAGGGAAGAAACATCTGCACAGCATATGTTTCAAGGGACCTGTTGTATATGGCATACTGTTCTTAATATGTTGCTCCCCTTCTTGGCGCTATGTGTTTTAACCAAGGTCACCTCTCTGAGAAAGGTTGTTTCCCCAGGTGGGGATTTTTCCCTGGAGTTAGGGATTAACAGGACTAAGGAAGGGAATAAATCAGTAAAACCCCTTAACTAAGTGCCAGGTGGGTAGTTAATCACCTTTACTAGGAACAATCACGCTTAAGCTACATAATCTTTACTTAGGATAATCTCCTTCAGTTACTTCCTTGTAGTTTAACAGAACAATAGAGTAGTGACCTTGGAATGGAGATAACAAATGCCCTCACCTTTGGAATAGAATGGATAGGTTTAACATCATCTGGTATAAATACAGATGTAACAGGAGAATAAAGACAGAACCTGGACGGAGAACCTGACTAGAGAACCTGGCTAGGCTGCTGATCAACTGAACGCTGTCTCCGTGTCATTCCTTCTTCGCCGACTCCGTCCACACCTTTGGGAACCCCTGGACCTGCTGGGGTTGGACTCCAACATTCTTCCTCTTCTCTGACGTGCTCCTCATGGCCAAGCCTCGGCCCGCATTGCATCTGCTGCAGGTTGGCACCTTCCCCTGCCAGGCCCTCCACCAGTGGCCCAGTGTCCACTCCACAGGGCCTTTGGCCACTCATGAGGCCCTTGTTGTGGGCTGCTCAGCCAGTCCTCTCCCCGTGAGAGAGCTACTTCTACCCTCACACCAGGAGGAGCTGTTGCGCTACGACCACAGTCTCACTTTGGCCATCAGCAGCCAGAAGAACGAGAAGAATCTTACAAATTCCAGATCTCAGGATACTTCAGGGATAGGTCAGGGTCAGGAATACAAAGCAACCTTCTTCAGTACTGAATAAAACACAGAGCCCGTCATGGTTGGAGAGGGGCCACTTTGTGCTCGCCTGGGACTGAGCCACACCGAGTTATCCGGCCAGCTCTCACGGGTCAGGAAACCACGTCTGACCCAATTGAACCTCCACTTGCCCCCTGGATTTTAGTAAAGTGTTGTGTGTGTGTTTAAAAGTCTTCCCCCCCCCCCCGCACCCCCCCCCAAAAGAAATACGAAAAACTTTATGCTAATGTTGGCTCTCTAATAGCTAGTAATTGTATGACCTTGTTAATTCACTTAACCTTTTTAGGCTTTAGTTTCATTATCTCTAAAATAAGGAAAATATTTAGACTAGAATTTTTCAACCTTGGCACAGTTGGTATTTTGGGCTGGGTAACTTGGGCTAGGATGTTTAGCAGCATCCCTGGCTTCTGTCCACTAGATGTCAGTAGTATCACCCAGTGAGTCAACTAACAATATCTCCAGACATTTGCAAATATCCCCCAGTTGAGGGGCAGGGGACAAAAATCCCTTCAATCCCATTTCAGCACTGCTGTGTTAGGTCAACTTTAACTTTTAATATATGATATGTAACATTATAGTACAAATTATATATACTTGGAAATTTCTGGAGAAGGCTGTTTAGAGGAATGGTATAGAGGTGGTGGTACGCTAATATTCTTATAAATAAAATTTTCTTCAGCTCCTACAAGAGAGAGGGGAAAATGGAGAAAGGCCAGAAAGATTGGCCACATCAAGCTCTTGGCAAAGTGTGAGTTTCAGGCAACTTGAGGGCAGTGAAAAATAATATAAATGGAGCCACTTTTAAGTGGAGTCAGAACTGCCATCCCAGAGGAACTGCATGTCTTACTTATTTCTCAGCCCCTTGGAATGTGAAAACTGGGCAAAAGAACCCAAAGCAGCATTGTATCCCAGACAGTTGTTTGCAAAGATAATAAGAAAGCAGGTATGATGACTACCGGACTGAAAACTGAAAACATTCTTTAGAATTAGCATCACGGTGTTAGCTTCTTTGCACAATAGAAATTCTTCCTTCTGTTAATGTAATTGTTCCCCCTTCCCTTTCTCATAAACACCCCTTGCCTCCCCTCCTAATTGGAACACTAGTTGGCTTTCTGCCCAAATCGGTGCTTTTCTAAGAACTGTTCTTTTGGATCTCAAAAAATGCTTGTTGCCTCTCACTTTGGCCTAACAGCTGTCACAGGAATGTGAGAGAATAGATGATAAAGGGGGAAGGATGTAATTGAGTATTAATCCTCAAAGAACTAAGTCTTAGCTGGGAAATGGCTGTCCTTTCAAATCCAAGCCACCGATGGCAACCTCGAGCTCAGTACTGGGTGGAGGGCACAGTCAGCCACAGGGCACGTCGGTGGGGGTTGCTGGGCTTCTGGAACGAATAGGAGTTCATATGTCTATATGACTTTGAAGAATCCTCCCTGTTAATAGTAATGCAAGGGAATTATTTTTCCAAAAAAAACTTTTGAGGGAGAGGGGTTGGTTGAGCAGGGGACATAGTTTACCTAAATAAGTGTAGTCAACTTTGGGGGTTCCTGTTAGTTAAATGACCACTAGATGGTGCTATATCTGACTAATGCATCAAGTATGGCTAAATACGCTGCCCTTCCCCACATAGTTTCTCAGTCCTTTTTGAAATAATTTTGATTGAACTATACTTCAAATGAAAGATACCTGTCAATTAAAAAACTTTTCCCATTCAGAACATAATTACTTCTGACACCTTGTTAGTCTCTATTTCTAATTCAAAATATATCCATTTCCATTCCAAGCAACTTGACAATCAAGCAAGGCTAAGGCTCAGAAGGCACAAGAAAATATTGAGTTCATAGCAAGAGATTTGTTCCTTTTTAAAATGTTAATTGAGGCCATACCCAGGCGATTTAATAACACTACTCCTGGCAAGCACAAGCAAAACTAAATTTCTTCAACACTCTGCTGACTGATCTTGTCAGAGATGAGTTTTGTACTTACCCTTGGCAGTCTGAGATATTAAAAAGGCAGAAGTTAGAATATTAAAATGCTTTGGAGAACCCTGAAATGTGATAATGTGCTACAAAAGATAGCTCTATGACTCGTGTGTGTGGTTGCATGGTATTTAGAGAGGGAACTTGGCCATTACACACATTAATAAGGTAGCCCGTGTCAAAATGAGAAGTTCTGAGGGCTTATTTAAATACTATCTACTAACTGAGAAAATATGAAATTCACAGCCTACTTAAATTTTTAATCATGAGGGATAAAATGTCCTTATGTTTTATAAATCTTGAAGTCAGTCTACCAGTATATATGAGCTAAGGGAAAGAATCACTCTGCAATTGTTATAAGTAATTTTGTTTGTCTTTAAGGAAGAGAGACTATTGTTGACCCTCATCAGTAGCCTTACTTGGATAGCAAAATAGTAAAGGACCCTCAGGGAGGAAGGGGTGGTAGTTAGCAATGGGTGGAGAGTGGGTTGGTTGAATTACTGCAATCCACAGTTCCACATCTCATTTAAAACACAGAAGAAAAAGACAAAGAAAATAGTCTCAGAAATGATAGAGTTAGACGGAGAACAGGCAAAGCAGAAGTTAAATGGACAAAAAACCCTGCCCTATGTTTACCCTATGGCTCTATTTACCAATTAAAACATTAATAACATTGCCCTAGCTGGTTTGGCTCAGTGGACAGAGCATCAGCCTGCGGACTGAAGGGTCCCAGGTTTGATTCCGGTCAAGGGCACATGCCCAGGTTTGGGCTCGATCCCCAGTACAGGAGGCAGCAGATCAATGATTCTTTCTCATCATTGATGTTTCTATGTCTCCCTCTCCCTTCCTCTCTGAAATCAATTAAAATATATATTTTTAAAATGGATAACATAATAATGCATATTTTTACATATTTTCCATCAAAATAATGGAGAGGAAGGGTGAGCACAAGTGAAACAGCCAGGGGTTGTAAAAGCAAACACAAAATTCTATTTCAGGGTTTGCCTGGGGCTGGGCCTGACTCTAAAGTGCATCTCCGTAAAACTCATTGTAAACAAATAATTCTTTTCCTTAGTTTAATACAAACATCTTGGTAAAAATCCTCATCCAACAAGCTAACTTTAACAACTGATTTAAAGACAATGAGAAGCAGAATGGGGGGTGTGAAGGAAACCCCTCAATACTTCCAGCCAGGAGTTGGTACACAGGTCCGATCGCTGGGTTAGAGCTGTGAGTTCAGTCTCATTGACATGCCACAGCTTTTCCCCAAAGATGTGTATCTCATGTGTTCTAGAGGAACTTTGTAAATTGTCATGTGTTCTTCCTTTGGCTCCTTCCTACCCCTACCACAACTTAACATGTGTTCTGTGAAGGGAAAAAAAAGGTCCTCAATAAAACATACTTGGAAAACACTACATACTATATGCTCTCCTTGGAGATTTCTGGGTGCACTTGGGCATCTTAAAGGGTATCAAAATATCTGGGAGTTTTTAGGAAGGGAAAATCTGTGTGACTGAAGTCATCATTTCCCAAGTTTAAATTCCCTTCCCTGTCCCCACCTTCACCCCCAGGAATATCAGCATTTCACAGGCCACTGGTATTCTCGAGTAGAGTGTTCAGAAAATGCTTTTTCAGGGATAAAAGTATTGCATCTTCTTGCCACATCAGAAGAATGGTGAAGGTTGAAAATACTTACCACAAGGACCTACTTAATATCCTGAGAGTTCATATTTTTGCTTAAATTTGGCTTCTTGGTACAGTTGTTCAGCTTTTGCCCTATCATTCTTCTGATCGAGACATCATCCGTGTTGGGAAATAACTGTTTTGTGACTCCTATAAAAAACAACAGCAGCACACAAAAACACTTCAGGAGGCCTTTGCATCTTAGGATATGAACTGAGATAAAACATGAAGCACATTACAATTTTGTCTTCATTTTGCAAAAGTAGCCCAAGCACCCATGAGATCTTTAAATAGATGAATAGATAAGTAGGCTTTACAAAGAAAGCAAGAGATAACAAAGTTCTACGTATTTGTCTTCCTATGGTACCACTCAACTTTAACCTTACTGCTTGCTCTGAAATCTCTCCTTGCTCCAAAATGCTAGGAATTTAATTGTATCTATCCCAACATCAGTTAGGATAGTTGAGTCTGACCCTTTTCCAAGTAAGAAATTACATACTATTAAAATATAGAGAGCTGGGATTCAGTGATTCCCTAAATTTGTTAGATATTTTCAAAAAATTATTTGACAGTCTAGAGTATTATATTTAAGGAGAATCAGTAAGTTGAAAACCATAAGTAAAGTCAAATTAGCCTCTTTCTTCCTAGAATAAAGATAAGGGATAGAACTAAGACAAAGAGAAAATAAGATACAAACTATTAATGAAATTTTGGTTGAAAGGATTTTGAAAATTTACTTTTCTAAAGCCATGAATTTTCTGAATCCAAACTTTTCAGTAATATTCAATTTTAGTTTTAGTTTAATATCTACTTTTAAAGTAAATTTTTTCTATAAAATTTCCCATATTTACTAGGGTTTAGATTGTCCTCCAATTTTTCTTTCACAGAAATATAAATTTGAAGGAAAATATCATAAAAGAATAACTTAACCTAGAAGGATAAAATAATTTCAAAATCATGTGACAGTATAATACAATCATTTTATCACCTATGATTTCTTGAACTTCATTCTGATTCATAGCTGGCTTTACCGCTTTCTCCCTTGAAGTAGAGGATTTTGCACCGGTCAGGCTGTGTGTGGCCATGTATTCATTTGTGTAAAGTACTTGCATTAAATCATTAATAAATTTCTGAGGTTTGCTCTTGTTACAACGAGCAATCTGCCATTTTTCAATCTTGAACTGAAAAAAAAAAGAATGAAATTGGAAGAAGAAGAAAAAGGAAGTAAAATCTGGAGGAATATATTAATAATTAAGGCATACCAGAAAACAAAATCAATGTTCTTTAAGGAGATGCATTATACTTTTTAAAATATATATACTTTATTGATTTTTTACAGAGAGGAAGGGAAAAGGATAGAGAGTTAGAAACATCCATGAGAGAGAAATATCGTTCAGCTGCCTCCTGCACACTCCCTACTGGGGATGTGCCAGCAACCAAGGTACATACATGCCCTTGACTGGAATCGAACCTGGGACCTTTGAGTCCGCAGGTCAATGCTCTATCCACTGAGCCAAACTGGTTAGGGCAATATACTTTTAGTATATACTTTACATTTCAAGTGTTAGAGTTAAATGCTGTCTTTGAGAAAATTCCCAATATTTGTGAGTATATACATATACAGAATATATACATATTCTTGTTATGGAATCTGGATTTGGTGCTTTGAGAATTAGTCCCCTCCTCAATACTTAACTAAGTGTGGGAGGCAGAATAATGGCCCTGGAAACTGTGAATGGGAAAACAACTTTGTAGGTGTGATTAACGTTAAGTATCTTGAGATGGGAAGACTAGCCTGGGTTATCCAGGTGGGTCCTGACCTAATTACAGGAGCCCTTCTATGCAGAAGAGGGAGGCAGAAGAAAGGGCCAGAAAACAGGACATGATGGAGGAGAGACTGGAAGAGTGAGGGGGACTTTGCTTGCCATGGCAGGCTTTGAGGATGGTGGAAGTGGCTGCAAAACAAGGAAGGTGGTTGCCTCTAGAAGCAGGAATGGCCTTCCATTTACAGTCAGCAAGAAAACTGGAACTCGGTTCTACAACCACAGAAGCTGAATTCTACAACCCAAAGGAGCAGCAAACAGGTTCTTCCATAGAGCCTCCGGAAAGGAGCCCCCTGCCAATAGCTTGATATTACCGCGCTTCTGACCTACAGAACTCTCAGATACTTAAACCGTATTCTTACAAATTACTAATTCTGCGGTAATCTGTTAGACTGCAGAAGGAAACGAATACACTAAGATTCAAATATTCTGAATGATAGACTTTTAGTATTTAATATTGCTCTTGAAGGCCTATTTTCCAACAATAATACCTGATTCAAACGAAACTCCTGTCTTTTTAGCTTCTATATTTTTATTAAGAGAAATTGAGGAAGTAGCAAAAGAGCTGTGTTCAGACAGCATGCAGAGGATGAAATTTACCTCTTTCCAATGATATGATTTCATAGCCCTTAATGCACAGTAATCCTTCTGTTACTGGATTTAGAATTGTCTAGTTTTAAAACATCATACTGCCTACAATTTGACTTTAGTTTTAGAAACAACCTGGGTATTTGTTTCACAAATATTAGATTTACTGTTTTATGTAATAGGAATGCTATGGTTGTGATCTAAAGTTACAAAGTATCTGATAAAACAATGGTCACTTTGTGCTCTTTTTTTAAAAAATGATTTTTTATTGTTGAAAGTATTACAGATGTCCCCTTTCCCCCCCATTGATCCCCTCACCCCTCTCTCCCCCCAAGGCCTTCATTGCACTATTGTGTGTCTATGGATTATGCACATATGCATATAAGTTCTTTGGTTAATCTCTTCCTGCCCCCTAACCCCCTTCCCTCTGAGATTCATCAGTCTGATCCATGCTTCTATGTCTCTGGATCTATTTTGTTCATCAGTTTATTTTTCTTTATTAGATTCCACATATGAGTGAGACCATGTGATACTTGTCTTCCCCTGAATGGCTTATTTCACTTAGCATAATACTCTCCAGATCCCTTCATGCTGTCTCAAAGGGTAAGAGATCTTTCTTTTAGACAGCTGCATAGTATTCCATTGTGTAAATGTACCACAGCTTTTTTTATCCACTCATCTACTGGTGGGCACTTGGGCTGTTTCCAGATCTTAGCTATTGTAAATAGCACTGCTGTGGACATAGGGGTGCAGCTATTCTTTCTGACTGGTGTTTTGGGATTCTTAGGATATATTGCTAGTGGTGCTCTTATTTTAATTTTTGTATTTAACTATATCCCAGAGAAAGATAGGGTGGGTATTCCCACTGACCTGCTTCTCATCAGTGTGATGCTCTTCTTCAGCTTTCAAGGAAATTGGTGAACTGGAATTAGAATTAGAATTAGAATTACTGCACATGGAGGCAAATGAATCTGGTGAGGAGTTGTTTGTTGCTCTCCAGAGGGTAGATGCAGATGTAAACATGGTTCCGCGACCCTTAAGCACGGCCTCTGCCATACCAACCAATTCTTCAAACTGGGTAACTGCTTGTGGTAACACTAAAATGGCAAGAAAAAGTAACACTTTACAAATATTTTTTTTTAGTAACAGGACATATATACATTTCTTATTGTGGGTATATGCATAGACATATGTAGAACAAATCATTAACTTTTGCTACCTTTGGAAAACAAACATGGTAAGAAAAGTGGTTGGGACATATTTACTTTTTATTAAATAATTTAGTAATTGCTCCGTAATAAAAAATCAATTTATAAATATTTGGTGACAGTATTTAAATGTTTATGCATTACATTGTAATAAAAATGAATGTTTTTGCACATTGATTATTTTTTCTAATTTCTAATAGCATTATTTGAAAGTATTTAATGTGTTTGGAGACATTACTGATTCTATTACCAATCACCTTCCAGATACTCACATTAAGCCAGCTTAAGTGACAAGATAAACTAAACCATTTCTCACAGATTAAAATAAATTTTCCAAGACCTCTGCGTGTGGTTTGCCATGGAGTCAAATTCCATCAAACTAATAAAAATTCATTGCCACAACTCAAATCTATGTTCTCATATATCAAAGATGAATTCTGGTAATTAACTGAATGTCCTTTCTTTTTTTCAGTAGAAACTTACACATTCAAACGTTTCATGTCTCCATGTTAAATGGTCTTCTCTGTTGTTATATTTAGTTTGTTTCCTAAGGACAAATAACATTTTGTTGGAGTTGGAAGCCACCTTGAACCCTATCTATTTCAACTCCTCACTTTATGGTTAAGGACAAAAGACAGAATTATTTTTTGTATATTTCTTAAACATATCAGTGAGCTATAATCTTTAGAATAATATAAGATTTGAGAGCTGAAAATCAGGTATATTGATGACATGTCCAAATTAATACATCTGGTACTATATTAATAGGAAAATCTACTAAAGAAGAAAATCTTATATATTTCAATTAATATTTACTAAGCACCTCTCCTTTGCCAGACACTTATTCAGAAATTACTAATTGAGCATTTAATAATATTAAACATTAATCTAGCTTTTACTCTGTGACAGGCCTTATTCTGGGAAGTTTACTCATGTTCATTAATTTAATCTTCATTGCAACTCTATGAGATAGGTGTCATCATTATCCCTAATTTATAGATGAGGACAAGTAGGCAGTGAGAGGTTAAATAACCCATCCAGGGTCAACCCAAGTAGTGAGAAGAAGAACCAAGATTCAAATTCAGACTCTGCCAATTTCATGCTATAAACTAGAGTTGGTCTATTTATATGCGAATTTTCCCCCCAGTAAATATATTGGAAGTACTGGCCAGGCAGCTCAGTTGGTTAGAGCGTCGTCCAGATATGCCAAAGTTTCGGGTTCAATCTCTGGTCAGGAAACACAAGAATAAGTATTTCTCTGTCTGTCTGTCTGTCTGTCTCTCTCTCATATCATGCAAAAAATCCTACCTAATAAAAGAGAAACATGGTAATTAGCGTACAACCGCTACCCTTCCCATTGGCTAATCAGGGCAATATGCAAATTAACTGCCAGCCAAGATGGCGGCCGACAGCCAGGCAGGTTGAAACTAACATGAGGCTTGCTTGCTTCAGTGACGGAGGACTCCAAAGTTCCCTGCCTGCTGCTGCTGGCCTCTGAGCTGCAACTCTAAGCAACTATGTTACAAATATAGAAGCTAAACAAAACCCCAGAAACCTGCTTTAGTCCGTAGGGCTTCAGCCAGCAGGATCGCAACATTGTTTCAAATACAGAAGGTAAACAAAGGCCAGAAACCTGCTTTCAGCAACGGAGGCCTAAGAGCTGGAGCCAAGCCTCAAAGCTAAAGCTGGCCCAGAATAAAAAAAAAAAAAGAAAAAAAGGAGCGGTTGGGAGCTTCAGTCACCCGCCAGCCTGAAAACAGCCCTCAGCCCCTCACCCAGGCTGGCCAGGCACCCCAGTGGGGACCCCCACCCTGATCCAGGACACCCTTCAAGGCAAACCAGCCAGCACCCACCCGTGCACCAGGCCTCTATCCTATATAGTGAAAGGGTAATATGCCTTCCAGCACCGGGATCAGCGTGACAGGGGGCAGCGCCCAAACCCCCTGATAGCCCTGCGGCTCTGTGTGTGACAGGGGGCGGGGCCACAACCTCCCTATCCGCCCTGCTCTGTTCCTGACAGGGGAAGGTGCCCCAACCCCCTGATCAGCCCTGCTCTGTGCCTGATAGGGGGGAGCTCCCCAACCCCCTGATCGCCCTGCGGCTCTGTGGGTGATAGGGTGTGGCGCCCCAACCCCCACCCCACGGGCCCTGCTTTGTGTGTGATGGGGTAGAGCCATAACCTCCCCATCGGCCCTGCCCTGAGTGTGACAGTGGTGGCGCCCCAACCTCCTGATCCGCCCTGCTCTGTGTGTGACATGGGGGAGCTCCCCAACCCCCTTTTGGGCCCTGCTCTGTGCGTGACAGGGGTGGCACCACAACCTCCCCATCGACCCTGCCTTGAGTGTGACAGGGGGCGGTGCCCCAACCCCCCAATCGGCCCTACTCTGAGCGTGACTGAGGGTGGCATCACAACCTCCCGATCCGCCCTGCTCTATGCATGACAGGGGGCGGCACCCCAACTCCCCAATCCACCCTGCTCTGAGCCCAATCCCTAGGGGCTGCACCTAGGGATTGGACCTGCCCTCTGCCACCCGGGAGCAGGCCTAAGCCAGCAGGTTGTTATCTCCTGAGGGGTCCCAGACTGCGAGAGGGCACAGGCCAGGCTGAGGGACCCCCTCCTCCCTCCCGAGTGCACAAATTTTTGTGCACTGGGCCTCTAGTATATATATATATATATATGAAAATTGTTAGAGATTTGTGACAATTTGAAAAAACTCACAGATGAACTGCATAGCCTAAAAAATGAAGAGAAAATTAGGTATTCATGAATGCATATAACACACAAAATATGTGTTAATCAACTGTTTACGTTATCAGTAAGGTTTCTAGTCAACAGTAGGCTATTAGAAGTTAAGTTTTTGCAACATGGATGGACCTTGAGAATATTAAGCTAAGTAAAATAAGTGAGTCAGAAAAAGCTAAGAACCATTGATTTCACTCATATGTCGTATATAAAATTGAAACTGGTGAACACAAATAGCAGTGTGGTGGTTGCCAGAGGGAACGGGGTGGGAAGTGAAGGGGTCCTAATATATGGTGGCAGGAGAAGATTTAACTTTGGGCAGTCGGTACACAGTGATCTTGTAACATAGAAACCCGCACCTGAAACCTATATGATCATATTAATCAATGTCACCCCAATAAATTTAATTTAAAAAGTGGGGGGAGAAGTTAAGTTTTGGAGAGTCAAAGTTATACATGAATTTTCAATTGCATGAGTAGGGTCAGCACCTCTAATGGCCGCATTGTTTAAGAGTCAACTGTACTAATTATGCAGACACTCAACATTTTCCAACCACTATGTTAGGTGCTAGGGATGAAACTGGAAGCAAAACCAGATGTGAATGTAGTTTTTTTGCAAGTGAGAGAGGGTGGAGGACATTATTTACGTAACTATTCTGTGTAGTAAGAATTTGGCCTGCACAAAGGAAGGTCTATTTTGCAGCTCCCCCTCCCCCATTCCCATCCTACCCCATCAGTTCCTGGGAGGTAATCTCTAAATGCTTCAAAATTTATCAATAGGAATGTCTTCGTTATTCATGGTGACCTCCTCAGACCACACTTTATAGTTTACGCTAAGGGGTTTCTCAGGGTAGGAATGCTCATACTCAATAATCTTAGGGTAGAAGCTGGCCATGGCCAGAAAGCCAGAAAGATTTAGAGACTGAGTTCAATCACATAGGTGATCAATCAACCAATCAGTCATGCCTATGTAATAAACCCTCAATAAAAACTTTGGACACCAAAGCTCAGGTGAGCTTCCTAAATGGACAATGCTTCATGCAAATTGTAACACATAAATGCTAGGAGGGTAATGCATCCTGAGGACAACAGGAGCTGCACATCTGTAAATGGCCCAGACTTTGCCCTATGTGTCTTTTCTAACTCTGGCTGGTTCTAATTTGTATTCTTTCACTGTAAAAAATGAAACCATGAATAGGATAGGTGTCAGTGAGTTTCTCTAGCAAGTTATTGAACCTGAGGGTGTTTTTGAAAAACCCCAGAGTTTGCAGTTGGTATCAAAAGTCTTAGGCAGACTTGGCAGTCTAGAGGACAGTGCCCTTAAACTTGCAGTTTGGCTGACTCAAGGTACACGCAAAGAAATGAAAAATTACAGTCGTTAAGTGTGTAAAAAGTAATATAAATTGAGCCACTCTGAAATGGAGTCTGAGTCCCATAGGAATTGCCTTTGCACATCTCACTCCTCAAACTTCTGGGATATTAAAACTGGTCGAAATAACCTTTGGACTGGACCTAAAGCAGCATTAACCCAAACAACTGTTTGAAAGATAAGAGAGCAGATATTATGACTACCAGAATGAAAATTAAAAACACCCTTTAGAATTAGCATTACTATGTTAATTTATCTGTATCTATAGAAATTCCTTTCTTCTACTGATACAATTATTCCTCTTCCCTTTCCCATAAATACCCTTGCCTTCAACTCCTAATTCAAATACTATTTGGGGTTCTGCCTGGATTATTGCTTCCCAAAAATAAGCTACTCTTTTGGATCTAAAAAGAATGCTGTTGCCTCTGCCTTTGGCCGTTTATTTTTAGGCTGAGTGTCACGAAGGGGAAGCGTAATGTGGTTGACCCCGCGAGGGAAAGGAAAGCTTCGATGGGGAGGTCAAGATTGATCTGAGAGCCGAAGGCTGAGCAGGAATTAAATAGTTAGAGGGAATGAGAAGGTCATCAGAGGCTTAGGAACCACATGTTTTGATTTTGAGGAACTGCAAGAAGGCCAAAGATAGAATGTAAAGACAAAAAGAGGATTTGTTATAAAGTGAGGTTTCAAGAATATTTATTGTGTTTTCTAATAATGAAATGTGTACCTGTTCATTGGAATATATCTCTGTCATCTCTGTGTATCTCTCTCTATATTCATGTATTTTCTTTTACACACTTAGAACCATACTGTATACACAGCATTGTAGCATGTTTCTGTTTTTCCAATTAAGTCTGTAAGTTGAATATGTTTCCTAAATTATTAAATCTTCTCGAAAATATGGTTTTTGAGGTCTGTTGTTTTTTTAGAAAAGAAAGCAAGAATTTATTGACTGCAGCGAAGATATACTTAGGACAATGAAACAAGGAAGGGCATAGAACAGCGGTTCTCAACCTGTGGGTCGCGACCCCTTTGGCGGTCGAACGACTCTTTCACAGGGGTCACCTAAGACCATCCTGCATATTAGATATTTACATTACGATTCATAACAGTAGCAAAATTACAGTTATGAAGTAGCAACAAAAATAATGTTATGGTTGGGTCACAACATGAGGAGCTGTATTTAAAGAGCCAGAAGGTTGAGAACCACTGGCATAGAAGAAGCAACAGGAGAGCCTAGGATGGGCTGCTCTGACTCACGGGGCCTGGGAGACAAGTTCAGAGGGTTAGCCCAGGACCAGCTGCTGCTGCCCATTGCTTCCCTGGTTGCAAGTCTCATGGGGTCCCTTAGAAGTTAGGGAATAGGTGCTTATAGGGGAAGGAGAAGGGAAAAGGAATGGCATGGGCATGCTCCTTGGAGGGAGAACACAGAGGTCTGATTTACATAGAGTCAAAGGCAAGATCTTACATTAAGTCTGGGCAGAGATTACGTAGATAAAGTGAGATGATATTGACAAAAGGATACACCTGGTTAATGCATACTCATCACAATATATACTGAGTGGCCAGATTATTGTTGTTTGTAGGCAAATTAGCTATAATTTTGCACTGAAGTTGCTAGAGGGCCAGACCATTATAAATAGGGAATCAGGTTGTTTGCCAGGACAGTAGAAGTGATTTTTTTCTGAAGATATGGGCAAATAACACGATTTATTATATATATATATATATATATATATATATATATATATATATATCCCACGTTCAAAGGCTGTTAAATCACATTGTTTACCCATATCTTCAGAAAAAAAATCACTTCTACTGTCGTGGTAAACAACCTGCTTCCCTATTTATAATGGTCTGCCCCTCTAGCAACTTTAGCGCGAAATTATAGCTCATTTGCCTACAAACGTCAGGTGGTCATAATAATCTGGCCACTCAGTGTAGAACATTTCCATCTTCTCAGAAAGTTGCTTCATGACCCTTCTAAGTCAATCCCTGCACTTGCCTCAGAGGCAACCACACATGTGACATCTTTAGCCACAGGTAAGTTTTACATGTTCTAGAATTTCATATAATTCTCTTCTTTTTGTCTTTTTCTCTCTCTCTGCATAATGTTTTGAAATTCATTCATGATGTTCAGTTATTTATTGTTTTGTTGTTGCTGACTAATATTCAATTACATGGATACTCCACAATTAATGTATCCATTCATTTGTTGATGGGTTATTTTCCACTTGAAAATACAACTTTTATTTTAAAAGATTTTTTAAATGAGATTTTTAGAGAGATTGGAAGGGAGAGGGAGAGAGAAACATTGATGCAAGAGCAAAGCGTCTATTAGCTGCTTCCTGTACACCCCACACAGAAGATTGAACCGGCAACTCAGGTTGGGAATTGAACTGGCAATCCTCCAGTGCACCAGAGGACGTCCAACCAACCAAGCCACACTGGCCAGAGCAAAAATATAACTTTAATGGTCTCCTAAGATTCTAACATATTGATGTCCTATAATTTATTTAAATGCTCCTTTATTTTTTTTGAATTTAGGTTGCTTTCAATTTTTCTTTATTACAAAGAAAACTCTGATAAACCACTTAGCACATACATCTTCACATGCATCTATGATCATGCTAATGCTATACATTCCTGAAAGCATAATAATAGGAACAAAGGTATAAATGATTTTACGACTCAATTAATATTGCTGAATTGCTCTTCAGAAAGATTCTTGCAACTTAAGCTCCCACTGGCTATGCAAGAAGTTGCCATTTTACCGCACCATCAATAACAGCATTAATCACTAACAATATTCTTCACTATTTTGATAGGCTAAAATCTTAGTACAAAAATTACTTGATTATTGTGAAGTTAAATATATATTTGCTTATGATTATTTGAACTTCTATGAATTATCTATTAGATCATAGAATATTAGTACTTTTTTATTTTATAAGAGCTTAAATTATGGTTGTAAAGTGCTTATAAGAGTGGCTAATACATTTTAGGCACAATGTATTAGCTACTATTATTAACTGCCTTTTATGTTGAACATTTTAACCTTTTATTTCTCATATGTGGTATTTTTCTTAGAGTGTTTATCTTTTAATTTAAAAATTTTTGGAAGGACACACATGTTTAGTTTTTATTTGGGTTAAAGTAGCAGTCTTTGCTTTAGTATGTTATTTATTTTTAAAGTCATTAATTATTTATATCAGTTAAATATATCCCCATATAGCTTGTACAGTTTAAGCATCTATTTATAAGTAAGCTTTCCCCACAAAATATATCTTTAAGACTTTTTATTTTTATTTTTTTAAATATTTTTTATTGATTAAGATATTACATATGTGTCCTTATCCCCACGTTACCCCCTACCCACCCCCCCCCCCCCCCGCTCATGCGCTCACCCCCCCCCCCCGTTGTCCGTGTCCATTGGTTAGGCCTATATGCTTGCATATAAGTCCTTTGGTTGATCTTTCCCCCTTATCCCCACCCTCCCCTACCTTCCCTCCAAGGCCCGACAGCCCAATCAATGCTTCTCCGTCTCTGGATCAGTCCTTGTTCATCAGTTTATGTTGTTCATTATATTCCACAAATGAGTGAGATCATGTGGTATTTATCCGCTCTCCAGTTCCATCCATACTGTGGCAAATGGTAAGAGTTCCTTTTTCTTCTTCCTCTTCTTAAAGGATACCTTTCAGCATTTCATATAATGCTGGTTTGGTGGTGATGAACTCCTTTAGCTTTTTCTTATCTGTGAAGCTCTTTATCTGACCTTCTATTCTGAATGATAGCTTTGCTGGATAAAGTAATCTTGGTTGTAGGTTCTTGCTATTCATCACTTTGAATATTTCTTGCCACTCTCTTCTGGCCTGCAAAGTTTCTGTTGAGAAATCAGCTGACAGTCGTATGGGTACTCCCTTGTAGGTAACTGAGTTTCTTTCTCTTGCTGCTTTTAAGATTCTCTCTTTGTCTTTTGCTCTTGGCATTTTAATTATGATGTGTCTTGGTGTGGTCCTCTTTGGGTTCCTTTTGTTTGGGGTTCTCTGTACTTCCTGGACTTGTAAGTCTATTTCTTTCACCAGGTAGGGGAAGTTTTCTGTCATTATTTCTTCAAATAGGTTTTCAGTATCTTGCCCTCTCTCTTCTTCTGGTACCCCTATAATTCTGATGTTGGTATGCTTGAAGTTGTCCCAGAGGCTCCTTACACTATCTTCATATTTTTGGAATCTTTTTTCTTTTTTCTTTTTCGGTTGGGTATTTTTTGTTTCTTTGTATTTCAAATCTTTGACTTGATTCTTGGGATCCTCTTGTCTGCTGTTGGATTTCTGTATATTATTCTTTATTTCAGTCAGTGTATGCTTAATTTCTAGTTGGTCCTTTTTCATATCCTCGAGGGTCTCACTAGATTTCTTGAGGGTCTCACTAAATTTATCAGCGGTTTCCATAAAATTCTTGAAAAACCTTATAACCGTGGTTTTGAACTCTATATTCAGTCGTTTGCTTTCCTCCATTTCTGTCATTTGTGACCTGTTTCTTTGTCTCCACATTTTTTATGCTTCCCTGTGTTGGTAGAGTGGTTTTGTGTGCTAGGTGTCCTGTAGGGCCCAGTGGCTCAGCCTCTCCAGTTACCTGAGGTGGACACTCTTTGTGCACCCCCTTGTGGGCTTTGTGCACAGTCTTGTTGTAGTTATGCCTTGATTGTTGTAGGATCACTGGGAAGAACTGACCTCCAGGCCAATTGGCAGTGAGAATCGGCTGTGTCTGCAGTGGGAGAACTTCTGTGCTGAAGACACCCTTCTGGGGCAAGACTTGCTTCTGTGGGGCTTTGGTGCTCACTGAGTCTGCCCCCTGGGTGTGTCCCTTATGGATCTGAGGAGTTATAATCCGGATGGTCCCCCTCTGACCACTGGGTACACTGGCTCTTGAAGGTTACCCAGCCGGAGCTATGAAGAGAACTGCAGATTCCCCTTCGTTTTTTGGAGTTTGGAGGTGCCCTGATGAGGCCCAGCTGTGAAGAAATGCAAGCTGCTGTGGGGCCTTGGGCCTTCTCTTGGAAGTTCTGGGTCTGTGGCCCAGCTGCAGTTTGTTAGGTAATTTTCAGGTTGCAAAAGGCCGGGGCATTCATATGCAAAAGCCTCTGCTGCAGACTGGGTGGAGCGGGGTCTCAGGGAATCAAAGGGCAGAGCAAGGAACTATGGCGGATTCTCAGCCCTGCCCTAATGGGCCTCGCACGTCTCAGTGTCCTGATAATTTAATTGCTGCAAGCACCTCTGAGGGAAAGCCGCCCCCGAGTTCCAAGTTCTGCCCGCTGCCAGACAGTCCAGTTTCTCCCCGTATGAGTCCTGGGTCCCCAGAGACTTCCTGGAACCGGAGTTCAGAGCAGTCGGGAGCTTGTGACTCCCTCCCGATTCAAAAAGACAGCCGCCTCCTCAGGTGCCAGCCCCCTTCCGCGCACTCTTGAGCCTCCGTACCTTTGCACTTTACTTCCGCAGCTCCTGGCCCTCAATGTGCTTTTCTCCTTCCTTCTAGTTGTAGAATTTCCACTCCGCCAGCCTTCCTGCAAGTTCTGGATGATGTCCGTTTTGTCTTTTTATTGTGTTTTGAAGTTGTTGTAGGAGGCAGCAATTTTGGTGTTTCCCTATGCCGCCATCTTAGTTTCTCTATCTTTAAGACTTTTAATGGAAAAATTTAAATACAAAAATAGTAAACACCCATATACTCATCCCCCAGTCTTAACTCACAGCAATCTTTTTTCATCTATACCGCCATCCAATTTTTCCCTGCCCTCTAGATTATTAGTACTTGAAACAAATCACAGGCATCATCTCATAGCATCTGTAAATGTTTCCATGTGTATTTCTAAAACGTAAGACATTTTACTTATTTTTTAAAAAATATATTTTATTGATTTTTTTAACAGAGAGGAGGGGAGAGGGATAGAGAGTTAGAAACATTGATGAGAGAGAAACATCGATCAGCTGCCTCTTGCACGCCCCCTACTGGTGATGTGCCCACAACCAAGGTACAAGCCCTTGACCGGAATTGAACCTGGGACCCTTGAGTCCGCAGGCCGATGCTCTATCCGCTGAGCCAAACTGGTTAGGGCAAACGTAAGACATTTTAAAAATATAACTATAACACCTATGTCACAGCCAGAAATACTCAACAATAACTTTTTAATGTCATTTTAAAAAACTAAGTAAATGTCCAAATTTCTGATTGTTTCTCTCTTTTTTTTTTAAAGTTAGTTTGAAGCAGGAGTCAAAAAAGGCCCATACATTACAATTTGTTGTTGTCTCTTCTAAACTGTAAGTTTTCTCTCCCTCATATTTCCCTGCAATTTATTAGTTGAAGAAAGTGCATCATTTGTCCAGCCAAGTTTCCCAAAGTCTGGATCAGGGGTCCTCAAACTTTTTAAACAGGGGTCCAGTTCACTGTCCCTCAGACCGTTGGAGGGCCGGACTATAGTTTAAAAAAAAACAACTATGAACAAATTCCTATGCACACTGCACATATCTTATTTTGAAGTAAAAAAACAAAACGGGAACAAATACAATATTTGCATTTGCATGTGGCCTGTGGGCCGTAGTTTGAGGACCCCTGGCTCTGGATTATGCCCCTTAAGTGGTGTTTAACATAGTCTTCTGTTCCCTGTATTAGGTTTAAATTGGTAGTTAGGTCTACGGGGCTTGATCAGATGTTGGTAGTGTTTTACTTCCATCAGGTGGCATTTAATGCATGGTTACCTTTTTTCTGTGTAATATTTGCAGCCACTGATGATCACTGCTTAGATTCGCTATGCCATAGAGGTTGCAATGCCAATATGCTAAGTTTTTTTCTTCTTCACTTATTAGCTGGAATTCTACAAAGGGAAACTTCATTTTTTCAAATATTTGTTTACCTGGCAGTTCATTTCATATAGTAATGGCAGAACAAATGTTGTTTTTTTGTCTGTATTTGCTAATTTTCAAAATAATGTTGTTTCTGTCTGATGACCATTCAGGTTTTTCTTCTTTGCATACCATTATAAATCATGCATGATATGTTTCTATCTATTGTGGTTATTATTCTTACTGGTGCTCAAACTGTCCCACTTGCGGCTAGTGGGAACCTCTTCTAGTTGACATGTCCACATAGTCTTTGCTAACTTCTTTGCTTCCTGGGATGACAAGATGTTCATGTACTACTAGAGTATGTCCTCTTCAAGCCTGCTGACAAGGCTCATCTTGTTCATCTCCTGTACAAGATGGAGAATTAGCCATTTCTACAAAGAAACTATCTCCTTTTAGTGGAAAATTATATTACAAGACCATGTCCAGGTCAGGAGTGCTTTTTGGTATTGGATTCTTATGTGTAGGCCTATTTAGTGAACAATATTAGAACGTATTTATTATTAATTTTTAAAGACAAATTTCATCGTATTATTTAAACAGGTACTTCCCATTTAAATTCAGAACATGGAGATTTCATTTTAAACTATTTTTAGTGTGCCATGTGGTGTGAAATGAGAACCCAACTAGAACCTGTCCTTCCCCCTACAACACACTGGGGTTTACTTGTTGAATAATTCATCTTTTACCTGATTGACTTGCAGGATTTCATTGCAAAATGAAAATTCAAGACTCCTTAGAGCTTCTTAAGAATTTTAATATGGTAATGACAGAGCCTTTAACCACTATGTGGAGCCTCTCTAAGAGCAGGGCCCTGTGTAAGGGCATAGGTGACACACCCGTGACTTGTGATAGGGAACACTATAATAGCAAGTCTTACATAGCATTTGCTATTTCCAGGCTCCGTTCTGAATGCTTACATGTCACCTAGGCAATCACTTTTATTACTTTTAATTTTGAGAAGAGGAAACTGAGGTCAAGAGTGGCTGAACAACTCGCACAAGTTTATACAGCTAGGAGGTGGCAGAGCCAGGGTTTAAATCCAGGTGTTTTGGCCCCTTTAAATCCTTACTTTTTACCTCTGTGCTATAGTGCCTTTAGGATAGTTTCTTTATCATATATAAGAGGTTCTATTTGTGAGATATGCATTCTGTTCCATTAATCTGCTGACAATTGCACTGGAAAGTTGCTTTTAATTATTGGAACTTCATGTTATTTAATATTGACAAGTACTTCTTCTCTCATGTATCTCTACACCTCCTACCAGAGGTGTAAAATATCCTTTCAGTATGTTTTGATACATTATGTCACCTATCAATTTCATTTTTTTCTTGGAGATATCTCTCCAGGAACCTTCCATACCTCTCCACAATCTGGACTAGCTCTTCCTAGGCTACTTGTCATCCCTGAACTTCCCTTCACTATCATTCTGTAGCTGTTTCTGGTCATTCTCCTGAATTGGACCACCTGTTTTCTGATTACCATGTCTTTCTCTATTCACTCCCATTTTTTTCTTTTTAAATATATATAATTGATTTTTTACAGAGAGGAAGGGAGAGAGATAGAGAGTTAGAAACATCGATGAGAGAGAAACATTGAGAGAGAAACATCGATCAGCCGCCTCCTGCACACCTCTTACTGGGGACATGCCCGCAACCAAGGTACATGCCCTTGACCGGAATCGAACCTGGGACCCTTCGGTCTGCAGGCCAATGCTCTATCCACTGAGCCAAACCAGTTAAAGCTTACATATATTTTTTATTGTTGACCATATTACAGATATCTCCCATTCCACCCCTCCCACCCTCCTCTTCCCAGCCCCTCTCCACCCCCTCAGGTCTTCCTTACTCTATTGCCCATGTACATGGGCTATGCATGTAAGTATATGCGTTCTTTGGTTTATCTCTTCTCTTCCTCCCACCCCCCTTCCCCCAACCCCACATCGAGGTATGTCAGTCTGTTCCATGCCTCCATGCTTTGGGTCTTATTTTTTTGGTCAATTCATTTTGCTCATTAGATTCCACAAATAAGTGAGATCATGTGATATTTGCCTTTCTCAGATTGGTTTATTTCACTTTCCACACCCATTTCGGAGGACCACATCCTCCATTAGCTTTTCTAAAAGAAAGCATGGGAAGTACATTATTGACAGGTGACAACTTTGAAAATATTATTTCCCTTTCACACTTGGTTGATAATGTCACTGGGTATAAAAGTATAGATTTAAATAATTTCTCTTCAGAATTTTGAAGGCATTGCTTAATTATCTTAGAGTTTCCAGTGTTGCTTGTGAGTCCAATGCCATTCTGGCTCCCAAGTCTTAGCATGTGACATGCTTGTTCTTTCTGAAAACTTTATAATCTTTTCTTTATTTCTGGTGTTCTGACATTTCACAATGTTATGCCTTGGACAAGCCTTTTTTCTTTTTGTGGTATCTTTTGATTGAGAAATGTATGTCCTTCAGTTCTAGAACTTTATCATATTGGTTTTAAAAATAACTTATACCTCTTCTGTTTTCTCTCTTTTAGGACCTCTTGTCTTTGGAAGTTCTACCTCCTGAACAAATTCTTGATTTTCCCAAATCTTTTCTATTTTACTTTTAATGAGAGAAATAAAAATATGTCTGATGCTAATCAGAATGATTCATTAGAGAAGAAAACTTGATCATATAGGAGAGAGTGGGAGAATCTCTGTAGCTATATCCTTGATTAGGTGAAAGAGGATGGGATTTGATGCACAGATAGAGATATTGCCTTTGGCTGAACAATAGAATAGGTCATTCATGAGTGACAGGAGAAAAAGTGGAGCATACAAGTCCAGGTGTAGAGAGATGACAGTCTTCATATCCTGCAATTTCTCAATGAAGTAGGAAGTGAAGTCATCAAGTGAGACTGAGAATAAGGGAGGAGATGTGGGGAGTTGGCAAGCGAGGAGAAAATGAAATGGCAATCTGGGAGTGTGAGAGAGAGAAGAAACTGGTCATAGCAAGTGATTCTTTTCACAGACTGTTGAAACTGATTTGCTACTCTTTAATTTGAATTTTCTCACCTATATTTATAACAGCAATCAGTCTATAACTTTTTGGATGGTGCTTTTAGGTCAAGTCCTTGTGTCAATAAAAGCAGAGACAGTAACAATAACTACCATTATTGAGCACCTACCATATACCACTAGTAATTTCTTCCCATTATATCATTTAATCCTCATAAAAACAGGAAAATGATATACTACCCCCACTGAGAAAATTGAAACTGGTGCTGAGGGTACATAAAGTCACATGGTCAAAGTTTTATAGCTAGTAAGCAGAGTTGAGATTTAAAACCAGGTCTGTAACTCCAAAATCGATACTTTTAACCAGCAATTTATGCTAACTTTCCAGGTGTTTGTCAGTTTTGGTTTCAGGCTTTTTAATTTTATAAAGCTTTTCATCTTACTCTAAGTTCTGGAACAGATTATATAAACATGAGAGTTATCTGCTTCTGTTTGTTTGTTTTAAATCACAAAACCTCACCAGAGAAAGCCGTCTGTTATAAAAATACATTTCAAATTGAAAAAATAGATAATGGCTTGGTATAAACATTACATTTCCACTCAGATGTGGCTGTTTCTACTTAAAACTATAAAGCTTCAGTTTAATAACTACTCCGAGGAAAGCACATGCGCCATTACTCTGTCGACCTCGCTCACCACCACGTTCCATCTGCCTCACTATTTCTGACTCGAAAAATATTGTAGAACTGTTGCCCTAGGCGAGGCTGCCATCATGTTAGTCTGGATGACTGCAATACCTTTCAAGTTCGTCCTCACTTTCTTTCTTCTGTCACTTGTACTCATTCTGCACACGGCAGCCAGGGGGCTTTCTTTCAGAATGCTCTGTGTGTTTACTGTTTATTTCAAAATGTTCTCTGTGTGTTACTGTTTACAACAGAATGCTGCCCAACATAGGCTATAACTGCCATATACTCAGCTGTATACAGTAGTGCATGGTGCTGAACTACAAATGGAAGACACAATTTTTGAAAAATAAACACGTAAACACAACAGAAGATACTACGAAAAGGCACTATGCCAAGTGGTTTTTAACGAGCGTATGCTGATCTTTCTCCTTTATAAGCCTTCCGTGAATGTGATGATTTTCTCAAACCACTCCTCCCAACTCCAAGACTAACATTTAATACATGGACTCTTTAATTCCAGTTGTTCTATAGTGGATTAGAACAGGCCCCATTTTCTAGTGTTTTCCTTAGCAAAGGGGACTAAGTATATCATGAACACCTTAACTTATTTGTTTTACTAATCTTTTCTCTCCAGGGCCTACCAGTGAGTGGCATATATAGTAAGTGCTCAATAAATGTCCGTTGAACATTTGTTAAATGAACACAATATTAAGTATTTTGTAGGAATAATTTAAAACTTTCTAAACAATAAACTAGCAGCTTCAACAGGGTGCTCCCATATTAAATTATGCAATCATACATTTTCTTAAAATGTGACTTTTGTTACTTTTCTCTAAGGTCTTGATGTTCTTTTTCATTCTTGACAGTGGATATGCAACACTTTCCACTCATAATGTATCTTCCCTTTCATCTAAAGATGTCAATTTTCTCAGTTTACCTTGAAGCATCACCAAAGACTGTCGAAGGCGGCTGTTTTCTTTCCGGGTGTTTGTCAGTTTTTGTTTCAGGCTTTTTATTTTCATGCACAGTTCCTCCTTCGATAATTCTTCTAAAGGCTCGTCATCCTCACTGGAGCTCTCACCGGGCAGAAAGGCATTTCCCGAGTATGGGTCTCTCTAAAACACAAGGCAGGCACAAGAAAAGAAGCTTCTAAGCGACCTTACTGGCTTATCCCACGTTCTCTATGCTGAAGGGACCTATGAGTGCCTGTTCTCCCAGGCACTTCCTGTCCAAGAGAGGAGCTGGGCTTTAACTAATGACCTCGCCTCAGCTTTGTCTTCCACGGTCCCCGGGGAAGTCAGAAAAAGGGAAGAAGACCAACGTCCCATGCACGTGTCTCTCGAAGATCAGGAATCAGGGTTCTGACTTTCCACCTCCCTTCAGTGAGAAACACAACGTAGAGAAATAGTGTAACAGAGCAGAATCCACAAGACTACCTTTCACATCTTTTTAACTCATCCCCATCCTCCATTTCTCCCCTCCTTCTCATTCACAGCCTTGCTGTTGCCATGAGGACAATTTTGGGGTTTGCTGCGTCACAGAAAGGAGAGATAAGATTCACCTAGGAAAAAAGCGTTCGTGTTTACCTTTTAGTTTTAAAATAGTCCTTAAGGTCAGTAGCAAGATAACAGTCTGAACATACCTGCACTTGAGTTGTAAAGCCCAGGCTGCGTTGAGACAGAAAAGAATTTTCTCAAATTACCAAGCTGTCATCTATTTATATCCAAACTTGGAAAAGTGGAGCATAGAGTGGAATTGATAAAGTTCCAAATCTAGAAGCTTCAAGTGTAAAGTTTTTTAAAACTATGCTTTATATAGGGTGTCCCAAAATTCGCGCAAGAAGTCATTTTGATAGAAAACACAGGTTTATAATTAAAAATTGTAAATTTTTTTATTGATTCATAAAGTATACAGCATAGGGTTATGTACGGAATAGCACATCAGGTAAATGGCCTCCACAGCTTTGCTGGCACATACGCAAAGCTGTGGTCTTCATTGGTCTTCATTGTCCCTGCTCCTGGGCCATAATTGGTACTTGGTAATGCTTATTCAATTGAAGGGATTGAAATCAAAGGGCAACAGATATTAGAATCTGATTCAATAAACCAAGTAAAATTAGGCTTTTATTTTTTTTTGTTGTTGTTAATGATCACGCAAAATTCAAATCTTGCGTGAATTTTGGGACACCCTATAGTAGAAGAGATGAAGGCATGACATAAAGTCCCTGCTGCCCAGGAGGAGAAAAGAGACTGGTGCCACGAGGTGGAGGAGCCTCGGGAATCAAGACCCAAAGTGGCAGAGAATCAGGTTCAGTTATCTTTGATCTTCCTGCCCCTGCCCCTTGGAGAGAAGGAAGCCGGACTACAGAGGTAGGGATATATGATAGAAGCATCCAGATACATACGCGGCAATTCCAGAGCTGCAGGGCTGGCTCCTTGCTAACAGTCCATTACAAGCTCCCTAAAGAGGCTCCAAGTCCAGCACAACATCAGGGCAACAAGGCACCTCTCTGGGCCATAAATTAGAAATGACCCAAACTGGTGTTTGGACAAATAGACTGGAGACAGCACCCAGACTTCCCAGGGCTCATGCAGAACAGATAGAGAACCCAAATGGTCCCTGTGTCCTGGTCAGGAATAGGTAAGTGCTAGGGAAACTGGTGAAAGAGAAATAGTTTAGTACATAGAGAGGCCACAGGGTGCCTAACCTTATAGAAGGTGGTAATGGGTGCCAGGATGGCAAACCTCAGTGGCAGGTGCCAACAGAAGCCTCACTGGACCAGGAAGGGCTGGCTGTACCTAATACTAACATTGCTGGATGCCTGGGAACCAGGCAGGAAAATCAGAACCTTGGAGGAAGATCAGCTATCCCCCTCCAGATGCTGGGATGATGTGGAAAACTTCTGAAGACTTGCATCGCTTCCCCGGGGGGAAAAAAGAAAGAGGGGAAGGGTAAGAATCTAGGATCCATAGACGCTGAAATCTTGAAGTGACTGAAATTAAATCAATGGCTCAAAGGGACTTTTAAAAACTAGAACATTCTGTCATTCGCTGTGAATGGACAAATTTAAGCTTTTCATTTTCTTATCAAGCAAGGATGGAGAATTAAATGTCAGATGAAATCAAATATAGAAAATAACTGATTTTTGTATGACTTCTAATGTATACATTTTATAAGTATACAAATATATGTATCTGTGTATATACTCATTATTACATATATTTGTGTAGGTGACATATATTACACATATATGTAATATGCATAAATGGTAATGAAAATTACTATTATCATATATGGGCAAGTAACTAATGTACTGACTCAAATATATAAATTCTACTGGATTTGATTAAATAGAAATGAAGGATTTTTTTTTTAACTTAAGGGTGTCTTTTGAGATCATAGTTCTGTGGAGAGTACAGTAAGTCCTCACTTAACATTGTCAATGAGTTCTGCAACTTTAAGTGAAATGACATATAATGAAACCAATTTTACCAAAGGTTAATTGATAGATACAAGAGTTAAGTTCCTATGGCATCTCATCACTGTTATAATGAAACAATGCTGAACAAAATGACATTATTTGAGGACCTGCTGTAATTAAAAAATATTAAAATGTATTGTTCGAACCACTTTAGACAAGTTCTTACAAGAAAGAAATGAAATCAAACAAGTGCTAATAATCCATTAGTAAGCATCAGTGGAAGACAAAGTTAACAGACAAATATCAGATCAGGAGAATATATTTGTGATATCTAAAACCACAAGAGACCAATTTCTATAATAGATAAGATATTTATGCAAATCAATTAAGATAAGAATTAAAACCACTAGAAGAGACTAAAACATCCAACAACAAAAAAAATAAAAACCCAATAGAAAAATGCACAGGGGCAGAGACTGCTAGCTACCTCCAGGTATTGCTCTCCCATTCTTCTACAATAATAGATTTTTAGCTGGGCAAGTATCTGTCAGCTAACAATTACATTTCCCAGACTCCCATGCAGCTCAGTACAGCTATATGACTAAGGATTGCAATAAAATATGAGTAGAAGTAATGTGTACCATTGCTGCATCATGACCTTAAAAGGAATGAGCATGCTTCTCCTGTATATGTTCTCCTGTGTTGATAGAGAGAAAGCCATGACGGTGGGGGCTGTGGTAGTTACCTTAGTCCCAGAGAGAGAGGCTGTGTGTTGAGGAAGGTAGAGCCACAAGATTAGAGGGATCCTCAACATTGTGGAGCTGGCATACCAACACTGGACTGCTCTTGCTGTTATGTGAAAGGGAAAAAAACTTCTATCTTGTATAAGCCACTGTTTGAGTCTTTGTTGTAGCCTTTGCAACATATATGATTACTAATCCAGACTTTAAATATATATATATTTTATTAATTTTTTTAGAGAGAGTGGATGGGAGAGGGATAGAGAGATAGAAACATCAATGAGAGAGAAACATTAATTGCTGCCTCCTGTATGCCCTACACAGGGGATTGAGCCCAAAATCCATGCATGTGCCCAACAGGGAATCAAACTGGTGGCCTCATGGTCCCTGGCTTGACGCCCAATCATGGAGCCACACCAGCTGGGCACTAATCCAGATTTTGATACCTAGAAGCAGGATACCACAAATCTGGTAGATGTCAGGCTGTGGGAAAAAGAGCACAGGTATAACATACTAGAAAGCTGTTGACACCTGTTCGACCAGGAGCAGTTGGGAGCAGTTGGGAGCTTCAGTTGGCCTTGGTGACATATTTGGTAAAACTGTGGTCTGGAAGACCATGTGCTTACTGAGTCTGGAAAAAGAATGTTGGTGTGTATCAGTGGCTTCTTGTTGGTGCTGGCCAGTGTGCAGAGATGAAAGGTTTCTCTTTCATCTGCATTTAGAATACAGCCTGCAATCTAAACCGACTGAGAATCCAGTAATGTTAAATTTGCAAGGTTTGAGCCCTGGCCGAATGTTGCAAGTTTGATTCTTGGTCAGGGCACATACCTAGGTTGTAGGTTCAATCCCCAGTCAGGGCCTCTCGATCGATGTTTCTTTCTCACATGGATGTTTCTATCTCCCTTCTCTCTCTCTCTTCCTCTCTCCCTCTCCTTCTCTTCCTTCCTCTTTTTAAAATCAATAAACATATCCTCAGGTGAGGATAAAAAAAAATCTGCGAGGTTTGAAAAAGCCAATTACTTCTACATCTAAGTAGCTGGAGGGTAAGACTGTGACCTCAAGGTTTTTTGTAGAACTTCTTAAGTTCTCAGCTAGCCGCTGAGATCCATCCCAATGGGAAGGATCAGATTCAAGCTTTTTGTTTCACGCAGTCTTTAGATAACTGCCGTAAGTTGGAGAGGAAAGAGGCTGAGCACAGATGGCATAATAAAAGAGGAGAGTTTTCAGGCTTATTATTGACCAAATAAGCTCTCTGGCTGTAGTTACTTGTAATGGATCCCAAGTAAAATAAGAAGCTTAAAAAGCTATTAAGTTTTTGAGAAAAATAAATGTCTAAAAAAATCACAATACTAGCCTGCGAGAGCATGTCACTATCTTACCTCTCAAGGAACCAGGGATCCCCAAAACCTGCACCAGCAAATTGAGACAAGATACTTTCTCCCATCAACTGCCAAAAACATGAAAATTGGATATCAATGCAAAGTGTTAGTAAAATAGAACAAATATAGGAATCCCTCATGTACAGACCGAAGTGGACATTTTGGAAAGCAATGTTATGGTGTCCAGTCAAATGAACTAGAAATAAACACATCCTATCTAATAAAAGAGAAAACATGGTAATTGGTGTACGACCGCTACCCTTCCCATTGGCTAATCAGCGAAATATGCAAATTAACTGCCAGCCAAGATGGCGGCCGGCAGCCAGGCAGCTTGAAACTAACATGAGGCTTGCTTGCTTCAGTGATGGAGGAAACCAACGTTCCCCGCCTGCTTTGAAGGCCTCTGAGCCTGCAGTTTAAGAAACATTGTAACAAATATAGAAGCTAAACAAAACCCCAGAAACCTGCTTTCAGCGAGCCCGGGATCTCACAGCTGGAGTTATACAGTGTTTCGATTATAGAACCGAAACAAACCGGATACCTTCTTTCAGCAGCAGAAGCCTCAGAGCTGGAGCCAGAGCTAAAGCTGGCCCAGAATAAAAAAGAAAAAGAAAAAAAGGAGCGGTTGGGAGCTTCAGTCACCCTCAGCCTGAAAACAGTCCTCAGCCCCTCACCCAGACTGGCTAGGTACCCCAGTGGGGACCCCCACCCTGAAGGGTGTGTGACCAGCTGCAAACAGCCATCATCTGCTCACCTAGGCTGGCCAGGCACCCCAGTGGGAACCCCCACCCTGATCCAGGACACCCTTCAGGGCAAACCAGCCGGCCCCCACCCGTGCACCAGGCCTCTATCCTATATAGTAAAAGGGTAATATGCCTCCCAGCACTGGGATCAGCGGAGCCGAGAGGCCTCCTGGCACCAGGATCAGTGTGAAGGGGCAGCGCCCAAACCCCCTGATTGCCCTGCAGCTCTGTGTGTGACAGGGGGCGGGGCCACAACCTCCTATCCACCCTGCTCTGTTTGTGACAGGGGAAGGCGCCCCAACCCCCTGATCAGCCCTGCTCTGTGCCTGACAGGGTGCGGCGCCTCAACCCCCTGATCAGCCCTGCTCTGTGTGTGACAGGGTGCGGCGCCCCAACCCCACCCCCCACGGGGCGTGCTCTGTGTGTGACGGGGTAGAGCCATAACCTCCCCATGGGCCCTGCCTTGAGTGTGACAGTGGCGGTGCCCCACCCCCATGATCGGCCCTGCTCTGTGGGTGATAGAGGGCGGCGCCCCAACCCCCTGATCTGCCCTGCCCTGAGTGTGACAGGGGGTGGTGCCTCAACTCCCCTATCGGCCCTACTCTGTGAGTGACAGGGGGGAGCTCCTCAACCCCCTGATCGGCCCTGCTCTGTACATGACAGGGGGGAGCTCCTCAACCCCTTGATTGACCCTGCTCTGTGCGTGACAGGGTACGGAGCCCCAACCCCCCTGATGGGCCCTGCTCTGTGTGTGACAGGGGGTGGCGCCGCAACCTCCCCATCGACCCTGCCTTGAGTATGACAGGGGGCGGTGCCCCAACCCCCCAATCGGCCCTACCCTGAGTGTGACTGAGGGTGGCATCACAACCTCCCAATCTGCCCTGCTCTGTGCATGACAAGGGGCGGCGCCCCAACTCCCCAATCGGCCCTGCTCTGAGCACGACCAGGGACTGCACCTAGGGATTAGGCCTGCCCTCTGCCACCCGGGAGCAGGCCTAAGCCAGCAGGTCGTTATCTCCTGAGGGGTCCCAGACTGTGAGAGGGCACAGGCCGGGCTGAGGGACCCCCACCTCCCCCCCGAGTGCACAAAAATTTGTGCACTGAACCTCTAGTAACTTATAAGCCATAAATCACTATCCTATGTAGTTAGTTCAGAGAAATTTTCACACTGTTTCTTAAAAGAACATATATGAGGATATTTATTTCATCAGTGTTCGTAGAAGCAAAAGGCTAAGTGTTCATCATCAGAGGAAAGGATAAGTTAATATGGTGCTATGTAGTAGTTAGACACAATGGATCTGATGCATAATAGATGTTAAAATCAGTGCTGATTGAAAAATCAGAAACAGATTGAGGTATATACCAACGTACTACGAAATGATGTACCAAATGATATATCCACAAGGTTGTACAGTGAAGCGTGATTTGTAAAAAGAAAAAGATTGGTAGCAAGCCAAACCCATCATAGGGGATGGGTTAGATAAAGAATGGTACATACACACAGTGGAATAATATGGAGCTGTAAAAAAGAATAAGATCTTTATGTACTAGTGGAAAGATCTTCAAAATAAGTAAAACAGCAAAGTACAATGCAGCATGTCTGGTAAGTCACTTTTTGGGCAAAAGAGGGAATAAGAATATCTATATTTATATTTGCTTTATTTGAATTAAGAAACACAAAAGAGGTAATAAGAAAGCAATCAATGTGGTAGGAGGTGGGAATAGCGTAGATGGGACACAGGGAAGGGAGGGAGACTTTCCAGTGTTTACCTCTAATATATATATAATAATGATTTCAGAGAGGAAGGGAGAGAGAGAGACTGAAGCATCAATGATGACAGAGACTCATTGCTCAGCTGCCTCCTGCATGCTCTCCTCTGGGGATTGTGCCCGCAACCTGGGCATGTGCCCTGACTGGGAATTGAACCTTGACCTCCTGGTTCACAGGTTGACACTCAACCATTGAGTCACACCCGCCTGGCCTAAATGTATATCATATATATACATATCCTTTTTATTTTTTATTATTCAAAAAAGCTGCATTTTTAAATTTAGCTTTCTGATTCTGTGCTTATGCCTCCAACACTTTCACAGTGATTTTCTGCTCCTTAATCAAAAAAGCATGCTTGGTCATGTCACAGATACATTTCACACACATGGAACCACCATGGGCACTGCTGACATACTTTTGCATTTTAGACAACCTCATCAGAACTTTTGGTCTTATGACCTAAGCTCCTTATAATTTGCCTGGGCACACTCCATTTGTGGATTTTGGTGCTTCCCAACTTTCATGGTATAAAGATAAATTTCCATTACCAGGGATTCAGGACAGCCTAGTTTTATTATAGGTTGTATTATAGGATATAGCCTAAAACAGTATGCAAACGCTGGATCATTCTGAATGTCTGTAGACATCATCCCCAAAAGACTAAAAATATTTTAAACCATGAGAATGTTTAGTATATATTTTAAAAAATAAGTATACACACACATAAAACACTATGTGTTATGGAGACATACACAAATACTTGTATTACAAAGAAAAACAAATAAAAAGACACAGAATAAACCCATTGATAGATTGAAGAGAAGAGAGTGAGGAATTTAGCTCCAAAAGTAATCAATGAATACATGAAAATAGGAAAGGCACCCTGACCAAACCAGTTATGAAGATGGGCTAGAAAATGTAATAAAAAAAAAACAGTAAATGTTAAAGAAGAGGTATTCTAATTTCTCCAGTGTTTTTTTGAAAGAAAAACGTATTTGCTGACAGTTTGCTGATCTTCAATTCCTCAGAACACCAAGGAAAGTTTGAACAATGGCATAATTGGTCATTTTTAAATGGAAGCAGGTAAAATGTATTTTGAGTATGTTTCAAATTCAAATTGTTCAACATAAAAAGAAAACATGCAATTTTATTCCCTGATTGAATAAAAAATTAAAGGGAAGAATAAATTAATAGAACAGGGAAAGTACTAATAAATTATGAGAGGCATTAGGGAATTGTGGTGGAGCTAGATAATAAAATTATATGAAGGAAACAGAACACCAACCTGTCCTTTATCCATGTCACTGTTTGCATTCTCTGAGTCCATTGTCTCAGTCCTTTTCCTCTTTCCTTTTCTAAGAGCTTGGGTATTGCTAACTTCATCTGTTTGGAAGGTCGTCTGCATTGTATCAATGAGTTAGCAGAGGTTTTCTGAAATTGTAGGAGGGAATGCCCATGTAGATGATGCTATTCCAGATGTAGCCCAAAAGTTAATGTTTTCCCTTAAAAACAAAACCAAAAGGATACATAATATATTTACAACTGTATGTTTCATAATGGCAATAGCCACTCAAATTAATTACTTTTACTAAAAGTTTCCCATCATTCTTTCTCCCACTGACCAATTTAGTACACATTTTCATTTGACTCAAAAGTCTTTCAATTTCATCATCACCATCATCATGATGTAATGCTTCTATAATGTGATATGCACTGAGTTGTCACTTATAAAGTAGTTAATTTTTTTCCATATTTACAAGTTTTTTCTTGTCAATCAGTTATGAGGAGTCTATAAGACAAAGTAGAAATGTTATAAATTTATGCAAACACTATTTCAGAGGACTGAAGTTATACATCTTTAGGAAAAAGACAATAGTAGCAGATCTCATCAGGACCAAAATATTCCAAGGTAGATCAATACGAATTATTGAGAAGTTTTTTTCCCCCTGAAAACTCCAAAGTTTTGAGATGGAAGGTTTCCTTGGTATAAACTTAAGACTTATACCATGAAGAATGGGGCATGCCCTAGCTGGTTTGGCTCAGTGGATAGAGTGTTGGCCTGCAGACTGAAGGGTCCCAGGTTTGATTCCAGTCAAGGGCACATGCCTGGCTTGGGGACTTGATCCCCAGTAGGGGGTGTGCAGGAGGCAGCAGATCAATGATTCTCTCTCATCATTGATGTTTCTATCTCTTTCTCCCTCTCCCTTCTTCTCTGAAATCAATTTTTAAAAATGAGGTAAAAATATCTCAAAGGCAACAATACATTTTAGAAAAATTTTAAGGGATAATCATCTTTCAGTGCAGTCCTTAGGTCAAATAGGGTTGAGATGATCTAATTTAACTTTCACTGCAGATGGTGTATAGATGATGCTGCACAATTGATCTTAGCATCCTTATCACTTGCATATATTGGTTTGATTTCATGAAAAGATATTTTATTATAAATAACAAAACTTTATCAACAGAAAAGGCTGAGCTTAAAGGGACCTCAAGAAATATGTGGACATTTGAGTAAAAGGTAACATATGCTCCTTACTGAATTACACTAAGTAATTATATTAGAAAATATGGTTCTTTTACCTATTTTAAGAGAAATTCATTATTCTCTAACCCAACCATAAAATAATATTTAAGACGGTCTTTTCAGAATTGTATATTGTGATTTGCTGAAAACTTACTTGAGGTTTTCAAATACATAAATAGTACTTGACTAACATATAGGCTAGAGTGTTACATGTGATTCACAAATATCAGAGATCTTACCTAATATTAAGCTTTATTAATAATTTTAAAGATACAGCAACCAAGAGGCACAGGCAGAGTAAGGAGAGGTCTAGAACATCCTACTGGCTTATAGGTCCTTCCTTCCAACATCATATAGGTACTCTGTAGTCTAGAATAATAGCTGAGGCTTCTAAGTGAGGTTTGGAGGTCGCCTCGCACAGTGGTGGGTGTTTAAGTTGTGACACATTTCCATTTTATTTCACAGAGCCTAGCTTACATGACCATTCTAGGAATTTATCAATCCATAAAACCTAGGTATGTTTTCCAAAAACAATCCTAAATCAGGGACATACAATGAAGAGCATTCCATAGATGAAAACTACACTTTCAGTAAATATCATTAGTCTATTTACCAAGAGCAAGGTCAGCGAACATTTTGTCAGATGGTAAATATTTTAGGCTTTGCAGGCCAAGAGGTAAAGTCAAGGATACTATGTAGGTACAGAGCTAGAAAGAACAAATTTCCTAAAGTTTTTATTTATAAAACTGTATATATATATTAATAATAATTGAGTACAAGTTTTTGGTAACACAGGTCTACTAACAGGAATGGAATTTTTAAAACAGCACATCTTGTTTAATTGGCTGGTTTGATCTTCTACCCAGATACTAAATCTTTCTCCATATCAACAATAAGGTTGTTTAACTTTCTAATGATTTCTGTGTTCACTAGAGTAGCACTTTTAATTTTCTTCAAAAACCTTTCCTTTGCATTTACATCTTGGCTAACTGTTTGGTGTAAGAGGCCTAGCTTTTGGCCTATCTTGGTTTTTGACATGCCTTCCTCACTAAGCTTAATCATTTCTAGCTTTTGATTTAAATTTAGAGACATACACCTCTTCCTCTCACTTGAACACTGAGAGGCCATTGTCGGGTTATTAATTGGTCTAATTTCAATATTGTTGTGTCTCAGGGAACAGGCCCAATTAGAGGGAAAGAGATGGGGGATCTGCTGGTTGGTAGAGAAGTAAGAACACACACAACATTTATTAATTAAATCTGTAGCCTCATACAGGTGCATTCATGCTGCCCCAAACAATTATGATAGTAGCATCAAAGATCATTGATCATTAATCAACATAACAGATATAATAATAATGAAAAATTTGGAATATTGCAAGAATTACCAAAAAAGCGACAGAGACAGGAAATGAACAAATGCTGTTGAAAAAATGCTGATAGACTTGCTTGCTGCAGGGTTGTCGCAAACACTCAGTTTGTAAAAAACATAATATCTGTAAAGCACAATAAATGAAACACACAAAAAACAAGGTATGCCTATATTTAAAAAATAAGGAAATTTCCATTGTATTTGTATTGACATCTAAAAGACAATGGTGGAGCTGTAATTTGAACTTGAAAAGTAAATCCAGTGTAATCTGAGTCAGGGTAAATATCTTCATTTCTTATTTCAACTTTTGACAGCAGGGGAAGTGTATAAAATAGGTTAAATTACTTATAAGCCACAATTTAGTTGTTATCAGAATGGCTTTACCTCCCTGTAAGTTTTGCATTAAATACTTGTTGTGTCTTGTAATTTGTTAATGAACTTATTAAGAAATATTATCAAGTCTGTAGCAAAAGCCAAAATTTCCAAAGCCATTCAGTGTTTCATAAGAGTGGTCAAGGGTCATTCTCATTCACAAAAATTTCAGTGTTGACCTTGAGCTCAAACATTTGCAGTAAAACATTTCTACTGTAAGCTAGTAAAATGTTATAAAGCAAGGCAAATTAGAATATTCAATCCTATCTAATAAAAGACAAAAAGGGTAATTAACCATACCTCCGCTACGCTTCCCATTGGCTAATCAGGGCGATATGCAAATTAACTGCCAACAAAGATGGCGGCCAGCAGCCATGCAGCTGAAGCGAGCATGAGGCTTGCTTGCTCCAGTAATGGAGGAAGCCAAGGTTCCCCACCTGCCGCAGCCTGGCTCTGAGCTCTGAAAGCAACAGAGGTTCAATTATAGAAGCTAAACAAACCCCAGATATCTGCTTTCAGCAGGCTGTGGCTTCAGAGCTGGAGCCAGCTCTCAGCTCCAGTGACGGCAACAAAGTTTCAATTATAGAAGGTAAATAAATCCCAGAATAAAACAAAAAGAAAAAAAGGGAGAGGCTGGGAGCTTCAGTCGCAGGCCAGCCTGAAAACAGCCCCCAGCCCCTCACCCAGGCTGGCCAGGCACCCCAGTGGGGACCCCCACCCTGAAGGGGGTGTGACCAGCTGCAAACAGCCATCAGCCCCTCACCCTGGCTGGCCAGGCACCACAGCGGGACCCCTATCCTGACCGGGACACCCTTCAGGGCAAACCAGCCGGCCACCACCCATGCACCAGGCCTCTATCTTATATAATAAAAGGGTAACATGCAAAATGATCCTAACAGCAGAAAGACTGGGAATGACTGGTCACTATGACACACACTGACCACCAGGGGGCAGACGCTCAATGCAGGAGCTGCCCTCTGGTGGTCAGTGTGCTCCCACATGGGGGAGGTCTGCTCAGCCACAAGCCAGGCTGATGGCTGCCAGTACAGTGGTGGTGGTGTGAGCCTCTCCTGCCTCCTCAGCAGCGCTAAGGATGTCCAACTGCAGCTTAGGTCTGCTCCCCGCTGGCAAGTGGACATTCCCCGAGGGCTGCCGGGCTGCCAGAGGGATGTCTGATTGCCAGCTTAGGCCCAATCCCCGGGGGAGCAGGCCTAAGCCAGCAGGTGATCATCCCCCAAGGGGTCCCAGACTGAGAGAGGGCACAGGCCGGGCTGAGGAACCCCCCTTCCCCCAGTGCACAAATTTTTGTGCACCGGGCCTCTAGTTTCTATTTATAAAAAAATGTATGGAACTGACAGTGGTCAAGTCCACAAGAATGAAGTTCACTCCTGACACTATTTAGTCAATAATATATGATATTTTCAAAAATTGTCAAGGTGACCTTTACATTTTTTTTTTGAAATGTGAGTCATGATTGCCAAAACAATCTTGAAAAAGAAGAAACTTGGAAAAAGCACACTTCCCAATTTCAAATCTTACTACAAAGCTATAGTAATCAAGATAGTTTGGTACTGACATAAGGATAGATACATAAATCATTGGAATAAAATGGAGAGTTCAGAAATAAACCCTTATATCTATAGTCAATTTTTAAAAAATGTATTTTTTATTGATTTCAGAGAGGGAAGGAAAGGGAGACAGAGATAGAAGCATCAATGATGAGGGAGAATCATTGACCAGCTGTCTGCTGCATGCCCCCTACTGGGGATCGAGTCAGCAACCAAGGCATGTACCCTTGACCGGAATCGAACCTAGGACCCTTCAATCCTCAGGCCAACGCTCTATTCACTCAGCCAAACCCACTAGGGTGCTCAATTGGTTTTTTAACAAGAATGCTAAGGTAATTAAACAAGAAGAATCTTTGCAACAAACTGCTGGAAAAATGGAAAAACTCAGCCATTTGCCTTGTTTTTTAATTCGTTAGTATGTTATTCCTGATGTCCTCAATTCTTTGAGCAACTGCTTTTGCTGAAAGGCTAATAGTCTTCAGCTACTGCAATCAAACATGATTTAATTAATTCATTATTGGTAGATGGCATTCCTTGCTCAGCTAACAAATGAACCAATCAAAAACTTATTTTGGTTTTAGACTCATTTTCATTTTTTTTTTTTGGAGAAGAAATTCTGCTGTGATATTTCATTTTAAAATTTCTAATTATTCTGACTGTTGCTGTCCTGTAAGCTGGAAATATTGCAATGACTGCTTATTTTGATAATGTAGACATTTATCATGTTCTTTTAGCAGAGCTATAGTGTCACTGTATAAAACACACAATGCTTTGCCATTTTATAACAAAATAATCCATACTTCATTCAACTTTAAAATACTAAGTCCAGTTTTCTCTTTTTTTCTTGTTTTAACATGATTACCATGCACTGATCATAAAAAATAAAATAATATGCCATATGATGACAATATGCATGACACTAAAACACCATCGAGTTATTATAACTGCATCACTGTGACTTGTGGACACTGAGCAGCATTAAGTACAAAGTGATGAGACTGACCCATATGGTCACTGTCACAACTACTCAAATCTGTCGCACAGCATGAAAACAGCCATAGGCACCATGTGAACACAAGTGTGGCCGTATATATTTATGGACACTGAAACTTGAATTTTATATAATTTCTACATATCATGATATGTTATTCTTATATTATTTTTTCAACTATTTAGAACTGAAAAACATTACTAGCTTACAGGGACCTGTTAAATATTATTTAGTTGTTTTGGCTCAGTTATTTGAGCGTCATCCCATGCACCAAAAGGTCGCCGGTTCAATTCCCAGTCAGGGCACATGCCCGGTTGTGGTTCGATCCCCAGTGGTGGGTGTGCAGAAGGCACAGATCGATGTTTCTCTCTCACATCAATATTTCTCTCTCTCTTTCCCTTCCTCTCTTTCTAAAACCAATAAAAACATATTTTAAAAATATTATTTAGTAATGGTGACAGATTTCAGAGTTCTGGTTTGCTGGAGTTGAAGATAACCCCAGGGTAGGGGGAGAGGGAATGGGAAGATATTATTTGACGGGTATAGAGTTTCAGTTTTGCAAGATGAAAAGAGTTCTGGAGATGGACTGTGGTGATGACTGCATAACAATGTGACCGTATTTCATGCCTCTGAACTGTACACTTGAAAATGACTAAGATGCTAAATTTTATGTCATGTGTTTTGCCACAATTAAAATTTTGGAAAAAGAAATATTTCACAAAAACGGAATGCTAAAACTCTCTCTTGCTGATGTGATTTAGTTAAAGAGCAAATCCTCAAGTTTCTTCACAAACAATTTGTTCAAGACCAAACCGAATGGACATATCAAACCCCTTTTCTAATGACTACTTTTGGGTAGAATTCAGGTGGGTGTTTGTTAAAACTTCCATAAACAGATAATTCTGTGTTTATATTATTTGCCAATTAGCAAATGCAGAAGGGATGTTAATAATGCGCTATTAATTAAAGACTACAAGCTCCTGATAGTAAAAAAATTCACTATGTAGTAATCTCCCCCTCTTTATTTTTTGCGGATAGAAAGCATTTCATTAACTCCCTAGCTAGTTATACGGATGAGTTTAAACATAACCACATCCATGAGGACATCCGATATCCATGGTTGGATGAAGAACACAAGCCAATGGTTTTGAATCTTTTTTTTTTTGACTGCAGCTCATAGTAAAAAATTCATTTTACATTTTGTTCCAAAACACACATGTACACGCACACACAAATATCTGAAACAAAATTTCATGAAACATACTCACCCTTACTACATATGATGCCCTTTCTCAGTTCCTATTATAACTACTGGATTTTATTTCATTTTTTAAAGTGCTGGTCAGAGCACATTCAATTGATTTCCCAACTCACTAATGTGTCATAACCCATGGTTTGAAAATAATGCTCTAAGCAACATCCAAACTGTAAAAAATGATATCTAAAAAGCAAGACAGAGCCGAAACCGGTTTGGCTCAGTGGATAGAGCGTCAGCCTGCGGACTGGAGGGTCCCAGGTTCGATTCCGGTTAAGGGCATGTACCTTGGTTGCAGGCACATCCCCAGTAGGAGATGTGCAGTAGGCAGCTGATCGATGTTTCTCTCTCATCGATGTTTCTAACTCTCTGTCTCTCTCCGTTCTTCTCTGTAAAAAAATCAATAAAATATATTTTAAAAAAAAAGCAAAAAAAAAAAAAAAGCAAGACAGAGAAAGATGAAGTTAGTAACTAAAGAATGCAAATGAAGTTAATAAAAATATAAATTCTTTTTTTAAATTAAATCTTTATTGTTCAGATTATTACATTAGTTACTCTTTTTTCCCACCAAAACTCCCCTCCACCCAGTTCCCACCCCACCCTCCGCCCTCACTCCCCACCCACTGTCCTCATCCATATGTGCACGATTATTGTCCAATCTCTTCCCTCACCCCACACCCCTTTCCCCCCCTCACCCCAAGAATAGTCCATTCCCTTTCTATGTCCCTGATTCTATTACAATCGCCAGTTCATACTGTTCATCAGATTATTTATTCCCTTGATTTTTACATTCACTTGTTAATAGATGTGTATTTGTTGTTCATAATTTGTATCTTTACCTTTTTCTTCCTCTTCTTAAAGGATACCTTCAGCATTTCATATAATACTGGTTTGGTGGTGATGAACTCCTTTAGCTTTTTCTTATCTGTGAAGCTCTTTATCTGGCATTCACTTCTGAATGATAGTTTTGCTGGATAAAGTAGTCTTCATTGTAGGTTCTTGGTATTCATCACTTTGAATATTTCTTGCCACTCCCTTCTGGCCTGCAAAGTTTCTGTTGAGAAATCAGCTGACAGTCGTATGGATACTCCCTTGTAGGTAACTGAGTTTCTTTCTCTTGCTGCTTTTAGGATTCTCTCTTTGTCTTTTGTTCTTGGCATTTTAATTATGATGTGTCTTGGTGTGGTCCTCTTTGGATTCCTTTTGTTTGGGGTTCTCTGCGCTTCCTGGACTTGTAAGTCTATTTCTTTTTTTTTTTTTTTTTTATTGCTTAAAGTATTACAAAGGGTATTACATATGTGTCCATTTTATCCCCCCGCCCTAGACAGTCCCCTAGCCTCCCCTATCCCCCCATGTCTTATGTCCACTGGTTATGCTTCTATGCATGCATACAAGTCCTTTAGTTGATCTCTTACCCCCCTACCTCCTGCCCCGCAACCCTCCCCGGCCTTCCTGCTGCAGTTTGACAATCTGTTTGAGGGAGCTCTGCCTCTGTATCTATTATTGTTCAAAAGTTTATAATGGTCTCTATTATCCATGAATGAGTGAGATCATGTGGTATTTTTCCTTCATTGACTGGCTTATTTCACTTAGCATAATGCTCTCCAGTTCCATCCATGACGTTGCAAATGGTAAGAGTTCCTTCCTTTTTAGAGCAGCATAGTATTCCATCGTGTAGATGTACCACAGTTTTCTAATCCATTCATCTACTGATGGGCACTTAGGCTGTTTCCAGATCTTAGCTATGGTGAATTGTGCTGCTATGAACATAGGGGTGCATATATCCTTTCTGATTGGTGTTTCTGGTTTCTTGGGATATATTCCTAGAAGTGGGATCACAGGGTCAAATGGGAGTTCCATTTTCAGTTTTTTAAGGAAACTCCATACTGTCTTCCATAGTGGCTGCACCAGTCTGCATTCCCCCCAGCAGTGCACAAGTGTTCCTTTTTCTCCACATCCTCTCCAGCACTTGTCGTTTGTTGATTTGTTGATGATAGCCAGTCTGACAGGTGTGAGATGGTACCTCATTGTTGTTTTGATTTGCATCTCTCGGATGATTAGTGACTTTGAGCATGTTTTCATATGTCTCTTGGCTTTCTGAATGTCCTCTTTTGAAAGGTGTCTATTTAGGTCCTTTGCCCATTTTTTGATTGGATTGTTTATCTTCCTTTTGTTAAGTTGTATGAGTTCCCTATAAATTTTGGAGATTAGGCCCTTATCGGATATGACATTGGCAAATATGTTTTCCCACACAGTGGGTTTTCTCGTTGTTTTGTTGATGGTTTCTTTTGCTGTGCAGAAGCTTTTTATTTTGATGTAGTCCCATTTGTTCATTTTCTCTTTAGTTTCAAGTGCCCTAGGAGCTGTATCAGTGAAGAAATTGCTTCGGCATATGTCTGAGATTTTGTTGCCTTTGGATTCTTCTAGAATTTTTATAGTTTCCTGTCGTACATTTAAGTCCTTTATCCATTTTGAGTTTATTTTTGTGTATGGTGTAAGTTGGTGGTCTAGTTTCATTTTCTTGCATATATCTGTCCAATTTTCCCAGCACCATTTATTGAAGAGACTATCTTGGCTCCATTGTATGTTCTTGCCTCCTTTGTCAAATATTAATTGAGCATATTGGTTCGGGCCGATTTCTGGGCTCTCTATTCTATTCCATTGATCTATATGCCTATTCTTGTGCCAGTACCAGGCAGTTTTGAGAACAGTGGCTTTGTAATACATCTTGATATCTGGTATTGAGATCCCACCTACTTTGGTCTTTTTCAGGATTGCTGCAGCTATTCGAGGTCTTTTTTTATTCCAGATGAATTTTTGGAGAGTTCGTTCTAGATCTCTGAAGTATGCCGTTGGTATTTTAATGGGAAGTGCGTTGAATTTATAGATTGCTTTGGGTAGTATGGACATTTTAATGATGTTGATTCTACCAATCCATGAACACGGTATGTTCTTCCATCTGTTTATGTCTTCCTCTATATCTTTTTTCAACGTCCTGTAGTTTTCTGAGTAGAGGTCTTTTACCTCTTTAGTTAAGTTTATTCCTAGGTAGCTTAATTTTTTTGGTGCGATGGTAAACGGGATTGTTTTTATAATCTCTCTTTCTGAAAGTTCACTATTGGTGTATAGAAATGCCTCGGATTTCTTGGGGTTAATTTTGTATCCTGCTACATTGCCAAATTCATGTATTAAGTCCAGTAGCTTTTGGATGGAGTCTCTAGGGTTTTGTATGTATAATATCATGTCGTCTGCAAATAAGGACAGTTTTACTTCCTCTTTTCCAATTTGGATGCCTTTTATTTCTTCTTCTTGCCGAATTGCAATGGCTAACACTTCCAGTACTATGTTGAACAGGAGTGGTGAGAGGGGGCATCCCTGTCTTGTTCCTGTTCTTAGGGGAAATGGTGTTAGTTTTTGTCCATTGAGTATGATGTTGGCTGTGGGCCTGTCATATATGGCTTTTATTATGTTGAGGTATGATCCTTCTACTCCCACCTTGCTGAGAGCTTTTATCAAAAATGGGTGTTGAATTTTGTCAAATGCTTTTTCTGCATCAATTGATATGACCATGTGGTTTTTTTCTTTCAATTTGTTTATGTGATGTATCACGTTTATTGATTTGCGGATATTGTACCATCCTTGCATCCCTGGGATAAATCCTACTTGGTCATGGTGTATGATCTTTCTGATGTACTGCTGGATCCGATTTGCTAAGATTTTGTTGAGGATTTTGGCATCTATGTTCATGAGGGATATTGGCCTGTAATTCTCTTTCATTGTGTTGTCTTTACCTGGTTTTGGTATTAGGGTGATGCTGGCTTCATAGAATGAGCTTGGAAGTGTTCCTTCCTCTTGAATTTTTTGTAGTAGTCTGAGGAGGATAGGTTTTAGTTCTTCCTTGAATGTTTGGTAAAACTCCCCTGTGAAGCCGTCTGGTCCTGGGCTTTTGTTTGCTGGAAGCTTTTTGATGACTGCTTCAATTTCTTCCATAGTTATTGGCCTGTTGAGATTTTTAGATTCTTCCTGATTGAGTTTTGGAATGTTGTATTTTTCTAGGAATTTGTCCATTTCCTCCAGGTTGTCTAGTTTGTTGGAGTAGAGCTGTCCATAGTATTTTTTAACAATCATTTGTATTTCTGTGGGGTCTGTTGTTATTTCGCCTCTATCGTTTCTGATTTTGTTTATTTGGGTCCTCTCTCTTTGCTTCTTGGTGAGTCTGGCTAGAGGTTTGTCAATCTTGTTTATCCTTTCAAAGAACCAGCTCTTGGTTTCATTGATTTTCTGTATTGTTTTTTTGGTCTCTATGTCATTTATTTCTGCTCTAATCTTTATTATCTCCTTCCTTCTGCTCACTCTGGGGTTTTCTTGTTGCTCTCTTTCTAATTCTTTGAGTTGTAGAGTTAGATGATTTACTACCATTTTTTCTTGTTTTTTGAGATAGGCCTGTAGAGCTATAAACTTCCCTCTCAGGACTGCTTTCATTGTGTCCCATAGGTTTTGGATTGTTGTGTTTTCATTGTCATTAGTTTCCAGGATGTTTCGAATTTCTTCTTTGATTTCATTGGTAACCCAATCAATATTTAATAGCATGCTATTCAGCTTCCAGGTGTTTGAGTATTTTGGGTTGTTTTTATTGTAGTTTATTTCTAATATTATGCCATCGTGGTCTGCGAAGACGCTTTTTATGATTTCAATTTTCTTGAATTTGGGGATACTTTGCTTGTGACCCAATATATGGTCTATTTTTGAATATGTCCTATGAGCATTTGAGTAGAATGTATATTCCCTGGCTTTCGGGTGAAGTGTTCTGAAGATGTCTATTAAGTCCATCTGATCTAGTGAGTCATTTAGGATTGCTGTATCTTTGCTGATTATTTGTCTAGAGGACTTATCCAGTGCTGTCAGTGGTGTATTAAAGTCCCCTACTATGATTGTATTGTTGTCGATGTCTCCTTTGATATCTTCCAGGAGTTTTTTTATGAATTTGGGTGCTCCTGCATTGGGTGCATATATGTTTACCAGGATTATATCTTCTTGTTGTATTGATCCCTTTAGTATTATGAAGTGGCCTTCCTTATCTCTTGTTATGGCCTTCACTTTGAGGTCTATTTTGTCCGATATAAGTATTGCTACCCCAGCTTTCTTTTCCTTTCCATTTGCCTGAAAGATGTTTTTCCATCCTTTCACTTTCAGTCTGTGTGAGTCCCTTCTAATGAGGTGGGTTTCTTGTAGACAGCAGATGTATGGGTCATGTTTTTTTATCCATTCAGCCACTCGATGTCTTTTGTTTGGAGCATTTAGTCCGTTTACGTTTAAAGTTATTATTGAAAGGTAGTTGTTTGTAGGCATTTCTGTTTTTGTGTGGCTGTTTTCTTTCTGAGCTTTTTATTTCTTATTTTTATACCAGTCCCTTTAGCATTCCTTGCATTGCTGGCTTGGTGGTGATAAACTCCCTTAGCCTTTTTTTGTCTGTGAAGCTTCTTATTTCCCCTTCAAGTTTGAATGATAGCCTTGCTGGATAGAGTATTCTTGGATTCAGTCCTTTGCTTTGCATCACTTTGTAAATTTCCGTCCATTCTTTTCTGGCCTGATGTGTTTCTGTTGAGAAATCATTTGACAATCTAATGGGAGATCCCTTGTATGTAACTTTCCGTCTCTCTCTTGTAGCCTGTAAGATTCTCTCTTTGTCCTGAACATTTGCCATGGTAATTATGATGTGTCTTGGTGTGGGTCTTTTTGGGTTCACCTTGTTTGGGACTCTCTGGGCTTGTGTGACTTTTTTCTTCCCCACCTCAGGGAAGTTTTCTGATATTATTTCTTCTAATAGGTTTTCTAATCCTTGTTCATCCTTCTGTTGTTCTGGTACCCCTATTATTCGTATGTTGTTTCGTTTCATGTTGTCCCAAAGCTCCCTTAGGCTCTCCTCCTGTCTTTTCATTTTTTTCTCCAATTGCAGTACATTTTGGGTGTGTTTTGCTTCCTTGTCTTCTAAATCACTAATTCGGTCCTCCGCTTCTCCTAGTCTACTGTTGATACTTTCAATGGAGTTTTTCATTGCAGCTATATCGCTCTTCATATCTTCTTGGGTCTTACTTAAGTTGTTGATTTTTTCATCTGTTTCTTCTAGCTTCTTCCATATGTTATCGATTTTTTCATCTGTTTCTTCTTGCTTCTTGCTGAGGTTGTCTATTTTTTCCTCCATCCGGTTTATGCACTCTAGGACCCTTATTCTGAATTCTTTTTCTGTCATGTTGCATGCCTCTGTATTACTTAGCTGCTTTTCTGGAGAGTCCTCCTTCTCTTTCCTTTGGGGGTTTCTTTGTCTACCCATGTTTGATCTCACTGACATATCTAGACGTTGAGTCGTTCAGTGGCTGCTCCCTTGGTGGCAGTGACTCCTTGGTCTGCGGTTCCTCTTCGGGCGGTTGCGGTAGCAGCTGCTCTTCAGTTGGCAGCAACTCCTCTGGTGGGTGCTGTTCACAGCTGTGGTGGCTCTTCTGGCTGGTGGGGCGAGGTTTCACGTACAGCTGCTGTTCCTCAGCAGAGGGTGTGGTGCTCAGGAGGTTGCTGTTGCTTGGATCTGCTGTGTTGATTTAAAGGCACAAAATACAACACAACAAGGCACCACGTACCAGGCACTATACACAAATATATTCACGATATTAATAACCCCAAATAAAGGTGACCACCTGAATTAAGAGAATTAGGGGATAAGGAAGAAGGAAGAGAAAAAGAGAAAAGAGAAAAAAGAAAAGAAAATTAGGGACCAAAAAAAGGAGTGCAAAAATGAAAGTGGAAAAAAGGAGGGGGGAAAGTAAAAGCGAGAAAAGAAAGGAAAAGAAAAAAAAAGAGCGAAAAGAGAGAATGAAGTGGAAGAGGGGAAGAGACTTTTTATATGAGGAGAATGCTCCTATAGAACAGCCATTAATCCCAACAAATTCCAGCAACAGCTCCCTGGAGAAAAATGCAAACTAGAAACAACCAATAATATAACGATGAAAATAGAATGGAGAACACTAATCCCAAAATAAAATAAAGAGAAAATAAAATGGCACTTTAAAAAAAATGGTAAAATGGTAGCAGTAATAATACTGGTTAAAAATAAGAAGGTAGTAATTAAAAGGGTAAAATCAGGTGATGGAAAAAAGAAGAAAAAAAAAAAAAGAAGAAGAGGAAAAGAAAAAAAAAAAAGAAAAAAAATTGGTTTCTTAGTTAAAAGGTGAAAAAAGAAAAAAAAAAAAATATTGCAGTAGTGAAGGTCCTTCGGTTCTTCTATTCTTCAGTGTGGCTCGCCTTAGACCTGCCCGGTATTCAGGAGAGTGTTGAGTTTCCCTGCGATACACTGTTCCTCTGTGTTGTAAACCACAGTCCTTATTTTAAAGCAAGCCGCATTTGTTTCCCAGACTGCTTTATTTTGTGTTTAGCAAAGAGTCAGTTTGTGGGTCAGCTTCTGGGTGGCAGTGTTCTGGGGTTGGCCTCTGAGGCTACAGGGCCTCTCTGTCCAGGGGAAGTTCACTGCCCAGAGCTGGCTGCGTAAGAGTTACCAGTGCTGTGTTGTTGCTGGGATTGACGTAAGTCTATTTCTTTCACCAGGTAGGGGAAGTTTTCTGTCATTATTTCTTCAAATAGGTTTTCAAAATCTTGCTCTCTCTCATCTTCTGGCACCCCTATAATTCGGATGTTGGTACGCTGGAAGCTGTCCCAGAGGCTCCTTACACTATCTTCGTATTTTGGGATTCTTTTTTCATTTTTCTTTTTCGGTTGGGTGTTTTTTGTTTCTTTGTATTTCAAATCTTTGACTTGATTCTTGCAATCCTCTGGTCTGTTGTTGGGAGTCTGTATAATGTTCTTTATTTCAGTCAGTGTATGCTTAATTTCTAGTTGGTCCTTTATCACAACATCGAGAGTCTCATTAGATTTCTTGAGGATCTCACCACATTTATTGGCGGTCTCACCGGTCTTTTCGAGGGCCTTATTAAGTTTATCGGCGGCTTCTAGACAGTTCTTTAAAGATCTTAAAAGTGTGGTTTTGAACTCTATATCCAGCAGTTTGCTTTCCTCCAATTCTGTCGTTTGTGTCCTATTTCTTTGTCTTGGCATTTTTTATGCTTCGCTGTGTCGATAGAGTTCCTTTCTGTGCTAAGTGTCCCAATTACCTGAGGTAGACACTCTTGGTGCACCCCCTTGTGGTCTCTGTGCACAGTCTTGTTGTAGTTAAGCCTTGATTGTTGTAGTTATCACTGTGAGGAATTGACCTCCAGGCCAATTGGCTGTGAGAATCAGCTGTGTCTGCAGTGGGAGAACTTCTGTGCTGGCGACACCCCTCTGGGGCTAGACTTGCTTCAATGGGGCTTTGGTGCTCACTGAGTCTTCCCCCTAAATGTGTCTTTTATGGTTCCACAGAGCTGCAAACTGGATGGTCCCACTCTGACCTCGGGGCTTCCTGGCTCCTGGATCTCTAGGGAGGCGCTAATCTAGCATTTGCCTGAGGCTATCCAGCAAAAGTCTCCCTGCAGGGCTTGGGCGGGGCGGGTCCCATGGGATCAACAGGGCGGGGTTAGCAATTATGGCTGCTCTCAGTCTTGCCCTCAGAGGCTCTGCTTCTCAGTGTCCCAGTAATTGCTGCAAGCCCCATGGAGAGAAAGCTTCCCTAGGGTTCTGAGCGATGCCAGACAGTCCCGCTTCTCCCGTATGAGTCTGGGTCCCTAGAGACTCGCCCGGAGCTGGAGCTCAGAGTCTGAGACTCCCTCCCAATTGAAAACAACAACCGCTCCCTCAGCTGCCAGCCCGCTCTGCATGCACTCCGCACCTTAGTATTTTACTTCAGTACTGCGCCTCCTCTGAGTCTCGGTATGTTTTACTCTTTCCTCCTAGTTGTAGAACTTCCACTCAGCCAGCCTTCCTGTGGTTCTGGATGATGTCCGTTCCTGTCTTTTAGTTCTATTTTTGAAGTGGTTGTTCCAGGCAGCAAACTCCGGTGTTTACCTATGCCGCCATCTTGGTTTCTCCGAATCCAATAAAAATATAAATTCTTAATGCATATAGGTTAGGTTTACTTTTAATAAATTAATGAAAAAATTAATGCAGAAATTCCAAAATGCAAAAGCCACCTCTGAGATACTAAGAAACAAAAGTCACCAAGCTTAAGGAAACCAAATGAATATCAAAATATAATTCAGGTGTCTCATCTGCCTTTGGATTTAAATATAAACTCTCTATTATGAATGAAATAAAAATTGCAAAAGGCAAGTATAGTACTACAATAAATCTTAAGTACCCTTTCATAATTTTCAAGTGTTTTGGGTTGCTTTCTATACATTCCGGTTTTGGACCATATTGACATACAAGGTCCCCTGCAATACAGAATAGGAACTGAGGATTCCTCTCTAAATGAGTTCCAAATTGCCAGGAAAATAGTGCCAATGTCATTCTAAACATTCAGGGCTGTTTTAATGTTTTCTGTGAAATGGACTACTAGTTTCAGCCCAGCACTAAGCATGGTGGAACATGGAGGAGAAATATCCATATTATTATTTTTAATTATATATATTTAAAACATTGGGTGCCTTCTCCTGCAGCACCCACAGCACTCTAAAACAAGTGCTTGGATGGCTTGCTTTTCATTGTTTTTGACTTCTAGATAGAAGTTACTAGGTTTTACTAATGTCCATTAGGGAGCAATTCAACTCACTCTTTTTACTCCCTTTATGTCCAAATGATGTCAAACACATTTTCAATTTCCAAGTTGTTCCAGCAATATCCTGATTAAAAAGATGATCAATATACTTTAGGATGGTTCAGCAATGCTGCCAAACTATGATTGCATTACTTAGGCAGGAGCCTAAGAAATGCTAAAGGGTCTTTTTTAAGAAGAAGAAGAACAAATAAAAGATAAAAAATATGAACAATACTGGTAAATGCATATCTATCAACAACTGAATCTAAAAATCAAAATAAATGAACAAAGAATTTAATGAACAAAATAAACAGATGAATAAAATAGAACCAGAAGCATGAACACATGGAACAGACTGATGAATCTCAGATGGAAGTGGGGAGGGGGACCAGGAAGTGATTAACCAAAGAACTGATATGCATACATGCATTACCTAGGGACACAGACAATAGGGTGATGAATGCCTGGGTGGAGCGGAAACCAGGTGGAGGGGTACATGGGGGAGGAAACGGGACATCTGTAATATTCTCAACAATGAAGGTTTTAAAAAAAAGAAATACTAATTTTTATGAGTATTTTCTTCTTGTAGTATGCTAACTGTTCCCTCACCCCCTTATATTTACATGTCTTTTCCCTATTTATCAGAAACACAAATGCAGAGTTAAGCTTAAAGGAGAGTAAGAATCAATTAAAAGTTCTATTTTAGGATAACTACAAGTCATACAAATCATCTTCCACTTCACATTTTTTGATTCATGTGGAACATTTTATTCATCTTAAAAGCTGAGAGCAAGATGAGATCATCATGTGTTTGTTTTTTGTTTTTTGCTTTAAGTAGTCATATTCTAAAACACTAATGTTTTAGGCCAATTTTAAAAATTCACAAAATGTAATAATTTTGATGTAAGAATCAATCCCTATGCATAATAATCAGGAGTAAGTCAACCTTCAAACATTAATTTATCTTACAATTATAACATGAAAGGACAAACTAATTTCTCTTTGAAATATGTACCCCATTATACCTTATATTAATATCATGTATTAATGAAATAACTGATTACCATTTATCAATGTCTCTATTAATATTGTACTTTTGTTGTTTCAAAAGTTTAAGTATAAACATAATTAATGTGCTGAGATGCATTAGATAATTTACTTAATAAATCATCTTAAGTGGTTTGCCCCCTCACCTACTACCAGTAAGTTTCTCTTCTTGCTCTAATATTCTTTTGTACCACGTTCAAGCAACATTTTAAAAAATGTTCAGCAACATTTCACATTTTTATCATTTCTCTATCTCCTATGTATAGGTCATTAGAATAATACATAAGTATATATTTATGAGTGACCGTATTTTTCTATCAATAAATTCATAGAATAATGAAAAGGAAGGGAGTGTAAGAGACTATCTTCTCTCTATTACCTGTCCTGCCAAGCCTGGGTATAGACAGTTGTAGGACAAGTCAGCACTAGGAATCTAGTTAAGGGTGGAGAATGCAAGTATTAATCAAGGAAGGAAGCCCAAGAAAATGGAATGGATCTATTTAATCGTTCTGAAACCCAGAGTGTTATAAACCAAGGAGGATACACTGAACTGGCTGTGCGCAAGCCAACCTCAAGGTTCAGGCACGTCAAAGACAGGAGACTCAACAGCAGTGGCACTTTGGGTCAATGTTGTAAGCCGGTGATTCTATAGCCGAGAAGTTGTTCAAACAGCCAGGGTGAGATAAAACTTCAGGCAAATGTACATCCTATTCATAGGAAGAGGGGAAGGGTAAACTTGACCTTCTACCAAAGGATAGAAAGCTTAGTGAAATCCTATTATTTATTTATTTATTGGTAAAGGTAAAATCTTGCTATATACTAGTAGATAGTTCAAGATAGTCTTCCAGTCTCTCTTCCAAATATATTAGATGACTAGAGGTCCAGTGCATGAAATTCGTGCATGGGTAGGGTCCCTAGTGGCTGTTGGCTGCTGGCCAGGGCCTCATTTCCCTGGCTGCCAGCTGCCGGCCGGGGCCTCCCTTCATTCCATGCTGCCCCCTGGTGGTCAACACACATCACAGCGAGCGGTCAAACTCCCGTCAGTCAAACTCCCAAAGGGACACTTTACATATTAGGCTTTTATATATATAGATGAGTCAGGGTCACATAAGTGGTGACAAACACAGGCTCTAGAATCAAACTGTCTGTAACCACAACCTTAGAACCAATACTTACTACCTATGTTAAATTTCTGTGACTCTTTCCACATCTGTGAAATGATGAGAATAGTCCCCCATTGACGCTCTATCCATTGAGCCAATCAGCTAGGGCTATCCATGTCATATTCTAACATAATTACTGTGCAACTTCAACCCACCACCTTACTTTTATTTTCTTTTTTCATTTAAGAATGTAGAAATGTTTGTAACTTGTATGGAAATCCTAATCGTGGATCTAGAAGGCAATAAGTTCACTTTCAAACTTGCTTTGTAAATTGCCCATTCTTAGACATGGTGGAACTGTTTTACACTATCTGAATAATAATGAACAGTGCTGCTCTGTGATTTATAACGCTAAGAGCTTTATAATTTGATTTATGAACAGCTCTCAAATTTTCCATTGGCAGCTCAGACAACTATGAGTAAATTTTCTGGCCAAATGACTCAGTATTTTGCTGCATGACTAATTCTACACTCAATGTGGAAACTATATAAATGAATTCTATTCTATTCTGTGGATAATAAATGACCACTTTCCAAAAACTGTCTGCAAAGCATTATGGGGTAGATGAATTCAATTATATTGACATTTTAAACTCTCAAACGCAGACTCTTTTGAGAAGTCTGCAATGTTCACACACACACACACACACACACACACACACACACACACACTGCACAGAAACACTCCACACAACATAAACTTTCTGTTTTCGAGGAGGTGATATATCAATGTAATGCCCTTGTGTGATTAGCAGTTTGGTAATTTACTCACTTCCATATAGGTTTGTAATAAAAGCTTACAGACAATCTGCATTATATTCCAAGGTATTCCTGATCTTTCCTTCAAAGTCATTCTCCTAGTGCCAGGGGTGGGGAACCTTTTTTCTGCCAAGGGCTATTTGGATGTTTATAACATCATTTGAGTGCCATACAAAATTATCAACTGAAAAATTAGCCTGTTCTATTTGGTCAAACATTTAATTAACTCACCCCTAATGCCTCGGCAGGGCCCGACCAAATGATTTCATGGGTCTTATAACAACCTCAGGCCGGACGTTCCCCACCCCTGTGTCTATCAGTAGCCAGGGCAGATGGGGAGGAGACCATGGGCATGGATCCATTATAACTAGTCAGAGTCAATTTTAATTCTGCAGAGTCCAAAGTAGCCTGGGAGCAGAAAGAACCAGTCTGGGGGACTCAAAGTTTGTTAAGACAAATAGCTAATCCACAAATGCCCAGGGGAATGCCCTCTTCTCCTCTCTCTTTTCTTCTTAATTTCTCTCCACCTCTCAGTTTCTCTCCTACTGCTGTGTCCACGCCCCTAGGAGCTTGTTCAGGAACTCCTGTCTGACAAAGGGCTCTTTATTAGCCTTTATCCAGGCTTTAATTGCATTTCTACTCAGCCCTTTTAGAGTTAAATTTCTCCAAAGATTGTGGACAGCAGCTCTCCTCTGTTCACCTACCTCCCCCTCTTCTACCCATTAGTCTGGTTTTAGCCTCTCCCACTATAATGAGTCAGTTCTCTGGAAGGTTTTTGGAGGTCTCCTAGTCACCAGCCCACAGTCCTCATCCTCCTTAACCTCCCACTTGGGCAACTGTTCCAGTTAGCCACTAAATTGGAACCCCCCCCCCCCCCCCCCGCATTTGGCCTCCAGGGTCTTGCCTTCTGCTCTCTTTCTCCAGTCCACAAATGGAAGCAGCAGTCTCCAAAGTTCTGATTCCAATTCGTTCTAGTTTCTCTTCCTTAGTCATTTCATCCATTTCCATGACTTCACTATAATTTCTGTTGACTCCTATCTCTGGTTCTGACCTCTCCACCCACATGAGCTTACAGCATAATTTCACATGGATCTTCTCCTGACACCCTCCACCTCAGTGGGTCTAAAACCAAGTTTGTCATCTCCCCCTTCAAAACTCTTCCTCCACCCTAGCTCAAAACTTGTCATATTTACCCCCCCCCCCCCCCGCCCCCAGCCACTTTTCTCAGTTGGTCATTACACAGTTTAGGGTGGTTACTTTTCTTCTTCCTGATCCATAAGTTTGGTGTTTGTGCCACAATTTCCTACTTCTAGGGAAGTCCTGCAGATACATCTGCCATCTTATTAAAGCCCCTTACTCTTACCTTTGGGAGGTGGAATGACTCTTTGATGAGAAAAACTGGGGAAGGCCTATAGCTACCAATGGTCCTATTTCTTGCTCACTCATGCAGAATGCCTTGTGGATTGGAGTGTCAGGCTCCTCTCAGCCTCTGGTCTTCAGGGAAGGAGTGCAAGTAGGGTTGTTCCTGCTCTAGTGCTGGGAAGCACTATACGTTTGACACCTGAACAACGTGGGGGTTAAGGGAGCTGACGATTGAAAATCTGCGTATAACTTTCAAATCCCCCCAAACTTAATTGCAAATAGCCTACTGTTGACTGGAAGCCTTACCAATGACATAAACAGTTTATTAACTCATCTTTTGTCTGTTATATGTATTATATACTGTATTCTTACAGTAAAGTAAGCTAAAGAGATGAAAATGTTAAGAAAATCATAAGATAAGATACATTTTCAGTATTTATTTTTTTAAATTTCAGGTATAAGTGGACCCTCACAGTTCAAACCTGTGTGATTAAAGGGTCAACTATAGCTCTTCAGCTCTGACTGAGGGGGTGGGGCATGCTGAGTCAGGGGAAAAGAAGTAAGATGCTCCATTTTGGCCTGGCGTCTAAGGCATGTTCTTCAGCCTGACTTTACCCTCAATAACGTTAATATTTTAATTTCCTTTTGGTTCCTTGTGTGTGTTCTCAACAGATCATCTTCTACACACCTGGTATGAAACTCTCTGTTATTTTCCCCAACTCACCATCTTCTCTTGGGTGATAGTGCTAACTCAATATCAAAAAAAGTCAAAAAAAATTATATATACTTTTCCATTTTGATTTTTCATTTCTTGGGATGAAAGATTTGGTCAAAAGCCTTCCTCCTCCATCTCTATCCCAAAACATTAAATTTTTGTGACTTCAATAAAATGTCAATTATTCTTTAAAAATGAAAACCTGGCAGAAAGAAAAGGTATGACTTCTACTAAATTAACTTCCAAAAAGGATTGATTAGTTGATTCAATATTTATTGAATTCCACAATGCACCAGGCATCACAGAAACGCGCAGAAAGAAGCAATTAATAACATGACATTATTTGGAGAAGGAAGTGATAAATTAGCAGCAAACAAATCAGAAAATAACAATAGAACCTAAGTACTAAATTATTTTAATGATTTGGTTTGCTTATTATTAGTATCCTTGAGGTAACAAATGGAAAGAACAGAAATGAATGCATCTAAAAAGAAATATCTATAATCCTACCGCACGGCAGTTAAGCATTTGCCTGCCAAAAGAGATAAACGATGTTCTTGTGTGCATGTGAAACTTATAAATGGCTGCAGCGAGACTCAGGATGATAACAATTGTGCTAAAGTAATAGCTCAGAAAACCATAATTGCTAGTTAGTTGCTTTTTGTTGTAAAAGTGCAGAGTCTGGGGCAAACTGGTTAGTGTGCTGTGTTTGTGGTCTTAGACATGTTTCAAAGATATTTAGGCCATTTCAGACGACTCACGAATTTTAGCTACTGAGAAGTATAACGTAAAGATGACCTTCCTAAATTCTCAGTTGTGTCTCCCAATGTTTGCAGAAAGTTAATTCAGCTTTGTTGTTTTAAATTACTCCACTAGGCTACTGTGCGTCGAGACAGTAAAGAATTCTTCCTTTCCTGATGTGCCACACATTTCTGGCTCTCGGGATTCTCTTCAGTAACCCCTACACAATGGACAGGAACGCAGTCTCTCACTGCAGTGGGCTGCAGTATCAAGAAGCCTTTCAGAAAAGTGCACATGATGCAGTGCTACCTGTCAGCCGGTGTCCCAGGTGCCTAGGAAGCCTCTCCGGACTTGTGCAGCCTACACTCTGCCATTCAACATTCCCACCTTATACAGCCTCTGCAAGTGAGGTCCTGCAACCCCCAACTGAGATGCAGTATATCAACAACTTGAATGTTCATTTTGTTTTTGGAAACAAGTCGTAAGTAAAAAAACTTCATCCATTGTTTCCCACGTTTATGAATCTGGCATTTAAGACATGTATTAGGCAATGCCTTTTTGAGTTCCCTTTAATGCTTACACACGGTAATATGTTAAAATGGAAAAGAACATCAATGGTTAAGCTTTTATGCAGAGATGTACAATTGATTTTGTATCATTAGGAAACAGCGATATTGAGATCCTTCAAGCAAATAACAAAACCTAAGCATTGTCATGGATTCTTGGCTTTTCAGAATTTTACAAATTACTTTTTTTTTTTAATGACACAATTCCTTCCGTCTCTTAAATATTCCGAAGAGTCCACCTTAGCAGTTATTAGAAACACCACAAATGCAGTAATGTGTTACCTTGCCATTATAATCACTGCTTTCTTATGCAAGTAAATAAAACAAACAAAACCCAGCTCCACACAGCACTGCCTTGGGAGCAGCAAAAGCCGCGCGGGGTACCGCACCGGGCCTGCCGGTGGGCCAGGGCAGCGAGATGCCGCAGACCGCAGACTGCGGCAGCAGCGGAGGCTTTCTGGCCGGGTGGTGGTGGCCGAGCACGGGAAGGCGCAGTGCAGCACACCCGCCATACCTTCTGCGTTGGCACTGCATCAGCGCCCACTGAAAAATCTCTCTCAGCCACCAACTACAATATACTTTTTGTTGGTTTTTAAAAAAAATGGGAGGGGCAAGAGGGAGAGAAGAGGTAATGTGTGCACTTTGTGTGACAGATCATTATTTCTTCACATTCCCTAAAAAATTTCTCCAAATATTTACCAGCCAATCCCAACTTCTTTCATCTGGCAGTTCCCTAAATCTGAAATTGCCTCTCCCTTGCAAGTGCATCAAATGAGTCAGATTTTACGGTAAACGCAAGGATACCAAGAGGCTCTAAAGTGCCCATTTCTCGGTTGCGGAAATTGCACCAAGTTTGGGTGGTGGAACCGTTCACGTCTGCGGATCGGAGCGTTCAACTGGGGAGCGCTCCCAGGTAGAAGGGGGTGGAGACAGGTGGGCCTCCCGTTCTTGGAGGACCCCAATTCCCAGGGAAGGCCCTTCCCGGTGTTCACGCTTGAGCGTGCGAGGAACCCTCCCTCCCGCAAGCAATAGCTCACCCGGCAGCATCTTCCAAAGCCCCAACATCGGGGCGGGGAGCGGGGAGACGGGAGGGTAGGGGGCAGCACCGCCTGGAGGCTCCCTCCGCGCCTTGCGGTTTCCCCCCTGGCTCCTTGGCGCCCCCTGACGCCAGGCTCCCTGAAATTAGGCCAAGGGAGGCTGGACAGGCGGAGGCCCCAAGCGACGGGGAGCTTCGAGGCCCCTGGCTGGTGCACTCTCGGAAGGCGCGGACCGGCGGGCGGCCCCACAGGAGGGCGCTGGGCGCTCAGGCCCGAGCGCAGCCCGCGGCCGCCGCCGCCGCAGCCGCTGCAGCCATGTCCGCGCGCCCGCGCTGCCGCAGCCCGGCTGTGATGTCATCAGGCGAGCCCCCGCCACGGCGCCCCATTCCCGCCCCCCGCGGGCCGCCGCGGCTGCAGCCCGGCGCAGCGTCCCCGCCCCGACCCACGTGCGCCCGTCTTGGGGATGCCGAGGCTGGCGGCGGCCGTCAGACGATGCACGGGGCCCAGGTGGCCAAGGCGGCAGCGCTGCTCCTCCCCGCCCGCCGCGTCCCGGCGGGGCTGCGCCTGGGGGCTGCGCATGGACGGGGGCGGAGGCGCCTGGGGCGGGAGGAGAGAGGCTCTCCGCCGCCAAGTCCCAGCCTGGTCGCCGTCTGCTGAGTCATGGCCAGCGCTCCCCGCAGCCCTGGATCCGTCGCTTAGCGCGGGGCGCGCAGCCATTGGGCCGGGCGCGGGGCCGCGTGCGCCGGGCATGACGCGCTGATCCGCGCTCGCCCGTGCCCGCCGCTTCGGCGTGCGCCCAGCGCGGGTGCCTGTGCCGCCGCCCTCCAGCCCCGCCGCCCAGCGGCCCCCGCCTCGCCCGCACCATGATCGCCGCGGCTTTCCTGGTCTTGCTGAGACCCTACAGCATCCAATGCGCCCTCTTCCTCTTGTTGCTTCTGCTAGGCACCATCGCCACCATCGTCTTCTTCTGCTGCTGGCACCGCAAGCTCCAGAAAGGGAGGCATCCGATGAAATCGGTCTTTTCGGGTCGTTCCAGGAGCAGAGGTAAGACACGCCGCGTTTCTTCAGCCCGTTTGGAGAGTGACGCGCGGCTCGCTCGCTTTTGCGCCACTGCCCTTCGCTCCATCATTGCCCACTCCCCAGGCTGAGGACACCTATGGATTTAACGCCCCTCGCCCGTGTTGCCCTCGCCCCCTTCTTCCAATCTCCTGGGCTGGGCAAAGCACAGCGATGCCGAGTGCTGGGAGGAGAGGCATGGACGCAGATTCTTAGTGTCAGTTTGCTAAAGCCCCCGAGGGTAACCGGAGCGGAGTCTGGTGCTGCGGCAGCCTCCCTTCACCCATCCATCGCTTTCTTCATGGAGAGTTTCCGGCTCCTCAACTCCCCCAGAACTTTCCCTGAAACTTCTCATGTTGAAATCAGCTAGAGACGGATGGCCTAGTAACCTCCCCGCCCTACAGGATGCCCCCACTGAATTCGAGGCGTCGGGAATGTGCCTTCCCGACCCCTCGCCCCCCCCCCCCCCCGCCCCGCCTCGCGCCCAGGTAAGTCATCAGTTATTCGGCAGGTGAAGAACAGGGAGTTCAATGAAGTCTCATTTTTTCTCTTTTTTCCCCAGATGCTGTTATGAGATCTCACCACTTTCGTTCTGAGGTAATTTATTTAGCGCGCACGCTCAAGGTCAGAAGAAGTTCTCTTTCCAGAGTACCAATATTAATCATATGCGTGTTAAGAAACCGGTAGGGCATTGCATGGCGGGCATGCTGCCCCCAACCGAAGTAGTGCCCAGCGAACAGTTTTAGCAAATTTTGTGTGTAGTGGAGCCGCTGGACACGAGGGGGAAAGACAGCTTCTAAAAGCATTGCAGACCTTACAAAACTTAGCCTCGGGGTGGCTCTCAGCGTCCCGTACAATCTGTAATTTGACTGTGGAAGCTTCCTGGGTGCTGTCAGCTGGGGTCGTTGGCTCAGATATCCAGAGAAGAGCTTTTAGGAAGTTAGTGCAGAGCAATTTGGTCCCTATACATTTCATTTTAGACTTTTGGGTTTACATTGCTATTCACTGGTAAAGCTCTCCATGCTTTCTCGGGGCTATCTGATGGTTTTTGCAAAGTGACGGTGGTAGTGATCGGGCTTTATCAGGTCCTGTATGCTAGCCTCTACTCTCAAAATGTGGATTGTCCCTCCGTGAGCAGGTGGAAGGTGCAGAGAGTGGGTGGGACCCCTGCAGCACCAGCTCCACTGAAGATGGAAGGAAACAAAACAAACAAAAACATCAGCTCCACTCCCGCCCCCCCCCCCCCCCCCCCAGCATTTCTGTATGAGTTTCCAGGCCAACCCCACTTAGTGTGAGAGATTTCCCCCTTTTTTTCCGGAGCATTTCACACAGCCAGGCTTGGAGGTTCCTGGCCTCACTGCTTGTTCTGGTTTATTCATCTTAGCAAACTTCATAGTCACACACCCTCCATTTACTTGTCATTTCCCTGAGAAGTTATTTCACATCTCATTTCACTAGTTAATCAGATGTTTTATTGCACCCTAGGTGTTTTATTGGACTCTGGTTGTTTGAAAGCTTTAACTGCATTATTATAACAGCATTCTAATGCCCAAAGAGCAGTTCTACTGCATGTAGCCCTGGAGGTTGAAAACGCTGTGCTCAATTTAGGATACTTAAGAGACTAAATTAACCAATCAGATAATCAGACAGTGCATTCCTGGCTTTACACTAACTAGCAGTGTGGTGCTGGGAAACTCACTTAGTTTCTCAGCACCTCAGTTTCCCCATCTGTAAAATAGGCCTAATAGTACTGACAAGGTTGTAGGGGGAAGATTTGGGGTTTACAAGTAATTATGTGAGAAACCCCAATTAGCCCTGCTGGTGTGGCTCAGTGGTTGAGCATAGACCCATGAGCCAAGAAGTTCCTGGTTTGATTCCTGGTCTGGGCACAAGCCTGGGTTTCAGGCTCAATCCCCAGTAGGGGGTGGACAGGAGACAGCCAATCGATGTCTCTCTCTTATTGATGTTTCTCTCTCTCTATTCCTCTCCCTTCCTCTCTCTCTAAAAATGAATAAAAACATTTTTTGAAGTATTTTTTAAAAAAGAAAAAACCCACTTAGCTCATAGTAGGCATTCAATACTGGTTAGGTATTATTACATTTTGTAAAACTGAATTAAAAAATGTGTAAACATAAAAATCTGCAAGTTTTAAAGTCTTAATTAATTAATTCAAGTTTATGGGAAACAACACAAACGGTGTCTATCATGAAGCAACACTTGAATATCTAATTAATTTAATAGAATTAATCTAATAGAAAATTTAGGATTTTGATTTTAAAAAGATATATACAGTTCCATTCAAGTAAGTGATAGAACAAGAATAATAATCCTGTTATGGTTTTTTTTAAGACTCCTATTTATTTTAAATATATTTTTATTGATTTTAGAGAAGAAGGGAGAGTGATAGAGAGAAACATCAATGATGAGAGGAAATCATTGATCAGCTGCCTCCTGCTTGTCCCCTACTGGGGATTGAGCCTGCAACCCGGGCATGTGCCCTTGACTGGAATCTAACCTGGGACCCTTCAGTCCACTGAGCCAAACCAGCTAGGCCTGATATGGGTTATTGTATTTGCCATCAGGTATTTCAGCTAAAGCACAAATAGAAAAAAATGAAATAGAACTGTGTCTTGGTTAGTTATCTTGCAGTTAACTAAATATTTGTCCCAATCTTGCATTTAGTTAGGAATGCTGGGACCAGTTGTTTAATGCCTTAACTTGTTTCACAAGAACACTGGCACAGTCTGACATCCTGTGGAGACTTCATATTGTCTCATCTGCTAACCTGTGAGCTCCTTGAGGGCATGGACCTTATCTCTCTTGTGTAGGGGTGTATCCCCCCTGCCTGGTAGAGTGGGTTCTTAAGAAATATTTATTGAATGAATGAAAAATTCTTCAGGGGTGGCAGTTCCCATAACTGGACAAATAGAACTCTCAGAGTTGGGCAGAAAATAAAAATGCACATTCTCAGGACATTGCTCAGAATCCAACATTTGCTGAATCTCTTATTTGATCTTTCTAGGCTTTTAAAAAATTGGAGTTTGTATTAAAAATGTGAGTCACTAATTATAATAAAGTAGATTTGGTTAATTTTTTTTTTCTCCTCAGAAAATCAAATGGAAAATTAGCTTAATTTGTTGATGGGCTACCTGTGTTCCTTTTTGTACCAAGTTCCACCGATAAACTACTCTAAGAATGTTATTTTATAAGTGAAAATCCTGAGACTCTGTTTCATGAGAATGCCATATTTCATCACTGTTTTATGTTTACCACAAATAAAACATTTTCCCTAAAAGGTAACGTAGGGAATTTTTTTTCCTTTTCCCTTTCTATTAGAATGCCATTTCCTGTGGAATGTTCTCCTTGAGAAATACCTCTGAAGTTTTTGGGTATTAAAAAATTAGAATGATATTCTTATTGCCTTTTAGCAGTAGTTGCTGCAGAATAATTAACGATCAAAGAAACTTTTCATTTTCTGACAAGTCATAATCATATTGAAGTAAGAATTCAGTGTCTTTTTGTTCCTCATTCCAATCTCAGTAAGTAGATCATTCACGTTCAACATTTCCATAGTGTTCACGTGAGGAAAATGAGTTTAGGATCTGCTGACTCATTTGAAATGGAAAAAAGCTTTGGGAAAGCCCTTGAAACTCATGGAAGAAGTTCAGTTAGCACTTTACTGCTTTACTTGGCAGAGGATATTACTTCTGCTACCCACATGCCCAGCAAGGAGTCCCATTGGGCGGGAAATTTCAGGATGTTCCTTCCCAGATAGAGAAATACTTCTCCAGGGAGGAAAACCATGGCACTGGTTTGCTTTGGGGAAGTTCTGCAGCAGGGAAGAAAGCCACATCTCTCTCATCTGAGGAGCTCCAGCGGGTTCCTTAATGTGTGATCTGGGATGAGTTTCTCTCTATGCCTCAGTTCCCTCATCAATTAAGTGGAGATAATCCTAGAAACCCCCCGTGGGCAAGTTAGGTAAGATATCCAGCATCAGCCAGAGCTGGGTAGGGTCTCCATCATATTCACTGTGCTCACTCAGAACTCAAGGAGACTGATTTGAAAATAACTGCTTTGAATTCTGTAAGAGAAAGAGCTGTATGCAAACAGCTCCTAAACTAAGTACAGTCTCAAAGAGATATTTGCACACCCATGTTGATAGCAGCATTATTCTGAATTGCCAAGAGGTGGAAACAACCCAAGTGTCCATCAATGGATAAATGATAAACAAAACATGGCATATCCATGTAATGGAATATTATTCAGCCTTAAAAAGGGAAGGAAATTCTGACAGGTGCTACAGTGTAGATGAACTCTTCACTACATTGAATAAACACATTTCTCCAACTCAGGTTCTTCTTCTGGAAGCTAGAAATAAATAAGATAGACGCTGATAAGATGTTTTGGAACCATAACCACCACCAACCCTTTTTATTTTCACTTACTTGCAAACTTGTCTTTACTCGCTTTTTAATAATCCTCTAAATTTTAATAATTAACATATGAGAATGTGAAATTATTAATCCATCCAGCAAGTATAACCCTAATTCATTGACAGATAAAAAAGCCAATTAGATCAGCCCTAGCCAGTGGATGGAGCGTTGGCCTGTGGACTGGGGGGTCCCAGGTTCGGTTCTGGTCAAGGGCATGTACCTTGGTTGCGGGCACATCCCCAGTGGGGGGTGTGCAGGAGGCAGCTGGTCGATGTTTCTCTCTCATCGATGTTTCTAACTCTCTATCCCTCTCTCTTCCTCTCTGTAAAAATCAATAAAATATATTTTTAAAAAAAGCCAATTAGATCAATAGAAATATGGGTTTTGTGTATGCAGAGAGAGAAGTTGTACAGTGATTTAATTAAGTCCTAAATTGCTAATGAAGAGAAGTGAATGCACACTGATGTAGGACTCAGTCTAGAAACCAAAAGTTCGTTCTGTATCTAAGAAGCGCCCTTTTCCTCAGGATTTATAATGTTTTGTGCTGTGACATTATACAATGGTTAACTGTTACTCTAGATTCCTGTGGCGAAAATCAGGCAGTGACTATCCTGATTCTAAGGAAATTTCAGAAAGTGATACGGGTAATTGAGGTACCATTAGGTTACGAGAAAGAGTCTTGGGAGTACTTCAGTGGACTGAAGACAATGATAAGGCCCTTTGAGAATACCCAGAGTGAGCAGTGGTAAACGATCCCTATTCATCAGCTCAGCAGAATAAGGGAAGCCTTGTTTCATTGAAGTGGGGAGAAGAGTGTGTTTTATGTCTATCAGGATTTGAGTAAATGTCTTCACTTCCCATTTCAGGTAAAGGAACCCAAAGAGTTAACTCAAGTTAAGCAATTCCTGTAGAGTCACATAGCAAGATAAAGACTGAGTAAGACAAGAATTCCCTGGCTACTGTTTGGTCTGCCCATAGTGTTTAACTGCCACTCACAGCTAAGAGACTAATATGCCTGAAATTCTTTAAAAAATTTTTTTTTTTAAATTTTATTTTAGAGAGGAAGGGAGAGGGAGAAAGAGAGAGAAACATCAATGATGAGAGAGAATCATTGGTTGGCTGCCTCCGGCATGTCCCCTACTGGGGATTGAGCCCACAACCCGGGCATGTGCCCTTGATTGGAATCAAACTCCGGACCCTTCAGTCCGCAGGCTGACGCTCCATCCACTGAACCAAACCAGCTAGGGCTGAAATTCTTAATGAAAGAGAGAAGCTAAGTTGAGTGCATTTTTAATGGACATTTCTTACAAAGTTGAATAGGCAACTGCTTTAGGACTTTCAGTGTTTATTCACATTCTCTTAAAAGGATGGTCCACACAAACCCTATTGGCCTCATTATATTCCCAGTGTCCCTGTACCACACCATGGTAGAATGCTCAGTGAAATAACCACATTTCACAGCTTCTCATTACATTTATACTTTCATTACAAATTACTTAATTTAATGGATTAGAAAAAAATGAGAGTTTGTCATTTAGTTATCTTTTACCATTAGGTTATCTTTACAAATTCTTTTCCTAGAGTTAAATTTCAGGTCTAAATTAATTTGTGCTAATTAAATTAGTTGTAATTTGAACTCTACACATATAGTGTTCATTTAGCGTCACTCAATTATTTTCACAATAAACACTTTTTTAAAAAAAATTACATACGAGGTTCGATGTTAGATACAGGGCTAACAAAGGGTCTGAGGTATAGACCATGCCCTTGATGATTAGTTCTAGGTCACTCCCAATATCAGTGCTGAAATTTTATAGTTACTGGTTTCTTCTGTTACGGTAACTGAACTGCTGTGCTCTTTCCAACTATGAGTCACAAATGTGACGAGAACATTAGAGGCCGAGGTGTATAAGTACAGCCAATATATTTGTATAACATCCACCCTATTCACAGAGGTTTATTACACCAGGGTCACTACTACCATATAATTTGCCCTTTAGCTACGTAGTGACAAAACAGAATGCTGGAAGGAATAAACAAAAGAAGGAAGGGGGAAAAACACTTATTTTCATGCATCCAAACGGATTAAATGCGTTAGATGAATGTTGAAATAAAAGCTTTTCTAGAGAAGTTTGACTCTTTGTCTAACGATAAGATTCAACAATGACTCCTTTTGAGATTTGGATTACAAAATATAACCAGGCTGACAAAGACAGGTATTGGCTTAATGAAAGGAATACAGGAATTAAGTCCAAAAATCCTGATTTTGGGTTCCAGCCCTGCTGTTAACTAACTGTGATTTTGGTCAAGTCTCTTAGTGTCTCCAAGACTTCTGTTTGGTGTCCTTACTGGTAACATGAAGATGATCTCTGAAGCACCTTCCAGAAGTTTCAGGCCACGTTTCTGATATGTGCAAAAGCACCATGCTAAAAAGGCGTTTGTAAAACATGATTCCTGCCTTCTAGGAGCATAAGGCAGACAAAGATAAAAATATAACTAGCTTAAGTACAAAGCAACAAATTACATGTGCAATAGGAATGGTTGGAATAGTTCTGATGAAATAATTGCTTCTAGCCGATGCGATCAGAGAAGGCTTCCGAGAAGAGGTGATGTTTATGCTGAAGCTTGGGTTTGGGTAGTTCTAGCTAGACAAAGAGAGAATGAGAGCAACACCCCTAGGCCCGCAGAATGGCATGAAAATACACACAGATTTAGGAAGGCATGCCTGTTTTCAGAGCTCAGAATACACCAATATGATTAGAATAAAGGGTTCTTGATATTGCATAAGTAGGTTCCAACTACAATAAAAATAATTTTTGTATACTACTTGACAGTTGACAAAAGCCTTTGACATAACATTTGATTTGAGGGTACCTGCTATGAGCCCCTTTTTAAAAATTAAGTTTATTGGGGTGACATTGGTTAATTGGATCATATAGGTCTCAGATATGGATTTCCACATTACAAGATCTGTATGTTGCACTGTCTGCCACCACCCAAAGTCATATCACTTTCCTGTCATCAGATGAGCTCTTCCAAGAGAAGCAAAATTTGCCTACTTCTTTTCTAGCACTGTGGCACTCTTTTTTTTTCCGCTCTGAAGGAAAATGCAGAGTTGTGGCCTCTGCTGTAGTGTGGAGGGCCTGGGAACATGATTCACTGTGGGTCTTTCTGGTCACCCGAGGCTGCACTTTGGCAGGATACCATGTTTTTCAGGTCCAACACACAAGCATCACTGGGTTTTATTTTGACTAAAAACAGCATATGTCCAGGGATTTGTGACAACCTGCTCATATGTTCAGTGTTCAATACAAATCCTCGTGCAAAGTATAATAAGTTTTCAGGTATTTCATTATGTACAAGGCCATTTCTATCAGCTTTGAAATACTTTACATTTTTATAAAGTATTTGAAATGTGTCTATATTTAAACTTCTTCCTTGAAAATTCCTGTTGCACAAGAATTAGTCTAAATGTTTACACCCTCCTCAGATCCTCTAGCCTACTTCTCCACCCTCAGCCAGTGACCTTTGTCTCTTAACTCACAGTGAACATCAGTGCCATCAGGTAACAGCACCATACATTTCTTGCCCCTAAAAACTAAATGGCATCGTAAACTTCCCTCCCAGTCCAATGGAAAATTCATTTGTCCTCTGTGCTAATAGTTTATGCTTATGTTGTGAAAAATTTTTTTTCATCTCTTGGGGGATGATGTTCCATTAGTCCTTCCATCCTCATTTATCTGCCATTGTGCCCTCTCTGTGGGCTCCTTTCCCTTATATATAAATGTCATACATGCTTCCTTTTGAAAACCACAATACGAACCTCTCTATACCATCAGCTCTTCTCTTGGCAAGAGAAGTTTCCTGAAAAGGCTTTTATTTGTCACCTCCTATTCCTCACCTCTCATTCACTCCTCACCTTTATAACTGAGCTTCTGCTGCTACTGCTATTTAAAGTCACTTAAGCGCTGCCATCGTGACTCAGTGGTTGAGCATCGACCTATGAACCAGGAGGTCACGGTTCGATTCCCGGTCAATGCACCTGGGTTGCGGGCTCGATCCCCAGTGGGTGTGCAGGAGGCAGCCGATCAATGATTCTCTCTTATCATTGATGTTTCTGTCTCTCCCTCTCCCTCTCTGAAAGAAAAAAATAGACACACACAACAAAACCCTGTCTTTCAGAAAGCTTACATTTAAAAAATAAATAGTCACTTAGGCTCCTCTGTGATTTCTAAATTTCCAAATCAAGTATATCAGTCTTTTTTTTTTTTTTTTAGGTTTTTATAGTTTTGGGATTTGAGTTTTTTATAATTAAATCTTTATTGTTCAGATTATTACAGTTGTTACTCTTTTTTCCCCCCATAGCTCCCCTCCACCCGGTTCCCATCCCACCCTCTGCCCTTACCTCCGCCTGTGCCCTGCACTGTCCTCATCCATAGGTGTACGATTTTTGTCCAGACTCTTCCCGTACCCCCACACCCCTTTCCCCCCGAGAATTGTCAGTCCACTTCCTTTCTATGCCCTGATTCTATTATATTCACCAGTTTATTCTGTTCATCAGGTTATTTATTCACTTGATTTTTAGATTCATTGTTGATAGATATGTATTTGTTGCTCATAATTTTTATTTTTACCTTTTTCTTCTTCTTCCACTTCTTAAAGGATACCTTTCACCATTTCATATAATACTGGTTTGGTGGTGATGAACTCCTTTAGCTTTTTCTTATCTGTGAAGCTCTTTATCTGACCTTCATTTCTGAATGATAGCTTTGCTGGGTAAAGTACTCTTGGTTGTAGGTTCTTGCTATTCATCACTTTGAATATTTCTTGCCACTCCCTTCTGGCCTGCATAGTTTCTGTTGAGAAATCAGCTGACAATCGTATGGGTACTCCCTTGTAGGTAACTAACTGTTTTTCTCTTGCTGCTTTTAAGATTCTGTCTTTGTCTTTTGTTCTTGGCATTTTAATTATGATGTGTCTTGGTGTGGTCCTCTTTGGATTCCTTTTGTTTGGGGTTCTCTGCGCTTCCTGGACTTGTAAGTCTATTTCTTTCACCAGGTAGGGGAAGTTTTCTGTCATTATTTCTTCAAATAGGTTTTCAAAATCTTGCTCTCTCTCTTCTTCTGGCACCCCTATAATTCGGATGTTGGTACACTTGAAGTTGTCTCAGAGGCTCCTTACACTATCTTCATACTTTGGGATTCTTTTTTCTTTTTGTTTTTCTGGTTGGGTGTTTTTTGCTTCTTCGTATTTCAAATCTTTGACTTGATTCTTGCAATCCTCTAGTCTGCTGTTGGATCTCTGTATAATATTTTTTATTTCAATCAGTGTATGCTTAATTTCTAGTTGGTCCTTTTTCATATCCTCGAGGGTCTCACTAGATTTCTTGAGGGTGTCACTAAATTTATCGGTGGTTTCTGGAGAATTCTTGAAAAACCTTATAACCGTGGTTTTGAACTCTATATCCAGTAGTTTGCTTTCCTCCATTTCTGTCATTTGTGACTTGTTTCTTTGTCTCCGCATTTTGGCTGCTTCCCTGTGTTGATAGAGTGGCTTTCTGTGCTAGGTGTCCATAGGGCCCAGTGGCTCAGCTTCCCCAATTACCTGAGGTGTTTACTCTTGGTGCACCCCTTTGTGGGCTTTGTGCACAGTCTTGTTGTAGTTAAGCCTTGATTGTTGTAGGTATCACTGGGAGGAATTGACCTCCAGGCCAATTGGCTGTGAGAATCAGCTATGTCTATGGTGGGAGAACTTCTGTGCTGGAGACACCCTTCTGGACCAAGACTTGCTTCAGTGGGGCTTTGGTGCTCACTGAATCTGCCCCCTGAGTGTGTCCCTTATGGATCTGAGGAGTTGTAATCTGGGTGATCCCACTCTGACCACTGGGTACACTGGCTCTAGGATCTCTAAGGAGGTGCTAATTTAGCCTCTGCCTGAGGCTACCCAGCAGGAGCTACGGAGAGATCTGCAGATTCCTCTTCCTTGTTTGGGGTTTGGAGGTGCCCAGATGAGGCCCAGCTGTGAAGCAATGCAAGCTGCTGTGGGGCCTTGGGTCTTTTTTGGATGTTCTGGGTCTCTCTGACCCAGCTGCAGTTTGTTAGGTAATTTTAGATTGCAAAAGGCCAGGCCATTCATATGCCAAAGCCTCTATGCACAGCTTGGGTAGGGCAGGGTCTCAGGGAATCAACAGGGCAGAGCAAACAGCTATGGCTGATCCTCAGCCCTGCCCTAAGAGGCCCTGGGTCTCAGTGTCCCTTGGTAATCCCCGCAAGCACCTCTGAGAGAAAGCCGCCCTTGAGTTCCGCCTCCTGCCAGACAGTCCAGTTTCTCACCACATGAGTCTGGGTCCCCAGAGACTCACCTAGAACTGGAGTTCAGGGCCATCAGGAGCTTGTGTCTCCCTCCCGATTGAAAAAGACAACCGTGTCCTCAGTTGCCAGCCCTTTCCATGTGTGCCTCCGTACCTCTGCACTTTACTTCCGCACCTCCTCTGAATCTCAGTGTGCTTTTCTCTTTCCTTCTAGTTGTAGAATTTCCACTCAGCCAGTCTTCCTGTGGTTCCGGTTGATGTCCGTTTTGTCCTTTAGTTGTATTTTTGAAGTGTTTGTGTGAGGCAGCAATTTCAAGAGTTTATCTATGCCGCCATCTTGGTTTTTCTCCAAGTATATTAGTCTTTACATAATTTATACTGTTGGCCACAGATTGCTTCTTGAAACTCTTCCAGGTTTTTGGATAATACTTTCTTATAAAATATATCCATCTTCTCCTTTTTTTAAAATATGCTTTTATTGATTTCAGAGAGGAAGGGATAGGGAGAAAGGGATAGATACATCAATGATGAGAGAGAATCATTGACTGGCTGTCTCCTGCATGCCCACCACTGGAGATAAAGCCTACAACACGGGCATGCGCCCTAACCAGGATTCAAATGGTGACCTCCTGGTTCATAGGCCGATGCTCAACCACTAAGCCAGTCTGGCCAGACATAAAATATATCTTTATTAAAAAATAATAATTTTATTGATTTCAGAGAGAGGAAGGGAGAGGGAGAGAGAGGAACAGCAATGATGAAAATCATTGATCAGCTGCTTCCTGTATGCCCCCCACAGGGGATGGAGCCCACAACGTGGCCATGTGCTCTAATGAGGAATTGAATCCTGACCTCCTGGTTCATGGGTTGACACTCAACCACAGAGCCACATCGGCCAGGATGGACAATACTTTCTTTACTCACCACCTTCCCCTTCTTTTCTGGTCATGTCTCCCTCTGTTCCTGTACAAGGTCTTCTTCCTACTTATATGTTGATATTCCCAAGGTCCTACCTTGGGCTTAATTTTTTAAAACAGCTTTATTGAGATATAATTCACAAACTATACAATTTACCTATTTAAAGTATATGTTTCAGTGCTTTTTAGTATATTTACAAGGTAGTGCCATCATCACAGAATTTCATTTGAAAACATTTTCATTATCCCCCAAAAGAAACTCAGTACTTGTATCAGTCACACACAAACACACACACACACACACACACACACACACACACACACACACCCCAACCCTAGGCAACAACTAATCTACTTTTTTTCTTAATAGATTTTTTGGGTTTCATTTTTGCTCAACCTGTTAAAGCTTTAATTGTGAGATCACATCATACTTACTGTTTTACCCCATATATAATGGTTACTCTGAAATCTGTATGTCAAATTCAGACTTCATCTTGACCTTCAGCTATAGAGACTCAATTGCTTTCTCCTTTCACATGATGTACCATGGGTATCTCAAGCTGAATGCTGAACTCATCATTCCCTCACCATATCTATCCCTGTTTGGGAGAATGGTACCAACCCCTTTACCCCTACAGTTGCTCAAACTAGAAATCTGAAAGATAGGACAGACCACCTTCTTATCCACTCTGCCCTGTCTTCTCTTTAAAATTTCTCTGGGATCTGACTTCCTTACTGTCCCCATTGTGGTTATCTTGGCTCAGGTCCTGTAATAAAACTCCAGACAAATCTCCCTGCTTCCCCATCCCCAATCCGTACACACTAATTTCATAAGGATCATTCCAAAATATAAATGAATTATTAAAACTTTTATCACTCATGGAGACATTCAGATTCAAGTAATCTCAGCATAAAGTGGGTTATTAATACGCAGGGATTTATATTCTCTTGTTGCAAGAAGTCTAGAGCTGCTGCTGGCTTTGCTTGAGCTGCTCTCCTGTGTCATTGCTAGTGTGTTAGGGATAATCCTGGCCTTTCCCTCCTGGTTGCAGGATGGCTGGCATGGTTCCAGACATCATGCCCAAGTTCAAGGAAGGAAGGAGGGGAAGGAGCAGAGCTGGCCAAGGAAGGATATTCATCAGAAAATCAAAAGCTTTGCTAGAAACCTTTCCAGTTAGATTTCTTCTTATAACTTGACAGGTCAGAACTGTGTCACAAGGCCACCTTTCACACTAGAGTGAAGCTTGGCATATGAGCTTTTCTTTTCCCGTCCGCAGTAGAGGTAGACAAGAAAGAAAGGGTTGGGTAAACCATATTCCTCTCCTAGTTGGTGGTGCCCTGGCCAGTGTGGCAAGGTGGTTAGAGTGTCGGCCAGCACACTAAAGGGTTTCAAGTTCAACTCCTGGTCAAGGGCAGGTACCTGGGTTGGGGCACGTGCGGGAGGCAACCAGTCTATGTGTCTCTCTCACATCCATGTTTCTCTCCCTCCCTCCCTCTCTTCCACTCTCTCTGAAATGCAATGGAAAAAATATCCTCAGGTGAGGATTAAGAATAATAATAAAATCCCTCAGTGGTTTCCCACTTCCTTCAAGGTAACGAAGGACAACCTTCTTAATATAACATCAGAGAGATCCATATACTGATGTCCTTGTGATAGTTCTAACCTAACCATTTGTTCATACTTGTAAGTGTCCAAATGGACCATGACCTTTTAGGATTATTATTTCCAACCGAGAAAACTTCCATTCCTCTTCCTTTTCTCTGCCCACTCACACCTAACAGCAGCAGCAGCAGCAGCAACAACAACAACAACAAAATATTTGGGCACAAAAGACTAACTCCTGCTCTTCCTTTAAAACCCGGCTCATAGGTCATCTCCTCCAGGACACTCTTTCAGCTCACTCCTCATAATCATAATTGAGGTTCTGGGTGTGTTTTTCTTTTCTTTTTTTTTTTTTGGTCTTTCCTACAAGATTGTATCTTGAAGGTAGTGTAAATCTTTAGTTTTTAGCTCAGTGTCTGGCACAGAGTGAAGCTTAGTAAATGTTCCCGGAATGGATGAATATTAAACATTTTCTACAAGTTAGCATAATTTTCAATTCTCATGGATTCTGTAACTTTCTAAATATTACTGTATCCTTCTTTTACTTAAAGGGAAAGAGACAGATGGTTTTCATTTTTTTATCTCAGACATACAGTTATGCCTTAGTTAGCATCCTATGGTTACTTAGAAAATACACAGATTCAGGCACTTTTGAAAAATGAGTTGAAAATTTCCCTGACATTTTTATTCATTATTGAAGAGATTTTCATACCTTGATGTGAGTTTTGAACAAAATTTTTAATATTTGTTTTTATCTTAGTTTATAATCTGAAAAAATCAATGTAAGTTTATTCTGAATTATCTTGTAACCAATTTACCTTATCACCACTATTGTCACCCAATTCTAGTGCCTGAATTTACATTTTGTTCACAATCACATTGGTATCAATTGGTATTGCTTTAACTGTCATGATCTTAAGAGAAAAGATCAGGGGCAATTTTAATGTGTAAATTATGCATTCATGGTGAGGGCCAAATGGTGTGCTTTGGTAATCTTTAGTAACTCGTTTTGAGACATGTGGTGTAGAATTTAAGTAAAAGAGCATCAAAAATGATAAATGTCAAGATAAGTAGAAAAAACAATTTTATTCCTTTTAATTAAAAAAATACATATAATTTTAAAGCACATATTATAACATTGTCTTGTGGGGTTTATAATATACATATTCTATAGTATGTATTATAGAATATGTTATAACATTCTATAATACATATTATAAAGAGAGATAAAGTTATACATTTGGCAGCTATAGTGTAGAGAAATACAGGGAAATAAATGAACTCCCTGCAGATTGCAAGGTTTCTACATTTTATATGAAATGGTGTATTAAAGCTTGAAGAAGGCATTAGAAACAACAACAATAATAAAAGCTTAATATGCTTATTAGACCAGACATCCTTCCAGACGTCCTTCCATCCTTCCAGACAAAGCCCAGGTCCCAGGTGCCTGCCAGTGGCCAGAGGGAGGGAAGCCTGGGTACCGGGTTCCAGAGGGGAAGGAAGGCCTACTCTTGCACGATTTTCGTGCATCAGGCCTCTAGTAAGTATATAAGTTATTTGATTTATCTCTTCTCATCCTTTTACCCCCACACCGAGGTATGTCAGTCTGTTCCATGCCTCCATGCTTCAGGCCTTATTTTGGTCAATTCATTTTGTGCATTAGATTCTACAGATAACTAGATGTTTGTCTTTCTCTGATGGGCTTATTACACTTAGCATAATAGTCTCCAAGTCCACCCAATGCTGCTTCAAAGGGTAAAAGATCCTTCTTTTTCATAGCTGCACAGGATTCCATTGTGTAAATGTACCACTGCTTTTTTATTCCTTCATTTACTGATGGGCACTTGGGCTGTTTCCAAATCTTAGCTATTATAAATAACATTGCTATGAGCATAGGGGTGCATATATTCTTTCTTACTGTTATTTAGTGGTTTTTAGGACATATTCCTAGAAGTGGGATCACTGGGTCTAAAGGCAGTTATATTTTTAATTTTTTGAGGAAACTTCCTACAGTTTTCCATAGTGGCTGCACCAATCGGGATTCCCACCAGCAGTGAACTAGTGTTCCCTTTTCTCTGCATCCTTACCAGCACTTGTTTGTTGATCTATTGATGATAGCCATTCTGACAGGTATGAGGTGATATATCATTGTGGTTTTTTTTTTTTTTTTTAAATTAAATCTTTATTGTTCAGATTATTACATTTGTTCCTCTTTTTTTTCCCCCCATAACTCCCCTCCTCCCAGTTCCCGCCCCACCCTCCGCCCTCACTCCCCACCCACTATCCTCATCCATAGGTGCATGATTTTTGTCCAGTCTCTTCCCGCATCTCCCACACCCCTTTCCCCCCCAGGAATAGTCAGTCCATTCCCTTTCTATGTCCCTGATTCTATTATAATCAACAGTTCATTCTGTTCATCAGATTATTTATTCACTTGATTCTTAGATTCACTTGTTGATAGATGCATATTTGTTGTTCATAATTTGTATCTTTACCTTTTTCTTCCTCTTCCTCTTCTTAAAGGACACCTTTCAGCATTTCATATAATCCTGGTTTGGTGGTGATGAACTCCTTTAGCTTTTCCTTATCTGTGAAGCTCTTTATCTGACCTTCAATTCTGAATGATAGCTTTGCTGGATAAAGTAATCTTGGTTGTAGGTTCTTGGTATTCATCACTTTGAATATTTCTTGCCACTCCCTTCTGGCCTGCAAAGTTTCTGTTGAGAAATCAGCTGACAGTCGTATGGGTATTCCCTTGTAGGTAACTGAGTTTCTTTCTCTTGCTGTTTTTAAGATTCTCTCTTTATCTTTTGCTCTTGGCATTTTAATTATGATGTGTCTTGGTGTGGTCCTCTTTGGATTCCTTTTGTTTGGGGTTCTCCGCGCTTCTTGGACCTGTAAGTCCATTTCTTTCACCAGGTGGGGGAAGTTTTCTGTCATTATTTCTTCAAATAGGTTTTCAATATCTTGCTCTCTCTCATCTTCTGGCACCCCTATAATTCTGATGTTGGTACGCTTGAAGCTGTCCCAGAGGCTCCTTACACTATGCTCGCATTTTTGGATTCTTTTTTCATTTTGCTTTTCCGGTTGGGTGTTTTTTGCTTCCTCGCATTTCAAATCATTGACTTGATTCTTGCGCTCCTCTGGTCTGCTGTCGGGAGTCTGTATAATATTCGTTATTTCAGTCCGTGTATGCTTAATTTCTAGTTGGTTCCCCAATATAACATCGAGGGTCTCATTAGTTTTCTTGTAGATCTCATTAAGTTTATTGGCGGCTTCTAAACAGTTCTTGAGAGACCTTAAAAGTGTGGTTCTGAACTCTATATCTTCCATTGACAATTTTGTCCTGTTTCTTTGTCTCCGAATTTTGTTATGCTTCCTTGGTGCACCCCCTAGTGGTCTTTGTTCGAAGTCTTATAGTTAAATCTTGATTGTTGTAGCTAATTCCAGGGAGGGTTTGACCTCCAGGCCAAGTGGCTATGAGAATCAGCTGTGTCAGCAGTGAGAGAACTTCTGTCCTCTAGGGAGGTGCTAATCTAGCCTTTGCCTGAGGCTATCCGGCAAATGCCTCTGTGCAGGGCTTGGGCGGGGCGGGTCGCACAGGATCAACAGGGTGGGCCGGAGAGAGCAGTTATGGTGGCTCTCAGTCCTGTCCCCAGGGGCTCTGCCTCTCTGAGTCCCAGCACCCTCTGCAAAGCTCAGAGAGAAAGCTGCACTCGCTCTGACCGAAGCCAGACAGTCCCGCTTCTCCCGTTTGAGTCTGGGTCCCCAAAGACTCGCCCGGATCTGGAGCTCAAAGTCTGCGACTCCCTCCCGATTGAAAACGCCAACTGCTCCCTCCGCCGCCAGCCCGCTCCGCGCACTCCGCACCTCAGAATTTGACTTCAGCACTGCCCCTCCTCTGAGTGTCCGTATGCGTTTCTCTTTCCTCCTAGTTGTAGGACTTCCACTCAGCCAGCGTTCCTGTGGTTCTGGGTGATGTCCCTTCCGTTTTTTGGTTTCACTTTTGAAGTAGTTGTTCAAAGCAGCAAACTCCGGCGTTAACCTATGCCGCCATCTTGGTTCTCCTCATTGTGGTTTTAATTTGCAATTTTCTGATGATTAGTGACGGTGAGCATTTTTTCATATGTCTCTTGGCCATTTGTATGTCCTTTTTGGAGAAGTGTCTATTCAGGTCCTCTGCCCATTTTTTAATTGAATTGTTTGTCTTCCTTTCACTGAGTTGTATGAGTATTTATATATTTTGGAGATTAACTCTTATCAGATGTATCATTGGAAAATATGTTCTCCCATACAGTGGGCTCCCTTTTCCTTTTGATGGTGGTTTCTTTTGCTGTGCCGAAGCTTTTTATTTTGATATAGTCCCATTTGTTTATTTTTTTCTTTTGTTTCTCCCATTTAGCTTTTAAAGATGGAACTCCACCCTTTGCTTGGTTTTACTAGTAAGTATGTATGAAATGCTACAATAGGACATAGTAATGGCACTCAGACAAATGGAAATGGTCAAGAGACACAAATATACATGTGAAATAAAGTCAGCATTTCAATAAAAGTAAAAAACATTAAATTTAATTTCAATTTAAATGGGCAAATATTGAAACATTTACCAAAGAAGATCTATGAGGTGCTAATAAGCACATGAAAAAGTGCTGAAAATCATTAGTCATTAGGTAAAAGCAAATTAAAACTAGAGATACCACTTTTAAACCCACTACAGTGGTCGGCAAACTGCGGCTGGGCAAACTGCGGCTCGTGAGCCACACGCGGCTCTTTGGGCCCTTCAGTGTGGCTCTTCCACAAAATACCGACTTCTGCGCATGGGCCATGAAGTTTCAATCGCACTGTACGTGCGCGCGCCCACACATGGTATTATGTGGAAGAGCCACACTGAAGGGGCCAAAGAGCTGCATGTGGCTCGCGAGCCGCGGTTTGCCGACCACGGCACTAGAATAGCTATAATCAAAGAACAGACAATAACAAGTATTAACAAAGATAATACTTGGAGAAACTGGAACCCTCATGCATTGCTGGTGACTATGTTAAATTGTACCGCCACTTTGGAAAACACATAAACTTACAATATAAGCTACCTATTCAACTCTGGGTATCTGCCCAATATAAATGAAAACATATCGCTACAAAAACATTTTAAGCAAATATTTATAGCAGCATTATTTACAGTAGCTAAAAATCAGAGAGGGAAATCCAATATCCATCAACTGGTGAATGGATAAACAAGTGTGGTATACTCATAGAATGGAATACTATTCAGCAATAAAAATGAACAAGCTACTGATACATGCTACAATATGATACATATTACAACCTGGATGAACCTCAGAATCATTAACCTAGATGAAAGAAGCCAGATGCAAAAGATACATATCTTATGACTCCACTTACAGGCAATGCCCAGAAAGGCAATTCACTAGACACCAAAAGCAGATTAGTGGTTGTGGGGTGTGGGGTAGACACATGTCTCACGACTGCAAACAGGCATGAGAAATCATTCTGGGGTGACAGAGAATAATTTAAAACTGGAAATTACCCCTCAAAATTTTTTTGAAAAATTGTTAGGCCTAGAAATTTCAGGTGGACATAATTTTCAGATATATACAAGCCAAAATATTGGAAAAGACTGTCTAGAGAAAAGAAAAAGCTTAGAATGAGTGCTTTGGGAGGCGGTGGGGAATGAGTGCTTTGGGGACAGTAGACATCAGCAAACTAGAGGTAATTTTAAAAATTATCTATGATAGATTGCAAAAGTGACCACAACACTCTGCAACTTCTCTCATCAGAACTCTATTTCCCCCACTCCCTGAGACTTGCCTTGTCCAAGATAATGTGTGAGCAGAGCTACTGTGAGTTGAGAGCCTAGACATCAAGAGGCCACACGCACTCCCACTCTTGCTGCTTTTGGAGCCGGAATCTAATCACATATGAACAAACTTGGGCTGGCTTGCTGGAAGAGGAGAGAACAAGTAGAGGAAAACCGAGTCAGCCAGAAGCTGACCAAAGGCACATAAGAGAGTTCCAGCTGTGTTGAGCCAAGCTTGACTCAGACCAGAAAAACTGCCATCTGAGCATAGCCCAAACTGACAATCCCGGAATTGTAAACTAAATAGTTAATGTTTTAAGTGGTTTGTTTCAAAGCAGAAGCTAACTGATACACTAAAAAAGAGCTGTTGAATAACACACAAACCACATGACTGGGTGTTAAGGATAAGTATCCTAGGCACAAGAATATAAATGCAGTCAGTGACTTGGGCTCAGGTCTGGGAATTGTCAAAGTCAGTGTGGCAGAACAACTAACTGCATGAGCAATGTGAGAATAACAGAGAAAGCTTCTCTATATTGTATAGTTGATTAAGGGTCTATAGCAGTGGTTCTCAACCTGTGGGTCGTGACCCCTTTGGCGGTGGAACAGCCCTTTCACAGGGGTCGCCTTAGACCATCCTGCATATCAGATATTTACATTACGATTCATAACGGTAGCAACATTACAGTTATGAAGTAGCAATGAAAATAATTTTATGGTTGGGTGACAACATGAGGAACTGTATTTAAAGGGCCAGACAGTTGAGAAACACTGGTCTATAGGGAGTAGAAAGGTAAGTGAAGTTAAGTACCGACAGGCTGAAACCTAAGGAAGATTTTAGGACTTGCGGTCCTGATCAGGTAAGGAGGAAACTCACTAAGAGCTCATAAGGAGGTGCAGATAGGCAGGTGTGTAGTCAAAGAGAGCTATTTTAGAATTCAAGATTTGGAAGTTAGAGCAATTTCTAAGATATATGCATGGGTTGGATGGATGAATGAATGGATAATTAGGAAACTATAGATAGATATTTGTTCATTTCAACTAAGTTGTCAAATTTTGGACATAAAGCAGCACAAAATATTCTTTTATCCTTTTACTGTCTGTGGGTTCTGTAATTATAATGTTTCTTCCATATGTCATACCGGTGATTTGTATGTGTTTTTCTTGATCAGTCTCACTTGCTATTTATAAACTCTATTGACATTTTCAAAGAACCAACTTTGGCTTTGCTAATTTTCTCTATTGTATATTTTTTTCTCTATTCCATCAATGTTTGCTTTTATCTCTATTATTTCTTTCCATCTACTTTGTGTTTACTTTGCCTTATTTTATCCCCTAAAGTTGAAAATTTGTTAGATTTTAGGGTTTTCTTCTGTTCTACTACAAGCAGTTAAAGCTATGTGTTTTACTCTGAGCACTGCTTTAGCTGCATCACACAATTTTGAAATATTATGTCTTCATCATTCAGTTGAAGATATTTTCTAATTTCTCCTGTGATTTATTTTTGATGCATGAATTATTTAGAAGCATGTTATTTCATTTCCAAATAGCTGAGATTTTCCTAGACATATTATTGTTATTGATTCCTAATTTGATTCTGTTGTAGGAATCAAGAATATACTCTATATGATTTCAATCCTTGTAAATTTAAATTTATTGTGACTTGCTTTTTTAAAACATATTTTTATTGATTTCAGAGAGGAAGGGGAAGGGAGAGCGAGATAGAAACACCAGTGATGAGAGAATCATTGATCAGCTGCCTCCTGCATGTACCCTCCTGGTAATTGAGCCCGTAATCTCTTTCTCTTAATGGGAGTGTTTAGTCTATTAATATTTAATATAGCATAATATAAATAGAAAATAAAACTGGAATTTAAGAGGATAATGCTTTAAATTGGCTTATACTCTATGTGTTATGCAGTATTAATATTCCACAGCTTGTATAGTCTACTCTATATAATAATAGTTGCTCAATAAGACCTTTTTAAAAAAATTTGTCAATAACTAACCAAATCCCCATGTAAAATTCATGACTGCTAAATAAAGGAATTTTACCCATATTGTAATAGTTCCATCTAATAATATGTAAAATTCCTGGAATAGATGATGTCTACATACAAGTCTTAGTTCAAAAAACTTTGACATTTAAAACTTTGAAGATAATGTTGTAATAGCAATTCTAGCATCCTTCCCCTGCAAAATTATTAACAACAAGAAAAAGACTGGACATGAGCAAGAAGACATGCATATTGAGGTTAAAATCAGAGTCTTTAAACAGCAATTATAGGACTACATTCTCTTGCCTATCCTCATCATTGACTCTTTGAATTATCTGAATGTTACTTTCAAGTACAGTAGTCTTCTCTTTGTAAATTACACATTAGAAAAAAATTTACAAAGAAAAAACTTTATGAACACTAAACAGTAAATGAAATTAAACAACTTTTTTCTGATTTTATATCCATTATTTAAAATACACCGATATTTTATAGATATGGATTTACATAGCCCATGAACACAGACAATGGGTGGTGAAGGCCTGGAGGGGGTGTAGTGGCTGGGCCAAAAGGGGTAAAAGAGGGGAGGGAGGAATGGGAGATATCTGTAATACTATCAACAATAAAAATATATATATTAAAAAAATAAATAAATAAATAAAAGCTAAATGGGCATTTTGGACAACAATGGAACCTAGAAAACATTTAACAGACACAGTAGGACAAGTTCTCTCTCTGCATTATAAAAAGGACAGTTAGATATCAACTGTTGTAGAAATGAAATAAGATGGAAAATTTTAACAGTTTATATTGTTTTCTTAAAGAGACTTCCTCTGCTGCTAGAGAATAGCCTTCTGGTCAGTCATCCGGAGCAATTCTCACAACTGATGGCTTCCCCTTTGGGACAATACCACCTTTTTCTATACTTGTTTGCATTTTTGCTTTAATGTCATCCACGGAGCTAGGTTTTTTTCTGTGTTTTAGGACTAGTTTTCTGTTTCTGACAGATTCTTCACACTTTGATCTTGGTTTTGAGCCTTTTAAATTCTGGTTTGATGTTTGTGCATTTTTGGCTGGAGTAATTCATATAGATTTATTTATGGGAGCTTTTTCTTTAGCTTCCTCCTCATCAAAGTCATCATCTTCATCATCACCATCGTCATGAGCAGCAAGTTTTCTTTTCTTTTCTTTCTTTCTTTCTTTTTTTTTTTTTTTTTTTTTTTTTTTTTTTTTTTAGGAAAGATCCTTTTATTGGGGTGGACACTGAGCACGCACCAGTCCATGATAAAATGACTTAAGAGAATGATTCGAAAGGGTTGACTTCTTCCTGTGGCGTACTCTCAGAGCAGGGTCCGGGCACGGCATAGATCCCGGTGGAGCGGGCGTCAAGGCCAAGTCTTTAGGGCCGGACCAGGGGATGGAAGCAGGAAGAAGGGCCTCACCCCTGTCACCCAGCTGCAGCAGGGCTTACCTTTAGACACTCGAAGACACACTCTGGTTCTCCAGAGAAGGACTGGGGAGCAGGAGGAGGGGATTTGGGGTGGGGTGGGGTGGAGTAATGAATAACAATGTTGTTTTTCAAGAAGCATCTACCAACATCACACTACTGGGTCTGACATCCCCTTTAAGCATCGCTCGGTACATTTTACAGCATAAATAAAGACTCAAGGAAAATAAATACATCGGCTCCTATGAGGTTGAAAGTGGTGTGCATGGCGGGGTGTGGGTAGGCGAACCAGTGGGGAGGGTGGGCAGGATGCTTACACACGGCAGGCGGGTGAGGAGCAGACAAGACAGGAGGCACCTATGGGGGAGCATCAGTCTTAAGGGTCCTCGTGCATGTCTGGCTGTCGGTCCGTGCCACCTTGCGGGGAGGCACTGAGCTCTCGCCCTCGAGGTCCACTTGCTCCTGGTCTCTCTTCTTGGCAGTGTTCTTTTTGTCCCCTTGCTGATGTAGGTAGCGCAAAAGGATGTTTTTTCTGTCACAAGGATCTGTTCAGATGGGTACTCGCGCGTGGGCAGGTAGACTGAGGGGCGTCGATTCGAGGATTTACACACAGAGTCAGCATGAAATCGACTAAAATTGCTTTTGTTGTAGACTGGCAGTCCTTTCAAAAAATCTGCCATCTTCTGCCTCCTCTGTCGCCGCCTCAGCCACTGCCTCAGCCGCCACCACAGCCGCCTGCTTAGCCGCCACCGCACAGTAACTTCCAGCCACGCTCAAGTTTCCTTTTTTTCCTGTGGAAATTTGCTACCAATTCCAGGGGCAAGTCACTTTCCAGGTAAACAGAGTGTCCCAAAAAACTATATACACACTGCTTTTATAATTATCCGAAGTGTGTGTATACATTTTTTGGGACACTCTATACTTAGGACTTTCACATCCTCTTCCTCTTCATCTTCTGACTTTGCATTTTCCCCCACATCTTCTGAGTGCTGCCCATTAATCTTCACAGTCCCTGAATCACACTGCAACTGTAAGACTGTATGTGTTATTTCAAAGCCTCCAGGAAAACCGATGGCTGTATGGACATTTTCAAAGTTGCCAGTGTTACTGTAAATTGGACTGCTTTCATAATTCATTGCCTCTGCTTCAGTAATGTGCAGTTCGTACTTTGCACCAGCCCCTAAACTGACCATTCTCGAAGATAACTGGTGCTCATTTTCATTATTATCCATCTCAAAGTGATAATTTCTGTCAGTCTTTACTTCAAACCAAAAGGCTAGTTCTGGGGTCTCAGGGAGTTCATGTCCATGCCCACTGACTTTTCCATGGGGTGTTGGCACACAGGTGGGAGAGAAGACAGATGGAATAGCGGCACAGGACAAAATCACACCAGGGCTAATCTTTGCCCATTTCTAAATTGGGTACTGTGTCCTTTTATTGAGTTGTAAGAGTTTTTTATGTATTCTGGATACAAGCCCTTGAACAAACACGTGATCTACAAAGGTTTGCTTATGCTGTGGTTTGTCTTTTGATTTACGTAATGGTATCTTGTTAGGTGCAAAAGTTTTAAATACTTATTAAGTCCAAGTTATCGGTTATTTTCCTTTATGGATTGTGTGTTTTGTTTTGTTTTTTGTTGTTGTCATATTTAAGAATTCATTGCCTCACCCAAGGTCATGACAATTTTTCTGCTGTGTTATTTTTTCTAGAAATTTTATAGTTTTGGTTCTTAATTTAGTCCAGTGATGACGAACCTATGACACGCATATCAGAGGTGACACACGAACTCATTTTTTTGGTTGATTTTTCTTTGTTAAATGGCATTTAAATATATAAAATAAATATAAAAAATATAAATCTTTGTTTTACTATGGTTGAAAATATCAAAAAATTTCTATATCTGACACGCCAAGCTCAAAAGGTTCGCCATCACTGATTTAGTCTATGACCCATTTTGAGTTTTTCTTTATTCTTTGAGATTGTGAATTATTGGTATTATTTTTATTAAATATTTGACAGAGTTCATCAGGAAAGTAATTTCAGGCTGGTGTTTTCTTTGTGGAAATATTTTTAGTTATCAATTTAAAGTTTAAGTATTCAATTTCTTTATATATTCCTATTTAGATATTCCATTTCTTCTTGAGTCAGTTTGGTAATTTGTGCCTTTCTAGAAATTTTTTCATTTCATCTAAATTATGTAATTTGTTGGCCCAATAGATTCCTTTTTGTTTGTCTGGTTAGAAAACTGGGGTTTTTGCTAACCTCTTCCGTTGCACACTTCTGTGACTGAGCTTGTGTTCAGGACTACGTGGTAGGAAGAAAGAGAGAGAGTATAAAATGATGGAGTTTGTTCCACTCTCTTGGGATTAGAGGAAGGTTTCCTCTTCCGCTGGGACTTCTAATGTCATTGCCTGTGGGATTGCTTGAAGACTAGGGAGCTGGGGCTTAAGAGACGCGGAGAAGAAAAAAGGGGGGATTTCTGCATTCTAAGTCTTAAGCATTCCCTTTCTCACTCCTCAAGCCAGAATAAGGGCTCTTCTTCTGGAGTTCTGTCTGTCTGAGCCTTAGTACCTAGCCAGTGTTGGGTTTCGGGTGCGTTGCTGCCTTGTTTTCAATCTGGGGGATACTGGAGGTAAATATGGCAAACTCACCACTGGTTTGGTGGTACTTCAGATTCTGGCCTTTTAAAAACTTCAAGTTCATTGCTACCATTTACTTCTCAGAATCCTCAAATGGCTGCTTGACGCATTCTGCTCAGTTGTGTAATTGTGTTCAGTGGGAGGCATTTTACTTTATTGTACTAGAACCATGTTGTTTTTAATTAGTCTATCCCATCTTAAGCCCATTGCTTTTCTCTTTTTACTTATTTACTTTTTGGAAAATCTTATAGCAATTTGCCATCAAGTAAGATGATGTAGACATGTGTATTGCTGCATATAACTCATGCAATCTGAAGATTCCACTTATTTGATTATTATACAGAAGTTTTAGAAACCCAACCTCAGTGCATTTTCATTTGAAAAAAACATTTTCCTTTTCTTTCTGTCCAATATGCTCCAGATTTTTCTGGACTTCCCTTCAATTTCTGAAAACCAAATAGATTGAGATTACAGAACTACCTGCAGATTTTACAGAAAACAATATACTAGTACATTTAATCATGATGGAGGCTATTTACAAAGAGAGTGGAATTCTCACATTAAAAAGGAACCCATTAATAAGTTTTAAATAACTAACTGACTAACTCTGGAGAATCATTAACTGATATTAAATAAATAAATTTCTACCACTACTCACTTTGCAGTGAGCTACATGGAGGAGGCAGCAGGCATTTGTAAACATTTCAGACGAATCTATGGTGTAGCTGCCTCTTGTATTGAAAGGTACTATAGGGTGCCCCAAAGGAATCCCAAATATATTTGGAAAGACTTGGTGACATTGTCTAGCCTTTTAAAAGTGATGTAGTATAATAGAAATTTGCAAAAGTATAAATAGAAACTTTAAAAAAATTGAATTCAATAATAATAATGAGGTCTAATTTCTAGTCTTCTGAAGTCCTCTTGCAGGACCTAAACCTGTGGAGGGCATTCTGAGGATCTGATGAAAGCTATAATCTACATCTCTGTAAATATTAGCGAGACAGAGACATACTCTTTTGCACATACTTTCAAACCCTGTCCTCTTAATGCTCATCCGTGGATTCTCAGGGCAGAGATTGATCCCAGTTAAGCACTCCCGCAATAAAGTGACTAGATATCCTTGTCCAAATGGTATTGGGATCACTTTTTAAAATTAAATTTATTAGGGTGACATTGGTTAATAGGATCACATAGGTGTCAGTGTAGAGTTCTATGATACCACATCTGTGTATTTGACTGTGTACTCGCCACCCAAAGTCAAATCTTCTGTCACTGTATATTAGGCCCCCTTCACCCCCACCCCTCAGCCCCTTCCTTCTGGCAACCACCACACTCTTGTTTGTGTCTGCACGTTTCAGTTTGATATCCCACATCTGAATGAAATCATGTGGTTCTTAACTTTTCTGAAAATCTCTTCCAGGTGAGAATTTATCTCGGGTAATGCCTTTGTCAGGGCAGGGCAGTTCTCACCGTGGTTTAGGTGTGAGATTAGAGAACAGTCCTGTAAATGGCCTGTGATACCTGGAGAAATAGTAATTCACAAAGTCGTCCCCAATCCACAGTCCACAACTTGAACTTCCAGCTCAGATCTTCTTCCTGCAGCATAGGCGGGACCCTTCAGGAGGATGTGCTCTGAGTTCATCTGTTTACCAGTGAAGAAGTGAATACTCAGGAATAGCGGCCACAGAACCTCCCTGGGGAGCCGTTTCTCAGACTTTCTTCAGTGTTAGGGTCCCATGAGAAGCTGGATGGTACAGTGGACAGGATCCTGACCCCGTGGTGGAGAGGGTCCTGATTTAGCATTAAAAGACCTGAGGTCAAACCCTGTTGCTTAGCTTACCTTGGGTAAGTCACTGAATATTCCTGAGGTTTGTTTTCTCTTTTGGTAAACTAGAAATAGCAACACCTGTTATATTTCTTTTTACAGATCATTGTGAGAATCAGTGAAAATAATAAGTGGTATTTTTAAAAATACTTAAGCCTTTTGAATTGAAATATAAAGGGACACATAGCATAATAGCTAAGGTAGAACGGAACCTTGATTCATTCACCATGCATTTATTCATTTATAATCTTAGCATGCACAGGGCATCTTTAATTTCCCTACGCTTCTAGTTAGAAATATGGCCCTTCTATCTCTCAAGTACTTTTAAGACTCTCTTCATCTGGTGCAGAAAAGCGAGAATAAAAGGAAGTTTAGTGATACAGAATGAGGAAGCCAAATGATTTGTATAATACTTACGTTGGAGAAATCAGTATAATGGAGTAGTTTATATGAGCTCTTAAAATGATAGTCAAAGGAAGCAGGATGATTTCTGAAAACTGTGAGAGCTCATCCTGCCCCACATCCTGTCCTGGAGATGACCTAGTTATATGCATGAATGATATCAGCTGCCATTTTCTGAGAGCTTTTCTATCTTTACATGCGTCCTATCTCATTTAGTCATCACTCGCCTTAGGCCACATGGCTCCGAGAGCTGAAATTTCAGCCCCCGGTCCTTTTACCTGCACAGATCACGCTCATCGTTCCCTAGAAGCAGGAAAGGGAGCCTGAATTACAAGGAGCTGAACTGGCATTTGCCTTTCTAAAGTTCATCGGGATCAGTGTTAATTTACATTCTTTAACCTTGAAAGCTCAGAATAACCTTTGAGCTTGCTTTTCAAGACTTAGAGAGAGAGCGGTAATTGCCACTTGAAAGCAGGGTAGGGACTCCAAAGGAAGCAAGTTTTAGCTTTAAGAAATAAGGTTCTCTGAGCTCCACTTTTTAATTTTTGAAATATTAAAGATTATTTAGTCTATTTCCTGAGGGTTCGTTTTTCAAGCATATTGGAATTTACATTTCTGAGTTATTAGAAAATATGAAGCAATATGATTATTATAACATGGGAATACAGTATATTTTCATCATTATTACCAGGACGAAAAATGTGCTGGTGTTTTCCACAGGTGCGGTGCATTTGTTGGGCTGAATTCCCCCTCCATCTGCTGACTCTGCTTAAGCCAGCCGTAGCCTGCTGCTTACATTACCTGCCAATGTGTCAGAATAGAGGAAACCAAAGGCTGAATTTTAAGCAGCATCCCTAGTTGTTTAGACGCTCTTAAAATATTTAGAATACCTCGCTTTGTCTGAAGAGTATGCTGTACTGGGTAGGAGGTAAAACTGGGAAATTCTGACTGGCTACTGCTATATACAGTTTCTCTAGAAACCTCAAGAAAATAATGGACTCAAGCATGCCTTGAGCTGTTCTCTGAGAAACTATGGCAACGGGGCCTTTTAATTAAAGCTGAAGTATGTGTGCAGCTTAGAAAAACAGAGATACTGCCAACTGATAAGGAGAGTGTATGGGAATAATTCAGAAAACTGAAAAAAATTTCTTTTTAGATATGTTTGCTAGCTTTATTATCTAAATTGGTCAAAGAAAGAGGAAACATTTTTCTTTTTTATTGAATTTATTGGGGTGACATTGGTTAATAAAATTATAAATGTACAATTCTATAATACATCATCTGTATATTGTGTTGTGTGTTCGCCATCCCAAGTCAAGTCTCCTTCCATCACCATTTATCCCCCCAATATCCTCTTCTATCACCCCCCCCCCCCAAGGAAACTCTTTTAATGGATATTTGGCTTTGGAATGTGTTATAACATATTTTTAAAGAAAATATTGTTTTTTAATTATATTTTGTTAAGATTAATATTCAAATTCATTTCTGTTTCCAGAGTACATGTTAACTGACAGTGGGAAGGGCAGCCTGGAGGCATTATCAATTTCAGAGGGCAGCCAATCGGGGCTAGTTACACAATGGGTGATCTGTGAGTTTTGACAATGGAGACCATGTATATGCCCCAGTATATACATGGGCCAAGGATCAACAAATTAGTAAACTGTTCCACTCTTGAACAGAAACATTTACAGCCAACATGCTAGAATTTATAAACTCAGAGCATGCCAAAAAGTAATTAAAGAAAACCAAAATCTAAATGGAAAAGCCGGAGTTGCCATTTTTCTTGGACCAAAATAGGTGTTATGCTAACGACACCAATGATGGAAAGATTTTGTCGTCCCTTTTGCCAGGGAGAATTTGAGTTTATGCCTACTACTTTAGCATCCTGTCTGATTAGTGCCTCCATTCACTCTTAAAAATGTACCTGTTTGCCCAGGTGGTGTGGCTCAGTGGTTGAGCATTGACCTATGAACCAGGAGGTTACAGTTCGATTCCTGGTCAGGGCATATGTCCAGGTTACGGTCTCGATTCCCATTGTGGGGCGTGCAGGAGGCAGCTGATCAATGATTCTCTCTCATCACTGATGTATCTATTTCTCTCTCCCCCTCACTTCCTCTCTGAAATCAATTAAGAATATATTTTAAAAATGTGCCTGTTTGAAGGATAAATGATAGGGGCAATAGCTGGAAAGATGAGTTGCATATAATGGAATAACATGTAATAGTTATAAATGTCAAGCTCGTGAGCCAGAGACCCTGTAGGACAGTGATGGCGAACCTCTTGAGCTCGGCGTGTCAGCATTTTGAAAAACCCTAACTTAACTCTGTGCCATGTCACATATAGAAATTTTTTGATATTTGCCACCATAGTAAAACAAAGACTTATATTTTTTATATTTATTTTATATATTTAAATGCCATTTAACAAAGACAAATCAACCAAAAAAAATGAGTTCGCGTGTCACCTCTGACACGCGTGTCATAGGTTTGCCATCACTGCTGTAGGAACTGACTCTTTTTTAAAAAAATATATATATTTTATTGATTTTTTTTCAGAGAGGAAGGGAGAGGGCTAGAGAGTTAGAAACATCGATGACAGAGAAACATCGATCAGCTGCCTCCTGCACATCCCCCACTGGGTATATGCCCACAACCAAGGTACATGCCCTTGACCAGAATCGAACCTGGGACCTTTGAGTCCGCAAGCTGACGCTCTATCCACTGAGCCAAACCGGTCAGGGTGGAACTGGCTCTTACAATGGTCTGCTATCTGGTGTCTTTGGCTTTGGCTTCCAGTTCACCTTATTATTCTGTTGGCAGAGTTAGCTGTCTATAATCAGATCTCATCTTCCACCCCTTTTGCTTAATGGTTTCTCATTGCTTACAGGATTGGTATACCTTTTCTCAGTCTCAGCTCCAGCCTGCCTCCAATACATACATTACTCAAACAAGGCCTAGCTTCTCCATGTTCACTATTCCCTTCTGTGTTTTCATGCTATTGCCAGTGCTGGATCCCTCTAATATGTGTGTGTGTGTGTGTGTGTGTGTGTGTGTGTGTGTATGTGTGTGTGTGTGGCAAACGCCTGCTCATACTTCAAAATGAGGATTAAACATCACCTCTTTCTTCCCTTCATCTCACAACCCTCCCTCATTCCTCCCAAGTAGTGTTCCCTCTGGGACTGGGTGAGGGCACCAGAGGTGAGGACTTACACATCTGTCTTCGAAGGCCTTGTGTGATATCAGGAAACTTAGTCTATTTTCTGAGAGTTCCTTTTTCAAGCATATTGGAATTTACATTTCTGAGTTCTGGAAAGCATACTTACTATTTGTTGAATATTTGATGTTTGGTAAATATTTGATGAGTGGATTAAGTGGGTAGAATAATTGGAGTCACTAGGGCATATCTGAGAAAACACAGAGTAGTAGAAGTTTGGTTCTGCTGTTTGCCCTTCTCCCTCTTTCTCACTCTTCTGCTCCTCTAGGTCCCCTCTGCTCTCCGGCCTGGTCTTTGGCTTCCCAGAACACCTTCTTCAGGGTCTTGCCTAGGCTCGTCCGACCCCCAAGTGTCCCTCGGCTTCTCAAATATCCTTTGCCTTTCTTCCCCAAACCCCTACCCTCAACTCCAATCCGAATGCCATTTCCACACTGAAGCATGCAGCTAGGTATAATTAGAGGATAATCACTTCAGCCTAATTCATTCCAGGTTATAAAAGACTGACAGGGAGGCTGCAGGAAGTGTCTGAAATTTGAATTCCGCAATATAAGGGGTTGCTTGCCTGTTCAGATTTCTAACTGTTTATATAATCTCCCCTTTTATATAGTATATTAATACCATCTCTAAAAAGGTTTCCATGCCAGGATTTTGGATTATGTCATTCAATCATGACAAAGGAATATTTGGAGTGCTGCCTGCCTGCAACCGGTTTCAGCAACATTTCTGTCGTTGTTCAGCAGCGTGTGTGCAATTATTTGCAAATTTTATTGCTTATTTGTATCTCTTAAAATTTAAATGAATGAACATAAGGAAATTAGGTCTCACACGGGTAATGCACTATAGACAAAAATATGAAAAAATCATCAGATGAGGCAAAAGAGCCAATTCTTATTGTGAAATGAATGCTCCCCGAATTTAAGCCCATCTACTAGTAACTAATATATAGTCTTATTACATGGGGGGGGAAAGCAAAGGCAAGGAACATGGATAGAATTCTGGAACTCTGTTCTAGAAGATTGTATACAAAAGAGGAGCTATAACTTGGGATTTTCTCATCTTATAGTTTCTGGGCTGAAACCTAAGTCTCTCATGCGACTTCTGCACACATCATTTCTTTTGTGCTTTTGAGAAAACATTTTATGGGTGGGATATCTGTTAAAGGTAAGGAAGATATGCTTGGATTTTCCTTCAAGCTGCCTCCTCTTCAATGTTATTAACTCTTGCTTTAAATCCTCTGAACAGCTGGAAACTAGCTAATACCTTCGTTGCAACTACCTTAGTAGATCGTAAATTCAAGGTCCTGTAAAACCAGGGTATACTATAGGCCCGTGATGGCGAACCTTTTGAGCTCAGCGTGTCAGCATTTTGAAAAACCCTAACTTCTGGTGCCGTGTCACATATAGAAATTTTTTGATATTTGCAACCACAGTAAAACAAAGATTTATATTTTTGATATTTATTTTATATATTTAAATGCCATTTAACAAAGAAAAATCAACCAAAAAAATGAGTTCACGTGTCACCTCTGACACACATGTCATAGGTTCGCCATCACTGCTATAGGCCTTTGAACTAGTAGTACTGAGACCGACAAGATGAGGACAGAGGCTCTGAAAACCATTGCCACTTCCCTTACCTGTTTTCCTAACCTGCCCAGAAACCACCAGGGCCTGAAGGGCAGTTTACTCTGGGCTATTAGTTCCAAAGGGCTGGGTTTCACCGGAAGAGTGAACCCAACCTGTTGAGCTCTCTTGCTCAGAAGCTTAAATGGAATAAAATCAGGTTGAATAAGACCTGCCCCTACCCTTAAAAAACTCTCTTTTTCTTTCACAATAATGTCTGATCCTATTAGAAATTGGTTGTTAATTGAAGTTAGTGTGGATGCTTATGCCTGCATTTTTCTGAGAGATTTTTTGTCTTGTGTGTAGAATCAAAGGATAAATTAGGTTATTATTTGTGTTTTTTTTTCTGGCTCTACACCTAATATTTTAGTTATAAAACTGGGAGAGCAGAGAAAGGCAATAGGAAAAACTTTTTGAGTGTTGGTATCTCTTTGCTGTAGGGATTAAATATTTAGTTTGGTAGCATTTGTTATTATTGCTTATTTATTTTAATTTTAGTTTAATTTTTGCATAGATACAACATTCACATGATTAAAAAATAAGACATATAAAATATTGTTCCTTGGTTTTAAGGAAATCTCTTAGGTAATTATTGTTCTTAGTTTCTTGTGAATCTTTTCATGATATATTTTTCTATATTCAAGGACATAAAAGTATTTTATTTTTCTCCTTTTTTATAGTAACATAAAAAAGGATAGTAACATACTGTATAAATGTTTACACCTCATTTTATTCATTTAATTCATTTATTCATTTAGTGTTTCTTTGAGAGCTTTTGGAGGATAGCACTCTACTTTTTATAGCTACATAGCATTCCATTGGATGCATGAACATAATTTAGTTAACCATTCCCCTGTTAATGACATATAGTTAATTTTCTAATACTTCATTATTATAAACAATGCTTAAATGTAAAACTTGAGTCATTTCACAGGGTGCAAATGTTATCTTTAGGATGAACTCTCAGAAGGGGAAATATGGGGTCACAGTTTATATTTTTCAGGTTTTCTAAAAAAATTTTATTTATTGATTTTAGAATTGAGAGAGAGAGCGAGAAAGATTGATTTGTTGTTCCAATTATTTATGCATTCATTGGTTGCTTCTTGTATGTGCCCTGACTGAGGATTGAACCTGCAACCTTGGTGTATCAGGACGATGCTCTAACCAAAATAGTATGTGGCCAGGGCTTATATATATCTCAGTTTTGATAAATATTATCATATGACCCTCCATATGGAAAGCTTTAGTGGGTACGTGGATTGGCCCAAACCAAACTGTCTTCTGTGCCTTTTTAATCCCGTAATTGTTGTTTTTATGTCTCTAAGTAACTCTCTTACCTGTTCCTCTTCCCCATCCTATTCTGAAACCAGTCCCAGCTGAGGTTACCGACTAATAACTGATACAGTTTTTGAAATATAACCCTGTGTAGAAATATTTGCATTTTAATAGTAGAATTATGCATATGGTCATGACAGTATCTTGGGTCCTGGTACTTTATGTTTTGCATCATCTTTGTCTTTTTAAAAAAGTATATTTTTATTGATTTCAGAGAGGAAGGGGGAGGGAAAGAGAGATAGAAACATCAGCGATGAGAATCATTAATCGGCTGCTTCCTGCATGCCCCACACTGGGGATCAAGCCTACGACCCGGGCATGTGCACTAACCGGGAATCGAACCATGACCTCCTGGTTCATAGGTTGATGCTCAACCACTGAGCCACACTGGTCTGGCATCATCTTTGTCTTTTTAAAGTTCTCCAAGTATATTTATGTTTGAGGAGAGGTACAAGGGTACCAGGTTGAGAAACGTGTATCCTCCCATTGACTTACACAGGTTTAATAAGCTTTTCATTCAAGAACCTTAGGGGGTCTCCAGCCTTCTTAAAAAGCAATCAAAACATCAGGTCACCACCTAACTACCTTGGAGGGAGTAAAGGAAAAGATGAAATAATACCTCATCAAGTTTCTGATCTCATCTCTCGTCTCCTAGCTCATCTCTTATTTCCAATGCCTTTATGCTTCCTCTTCTCTCTGACCAGCAGGCCTTTCCTTGCCCTTGACTCTGTTCAATCTTTACTCACTTTTGAAGTTGTGACCCCTCCCCTCACCCAATCCTCTGAACTGACCACCTCCTCAATTGTCCAGTAAGGTCTCCTGAATATACTTCTTCATATTACCTTCATTGCATTACTTGATTTTTAGTCTGCGTTCCCCACTGGTTGCTCCTAAGGGTATGTTCATTGTGTATTCATTCTTGTTCTCCATGCTTAGTACAGTGCTGCACACATAGGAGGCCTCAAAAAGTATTTGGTGAGCGCTGGCTGGGTGGTTTAGTTGGTTGGAGTGTCGTCCCATACACCAAAAAGTTGCAGGTTCAATTCCCAGTCAGGGCACATACCCAGGTTGCAGGTTCAATCCCTGTTGGGGTGCATATGGGAGGCAACCTATCAATGTTTCTCTCTCTCTCCTCTCTCTCTCTCTCAAAATCAATAAAAAATATATCCTTGGGTAAGGATTAAAAAAATTTGGTGAATTATTGTATAAATAAAAGCCAAGTAAAAGTGGAGAAAAAGAAAGATGAATGGCAAATGAGTAAATGGACTCTGAGGGAACTTCAGTACCATGTGCCAGATGCTAAAAGGTGGGTTTTAATAACCCAGCTGCACGGTATAAAAATAAACAGTGTTTTCATTCAGCGTGAATTTAATTTATATTTGATTTATGTTTATATTGCAGAGGCTTTTCTGGCAACACACTTTCTAAATCTGCTTTCGTAGAAGGTGTCTATTGGAATAAGTCAGAAAGGCAGTTTTCAAGGCTGTCTGTGAAAGCCTAAAATCCTCTGGTCGCTTTATAATAATAATTCACCTTTTGTATCAAGACTTTTGTGTTTATCCTTCCTGCGTCAGGAAATTTTGTCCTGCTTCAGGAAATGATGAAAGTAGAGATAGAGACTCAAAGGGAGTAATAAGGGATGCTAAAAATAGGTCTGTGGGGAGATGAGATGACCTGAAAGGCAAGGATTAAATTGAAGGGTTCGAGGGAAATAAAAGCTCTTTCCATGATGCCTCCATATGGCAAGTATAAATATAAATGGAGCCTGGGATTATGTTTAGCTTGAATTTTCCCCCATCCTGAGCTGCTGGGAAAATTGTAATTGGCAATCTGCGTTTGGGTGAAAAAGGGAGGATTTAGAATTTTTTGGACCACCTTAGCCACCAGAATTATTCAGAAACATATAAACATTGGTATCCTTATTCTGCTGCTTCCCTGATGTTACCTGCCCAAAGCACATCTTAATGAATTCTTTATTCTGTACTCTCTAGGTAGATATTTTATGTTCTACTTTTCTTATCAATGCATCCAACTATTTTTAGTCATGCTGAATTGCATAGGGACGATTTTGGAGAAGATTGGCATACATGTCTGTACTTATTACTGAATCGCATCAATAGTTACAATCAGTCTTTTTAAAGAGGTTAGCATTACCCCCAAGGGAGGAAAATTGTTTGACGGTGACAGTATAAATTTACTGATTTTATAAACCTTACCTCAGAAGTGTTATTCCTTTTTTAAAAAAATATTTTTTAAATTGATTTCAGAGAAGAAGGGAGAGGGGGAGAGAGAGAGAGATAGAGACATCAATGAGAGAGAATCATTGATTGACTGTCTCCTGCACACTCCCTACTGGGGATCGAGCCCACAACCTGGGCATGTGCCCTTGACCGGAATCAAACCTGGGACCCTCCACTTGGCAGGCTGACACTCTATCCACTGAGCCAAACCAGCTAGGCCGTGCTATTCCTTTTGATTAGATAGTTTGGTTTCGTAAGAAGGTTAACTATTACCTGTAAACCAATACTAGCGTCATCATTTCTATCCCACAGAGCTCCTTTTTGTCTTCCTTGAGGGCATGGGGAATGTGGGTGCAGGATAGAAACAGTATCCTCCCCAGAGAGTTACTCCTCCTTTCCAAGGGGTACACAGTGTGGAGACCACTGCTGCCTCTTTTCATTGAAATAAGTGCACACTGGATTCCAGTAAAAGTTCTAGTCTCTACCAAGGGCCAGGTCACAGCCCATGCATTTAGATCATATATATTATTGATTTCAGAGAGGAAGGTAGAGCGAGATAGAAATGTCAATGATGAGAATCATCAATCAGCTGCCTCCTTCATGCCCCGCACTGGGGATGGAGCCCGAAAGCCGGGCACGTGCCCTGCCCGGAAATCAAACTGTGACCTCCTGGTTCAGAGGTCAACGGGCAACCACTGAGACACGCCTGCCGAGAAGATCTCTTTTATTCTTTAACTCTTCTGTTTCTTCTTGGCCTCTGCATCTAAGCAGAGGAGCTTTGTCTTCTTGTTTCCCTGTCATTGTTGCACCTTCCTCTTTCCCCAGCCCCCAGCCTCAGTCATCTGGGAAGCTTGGTGCCTTTCTCCTCTTCTCATCTTCTGCCATCCTGGAGAGGGGTGGGGTGAACTTGAATTGGTGACTGTTGGCTCTGCCAATCTCTGCAGGATTCAATGAGGAAGCAACACTCTCCCTATTTAATTCTATTTTGACTAATATAGTTTTTGTGACCTGCCAGTCCTATAGTACTATGCTAAGAAAGCTTTTAAAACTAGCCAACCATATCTGTAATACTTTCAACAATAAAGGTAATTTTTAAAAAATAAAATTAGCCAACCATTAAGGTGCCACAATCAGTTATCCTTAATCCCTATGAATAAAAAGCATACACAAATATAATGGAAACCAATTCGATCAAAGTTTGGCATTAAATGGAATGTCATGGTCCCCCTTCTCCTATCTCATAAAATTAGTTTTTGTTTTTAAAGAAAGCACTTGTACTGGAAAAAAAATCATGGTGATATTTACTAACTTCACAGTGTTGCTCTGGAGAGATGTATTTGGAGGTATCAAACAGGGACATTAACTTGTTTATATAGTTTTAAATGAGTGAGTGTGGAATATTCCTTTTGGTGGATTTGAATTTCTAATTTGTTCTTTTCTGCAAGTTTTAGACAAATATATATTTAAAAATATTTTTATTGATTTTTAGAGAGAAAGGAAAAGAGAGGGAGAGAGAAAGAGAAACATTAATGTGAGAACAAAATATTGATCCACTGTGTCCTGCACGCCACCTACTGGGGATCAAGCCTGCAACCCAGGCATGTGTCCTGACTAGGAATCGAGCCAGCAACTTTTTGGTGCACTGGATGACCCCAACTGAGTCATACTGGCCAGGGCAACAAATAGATCCTTAAAGAAAAGAAAAACCAAAACATATTGAAAATATACATCGTGCCATATATAAGTAGGAAAAATGAAGAATTCAAAGAAAAAAGAAGCATGTCTCAGCCTTCATATCCACAAATACACTTTAGATAAGTTTCACTGTGGTAAATGCTGTAAAAAACAAACAAACAAACAAAAAAACCTCATTAAAATAAACACCACTGAAACCAATCTACTAGAAAAAGTCAACAGGATCACATGATCTAGGTTAAAAAGTTCATAGCTCTTGCCCAAATGACCGCAAGAGAAGGTAACACAATCTTTAAAGCTTTTAGCTACTATTCAATATTACTACCTTAGGAAAAAGAGTGCGTTCAAGGTGACCTCTAATGCAGATTTAGCTGCTGTCCAAATGATATATGCCAAAGAGCAGATATGCACAATAAAGGATGCCAAACTGGACTAGCCACAAATATTTCACACAAACCCCCAATTTACCATCTTTGTTTGGACCCTGTCCCGTTAGCTCTCTCTGCTCTTTTATTTTCTCTTTCTCTTTACTTAGTATAAATTATCAGAAGACTGTAGGTCATGAAAATGTTTTTTCTTCTTCTTGCTGATAAGTATGTCTTTGGACTAAGCAGATTTTGAGAAGGAATGTGCTGCCAGAAAAGCATTTAAGTCTTGAACGCAGACCAAGTGCACATTCAATTAGTCTCTGCAGGGGCAACGGTTCAGCTTCCAGACTGTGGGCAGGAATGGTCAGTCCCTCCTGCTCTGTGTGTCCTCAGTGGGGGCTGCCGATGTTCCTGAGACATTTCTGATCAGAGCAGTTTGTGCTCAAAGCCTCTGTCCATCGTGTTTTTAGGCTTGCTTCTGAGGCATTGTGCCTGGGGCTTGATGGTAAGCCCTGCAGGCATTCATCCTCCGACTCCTTGCCTGCTGGCTCAGTAAATGACTACCTCACCTACCTGTGTTAGTACTGTTGCTCACCTTTGGGACTTGAAATCCTGCCTTGGACTCCAGCCCCAAAGCCTGATAGCTTTATTAAAAAAATTAAATATATTTTTATTGATTTCAGAGAGGAAGGGAGAGGGAGAGATCGAAACATCAATGATGAGAGAGAATCATTGATCTGCTGCCTCCTGCATGTCCCACACTGGGGATCGAGCACACAACCCAGGCATGTGCCCCGACTGAGAATCGAACGTGACCTCCTGGTTCATAGGTTGACACTCAACCACTGAACCACACCGGCTGGGCCTGAATAGCTTTCTTTCACTTTGTACATTGGTAGAGGTGATGGTAAAAATAGTATTTAACGATGAGTAGAAAGTGGGCGCTCACCAATCAGAACATATGCCAAATGAAGAACCTTTTTGTTGCTAGATTCTGGGAGAGGTGCAAGAGTGGTGGGGAGGCGAGCAACAGGGTTAGAACACTCAGGGGTCTTGGGGCCTCTACCAGGTATGGCTGCCCAGGCCCTGCTCTGCTTGAACTAACCTCCTCGTGCCCTAATGTTCCTGCCGGCCTGGCTTTGAGTATTTGATGGTTGGAGCCTCTGACGGCTCTGCGGACTCATTGGTCTTGCCTGTACTGACTCATGACCCTGAGCAGGCCTGGCTTGTTGCTTGCCCCCCTCACCTGTCTGCCAGGTGAATGAGTGAGGCCCCATCTGCCTGTGGCTGAGTCTGCCTGAGCCCATGATAGGGTTGGACTCAATTTAGGAATTTCTTATAGAAGTAGTAGCTTACTGGGAATAAATTGGACTTGAAGATTAAGTCGTTACTTGAGATTAATTAGCTCATTGGGAGTCTGTTGATATAGCTGTAGTCGTACGGTTAGTTTAATCACCTCTCTTCCTTTATTGTCCAGTGATAGCAGTTAGGTTTGTATTTGTGTTTCAGGCTTTATTTTGACCTCTTGGTCTTGGTTCATTGTCCTCTCCTGTGTCTTGAGTTGTTTCTGATGCATTGTCTGATAAATTGACCCATCTCTTAAAGACTCTGATTTTATAATGGGTTTTAAAAGGCACTTAAGGATGACCTTGAAAAAGACTTAGTGACCACATGTCAGGGCTTTGCTGTGACTTGTTGCAAATTAGCACAAGTTGTTTTTTACGCCCCCCCCCCCTTTGTTATTTTCCTCTAGTTTTCTCTCTTCTTTTCCATCTTGCTCCCACCCCTATGTTTTCTCCTGAACATTCAGGGTGACTACAGCCTCACCCACCTTCCTTGCCTTTCCTCCCAGTACACTTTCTGTGGCTCTTTTTTTCTCATCCTGCCCTGTCCCCCAACCCCATGCTGCCTTCTTTCTAATGACTCTGTGACATTTGGTTGGTGTGACTCATGGCCTTTGCCTAGTGTGACCATTGACCACTTCAGAAATCTTACTGTTTGAATGCTATTTGGCCTCTCAGTATTTGCAATTGGGAGGTGGTAAACCTCCCATAAAATATGTTTCTTTATTTTATATTACCCAGCTTTCTATCTGGACAAGGACATTGTCTGTGACACATTTGTATTTCAAACTATGGCTTTTTATCTGTAGACATGGTCGCTAGTGAGGATGTCTGTGAGTGGGCAGCTCCGAAAGGGGCTGCATGCAAACAGATTGTACTTGCATTGACAGAATCGTCTGAAGGCCCCCTCAGTCTGTGATTATGAAGGCTGGGCTATGATTTGCTGCTTGCTTTGCTATTTATAGAGCCTGTCACTGCGCAGGACTGTCTGTGCCCTGGGCTGGATGCCTGGTTGGCTGAGCTCGGCTGCCTGAGAGCAGCTCGCTGCCCCCCCAACCCCCCACCCGCAGCCTCCTCACTTGCCCTCCTCAGCTGAGAGAGGGGCTTCAGCTTCCCTCTTCAGTCGTCTCCTCCCCAGTTCACTCCTCCCATAGCTGCTGCTTCTGTATCCTGTTGCTACCTGATTGTGATGCATATACTGCCCGATATTTTGCTGTTACACACATTTTTTGTACTGATGGACTTGCTGTCTTGTAGAAACTCTTTATTGCTGATTCCTTCCTGCCACTGAGTGTTAAATACGGCTGGGAAGTTACTGGTGGCACTCTCTAGGAAATCACGAGAGTAGTGTCTGTCGCAGGTCACAGGTCGCAGGTCGGGGGCCCAGGGAATGGACTTTGAGAGGGAGGTTATGTGCAGGAGATTGACTGGGGGAGTGCCCTCAGAATAGTACTTCTAGGGATGGGGACTGGGCACAGGGCCGAGGTGAATGGTGATGCACATGCAGCAAAGGCCTCACGGGATGCCACGAAGTCTCTGAAGAGTTGCTCCTAATTGAGGCAAGCGCTCCCCCTTCCTGCTGTGGGCATTGGCCCCAGGGGAGTGGGTGTGGTCGGGATTCAGCAAAAACCAGGGCCACTAGTCCTAGTAGCTGGGGAAACGAGCGCCTCCCTCAGGAAGGTGAGATGTGGGTGGTGCCCGCAGCAGCCATTGGTGTAGTCTTGTGGGTAGTAGATTTCCGTGCTACTTCTCACTTGATCTTAATACAAATGCAATGTGCGTTCCACGTTCTTAGACTCTCTTAAAAGTCAAACATTTATTTTCTTTTCATGGTTCCTTCTGGTACAAAACATGATCTTGATGAATTCCATCTGAGACAAAATAAGAGGATAGGTCGGTTTCAACCAAATAAGCCTTGCCTCACTGGACAGCCGTTGCCCGTAAAATTCACTGTTCACTGTCACTCTGCTGATGGTTTTATCTCTAAAAACCAAAGCAGGCGGTGGGAAGGGTCATGGCGTGAAACGTGGTGTACCTAAAGCAGTAGAGTTGACAGAGAAATTTTTGCAAACCTCTTGCTGGGTAATAATAGTCCATATGCAAATAAATCATCCGGAATAGGCATAATTATTGTTAGAAAAATAATGCAAGTGTGTCCCTGGGTAGTAACATGTGTTTGACGAAACAGCATAACATGTTGTTTAATCTGCCTGTGAATCCACAAACAGATGGAGTAGACGTGGCTGCCAGAGTGAAATTAGACTGATCTTATACTTCACAGACCAGGGTGTTGTTGGAGAGGACATACTAGGAGACCAAAACATCGAGTCAAGATTACTTTCAGTTTGTGATCGAAGCAGTGTGCTCAAGGCCCTACAGGACACTGGGGAGCGGAGATTGGCAAAGTTCTTCTGTAAAGGGCCACTTTTTGAAGAGTTTTTACTTTGTAGGCCATCTGAGCTATCGTGCAACGACCAACCCTGCTTTTGTAACAGAAATAGCCACGGACAATATGTGCATGAATGGGCATGGCCGTATTGCAATAAAACTTTGCAAACTAGGTAGTAGGTCAGATTTGGCCTGAGGGCCAGAGTTCACTGACCCCTGATGGAGAGGACAGGCCAGGTCACCTGAGTTTCAATTCCAGGGCAGACACTAAGTCTTATGCAAACATCTAAGTGCCTATTTTTTATCTGTAAAACAGGCATTAAAATAGTGTCTACCTCTGAGGAATACCACAAGAAATAATAAGATGATGCCTGCACAGTGTCTGACACATAGAGGTGCTTGATAACTAGAAATTATTATTATTTATGCAACTGTTAAGAGTTAGAGAGTGTTGGATATAGTTACCCAGCTGGACAATGATGAAAAGTATTAGATAAACGGGGCTCACATGGTATTTGGCCATGTAATCAGATGTGTAAATGGAACTCTTTTAGTCTAAGTTTTGTCTGTGCGCCAAGTATTGTAGCTGGTAAGGAGCACAGTGCCAGAGAGAAGAGCTAGACCCCTAGGCAGGACTCGCAAAGGAAGTGGCTGTAAAATTGGTTTTGCCACTGGCTCTGTTTGCTGTTGCTCATCAGTATCTGTGTTCTGTTCTTCTGGATCCATGGCCTCTCTATGTTTCTCAGCTTCTCTACAGTTAGGTGATGGCCATGTACTTGAGTTCTAGTTAATGAAATGGAAGAAGTGATGTATGCTGTTTGCAAGCCCGGCTCATTGAAACCATCCACACACCATCCTGGGCCTTTTCCCATAAATGAGCAGAGGAGAGAGGACACTGAGGGCCTCACGAGCCACAGGATGGGAGGTGCTTGGTGCCCTGAATGCATGGCACAGAGCCCTTATCTCCTTGCTGATCCACATGGGACTGCCGTGAGAGAGACATGAACTTTTATTGGGTACAGATCCTGAGATTTTGTTGTTGCCTGTTACAGCAGCTCGCCTACCCTGATATTTATAGTCACCCATCACCAATTTTAGGCTGAATGGATAAAGGCTGAGGATCCAGTTATGAGAGGTTAGAGCATTACTGTTCGATAGAACTTCCGGTGATAATGGAAATGTTTTATCTGCATCATCCAGTAAGTAACCACTAGTCACATGTGGAATTGAGCACTTGGAATGTAGCTAGTGGACCTGAAGGCTTGAATTTTTAATTTAATTTTAATTAATTAATATTTAAGTATAAACAGCCATATGTGGGCAGTGGCTATCCTACTGGATAGCTCAGGGATAGAGACTAGAAAAGTCCCAACAGTGCACTGAGTCTCACCCCAAATCTTCTTAAGCCTTAGTGAGAGCAGCATTAAGGAGACCACTAGGAAAGCTGGACTTGTGCCCTCAGTGTCTGTGTGCCAAGCCTGGGACCACACCACACTGACAATCCCATAGGACCAGAGACGGTACCTGACTGGCTGCTCTAGTGGTTGGGTGAGCAGAGGTGGCTGGCTCTCCCAGAATGGGCTGGGGCAAAGGATGCATGCGTATTTTTCATGGATCTCTTGGGAGAAAGAACTTGGACTCACTTTAAATCCTGTCCAAGAGGAAGCAAGGAGGAATGATATGACCTCATTGGAATGGTACTGTTTTGGTGACTAGAAGTGGCTAGAGGCTTTTTAATTATATGAGAAAGACCAGAAAAATTACAGGATCTACCCCAAATTTTATGTAGGGTTGGGAGAAAACTAACCCCTTATTGAGTGTTTGAAGGACACCCAGGAGAGAGGATACAGTTAGTTTTCTGAGTGTACCCTGTGATCCTTGCTTAGTTAATCTAACAGTTATGATTAAAAAGCACTTCAGGCTCCTTAAAGAAGATACTATATCTCAAGTAGTTTCAACCTCAAAGTCTCCTTTTATCTTTTCCCCATTCCTACCATGGAGGCCATATTTTGTATCTTAAGCTCATTCAGAGACCCACTGTATTTTAGGGCACATTGTAAGGATATATGTGTAATTTAAAGGACTTTAAGAAAAAAGACTCATGATAGGGCCTGGCTTCACAGAGTTGGGAGTTGGTTGTGGAGTTCAGGCTCCCTCCCTGCAGTGAAATGCCAAAGGTAGGACTCAGGTTTACTCCACTAGCTGCTGCTTTTCCTTTTACTATCTGTTGTTTTTCTCTACTCACCGTGATTTCTGTACTTGTTACCCTCAGTCTATACAAGGGCCACACAGTCTCCATCAGGCCACTACATCCTGTTACCCAAAGTTTGGTCTACAGGCCAGCAGCATTGAGATGCCCTGGGAGTTTGTTAGAAATTTAAAATATGTATTTTAATAAGAATCCTGGGCTCTGCGCTCATGCACAAACACACACACATATATATATACCAACAAAATGATTTTTCCTCCAGTTTCGGCTTCTGTGCTGAGTGACCCAGGCTTTTGGTATTTCTCTACTGAACTCTCAAGTGAGAGACACTGACCAAGTATCAAGACCCAGAAACCATGACCTGGAGGTAGGGGTGGGGAATGTTATTGTACAAAACACACTCCCCCCAGGCAGCAAGGATGGAGGTGGGGGCATATGTCCCAAAGGGGATGTTTGAAATCAGTAAGAGATTGAAAAGATTTCTATTTACCAAACTGCATTTAAGTTGTGATTAATTTGAAATTGGTAAAAAATCATCAAGGCTCTCTGCCAGTCAGATTTTATATATAAGCTAATAACCAGTTTATATAGTATCAGTCAGTATAAAAGAAACACTATAGTTGTAACCTATGAAATTGTCTAAAGTAAAGAAACTTGTCTAATACTTCCTTAGACTTTGCAAAGATTAAAAATGGACATTTTGCCATCATCCTATCTCCAGGAACCAGTGATCTTTACCAAAGAATGATTAATAATTAGAAGACTTTAAAAGCAATATTTTTCCCTATTATCCCATATTTGCCAGGGAATACATTCTTTCTGAAAACAGAAAGGTAGTTCTTGATATATTATATTCTCTTAAAAAATATTTTTATTGATTTCAGAGAGGAATGGAGAGGGAGAGAGAAATAGAAACATCAATGATGAGAGAGACTCATTGATCGACTGCCTCCTGCATCCATCCTATTGAGGCTGCAACCTGGGCATGTGCCCTGACTGGGACTTGAACCCAGATCTCCTGATTTATAGGCTGACGCTCAACCACTGAGCAGCATGGGTTGGGCTAGATACATTATATTCTTATCTAGCTGACAGAGTGGCTTTTATGGCCATTCTTCTAACGCAGGATTCTTAAAACCACAAAGGACAAAGTTGCTTTAATCTCAAGGGTCCTGCTGCTCACAGCACAATGGGGAGTGTTGTTTATGACCCAGATTACTCACTAACCATAGGGTAAGGGTCAGGATCTGGTATCAGAGCAGGGATTCTCATACTGCCGTCAGGGGATGGCAGCATTAGCAGCACATGAGGACTTAGGAATGCAGTCTCAGTCCCTTCCAGGATTTGCTCAGTTGGAAGTTCTGAGGGTGAAGCCCAGCAATCTGTGTTTCCATCAGTCTTGCTGGTGGTTCTATGCTTAGTAAAGTTTGATAATCATTGATGAGAGACCTGCAAACTCGTATAGCAAACATACACTTTAATGTATAACAAAATGGAAATGTATTTGTTGCTCATTTAAAGGTACAGGTAGCTAGCCGGAACCGGTTTGGCTCAGTGGATAGAGCGTCGGCCTGCGGACTGAGGGGTCCCGGGTTCGATTCCGGTCAGGGGCATGTACCTGGGTTGCGGGCACATCCCCAGTAGGAGATGTGCAGGAGGCAGCTGATCGATGTTTCTCTCTCATCAATGTTTCTAACTCTCTATCTCTCTCCCTTCCTTCTCTATAAAAAAATCAATAAAATATATATTTTAAAGGTACAGGTAGCTGAACAGGTTGGCCTCCTCCATGCAGATACTCAGACTGATGAAGGCACTGACATCTTTAATATGTGACTTTCAAGGTTTTTCTCAAGGTCATCCTGGCCAAAGAGAAGAGAATGAAAAGTGGCTGTGGAGAGTGCTCATGGGCTAGGTCCAGAAATGGCATTGTTATTTATCTCCACATTCCATTGGCTAGAACTCAGTCACATGGCCTTGCGAGGGAGGCTGGGAAATGTAGTTGAGCTGTGTCCAAGAAAGAGGCAAATATGGATTTTAGTGAGCTACTAGCAGTTTCTTGTCATATACTCTTTGTAGAAATTTCTGAGATTTTCTTGTATTCTGGACAGAAATCCCTTTGACCGTCTGGTGAAACTCATGGACTTATTCTCAGAATGTTTTTTGGTTTTTTAAAATATATTTTTATTGATTTTTTACAGAGAGGAAGGGGGAGGGATAGAGAGCTAGAAACATCGATGAGAGAGAAACATCGACCAGCTACCTCCTGCACACCTCCTACTGGGGATGTGCTTGCAACCAAGGTACATGCCCTTGACCGGAATCGAACCTGGGACCCTTGAATCCGCAGGCTGACGCTCTATCCACCGAGCCAAACTGGTTTTGGCTCAGAATGTTTTAAAATCTATAAAATAATAAACAGAACTACAAGGGAAGCCAATTCTATTGAAATATAATGGTGAATTATTAAAAACATTTTTGACCAAGCAATGTATGTATTCTTTTATTAATGTATTAAATAACAAGATCTTGTGGCAGATTTACTAACTACTGTGACTTTGAAGTAACACTGAGTAGAAGTGATATTTCAAAATATCTTCAGCCACAATAATTTAATCCTATATAATAAGGAGGTAAGATGCACATTGACTGTCACACCATCACAAGATGGCTGCCTATGACCAGGCTATCAGGGATGTTAGTGAGGGACGACCAAACGACTGAACAGCAGGCTGCGTGGGGCGACCAGGCTGGTGGGGGGCAGTTGGGGGTGACCAGGCCAGCAGGGGGGGCAGTTAGGAGCAACCAGGATGGCAAGGAGGCGGCAGTTGGGGGTGACCTGGCCGGCAGCGGGGGGCAGTTATGGGCAACCAGACTGGCGGGGGGGGGGGGCAGTTAGGGGCAATCAGGCCAGCACACAGAGGCAATGAGGCACGACCAGGCTGGTGCAGTTGGGGGTGGGGGGGCAGTTAGGGGTGACCAGGCAGGCAGGTAGGCAGTAGTTGAGCGATTAGGAGCCAGCAGTCCAGCATTGTGAGAGGGATGTCCGACTGCCGGTTTAGGCCCGATCCTGGATCGGGATTGGGCCTAAACCGGCAGTTGAACATCCCCCGAGGGGCCCCAGATTGGAGAGGGTGCAGGCTGGGCTGAGGGGACAACCCCCCCCCCCCCCCCCCCCCGCACGAATTTCGTGCACCCGGCCTCTAGTATTTAAATATTTGTGATTTCTTCTGGTGGCAAAAATCATGGATACTGCTAGTAATACCAGGATTATGGCCTACATTCATAATTGAGTAATAATGCTAAATTAGTGGTTAGTGAAAATAAACATAATTTTTCCGCATCCAGATTCATTGACTGCCCACCCCATTTGCCTTGAATTTTATTCATAGATTCAAGAACTTCTGCAGTTTATTTCTAGCATTGGATGAGGAGAATCATAGTTTTTACAGGGTTATTATATACTTTATAAACATCAGCTTATTAAGCTTCATAATATTTGCATATGCTCAATTTGTATCTTATATATTTATAAGCCTTAGTGTTCCAGGTATAACAATAACACAAAAGCAATCGTATGTAAATGCTCAATGGTTCAACATCTTAAGTTTCTATTTGTTCAGATGCTTCATCAGTAAACTCGATGATGGTTTGATCTCATAAATTCTTACCTGAAAGTGTTAACCTTTTCCATTTACGTCTCATGTATTTTATTTGTACACTTTTTCTTGTTTTTATCAGTCAGTATATATTCGTGAGCACTTCCTTGGTGCCAGAAGATTAGCTCTGAGTGCATTACTACTGCCTTATAATATCTCTGTATAAGAGCAGGGTGGTAGGGCTTAGAGTTCGATAGCCCTGGGTTCTAGTGTGGGCTTTTCTAATTGCAAGTTTTGGCTTTGGGTAGGTTATTTAACCCTGATAACCCTCAGTTTGCTGGCCTATGAAATGGATATAATATTAACACCTGAATGGTGCTTAGTCATTTATTGTTATTAATATCTTCTCTCTTTTTTTATGCCACTCTACACAGCCAAACAGCCTGGTTAAGTCTGAGTGATCAGCTCAGAAGAAAATAGCTAACCGCCCGAAAACATAACAAAAAGAGTATGCTCCAAGGATTTTTGTTTGTGGGCAGCAGAATCTGACTTAAACCAAAAGAGACTTATTTATAAATATAGGATAGAACTCACAAGCAAGACTGACTGGTTAGGAAAGACAAAACTAGGCAGGTTTAGAAGGCCTTTGGTGCAGCCACCAGAACTAATGCACTCCTTCGGATTTCTCAGTCTTTCTATCCCTCGTGTAGTATTCAGTATCCAAGCAGAGAGACTTTGGTTCCGCCTTGCCATGTGCCTACTCATGAGGCAAGATCTAGAGTGGACTGTGGAGCACCCTGACTTAGCTATGTATCAAGACTGCACTTGTTGAAAGTTATTACTCAAAAGGTGCTGATAAAATGGGGCAGCCTAAAAAGTGGCAGAAGTCCACTACTGAGAGACTTGCAAGTGTCCATCACCTATTGGTTAAAGGGTATCCAGGGAAGATCAAACACGTAAGGGAGAATGGATTTTATACACCAGCCATCAAATCCAGTTAACACCTATAAAGGGTTATAGCACCACCTACTGTTTTAAAAGAAAATTTCCTTCTGTTAAAAGTTGTGGCTTATTTTTTACAGTAATTAAGACAAGCAAGTGTAATAAACCAAGGACCTATACTTCTCTGCGGTAGTTTAGAGAAATAAAAAAGGTGACTTCCCACTGAAGACTTCGTGCTGTTTACAGTGTTTGCAGTCATAGCTCTGAACTGCTGGCTTGCTACTTTAACAGCCAGGAAGTGTAGTAATAATGGTGATACTTTATTGACTACTGTTGTAATCTATATACTCTTCTGAGTACCTAATGTGGATTATCTCATTTAAGCACCATCGTAACTCTGTGAGAGAGGTATTATTATATGCATTTGACAGATGGAGAAAACTGAGACACAGAGAAGTAACTTGGCCAAGATCGCATACCTAGTAATGACAGAGGTCGTATTCAAGCCCAGATAGTTTGACTTACTGGAGAGTAAGTGCCTGGGACTCTCTGGGCAAAGAAATCTCTCCTAATGATCAGGGGTGGTTTGTATCTTGGCGGTACCTCATATGTGTCTGTCAGCAAGGCACAGCTGCTGTGATTCATTTTCCTTTTTACATCTGATTAATAACACTTTCGTCATTAAGACTACCTTTTATTCACACAAGTCATATACGTAACAATCATAGACATCACTTATTTAGCATATGTGCCAAATGCTCTTCCAAGTACTCCACATAGATTAGTTCATTTATTTTTTTTCAACATCACTATGAAATACATGCTAGCTTGAACCCCACTTTCCAGACGAGGAAAGGGTTAAGTGACTATCCAAGACCACATAAGGAATAAGTGGCAGAGGCAGTACTTAAAGCCAGATAGTCTTGCTGAAATCTGCGTAGTGTACCAGAGTGCTTATAAAAAGTCATTTAAACATAGTACAAATGTATTTGGATAGGAGAGAAGTCACAGAGGCCTAGGTGGTGGTGCCCCCATCTTGAAAAAAATGAATGTGGAATGAAAATGACTGAAATTTTGGAAAGACATTTAAACTCTAATTTTTATTATAAGTAATGCTTGGTTATCTTCTTAGACATTCTTGGAAGAATTTCTCTAGATACAGGGATGTGGGTTTACTGGTTATTGCTCTCCAGAATGGCTGTACCAATATGATTTAATTGTTCTTGTTAGTTCAAAGGAGTTTTTTATATATATATTTTTCCTGTTTCTAAAATTTGTAAGCCACTGAGGACTATTGGTAATAATACAAGTTAAGCAAAATTTGGTTTCTTATTCATAAGAGCACAAGGGAAGGAGAATCTGCATTCTTTCCGAAGACACACTTAACTCACCCTACTATGACAGAAGCTAGTACAGTATCAAATACTTGATTTCTACCAAGGCATGCATTTCTGAACTAGAAAGAGTGCAAGGGCTGTGACAGTGCCACCTAGTGGTCAGACTAAACTTCGGCTCCTGGAGGGTCTGTCTTCAAAGTGCTGAAAATTGGCTGAGGAGCTTGCCCAAAAATCAGATTCTTGGCCTTACCCCTGGTGAGTCTAATTCAGAAGGAAGGAGAGAGAGGAGAAGGGAGGGGGGAAAGAGCGAGAGCGAGAGCAAGAGCAGGGTGGTGGTGGGAGGTGGGGGGAAGAAAAAGTCCAGGCGACAGCATATTTAAAAACAGCCCGTGGTGGTTGTTACACATTTGGTTCTGCTTCTGCTCTAGAACACAGTTTAGCAATTGGCCCAGCTCTCTCCTCTTCACCTGCACGGACTGTTTGGGGTTGCGGGGGATCCAGCTGAGCTTGCACGCAAGGGAAGGATGGAAACAGGCTATGTGTTTGGGGATGAGAAGAAAGTACCCAAACTATGACCAAATCCATTTGCATTTCCTCCTCATTTATTTCTGTTGACCTCAGTGCTGGCTTGGACCCTGTGGGCCATCCCCTCCCTACTTCTGTCTTCTTCTTCCTATCCTTCACCCTGGTATTCGGAGTCCCTATAATCCGACTCCAGACCTTCTCCCCTTGCCCTCAGTGAGCATTTCTTGTACACATGACTCTTTCAGTATCCCACAGCATTGTGCTCAGGCCTTTGGTCATACTGCTTCTCCCCGGAAATTCTTATGCTCCATTCTTTTTGCATTGTACTGCAATCTTTAAGTTTTTATATGTCTTTTAAAATTCAGAAGACCCACAATCTCAGAGAAGCCTTCCTTGGAACATTAACACCTCATCCCTTCTACTTTGCCACCATACTGCGTGTGTAGCTTGTATGAGCTCCTGGCACATCACCAAATAATGTTCTTTATTGCTACATAAATATTCTATCCATCTATCATCTTACTTACTTATTATGCTGTTTCCCTGGAATATAAATTCTATTCATTCTTCAAATGCCACCCACTCAACTCAGCCAAATACAGACTATTCTCAGCTTCCTTTATTGATTCCTTCGCCAAGATCTGCTAGCACCATGAGTCCTCAGCTGCCCACTTTAACCCTTGGGCACACATTCCGGTATGTTCGTGAACTCTGCCTTAGACTTCTTTTCCTGCTTGTTAATAAATTGTAGCTACATAGGACAGAGACTAATTTTTGGATATTTTCCAAAATCGTTTGCACATTTCCAAATGCATGTTAGGGCTCGGTTGAACTTGTTTCCATCGCTAGCAGGTTGCCCATATCCTCACTTTACTCTAGAAGGGAAGCAAAATTTACAATTTATCGAGCATCTGATATTTGCCAGATGCTGTGCTTAGAATTTTACGTTTATTACCGTATCTAAAACTTAACCCTGTGAGTAGACTGCTATCCATTTCTTAGATTAGAAAAGTTAGACTCATAAATGTGTAATGAGTGTGTAGCTATAATTAACAGATCAGGATTTGAACCTAGGCTCATCTGACCCCCAAACCCATGCACTTTACTCCTCCCATTTGCCTCCCTTTAGTTTAGAGCTACATTGTATGGTATTTTATAACGATGCTTTGCATTCCTGCTTCCTCCTTTAATGAGTCCGCTCTCCAGTATTTACCCTGGAGTAATAGTCATTCCGACTCCCGGTGCCCTGCTTCTTGTCTAAATGGAGACGCCCCTCTTCTCCTGTAGTCTGATTTCTATATGCATAAGTAAAGCAATGGCTCACCTGCACTTTTTCTGGGGGGGACCTGGTTTATGGATTGAAACACTTCTTAAAGTGGAATAACTCTGGGCCCTGAACCACGGAGGTGCCTTGGAGAACACTGGTGGAGGCATCTCGCTGGCATGTTGAGCCTCCTTCCATGTGCCCACCTTGGGAACATAAGTGATCTCACTGAGCCTGGTGGCTTCGGGCGCTCTTTCTATAAGGAGCCCCTTAGCATTTCCCAGCGAACTCAGTACAAACCGGGATTTGTTCGGTTGTGTTTTCTGCCACAGGGATTCAGAGCAAGCCCCCGGCATATTCGAAGGCGAGCTGCAGCGGCTGCGGCCGCCCGTCTGGAGGAAGCCAAGACTGTGGTGGAAGCTCATCATCCGAGTGAGCAAGACAGCTCAGCGAGGAAGCGGAGAATCAAGAAAAACAGCCGCGTCCAGCCGGAATTCTACCACTCCGTCCAAGGCGCTGCGACCAGAAGGCCTGTAAGTGGAGAACCCTCTTTTATAAGAATGTTAACTACACTGTCACGTGATGTGGTCAGCCTCTTAGTTTAAAAAACAAATCATCAGATTAACGTTAAATAACTAGGTTTTCCTCTTGTTATGCCAAGTGACGGTGTACTCACCTGTGTCCCAGCAAGGAATGTGGTTGCACGGGTTTCACAGACGGTGTTGGGGCACAGAGCTGTCACAGAGGCCAGAGTCAGTCACTGGCAGACATCGATTTAAAAACCGGTGAGGCCTGAGCCCCATTGGAGCCAGTCTAGACTGAGGATGGGCCAGCCAGCTGAGGTACAGTAAGGAGAGATCAGAGTTGGTGCGAGGGGGTGTGTGTGTGATTGCAAAACCAGTGTCAGGATGGGTGAAGCAGGGGCGGGGGGAAGTGGACCTGGTGTCCGGGGTGGTAGCTGAACCCCTCCAGGAGGGTTTTGGGCCAGTAAGGCCTGTGCTGCCCTTGGCAGCTGCCAGAGAGACTCTGTAAGGTGCTGGGCTGCTCAGGTGTGGCCTTTGGGTTGCCCTTTTTTCATCCAGATACCCAGTGTCTCTAGCCACAGTGCTGCCTCACCTGGCATTCAGCTGGACGCTGGTCTCCACCTCTTGCCCACCTGCAAGCACATTGCTCTGTGTGCACGGATTCTTAGTTGAGGTTTTTACATGCGGACTTTTTACCAACGCTGTGACAGTTAGGGATTTTGGCTTAGAAAATGCCCCTTTCAAGCTTTTAAAAAACTATTTCATAACTGCAATAATTTTGAATTGCTTTAGCATTCGCTCCTGTACTGTGGGGAGCCTGTTTCTGTCGTTCCTCATGCCAACCTAGGGGAGCCAAGATTTGACTTCATAATAAGTCTTTGTAAGTCATTCAAGCAGAACTGCCCTTGTGTGGGGTAAATGTGTGGCAGGCACATGTGGACGTTGCTAGAAAGCCAGGAGAATGTCTGACTCAGTGACTGGCCAAGGGCAATGGCAAGAAAAGGTCCTGTTTAATTTTAATCAGTTGTAAATTAAGTACATACAGGGGTGGCAAAAGTAGGCTTACAGTGTGAGTGTGTGAGACAAAGTTTATTCTTGTATTATTATTTATCAATTATTGTATGATTTTTCATACAAACAATTATAAACCTACTTTTGCCCACTCCTGCATTTAGCGATGAGTGTTCTTTTCATAATTTAATACAACAAAGGCTTAGTAGTATTTTGTACCTATGTGGAGCAATATGAAATAGGAAAATGTATTGGTTTCACAAACTTTTTTATACAGGAAATAAGGGAAGTGCATATATTAATAACTACTAGTTATTGAGGCCTTACTTTGTAATAAGAATTATTCTATGTGACTCACTTAATAACCCTATGAGGTACATGTTATTATTCCCATTTTGTGGATGATGAAACTGAGGCCCAGAGAAGGTAAATAACTTGTTTACTTAGTGCTTAGGGAGCAAAGTCTAGGGGTTGGATCTAGGCAGCCTGCCTCCAGAGCCCAAGCATTTATCTCTACAATCTGGTCTAGGAACTCACAGCTGAGTGAATGGACAGACATGTAAACAAGTAAACACAATGCATGTCTATGTTATGAAAATGCTGTTGTAGAGTTATGCACAAGGCACTATGGGAGCATCTTAGAGGGCCAGAAATATTTACCGAGAAGCAGGTGCCTGAGATGAGCCCTGGAGACAAGAAGTTTATCAGGTGGAAAGTGGAGGTGGGAATCTCTGATGAAAGAACATGTACAAAAGCACAGAGGCATGAAAAGAAAGGCATACTCAGGGACCAGCTCAGGTGGTGCTGGCAGATGAGACTGGATGGGTCAGGCAGGGCCAGGTCATTAAGGGTGTATATATTATGCTAAATAGTTGGGTTTATTGTCTGTGATGGGGATCCGCTGAAGGTAGGGAATAGGCACACTGCTTCTGTTGCTCAGAATCTAGCTAATTCTTTGCTCTTTGTAATCTTTCCATGTGGATCAGAATGGAGAAGTGTTTACCTTCACAGTTTGAGAGCCCTCAGCTACCATTATTCTCTCATGAGCACTGTACATAACTGCCTTAGGTAGGGGGTGCAGTCCTGATGCCTCTGGACTTTGAACTTGCTGTCTACATTGTCCTTGAATGCCACGCCTCACTCTTTATTTTCCTGGTGAATTTCAGTTTACCTCTTAAGACTGGCTTATGCTCATGTGACTGTTCAGAAGTCTTTTTGGATCCTTCCTATCAGAGTGAGGTGCCTTTTGTTTTGATCCGTGGCACTTTGTACAGATCTCCAACATAGCAGTTATTCAAGTGAAAAGGGCAGGCTGTGTAGTAAGATAGACATGGGTTCAAATCCTGCTCTGTGCATGTGGCAGGAAATAATTGGCACACTAAGAAAGTTTAACTGAAGAGAGTTTAATGAAAGGACTGTTTACAGAGGTGTGGGCAGGGCTAAGCTGCTTCATCAACCTTCATGTAGAACCTGCCTACCACTCCTGACCCAAAGACCATGGTCTTAACTAGGTCCTGGTAAGAGGAGCTGAGCCGTGGAAGAACCCTTCCCCAGGAGTTGTGGCTGAAAAGTGCAGCTACAGCCAGAACTGGATGAGGCAGGAAGGGAGCAGGCGCAGTGAGTCTACAGCTGGTGCTTTTCCGTCACCCAACCTGATTGGAGGCCAGAGGGCAGAGGGGTTTGGGTAACACACATTATAGAGGTCAGCATCCCAAGGACAGAGTGAGGCAGAGATGGACAGAGACTCTGAGATGGGTAAGGGGCAGTGGAGGATAAAAATCACATGTGGTAATCTTTGCCAAATTGTCCAACTCTTTGAGACTCAGTTCTTTTTTTTTCTTTTTTATTAAATCTTTATTGTTCAGATTATTACAGTTGTTCCTCTTTTTTTCCCCCATAGCTCCCCTCCACCCAGTTCCCACCCCACCCTCTGCCCTCCCCGCCCCCCCCCCGCCCGCTGTCCTCATCCATAGGTGCACGATTTTTGTCCAGTCTCTTTCTGCATCCCCCACACCCCTTTCCCCCCAAGAATAGTCAGTCCACTCCCTTTCTATGCCCTTGATTCTATTATAATCACCATTTTGTTCATTCTGTTCATCAGATTATTTATTCACTTGATTTTTAGATTCACTTGTTGATAGATGTGTATTTGTTGTTCATAATTTGTATCTTTACCTTTTTCTTCTTCTTCCTCTTCTTAAAGGATACCTTTCAGCATTTCATATAATACTGGTTTGGTGGTGATGAACTCCTTTAGCTTTTTCTTATCTGTGAAGCTCTTTATCTGACCTTCTATTCTGAATGATAGCTTTGCTGGATAAAGTAATCTTGGTTGTAGGTTCTTGGCATTCATCACTTTGAATATTTCTTGCCACTCCCTTCTGGCCTGCAAAGTTTCTGTTGAGAAGTCAGCTGACAGTCGTATGGGTACTCCCTTGTAGGTAACTGAGTTTCTTTCTCTTGCTGCTTTTAGGATTCTCTCTTTGTCTTTTGTTCTTGGCATTTTAATTATGATGTGTCTTGGTGTGGTCCTCTTTGGATTCCTTTTGTTTGGGGTTCTCTGCACTTCCTGGACTTGTAAGTCTATTTCTTTGACCAGGTAGGGGAAGTTTTCTGTCATTATTTCTTCAAATAGGTTTTCAATATCTTGCTCTCTCTCTTCTTCTGGCACTCCTATAATTCGGATGTTGGTACGCTTGAAGCTGTCCCAGAGGCTCCTTACACTATCTTCATATTTTTGGATTCTTTTTTCATTTTGCTTTTCTGGTTGGGTGTTTTTTACTTCTTCGTATTTCAAATCTTTGACTTGATCCTTGCGATCCTCTAGTCTGCTGTTGGAACTCTGCATAATATCCTTTATTTCAGTCAGTGTATGCTTAATTTCTAGTTGGTCCTTTTTCATAACCTCGAGGGTCTCACTAGATTTCCTGAGGGTCTCACTACATTTATCGGCGGTCTCACCAGTCTTTTTGAGGGTCTTACTAAATTTATCAGCGGTTTCTAGAATGTTCTTGAAAAACCTTAAAAGTGTGGTTTTGAACTCTATATCCAGTCGTTTGCTTTCCTCCATTTCTGTCATTTGTGACCTGTTTCTTTGTCTCTGCATTTTTTATGCTTCCCTGTGTTGGTAGAGTGACTTTTGTGTGCTAGGTGTCCTATAGGGCTCAGTGGCTCAGCCTCCCCAATTACCTGAGGTGGACACTCTTGGTGCACCCCTTTGTGGGCTTTGTGCATAGTCTTGTTGTAGTTAAGCCTTGATTGTTGTAGGTATCACTGGGAGGAATTGACCTTCAGGCCAATTGGCTGTGAGAATCAGCTGTGTCTGCAGTGGGAGACCTGTGCTGAAGACACCCTTATGAGGTAAGACTTGCTTCAGTGGAGCTTTGGTGCTCACTGAGTCTGCCCCCTGAGTGTGTTCCTTATAGATCTGAGGAGTTGTAATTGGATGGTCCCACTCTGACCACTGGGTACACTGGCTCTTGGATCTAAGGAGGTACTAATTTAGCCTCTGCCTGAGGCTACCCAGCAGGAGCTACGAGGAGATCTGCAGGTTCCCCTTCCTTTTTTGGAGTTTGGAGGTGCCCAGATGAGGCCCAGCTGTGAAGCGATGCAAGCTGCTGTGGGGCCTTGGGCCTTCTCTTGGAAGTTTGGGTCTGTCTGGCCCAGCTGCAGTTTGTTAGGTAATTTTCAGATTGCAAAAGGCCAGGGCATTCATATGCAAAAGCCTCTGCTGCAGCTTGGGTGGGGCGGGGTCTCAGGGAATCAACAGGGCGGAGCAAACAGCTATGGCTGATCCTCAGTCCTGCCCTAAGGGGCCCTGAGTCTCAGTGTCCCGGTAATCGTGGCAAGCACCTCTGAGAGAAAGCCGCCCTCGAGTTCCGCCCACTGCCAGACAGTCCAGTTTCTCCCCGTATGAGTCTGGGTCCCCAGAGACTCGCCCGGAACTGGAGTTCAGAGTAGTTGGGGGCTTGCGACTCCCTCCCGATTCAAAAAGACAGCCGTGTCCTCAGTTGCCACCCTTGCCGGGTGCGTCTCCGTACTTCTGCACTTCTGCACCTCCTCTGAGTCTCAGTGTGCTATTCTCTTTCCTTCTAGTTGTAGAATTTCCACTCAGCCAGCCTTCCTGTGGTTCTGGATGATGTCTGTTTTGTCTTTTAGTTGTATTTTTGAATTTGTTGTGGGAGGCAGCAATTTCCAGTGTTTACCTATGCTGCCATCTTGGTTCTCGCCGAGACTCAGTTCTTACTGTAAAGTGAAACAATAGCCACCTCTTTAAGTTGTGAGGATGAACTGAGCTGACATGGAAATAAATGGCACAGTGACCTGCTTAGAATAAACTCTCAATAAATGGTAATTCCTTCCTATCTATTCCTCCCCTAGACCTGGACTTCTTTGGGGGCCATATCATGTGATTTAGGGTATCTCATCTGGATGCATTTATTGAGTAATTGAATGAATGATATTATTCATGACATATACTTATGCACTATAGAAACTCAGAGAATGGAGAGGTGATTTTTTTTATATACCATAGGATGATCAGGGAATAACTACTTCTGGGAAGAGATTGCATTGAGTTGGGCTTTAAAATCTGGATAAAAATGGGTAGGAATTGGATAGGTAGCAGATGTTACATCTGGGAAGTGGAGTAAGCAAAGGTACTGAGAACCATTTGGCTGGATGTGAGGATTTATAGAAGAGAAGTACAGGGTAGAGCTGGAAAAAGAGATTTGGGCCAAGATACATTCCATACAACCATTGCATTTAAACTCATTTTCTGTGCTTCATGGAGACACTGGGAGAAGTGAGTAGCATGATCAAAGCAAGGTTTTAGGAGGATTAAACGTGAGCAGAGTGAGTCGGAGGGGAGCAGGACAGGGGCCTGCGAAGCAACTACTGCAGAGTGTAGGTGTGAGGTGATTAGGACTTGAACTTGGGCCTAACCCATGACATTCTCTGCGGGTGTCTGGTGGTCACTGCTGACGGGGAATCTGAGGACGGCCTTCACCCTTTCTTCCTCAAGAGCAATTGGAAAGGGGGGCGGTAGAGGGCAGGAAGTAACAGTGGAGGTTACTCTGTTGCTTGGGGCGATAGAAAGATTCTGGGGAGTGTTCTTTGGGGCAGGTAAAGCTCATGTCCCCCATCTTCCTGCATCTCCTAGGGGGTCACCCCGGAGACTGGCTATCAGCAGACTTGGTGGTGAGGAGGCTGTTGGCTCCTTGTCTCACATGATTCCTGCTCAGCCTTCTGGAACTTTATGGCCCGTGCTGACATGTCCTTATTTTTGAGAGGACTTGAGCTGAGACCTTGTGTCCTCTTCTGGGTAGGTGTAGTCAGCAGTGCCTGCTAGAACCACCCTACTTAACATGTGCCTGAAGCCTGATCCTTTTCTAACATGCACATTTGGAGAAAATCAGTGTTACCACACATGGCCGTGAAGGCAACTCGAACGGTGGCTTAGAGTGGAAATAAATCCGCTGTGCTGACTCAGGATTATTTGAATGACTTTATATGAAGAACTCCAGGCATTCCCAGGGGCAATCTGAGGGAGAAACAGGCCCCTGCGTGGGAGAGACGGGAACAGATGTAGCTGGGAAGGAGATGAGTCAGAGATCGTGACAGTGCAGCTTCAGCCACTTTCAGGAGGACTGTCCTCTTTGTGAAATGGGCCACGTGCCACGCGGAAGGCATTCCACTTCAGCATCTTGGCTGCTGTGACCGAATTACCTATTCTGAATTCATAATTTATACTCAAATGTGCCTATAAGAATTTATAATGGAGATCACTAATGTAAACTTCATAATATGTATGCTTTTTATTTTGCTCCTCTGGAATGTTTCTAAGGATGAGTTAGTTAAAAATTTATCCTGATTTTCTCTTAGGAAATACATAAGTCTTGGGATATATGCTATACATTAAGACGCTGGAACACTTAGGAATTTTCTACCACCTTGAAGCAGAAGAGATCATTAGATTCAGCCTCCACTGATTCTTTAGTATGTTGGCATTACAAAGAACTATTTTGTGTGTGTCTGAATCCTAGAGTTTTTAAAAACATCCTCCGCATCCTATTAAGAGCTCTCCCTTTCCTGCATGCTTACTCTGTTGCTAATACATGGACCTTGTTCTCTGTTTATTTCCCTGTGTTTTTCTCATTTAATCTTCCCAGCAATTCTCTGGGATCAGTGCTCGCTTTTCAGAGGATACTTGTCAAGGTCACATAGCTGGTAGATGATGGGAATACGATTTAGACCCAAGCATGCTGACTGGAGCAGTTGGGGAATGGAAATCCAAACCATCACACTTATGGTGCTAGATGTTTATTCCAATCAATTCTCCTGAAGCATTAAGCTCCGAGTCTGTTTTCCTACCTGCATAGATGGCAGATATAGATGAGATCTTTGTGAGATCTTCAACTATTACATCATTAAAAACCTATTTTCAAATAGTATTAAAAACCATAGATAAACCCCAAACCTTTTTGCCATGCATTTTATTGATCTTCTATTTCTGTGGCAGAGCACTTAGGAAGTAGCAAGTCTTTCTACCCTATTGCTCACTCAGGTGAACCTGTTCCTTATAACAACTCTCATGCCTGAGAAGAATTTATGTGTTTGGTATGGGGGTGGAGTAAGGGGAAATAAAAACTTTAGAGTACTTAAAAATAATCAGGCACACTGTCTCTATTCCTGTTACATTGTACTGATTACAATTTTTAAACAACTTTTTTTATATATATATATATATATATTTTATTGATTTTTTACAGAGAGGAAGGGAGAGGGACAGAGAGTTAGAAACATTGATGAGAGAGAGAAACATCGATCAGCTGCCTCCTGCACACCCCCTACTGGGGATGTGCCTGCAACCAAGGTACATGCCCTTGACCGGAATCGAACCTGGGACCTTTCAGTCCGCAGGTCGACGCTCTATCCACAGAGCCAAACCGGTTATGGCAGATTACAATTTTTAAAAAAATATATTTTATTGATTTTTTACAGAGAGGAAGGGAGAGGGACAGAGAGTTAGAAACATCGATGAGAGAGAAACATCGATCAGCTGCCTCCTGCACACTCCCCACTGGGGATGTGCCTGCAACCAAGGTACATGCCCTTGACTGGAATCGAACCTGGGACCTTTCAGTCCGCAGGCCGATGCTCTATCCACTGAGCCAAACCGGTTAGGGCTGATTACAGTTTTTTTGCACACTGCAACAGCATCCTGTACGTTTTCTCATGGCTTAGAATTCAGACTTTCTCACGGTGGTGAAAGAATATGTGATTGACAGTTGCTAGCACTCCCACATCATTACCCAGGCTATAGCTTGCTCCCCCTGTTGGCAAAACCTTGGCCCAAGAGTTTCCGTCTTATCACTCTGGGGCTCCCACCACCACAAGTAAATGAATGATTGAACCTGAGAATTTTGACTCAGAAGTTGGAGGACAGACAGACTTAGCACAGATGATTGGTGGTCCTATTCTCTGAAATGGTGGACACTGAGGAAGAAACAGGTTTTGGGGGCTGGAAATCACATTTCCAATTTGAATATATTCAGTTTGACATATCTATTAGATATCCCAGTGTCTGGATTTCATGGAAGACATAGTCTGGGTTGGGAGTCATTTGCACATTGATATTATCAAATCCATGACATGGGGTGGGATGACCAGGAAGTGAATATTGAGAGAGAAAAGAAGAACGTTGGGAACTGAGCCTTGGATTCCCCAGTGTTGACAGGTTGGAAAGACGACTGAGGTTCCCTTATAACTTCCAACTGTTCCCTCAGCAATGCAGCTGCCTTCAGCAGATATGGGTCCAGGCCTTTTGACTTTCATTTAAGGATATTCATCTTAGGCCAAGAAAAGACAACTCTGGTCGAAACTACAGAAAGTAGCAGAAAATGATTTTCTAACATAATAATTTCTTTTTCCTGTTCTTTCTACTCCTAAACCACTTCCTTGGCCTCACCCTTCTTTTCCTTCTCTTTTTGGATTTTGCTTTTGAATTTTGGGAAATTTCCCCACTTTTCTGATTGCAGTTCAGATCATTATAGGCTGCAAAATATTTTGGAATATTGCATAGTTTTTATTTTTAAAAATTAATAGTAATAGGATTTCAGGTCATTTTTGTACTTGGAAGCCTGCAGTGTAGGAAAGACTAACTACACATCCTTGATTTTGTTGATATACAGTAGGATGTTTCTCTGTTCCTTTCCTGCTTAGATTATTAAAAGGCCTTCCCTTCCCTTTCCTTTTCAAACATGTAGGACCAGGCGGCTTTATTTGAAAAACCTCAGGATACTTCCCTTTCTATGGAAAGTTTGACTATACAGCTTGTACCTTATTTTGACTTAATTAATCATCAAATACAGAGCTCCTAAAGGAAATGTTTGTTTCCTTTTCATCTTTGGAATTCTAGAGGATGAATTGAATTAATAAAGTCAAATTTCTTTTGCTAACTGCCCCAAAAAGATTTATTGAACTGTGTTCATTCAACTTACTGGGTCTTTACTACACACGTTGCTATGCCTCCCTTAGTGAACCTTTTTTTTTAAAAAATATATTTTTATTGTGTGTGTTTTTTTAGAGAAAGAGGAAGGGAGAAAGATAGAGATAGAAACATTGATGAGAGAGAAACACATTGATTGGCTGCCTCCTGCATGCCCCCTATTGGGGATTGAGTCTGCAACCTGGTCATGTGCCCCAACTGGGAATTGAACCCATGACCTCTTGGTTCTTTCCTGGGTAGACGCTCAGCTGCTGAGCCACAATGGTCAGGCTCCCTTATTGAATCTTACAAAAGATTTCATTTGTTATAAACTAGAGGACTGGTGCATGAAATTCATGCACGGATAGGACCCTAGGCCTAGCTGGTGATCAGGGCCAATTGAGGCCTTCTGGCTGCTGGCCAGGGCCTTCCTTCGTTCTGTGTGGCCCCCTGGTGGTCAGAGCACATCATAGCGAGTGATCGAACTCCCAGTCTTCCAGTTGAACTCCCAAGGGGACACTTTGCATATTAGCCTTTTATATATAGAGATTTGGTATCAATATATATACAGAAACTTGCAAAGTAGGTGGACTATATTAAATGAGCAGTGCTAATATACAGTTAGTTTCTCAAACAGTTTATGAAACCAAGATTAACTTGGTAAAGGGATTCAGGGGTTCTGCTTGGAGAAATATAAGCACATCTTTCTAGCTCCTGAACCTCTTCAAGGTCAGCATTTTGACTGCTTGTTATTCATCTTGTCTTCTTGTACTCAGGGTCCTCCCTTAAATTCTTTAAACTCCAAGTAAGGAAACTTAAATAAAACTTTTAGATAGACACTTACAATTCATGGACAACAGAGGATGAAAGAACTGAAAAGAAAGGCCCTTCAAAGGTGTTTGGGTTTATTACTTTGCCTCTCACCAGAACAGTCTTTAAATTGTTCCAGGAGGATGGATATAAATTCTTTTATTTTTATATTTATTTTAAAATATATTTTATTGATCCCTCACAGAGAGGAAGGGAGAGGGATAGAGTTAGAAACATCGATCAGCTGCCTCCTGCACACTCCCCACTGGGGATGTGCCCGCAACCAAGGTACATGCCCTTGACCAGAATCGAACCTGGGACCCTTGAGTCCCCAGGCTGATGTTCTATCCACTGAGCCAAACCGGTTAGGGCTAAATTCTTTTATTTTAAAGGACACAGGCATAGTTTCCCTTGGAATTCTGGTTGACCTTTAACAGCTGTCTTTGCCTCAGATGACTTCTTGATCTTTGCCCTAAATCCTTGGGTTTCAATTTAAGACCATTTCCTGTTGTATTTATTATCTGTGAAGAGGATAAAGCTTAGCTCCTCTGCTACTGTGTTACTATCAGTCCTTATGAAATCAAAATGTTGAAGTTTGAGGGAATCTTAGAGTTTATCTGATTCAATATTCTCCTAATGCTAGTCTTTATTGCTTGAGTACCTTTAGTGATAAGATCTCCCATTGTTAGCCCTAGCTGGTTTGACTCAGTGGATGGAGCATCAGCCTTCGGACTGAAGGGTCCTGGGTTTGATTCCAGGTCAGGGCACACACCTGGGTTGCGCACTCAATCCCTAGTAGGGGGGCGTGCAGGAGGCAGCCAATCAGTGATTCCCTCTCATCATTGATGTTTCTTTCTTTTTTTTTTTTTTTAAATCCTCACCCGAGGATATTTTTCTGTTGATTTTTAGAGAGAGTGGAAGAGAGAGGGAAAGACAGAAAGAAACATCGGTATGAGAGAAACACATCAATTGGTTTTGGTTGCCTCCTGCATGTGCCCCAATCAGGGCCTGGGCCGAGGAGGAGCCTGCAATCAAGATATGTGCCCTTGACCAGAATCAAACCCGGGACCCTACGGTTCATAGGTTGATGCTCTATCTACTGAGCCAAACCGGATAGGGGATAGGTCCACCGTTGATCTCTCTCTCTCTCTGTCTCTCTCTCTCTGTCTCTCTCTCTCTCTCTCTCTCTCTGTCTCTCTCTCTCTCTCTTCCTCTTCCTCTCTGAAATCACTAAAAATATATTTAAAAAATCTCCCATTGCTAGATATCTCTCATTATTAGTAAGTTAATTGTTCTTGAGAATAAAAAAGCTTTTTCTTCACTAGGCTCATGCTTCCATTTCTCTGGACCTTTTCTCCTACATGTAATTCTCCATTTTTCCAAACATCACCTATGTGGCACTCCTCTACAGCAAGGATCTGTCTGATTTCTCAATAGTGCCTCTTTTGTTGTTGTTGTGACATAATGAAGTGAGATTTAAGAAAACCAAACTATGAAAACTGAACATATCCAAACAGCATTCAGTTTGTGTGACGGCAGTTGAGAGGTCAGTTCTGGAAATGACAGCAGTACTTCAGGAAAATTACTGCTGTGTAGTAGCACTTTGTAGTTAAGTAGAACTTCATATTTTTAAAAGTATGCTCATATTCATGATCTCATTTAATCTGCACAACCAACTTGTGCATTGGGGAGGGTATATATTATTAATCCAATTTGACAAAACTGTGTCTCAGTTAGTAAGGGACTGACCCAAGGTCATAAGTCCAGATGGAGGCAGACATCCACCACCCTTGCAATCTATTTGGGAGATCTCTCACTCAGATAACACCTGGGGAAGTGGGTGAGAGATTTCAGGGACAAGAATGGAGATTCCAGTAGCCTGGAGGAATTATTCATTTTTCTCAACCTGACTCATTCCCAGGGAGTAGCTGTATATCTTTGAGAGCTGCTCACAGCCTGCCTTATCTAGACTGGCCACCCTAGAGTATTCATGTATTGGCAAGTCCACTTTAATCTGACCCTATTAAGTGCATGCTGCTCAATTATCAAATGTAAAGTGGGTTCTCAACTCTGATGCTGGGGAATGTCACTGACTTACCACCATTGACACCCCCTGTCCCCACTACATACCAATTGCATCACTAGGATGGAAGAAGATCAGATACCTAATTTGATTTGGTGTTAAAATTAGGTTTAAATACTCTTGTGCAATATTACTGGGAATGTAAAATCATGTAGCTGTTATGTAAACCAGTATGTCACTTCCTCAAAAAATAAAAATGGATTTACCACAAGATCCAACAATCCCACCTCTGGATGTATACCCAAAGGAACTGAAAGCAGGGTCTTGAAGAGATATTTGTATACCTATTTTCATAGTAGCATTATCACATTAGCCAAAAGGTAGAGGAAACCCAAGTGTCCATTGATGGATGAATGAATAAACCAAGTCTGATCTACACAGATGGTGGAATATTATTCAACCTTAAGAAGGAGGGAAATTCTGACATGTGCTACAATATGGATGGACCTTGAGGACATTATACTAAACTAGAGGCCCGGTGCACGGATTCGTCCTAGGCACAGATTTGTCTAGGTCAGGGGTGGGCAAACTTTTTGACTTGAGGGCCACAATGGGTTCTTAAACTGGACCGGAGGGCCGGAACAAAAGCATGGATGGAGTGTTTGTGTGAACTAATATAAATTCAAAGTAAACATCATTACATAAAAGGGTACGGTCTTTTTTTTTTTTAGTTTTATTCATTTCAAACGGGCCGGATCCGGCCCGCGGGCCGTAGTTTGCCCATGGCTGGTCTAGGGTGTGTCTGACCTGTCTCGCCCAGTTTCTATCGGCCGAACCCCAGCAGCAAGGTAACCTACTGGTCAGAGCATCTGCCCCCTGGTGGTCAGTGCGCACCATAGTGACTGGTCAAACAAACAGTCAGACACTTAGCATATTAGGCTTTTATTATATAGGACTAGAGGCCTGGTGCACAAAAATTTGTGCACTCAGGGGGGTGGGATCCCTCAGCCCGGCCTGTGCCCTCTCGCAGTCTGGGACCCCTCAGGGGATGACCACCTGCTGGCTTAGGCCTGCTCTCCGGGGGATTGGGCCTAAACTGGCAGTCAGACATCCCTCTGGCAGCCCGGCAGCCCTCGGGGGATGTCCACTTGCCAGCCAGGAGCAGACCTAAGCTGCAGTTGGACATCCTGAGCACTGCTGAGGAGGCAGGAGAGGCTCCCACCACCACCGCTGTACTGGCAGCCATCAGCCTGGCTTGTGGCTGAGCAGAGCTCCCCCATGTGGGAGCACACTGACCACCAGAGGGCAGCTCCTGCATTGAGCGTCTGCCCCCTGGTGGTCAGTGTGTGTCATAGTGACCAGTCATTCCCAGTCCTTCTGCTGTTAGGGTCAGTTTTCATATTACCCTTTTACTGTATAGGATAGAGGCCTGGTGCGCGGGTGGGGGCCAGCTGGTTTGCCCTGAAGGGCGTTCCGGATCAGGGTGGGGGTCCCGCTTGGGTGCCTGGCCAGTCTGGGTGAGGGGCTGATGGCTGTTTGCAGCTGGTCACACTGCCTTCAGGGTGGGGGTCCCCACTGGGGTGCCTGGCCAGTCTGGGTGAGGGGCTGAGGGCCGTTTTCAGGCTGGCCTGCGACTGAAGCTCCCAGCCTCTCCCTTTTTTCCTTTTTTTTTTTAATTCTGGGATTTATTTACCTTCTATAATTGAAAGTCTGTTGTCATCACTGGCGCTCCCAGCTCTGAGGCCGCGGCTGGCTGAAAGCAGGTATCTGGGATTTGTTTAGCTTCTATAATTGAAACTTTGTTGCTTTTGGAGCTGTTGCTTTTGGAGCTTAGAGCAGGCCATGGCAGGTGGGGAACCTTGGCTTCCTCCATCACTGGAGCAAGCAAACCTCCTGCTCGCTTCAGCTTCATGGCTGCTGGTCGCCATCTTTGTTGGCAGTTAATTTGCATATCACCCTGATTAGCCAATGGGAAGCGTAGTGGAGGTATGGTTAATTACCCTTTTTGTCTTTTATTAGATAGGATGATATAAGCCAGTCACAAAAAAGGACAAATACTGTATGATTCTGCTTCTGTGAGGTCCTTAGAGTAGCAAAATCATAGAAACAATACTAGAATGGTGGTTACCAAGGGCTGATGGGAGGAGGAAATGGGGAGTATAGAATTTTAGTTTTGTAAGATGAAAAGAGTTCTGGAAATTGTTTGCACAATGTACAGTGTAAATGTACTTAATACTACTGAACTGTACACTTAAAAAAAGGTAAATTTTATGTTCTGTATATTTTACCAAAATTAAAAAGAAATTGTTTTAACAACCACTGCAGCCACAGAGGCAGAAGAATAACAAGAAAGGTTCATAGAATAAGGACCCAAATGTTAAGAATATACTTTTAGCTTATTTTAAGTAAAACTTTCATGAAGTATGAGAGGCACAACATAAACAAGAGGTAATTATGAGTAGCAAATGCTAAGAAAATAACTAAATTACTTGTACACAGAGTGTGGGCATGACTGTTGGTTGAATGAATATCAGATGCCAAGACATGTTTCATATGAATGAGATGACAGTGGTATCATTATTCTTATAAAAGAGAAACTACTAGGAATGTAGACTCTTAGTTGAGGTTTTAAGCGCTATTGTCTCTATATTGTATTTGCATATGAATCAAAACATTCTAGAATAAACATTCTAGAATACTGATCTAAAACAATGTAAACTTGCATATTAATTGCAAAGACTGTATTATTTCATGCCTTTATAGTAATGAAATAATAAGGTCCCTGGGATTTGCTTCAAAATAATCCAGGGGGGAAGAGGAGGAAATGTGGGTAGGAATATAGTCCAAACAACACCGACCAGGATTTGGTAATTTTTGAAGCCGGATGATGTGTGAATGGTAGTTCTTTATACTTTTCTATTGTAAAAGCTTGAAATTGTCCCTAATAAAAGGTTTAAGACATTGAAGAAAAAAAAAGAAACAGATTTTTGTTGAAATTTATGTCATCAACACTTTGCTTCATCAAGTCCCTTTTCTGGCTTTTGTTTTTCATAGATTGGTCTAATTTTTTGCTAATAATTTTTCAGATTTCAGATATTCACCATTAGAAGGTGTTTAGAAAGGCAGAAGGAAGGGGACAATATTCCAATGGCTACCTTTGGATACTTTTAATTCCCTTTTCTTTTAACAAAGGACTATTCACTTATTTGTTAGCTTTTTACTTAGAACATTTTATAATACCATGCTGGTGCATTTAAAATTTAAAATGTAAACAAATAATGTGAAACAGACAAGGCTGATTTTTTGTTCTTTGTAGATTTGTTGATATGAAAATAGAATTATTATTGAAACAAAATTGACCCCAAGGGCAATATGCCATCACATTGCTTGACATTGTCTTGCTGAATCTGTTGATATCTAGTCTTACACTTCTTTTTTATTGTTGACAGTATTATAGATGTCCCCCATTCCCACCTAGCCTTTGTTCCCCTCCACCCAGTCCCCTCCCCTCCCCAGGCCTTCACCACACTATTGTCTGTGTCCATGAACTACGCATATATGCATATATGTTCTTTGGTTAGCCTCTAAGTAGAATTCTTATATTCCAGCAGTACTTTTTTCCTCCAGCACATTACACTTAAATCTTTGCACAGAACTCATGAAATTTTGATGATGACTGAAATGCAAGCTATTGAATACTTGCCTAATTGATCTGAGCTCATCTTTAATATTGACATCACATTCCATTATGTAACTTGATTCAGGAAATGGTTTTTTCAGAGGTAGGTTGTTTCTTTCATTTTGCTGCTCATACTTCAACTTTTCTGTTGCTAAATAGGGGGATGAGATGATGATTTGCACATTTCTACCTGTTTAAAACTTATTTAAGAAGACCTGAGACTGTCATTAGTTAGGGTGTTTTGAAATTATCTGTGAATTTTATTTATATATTAGCCCTATTAGAAATGGGCATCAATAATTGAGAACGAATTATAGTTTTTAGCTGCTTTGCCAAATGGAAAAAACATTGCTCTGTTTACCTTCACTAAAATTGGACAACTAGGCACGGGTCTTTAAGAAGCAATAGGATTTTTACAGGATATGTGCTCTCATGCTAGTAATTTTTATAACTTGCAGCCGCAGAAAAATACCTATTTTTAAATAGCAAGCATAAGTGTTGGAAATGAGCTTCTTTCTCTTAGCTGTCAGGATAACCATTTCCCTTGAACTGTGATTGCAGTCAGTTGTGACATATCACTTTCAGCCCTTTCTCCTTCTGCATTCCAAGAAGATTGAGCATTATTGAGCATAAACCTTTTTCCCAAGAGTTCAGAACGGCCAAAATTGTACATTGAACCTGAGCATATACCTTAAAGTGGAGTTCCATGTGCTTATTGAGCTCTTTGGAATTATAAAGATGATAGAAAAGTAATTAGCTAAGGTTCTTGGCACATTTTTCCATTCTTTTGTTTGGTAGTTGTTTGTTTTGTCTCTGTGAAACAGAAGAAGATTAGCCTCCCATTTTAATAGAGTATGAACTACAGTTAGTTAGACTTAATTTCTTCCACTGAAGACAAATTTTAGGTATTTATGATTTTCACCAATAAAGAAAAACCACTTGCATTAAATATCTGACTATTTTCAGGCTTAAAAGTCTGAGTATGGTTGCAGAATGTTAGAATTCTAAAAACCTAAATATAAAAATAAACTGTTGGTCCGACAGTGGGAGGTGAAGTGGGAAGATGAATCACTTTGATATCAAGCATTGTTTGATTCTTTTGTCAGTTACTTAGTGTATGCTTTATTTTCTTAGTTATTTTCACTGCTTCTTTTCATTTCCCTAGGTATAGGTAATTTTGAGGAAGAGAATATGTTATATTGCTAGGCATTAAGAAGTATTACATTAGTTGATACTTTAAAATACCTTTTATGCTAAATGTGGAACCAGATAAGCTGAAAAACAAAACAGAAATATACTGAAATTGACCAAAGTCATTCTTCATTGCAGTTCTGTCACTTATTCTGATTTTAATAATGAGAAGAATTGTGTCACCTTACAAGAAAGAGAGTTTGCTTTGTGTTCTAAATTTTAACCCTAGGGAATTGTGGCATTTCAATAAATTTTTAATAATGACTCTTTGGTCTACTTTTATTTTTTTGAATAGTTACTGCTTAGCTCTCATGGAGTAAGAGAAGTTGTAAGTGGAGAAATCCATGGAGAAAAGGAAAATCATAGGCTCAGTTATTGTGGCCAATTGCCAAGTTAGATTGTATTTTAGCTCTCCAGAAGTACCTTTCTTGATACTTTTTTGAATGTTATCTATTCATCATGGAAACAGAAATCAAAAGGTTTTTTTTTTGTTGTTGTTGTTAATCCTCACCTCAGGATATTCTTTCGATAGATTTTTAGGTAGAGTGGAAGGGATGGGGAGAAACAGAGAGAGAGAAAAACATCAACATGAGAGAGACACATGGATTGGATGCCTCCCACAGGTGCCCCAACCCTGGCCGGGGACTGAGTCAGCAACTGAGGTACGTGCCCTTGACCAGAATGGAACTATGACCCTTCAGTCCTCAGGCCAATGCTCTAACCCAGAGGTCCTCAAACTTTTTAAACAGGGGGCCAGTTCACTGTTCCTCAGACCGTTGGAGGGCCGGACTATAGTTTAAAAAAAAACTATGAACAAATTCCTATGCACACTGCACATATCTTATTTTGAAGTAAAAAAACAAAACGGGAACAAATATAATATTTGTATTTGCATGTGGCCCCTGGGCTGTAGTTTGAGGACCCCTGCTCTAACCACTGAGAAAAACCAGCTAGGACAAACGTTTTTTTATATTATATGATATAAGAGCACCTGGGTTAGTAATGGGCTGGTCCTAGTTTAATTTTGCTTGAGCTAAGACTTAAACTTTTCAGCAAACATAAACGGTGGGAGAGTGTATTCTGGTGCCATACAGCCTTTGTAAGTGTACATTCGGTCTTTGGCACTTACTAGCTCAGTGCCTTTGGCACAGTGAGTTATTCAGCTTCACTATGGCTAAGATTCCTCAATTGTAGAGAGTGCATCATTACTTTATAATGATATTGTGAAGATTCATCTTTTTATAGTGCTCAAAACCGCATTTGGCACAGAGTGAGTGCTATACCTGTTTACTATTATTATTTAACAATCTATGTGCGGGATAGGGTTCTAGATGTACTGAAAATATGGAGGTGAATAGCATAAGATCTTAGGGATTTTGCAGTCTTGTGGAAGTGAACAAGTAGATGGTTACAATGTAGGGTGATAGAGGTGCTCTAAGGGAATATTAGAGTCACTTAGCTCAAAGTAGGAAGTTCAGAGAAGGCTTCCTGAAAGAAGTGGTTGCTGGGCTGAGTATTGAAGGACTAAGAAGAAATGGGGGAAAGCCTTCCAAGCAGAAAGAGTAGGATGTCCTAAAGGAGGAGGGGGGAGGCGAGAGGGGGGGGGGGAGAGAGAGAGAGAGAGAGAGAGAGAGAGAGAGAGAGAGAGAGAGAGAGAGAGATCCGTCCTTTTGGGGAAATAGAAAGAGTTCCTAAGGAACCTGGCATAGAGTATGAGGCTGGTGATAAGTAAGGTCACAAAGGTCTCTGTTTTCTATGCCAAAGAGTTTGGACTTTTATCCCTTGGCATTAGGGGACCCTGAAGAACCATGGATAAGGGGGCATTGGGATGGGAATTTGAGTTTAGAAAGATTAGTGTTGTGCCAGTGTAGCAACTGAATTGAAAGAGTACAGGTTAGAGTGCAGAGACTAATGCTATGGTCCAAGCAAGAAATGAATAGGCCTGAATTAAGATAGTAATAATGTAGGTGAAAAGAGAGGAATTAATTTGAGAACTATAAAGGATTAGAATAAACATAGCTCAGTAACAAATAATGTGTGGGGTGAGGAAAAAGGGAGAAATGTATATTTTTTAAAATTATTTTTTTGCCAAAACCGGTTTGGCTCAGTGGATAGAGCGTCGGCCTGCGGACTGCAAGGTCCCAGGTTTGATTCCGGTCAAGGGCATGTACCTGGGTTGCAGGCACATCCCCAGTGGGGGATGTGCAGGAGGCAGCTGATCGATGTTTCTCTCTCATCGATGTTTCTAACTCTATCTCTTTCCCTTCCTCTCTGTAAAAAATCAATAAAATATATTTTAAAAAATTATTTTTTTAATTTAAATTCTTTGTTGTTTAAAGTATTACATATGTCTCCTTTATCCCCCATTGACCTCTCCCTGGTTACTCCCACTCCCCAGTAGATGGCCTCACCCCCCTATTGTCTGTGTCCATTGGTTATGCTCATATGCATGCATACAAGTCCTTTGGTTGATCTCTTACCGCCCTCCCCACCCCACACCTTCCCTCTGAGGTTTGAAGATCTGATTGATACTTCTATGTCTCTGAATCTATTGTTGTTCATCAATTCATGTTGTTCATTATATCCCATAAATGAGTGAGCCCATGTGATATTTACCTTTCTCCGACTGGCTTATTTCACTTAGCATAATGTTCTCCAAAGTCCATCCATGCTCTTTCGAATGGTAAGAGTTCTTTCTTTTTTTTATAGCAGCATAATATTCCATTGTGTAGAAGTTCCACAGTCATTTTTTAAGTATATATATATTTTGTTTCTAGTTTTATTTAATCTAGAGAATTTTAGAGTCTGTCACTAAATGGGAACACAGCAAGATGAGAGGAACAGGGTGTGGTGTAGGGGAAGGGGAAGATATGTTGGTATTTGTATGTATTGATTTTGAAGTGCCTGTGAGACATCCAAGGAGTGATGTCTAGAAAGCAGTTGGATATTAGAATACAGAATTCACTGGAAGAGACAAAGTTGGCAAAATAGTTTTGGTAGTCAGCAGCACATAGAATGCTATTAAAGCAATGAGATGAATGAAACTAGTCAGGGAGAGCCTCTAGCATGAGAAAGGAAGATGAGATCCTAGAAAATATGCTGAGATTCCAGAAAATAATGTATGAGTGTTAAATGGTGGGAGATTGGGGGGCAGGAGGTAGGGGGGTAAGAGATCAACCAAAGGACTTGTATGCATGCATATAAGCATAACCAATGGACATAAGACACTGGGGGATAGGGGAGGCTAGGGGACTGTCTAGGGCGGGGGGGAAAAATGGACACATATGTAATACCCTTTGTATTACTTTAAGCAATAAAAAGAAAAAGAAAAGAAAAGCTTTATTAATTAACAACAACAACAACAAAAGAATCAAACAAACAGAAGCAATCAGAGAGGAAAACCAGGGCAGAATGGTGTCACAGAAGCAAGAGAAGAGGAATTCCAAGAAAGGAGTGGTAATGATACATAATATTGCCAAGAAATCAAGAATGGTGAATTTTGCTCTGAATTTTAAGCAACAAAAAGGAAATTGATATTTTGGGAAGAGGAAAGGATAGATGTATAACGTTGGGTAGAAATCATAGGGTTGAAGAGTATATAGGGTTTTTTTTATTTCAAGACAGCAAATAAAAACTTTTTAATTTCTGACTCTTGCCACAAAAGTACTCTAAAACCAACAAGAGAATAAGAAACTAAAAGACAAAGTCAATTTTTGAAGAAAGTGAGAGAATTTGTCACCAGGAACCACAATACATGAAGAGGAACGCAAATGGAGAAAGGTAAATGACCTAGCCAAGAAGAGGAAGTGTTTACAGAGACTAACCATTGCCCGCTCCCCAGCACCCCAGACACGGTCAGGAATAGGCATCACCAGGCTGTGTTGCAGGCAGAAATGAGATGAGGACTGAAAATAGGAATTGTTTTTAAAAGCCTTCATAAGGAGCATTTGACCAGACACCTTCAGTACTCAGTCAGACATCGTCTTCCTAAGTCATACTTTCCCTGGCTTTATTTGAGAATGTTCCAGTCAGACTGCCTTATCTTTGTCTTCTGTCCCCACCCAGGTATATGGCCTTCAAGGGGTCTGTATTGGTGCTTTGCTTCTCCATCTTTCTTGCTTTTGAGGCATTTCCTTATTTTCCTGCCAATGCACGGATGCATTAAAACACACACACACACACACACACACACACACACACACACACACACACGTGTTGTTATTTCATCCAGCATTTTTAGATATTGTGTAGTAGGAAGGCTTGTTAGGATGTCAAATATGCAATATAGCTGAGAAGCCCTGGTCTTGTTTTTGTAAGATTAAAGAGGTTCCCCAAACTGGTTCTTCTCAGATCAGAGCTACATGTGCTCCTAGGGCCCTTGAGAGTTAACAATTCTGCACATCATTGTCACAATACACTCCCACCCTCCCCCAATCAGGGAACCAAGACATGACTTCTAATTTTCCTTTGTATATAATTTTATTTCTACATAGGGCTGTGCAGTAGTACATTGAGCCAACTGTTTCTTATCTCTAGTCTTAAAGCAAATGACACAGCGCCTTCATTTCCTGCAGATGGTAGGACTCATGCTCACGCAGGGCATTGAGAAGTACTCTAGTGACGCACTTATTTCAAGTCTCATACTTCAGTACATATTTGTTACTTCAGCTAAGCCAAGTCAGTTTTCTGATTGCACAATGTTTTGTTATAACTTGGAGTTGAACATAAAACTTCAAATAGAGAAAATATCGATGCATTGTTTTTATGACAAATAATCTAGATAAATTATAAAATAGCTTTGGGAGAGGGAAGGGGATGTAGTTTGTTTATTTATTTATTATTGATTTATTAGAGAGAAAGGAAGGGAAAGGGAGAGAGAGAAACATCAATGGCAGAGCAAAACACTGATTGGCTGCTTCCTGCACACCCCCTGCTGGGGATCAAGCCCGAAACCTGGGCATGTGGCCTGACCAGGAATCGAACCAGCAACCTTTTGATGCAAAGATGGATGATGCCCAACCAACTGAGCCACATCAGCTAGTGTGGGATGTAGTTTTTAAAAACAACTGGTTGTAATGTGTCCTAAAGCTTAAATTTTCATCTAGAAATTCTTTAAACGTCATGATAAACTTTATTCTAATTCACTCTAATAAGAGAAGAATTTCTAGAATTTCTAGTTTGTGAATATACACAAATCAGTTTATTTGACTCAAAATCAGAGCAAAGGTCACTTGTATACACTCACCCCCTTTTGGTACAGATATTTTAGAGCACAGTTAGGCAGTATCTTTCAATTATAAAAAACAAGTTATTTTATTTATTAGTTTTAATAATTATTTTAATATTTTATTTTAAGAAGTTATTTTATTTACTAATTTCCAATAAATTTAAAAAACATTATTAATTTTTACTTTTTGGTTTTGGTAATCAACAACTCTAAAAAATGTTATATTCCAACACACATCTTTTTTTTCTAGAGGGGCAATGAGGAGAATAGGAGGAGATATTTTCTGTTTTCTTTCTTACATATCTCTAATTTCTTAGGTTTTGAACTTAGTCCAGGATAAACATATAAACAGGCATTGCGTAAGTTGTAAGACAAAATATTAAAGATGCTGGAATTTGGGCATTAAGAAAGCTTTAGAGATGATGGATGGACTCGATTACAATTTAGGAATCTCAAAAATTATGCAGCCTGAGCTATCACTTTGAGGAAACGAAGTGACCCACACGAGTGACCTGAGATTCCACACATCATAACCCTTTACTTCCAGAGTCACAGCTGGAAACACCCCCTCCTAGTTGAACACACTCGTTACTGTGTTGTATGCTTCCCTCTCTCTATGCCATGTTTAGCAAAGCATTTTAATTTTTTATATAAATTTAAAAATACTTATGTATTGTAAAATGAACTGACCCCCTCCCATGTTTAAAGTTAATTTAGGAAACCCAAACATATTACATTAAATCTATTACAGAATAGATTTTGGAATTTATGGGACTATTAAGCAGGCAGCATAGATTTCTTAAGTTTATTTCTATAACATGTGTAATCACCATGACTCCAGACAAATTTGTCTGTTTATTAGAGAAAAGAATCAGGAAGTCTGAGATGTAGACAGTTCAGGATACCAGGGAAGTGAAAAAAAGCCTCTTCTGAGCCCAGAATGCTGCTTTTTATAAACAAAGGACTATCATTTCCTGTTTCTTAATCCTATTAAAACTCCTTTGAAACTTCAGCAGCTCTCTGTAGCTCTAGAGATAACCATAAAAAAGTAAAAGCATACAAGAAAAGACGTTCTAAAGACACATATTTCACGTCCACAGCATTTTTATTGTTGCTAACTAATGATAATAATAATGGTAGCTGGTATTTCTTAAGCACTTCCTGTGAGCCAGGCACTGTGCTAGGCAATGGGCATTAGCTCAATCCTAACAGCTACTCTAGGAAGTAGATTTCCTTTATAGATTAGAAAACCAAAGCTCAGAAAGGTTAAGTAGCTTGTCCACAGGCAAGAAGCTAATAAGGAGTGAAGGTGGGCTATGAAACAGTGATCTGCCAGACCCCAGGGCCACGTCCGTTCTCTGTTGTCTCTCCAGTTAGCTTGCTGAGAACAGTTTCATTTCTGGTGTATGTTCAGGCAAGTTTTACTGCGGCTTGTGAAACCAGGTTAATGCTTAAAACCTCTTTTTCCAAGACAAGCTTCAGGATAATATGACAGGCAGTGATTGGGGTGAAGGAGAAGAAGAAGGAACGAATGAATATTTACTGAAGGAGATCGGTATTTGCGGAGTACTGACTGTGTGTTAGGCAGTGCAGACTCATGTTTCCATTCTACAAATACTTACTGAGTGCCTGTGGTGGGTTTGTCCCTGTGTTAGGAACGGGAGCTACAGCCCTGAGCAAAACAGAGTCCCTGCACTCCCGACCTGGTTATTCAGGGGGAGACAGACAGCACACAGATTAACATGTAAATATATATCATGTCGCCCTAAACAGTTTGGCTCAGTGGATAGAGCATCGACCTGCGGACTGAAGGGACCCAGGTTCGATTCCGGTCAAGGACACATGCCCAGGTTGTAGGCTGGGTCCCCAGTAGGGGGTGTGCAGGAGAGAGCCAATCAATGATTCTCTCTTATTGTTGATGTTTCTATCTCTCTCTCACTCTCCCGTCCTCTCTGAAATCAATAAAAAAATAAATAAAAAGAAAATAAATATGTAACATGTCAGGTGGGGTAAGTGCTTTGGAGAAAATTGAATCAGGTGAAGGGGTATAGAATGATGGGGTGGGTGTTAGGTCTGATGGAATAATTGAATGGACACACACCTGCCCGGGAACTGACCTTTAAATCACTTCCCAACAGACATTCCCTGTTGCTTAACACTTGCTAAGACCACATTCCACTTGCTAAGACCATTGTCTTTCCCCTCAGGTCCCTCCCAGAGAATTCTCTGCCCAGAAAAAGCCCGCCTAGAGTCCTTTAAAACTCTGACTCCCAGTCCCTGGATCCCGGCACCATTTGGGGGCTCAGCCCATCTGGTATCAGATGACCTAATAAATTCATAATTCTTTGCCCCCTTTGGCCTTGTGTGTTCCTCCTTTGGCAACCCTCACAGCGGGGATAATAGTACATAAGGTTGTTTGGGAAGAACTTTATTTAAAAAGGTGACATTTGAGCCTGGCCGGCGTGGCTCAGTGGTTGAGCATCAACCTATGAACCAGGAGGTCAAGGTTTGATTTCTGGTTCAGGCACATGCTCAGGTTGTGGGCTCGATCCCCAGTGTGGGGTGTGCAGGGAGCAGCCAATTAATGATTCTCTCTCATCATTGATGTTTCATCTCTCTCTCCCTCTCCCTTCCTTTCTGAAATATATATATATATTATTTTTTTATTTTTAAAGGTGACATTTGAGCAGGCATCGAAAGACAGCTCATTAGGCCTTGTGGGCTATGGTACAGCCTTAGGATTTTACCCTGAATGAAGATGGAAGCTCCTTTAGCATTTTTGAGCACAGGCATGATATACTCTGCCTTGTTCTTTTAAAGACTCAATCTAGCTTCTGTGTGGAGAATAGATCGTTGAGGGACAAGGGGAACATGTGACTGAGAATAAGAAGTCACTGTCATATGTTCAATATCTACTATGCATTTTTGTGTAGACACTTCTAATCGTTTCAGGAATCCAACTGAATTAAGTTAGCCCTGTGCACATGATAGGACTAAAAAGCTCCTAGAGGCTTAGAAATTTGCCTAATGACCCGCAACTATGACTTTAGGAACTTGCTATCAGATTGACAGTTTTGGTGCAGCTCTTCAAAATGACAGCTGCCATTTAGGGTGTCCTCACGTAGGCCAGATCTGGTTCTAAGTGGAGGATTACACGAGTGGGATTCCTCTGTAACTAGTGGGAGTGGGGTTCTTGGGGCCCCACGGGAGGATAAGATGTGGCAAAAGGCTTTATTTTCATGGAGTTCCATTCCTTGGGTTGTAGAATCCCAGGCTCCTTAACCCAGCCCTGAACAAGGTGCACCTGGGGCTTTAGAAGAGCTAAAAGCAAACCCAGTGTCCAGAGCTTCCCTTCCATGGTGGAGTTGAGTCCAGCAGAGCTTCAGGCTAGATCCAGTCCATCAGACCATGGTGTGGGCCCCACGTGGCTGTGAGCCACGTGGGTGAACACAGGGGAGCCGCCTCCTGCACCAGGAGTCAGGCGGGAGCAGAGAAACAGAAAGAGAGAGAGACACCTTTGTTCAGGAGCTTAAATATCAAATCTCCCCGTGCTTGCAGTGGCCATGCCTAGTATGGCCATTGACTCAGTCACTCAGACCTTATTGGGCATGTGTCTGTTGTCCAGTCCCTTCCCCCTGCGATTTGCAGGGAACAGACCTGGAGAGTGCTCACTGCAGCCTCCTGGCAAAGCTGTATAAACGGCATGCCTATACTCTCTAGTCGCCCCTTTGCTTCTTTCCTGTTATTAATAACGAGGTTATTACAATGGTATCACCTTGAATATATCACTCTTATATAACAGCTCTGAGAGGTAGGTATTATTTCCACTAGGAATCCAAGGTTCATGGAAGTTGTAACTTAATGACTTGCAACAAGACCCCATAGGTAGTAAGCGGCAGAACTGGGAATCGAAACCTGATCTGTGGACCTCCCACTTAATTATGGTGTAAGACAAAGAATTTACAACATTGCGAACAATTTGACTCTTCCTCCCCTTTCTGCCTTTCCCCCCTTGGCTTTGATTGCTTCCAGGTGATCCATACCACCCTTTTGGGAAGAAATTGCCTGATAAGTTACTAATAGTTTAGGATGCCTATGTAGATTTTACTATCCCTCCTATAAGTATGTGTATTTCACAGGCTTATCAAAGGGAGAGGAACACCAAAAGTGACTCCCTAATATTTGGTAGGATCTTCTGACTCTATCAGAGCCCATGAAAGTGTGTTCTCCCTGGAGAATCAGGAAGGCAGGGGAGGACACAAGGTTATCTGTCTTTATAATCAACAGAGTGGTGGGGAGGAGCTGTACTCCCAGCGTGTCAATCTCAAAGGCTAACACGGGCCAAGTAAACGAGGCATGCGGCCCGTGAGTCAGGAGTTCGACATGCTTGCTGTACTCTGAACTAGGGAAATAAGAGGAGAGGATCATCACAGTCAAATTACAAGCATGTACCCTGGGCAGTATTTCTCTTGAGTAGCAGCATGAGTTAGGGCCAGGCTTGTTTCTGTTTGTTCAGAGACTCATTGGCTCCTTGAATCTCTGACAGTCTGAACTGGCTCTAGGAAAATTGTGAGGGAGACAACGTTTATCATGCTTTGCCTCTACAAACCTCTTTCCATTACACTACATAGTGTATGAATTACAGCAGTTGTTTCTACTTCCCTGACATGTAGAACCTCACTGCTCCCTCTTCCTGTTTTCAAAATATTTCTTCGGGATGCAGTCTGATGGCCTTATTCACATTGAGGTATAAATGACTGATGTCACTTACTACTTTATATCTATTAGAAGCTTGAAAAGAAATAAAAAGCTTTAAGCCAAAAGAATGAATCTTTATTACTGGAATTTTAGGCACCCGTGTGCAGATGATGTGAAGGGAGGTGAACATTTTTTTTTTAAGTCCTCAAAATGATACACTTTTTGGTAATATAACTATATTCACTGATATTTTAAGTATTCACTGGTTTTCATTTTTATCTTTTCATCTTAGAATGAAATGCTATAAAAATGTTTTGAGGACTGCCCAGCTGGTGTGGCTCAATGGTTGAGCATCAACTTATGAACCAGGAAGTTATGGTTCTATTCCCAGTCAGGGCACATGCCAGGGTTGCAGGCTTGATCCCCAGTAGGGAGCATGTAGAAGGCAGCTGATTGATGATTCTCTCTCATCATTGATGTTTCTCTTTCTCTCTCCCTCTCTTTTCTTCTCTGAAATCAATAAAAACATATTTTTAAAAATGTTTTGAGTATTATGTGCCTGACAGGCCTATTAGATGCTTTCCATACATTATGTCAGTTTGATATTGTGTAACATCCTGTGAAGTAAGTGCAATTATCCACATTTAGAATATGGGCAAATCAGAGGTGAAATAACTTGCTCATGGTAGTGCGGGTGCTGAGGAATGGAGCTGGAGGAAACACTGTGGCCTCTCACTCACCCTGAGAAAGTCCTGCATGGTCTTTCTTCCCATTACATTATATAGTGTATGAATGACAGCAGTTGTTTCTACTTCTCTGACATGTAGTAAAGGTGACTTCTAAAACTCTTAAAGTAATATTGTGACCAGTTGTAATTGTCAGGGTTCTCCAGAGAAACAGAGCCAAGAAGACAGACAGACACACACACACACACACACACACACACACACACACACATTTACTTTAAGAATTTGGCTCATGTGATTGTGGGGCGCACAAATCCAAAATCTGTAGGGCAGGTCTGCAGGCTAGAAATTCAGGTAAGAGTTGATGTTCAATCTTGATTTCACTAGGCCTCAGGTTGGACATGCAGTTAGGGTTTTGCCTAAAACTGGGTGCCATAGCCCTGCCAAGTTGACACGTAGAATTAACCATCAAAGCAATAAACAATGATTTTCACTGAACAGATTTTTGAAGGTACCTGTCTTCTTCACCTGCTAGCTTTCCAGCTGGGTCCTGTGCTGTGGATGGATACAGACATAGAACTAAGTCAGGAGGAAATGAAGCAGGTGCGAGGGAACAGCTATTGGTTTATTCCGTTTGTGTGTGTGTTTGTGTGTGGGTGTGTTTCCGATATAAGTCATCTTATTGTTTTCTGGACGTGGATATGCATTTAAAAAAATTCTTATTGTTTCATGTTGTTGTTGGAGGAAGTTATCGGATTAGCTGGGAAAGCAGCAGTTGAGAAAGGGAGGAGAGAAAAACCCTTAAGCAATGTTTCAGGATCTAGAGTACAACTGGGAAAGTCAGGCGTTTGGAATTCACATAAACCAAAAGTGTACAGTATGACTAAGGAGGAGAAGGGTGGGCTGCAAAGCCAGAGCATAGGATTATAACTGATAAGGGAGCCCTGCGGTGACAGAATGAATGAATTTGCTTTATAAGTCCAGTGGGAAGAGTTTACCTATTTTTCTTTACTTAACAAATGTTTTATTTATTTTATGTTATTATTTACTAGAGGCCCGGTGCACAGATTCGTGCACATTGAAAGGAAGTTAATTAGAAGGTGGCTGGCAGGGTGGGACTGGGCAAGAGGGGCCAGACATCCCTGAGGGGTCCTGGAGTGAGAGAGGGCACTCTGCAAAGTTGCTGTCGCTCAGCAGCTCCTGCATTAAGCATCTGCCCCTTGGTGGTGAGTGAGTGTCATATTCAGCTGGTCGCTTAGCCTTTTATATATATAGATTTACTAGAGGCCTGGTACATGAAATTCATGCATGGGTAGGCTCCCTAGGTCTGGGTGGCGATCAGGGCCGATTTGGGCCTTCCAGCTGCTGGCCAGGGCCTGCCTTCCCTGGCTGCCAGCTGCCAGCTGGGGCCTTCCTTCATTCCACACCACTCCCTGGTGGTCAGCGCCTGTCATAGTGAGCGATCGAACTCCCAGTCTCCCAATGGAACTCCTGAGGAGACACTTTGCATATTAGCCTTTTACATATATAGATTTATAAAGTGAAGGGTGGCAACTTCTTTTTTTTAAAAAAAAATATTTTTATTGATTTCAGAGAGGAAGTGAGAGGGGGAGAGAGATAGAAATATCAATGATGAGAGAGAATCATTGATTGGCTGCCTCCTGCACTCCTCCTACTGGAGATTGAGCCCTGACCAGGATTTGAAAGTAGATAAATAGTGGCAAGTAAGCAAGTCCACATAGTGAGTTGTAATCTTAATCTATAAACTCTGGTGTAAGATGCATCACAACTTAGATTCTGACTCCCAGTCTCCCAGGCCTGGTGCTTCTCACTTCCTCCATCTCAAGAGTTCCGTTAAGGTTCTGGGGTCTTATAAGAGCCAAAGTGTCAGGAAATGAGAGGGAGCATTGGTGCCTCCAGGTTATGCAGACACATCCCATGACTGCTCCATAGGGCCTTTCAGGCTGCTCTTACTCTCAGGACACAGGGATCTTTGAAAAGCACCTTTATCTATGCCCCCCTAGACACACCAGGCACCCATCTCTCTCAGGTCTTCTGGGATTCACCAAGTCCCCTGCTCCAGGACCCACAGATGCTCTCTCTCACCCAGAGAGGGGGGGCGGGGGGGCCCTTTGTAAGTTGGGAGAGTCTAGTTCTCCAGAGCCCTCTTCCCTTTTCTATAGCCTTAGCCTCAACAGTGTTAGGTTTGTGGAAAATAAAAGGCAGGTATGCTTGCAGCCTATTTCTGCTTCCTGCCCTGACATGTAACGTTCCCTAGGGATAAAGCAAGGAAGGGACAGGGCTTACTTTATCTGAGAGAGAGATCTACTACAAGGACACAATGAAGCGGGAGGTAGCTCTTACTATAGATGTAGGGGGCATTGGGTCACATAATGTTGTGGATGGATCCAAGTGCTCTAAGACTGGCATGTGCAGCAGATCTTAGGGAAAACCCCAGTGTTAGTTAATGGCATTTGTAAACGCACTTGACATCTATTCCCCAGAGGGGAGGCTGCAATTGAACTGGTTGCCACCATCCAGGAGAAAGCAGCCAGCTGGGCAGTTTTCCACCAAATCAACTCAGAGGTGGTGGCCCTCCTTGCATCCAGGAACTGCTCCCTGGTGCCAATCAGTTATGGCTGTGGTTGCAAGGTTATTTCCACTTCACACATGCGGAACAAGCCCTGTTTTCCTCTGAAGGGGGCAATGGAAGCGCCAGGCACTTCAGGTTTCATGGACTTCGCTTCAATGCAATAATAAACACTGTTTTTAATAATGAAAAAGTAATTCTTCCACTTGATTAAAGTAGTAATTGAAGTGAGAAAACGATATAAATGCTATTATCAAAAGCAATTTTCTGAAGTCTCATGAATGAAGACAAGTAATGAAAATGAAGGGATAAAGACACAACTCCGCTTATGTTTCAACAGGGAAGAGTTAAATGTAATTGCTTTTTTAAGGTAACGTGCTTATCTATAAGTTTTTGTTATTGTTGTCTCCAACAATGGATTTAAAAGAAAAGAACAACTAAGGTTAAAAGCAAAAAAGAAAGAAAGAGGAATGTATTGGAAAGATACAAGGGTGTTTCCAAAAAGTTGAAGATTCAGTAACCAAGCTTTGGAAGGATAGATATGGGAACTACACTGGCCTTGTCTCCCGAGAGCCACTAATAGTGTGACCCACTTCCAATAGCTTCTAGTCTCTGTGTTTCTGTTTGTTGTTTCATATTTCTTGGAGTGACAATCATATTAGTTCAACTGGAGTTAGTCATCTACCCTTGAGTCATACAAGTGTGAATAGGTAATACCACTTAATGCTGAAATTTACTTAATGCTTTCTACCTTTTGGGCATTGCTCTTAGCACTTTGCAAGTATTTTATTTATTCCCCCATAACAATCCTGTGTCTTACATACTACTTATTATGTTTCCCATTTCTCAGATCAGAAAACCAAAGCCCAGAGAGGCCAAGCAGTTTTCCAAGATCATACAGCTTTTATCCAACATTTAATCTTTGGCATGACATGCACATATTTTCAACTTTATAACTAGGTAGAATAGATGGTAGTTGCAGTTTGGTGTCTGCAAACATCTTGTGTTTTTACCTTAGGGCCCACATGAGTGCTCATAGATATCTTCTTTCCAAGAGAGGTCAGAGCCATCTCCCAGCTGTCTGAAGTCCTTGACCGCAAAGCCGCCTCCGTGATCTAGATAAGAGCAGAGACACATGTGGGGAGCAGGGTTGACCACGGGTAGAGGCAGGAGCAAAAGAGCAGGAATGAACAGCAGTGGGGATGGGTGGGTGGTTCAGCTGGATACATGGAAAACATGAGCCAGCGTTTTCTGAGTCACACAGTTCAGTTTCATTTCCTGAGCATTTGAAATGTTAACCAGGGTCCTTGAGATAGAGCCAAATCCACGGAACAGATGGAGAGATCAGCACTTGGACATCAGGAGGAACATGGCATCACCTAATTCCGTTTGGCACTCATTTAACTGAGATCTTGGGGTAGCCTTCTTCTTTTTGTTTGGTTTTGTTCCTTTCCCTCTAGCTTTCTTCTCTTTATTTTTTAAACGACCCCCCCATTAACCCCCCCCCCCCTTCAGCCTCCTTCCTTTACTCTGAAAGCAACATTATTGCCCATTCTTTAATTGATGCCAGAGCCCCAAACTCATTTGCCTACAGGGGCAGGTATCATAAATGAATGAAGTGGGCCAGGCAAGGACTGTGTCAGACCAGAAAGCAGATGCCCTTTCTAAATAGGGGAAACTCATACTAGGCCCAGTATCCACATCTGAATTTTAATGTAAAATTCCCAATTTTTAAATGTTTGCCATTCATTAGTTTTGTTGTTGTTTTTTTTAAATGGGCAGGGCACATCTACAGGATGGCTCTACCAGCAGTCAAGTTTTGGATATGGTACTGTTTGAGGAGTCAAGGAGGTGGGGAACACCTCTATTGCCGGGAGCTGGTCCATCCTTGCTGTTTCAAGGAACCTGGAATATATGGCATACTGTTCTTAATATGTTTGCTCACCTTCTTGGCACTATGTGTTTTAACCAAAGTCACCTCTCTGAGAAAGGTTGTTTCCCCAGGTAGGGATTTTCCCCTGAAGTTAGGGAGGGAATAAAACCCCTTAACTAAGTGCCAGGCGGGTAATTAATCACTTTAACTACAAACAATCATGCTTAAGCTACATAATCTTTACTCCCTGGAATGGAGATAAGAAATGCCCTAACCTTTGGAATAGAGATTGATAGGATTGGAATCAACTGGTATAAATACAGATGTAACAAGACAACAGGACACAGAACCTAGACACAGAACCTAGACACAGAACTTAGAGACAGAACCTAGAGAGGGAACATGGAGAAAGATCCTGGACAGAAACTGGCAACAGAACCTAGAGACAGAACCTAGCGAGAGAACCTGGCTGAAGAACCTAGAGACAGAACCTGGCTACAGAACCTGGATAGAACATGGCAAGGGAATCTGACTAGAACCTGGTGACTGAACTGACAAAAGAACCTGGACAGAACCTGGCTGGAGAACCTAGCGAGGGAGCATGGCTACAGAACCTGGCTGGAGAACCTGGAGAACCTGGCTGGAGAATCTAGCAAGAGAACATGGACACAGAACTTGGCTGGAGATTGTGGCTAGAGATCCTGGCAAGGCTGCTGATAACTGAATGCTGTCTCCGTGTCATTCCTTCTTCGCCGACTCCATCCACACCTTTGGGGACCCCTGGACCTGCTGGGGTTGGACCCCAGCACTCTATCTCCATCCTGTCTTCCAATGGGACTACAGATGCTCCAGTCGATTTCTTCCTCCTAGTTGACTTTATACTGGAAACCACATTTTATGTATATCTTTATATTATTCCACTGGAAGACATATGTGTCAGCCCAATATATAAAAATGATAATATTTCAGTATGAGTTGACTATTTATGACCTTTGTCCTCCTAGTTAGATTTTAAGCTCCCCCAAGACAGAAGATTCTGGGTGCTTAAGACATTTTTAATTGACTGATATAAATAAACATCCCTTTAATGTCCAAGGGACTTCTAACTACTGCACAATCCTGGCTCCACCTTGTACTGGTATAAATAAAAACATTCCTTTAAGGACTCTCTAGTTAAAGAGACGTTTTCAGTATTTGAGTTTGTCTCCTTAATATATTTCTGTTTTCTGAGACTATTTTCAGAGTTATATTTGCTTTTCTTTTAGGCAAATTATTGAAAATTTCCTCCTCAGTTTGGAAAGACTATTTTCAGATGTTTAAATGCAAATGAATCCTCGATGTCTCTATTTCTGTAATTTCAATCTGATTGAATTAAGGTAGACTTGCAAAATTTTAGAAAAGTTTGATATTTTCATACCTAACATAGTTTTCCTTTTATTTGTAATCTATTTGGGGAGAGGACTTATGGAGGTGTAGGAGGAACACATAGGACTGAAGAATCTTAGAGTTTCATGGAGTAAATTTGACATTTCATTCAGCGAGGGCTTGGTTCCTTGGAGTAGGAAGGTGTTCACTACCACACAAGCAGTCCTTCCCACTTTTTTTTTTTTAAATATATTTTATTGATTTTTTACAGAGAGGAAGGGAGAGAGATAGAGAGTTAGAAACATCGATGAGAGAGAAACATCGATCAGCTGCCTCCTGCACATCTCCTACTGGGGATGTGCCCGCAACCCAGGTACATGCCCTTGACCGGAATCGAACCTGGGACCCTTCAGTCCACAAGCCGACGCTCTATCCACTGAGCCAAACCGGTTTTGGCCCTTCCCACTTTTGAGTATCATATTTTTGGATGGGTTTTCTTGATTGTGAACTGACACCTGTCTCTGGTTGTTCCCATGCTTTGTGCCTAGTTCTGAGCACAGAACAAGTCTAATCCTTTTGGGTTTCCCCAAATAAGATGGTAAGATCATTGAGAGCTGTGAGTATGTTATAGCTTCCTCCCAGTGCCTGGGAACACATTTTAGAGCACTTAATATCATGGTTGAGAGCACAGGCTTTGGGGTCAAAAGGACCCAGATGGAAATCCTAGCCCCACCTTGTTCTGACAGGATGACTGTGGACAAGTCACTTAACCTTCTTAAGTATCTGTTTCCTTATTGGATTGCACTGGGTATTAAATAAGATAGTGAGTGAAAATGGTTAGTACAGTCCCTGATTCCAGTCAACCAGGAAATGATGTGTATGGTTAGAACGGACTGGTTAAATTGAAAGGAAGTCTTGCCGAATGTCTTAGTGCTAAGTCAAGACTGCCTAGAATCTGAAGCCATGCTCCTCACGGAAATGAGTCTTTGATACTGACCTTGTAGAGCTTCTTACACAGACAGAGGAAAATGGTGTTGCAAATTTCCTCTTTTTTGTGTCCCAACAGCAAGCTCAGTTTCCCCAGAAATATAGTAGTACCAAGGGATTATATCACAATCTTTTTTTCCCCCCAAATCCTCACCCAAGGATATGCTTATTGATTTGAGAAAGCGAGGAAGTGGGTGGGAAGGGGAGAGAGAAAGAGAGAAAAACATCAATTGGTCAGTTGCCTCCTGTATGCACCCGGACCGGAGATGGAACCTGCAACCTATGTATGTGCCCTGACCAGGAACTAACCTGCGACCTTTTGGTGCACAGGACAGTGCTCCAAGTAACTGACCCACCCAGCCAGGCACAATGTAGAATCTTTATATCCTACAAAAAGACTGTGTCCTGAATTCCGGTGGTCTTCTTTCATAGGCTGATGAACCGGGCTTCTCCACCAAGAAAGAACCTGACTTCTTTAACTCTTTTCTCAAAGCCTCCTCCCTTGAGTCAGATCCAAGAACCTTCCAGCTGCTCCTCCCTCTGACCTTCCTTTCCTCTCTGGCTCCACCCAGGCTCCTCTTCCTTTCTGAGTTAAAGGCTCCCATGAATCTCCTCTAAATTTTGGAGTCTAAAAGGAGAGAGTAAGAGCCAGCTGAAGTCTCAACAACCTGGAGAGTCCTCTCCCTCTTACTATTTGAAGGTGGTGTTTAGTTGAGAGGCTAACTGAGAGCTATTTATTTGATGATAGAGTATTTGAATTGTTTGGCTAGTTTTGAAATTTTAAACTAAAACAAGCACCTGGTCCCCAAATTTATCATCACTGATATTGCCTTCAAGGGTTAAACACATTTCTTTATTTTTCCTTCTGTTTTCTTCTATATCTATTTATTTGTGGTAGAGATTGTATTCCCTGGAATCTCTAAAACCAGATAATATGCTTTTGCTTTTTGGCTTATTTCCAAATAAAAAGCTACTCTATAAGGAAGGACAGTCTTGGGACACGCCATGTATTTTATACTATATGTAAGAAGTTAGTGTTTGCGCGGAAAGGGCTGGCAACTGAGGATGTGGTTGTCTTTTTCAATCGGGAGGGAGACACAAGCTCCTGACTGCTCTGAACTCCAGTTCTGGGCGAGTCTCTCTGGGGAGAGACTGGACTGTCTGGCAGCGGGTAGAACTCGAGGGAAGCTTTCTCTCAGAGGTGCTTGCAGCGATTACTGCAGGACACTGAGACCTGGGGCCTCTTAGGGCAGGACTAAGGATCAGCCATAGCTGTTTGCTCTGCCCTGTTGATTCCCTGAGACCCCGCCCCACCCAAGCAGGCGCTTGTGCATATGAATGACCTGGCCCTTTGCAATCTAAAATTACCTAACAAACTGCAGCTGGGTCAGAGAGACCCAGAACATCCAAAAGAAGGCCCAAGGCTCCACAGCAGCTTGTATTGCTTCACAGCTGGGCCTCATCTGGGCACCTCCAAATCCTAAACAAAGAAGAGGAATCTGCAGATCTCTCTGTAGCTCCTGCTGGGTAGCCTCAGGCAGAGGCTAAATTAGCACCTCCTTAGAGATCCTAGAGCCAGTGTACCCAGTGGTCAGAATGGGACCATCCAGATTACAACTCCTCAGATCCATAAGGGACACACTCAGGTGGCAGACTCAGTGAGAACCAAAGCCCCACTGAAACAAGTCTTTCCCCAGAAGGGTGTCTCCAGCACAGAAGTTCTCCCACCATAGACACAGCTGATTCTCACAGCCAATTGGCCTGGAGGTCAATTCCTCCCAGTGATACCTACAACAATCAAGGCTTAACTACAACAAGACTGTGCACAAAGCCCACAGAAAGCCACTCTATCAATGCAGGGAAGTAGCCAAAATGCAGAGACAAAGAAACAGGTCACAAATGACAGAAATGGAGGAAAGCAAACTACTGGATGTAGAGTTCAAAACCACGGTTATAAGGTATTTCAAGAATTTTCTAGAAACCGCTGATAAATTTGGTGAGACCCTCGATAAATCTAGTGAGACCCTCGAGGATATGAAAAAGGACCAACTAGAAATTAAGCATACACTGACTGAAATAAAGAATAATATACAGAGATCCAACAACAGAGACTATAGGATCTCAAGAATCAAGTCAAAGATTTGAAATACGCAGAAGCAAAAAACACCCAAACGGAAAAGCAAAAAGAAAAAAGAATCCAAAAATATGAAGATAGTGTAAGGAGCCTCTGGGACAACTTCAAGCGTACCAACATCCGAATTATGGGGGTACCAGAGGAAGAGAGAGAGCAAGATATTGAAAACCTATTTGGAGAAATAATGACAGAAAATTTCCCCTACCTGGTGAAAGAAATAGACTTACAAGTCCAGGAAGCGCAGAGAACCCCAAACAAAAGGAATTCAAAGAGGACCACACCAAGACACATCATAATTAAAATGCCAAGAGCAAAAGACAAAGAGAGAATCTTAAAACCAGCAAGAGAAAAACAGTTAGTTACCTACAAGGGAGTACCCATACGATTGTCAGCTGATTTCTCAACAGAAACTATGCAGGGCAGAAGGGAGTGGCAAGAAATATTCAAAGTGATGAATAGCAAGAACCTACAACCAAGAGTACTTTACCCAGCAAAGCTATCATTCAAAATTGAAGGTCAGATAAAGAGCTTCACAGATAAGAAAAAGCTAAAGGAGTTCATCACCACCAAACCAGTAATATGAAATGCTGAAAGGTGTTAAGAATAGAAAGAAGAAAAAGTGAAGATAAAAATTATGAGTAACAAATACATATCTATCAACAAGCGAATCGAAAAATCAAGTGAATAAAAAATCTGATGAACAGAATAAACTGGTGAATATAATAGAATCAGGGGCATAGAAAGGGAGTGGACTGACAATTCTCGGGGGGAAAGGTGTGGGGGTGCTGGAAGAGACTGGACAAAAATCGTACACCTATGGATGAGGACAGTGGGATGGTGGGGTAAGGGCAGAGGGTGGGTGAGAACTGGGTGGAGGGGAGCTATGGGGGGGATAAAAGAGGAACAACTATAATAATCTGAACAATAAAGATTTAATTTTAAAAAAAAGAAGTTAGTGTTTGTACTTACCTAATCAAGGGGATTTTAAACAAAATTGGACCTTCATATTTTTCTAAATCTTGGTGTCTTTTTTTATTTACATAAAATATAAAATATGATTTTCCCTCCTTTTTAAAAAATATTTTTATTCATTTCCGAGAGAAAGGGAGAGGAAGAGAGAGATAGAAACATCAATGATGAGAGATAATCATCATAGGCTGCCTCCTGCACGCCCCACACTGGGGATTGAGCCTGCAACCTGGGCATGTGCCCCGACCGGGAATCAAACCATGACCTACTGGTTCATAGGTGGATACTCAATCACTGAACCATGCCAGCCAGACTGATCCCTCACCCCCTTTTATTGAATTTATTGGGATGACACTGATTAACAAAATTATACAGGTTTCAGGTACACACTATGATAATGAGCCAACTGTGTGTTCACCAGACAGTATATTAAATGACTAACCGAGTGGGCCCGGGGTTGAGCCTTTAACTGAGGTATGTGCCCTTGACCAGAATCAAACCCAACCCTTCAGTCTGCTCTAACCACTAAGCAAAAGCAGCTTGGGCAAAGCTTCTTTTATATCCTTCTGTCTAAACCTGTGCTCAGGACTGAGGCAAGCAGATGTCTTTTCTGTGGTGTCTTGTCGATATAGGCCAGTGCTTCAGTGCTTCTCTAAGTGTATGTGAAGAAAAGCTATGAGAAAGTGCTTAGATGGACCTTATCACTGTGTACTTGCAACTTGGGGATCTTGATCTTGTGAAAACAGGCCTACACTATAAGTGATATTAAAAAAGAAAGAAGAAAGAAAAAGGCCTTTTTTGCCCCCCTCACAGCTTTTTATTTTGAAAATATTTAAATTTACAGAAAAGTTGAAAGAGTAATACCATGAATACCTTTTATTAACCTGTTGTCGCTTTTACTGATTCTTTCTGTTTTTATTGAAAAAGCTAGAGGCCTGCCCTAACCGGTTTGTCTCAGTGGATAGAGTGTCAGTTCGATTCCAGTCAAGGGCATGTACCTTGGTTGCAGGCAACATTCCCAGTAGGGGGTGTGCAAAAGGCAGCTGATCTATGTTTCTCTCTCATTGATGTTTCTAATTCTCTATCCCTCTCCCTTCCTCTCTGTGAAAAAATCAGTAAAATATATTTAAAAAAGGAAAAAAGAAAAAACTAGAGGCCTGATGCACGAAATCCGTGCAAGGGGCTCAGTCCTCGCAGCCTCAGCCAGTCCTCGCAGCCTCAGCTTCGTCTGGAAGGTCATTCGGCTGTTCAGTCTAATTAGCATATTAGCTCTTTATTAAATAGGATTAAAAATAAGCGCAGACATTATGAATTTCTCCAGCCTGAATCCTCTAGGTTAAGAGCACTTTCCTACATAACCACAATTCACATTCAGATTTTCCCAATTGTCCCTAACCTATCTTTTTTTGCTTAAACAAAACAAACAAAATAGATGAGAATTCAGGCAAGGTTCATGAATTTGTTGTTATGCTTTTCTTTGTCTTTGTAAATTTAGAATAGTCCCTGCTTTTTGGGAATGTACGTTTCATGACATTGACCTTTTTGAAGAGGGCAGGACAGTTAATTTGTAGAATGCCCCACAATCTGGATCTGCCCAGTTGTTTCCTCATGTGCTTTTTGTTTTTAAATTTATTTTTTGGTAAATTTTTCAAAATATGCTTCAGGGAATATGCATAAATCATAAGCATGCAGGTTTGTGAAAGTTAACTTTTTGGCCTCTGGGACTCTCAAAATCTGGCTATTTTGCAAACCCTTATCTCTGCACTTGTTTCTCCGTTGCATTGAGAGAATGCCTAGAGCACAGGCAGCTTCCTGGCACTTCCTTCAGCTTTGGGTGCTAAGGCTGGGCGACTTCCAATGTAGGCAGTTCCATTGTACTTATCTCAGATCTCCCACCGGGGTTTCAATTAGAGAAGTTATTGTTTAGTTCCCCTTCTAAAAGTGTTGTATTATGTAATTATCCTGGCTTTGGAGATTTGGGTTGTTTTTAAACCATGTGAATGAATTGGCTATTTAAAAAGTACTTTTAAAGGTCACGGTGATCTAATTCAATTGTTAAAACTGCTTTAATAACTAGGTTGCAATAAGACACAAAACAGGTTTTTTTTTCTTCACAAAATAGCATTATCTATCTATCTATCTATCTATCTATCTATCTATCTATTTATTTTGGTTGTAGAGATCCAACATAAGTCTATAATGGCTCACGGTCCTTTATTAAAAAATAAAAGACAAAATGTTAAAAATATTATAACTTTGTCTTTGCTATCTTAATTACCCTTTCCCCAACTTTGTCTTTGCTATCTTAATTACCCTTTCCCCTCTTTTCTCGGACTCCAAAGCTCTTTCCTCTTTATCTTGTTCTCACCACATATGCCAAATGGTGATGACAGATGATGGTGTAAATTGGGGTCTTAACCTGAGGTTAGTGGGTCAATGGACCCTTTAAATTTACATGCATAGTGGGTGTGTATTTACTTATGAGCTTTGTTTTGGAGAGAAGTTTCCATAGATTTTTACCAACTTTTTAGGAGGATCTTTGGGCCCAAAATGGTTAAGAGCACTGGCTTAGTTACTTCTTTCTGGGGCCTTTGATATTTTCTCTGTCCCATAACACACTATTTTATTTTTTATTTTTAGTAACCTTTTTGTGTATTTGTTTTAGATTATAAAATTAGAAGGAATAAAATAAAATCCATTTATATTATTAGTCATTACCCAGAAATAACCATTGTATATATGATACATACTTATCAATCAACCTATTAATCTATCAATCATCTCTCTGTCCCCCTACACACATGTTCATGCACAGATTAATAAAAAAGAATAATTCTATATGAATTCTTTCCACTTTGCTAAGTGTAGATCAATAACATTTTTGTTTAATTGCTGCAGAGTAGTCTGCAGTATGAATATATTGTAATTTATTTAGCCCCTTATTGATGGACACAGATATTTGTATTTTAATAGGAATCAAACCCTAGGCAACAAGAATAAAAGAAAAGACAGGAACTTGGGGTTTTTGCTGGTCACAAGCGCCCTCTTCCTTTGTCTTACCCTTCCAAGCTCCACATCAAAGGTTAGGCTCTGGACTTTGGGTCAGAGAACATGTTTGCTTTTTCCAAAAGAAAAGAAAAGAGAAATGTATTCTTACACACTTCCCTCTAAACTCCAAGATAGTGATAGGGATTGGCAAGTCATTTCAAATCAATAAAGAGTATAATAGTTTTGGATGATTGATTGATTTCCAAGCAGCTTTATTTAAGATATCACTTTTCAATTTTTAGTGTTCAAATGAGCCAAATTTTATATAGTTTACCTAAAGAAAGCACTCATAAAAATTATTGTGGAAGAAAATTGAATACTTTAACCCATTGCATCATATAACCCGGGAGAGACTTTAATCATATAAATATGTATGATTTCATTCCATTCTGTGTGTCTCTATTTATCTGTGATATATTGCTGAAAGAGCTGTTGCTGATTGTCTTTTCTTTCTTTTCTCGCTTATCTTTTTACCAAATGACACTACCAGATTAGAGGCTGCACCAGTCAGCACCCTCGGGTCCAGGGCTAGTAACTGTTCCCATCTGGCTCCCTGTGATTAATGGCGTTTATGTCAGCATGAATAACATTTCGCTGTTCAATCAGCTGAGACTCTGGCCATTAAAAAAATTTACTACACAAAAATCAATAACCCATGGTTTTTGGAAAGGGGCAGTTTTCTTTAACAGTTATTCTCTTAGCCTGCTTGTAAAGATAAACAATCAAATTACCATACCCATTGAAAATAGTCCAGGCAACAAGAGGAAATATAAGCTCACAGATAAAGGATGACCTTAAGTAAGGACAGGTAGGAAGCCTTTTTAAGGAAGACAGAAGGCGACCAAAGAAACCCAATACCTTGCTGAAAGTCTTTAAGAATGTCACCCATTTTCACAGATCCAGCCAACAACACAACCTCAGACAGCTCAAGATGAGTTTCCAGAAAAGCATGGAAAATAAATTAGCTTGATGATAGCATTCTGTGACCGACTTAATGCCACTCACAACTCTCTGTGGACTTTAGCTACAATACAGAAAATCAATTTTATTTATTTATTTGCCTCAAGTGTGCCGATTACAGTATTGCCACTTAGGAAAAACACACAAAATCTAAATAAGTAAATTTGCCAAGGTGGTGAAATTTCAGGCAAAATAAAATGGAAGATTGCTTTTTCAAGAGAGAATATAGGTAAAGATAAATCTTAGATGCTTTATTTTGCGGGAAATGTGGTGTACTTTCAAAATGATAGTGTTGACCATGTATAGCAACATGTCTGAATAGGGTCAATGATCCTGATTCTCTTGTAGTTTATTTCACATGCCTTAGGTGAGCGCCTTGGGATGTTGCTCACACAGCCTGTCTTTTGCTGTGGAGGTTGTCACTGCGTTTGTGAGCAGCTCAAAGTTTTGGCTCAAACTGGATTATGCCTCACAGATTTATGCCCATAACTTTCGTCTCAGGCATCTGTGGCTGCAAGTAGCATTTTAGGAATTCGAATTATACCAGTTTGGCATCTTCACCATGAGCTTCAGCAAAGTGAAATTCTGAATGGGAATGTGAAGATTTCCCATTATATTTTACTTTATTTATCAAGTTCACAGCCCAGATGGTCAGCATCCTTGTTTTGATTGTAAGCTCTCTAAATAATCACCGACGTAGCCCAATAAAGAAGGAATGGCATCGTGTGCCTCTTCTCTGCACAGAAGATAGAAGCCCTTTATGCACGGGATGGCCCTGCAGATTGCTCCTGCTCCATGAAGAGATGGCTAACCTTCGGCAAAGTGCTCTGGTAAAAGCATCATCTTTCCCGTTCCACCGTGTAATGACCAGGAGCGGAGAAGAGCTCTGTTTCCTGTCACCGCACTGCATCATTCTCATTTACGTGACTGGCAGCTATTCCTTTGCTAGAAGTTTAAATGATCCCAAGAACTCTAAACAGAGTTCAGATGTTTGTTTAGTGGAGCGGCCGCAGGCTTCTGTAAACAGTCTTTTGAGCTCTCCCAGTCTTAAGAAAAGGCTCTTCTCAGAATCGGCCCTTCCCCCCTCCCTGCTCTTTTCTGGTAACGGGCTTCACTTCAATGAAGAAAATCCAATAAAGGGCACAGGGGCCCAAAACTGGCCGGAAAGGAGACTCCAGTGGTGGGGCGACCTGAGACGGAAAGGCATCGGGACGCCACATCCTGCATTTGTGCTTTGTTTTTGAAACTTCGAGTTAGTTGCCTTAATGAATTAACCAGCAGTCTAGTCATGGAAAATGTTTCTCCCGTCCTGGTGGGGGAGCCAGATACTATCGATTTGCAACAGGAAGGCTGTTGATACGGGCTTCATTGTTGGGCCAGTCATTGGTGAGCTGGTGGCCAGACCGCAGGCCACACACTTCTGTGCAAATCTTCCGTGTACTGGGGCTGCCCGGGTATTGTTTGTGCTGTCGGAGTTGTGGCCAGGAAAACATGGTGAGTCTGGGCTTTCACGTCTTGTCTGTGTGTGTCCCCTCGGCGCTGAGGGGGGCGCAGGATGCCGGACTCAGCTTGGGGGCAGGGAGGGGGCTGTTGAAATCCAGGAGCGTGCGTGAGTGCTTTGTGGTTAATGCTTTTTTTCTGTGTCATCCTCCCCAGAGTTCCGGGAACGCGTCCTACCGCTGCTCTATGTCTTCCTCTGCGGATTTTTCCGATGAGGATGATTTCAGCCAGAAATCTGGCTCTGCATCTCCAGCTCCCGGAGACACCTTACCCTGGAATTTGCCTAAACATGAGAGATCAAAAAGAAAGATTCACGGGGGCTCGGTGCTGGACCCCGCCGAGCGGGCCGTGCTTAGGATAGCAGGTAAGGGAACGGGGAAGGGATGGAGCCCGGAGGAGAGTTGCCGAAATTCACCCATCAGCTCCAGGGAGGGTGGTGGGGGTGGTGAGGGTGGGAGGGTGCCCAGTGCATCAGCTCCCAGATACGGAGCACAGATTGGTGCTCAAGGTGGGGGAGGGAGGTGACCATATTTACTTTATGCCCCGATTTATCGATGGAGCGATTTGCCCTGCCTGCTGGTGACTAAGCTGTTTGGCCCAGTCTTCTGGCTGGATGAATCGATACCTTTGAAATGCAAGGAGCTATTTACACGCATCTGCATTAAACTTTCCTATTTACATGTAGTAGCCACCGTGACAACCTCAAAGTACGGTATGAACTCCAGTAATCACTAGTGTGTTTGCTGGAAGCTGTGAGAGCCTTCATTTTCGTCTTTGCCCAGGAGCACTGAGCTACGCAGATTTAACCGGGGTAGAGAGTCCTGGTGTTTGGTACCCAGGATGCAGAGGGTATTCCGGCAACTCAGATGCCATTTTTTTCTTTCTTTTTTTAGTGTAGCATCTCCGTGAGCATCGTGTAGGAGCTTCGGAGGGTTTAGCCGTCATGCATTCCTGATTAATTAATATATGGGAGGTGCCAATGTTTCTGTTCAGTTAACCGGTGTTCCCTTGCACTGGCCGTAAAAGTCCAACCATAAGTGATGGCTCATTTTACCTAGTTGAAAGCTGAGAACAGCTTGGAAATCAATCCTCCCACCTGCAGGGCCGGTATGGTTTGTGTGTATGTGTTCTGTGCAGGAAAGTTGCTTCGTGGGGTGGTTGTCCTTCCCTTTCTTCAATATTTATTTTTTCTCTCAGAAATAGTTACGGGGTAGAATGGAGTGTGTTCTTGGGGTTCTCTTGCAAAGGCGAAAGGCCCCATGTTTCTCCAAATTGGCTTCTGCACCCAGGTCAGCCCCCCTTTCCTCCCCATCCCCTGCTCTCAGCTCAGGGCCCCCTCCTACCCAGCTTGCTTTGCTTCCTTCTATAATGCAAAGTTGGTACTCTATCTTCCTCTGAGGGGGCTGTAGGGGACTAGCCAGGATCCCAGCCACCCTGGCAACAGAGAGTCTCCCTAGAGTCCCCCCAGTGGGATTTTCTGATTACAGGGAAAAACAAACAGCGCCCAGCCAGCCATTCTCTGTTCTGGGTTTCTGGGGCAACAGCCTGAGCTTCTTCTGGCTTCCCTTGTGAGATGCTGGCTGGTCTCACCCAGGCTTTTGGAGTAGAGCAAGGGGAGGAGGAGGCAGGATGGAGGACAGAGAGACTGTTTGAGAGCCAGGGGAGAGTGAGCAGGGGTGGCTTGGGGAGCTGGGGCAGACCTGGCTCTCAGTGCCCGTCTGGAGTACTCAAAAGTCTTTAGTCACTGAGGCCTGACTTCTTGCCCTGTTGAGACACCCCTGGCCTGCCCTCCTGCAGGACTGAGGCACCAGGAGGGACAGTGCTGGTGACATATGTTTGGCTCAGCAGAAAGGGAAGACGGGAAAGGAGGATGGGGAGCGAAGTTGTTGGGGCTTTGTGCAAAGCCTGGGTGTCGGAATGGGAGGCCTGTATTCCGTACATTTTTGTGGAAGGTAGAAGGTGGCTTCTGGCTTGAGTTGTGATTGTGGTGGCAGAGGTGGATATTTTGATTTAGGTAGTGAAGGAAGGGGATTTGAAAGAATAATCGTGCAGGTGTGTGTCTGGAGAATGAGAGTATGTAAACTGAGGGAGATGGCCCGGCAGAAAGCCAAGCGAAGCTGGTGGAAGTAACATGAAGTGTACGCGCGCTAAGTGCGGAAGAACTTGGGATGCCATGGACAAGCAGACGCTGATGCTAGTAGACTGTAGCCTCCATGAGGGCAGGGGCCATGTCTTATTTTTTTTTTGTAAACGTTCATTGAGTGATTTGTGGGGTAGCTACGAAGTTAGTGGTAGTTGCTGCACTCAAGACCTCCAAGTGACATACTTTTAAGATTATATTAATTGGCAACAGAATGCAACCAAATTAAACAACAAACAGAACAAACAGCCCTAGTATGGAAGTATACTACTTTGTTTAAAATAAATATTGGTAACATGCTGTTTGCTACACGTCATAATCAATAATCATACATGGAACATAGACTTGGGGGCCAGTTCATAAATATCTGTGGCTCAAATATGAAATTCAGATGTATTATGTGTGAAATTTGCTACTGATCACCCAGTGTGAGGATCAGGGAACAGGCCTTCTGAGGGAATTTGGTATTGAGGATAGTCTGAAAACATACTGTTAATATTTCTACTTCTGGGGGTTGAGGGGGGGGGGGCGGGAAGAGGTTAACCAATGAGCTTATATGTGTATATGCATAGTCAATAGTGCAGGGAAGGCCTGGGGAGGGGAAGGAAGTGGGGTGGGAGGGGTGAGTGGGGGGGGACATCTGTAATACTTTCAACAGTAAAGATGAAAAAAATAGATTTTGATTTCTAATTTTATTAGACATTTTCATACTCTGCCTAAAGCTCACCTTATCTTGGAAATTCATCCCTAGTAAGAGATGGGGTGAGGTTCTGACATGTATGAGGATGTCCATAGTGTTCATTGCTTAGTAATAAAGGATTTAAAAGTTCAATATTTTTTTTTTAAGGGCATAACAATAGAATTGAATATGAAAATGTCTAGAGCCAAAAAAACCCCCCAAAACCCCAGATGATCTGTGGAAAGCCTTAATTCACTCACATTTTATAAATATTTATGGAGCCCCTGGAATAAAATGAAGAAAAGCACACAGTTCCGCCTTTAAAGAAGTCCTAGTCTCATATGATAAATGGATGTGCTGGTAGTTATACCTGGTGTGAGAGATGCAGTGTAATGGCTGGAAGGACCTAATAGTAAAAGAACCCAGAGGAGAGTCTAATTAACTTGGATAGAGAAGGGCAGGTATGGGGGGTCCTGAAAGGTTTCTGAGGGGGAAGTGCCACTTGAGGTGAGATTTAAAGAGCCTGATGGAATTAGGGTGAAAGGGAAAGCCATTTCAGAGGGAGGGCTGGGAACTACAGGAACAAAAAGATAGGGAGGATGTGTTGCTAAAGCATGGGGTTTGGGATAGCAGGAACTATGAAGGTGCTCGCGTGCAATACTGAGGAGATTGGACTATTTATACTTAAGTGGCGGGGAACAGCTGAAAGATTTTTAACCCGTGCAGTGACATCATCAGGTTTGCATTTCAGAGACTCTTCTTGGTGATGGTGTCATATGTCGGACACTTTATGTTTTTAAAAGTGCTTTTGCATCTATTATGGTTTCTTCATTTTAAAGTCGTTGAGTATAACATATGCCTTTCCTATCTCTTAGAGGTGTCAATGTGAGAATAAGATAGAAGAATGTAAGGAAATGCCCATTGTATAATGCCTTTTACATAAAAAAGTACGGATCTGCTGTTCTTAGCTACAGGATATCTTAAATTGAATTTTTCAGTCTCCCAGTGCCTATGAGGGCACATGGTTTATCACTGACAATGCTATATTAAAATACAGATTTTTTTTTTTTTTTTTTTTTTTTTTATATCTCATGTGAATTCACTGAAATTGGAGGATGGTAAGCAGAGTCAGGTAAACGCACCCAGCCAGGAAGTGGTAGAGCTGGGATCTGAATTCAGGCAGGCTTGACTCCCGAGGCCCTGCTGTGCTTCCCCTGCGTCCCTAAGGAATACACTATTACTATCAGCAGTTTGTCCCGATATTGCCAATTCCAAGAATGCGCGGGGCAAAGGCTGTTCTTGCAGACAACCCTAAATGCTGCTTCTGTTCATTTTGACTGGCTCCTTAAATGGACATTTAAAATCATTTAAGTGTGCACCGATGAGATTCATAAAATGGTTCTACTGAGTATCAGTCTGATGAAAACTCAGACTATGCCCTCAGTGACCTTAGTCATTGTGAGGGAGACAAGGCAGTTTTGAGAATCTACATCTGTGCATATGGAATGACTGTAAATGGAATGACTCTTAGGAATCTAATTGCTAACCCTCTCATTTCAAGAAGGTGTCCCATACGATATGTGTTTGTTGTAAGAAACGCCTATCAAGTTGTAAGAAAACTCTAGTGATCCTGAAGGCTCAGTGGGATATGGGATCAAACTCAGATTATAAGCTAGTGATCAGAACAGAAAAGAGAGATGTGGTCTTGCTTTGTTTGGAATAGGCCAGGTGCTGAGGAGAAGTAAAAATGCCCAATTCAAACTTAAGTGTTTTTTTTTCAAGAGTACTTACCTCCTTCTGAGAGTTCATGGAAGGAAAATGGTCCAGATTCACAACACTGAAAAAGGAAAGAAAAAATAATTCATCAAGGACAAAGGGTTAGTATATATGAAAGGAAGACACAAGGAGGGGAAATGTGGGCTAGAGGTGAAGTTGTCCTAAGTCAGATGGTGAAGCCTGGCTGTGTGGCTCAGTGGTTGAGCATCGATCTATGAACCAGGAGGTCACAGTTTGATTCCAGTCAGGGCACATGCCCAGGTTGCAGGCTCCACCCCTAGTAGGAGGCTTGCAGGAGGCAGTGGATCAATGATTATCTCATCATTGATGTTTCTCTCTCTCTCTCTCCCTTCAAATACCTCAGATGGTGAACAATGAGCTACTTTACCCAGTGATAATAATAGCTAACACTTATAAAGCTATTTAATATGGCAGCTTTAGGAGGTAGGCACTGTTACCCCCATTTTTCTGATGAAAAGAGACTCAGAGAGGGTAACTCGCCTGTGTCAGAGTTACCAAGGAGCAAGGATTCCATCCAGAGCAGCCTGACTGCATCGATACTCTGAAATATATCCATTTACACGCCTGGGTACCAACTGGTTCCTCCAGCGGACCCTTTAAACTCACCCGCTTCAGCGTCTGATATGCCAAAGTTAAATGAATTGTACCCATTTTTATGCAAGTCCAGTACTCACCAGTACTGTGGGGAACGACTACGGGTAGAGAGGAGGAGGGAGGTGGCAAAGTAAGCTGGGGGAGTTGTAACCGGCGGGGGCTGTGGCCGTCGCGGAGCCCAGCGGCAAATTCGCCTGCTGGCTCTGGGGGGCGGAAGGGAGGGACCGCGGGCTGGTGCTCCGGCCGCGGGGTGGCCGAGCGCGCAGGCGCAGACACGCGGCTGGCAGGCCCTGATGCGCGGGGCCACCTGCAGAGGCCGCCTGCTCTGCCCCGAAATGTGCCCCGGGCGGGGACCCCCGTGCCCTTCCCGCTTTGTGCGGCCACCGAGTGACCCGCGTCCTCACGTGCCATCAGCTGGATCGCAAAATGCATTTCCCTCCCTCCTCCCCGCCGCCCCTTCCCCACGGGGAGTGGCCGGCTCCCCGCAGGGGGCTGCGCACAGCGGCGGCCGCGATCTGCCGCTTTGTTGTTTCCCAGGCACCTGTTGTGGGTCCCAAATAGAAACCTCGTCCTCGGGGATCCGGGGAGGCCGGCCAGCGTCCGGGGGTGGGCGTGCTTGGCGGCGCGGTCCACCCGGTGGGCGGACCAGGAGAGGGGGTCTGGAGCGCGCGGCTCAGCCTGGAAGGGAGGGGCCCGCGGCGCCGGGTCGGAGCCGAGCCAGCCGGGGTGCTGACCGCCGGGTTCGCCCCCTCCCTTCCGCCCTCCCCCCTGCGCCCTCCCTCTCTCCCGGGGCGCGGGCGGGCGAGCGTCTGCGGCGCGGCGGCCAGGAAATGCCGCAGATGCGCCGCGCAGCATCCCGAGCGGAGGCAGCGCGCCGGTCCCCCCGCACGGCCGCCGCCGTCTCGGTCCGGCCCGGAGCAGGCGCCTAGCGCACGGCCAGGGCGGCGGCCGCGTGAGCTCGGAGGGTCCCGGCGCCCGCTGCCCCGGCCCGTCCCCGCCCGTCCCCGCCGCGCTCCAGGCTCCTCCGCGGCGCTGGTCGTGGCGTGGCGCTGCTGTCACCGCCCCCGAGGTCGCCGAGATTGGCTGCTGCTGAAACCCAAGAGCGACTCCGGCTCCGCGGGAGCGGGCGGCCGAGCACCGCGGCCAGCCAGGGGGCCTGGGCGTTTCCTCTGCCGGCCCGGCGCCCGCCGGCCCCCGCCGCCCCCTCGCCCCCGGCTCGGCGTCTCCGGCTTCGGCGCGCTCCCGGCTTGCCGCCCCTTCCGCTTTTCCCGTTCTTGCTGAGTAAGACGCCGTACTGTCCCGGTTCCGAGGGGGAGAGGGGAACTGGCCAGTCATCGCGCAGAGAAACTTGGGCATGGCGGGGTACCTCTCCCCAGCCGCGTACCTGTACGTGGAGGAGCAGGAGTACCTCCAGGCCTACGAGGATGTGCTGGAGAGGTACAAAGGTACGTGGCTCCCCTGCCCGGGCTGCAGGGCTGGACGCGGACCAGCGGGGTAACCGTTACCTTTGCTTCACCCAAGCCACCGCCGTTTGGGCACAAGTAAACAGGTGTCTGGACCGGATCTGGGGAATGAACCCTTTGGTCCTTTTGGATGAGATTCGGTGCCCCCAATGCTGGGAGGGTGGTGGGGTGGGCGATGGGTCCGGAGACGCCCTTGGGGGGGGGGGAGTGTAGTGTAGGGGGGAGGGGATTGGTTTCCAAGAAGCATATTGCGTTTTTTTTTGTTTGTTTGTTTTTTTTCTCCCTTGTAAAGGCTCTTAGCACTACGCATAATCATAATTCTCCCTGGGAGGGTGGATCCCGATTAATTCTCTGTGGGATTACTAAGGCATTGCTGCCCTCGCTTGGCACAGTTGATTAGCTTATAGAAAAGGTTCTTGGATTCTTAAATGGACTATTTCACCGCCAAGAGCATCACCAAGTCGTTTTTCTTCAAAATGACCTTATTTGACAAAAGTTTATAGATTGAGACTCTATATCTATCCATATGTATGGTAAACATTATTTGACAGTGTGATGCTGTAAGACTTTAGTCAGTGAGACTTGTACATTTAAATGTAAAGGAATATATTTGGAGATGTTATTCTGTCTTATCCTTTGTGTTTGGGAAACTCTATGTTAAACTGGTAAATATTGATATTTTGAGTATTAAGTTTACGTTGACTTTGTGGTGAAATATAGCATTAGACAAAGTGCACGTTGGCATCTTAAAGGGCCTTTTTGTCTCAGGAAATTATTTTTCAGTGTGTACAGAGTATCTCTTACTGTGTCTCCTAAAACACTCTACACCCAAAGGTGGATCATAGAGTCTTAATGTGTTAATAGTGAATAGTAGCCTGTTTCATAGATTGGGTTCAAATGGTTTTGCATCTTGAATCTTTGCTTTGGTTTAAGACACCCAGTTTCTATAAATTGAATGGGGGTTTTATGGTTAAAATGCACATATTAATAGTTCCCTATTAGTTGGCAGTAGAAATATAAAATCCTGAATTTAATATTTGAATTCTACATCTCCAAGAAGCTCAAAACTTACCCACAAATGTGTTTTTTCTCTTTCTAGAGCATGTTTTATTACTGACATGCTTTTAATCCATGTAGAATTTTGTAAACAATCAGAACTCCTCTGTGCCAAGACCCTTCTGTGTATAATGCTGCCACTGAGCAAGTGCAGCGATAGTTCAGGCTAAAGCACATTTGTAGAATTTGTGTACGTACATATGTGCACATGTAATATGCTCATGGCTATATCTATCTCCATGTAAAAAATAAAATTCTTAACTGGTTGTCTCGAGAACTTTACAAATGAGAAATATCAATATAGACTAGTATATTTATTGAAGACATACACCTGTGCTCTTTAAAGTCAGAAAAACAAAGTCTGAAAGTCCTACAGGATATACATTTTTTACTTTTGGAAGAAATTATAGTTGGATGAATTTTTTTTGCCCCATCAAGTTTTACATCAGTGACACATGGGTGATTTCAGGTAACTTTGAAAACTAATGTAACTCAAGTGCTGATATGACTTGTCCAGAGGAAGCAGACATTATTTAAAAGCTCTTCTTTATTTGTTTTTAGAAGTAAAAGGAAATTAAAGATGTATAGGCCATTACAGTTCTCACATCACTATATTTTAATTTTACCCTAATAATCAGTATTGCACATAATCAGGTACTTTTCCAAACATATACTGCAAAATTTTGCTGAAAAAAGTGACAGTTCTTACCTTTATTTTCTTTGTGGCTTTAAAATCAATTTTTACTTGGCTTTACAGATGTTCTATATTTCATTTAATGTTGGAAAGAAAAGTAAGTGTATTACATGAAAAACCAGAGACCTGGAAAACTCATTGTTTCCTGATGTTTTGAAGGCAGTTATGATTTCCCATCAGTATCCAATACGATGACTTCACTACAGTGCTTATTATCCTGATGACTTGCTATGAGGGCTGATCTAATCAGAAAAGAATGGTAGGCTTTGGATAGGGAGTGTCAGTTCACTAAACTTTCAAAGTACAGTTGCTCATTTGCTGAAATCACGCATTGTTCAAAACATTTTACATTCCCACTTGAACGTAAGAGGGGTTATTTTGATTTTTATTTCTGGCAAAGTTTCTTGGTTACAGAATGAGTTTGCATTGAGCTAGAATATTATCAGGTTGCCATGTTATCATATGCCCAGCTGTTGAATAGTGCTAAGTGGTAGAGTCAGCTGGAACCAATTCAAAGTCTGTCTGTTGTCAGAAACGTAGAATTATGATAATCTATAATGTTAGCATTTAGGAGTATTAGATTCAGAAGTTGAGGGTTTTGTTAGACTCAGTCCTCAGACGGCCTTGGAAGGACTTCAAACCCAGCTCTCTGTAGAAAAACAAGAATAGGGGCGAGTGAGGCCTAAGTATTTATGGTGTGGCCTATTCTGGTATCTTGCTTTGGCCCTTGACTTCTGAGTGAAAATAGGCAACTGTTCGCTGAATTAGAATAACACAGAAAAAGCTATTTGCTACAGAAGGGCATAGTGTTCTGATTCATGTTCTAATCCTTTAACTTATAAAATAAATTCACAACTAGAATGTTCAGGGATCTGATCTAAAAAATCACATTACTGATACCACAGTCAGGGTGAATAAAAGCATTTATTTATGAATAAAACCTTTTTAATTATTGTTTATGCTAGAAATGTCCATATTAGTAGCTTTCTTTCATACCTGTAGTAAATTACCCGGTCTATTTGTCATAAAAACATTTTTTGGTAAATTAGCATGAAAGATGCATTGTTCTTCTTGTCAGTATAAGGAAACTAACCTATATACTGCAATTATTATGAACTCATATATTGTTATTAAAATTAATTAGCTGTCACTTTAATCTGTGAAATTCTGCACTTTGAGTCTGCCATTAGATTTTATATTCTCAACACATTGTTACTTTTTAAAATATGATACATGTGAAAATGAGATCATTAATGTGAACCCAGTAAATTTTATTCTATATATTTTAGACTTAATTTAAAAAGCTAAAATACTTTGGTCCAGAACAATGGATATTGTCCCCTTGACCTGAAAATTAGTTGTCCTCAGACAGCTGTAAAAAGTGTTTCCTTATTATTCTCTATGAAAGCCGAATGGCAGATCTGTTACTTGTCTATACTATCACTAAAAAACCCTCTTCGATTATTTAGAAAAAAGTCAAAATTTTCTGTTTTTCACAACAACTTTTGAGGAATTCCTTTAGTCCCTTCTGTTAATGGGGCAATCTAATTCTGCTTATGTGCATGGTGTCAACAGGAATTGAGACCCACTCAAATGTAGTTTTCATTTTCAGTTCAGTTTTATGGCCTACAGAAATACGTGATTGGCAAAAATCCTGGCTTTTTACACTGTAAACCAACTCTGGTGCCAGTTGAATTGAAAGTTGGAGTACAGTAATCCTTCCATATCTACTGGGGATATATTCCAAGAACCACAATGGATGCCCCCAAATAGGGTAGTATTCAACTCTATATATTATGTTTTTTCTTTTACATACATAGACTTTATGGCTTCTCTTTGGCATGTCTGAATTGCATCATTACTCTTGTGCTTTGGGCTACAGTTGATCTGATAACCAAGGAGGCTACTGGGTGACTAACAGGCGGGCCGTGTATACAGAGAGGAAAAACGAGGATTCACATCCTGTGCAGGAGAGATTTCATTACACTACTTAGAATGGCAAAAACTTGTGAATTGTTTATTTCTGGAATGTTCCCTTTCATATTTTTGGACCATGGTTGACCTCAGGTAACTGAAACAATTGAAAGTATAACCATGGATAATGGGGGACTAATATATAAAGGTCTCCAGGAATTACACCCCCCCCCCCCAATCAGATATACAGTTTAGCTCAGAGGTTTTCCAGCATTCAGCAAAAACTTGATTTCTAATTTCATCTGCTCATGGCTTGGTGGTCAGTTGTGTAATAAGTGAACTTTAACTGTGTTGCATCATGACAGTGTTATAGTGTAGCTACTTGAAGCAGTATTAGTCTGGGCTTTTTCTTTTCTTTAAAATACGCAGTAGGCTTCATTTGGTAATAAGTCTTACTGAAGATTTTGTTGGGCTGTGACAGAAAACAGATGATGATGCTTAACCAAATAGATGTTTGCTTTTTCTCAGGTACTGAGAGGCCCAAGGTGGACAGGCCAGTGGGGTTCCTCTATTTGCCAGTAGGACCCAGACTCCTGCCTTTCCGCTTAGTCACTTTTGTGCATCATGTGGTGGCTCTGTCGTCACAAGAAGGCTGCTTCCCTTCCAGCCCTTTTGTCTTAATTCCAGATGCAAGGACAAAGGACAACAGTTGGTCCAGCCTCTTTTAAAGGAGCTTTTTTAGAAGCCCCTTTAGCAACTTTCACTTGCATCTCATTGGCCCAGCTGTTGCAGGGGCCACTGCTCTCTGCAAGGCAAACTGGAAAATAGAGAGTTTTGGGTTGGCCCCACTTAGAGCCCTGAACACAATTGAAGTTCTGTTTGAAAGAATAAGGAAAGAATGGATATTGGGTCTGGCACGCAGAGGGTACAGTGTCTATCCTGAAATTGGAAACTTAAAGTTCGGACACATTAACATCCATAACACAGCGTATTTGACTTCATTGAAGTTGGAGAGACCATCTGAGAGCTCCATTGAAGTCTCTGAGGAGTTTCAGAATGACACAATTGAATGTTTTCTAATGTTATTACAACACGGATTTGAAAAGTAATTTCTACCAAATAGTCAGGATTTAAATGGGCCAAAGAACTTGTTCATTGCTTCACATTATAAGAAACATATATCCAGTTCAAGAGTGTGACCAGTTATTAGGTATTGTTAGTGAATTTAACTCTGAACCCCAAATACCATACTGATGCTCCTTTAGTTCCTTTTGTTCTGACTTAGCCTTACACAGTTATCTCAACATTTATTTAGTCAGGGCCTTTTTAAAAAGCTTTATGCTACTTAAAACTTTTTTTTTTGAGCAATTTGGAGAAGCTTTCCTATCAATGATGACTTTAGGTAATAAATAACATGTAAGGAGAAGTGGTGAGAACACTGTTCTTGTCTAACTGTTGTTTTGTAGTCAGGCAAAGAAATGCTTGTGTTCCTGCTTTTGGGTCATGTGTACTCAGGAGTCTGGCTCTGCGGGGAGCTGGAGAATTTGACCAAATCATCTCCATGAAATTGCAGATTGTAAAAACCTCTGAAGCTGTAAAGGTAACAAAAGATGAAATACATGGGCAATCATATATTCCTTTCTGTTTTCATTTCACAGCTGAGTATGAAAATGTATAAATGCAGTAAGATGACCCAACCCTATAAGCCTATTGAGTGAGTTGAGTGAGAAGATCTGTAGTTGAGAATCTTCAGTATTTCATATCAATTAAAAAGAAACTCGTATCTTGGTTACATGCAACTCCTCACTATAATGGCTGTTAAAGAAAGATTTCTGGGTCCCTTTCTCAGCTCTTAATTCAGGTATCCCATTCTACCAACTTCCAAAGAGAAATTCCAGGTTTTTATTTATTTATATTTGGCCTACCCCTTTAATGCAAATTTTTCTGTGCTATTCTTTCCCACCCTAGTTTCATCTCTCTCAGAAGAGGAAGCAAATAATTCTGCCAGGGTTGGGTGTTGGGGAAAGCTTTGCACTTAGGGTCAAATGAGATTTTACCCTGTAGGGAAGTTGAAGGTACCATTGAGGAAAACACCAAGAGGAGAGACTGGCATGACTTCTTCATTTCATGAGCATAACCACAGAATCTATTTGTATGCTTGGCTAAAGTGCACGGTAGGTTTTAGGAATGGGAATTGATAGGGGTTTTTAGAAGATACAAATGGGTGAATATGGAGGGTTAGGGTGGATCAGATTGGAAAGGGCCTGAATGCCACACCCAAGACCAAGTTTGGGGTTTATTCTGTAGGTAGGGAGGGGAACCTTGATGATCTTCAGCAGGATATTACCAATGAGATAGGTTTTAGAGAGATGACTCTAGTGACAGTGTGGAGGATTGAACAGAAGGGAAGATGCAGGAAGCAGGGAGACAGGTCTGTAAAATTCTGGGGCTTGGGATGGAAGGCTGGATTCAAAAGAAATTTCAGAAATTGACAGCACAGTTGACTGGTTGGTTCTATAATATGTGGACAGGAGGGATGCAGCAACCTCTGTGTTGAAGTTAAATTTGAAGAAGCTTGGAGAAATTTCTGTTTAATTTGTAAAATAAAATTCATTAGAAAGAATGTTTTTGAAACATTTTTAATAGTAGTCATTATTAAACCTTCTTTGGTAGTGAAATCAAGTGAATGATGTTTTACTTGACCTTGGGAATACAGTAAATACTGTGACCTTGAATGTGAGACTCCATAAGTAATACCTTACCAGTCTTTTAAAAACATTATTTATTGACTTTTTAGAGAGAGAGGGGGAAGAGGAAAAGAAAGAGAAACATTAGTTTGTTGTTCCACTTATGCATTCATTGGTTGATTCTTGTATGTGTCCTGACTGGGGCTCGAACCCACAATTTGGGCATCGTTGGGATGATGCTGTAATCAACTGAGCTACCTGGCCAGGGCCTATTTTATCAGTCTTCTTGCTGGGGATCTTCTGAGGATGATTTGTAGTGTGTTACAGCAGTAAGTCTGTTTTCTATAATCAAATAAAATCATTCAAATCCTTTTTAGAAGTAACTATAAATCATAAAAAAACAACTCTGATAATATATTTCAACAATTTTTTTATTTGGTTTTATTTGAGAAGTCTCTTAATTGTTTTTTGTCACATAAACTTTAGCAGATTTGTAGTTAGTTTGGTTTGGTATATTAGAAGTTCAATGGTTATATGATCATGTAATATAAGTTCTAATCAATCCTTAAATTTATCTGTTAAGCCCTTAATTTTTAGCTACAATAGTAAAAATTATAGCTACCATTTATATGCCCATCTGCTTATATACCAGGCATAGTGCTGGGTATTACAAATTAATGATAAATATAATTGTATATGTAATTTCTAATTCTTACACCTCTTTATCTTGGCTACAATTATGGCCATTGAACGGTATGAAAATTGAGGCTTGGAGAAATTAATCTTCCCGAAATTGTATAGCTATAAGTGCTAGCAATGGCATTTGAACATCAAGTGTGTATTTGACATAAACTATATATTTTGAGTTCATTGCATTGGCTGGGAATGTTGCAGAATAGTTTTGATGAGAATTTTTTTTACTAGAATTATAATTTTGATTACTAGAACTTTCTGAGATGTGTTAAATGGATGCATAAAATCAAAATTAATAGTTTAAACATTCATAGAGATTTATGTCAGTTCAGATATTCAGATATTGGGTGCTTGAACTGTTGTATCTTAGTTGGATTATAAATTCTAATAAGCTATCCATGAAAGGAAAGTAACATTTTAACATGAGCATTTCCAGTGTGTATAGAGGTTGAGGAGATCTTGAAAAGGATTAAGTTTCGTAAATGTCATCAGTGAATGTGGCTGCTGTGATACATGCCTGAAATGTTTCCTGGAAAGAATCGGCAAAGGGAGTTGACAAAGTCCGAATTTTTCTCTGTTGGGTGGAAATATTTCCCAGTGAATCCTGGTATTAAAGACATTATACAATGATACTATTGTTCCAGTGAATTAAAAAATGCCTCTAATTCAGTGTTACAATTCTCCATGCCAGCCTTGCCAATGTGAGAATTTGTATTCTTGATACTTGGTGGCTTATAGTATCCTACCTATATTAAGCCAGTGGGTTAGAAGTGGCAGGTGTGCCTCACTGTCTACCTCACTGAGTTAATAAAGGTAGGATAAAATAGTGCATGTGAAGTATATTGAGAAGTAGAGATTATATAGACAGTCAGTGAATGAGGTAGACCTAAGAATTCAAGTCCTTTGGTTCCTCCTAGGCTAGAAACCTTTTTTTTTTTTAAAAAAAAATTACTACTTTTTAGAGCAGTTATAGGTTTACAGAAAATTTAGGCGGAAAGTACAGAGTTCTTATATATTTCCTACTCCCTGCACCCCCCCCCCCCCCACACACATTTTCCCCTTTTGATGTCTTGCATTGGAGTGGTGAGTTTGTTATGATTGATAAACAAAATATTGATAGATTATCATTAATTAAGATCCATAGTTTGCATCAGGGTTCACTTGTGCAGTTCAAGATTTGATAAATGCATATCATGTGTCTATTATCACAGTCGTTTCACTGCCCCCCAAGTCCTCTGTGTTCTACCTATTCATCCCCACCCGAATCTCTGGCAACAAAGGATCTTTTCATTGTCTCCATAGTTTTGCCTTTCCCAGATTGTCATGGTGGGAATCATACAGTATGTAGCCTTTTCAGATTGGCTTTTTTCACTTAGTGATAAGCATTTAAGGTTTGTCCATGTTTTTTCATGGCTTGATAGTTCATTTCTTCTTGTTGCTGAATAACATTTCATTGTCTTGGTGTACCATAGTTTCTTTATGCGCTCATTCACCTATTGAAGGACATCTTGATGCTTTCAGTTTTTGTCAACCATGGATAAAGCTGCTATACACATTTGTGTGCAGGTTTTTTGTGTGGACATAAGTTTCCAACTCTTTTGGGTAAATATGTAGGAGTATGACTGCTGGGTCATATGGAGAGTTGTGATTATCTTGTAATAAACTGCTGAACTGTCTTCCAAAATGCCTGTACCATTTTTAATTTCCACTAGCAATGAATAAGAGTTTCTGTCCCTCCCTCCCCTTCCCCATCTTCACCAACATTTTGGTTTGTCCATGTTTTGGATTTTAGCCATTCTGATAGGTGTGTAGTAGTATTGAATTATTTTGCAAATTTCTAATCTATACTAATAAAAGGGTAATATATTAGACTGGGAGACCTTCTGGTAGACCTTCTGACGTCATTTCAGACAAAGCCATGGTGGTGGGGCCAAGGCAGAGGCGGTTAGGGCGATCAGGCCGGCAGGGGGTGGCAGTTGGGGGAGGTCAGGCTGGCAGGCAGAGTGGTTGGGGGCAATTAGGCAGGCAGGCAGGTAAGTGGTTAGGAGCCAGCGGTCCCGGATTGTGAGAGGGATGTCCGACAGTTGGACATCCCCCAAGGGGTCCCAGATTGGAGAAGGTGCATGCCGGGCTGAGTGACACCCCCCGCCCGTACACAAATTTTGTGCACTGGGCCACTAGTAATATATAATGTGGAATGTCTTTTCATATGCTTATTTGCCAATCTCCTTTAGATGTCCAGACCTTTTTCCCACTTTTTTTTAAAAGTATTTTTTTATTGATTTTAGAGAGAGAGGAAGGGAGAGGGAGAAGTGCACACCCCCTAATGAAGGTTGAGCCAGCAACCTGGGCATGTGCCCTGACCTGGAATTGAACCAGTGACCTTTGCATGCATGGGGCAGTGCTCAACCAACTGAGCCACATAGCCAGGACTTTTGCCCACTTTTTAATTGGGCTGTTTGTTTTTTTATTTGTTGAGTTTAAGATTCTTCATGTATTCTATATAACAGTCCTCAATCAGATATGCATTTTGCAAATGTTAGTAAACTTTTATACCATTACCCCCTTTTGACACTTTTAAACCATTGCGTATTATAGATATTATTTAAATAAATGAGGCCCCGATTATTACCTTTCATATGATCGTATTGTTCTTAAGTACCATTTTATTTGGGTGTACACATTGTATATTGTACATCATAGATTGCATGTGGCATCTCAGAGTTCAGCAATCTGACAGTTTGCTTTAGTGTATCTACATATGCTGCTGTAATCAGGTGTCCAGTTGGTTGGCAGCTATGATGCTTTGTAACACTTGATTCTAAAATTAGTTGAACTGTTCTATTTTAAGGATAGACTGAAATTAGTAGTCCATGTCCTGCAAAACATATGAAAGTTAAACTCTTAGAATATTGAATTACTTCTTTCAAGATATAATCAGAGATAGGATTAGGTAGAAAGTAGTTTGCTTCAATTTTTTAGAAAGTTTTTGTTATGTGAGTGTAGTACTGTATGTATATAATAGCTAGGAACACAAAGTTTTCCTATTGCCCCGTAGAGTTAAGACATTGCTTTTACAGAAATGATGATGTTTGAATTTTAAAACCACATGGCTTAAGAAGTGGAGCAAGATTACCTGAATTTTCTTTTAGAATATTTTAGAAGAGCCACAGCCCATAAATATTTATGAATGCTGGGACACTGTTGACTGCCTTTGCTAAGGAAAAAAAGCAAATGATTAAAAGAGTATTTGGTTCATTTTGTGATTTTTGTGAAAGCTTTATCTACATAACAGAAACTACAGAATATTGAAAATTCTTAGTAGATGAAAAGCTGAGTGATTGAAATTCAAAGTTTAATTTTGAATGTAGTGTGAATTTTATAATTTCTTTTAAGCGAGGGCTGATGATTATGAAGGCATTTGCAATGTTATGTGAATGTGTCCTTCAAGCAATCTCAGAAGCTATAACAATTTAGCTACTAGAGATAATTTGTGGTCTTTATACTTCTTTGGAAAATTTTGTAGGGTCTAGAGATGTATTAAAAAATTGTAAGTTACAGAAAGCAAAATGCAAGGATACTTTACTTTTCTAGTGGAAAACAGAGATGTACTTAATCTCCATTCTTTTGCATTTAGTAAACTACAGAGGAATTTAAATTTGTGTTTCTGTAGAATCAAAATGATAAAATAAACAGGATGGAATACTTTTGTAATTAACACTTTGAAACATTCCAGCAGCATTGTTCCTAAACTCACATTTCTCATATTTTCAATTATAAGTTAACTAGAGGCCCGGTGCACAAAAATTTGTGCACTCAGGGGGGAGGGGGGGCCCCTCAGCCTGGCCTGTGCCCTCTCGCAGTCTGGTACCCCCTCAGGAGATAACGACCTGCTGGCTTAGGCCTGCTCCCGGGTGGCAGAGGGCAGGCCTAATCCCTAGGTGCAGTCCCTGGTCGGGCTCAGAGCAGGGCCAATTGGGGAGTTGGGGCGCCGCCCCCTGTCATGCACAGAGCAGGGCGGATCGGGAGGTTGCGAAGCCACCTTCAGTCATGCTCAGGGTAGGGCCAATTTTGGGGTTGGGGGACCGCCCCCTGTCACACTCAAGGCAGGGTCAATGGGGAGGTTGCGGCGCCACCCCCTTTCACGCACAGAGCAGGGCCAATCAGGGGATTGGGGCACTGCCCCCTGTCACGCACAGAGCAAGGCCGATCAGGGGGTTGGGGAGCTCCCCCTTGCCACACACAGAGCAGGGCCCATCAGGGGGTTGGGGAGCTCCCCCCGTCACACACAGAGCAGGGCAGATCAGGGGATTGGGGCACCGCCCTCTATCACCCACAGAGCAGGGCCGATCAGGGGGTTGGGGTGCCGCCACTGTCACACTCAGGGCAGGGCCGATGGGGAGGTTATGGCTCTACCCCATCACACACAGAGCAGGGCCCGTGGGGTGGGGGGGTTGGGGCGCCGTCCTCTATCACCCACAGAGTAGGGCTGATAGGGGAGTTGGGGCACCACCCTCTATCACCCACAGAGCAGGGCCGATCAGGGGGTTGGGGCGCCGCCACTCTCACACTCAGGGCAGGGCTGATGGAGAGGTTATGGCTCTACCCCGTCACACACAGAGCAGGGCCCATGGGGTGGGGGGGTTGGGGCGCCGTACCCTGTCACACACAGAGCCGCAGGGCCGATCAGGGGGTTGGGGAGCTCCCCCCTATCAGACACGGAGCAGGGCTGATCAGGGGGTTGGGGCGCCTTGCCCTGTCAGGAACAGAGCAGGGCCGATAGGGAGGTTGTGGCCCCGCCCCCTGTCATAGAGCTGCAGGGCGATCAGGGGGTTTGGGCGCTGCCCCCTGTCATGCTGATCCCGGTGCCGGGAGGCATATTAACCTTTTACTATATAGGTTAGAGGCCTGGTGCACGGGTGGGGGCTGGCTGGTTTGCCCTGAAAGTGTCCTGGATCAGGGTGGGGGTTCCCACTGGGGTGCCTGGCCAGCCTGGATAGGGGATGATGGCTGTTTGCAGCTGGTCACACACCCTTCAGGGTTGGGGTCCCCACTGGGGTGCCTGGCCAGTCTGGGTGAGGGGCTGAGGGCTGTTTTCAGTCTGGGACTGAAGCTCCCAACCGCTCCTTTTTCTTTTTTTTTTATTCTGGGCCAGCTTTAGCTCTGAGGCTTGGCTCCAGCTCTGAGGCGTCAGCTGCTGAAAACAGGTATCTGGTTTGTTTAGGTTCTGTAATTGAAACTCTGTATCAACTCCAGCTCTGAGATCCCGGCTCGCTGAAAGCAGGTTTCTGGGGTTTTGTTTAGCTTCTATATTTGTTACAATGTTCAAATTGCAGGCTCAGAGGCCGGCAAGGCAGGCGGGGAACGTTGGAGTCCTCCGTCACTGAAGCAAGCAAGCCTCATGTTCAGTTTAAGCTGCCTGGCTGCCGGCCGCCATCTTGGCTGGCAGTTAATTTGCATATCGCCCTGATTAGCCAATGGGAAGGGTAGCGGTTGTACACTAATTACAATGTTTCTCTTTTATTAGATAGGATTGTTTACATGCTTCAGGTGAACAAATTACCATGTAGTACATATTTTCCTCAGCCTCCATCACATTTTATACTCAATACTAGAGGCCCAGTGCATGAATTCATGCACGGGTGGGGTCCGGCCAGCCCGCCCCAGGGGGGGCCGATTGGGCAGGGATGGTGGGGGGGAGAGGACACGGGAGGTTGGCCAGCTGGCCCCACCACTGATTGGGGTAGGGGGGGGCCGATTGGGACCGGGCCAGCCTGGGGAGGGGCCACTGGAGGTTGGCGGGGGCGGGGCGTGATTGGGGCCCCTGATCAAGCCTGTTGGCCGCCACAGTGCGTGCCATAGCGACCAGTCATTCTGGTTGTTCTGGTCGTTCTGTCATTCCAGTCGCTGGGCTTTTACATATATAGATTTCTCTAGAAAATCTGGAAAGAGAGAAAGCACTTGGAGCCAGGAGAAATTGATCCTCACCAAACTGGATTATGTGGTTTAATTCTAAGTAGTTATTGATCCTATACTTTAACAATGTGCAAAGGCACTAGGGTCTATGGACGAAGAGGAACACGGCTGCAGGACTGCAGCCTCCCAAAATGCATAATTGGTGAGGAAGGTGGACCAGTTACACTTACAGGTGAGTGCTGCAAAGAGAAGTAATCTGAGCACCCAGGAGTTTCACAAGCAGGGTTGGCATTTGAAGGAGGGCAGAATTTCAGAGGGGGGCAGCTTTGTGGTGTTTGTGTGTTGGGGGTTGGTGTGGGTAGAGGGTTTTTTCAACCTTAGCATTTCATCTGGACAATCTGGCTTTTGCATTTCATTCTTTGCATTCATTTTAGGAAAGGTATTCCCCTGATGACTTAATCAATATTTGAGTGTAAACCAGAGAAGTTTTGTGTATAGGCTATCAGGGCTCAGTTGACAATTTTATCCTCCCTTTTTTAAGAACTCTGCTAATACTGTTAATATATTATGAAGTCTCAGGATTTAGTATTGAGAAATAACTTTTAGGCATGGCTCAGCAAATGTAAAGATTGAATGAGACACCTCACATGGAGTAGGGAACTCTGAATTAGATTGATGGTCATAGTAATGATAGCACCATGCTTGCTTATATTTTTACATGCATGATGTAATTTGATTCTTATACCAACTCTTTGAGACAAGTAACATAAGAGCCAATTTTATAGCTGAGGAAACCAGGCTCCCCTGCTTGCATTGACTGGGTGGCTCAGTGGGAACCACTATAGAGAATTGTGGCCAATCTTTATATGCATTTAAAGTTATTACAAGTATAAGTTAAGTAATATATGTGCTGAGAGGTGAATAGTCTCACTTTAAGTAGATATTCATTGAATATGTTCTAGAGTTACTGGTAGAGGTACATATTTAGGAGGGAGAGAAGTATGGTTTACATTATGTTTAATGTGGTTTTGGGCTACCCTAATCTATAAATTTTAGTGAAAACTTCTATTGCTGGCTGTTGAGGATTTAGTTACTTGAGGGGAAAACTCCAACCATTGTTAATTGAAGCAGTTCTTAAAATTACAGGGTTTTACATTTAGGCAGCTATCCCATTGCCTAAATATGTGATTTCTGTATTGCTCAGTGGAAAAGGAGGAACTATGTAAGTGCTTGGTGGAATGTGGGAAGAAAATTTTTGTATGATGTAAACTTGCTAACATTTTCAGAAACATAAAATGTATAAAAATATTCTGTAGTTTCATTAGCCAAATACATTAATATTCTGACATATTTTCTTTTCTATTTCTCTTTTTTCCTGAATATATAACATTTAAAAATGTGGGCTACTGTGTATAAAGTTCTGTATCCTGCTAATTCACTATATATTATGGCATTTTCTAATATCATTAAGTATTATTTAAAACATATTTAATAACTAATGCATGTATTCTATTATGCAGTGGTGATGAAGAATATCATGAAACCATTTAAGCAATTTTTTAATCTGATGGGTTTTGGTTAATATTATTATATTGGTATTTTTAAATCCAATTACAAAATTGAGAAATATATGTTTTTAAGAAAAGAAAGTAATTGTATGGATTATATAAACTATTTAACAGTTAACTGTTTATAAGACATTAATTCCTAATTGAGTAGATTATTGAGTTTTATATCCAATTTAAAAATTATAATTTCTCTTGAATTCTAGAAATTCCACCAGTAAAGGAAGCAATGACTAATAATCAGGAGACCTGCTTTTCATTCCTGGGTCTTATGTTAGCTAGCTGGTCTTGGATGGCTGATACATTAAAATGAATACTTGCTTTGCCAAGGTTCCTCATCATATAATACTTACCTTAATGTGATTAATTCATCATTTATTCATTTAGACAACATTTATTGAGTGTATGCCAGCAGGTATGTTAGATCCTTTGTTGAGTTGTGAATATATTACTTTATACGGATATAATCTGTCTGGTTACCCTTGGCATCATTTTCTGACATACTTTCCATTTATTGTTTATGACATATACCTCATTTTTTACTTTTGAAATGATCACCATATTCGTGGGCTTTATTATTTTTTTCCAGAAAATATTATTTAAAAAATGCCTCCGGAGCTTTTGAGATGGGTTGTAATCATTGATTGCATTTGTATTTCATTACTTGTGCTAGTCTTCAAGACTATTATTTATTAACTAGAGGCCTGGTGTACAAAATTTGTGCACGGAGGGGCATGTCCCTCAGCCCAGCCTGCGCCCTCTCCAATCTGGGACCCTCGAGGGATGTCCAACTGCCGGTTTAGGCCCCATCCCTGCGGCAATCGGACATCCCTCTTACAATCCGGGACTGCTGGCTCCTAACCTCTGGCTTGCCTGCCTGATTGCCCCTAACCACTCTACCTGCCTGCCTGATACTGTCTCTGCTTGCCAGCCTGATCGGCCCCTCACTGCCCCCCTGCCGGCCTGGTCGTCCCTAACTGCTCCCCTGCCAGCCTTGTCTCCCCATAACTGCCCCATGCCAGCCTGGCCGCCCCCTAATTGCCCCCTGCTGGCCTGGCCACCCCCTAACTTCCCCCTGCCAGCCTGGCCGCTGCCTAACTGCCCCCATGCTGGCCTGGCTGCCCCCTAACTGCACCCCTGCCGGCCTGACCACCCTCTAACTGCCCCCCTGCCGGCCTGGTTGCCCCCTAACTGTCCGGAAGGAAGTCGGATGTCCAAAAGATGTCCGGTCGACCCGGTCTAATTAGCATATTACCCTTTTATTAGTATAGATGGTACTGAATTAAGCAGTACTTTGAGGGATTAGGTTTATCTGTAGCATTGATTGAAGTACAACTTTGGCAGAAATTCATAATTTTAAAAGTTTTTCCAACCTCATCACATGCATTAATGATATGTAACCTTTGTACCTTTGAGTGTATACAAATGACTGCATGTTGGAAGTTTTAAATTGTTATCTGTCTAAATCACTGTGCGTTGTTCTTGCATGTTTAGGTCTGCATTTCTTTTGTGTTTGGTTAAATGATGACCTATGCAACTGGAGGAAAGGCCTAGAGTTGTCCTCTCTGAGCCTCCTTCTTCCATCTCTGATTGATTGGAAGATTTCTGTCATGGTACTTGTAATTCTTTACTTTGGAAATGAATGTGAACAGAGACTTTCTGGTTGGCCATTCTTTGAGTCTGAGGTGGAGCTACAGCCTTAGGTCTAGGGGTTGTAGTCTTCAGTGGTCTTAGTTTTGAAGGCTCTTTATCCTGGGGGATTGCTTAAGCTGTTTTATTTTTGTTTTCTAATATCTTTGTCTAACCCCGCCCTCCCCCAAATAACAGAACTTTCGTTCTATATCTAACCCTGATTCAGCTCTCCTGTCTGCTCATCTTTGAGAACTACCGTCCATTGTGGTAGATATATGGAAAAGATAGGAACATTGAGTGCGCTGATTTTTAGTCCTTGCATTTTATGCTTGGGAAAACTGAAGTCCAGAGAAGGGTCAGCAAAGAGAAAAGCAAGATCCAAACTGAGGTATCCTGATTTCTGGTTCTCCATATGTTCAGTGTCCTTTTTTTCTTGTGGGTAGATAGAAGAGATGCTTTCCTTGGCTACTTGTAGGTCATTTAATGAAAAAGCCATGGCTTACTAAAGAATTAGTAAGGAAAATAATACAGTGTAGAAGAAAGGAGTGGAATAAGTGAAGCAATAGCAGAAATAGAAGTAGTGATAACACTGCTTTTCTAGACATGCATTGTGAGGCATGTCGGATTTTCAATGCTGCATTTGATTGATGTTTATGGATTTTAGGGACCAGCATTATGTCAGCGATGACAAATTGCATGCAGCAGGCTCATCATTATTCTGGAGCTTTAAGAAAATAATTAGGCTTAATATAAATAGGAGGTATAACATGCAATTGAAATATTCCTCCACCTTAAAAGGTTTATGGCAATTTGGCTGCAGCTTTTGGGTCAGCATGTAGTTATCTGGCTGTTTCCTAGTTAACTGCTAGGGGCAGGCTGTAGGCAAGTGGATCTGGGCCACTGACCACCCCATATTCACCCCTTTCCCGTGGCCTGCCTTCTCAGGATCGGTTTGAATCTGGTAACTCCCCTTCCACTGTGCTTTAGGAATAGGTAGAGGAGAATATGAGGCTTTGTGACCTCAATTGTAATACACTTAGAGAGTAGGAGCGGCAGTGGGAGGGATGGAAAGTTTGGGTTTGCTCACTCTTCAAATGGGCATGAGGCAGGTGGGAGGTGGGCATGAGGCAGGTGGGACGTAGGCATGTGGAGAGAAAGGTGCCTGGAAAAGAGGAGGGTGGGGGTTATCTCCTGGTATTTCTGGGAAGTTTGGAGATAGGGGTTTTTAGGTGAATGGTGGCCTGACTCCATTTCTCATCTTTTGGGTCTCCATAATGCATTGTACCTGCCCTTCCTTACCTCCTTCCTTGTTCAGTTGTGTTTCTCCTGACTGGCCCTGTCTCCTCAGTTCTCTCTATGATAACAGGAGGTGGGTATATGGTTGGGAAGGATGTGATTTGGAAAGTGTGTTTCCAATAGGAACATGCTTATTCTATGTTCTGTTAAACTTTTGTTTTAATAGATCCAATGTTATATATTTTAAGTAGTATTCTAGATTGACTCCAAAACACCAATGTGTATTGGACATCAATAATGTTGTTGTTTTACCATTTTTAAATTAAAAATATAGCCTTGCATTAGCCTGGATTATATAATCTTCATTTAAGTAGGAATTTAAAAAAATTTTATTTTATTGATTTTTTACAGAGAGGAAGGGATTGGGATAGAGAGTTAGAAACATCAAAAAGAGAGAAACATCGATCAGCTGCCCCCTGCACACCCCCTACTGGGGACATGCCCACAACCAAGGTACATGCCCTTGATTGGAATCGAACCTGGGACCCTTCAGTCCTCAGGCCGATGCTCTATCCACTGAGCCAAAAACGGTTAGGGATAAGTAGCAATTTTTAGAGAAATTTTAAGTTTGTTGTTTGGAACTTGCAAGTACATTTCTACAGCACGGGTCATTGGTAAATTGGAGACAACTGGCAAATTTTTGACAGTAGGTAAATCTATGGAGAAATTTAAAGAATTTTAGAAAATAAGTTAGAAGTAGTATTTTTTAAAAATTAGCAACCATTTTTATTCTTATCATCTTCCAAAAGCATCCTATATAATAAGAGAGAAATATGCAAATTAGGCCGGGACATCAGGACCAGCTCAGGAGGCTGCATCCCGACCAGCTCAGAGCACGCCCCCAGCCCCAGCAGACACACACCACACACCAGTGCTGGGGGTGAACTCTGAGCGGCTGCGGCACGGCTCGGAGCCTACCCCCAGCGCCAGTGCCGCCCAGCTCCGAGGACACTCCTGCCGGGGGTTCGTGGGCAGGCACACCCTGGGAGCAAGAGCCCCAGCAGACCCACGGACCTGCCCAGGGGGGCATGCTCCAAGCTGTGCCACAGCTGAGACCAAGGCCCCCAGTGGACCTGCAGACCCGCCCAGGGGGGCGTGCTCCGAGCCGCCACAGCCAGACTGTGGCTTAGGCCCGTTCCCCATGGGAAGCGGGCCTAAGCTGTCAGTAGGACATCCCCTGAGGGCTCCCAGACTGTGAGAGGGGCCAGGCTGGGCTGAGGGACACCCACCCAATGCACAAATTTCGTGCGCCAGGCCTCTAGTTCAGTATAACATCCAGTACTGGCAAGGATGTGGGGAAAGAGTAATCTTAGCCATTGTGCCATGTGATGTGTTACCATCTTTGAGGAAAGAAGGTTGCTGCTGAAGGTTGCTGTTGAAGGCACATCTTTAACCCACCAACATTTCGGCTTACAGGTAGCGTTCAATATAGTTATTGTGACATTGTTTATAATTTTAAGACATTGGAAATAACCTGAATGACTATCAGTAGGGGATAGTTGAATATATTTTGATACTTCCGTGCCTTGGAATGTTAAGCAGCTAATAAAAATTATGAGTCAGATCTCTCGCTCTCTTTTAAAAGATCCTTTCATTTTATTTTTTAATATATTTAAAAATATTTTTATTGATTTCAGAGAGGAAAGGAGAGGGAGAGAGAGATAGAAACATTAATGATGAGAGAGAATCATCAATTGGCTGCCTCTTGCATGCCCCCTACTTGGTCGAGCCTGCAACCTGAACATGTTCCCTGACCAGGAATTGAACCCTGACCTCCTGGTTCATAGGTTGACTTCAACCACTGAGCAACACTTGCTGGGCAAGTTAGATCTCTTAAATATTGACTGATAACATTTCCCCAATATATGATTAAGGAAAATTAAAAGGCAGAAAACTAATGTATATGTTATTTTTATAAAAAAACAACAAAGTAAAAGATCTATATTGAAACATAGGTAGAGGTATGAAAGATATAAACCAAACTGTTACTAGTGGTTAACTTTTTTTTTTTTCAATCTCAGTATTTGACATTTAAAAAATAATATGTATAACCTGGCCCATGTGATTCAGTTGGTTGAGCATCATCCTGTGTGCACCAGAAAGTCACCGGTTCACTTCTAGTCAGGGCACATGCCTGGTTGCAGGCTCAATCCCCAGTAGGGGGCATGCAGGAGGCAGCCTATTGATGTTTCTCTATCATCAATGTTTCTATTTTTCTCTCCCTCTCCCATCTGCTTTCTGAAATCAATAAAAATATATTTTTTTAAATTAAAAATGTTATCTGTTACTTCTGCAATAAGTATAAACACTACCACCATAAATAAAGTAGAAAGTTTAAGAGAAGAACATTATTAAATATTTGCATGTACAGGATGACATGATGAAACAATGCTGGTTTTTGGGAAAAGCTTCCTCCATGGGATTCTGATGGGCATAATTTATAAGCAACATTGTGGTATTAGGTGACATCGACTTAATAGACCATCTGGCACTTTCATAAACAATTCACAGACTTATGGTTTGTGTGGTCGTTTATAACTGAGATGGTGCATTATGATCGCAGCTATAATTTTCAGCCTCTGATTTGGTCATATACTCAGGCTGTCTTCTTAGGCGAGATGGCACTGACTTGAATAGGTCAGACGAATGTAGTCACAGTCTCTAAGGAGTGCTGTCCTTAGCCAGCGTCCCTGTTTGTTTTGTTCCTTATCTGACTTCATTTTTTTACTAATTTATTTAACAAATTATATGAAAATTTATTGAGTGCGCATGACATACACAAAGATGAAAAAGATGATCTTACTTTCCTTTAGGAGATCTCAGTCTGTTGGGGAAAACCAGCAAGATGAATTAGGGAACAATGAAGGTGGTACATGCAGTGTGAATAAAGGATCCTAGGAATAGTGTTCTTACATCTTTGACGTGGTGATGCCAGTGTGTCCTGTATCCTTAGCTTGTATCATAAAGGTTTATTTCTCTGACAAGTAGGAATAAAGACATTATAGTAGAGCCCTATTATAGTACAACTTCTTTTTATATGAATTGGACATAAAGGTAACCCCAGGATTAACCCCGGGATGTACCTAATACTAAGAGATAATATGGAAATACAGTAGAGAGATTGAGAAAAACAAATCACATGTTTGTTTATAGGATCATCAGATAATGGAATGTTGAATACGTTTGAAATTTGCAAAATGAAGTAGAAAATATTTTTTATTTAAGCCTTTTAAATGTTTTTTTGTGTGCTTATCATGGCACATGGCATATTGTAGATGCTCAATAATTACTTTGCTTTTAAAATGATTGAATGAATGAGTTTCGGCTGAGGATTTAAGGGCTTTAAGATTTTCTGAATTCATTTTCTTAACTAAGCTCAGTAGAATATTCTGTTTTAAGGTTCACTAATATTTTCTTTTGAATATTTTCTTTTGTAGTGTCTAATCTGTTAATCCCATCTGGTATATTTTTTTTTATCTCTAGAAGTTCAGTTTGGGTCTTTTAAAATTCTTTTGTGTCTTCTGTGTTTCTTCTTAACATACTCATGCTTTCCTCTATCTTTTTGAACATATGGAGTATATTAATAATAGTTGCTTAATATCCTTGTCTACTCACTTCTATTGTTTGTGTCATTTCTAAGTCTGATCCTTTGATGACCTTTTCTCCTTATTAGGGGTTATATTTCCCAGTTTTATTTTGCATGCCGGGCGATTTTTATATAGATGCCAGCCATTGCTCATTTTATTTAGGTGGGTGCTGAATTTTTTTCTGTGCTGTTTGAGGTGTTTTGGAGTTTTGTTTTGCTGTACAGTTGAGTACTTAGAATAGATTGATCCTTTCAAGATTTGCTTTTTAAGCTTTCTTCGGCAGGAGCAGGACACGCTTTATTAGCCTCGGGCTAATTTTCCCCCACTACTGAGGCAGTACTGGTTTGCATTCTGCCTGCTCCTTTCTGGTGGTCCTTTACCGGATTCTGGTAGTTTCCTTGCACATACGTGCCCAGTGCTCAGATAAAGCTGCACCCCCTGCTGATTTCTAGAGTTGGCTCTTGTGCAGCTCTGTCTCATTATCTGCCCTGGAAACTCTCGTTGCCTTGACCTCTTCAGATTAACTCTGTCTCCTTAATTGAGGGAGATTTCTGCCCCTGTCCCCCAGCCCCTGCACTATAGCCTGGAAACTCCATCCAGGCAGTATGCTGGGTGATAGTAGGGTTCATCGTGTAGTGCTTCCCTTTTCTCAGAGATCATTCTCTGTCTGTCTATTGTCTCATGTCCAAAAACTGTGGTGTCATAAATTTTGTCTTTCTTTTTAGAGACAAAAATAGTTGTATAAAGTGGAAGAGTGAATCCTGTCCCTGTTACTCCATCACGCCCAGAGGTGGAAGGTCCTCCTTTTCTCTTAAAAAAAAAGGCTCATGTGCATATTAATTGTGCATTAATTTTTAATTATAATTAGACTACAGTAATGTAGACTTAAAACTCTTAGATTTCTTTATGTACAGTTTATCCATGTTTATTAAGTTCTTTCTGTTTGATGGCAGCTCTGTATTCAGCTTTGAAAGTACACAAAGGGCCTGACCTGCGTGACTCAGTGGTTGAGCGTCCACCTATGAACCAGGGGGTCATGGTCCGATTCCCAGTGGGGAGCGTGCAAGAGTCAGTCGATCAATGATTTTCTCTCATCAATGATATTTCTTTCTCTCTCCCTTCCTCTCTGAAATCAATAAAAATATATTTTTTATAAAAAGGAAGTATAGAAAGGAAAGAAGTATGTTCCTTTGTGTCAGTATGAACTCTAAAAATATAAAAGTGTGTAGCTGGAGAATTAAGACATGATCTATAAGATTTCTATATTTTCATGTTAACATAAATGTTTCTATTTATGTGATGTTATATAAATATCATAGGAAGGCAGGCAGAGAGGAAGGATTCTTTTTGTAGTGACAGCACATTTATTCTGAAAAATAGAGCAGACTCATAGAGCTGAGATTGTATCTAGCTCCTGCATTTTATATCTGAGAAAAATTAGGCTTAGAGATATTAAGCTCATATAACTGGTTAGAATCAGACTTGGAACTGGAGCCCAGGTATTCTAATTCTAGTTGAATGCTTTTTACGTTTAATAATTTTGCCCTGAGAAAGTCCTGTAGCACCCAAGTACCTATGCTGTACTTTCTCTTCCTCCTGCTCCTGGCCAAATAGGGGAAGACTTGAGGGCCTAACCTAGTTTCCTGGCAAGCTTCATCCAAGCTACACTTGTGACATGAATCGAAACATTTAGTTGGCCCTTTGAACACATTATTTATGTATGTATTGTATTAGTTCCTAACATAAGACATGAAAGGAGCAGTTGGAAGGCAGTTGAGCACTTGACCGTTATTTTGCAAGTTAATATTTGTGTTTCAGGTACAGCGACTGTGGGCCTGTTTGATATTGACTTGAGTTGCTAGGTAAGATCAGAAGGTCAAAACAGTTTTGAGAGATGTGTGGACTGTATCTGATGACAGTTTGGCACTTAGCTTTTATCTCCTTAAGGTGGCCTCCATATTGAACCATGGCAGATTAGCCTTGTTATTTTAAAAGAATGCCGAATCTGTCTGGCTTTGGCAGCACAGAAAAAGCAAGGCCCCTGTCTGTCACAATTATAGACAGAGGTATGTGGACCTTTGGGGACACAGTTTTGAAAAGGAACTTGAGCTTGGCTGTCAAGTTTGTATGTACAGTATCACCTAGAGACAAATAGACTAGAGATGACTAACATTTTGAAAGTCCACCCTTTCTTTATTTCCTGTGAAAAGAAAAGAAATTAAAGATGATTTATTATTTTTTAAAATATTTTATTGATTTTTTTATAGAGAAGAAGGGAGAGGGATAGAGAGCTAGAAACATCCATGAGAGAGAAGCATCGATCAGCTGCCTCCTGCACACCCCCCACTGGGGATGTGCCCACAACCAAGGTACATGCCCTTGACTGGAATCGAACCTGGGACCCTTCAGTCCGCAGGCCGACACTATCCACTGAGCCAGACCGGTCAGGGCTAAAGATGATTTATTATAATAATCACTGTAATAATAGGCAGCAGTGTGCTGATAAATATTTGACAACCAATTCTTCTGGGATAAAAATCTTGATTTCTGTAGCATTTGCTCTTTCCCGTGGTGTAAACACTTTCACCATGGTCTACTTTAGGCTACCAACTTGACATCACTCAGTGCAGTTTTGGGACGAGATGCACAGCAGCACACCATTAGATAGTATTTGCACCATACAGATGCAATAGATGTAAATAAACCCAAGAGCATAGATAATAGTAAAAGGCAGTAACAGAAGTGATGAGTTTTGAATATTTAGCATGTTTGTTTTTAATGTAATTTATTTAATTGTGGCTTTATGTAACTTAATTTTTAATGATGGCTGTGTTTAACAACTAACAAAATTCTGAAAATTCAACAATCAGTTTACTCAAGCTGGCATGAGCATTCCACTGAAAACAGGTAACACTGACTGAGCACCTACTACCTGCTAGGCAGAGTCTTAAGTGTTTTGCAGTAATTATGTCATTCTCAGAGCAGCCCCTCCCCGCCATGAATTGGGTGCTTAAGTGAACTCCATTTTGCACAGGTAAGATTGAGTCACACAGAGATTAAATAACTTGCCCAGGTCACAATGTGGAAGTTGCTGAGCTGGGGTTCAAAACCGGGACACCTGTCCTTAGAGCCCGGGCTCTTCACCACTTTGCAATACTGGCTCTTGAGGTTAAAAATATTCTTGAATGTGAGGCAGTAGCAGCTATGATACATTTTAAGTAAATTACTCATGCTTAAGAATTATTTTATGACCTGTTTTGGTAATTGTTTAGATTTAGGTGGAGCCTCAGTTCTCGAACTTAATTCATTCCCAAAGGCTGTTCGAAAACCAAAGCATTTTCTCCCATTAGAAATAATATAAATTGAATTCATCTGTTCCAGACCCCCAAATGATTCCCTGTTTTAACCTTTCTTCTGCATATCTAATATATGTTTAATCTATAAATAAACATGTAAAAACAAAAAGGACATGAAATGGTAAATGAAAATGTAACAAAGGAACGGAAGTGTACAGTAAAAAATGAAAATTTAATAATAATAGTAAGCACCAACAAAAGCAAAAAAACACAAAAATATTTACAGCATAATTTCCTGGGATGTTAATAAAATAAGGTTTAGTGATAAAGTGACTCATACTCATGCATTCTCTCCCTCGTTTGGTATCAGCATGAAAGGGTTGTCAGGTTGAGAAGCAAATTGCTTAAGATGGGAGATGTTTGAGAACTGAGGTTCCACTGTATTTGAATTTTTATTTATGACAGAATGTTACGATCTTTAATATATGAAGTATTTATATAAATCGGCAAGAATAGCGATATTCTCTTCAGTGGAAAAACAGACTAGAGACTTCGATAGGCAGTTCATAGAAACTAACAATGGCCTGTAAACATTGGAGGCAGGGACAGTGCCCATTTTGTTCATCACAATATTAAGCCAACCCTTGCAGATTGCCTGACACATAGTAGGGCTCCATAAATATCATTTTAGTACTGTTAATTTTCTACTTGTTAATGAAGCATATACAACAATTTCTTGATCTTTTGCTTATATAAAGCTATTTTTAAAGTATTTCTGACTTATTTTTAGAGACATTTTGTTATCAAAAAAACAACTCTGAGTTCAAAAATGATGATGAGGCCTAGTCAAATATTTAAAATTATAATTAAGAATCAATACATGGTGTTTTATGTCATTTCAGTATGTCAAATTGATATTCCAAAATTTAAGAGATCTAATACAATTATGAGAAATTGCTTTGTAATTTCTAGAACCTGTAAGTTACAAGTAGTGATGTGTTTAATGCATTGTGCTATTTACAACCCTTTTTGAGGAATGTACAGGGCATCTGGGACCTTTCAGAGACTGATGCTTCGCTTTGTGTCTCTTTCTGGTTTTCCATTTCTTTCTCTTCCTGGTGGATATGGCTTGGCCCCCTCAGAGCTCACATATACTTCTGAAGGATGTTGTGAAGCACTTTGAGAAATGATGAAATGTATCAGAATGCTTTTGACAGCTGAATTTTTGAGATTAGGCATTAGATATTTTTGAATTGGTTTGAAAGAAGTATTTTGATTATGTCTCTTGGTATCGGTAATCTGGGATTTGCTGCAGTATTTCCTTCAGAAGATGAAAAGGCAGTAAGGAGAGGGAGAGGGGGAAGGGACGAACACTAATTGAATGATGACTAGTGCTAAGTGTGTACATGGATATGATTAAAGTGAAAGTGTTCTTATTCAGCAACTGGGAAAAAAGAGGTTGGGGGAGGTGGCAGAGAGCTGGCGGTTTCATTAGAAAATATGTGATTCACTAACAAGTAATTGTGACCGTAGAACCACTGCTAGTGCTACCCTGTTTCTAACAAGATAACTGAGTTGCTTTTCAGAGACAATAGACCAAAACTGCAAGCCATGCAGCTGAAGCATGCACAGAGGAGAGAACTTTGACTTGTAGGAATCACACTTGTGTTGCCGTCCCCATGGAACCAAAGGACCGGGACATTACTGTAACTTGCACACCAAACCCTTTCAGAAGCAGCAAAGGGTCTGCTGTCCAGGAAGATGGGTGCTGAAGCCCCTTACTATAAATGGCCAAGATCCAAGGTCCTCCAATTAAAACGTGGCCCTCCAGCACTCCCCATACTTATTTCCCCTAATCCTTAACCCTCAGTCTTTGCCTTTGAAACACCCTTGATTAAAAACCATCGGGGAGTTTGGGTTTTAAGCAATAGCTTCCTGTTCTCCTTGCTTGGAACCCTGCAAGTAAATGACGTTAATTTCTCCATTGCATTCCTCGATGGCATTGCTGGTAAAATATCAGCACAAGTTTTTCTATTAGTTGCTCATAATGGGGATCAGCGATGGTGTCCACTAACCTTTAGAAAAGTCATGGTTTCCTTTAACACATAACTATGAAAAAAGTAAACTATGACAATTTTGTCTAATTTGTATTATGCTGTCTTTGGACCATTCTACCGGTAGCTATGATGTGCACTGACCACCAGGGAGCAGACGCTCAACGCACAAGCATGGAAACATGGAACAGACTGATGAATCTCAGAGGGGAGGGGAGGAGGAAGAGGGCGGGAAGAGATTAACCAAAGATCTTATATATATACTAGAGTGCCGGTGCACAGATTTGTGCACCAGTGGGGTCCCTCAGCCTGGCCTGTGGGGATTGGGCTGAAACCAGCTCTCCGACATCCCCTGAGGGGTCCCAGATTGTGAGAGGGCACAGGCCAGGCCAAGGGACCCCACTGGTGCATGAATCCGTGCACTGGGCCTCTAGTTCATCCAAGAAAATGATTAGATCAACCAGGTTACCTGAAGAGAGGCTGTCTTTAGAAAGGGAGATACTGAATGGAAGGGGATAGTCCTCATTGACTTTTTTTTAACTTTTATTAAATGTGTTTTTTAGTCCCCTCTCTTTTTTTCTCTCATTTTTCTCCAATGTCTATTTAATTTCTTGTACTTCTTTTTGTTTGTTATTGTTGAAAGTATTACAGATGTCCCCTTTGTGTTTTTTTTCTCATGGACCCCCTCCACCCCACACCCATCCCTCCCAGGCCTTCACCACTCTACTATCCTTGTCCGTGGGCTATGCATATATGCATATAAGTTCCTCAGTTAATCACTCCCCATCCCTCCACCACCACCTTCCCTCTGAAATTCGTCAATCTGTTCCATGCTTCTATGTCTCTGGATCTATTTTGTTCATCAGTTTATGTTGTTCATTAGATTCCACATATGAGTGAGATCATGTGATATTTATCTTTCTTTGACTGGCTTATTTAACTTAGCATAATGCTTTCCAGGTCCATGCATGCTGTTGCAAATGGTAAGAGTTCTTTCTTTTTTACAGCAGCATAGTATTCCATGGTGTAAATATACCACAGCTTTTTTATCCACTCATCTGCTAGTGGGCACTTGGGCTATTTCCAAATCTTAGCTATTAAGTTGTACTTTTTAAAAAAGGGGCTTAAAACAGCACTCATTTATTATCTCACAGTTCCCATGGGTCAGGAGTCTGGACATTACTTGGTAGATGAGTTCTCTGCCTGGCATCTCACAAGACTGCATTTGTACTTGGTTTTTAGGGCCTTGTGAAATTAGAATTGAACTTAATTCTAAAGATCTTTGGTAGGAGAGAATTCTAAAATTACATACGAAGTAAATATTGTCAACAAGCTATATAGTACTTTACATATTTTTATATAGATCCTGAAATGTTTTACATATTTTTATATAGATACAAAAACCAAAACATTAAAACAGTTTCTTCTTAGAATATATTGATGGGTATATGAAATTTGAAATCCAGGGAGACATAGACTAATCGGACTGGCACCGTTGAGGCTCCTTGAGTGTTTCCTGCTAGCTGCCCACACCTACAGGATCCCTGCACGTGGATAGCAGATTCCTTTGGTACTATTTATTTCATAGATAAGGCCTGTTAATAAACTGATTACAATGGAGTGCTGTTGCTATGCAGTTGAACTCTATGTCTATAATAATACTTTAGGGAAAAGAATAAGTGTTCTCACATGCCATAGCTCTGGGGCTCTGCTAACCCTCTCTACTTGCCTGAGTCTGTAGAATAGAGGCAGCCTCCTCTTTGTGCAGTGTGGGCTGTGCCTAAGGGACTGGAGAAACACAAGTTTCACTGTTCTCCTGTAGAATCAAGCAACTTTTTTGCATTAGTTTGATTTTATAGGGAGCTAAGATATATCAGGTAAGTAGTCTCCCCAGGTCCATACATTCTCATCAGCTCATTAACTCCTCACTCCCTGTGAATTTGGATTCACCTCATGTTGTGGACCTGAGTTCATTAAGTGGGGATATGAAACTGGAGCTAAGTCAGCGGGCAATTTTAGGGACATGGGAGTGGGACTATGACAACAAGAGAGACTACTCTTTGAAGGGCATTTATTGGTCAAAACTCAGGAGTTCCCTGTACACACATTTTATTAGTATCGTAAGTTCTCATGGAAAGCAGAGGAAGAAAGGAAAGCAAAATAAATTTCTCAATCCTAATTTTGTTTAGAGTTGGGGCATGAGGCCATGAACGTCCATCGTTTTATTATCAAATTCATAAATCATATGGAATAATCACGTGCCCTAAACGTCTGTGTCTTTTTAGATGCTAGCAATTATTTTAATAGATTAAAATACATTTTATATGATTTTGCAGTGCTTTTTATTTTAAAATAGTTGATAACATTGTTGGAGTCATCACTGACTAAAATATTTAAATGAGAAAGAGTGAGAAATCAGATGTTTACAGTATTTTATAAGTTACTTTCAGGTTAGCTGTTCCAGCTTTACCTCATTTGCTCCCCTGTTGTCCTCTGAAATGGCCTCAAGCCCTAAACTTAGGCAAGGCAGAGGTGCTGGGGATTTGGGCTTCATGGGTATCGTCCATTCCCATTTGTGGGGATCATCTTTAAAGGGCATGTGTCCAGACCTTTCACCCAGTTCTAAAAGTGGAGCACTTCTACGGTGCTGTCAAAATTGCCCGAATTGGTCATACTCCTTTTTGGAAAGATATGGCAAACTCATGTTAGCTAAATACGGTGCATAATTAAATTGGCTAGTGGAAACATCATACACTAAAGCTGTCTTGTCCTGTAAACATAGAATAGAGTATAAGTGCCCAAAATGTAAAATTTAAATTTTTAGACCTTGGTGTAATTGGTAATATGGATAAAATAAAAAACAAATCTCATGTACATAGCACATTGTAGAGCTGTGTGCATTTGCCATTTTTATGGATCCATTTCCTATTCCTATCCTATTCCCCTCCTCACCTTTCTATCTTTGACTGACATTTCTAGAAAATGTACTACTTGCTAGGTACTGTTTAAGTGCATATATTAAGTTAATCTGCACAATAGGCTCACGAAGTGTCATTATTCCATTTTACAGATGAGGAAGTGAGTGCAGAGAGGATAAATGACTTGTCCAAGGTCACACAGATCTGATAGTCAGCATCTCTGCAGCCTATGCCCCTTCATCTCTCACCTACACTACGCTGTCTCTACCACAGTCCTGTTTCTAAATTATAGGATCTTCCTATAATATTGTGACTTCAAATAATTTTTGGAACATGGTGAGAATACTAATGAACAAATAGATAAAAACCTTTCAGTATATATTTTGCCTCTATGTTTGTTCAACAATATTTTGATCAAGCAATTAAACTTCTAAGACATGAGGAACCTTGACCAAAATATACCTCTAGAATCAGTTTTGGAGTCATCTCATACTCTGGCAGATGTCTTAAGAGTAAAGAATTAGTTTTCCATTTTTCAGGGTTTGCTTTTGATCATTCTGTTGGGTGGTGCAATCAGGTTTTCTTTCTCTGAAAGCACAGCTGTAACTGTCGCTGTGACAAATGCTGCTGGCGGAAACCACTCATTGTGAGCAGGGGGAAGAGATATGCTTCAATTAAGTGTTTTCTTTGGTCTCTCAGAGATTTAATAGGAGGCCAGATCCTGTTCTGAGGGACTATTTAGGGGCAGGTGCTATTTCTGTCACCAGAATGGTCTCTGCTAATTTTTAATGCAGTGACATCCCCAAATAGAAGCATTCTGTCACACTCTCTCAATCCTTCCATTTGTGAAAAGATGTTGATCAAAGAATGCTTTTGCTTCTTATTTATTGAGACACAGCATCGCATTTCATATAGAAATGCCTTGTGTAATGGTAAAAATAAAATTTAAAGTAAAATAGCTCACTTTCTCTACTCAATTTTCACATACATGAATTTTTTATTTTAAAAATGAAGTCATATTGAAGCACATTTCCCCCATATAAACCTCTGTTTGTATAATAAATATAATAATAATTAATAATGAGTAATTTGGCTTTTATGTTGGAACCATCACAATTATTGCATTTATATTCTTAATTATTTTCTCTTTGCGAATCAACTTCTTTTGAGTTAGGGACACAAAAAGCATATTTAGGCTTAGTAATTTTGAAAAATATGTCATGAAATATACTGATTTCATTTATTTTATTTGTAATCTAGTAAAGATTAGCTGTTTTTGGATAAAAGAGCTGGAATATTTTTAGTATTTGTAGTTTGTTTAGGCAAATATGTACTAAGTAGAATAATTAAATATATTGAAATAGAATTTAAAATATATTTGCTTCATAAGTGAACAGCTTAAATGAAATGAGTATAGTTGCATCGAGAGTTGTTTATATGTTATTCTGAGGTTTGAAGATACTCAGTCATGTTATCACTGTTTCAATCCAGTATTTTATGGCAGAATTTGAGGTTTTTGATAATGTCCTATATTAAAAACATTTGTCCACTTTATTTAGCACAAATATTTTAGAAGGTTAAAAGTTTTTTAGAGGGGGTAAGTTGATGTTAGTTTAGATCTGCCCTTTGAAAAATTTTGCCTCTTATGGTACTTACCGCAAGGTATTTTTTCCTTGTGTGGAATATAGTTATGTTTCAGGTTTACATTTTCTTCTATTTTTAGACTTTTTCTAAAAAATTATTTTAGACTTACTAGTAAATTCTCATCTTAATTAGTATTAGTTGTGATCTACTTTTTTAAAGCAGATAGAAAAAAATCTGATTTTATTTTTAAAGAGGAATTTTAGATTTGAACAAGCATTGAAAAGCCCAATTTAAAGTTAACTGTTTAAAACATGTCTCGCACATGATATATCTGCTGAGAATTTTTGTTAGACATATCAATTGCCAAAATTATTAAGCATATTCGTTATTTTCTTACCAAGAATTCATATTCCTAATCACATGATCTGTTAGTAGAGAGTGCAGTCTCTTGTTTTCTTTTTCTTTTTTTTTAAAAATATATTTTTGGAATTGATTTCATAGAGGAAGGGAGAGGGAGAGAGAGATAGAAACATCATTGATGAGAGAGAATCATTGATCGGCTGCCTCCTACATGCCCCACAACCCGGGCATGTGCCCTAACCAGGAATCAAACCGTGACCTCCTGGTTCATAGGTCCATGCTCAACCACTGAGCCACTCGGGCCGGGCCAGTCTCTTGTTTTCAACACAGCCTGGACATCGAGGTATCAGATTCTGGCTTGCTGAAAAAGAAAGACCTTTGACAGATCATGGTGTTTACCTCCCTTGAGGGAAAATGGAGTTCACACAGTTTCATTAATGCCTTTCAGATCACATCTCTCCTCCCCCTCATTTTAAAAGAAGAACTGTGAGTCAGTCAGTATCTAATGAACAAATGGATTTGTTTCAAAGTTTTTTTTTTTTTTAAATTGGCTTTCTGGACCTCATAGCTCTTTCCTTAAGCCAAGACTTCCTATTGATGGTGCTACGACATCCCGCGGTATCTATGGGAAAATTATGTTCCTTAGTTGCTTTCAGAAAAGCAGACAGACACCTGGATACATGACCCTTCCTTCACCTCAGCCCAGCGAACTCATTTCCTTCTGGTAGCCTGGGGAGAAGAGCTGGCTTTTCTCTGGCTTCCTCCCTGGTGTCACCTGAGGCTGTTGGCTTCCTCCTTTGTATCCAGCCAGGGGCCAGTGCTTCCTGCTCTCTCTCTGGGTTGGGACTGGGAATGGCTCCCCATTCACCCCCCGCAGGTACAGGGGGAGGCAGGGCTTCTCGCTGGTCAGGGTCCCTTGTCAACCTGAAGCTTTTCAGCCAAGGTGGGCTGGACAGGGGGGGCTGTGGCCTCTTGTTCTGTTTAATGATGACAACACGATGTAGCAAGAGTGCAACATGTGGAGTCAGGATGCCTGGAGTTAACCTGATGTGTTATTTCCTTACCGTTGCGCCTTGGTCAAGACATCTTACTTTAATTTTAATTTTTGGTGGTGGTAGTTTAGTGTATCTGATAAGTAGGTTGCAATAGATGACCTCTCCTGCCCCTTCCTGCTTTAATATTATATGCCAGTGATGGCGAACCTATGACACATGTGTGAGAGGTGACATGCGAACTCATTTTTTTGGTTGATTTTTTCTTTGTTAAATGGCATTTAAATATATAAAATAAATATCAAAAATATAAATCTTTGTTTTACTATGGTTGCAAATATCAAAAAATTTTCTATATGTGACACGGCACCAGAGTTAAGTTAGGGTTTTTCAAAATGCTGACACGCCGAGCTCAAAAGGTTCGCCATCACTGTTACATGCAATGATCACATATTTCAGGGGGTTTACAGATGATTAGGTTCTTAAAAGATAAAGCAGTGATTTAACAATGATTTTACCCATGGTTGAACAAGAAAATCCTTAGAATTAGGATGTTTAGAGTTGAGTATATTATCAGTAACTGACATAATAATCTCAGTGTATTACTAATGAAATGCCCCAGTGTCTGGTGGGGCTGGTATCACGTTGTACAGAAATATGATATTAACATTATACCTAAAATGTGCTGGTTAGCTGTTCAATGAAAGTGCAGTTGTCCTTCTTTTATTTTCTGTACTCTAACACATTAAGTGCTACAGGGAGACAAACATACAAAGAGGTGAAGTGATGTTGCTAAATAAAAGTGCTGTATTTAAAATTTCTCAAAGTTTACAAAATGTAAATGGTTCATGGAATTTTTTTATGTGAAGGTGAAGCAGAAAAAAAAAAATTTTAAGTCACACTCTTGTGATTGAAAATCTACCTAAAAATATAGATTATGGTTTCTTTTTTTGGTCCTAGTTGAAGGTGGTAGACAGAACTGAAGCTTTTAGTATGCTGCCGCAGAGTGGGTCCCCTGTGGGAACATTTACTGTGATTTTACCAGCTGTCCATGTGGAAGGTGGAAGGGTTGGTGTGTGCTGACACCAACCAACAATCAATTTATATTTCAGTTATACATACGCATTTTTCTTTTAAGTAATATGAGGGATTGCATACTGGAGGCCATATTTTGTTGGGTGTCTAATGTTTTACTATATAATACATTTATTATGAGGTGGTAATATTTTAAATTTTAATTTTTGCTGCTATCCAAATGCCTAGGCTGTAAACAAGATTATTTACTACAGGGTGGGGCAAGAAGTAGGTTTACAGTTGTGAGCACACGAAACATAGGTATTATTCTTGTGTTATTATTTATTATTGTTTTATTTTCCACACCAACAATTGTAAGCCCACTTTCCCCCCACCCTGTATAGTATTGACAGAATTGTATACCCGATTTCAGACACCACCTCTGATGGAAAAAGAACTAGGAGCCGTTCAGAAGTTATGCTTACTCAGGGAGGGGCGGTTGAGGGTTGTTCCCCCAGCCCAGCCCCATTCCTTGAATGCTTGTGACTGATGAGCTGACTTGGAGGGGTGAGATTGAAGGAATTTGCGGTGGGGTGGTGTCCTGGGGATCTAACGGAGAGCCTAAAGAAGCACATCGTGGGGCAGAGAGGGATTAGTGCCTTTTAAGAGCGGGTGGAGGGCTTTGGGAGGAGAGAGCCCTAGTGTAGGTGGTCCTCAGACCATCCTGCCTCCCAGCTGTTCCCTTTGCCATCAGATGCTGAGTGACTTGACATTGCAGGGAGTTGAGGAGGGCGGAGGGGATCAGGAAGGCTGAGCGGCACCATGGTGTCCACACCACACACTCAGGCACCTGCCATCATGTCAGGCCTCATGCAACAAATTTGCCAACTAACCATTATTTAGAAATTATTGAAATGCTTATCACTGACTAATAAACACAGACGACCAGCAGGTGGTAAAAAGTGTTGTTCAATTTCTATTATTAGATTGTACTCCATCTGCTAATTGTAAAAATGTCAGTGGTTCGTTTTTTTGGCCTATTAATTGAAGCTTATTAAGTAAGGCAAACATATTGTGTAGACTGTTTCTTAACAGTTATGGGAAATCAGTTTTATTTGAATAGTACTTAGTAAATAGAATTGGTATTTCATGCTGATTCTAAGTAGCCATACTCATACATAATTTCATTATTTTAATGTAGGAAATGATCACAAGATATTAGTTAATGGTAGACCATTTTTTTTCTTCATGCTTGTCCATTACTTTTCCTTTATAAAATGAAAAACATGCAAGTCAAAGGTTTTTCCCCCTGCACTGTATCAGATTTTATTAATTCACTAGAGGTCTGATGCACGAAATTCGTGCATGGGTAGGCCTTCGCAGCTGCAGCTGCCTCAATCCCGCGGCTACAGCCCCAGCTTCGTCAGGAAGGACGTCTGGTCTAATTAGCATATTATGCTTTTATTATTATAGATGACTGGCTTTCTTTGTTTTCATTTTAAACAACTAAGTTCTCTTCCCTTTTTGTTCTCAGACTTGCTGGAGCATATAGTAGCAAATGTTAACTACTCCAGTAAACTGCAGCAAACTTTCTGTATCTGTGAAAAAAAATCAGTGTGGGAAATTTTAATTGACTTCTTAAACAGAGCCCTGGTATTCCAAAGTACTGTTTGTTATAGTTAAAAAATAGGTAAATGGAGAGAGACTTTAATCGAGTTTGAGTGCGTGGGCTTAGGGTCATTGGAGTGTTAACTTGGGTCAGTGATTTTCATCCGGTGTGCCACGGTGGGCACACTGGTGTGCTGCAAGAATTTTTAAAATATGCAATGCCTGACTGTTTAGAAAGGGGTATTGACCTCTTTTCCCTTAGATGGCCAGATTAAAAAAAAAATGACAACAGCCAATACAACAATAGCCATCTGGTTGTGAATGAATCAAAATTATACTTATTTTTTTTGTCAGATCGGGAAAAAATGTATACATTTTTTGGTGTTCTGCAAAACTTTAGTAATTAGTTTATGTGTGCCATTAGTTGAAAAAGGTTGAAAATTGCTGACTTAGATGAGGTCATCCTGGCCCAGGGTCTGGTTTTTAGTTTTGTAGGTGTAGAAACTGAGTCTTGTGAACACATCCCGCTCAGGGAGACTGACCTGTTCCAGGTAGATGAACTCTCAGGACACAGACGTGTAAACCAGAATGTCAGTTTATTGCTGAACAGCGGAAAGAATGTAGCTGCCAAGTGGATTGGACTGTGCTGGTTGGAAGACTAGCGCTTTCTTCCCATCGGACAAGCTATAGGAGAAGTTGTGGTGTACACAGAAGAGCAAACATTTTTTATTTTGATGAAGTCCCATTTATCACTGTGGTTCATGCTTTTGATGGCATATTTAAGAAATCTTTGCCTAACCTAAGGTCAAAGATTTTCACCGATATTTTCTTCAAAAAGTTTTCTAATTGCTCTCTTACATTTAGGACTAAGGTCCATTTTGAATTAATTTTTGTCTATGGTGTTAGGTACACATGGTAGTTGCATATGAATGTCTAGTTGTTCCAGCACTGTTTGTTGAAAAGACTATCTTTTCCTCATTGAATTTCCTTTGTTAAGAGTGTATTGACCATATATGGCTTGGTCTATCCGGGTCCTATTCTGTTTCATTGATCCATGCGTCTAATTTTATGTCAGTACCACACCATCTTGATGATTATAGGTTTAAGTGTTGACATTAGGCAGTGCGAGTGCTATGATTTTGTTCAAATTTGTTTTGACTTTTCTATTTCTTTGTATTTCCTTACACATTTTTCATCAGCTTACTAACTGATATGAAACATTTTTCTGTGATTTTGATCGTATTGAACCTATCTGTAGACCAACTGGGGAAAATTGAATGTTAATGATACTGAATCTTCCAATCTATGACACAGTATATATTCACATCTTTAAGTTCTCTCATCAGTCTTCATAGGTACATTATTTTAGTGATTAGTAGAGCACAAACTGTGGACTCAGATCTGTGTTCAGCTCATGGCTCTGCCAATTACTATGTAAGTGACCTTAGGCAAGTTACTAAGCTTGTGTAAGTCTCAGTTGCCTCAACCTCTAGGGATAATACCTCATTGATGTTTGCAAGGATTAAGTGAAATAATGTATGTAAAGGGCCTAACATGGTGGCTGGCAAAAAGTTAAGGGCACAATAGAAGTTGGTGTTGCCATCACCATCATTGTTGTCTTTACTATCAAGTAGTGGTAGCCTGGTACGGCCGTCTCTGCCAGCTGGTTATTCTTGCCCAGTGTCCGACGGCAGCTGCTCAGGGCTCCCTTTTTTGTCAGCTTGGCTAATGAACTCGGCCAAACTCTGGCTCTTTGGGCTTCTCTTTTCTCTACATCACACTGGCATTCTCCAGCTGAACTGCCACATATTCTTGCTTTGGGTTATGTTAGTACCATTGATTAGACCACAGCTTTCCTTTGCATTCAGTCCAGCCCTTTTCTGATTTTCCAGTCTTGCATTCTGCTTTTGCTCGGAGGAGTTTGTCCTGGGTGTTCCCCTGTCCTAAGTGTGCTGTTGAACGCTCCTATTATGTGTTCATGTAACTCTGAGAGTTCTGGGGCTGCCTTACTCACAATCACCCCAGTTTCTATTTGAGTATTTTGTAGATTGTGCAGTAACTTGTTTATTAGGATATCATGTTTTAAATGTTCACTATACAGACTCTATATTTGTAAAATTTGCCTCATCGATGGGAAAGTGGGAGTAAAACAGGGTGAGATTTTTATTTTAAAATAAAGTGAGTGTTGTAATAGAAAATAATTTGATATTATCTGAATCACCTTGTAGCTGTAATGTTACTCCCAGCATTATGAATTCGGAAAATTCATTGTTTGGAAATCAGAATCATAACTGTTACCACTGTCCCCAGTGAGGTTTGCTGGGTGTCACTCTTCCTTGCAGGGAGCACAGGGAAATGGAAGTAGGTTCCCGTGGGAAGGTTTGGGATTTTTATCCTACAGCTACATGATGTCCGCATTTCTAAATCAGTCATGCTTTAGCTTCAAAAGAGTATTTTGTATTTGGCACTAAATATTCTACTCTTCTGAATCATCAAATATTATTATGCTTTATTCAGTGTTGGCTTTAGAACAAAATAAGCTTCTTCATAACCATGCAATTCTGGGCCAGGCATGTATCCTATTTATGCATCAGTTTCCTTCTCTCTAAAATAGGAATAAAATGGGGAATAGTGCCCATCTAGTTTGAGGATTAAATTGTTAAATTTTCAGAACAGTGCCCAAAATGGAGGGCACTCAGTAAATGTTAGCAGCTTGTTTTATTCTGTTTTTTTGAAGAGTGGCATCCTCTGCTTACTTACTTTGTTCAGTAAAAATCACTTAGCCAAATTGATGGTTTAGCCAGTCGTTTCATTCAGCCATCCTGCTTACATAGAAAATACTGAGGTTTTGATTTAAAAAAAAAAAAAGTGGATGCATTTGTTTTTATTATGAGCTGGTATTACTGTTGTAGGAACTCAGAGGTAGTCTTTTGACTCCATAATTGGTAACATCAAGTTCACTTTTATTTTTAAAAATAACATGGAAATTTTGTCTTCCAATATTGAATCGGATTTTCCACCGGTCCTATGTTTTACCTTGTTTCTACATAAACTCACTGAGTCACAAGGAAGGTATTTGATTTGCTAACAGCCACAAAGGAAATCAAAGCACTTGGCTCCTGGTGTGTTTCCCCAGTCCCAGCTCGTTCAGTTTCCTTAGAAACTGCATGATACATGTGATTTATGAATTATATATCAACTAAGCTTCAGAACTCTCTCAATTATTTGCAACTTGTTTTAAACACTAAAAAAATAATTTGAATAATTTTAATGAACAAATGTTCACTTATGTATATTTATTTAAATATCTAAAATTAAGATATAAAATTAAAAGTATGGAAATTATGTAAATGAAAACTTTACACATCACAGGAAATTTGGTGGAAGATTTCAGCATTCAAAGGGATCAGTATCATTTCTATATTTTTGTACAGTGAATTCAAAATCAATTCAGCAGCTTCAGCTTGAAATGATAGTTTTGGCGTAATTTAAAGTCTTACAACAACCCCAAGAATGTCAGTCAGACACTATGACAAGCTGTTCGTTCAGGACATTGGCACTTGGAAAAAAGTTAACAACAGAAAATACTGCTGGGGAAGAAATATTCCACAAAGGAAAAGTCAAAAGGGGATAGAGAGCACATTGAAGTGGAAACCAAAATGCATTTTCCTCATGCAAAAATACAGGAGCAAGAGCTACCAGTTCTACTTTTATTATTATTACTTATTGATTGGAGAGTCCGGGGGCTTGGGGGGTAGGGAGGAAGAGAGAGAGAGAGTAAGAGAAAGTAAGAGAAAGAGAGAAAGAAACACGGATTGGTTGCCTCTCCTGTATGTACGCCTCTCATGTATGTGCCGCGACCAGGGATCAAACCACACTCTGGGTATGTGCCCTAACCGGGAATCGAACCCTCAATTGGGATGATGATCTATCTAGCCAACTGAGCCACACCAGCCAGGACACCAGTTCTACTTTTTATGAATCGGTCACGGGGAAAAAGTGTTCTTATTTGTAAGGGATTACTGATAATTATTATCACCAGATTAAAGGTGTTGCTCTAACAAGATCTGTGGAGGAGCTTTAACAAGAGAATTACGACATGGAATATTCTAAAGGTTCGGGTCACCACACTGTGAAATAGTGCTTGAGCTCTTGCTCTGTTAGGATGGGTGTTGACTGGCTGTCCAGTTTGGTCTGCTTGAAAGATTCATATTAGGGGCTGGGGGAGTTAGAACAAATTTTCTCCATAGCTCTCTCACTGAAAGGGAGTTCTGCCTCTGGCAGTCAGGAAAATGGTTGGTGGAAGTTTGATGATTATATCAAAAGAAAATGGCAATGGTGAATTTAAATAGCAGATGCTTGCACTCAGATTGTTTGGTTTAAGACTATGCTGTCCATATTGATGATTATTATTTTTAAAAAAATATATTTTATTGATTTTTACAGAGAGGAAGGGAGAGGAATAGAGAGTTAGAAACATTGATGAGAGAGAAGCATCGATCAGCTGCCTCCTGCACACCCCCTACTGGGGATGTGCCCGCAACCAAGGTACATGCCCTTGACTGGAATCAAACCTGGGACCCTTCAGTCCGCAGGCTGATGCTCTATCCACTGAGCCAAACTGGTTAGGGCCATACTGATGATTATTTTGCAGTCTCCAAGCACTTAAGAGACTGAAGCATATTTACACAGTAGTGTCTCTACTATAGAGATTGAGAAAGGAACAAAAAAACCTGCCAAGGAAAACAAAGTATCAAATAAGATTGTAGCATAAATTTTAAAAGTGAGTTCCAAAGGAATAGGCTGTTTCCAAATATTTAGTTAATATCGTTGCCCATGTTCTAGAGTTAATGGTAAATATACCATCTATAATAATAAAAGCGTAATATGCTAATTACACTGGATATCCTTCCGGACGAGCTTCAGGATGAAGCTGGGGCTGCAAGGAAAGCCTGGGTCCTGGGTGCCAGAGAGAAGCTGGTGCCAGCAGCCGGGGGAGGAAGGCCTACTCTTGCATGAATTTTATGCACCGGGCCTCTAGTAGTATTAAAAGAGCACATGAGTTGTGCAATCTTGGCTCTTCATATTTACCTTTCTGTTTCACTTTTCCTTACCTGCAAAATACGGATAATATCCACCTGCAGGATTTTTTTTTTAATTTTTTTAAAAAAAATATAGTTTATTGATTTTTTACAGAGAGGAAGGGAGAGAGATAGAGAACCAGAAACATCGATGAGAGAGAAACATCAATCAGCTGCCTCCTGCACATCCCCCACTGGGGAAGTGCCCGCAACCCAGGTACATGCCCTTGACCGGAATCGAACCTGGGACCTTTCAGTCCGTAGGCCGACGCTCCATCCACTGAGCCAAACCGGTTTCGGCAGCAAGATTTTTTTTGAAAATGAAATGGGATGATATGTATGTAAAGCACTTAGCTTAGTGCTTAGCACATGATAAACACCCCAAATGGCGATTATTATTGCATGGATTTTCATGGTAGCTACAGCGGAGTATTTTTGATCATTTGCCAGTTTTCTACCATCCTGTATGATATTCTTTCTATGCCTGGGCCGTCTTAAGTATAATGATTTTCCTCTTTTCAAATTCAGTGTTGACCTTTTCAAAAGTCTGGAATTCACAGAAGACAAGGAATTATCTTAACACTTCATGAATGGTGATGTTTATATTGGATTGGCTGGGCGCCAGGCGGCAAACAACATTCAAAAGCGGACATAAATTTCCCCCTTTCCAAGGGGCCACATGGTGCTCCTTTCCTGCATCAGGCTCTGTGGCATCAATGGGTGTTATGTGTGTAGAGCAAGGGAAAGGTCTTGCTACTAACAAGTAGGGCAGTGCACTATATGAGATCAGTTAGTATGTTCCCATGAGCTCATGCTTGCACTGAAAGACGTCTTTGTCTTCAGGTCCTATTAGAGCCTGGCTAGCAGTTAAAGGGTCAATATTTGGTCTAATTCTCAGGGGTTGAATGTGGCTAGGATGCTCTGAGTTTGTCAAGAAACTAGTGGTAGTAAAGCCCAAACAAAAACATTTATTAGAATCTTACATGTTGCACATTGTTTGGTGATGTTTGCTAAGAAGTTTATTCTTGTTACCAAATTTAAAAGAATGACTTAAATCTTTTCCCCTAAAGTTATAAGTGGTACTTGAATCCATAAAGTTAAGAAAAATTTTGCTCGTTGTTCATGGAGGTCATTGCATTATTCCATTTAATTTGTAATTAATTCCATTCATAATGCTGTTTTCAAATCCATTTTCTGATTATTTGATAAATAGATTAATAAAAAAACAATAAGAAGTAGATCTTAAGAGATTATAAATTAGGAATCAGCTTTAATTTCTCCCTTAAGACTTATTATGTGGCATGTATCAGTAAAATTAGAACATTTAGTAAGTTTTACCTTATCATTTCTTTGGATTTATCATCTTCAATCTTCCCATGTGTAGAGGAATTTACTCAGTTAATTATTTGCCTTCTAATAAGGAACATTCTTGTTGGGCATCTCCTGTTCAAAGTACCTTTGGTACCGTTGGCCGAGGGCAGGGCGATGGGGATTTCTTTTGTTGCAAGCATCTGACTGCTCTCTTTTGTTTGATCAGTGTAATCATAGGGCACTTTTAGGTTTCATGGACTAGTCCAAACTGGTTTTATTTTTCTTAGTATAATTATACATTCTTCCATACAGAAGTGTGGCTAATGGTGCATTTTAAGTTCGTGAATAATTTAGAAAATAAGTTATTAAAACATGTTTTGTTTCCAGCTTGCCCACTAGCAAACTATACAGTAGTCCCTTTCTGAACAAGTGGAAATCAGCACACAGGGCAGATTTATTTAGTTATTGATGCTGTATTCTTAGAGGGAGCCCAAAGGAGGAAAAACACATGCCTAGATTTCTGAATGAGAAGAGGAAGTAAGCGCCCAAAGTGTGTAAACTTGATCTTCTGAGAAGAAAAGTGGTTTTTATCTGTTGCAGGTGTTAGTGACTGATAATCAACAAGAGAATTTGTAAAAATGCAGCATAAACTCATGGAGAGAACATAAGCTTTAAATTTTAAGTTCCAAATTTGGCTCATTCAAACATTGTGGCATCGGGTAAGTTACTAATGCACTCTGAGCCTTGGTTTTCTCTTTTGCCCAATGGGCATCATAACACCTACCATCTATCATAGTAGATAGTAGCCATAAATGAGAAATCATAGAGGATTGGACAAAAATATTGTTTTTCTTACCACTTTCTGGCAACTCAGGAATCACAGCTATGGAGAAATAATGGAAAAGTCCTTAATGTTAGCAAGTGAAAACATGGTCAGGAAGAATAACAGAGGACAGCCTCCAAGAAGTGTGATCTTTTTTTTTTTATTTTTTTAAAGGAGATTTTATTTCTTATTTATTCGTTTATTTATTTTTAAAATATATTTTATTGATTTTTTTTACAGAGAGGAAGGGAGAGGGATAGAGAGTTAGAAACATCAATGAGAGAGAAACATCGATCAGCTGCCTCCTGCACACCAACTACTGGGGATGTGCCCGCAACCAAGGTACATGCCCTTGACCGAAATCGAACCCGGGACCCTTCAGTCCGCAGGCCGACGCTCTATCCACTGAGCCAAACCGGTTAGGGCCAAGAAGTGTGATCTTAACACCCAGGGAGCAGCCAATGTGTGATGAGAGGTGAGGGTGTCGTAGCTGGGTGGACCGCTGGGACTTCATGTGGTAGAGGCTGGAGCCTGATATACCTCCTGAGGTCAGGCTGAGAAGAGTTCCTGCTTCAACTCGTGACTCTGAGTGATTGCATTGTCAGTATGGCAGCTCCAGGGGCTGAGAGGTGGAAGGGGTGGACCTTCCCATCTCGGCCCTTCTGCGGAGATAATGTTTACTGATTTTTATTGTCTAGAGCATGCTTTCTTTCTGAAATGCATTGATGTGCTCACAAGTGCCAAGTTTTGGTCTAGCCAGTTGTAAACCATATAAAGTGGAATTATCCTCTCTCCTTAATGAAATAATGAGAGTGCTTTGTGCCAAGGACTCCTAACATAGGGTTTTACTGTGTTTATGAATATTTGTAAATAAGCACAGTTTTCTCCTTCATAGCATTATTCACAGTAGCCAAGAGGTGGAAGCACTCACGTGTCCATTGATGGATGAATGGATGAACAAAACGTGGTTTATAGATGTTGGAATATTGAGCCTTAAAAGGAAGGAGATTCTGACTCATGCAACTTTTAAGGCCTTATGGTTAGGGAAATAAGCCAGTCATAAAAAGACAAATACTGTATGATTTCACTTACATATAGTAGCTAGAGTAGTCAAATAGATAGAACAAAAAGTCTAATGGTAATTACTAGGGAAAGAGTATGGGGGGGGGCAGGAATACAGGAGGAGTTGTTTAATGTGTACAGAATTTTAATTTTGCAAGGTGAAAAGTTTTGGAGATTGGGTGCACAACATGAGAATATACTCAACACCAATGAACACTTACAAATATACACTTAAAAATAATTAAGATGGTAGATTTTGTTATATATTTTTCTACTTTACAATCTATAATAATAAAAGCATAATATGCTAATTAGACTGGACATCCTTCTGGATGAAACAGGGGCTGCAAGGGAAGCTCGGGTCCCCGGTGCCAGCGGGAAGCCGGTGCCGGCAGCCAGGGGAAGGAAGGCCTACTCTTGCACAAATTTCGTGCATTGGACCTCTAGTATTTAAAATAAGCACAGTATTTGAAAATATACTGTTTGTATAATGGAGGGGTGTGTGTGTGTGTGTGTGTGTGTATGTGTGTGTGTGTGTGTGGTTACAGAATACAAATATTTAAAAATTAGTATAGACATACGTATTTCGTATTGTGCTATCTCAAACAGTACTTCTGTTAAGACTGAAAATGATACAGTCTTTCTGCAGGCCGAAGTACACATTCATGTTGACTCTGAAATTTCATGTTTAAGAATTCTTTCAAGGGAAAGAAGTGTGCACAAAGGTTTACCAAGGTTATTGGTTAGAGCACTATTTATAATAACAATGAAAAGTTGGGAGCAAATATTATTCTCCGTATTGTGCAACTGGTTAAATAGATTATGGTGCAGCCATCATTTCATTGGAATATAGTGTTGCAGAAATATATCTTGACATTGAAAAATACTGCGACTGTTAATGCTTAAAAAATATTGGTTCCATGTATAAATGACAGAACTCAAGTTTCTTAACTCTTCATATTGTACTGTAGCCACTATAGCAGGAGGTTTCTCTTGGTTGTGCAAATTAACCCAGCCCTTTTTCTGAAGCTGATCTTACACAATTAAGTAAAATAGAAGTATGGCTTGTACAATTAAATATTTCACAAGCTTTTGCTCCCCAAAATATTTGATAGGGAAGAACTTAATGGAGCATTTTTTCTTTATAACTATCATAATTAAATTAAAATGTTTTTCAGAGTCTGATTTTTAAAAAGTGTGTACTTCATGAAAGTTGTATCTTCTTTCCTAATATTCATTTTATCAAGTTAACATTACAGTAGTCACTTTTACAGAGAGCTATTAAGTGATTCGATGTTAGAATCTCCTAATAGCCATGTTTCTTTCTATAATACAGTCTGGCGTTTATTTGGTCATTAATAACCCCCAAAGATGATGGTCCACAATATTCATGGGCTGTTAGTATGCTTCTTTGTAAGCTTCATTTTTAATTCTGAAGTGATGAAAATCTACATGTTGCCTTTGCGGTTTACGTTATAATGTTCTGTATTTTTCCTTGCTAATCCTGGGGGGAATTGCAGTCAGTCTTAGATAATGAAGTACTTCAGCTCCTAAAAGCTATTTCATAATGTTTTGTACAGTGTCTAGGAATGCAAACCATTTAGTCTAGTTTGTTTTAGAGATCCTGAACTTCCAAGTCAACTCTCAATTTTAGTGGCCTTGGTTAAATCACTTGATCTCCCTCTGTATCAATTTACTCATATGCCATAAAAGCAGAGATGATAATAGACACATTAATTTTGTGAATAGAATATTATTCATTCTAGGCTTATTTACCTTAGGCAAGTTTCACTATTACATGCCCAGAAGCAGAGCCTGTTCTACCATCTCGTGCTCGGATAGTTGGACATCCTTATGCTTATAAGACTGGAAGGATCACTGTACCTACTTCATTGGGTTATTGTGAGATGAAAATGAGTTATTGCATGTGAATTTCTTGGAACGGTGCCTGACACATGGTTACTCAATATTGCAATGAATATATTGCTGTTCTCTTAGTTCAGAGCCTGTGATAGCAGTTTGTAACTTAAACTTTCAATGTTTCAATAAATAAGAACTTATAATTTGGTATTTATTTATTTATCTATTTTTATTCATTCATTTATTTATGTATTCACTGTATAGTGAATCATGGTCTTAAGGACATTGTACTTCGCCTAGCAATCAATGTAGTGTCATGCTTTTTCAGGGAACTAATATCCCATCGTAGTAGACTAATCAGAAGAAGCAGAGGTTCCTAATAATCAAGATTCTCGCTGACCTTTGAATTGAGAATTTAGGCTATTTGCTCCTGAAAATTTTGTTATATCCATAAACTCTCCCTGAGCCTATTTTCTCAGCCATTTGTGGGTATGGAAAGTGCAGCGGTCGGCAAACTCGTTAGTCAACAGAGCCAAATATCAACAGTACAACGATTGAAATTTCTTTTGAGAGCCTAATTTTTTAAACTTAAACTATATAGGTAGGTACATTGTTATTAACTTAATTAGGGTACTCCTAAGGCTTAGGAAGAACCACACTCAAGGGGCCAAAGAGCCGCATGTGGCTCGCGAGCCGCAGTTTGCCAACCACGGCTCTAGTGCGTGAATGAAGACAGGCAGCACATGTGCACATTCAGGGCATGACTGATTTTCTGTGCCATCACTGGTGGGCCCTTGGTACCAGTGCATAGAAATGCTTCTTCTTAGGTACATCCTGCGTTAAAAATGTAGGGGGGATGGCATGCCAGGCACATGGTATCGGGGGAGAAATGATCAGAACTTGGTGATAAACACACAGTCAGTCAGCAGGTCTTTGGCTTTCATTATGGACTGATCAGGAAATCAGACACTGAGAAGGTCAGACAAGATTAATATGAAATTCTGAAGAATTTGGGCTTACCATATGTGGCCTACCCCCTTTTTTTCTGTCTCTTATGAATAAGCTTTAGTCTGTTCCATCATGCTCTAAGGCACCCCAGGGCAGCACACCGCTGTGACTAGGAGGGTAAGTCTGTTTAATCATGGGGTTCAGTATTTGGAAACCACCTCCTTGTCCGTAGTGATGTTCTCCAATTTAGGTTTTATTGGAAGTGAAGGTGACATTTTGATTTTCTGTTTGCCTTCTTACTTCTTTTCTCTTATCCATCTATCTAAATGATTCCTGTTATCTCTCATCTATTTTATCTCATTTCTCAATTGGTTCAGATCAATGCCTTGTGCTTTTTTATGCTGTACATTTCTGAGTTTAATTACATGCCATTTATTATTTGTGTAGAGAAACCAGGGTTAATTCAAGTATAAGGAGCCACTGCCATTGGCAGTAAAGATAAGCACTTTCATCTTTGCATAAAGATGAGCAGCATTCATTCTTTTTTTTTTTAAAATATATTTTATTGATTTTTACAGAGAGGAAGGGAGAGAGATAGAGAGTTAGAAACATCGATGAGCGAGAAACATCGATCAGCTGCCTCCTGCACATCTCCCACTGGGAGACGTGCCCGCAACCCAGGTACATGCCCTTGACCGGAATCGAACCTGGGACCTTTCAGTCCGCAGGCCGACGCTCTATCCACTGAGCCAAACCGGTTTCAGCACATTCTTAATTTCTAGTAAATTAATTTGTAAAGCATAATGGACCCTGTTAGGACCCCAAACTGTATTTGCATTTGTATTCCATTGTGATAAATGTTAAGATTTTAAATGAAGCTGTTACATGTCTGTCTCCTCAAAACATGTACAAAACCTTCAAGTTTTGATTTGACTATGGTTTTTAAGTAGACATTTTTTTTGTAATGTTATTGAAAATAAAATCTGTGGATGTGATAAAGGAGTTCTAGGGAGCAAAAATATTTTAAAGACATTAAAAACAAAAATGAATAATTTAGGTATAGCATTTTTTAATGAAAAAATTTTAGTTTAAAGCTTCAGTGTAGTCTTATTTTCCACTCAGAAAAAATTTTGAAATATGTAACCCCTTTAAAATTTAAAAAAAAATTTAAATGAACTTTTTATTTAGAATAGTTTGAATTTGCAGAAAAATTGCAAATACAGTACAGATAGTTCCTGAGTACCCTGTGCCCAGTTTTCTCTTTCGTTGCATTAGTACATTCATTTGTCACAACTATTGGGCCATCATTAGTACATAACCTTTAATTAAACATATTACTTGACTTGGATTTTATTAGTTTTTCCTTATCATCCATTTTCTGTTCCAGGATCTTATCTAGGAACATGCCTCTTTAGTTTCCTCTGGCCTATGTGTGATCTTCCATAGATTTTCCTCTTTTTTTTCTTTTTTTGTTAATCCTCACCTGAGGATTTTTTAAATGTATATAATAGTTATTTATTTATTTATTTATTTATTTATTTATTTATTTATTTATTTATTTATGGTTTTCCAGAGAGTAGAAGGAAGGGAGGGAGGGAATGAGAAAGAAAGAGAGAAACATAAGTTTGAGAGACACATTTACCTACCGGTTGCCTCTCCCACGAGGCCTGACTGGGGTCTGGGAGTGTACACGCAACTGAGGTACGTGCTCTTGACCGGGAATCGAACCTGAGACCCTTTGGTGCATAGACTGACACTTCAACCACAGAGCACACCGGCCAGGGTAACTTTCCTTGTACTTGATGACTTTGACAGTTTTGAGGAGTACTGGTTGGGTATTTTGTTGACTATCCTTCAAATTGGTTTTGTCTGACTGTTTTTTCATGGTCAGATTAGCATTTCCCACTGGAATATTAACACCTTATGTGTAAGTCACGGTCCCAGTGTCTTACAGGCTAGAGTGCAAGTCTAGTAATTCTATGATGTACGCTTGCAATGGGCTTTTTCTCCAGGTTAGAAGTTTTTAAGCGGAGGTTAAAGATCAGGCTCTCTCTATACTTGTAGGTAACATTTTGCATTCAAGAAACCCCACAAGTTTCACCAGATTCTTGAAGGGACCTATGATCCAAAAACTAAAACTAGCTGTTAGTGCGTGCTAGTGTTCGATACAATTTTGCTCTATGGTTGTGATTCATTCTTGCTCTTATGTATGTGCAGTTTGTGTTCATGGCCAACAGTGTATAGATTTCTAATTTTTTGTATAGGAAAATGGAGTCTTAGTATTTTGCCCATTAATACTTAAAAACAAAACATACACATGGATATTTTGACCCAGGATTTTTGCACTTATTTGATGATTATTTATACGTTTGTAATTGCCACAAATAATCATATTTACAGTTTAATCTTTTATAAACATTTTAATACTCTACATTCAATACAGGAAGTTAAAGTGTCTCCTTAAATGACACCACATTCTTTAACTATTACATTACAGACACAGCCAGAATGTCATTTGGACAACTGCTCTTTGCAGACAATTTTAGTCACATACCAGTGTGAGGATTAGCATTAGCCTAAATTTGGGGCCCCGTGTAAAAGAATTTATGAACTTCAAAAGTAATACCCAGTTTTTTTAGGTGATGTTTATCATTCTACTCCCTTTTGAAGAGACTCTATTATCTAACAGGATAATTTTATGGTCAGAGTTATTTTCAAAGGTAAATTATTCTGGGTTGTGGTAGTTCTACGACGATGTATCTATTGCCCAGAAGAGATACTTTAATAAATATAGCTCTCCCTTTCCAACTCCTACCTTACCCCTCAATAACTTAGGTGCCTGGCTGGTTATTTCTTTGTTTACATTTTTAAAGGCAGCAGGTTTTACTGAGAGTCACATTTTAAAGGTGTAGCAAAAACCAGCCTGGGATGACATCTTTGCAAACCCTTGTTACTCTGCAGGTCTGGAATAAACTGAACATGGCAGGGTTATGTTCCTTCAGTAGTGGACCCAAGCTCCCAGCTCTGGGCAGATGTATGGGATAAAATAAGGCATCTCACGCCTTGGATTTTAATTTATTAATAAGGTTTTAAATGAGCAATTATGATTTTTTTTTATTAAGTTAGGTTGATTTCCAGCTTAGTCACTAAGGTATATTTATTTGACAGCTTGAAGATAGTATAGTACAGAAATTATATCATACTCCATTGTGTAACCTCAAGACCATGAGGTCTTGGAGTCCAGCAGACCAGGTGTTGAAATCCTGGCTATGCCATCTTAAGAGGGCACCTTTTGTTATTTAACTTCTCTGTCACTCCGTTTCCTTACCAAATTTATGGCTTCCTGGTTACTGTCATACCACTAAACCCCTTTATCTGCTTTTATGGAGTCTGATGTGGGAGCAGACATTGATGACGTCACTGCACATATACCTGTAAAATTATTATTGGAATAGGTGCTATGAAGAGCAGGTTCAGCCCTAGCTGGTGTGGCTCAGTGGATAGAGTGTCGGCCTGCAGACTGTCGGGTCCCAGGTTCGATTCCGGTCAAGGGGACATGCCCGGGTTGTGGGTTTGTTCCCCACTAAGAGGCTTGTAGGAGGCAGCTGATCATTGATTCTCTCTCATCATTGATGTTTCTATCTTTCTCTCCTTCTCCCTTCCTCTCTGAAATAAATGAAAATATTTTAAAAAATGTATTTCTTAAAGAAAGAAAAGAGCAGGTTCATGGAGCAGTGATAGAATATACAGTTCTTCCTGGGTGTCTTCTGGGCATTGGCTCTAGGAACACCCTCGAATATTAAAATTCAAGGATGCTCAAGTCCCTTATATAAAACTAGAGGCCCAGTGCACGAAATTTGTGCATGAGTGGGGTCCCTAGGCCTGGCTGGTGATCAGGGCCGGGCCAATCACCTCCATGCTTCCCCCCCCTCCTCCTTTCACCGTTTGCATTCGCTGCCACCCACCCCCGGTTCCCTGACCCTAATCAGGTGATCGGGACCTGCTGGCCAGGGGGAGGGACCGGGAGGTTGGCTGGCACGCCCCATTAGCAATTGGGGCCTGCAGGCTGGGGGCAGCTCCTGCATTGAGCGTTTGCCCCCTAGTGGTCAGTGCATATCATAGTGACCGGTTATTTGGTCATACTGTTGTAATGCTCACTTAGGCTTTTGTATATATAGATGGTGTACTGCCCTGGCTGGTGTGGCTCAGTTGGTTGGGCATTGTCCATCCTATACACTGGAAGGTTGCTGATCAATCCCCAGTCAGGGCACATGTCCGGGTTGCGGGCTTGATCCCCCAGTGAGGGGTGTGCAGGAGGCAGCTGATTGATATTTCTCCCTCTTCTTTCCTCTCTAAAAATAAATAAAAAAATCTTAAAAAATAAAATAAAACAGTGTACCATTTGCATATAACCTATGCATATCTCCCCTTATAATTCAAATCATCTCTAGATTACGTATAATTCCTAATACAATACAAATTCCATGTAATAGCTGTTATCTGTATTATTTAGGGAATAATGACAAGAAAAAGTCTGAACATGTTCAGTATGGATGCAGCCATCGTAGGCCTATCTATATAATACATATCAGCAACAACATAACATTCCCCCCTGAATATTTTCATCTCATACAGGACCTACATATATGGAGGCCAGCTGTAATGAGGTTTGTCAGATGGAAGTCAGCAAACACATATGAAAAGTAACTCTTTACCTTAATTTTTGGTACAGTTGTGTGGTTTCCTTATACATGGTTGTGATAGTTTATATCTACTTTTGCTATCCTTTTTATATGTGTCATTTCAACTCCATTTTGGAAGTGGGCAGGATATGGATGATAAAGTAATATGAGTATAAGCTTTTTGAAGACAGGAATAACTTTTTTTTATTATTAAATAGACTTTTAGATCAGTTTTAGGTTCATAGGAAAATTGGGCAGAAAGTGAAGAGTGTTTCCATATACCCCCATTCAGATCTGTTGCACACTTTTAATTGGGTTGTTTGTTTTCTTATTTTTGAGTTTTTAGATAATAGTATTTTGGATGATAGTCCTTTTTCAGGTAAGTGTTTTGCAAATATTTTCTCTCAGACTTTGGCTTGCTTTTTAGTTCTCTTGAATGTCTTTTCCAAAGCAGAAGTTTTTAATTTTAATGAAGTCCAACTTATCACTGTTCTCTTTCATGGATTGTGTTTTTGGTGTTGTCATCACCAAATCCAGGGTCACCTAGATTTTCTCTTATGTTATCTTCTAGAAGTTTTATAATTTTGCATTTTGCATTTAGGTCTGTGACCCATTTTGAGTTAATTTTTTGTGAAGGATCTGTGCCTAGATTCATTTCCCCCCACCTGAATGTCCAGTTGTTCTAACACCATTTGTTGAAAAGATTATCTTTTCTCTATTGAATTGCTTTTACTTTTTTGCTCAAAGATCAGTTGATTGCATTTGTGTCAGTCTATTTCTGGGCACTGTTTCTATTCCATGGATCTGTTTGTTCTTTCACCAATACCACTCTCTTGACCACTGTAGCTTCATAGTAAGTCGTGAAGTCAGGGAGTATCAGTCCTCTAACTTTGTTATTTTTTAGTATTATGTTGGCTTTTCTCGGTTGGGATAATTTTTTATACCTCAGGAAAAAGTACTTGGTAAACATTTTGTGTTGAGAACATTTTTTAAAAAAATATAGCAGCCGTAGTGATCTTCAAAAAAGTTAGGTTTGTTATTTCTTTGCCCTAGATCCTTCTCATGGCTTCCCATACCAGTGAGAGTCAAATTGAAGGTCCTTGATGTCCCCCCGGGTCCTCCAGTGACTGACTCTTCTGTTACCTCCCTGACCTTATCTCTTAATATGCTCCTCCTCAGTCTCTTCCATCTAGACACAATACCCTTGATGTTGCTTGAACACACCAGGCATACCCTGTCTTGGGCCTTAGCAATGGCTGTTACCTCTGCCTTGATGTCTTTCTCCCAGATATCTTTCATCTCTTTACAGTCTTATTCAAACACTACCTTTCCAATGAGGACTCTGATCATTTTATTTGAAATTCTAGCTTGTCTCCCTCCCACCCCTCAGCCTGTGTACTCTCAATCTCTTATCATGCTCTAAATTTTTCGTAGCCATCATTACTTTTAATATCCTGTAGACTTATTTATGTTTATTGTTCTTGCTATCATCTCTCTCTTTCTGCTAGAATTTAATTCCATATGACAGGGCTCTTTGTTTTGTTAACCAATATGTCTTCAGCTTATAAATATAATAAGCTTTCAATAAATATTAATTTTCAAAAGTGAATGAATGATTTGGTAATTGGTAGGTGACTTCTACTAGTAGAATGGTGGTTTGCAGATAGCACTCATAAGTTCTCAGTTATTACCTTTCAGTGTCCACATCTATTGTGAAACTAAAATATTTTGAAGCATAAAATTAGGGGGAACTGACAGGGAGAGGTTAAGTAAGAAAGGAGGGAAGGCTTTGCTTTTGAAAATCTCACTGAAAATGGGTGTTTTCTCTGGTGACCTTCACTAGCTGGTGGGCACTTGTATAAGACAATATGAGATTAGAATGTGCAGGTTATGGAGTCTCTAAGATCATGATGATAGTCTAGTAATTTTACAGATGATGAAATTGGGCCCAAAGAATACATGTCCCTTGCTCATGTAGCTAGATAGTGGCAGACAGTCATAAGAGATTTGCTAAGTCTGCATTTGGTGTCTTTTGATTCTCTCTTTGCCAACTGCCTTCCCAACATTTAAAAAAATCCTCATGTCCTTCTGACTCCCTTTTCTCTAATTTCTTCTTCTTTTTAACAAATATTTGAATACCTTCTTTCTGCTAGGCATGTGCTTGTTGCTGAGAATACAAGGATAAATGAAACAAGGTCTTGCTCTTAGATTTTGTCATGAGTATTGAGAGAGCTGGACCTGAACCTATAGCTAGGGGATCCCAGTGCCCCTAGTGCAGAGGGACCGTGGGAGGCTGAGGAGCATGACGGGGCACCAGAAGTTACAGAGTACTGACAGCGACTGAAGGAGTAGAAGAAGAGTCTCTGGCCAGGCAGAATAGCAAATGGCATGTGCTTTTAAAGTGATTTGACTGCAAATAGTCTTAGAAAATGTGCAGTTGCTTTACTTGTTGGTGACTTGCATTTTTCAGGTTAGCCACTGGGGTGCGCAGGAAAGCCTAGCTGTGACTCTCACAGGTAGAAGTGGTGAGACCAGGACAGGGAAGAGGTTTTGGCTGAGGAAGGGTACTGAGGAACAGGTAGTTGGACTTTGGTTGGAGGGGTTCCGGACTGTGAGAGGGCACAGGCCAGGCTGAGGGACGCACCCCTCACCCCCCCCCACCCCCCCCAGTGCACGAATGTCTTCCACCAGGATTCTAGTGTTTATATGAATATTCCTGAAATATGTAAGGGAAAATTAGAGCACATGGCCTCAGATTCCAAATTCCTAAGGATAAACAAGAAGGAACCACTTTCTGTAAAGGTGTTACTCTTATAAATCTGTTCTACTCATAGTATAGAACATAATAGGTGTCTGGCCAACATGGCTCAGTGGTTGAGTGTCAAATTCTGAACCAGGAGGTAACGGTTCGATTCCCAGTCAGGGCACATGCCCAGGTTGTGGGCTTGATCCCCAATGTGGAGCATTCAGAAGGCAGCCAATGATGATTCTCTCTCATCATTGATGTTTCTATTTCTCTCTCCCTTTCTCCTCCTCTCTGTAAAAATAAAAAAAGAACATAGTATGTATTAGAATAAATGTTTGTTGATTAAATTCAGTAAACTAATCAAGAAAAAAAATCACCGTTTTTTAAAATTTTTACCTAAAAATATATATAGAGGTTTTAAAAGAGGAGCTAAAGGGAAGATAGTTGTGCAACTATTTTACATTGTTTCATTAAGCAAATAAAAAAGCATGGTTAATCCTTTTCTGAATTGTCAGCAGGAAGTTCAAGCACAATTGTGAGAGTTCAAGTTTACTTTTTTTCACAGATTTTAAACCTGGGGTTAAGATGCCAGGACCCCACCCCTGGCCTAATGAACCTTTATTTTTAATGTGTTTTTATTGATTTCAGAGAGAGGAAGGGGATAGGGAGAGATAGTTAGAAACGTCAACTGCCTCCTGCATGCCCCACACTGGGGATCGAGTCTGCAACCCAGGCATATGCCCTGAGGGGACTGTCAGTGACTTCAGGCAGGATTCTTGAACAAGGAGGCAGTCAAAGTGTGACCTCCTTGTTCGTTCATGGGTTGACCTCAACCACTGAGCCATACTAGTTGGGCCCTAATAAATCTTTGAGGGCCCGTTCAGTTGCATTCATGCAGTGCATGAGGAACTCTGTTTTTCAGGCTGCAGTTTCTTTGCTATTTATTGTCTGGGCTCAGAAACCTTTGAGTGCACCAAGCCAGAAGGGAATGGCAGCATGTAAAGTACAAAAGGACTGAACTGTATTAGAGGTTTATGGTATTCACTAATAACTTTGAATGATAAAAACATACCAACAGCTGATAATATAAAAAACACACACAATAGCTACAAAGTCATTATAGTAGTTACAAAATTAGTTTCTTGAGATAGTCATTGTTACTACTTGTGTTTGATGATGTAAAAGAAATATTGGACACATAAATATTTTTAAAAATATTTCTACGGAGACCCACAGTAACAGTGGCTTTAAAGTGATCACTTTTATGTCCACTCGGGGGGCAGTGCAGAGGTGGGGAGTCAGGACTGAATGCAGCTCAGTTCCATGAGTTCAGCCAGGGCTGGGATGACGTTCAGGGTCACGGACTGTGGTGGTTTTAAAACATTTGATGATTAAGAAAAATATTGGGTACACAAGTTTTTATTTTTATTTTTCTGCCTTTCCCGTTAAAAAGTCAGAGCCTTTGTCTTCTCTCCTTGAATCTCCTTGGGCACCTGGCTCACCTGTAACCAGAAAAACGTGGGGTTAGTGACGCTACATGGCTTCCAAGGTTCGGTCTGGAAAATGATGCAGCTTCCGCCTTGCTCTCCGGGGCCTTGCTTTTGAGCTCTGAATTCCACCCTGAGGTCACCATCCTGCCAGGCCACAGGTAGAGGTCCCCTGTGAGTGATCTGGCTGGCTCCCCGAATGAGGTCCCAGATAAAAGCTAGCATCAGTCATCAGACACATGAGTGAAGGTACCTTCAGGTGATTCCAGCCTTCACCGGTCAAGCCATCTAGCTGTTGTTTTACCAGCTGAGGCCTAGGCACCTTGGAACAAGGTGCATTCCCCCCGTCTGCAGGTTTGCATCTCTGACCTACAGAATTTATAACAATATAATTGCTTCACACAGCTAAGTTTTGGGGTGATTTGTTACATAGCAATGGTAACCAGAACAGGGACCCAGGTTCCTTCTGTGATACTGCTTTGCCATCTTCAGTTGTTCCCATCACATGGTCCTTAGATGTTTGACTACCACATTTGCATTCCAGGCATCTGGACTGAGGAAGTACAGAAAAAAACACAGTCTTTCTCTTTAAGGACACCCCTCAGCAAGTAGCACATTCGTTTCTGTTCACATCTCATTGGCCAGAACTTAGCCAGAACATGGCCACATCTAGCTCAAGGAAGACTGGCAACTGTGGATTTTTTTATTTTATTTTATTTTATTTTATTTTATATTTTTAATATTTTTATTGATTTCAGAGAGGAAGAGAGAGGGAGAGATAGAAACATCAGTGGTGAGAGAGAATCATTGATCGGCTGCCTCCTGCATGCCCCCCATTGGGGATTGAGCCCACAACCTGGGCATATGCCCTTGGCTGGAATCAAACCTGGGACCCTTTAGTCTGCAGGCTGATGCTCTATCCACTGAGCCAGACCAGCTAAGGCTGTGGATTTATTCCTGGTGACTATGCATCTGGCTGAAAACTAGGCAATCTAAAGAAAAAAATTGGGGCCCTGGCTGGTTTGGCTCAGTGGTTAGTCGGCCCGCGGACCAAAGGGTCTTGGGTTCGATTCCCAATCAAGGGCACATACCTCCGTTGCAGGGTCGATCCCTGGTCCAGATCGGGGTGTGAGTGGGAGGCAACCAATTGATGTGTCTCTCAATGTGATGATTAGTTCTCTCTCTCTCTCTCTCTCTCTCTCTCTCTCTCTCTCTCTCTCTCTTTCCCCATTCTCCCTTCCACTCTTTTAAAAAACAAATCAATGGAAAGAAATTGGAGAAGTTATATTTCTTTAGAGCAGGGATCCTCAAACTTTTTAAACAGGGGACCAGTTCACTGTCCCTCAGACCGTTGGAGGGCCAGACTATAGTTTTTTAAAAAAAGCTATGAACAAATTCCTATGCACACAGCGGCAGCAAAAACACCTGGCGGGCCGGATAAATGTTTTTGGCAGGCCACATGTGGCCCGTGGGCCGTAGTTTGAGGACCCCTGCTTTAGAGAAAACAATGCATGGATATGGGGAAAGTTATAATTTCTGCTGCAGGTGTTTGGCTTGATTATACTAAATTCTTTTCTTTGTAGTTTGTAAATGGTTATCTGTTTTTCTCTTAGGAAAATTTTCATTTCATAGACTTCTAGTAAGTAGCAGGTTTGCTGGACAAGCACTGTATTTTGGTTAGGATTTGAATCCATTAATAATAATCCTGTTTTGCAAATTAAGAGAAGGCAACAGTGACTTAAAGAGAATTAAGTTTACTTCCCTCTCATGTTAAAGAAGTCCAGCAGGAGGCAGTCCAGGGCTGGCTAAGACGGCTGTACAAATACCGGCTACGGATCAGCAGCAACCCAGGCTCTTTTTATCTTGTTCCTGCAGCCTTAAGGTGCTGCCTTGTGGTCCAAGATGCTTGAACGTGATCCTTCGGGTGGGCCTCCCAGTCAGTAGGAAGGAAGAAAGAGGGAAGAAGGAATAAGAAGCACACCAGGTGTTTTTCTTTTCTTTTTTTATAATATATTTTTATTGATTTCAGAGAGGAAAGAGAGGGAGAGAGATAGAAACATCAATGATGAGAGATAATAATTGATTGGCTGCCTCCTGTACGCCCGCTACTGGGGATCAACCCGGGCATGTGCTCTGACCGGGAATCAAACTGCGACCTCCTGGTTTATAGGTCGGTGCTCAACCACTGAGCCACGCCACCCGGGCACACCAGGTGTCTTTCATAGAAAATTCCTCAAAGTTTCCCTGTGACACTTCTGCTTTCGTTTTATTGACCAGAACATTTTCGTTTCTCATACCTGCTGGGGAAGTGTAGTTTTAAGATATGGGTTTCTATAAAACCACATGAGTCATCAGGAAGCTCTGCTACACACTGTCAATTCAAAAAGGACTATTTGGTTTGCCAGAACTTAAGTCACATTATATATATATGTTGTAACACAGACAGAAAATGGTTAGAAAATGCACAGTGAGTTTACAAATGTTTTGGTTTACGTTTGTGTTCACATAAGCTGTTCGTTCCCCATTATTACAAACACTTGAGTTTGCAGGGACATCTGATGTTTACTGGCAGACTACACATAGCCATGTACACAGGCTGTCACTGTTTCAGCCGCAGTGCTCAAAGCCTTTTCTGAAAAAGAACAACCCCATTTCTGGTATATACATAATAGGCCATCTGTCATCGTTTCTCAGTAGTCCAGAGTTGCATTGTTTGAGGTTTCGCTTTTCTAAAAGTATACCCTTTTTTATTTTTATTTTTTGCTCCCTAGAAGGATCTCCCCCCGCCCCCTTTTGCTTTAGAATGGAAATAGTCTGAAGATCTTAGCCATTTCTGGTGCAAGACTGAACTAGTTGTGAGGCATTGACTCATCCCCAGATCAAATGCAGTTGCTATAGAGCTTTTGTCTTGTTAATACCTCTCTTGAGAAAGTACCATGACTCTTTGTTATTATCTGGATAAAGCACATTTTCTGCCCTGTGTAGTAGGGCTGAAAGATATAATTCACTATTAAACTTGGGAAAATGCAAGGAAAATATTTTCTTTCATTTTCTAGCTTCTCCGGTTGTCTGCATGATTTCCACCTTCTGATAGTAGAGAAATGTACTCAAGTGGAATGTGTTTTGAAGATGTCTGATGTGGTCATTTGAGCAGTCTCCTGTTCTGACTCTCCTGGATAAAATGCTTGTTTCTGGTGCACAGCCTTGCTCTCTTTTTCTCTGAGCCTGTAGGGGGAGACATTGATGTGGCTTCTGCAACCATGCCCTTCTGGGGAGGTAAGGTGCTCCCACCTACCAGTGTCTTTATCCTCCTTTTCACTTCTGCCTCCCAGGTGATGCCCCTTTTCTGCCTAATACTTGGCACCCTGTTGGCCACTGAGTCCCCAGTCAGCAACCTGTGAACTGGGGGCCCACTCTTGTGGTTCAGGCCACAACCTTCACTTGCTTGACTTCACCTTGGATCCTGCTGGTGCCACAAGCCCCTGTGCGGTCTGGCTGGGATGCTCAGTTGCTCCTGGACCATGTGATCGGCCCTGCGGCCATGGCTACAAGAACCCCTTCTTTCTGCCAGGATGGCCCCTCTGGCCAGTGCCCCAGCTGGAGTCACAGGCACCTCTGTGTCTAGGCCATACCAAGTAGAGCCAAGGATGGCCTCCTTCCAGTGGGAGGAGGGGGGCAGATAGGAAATAGGGCTGAGAGTCCCCTTCTCCCTTCCACATCACTCCTTGCAGAATACATCTCCTGTCAGAACCAAAGCCTGGACAGGGGCCTCTTTCCTCCTGCAACATACTTGTTTCATATGCCACATCCCCTATATCACATGTTCCTTGTAGCCCCGTGACTCTGCTGTCATAGCTGGGAGGGCACAACCAGCTTGTAGCCCCTCCCTGTCTTTTCTACCCTGGGGAAGAATTCTGCAAGCTACATCAGGTCCCTGAATAAAAGGAGGCAGGGAGGGGGGAAAAGGAATAAAGCAACTTATAAAATTCTCTTTAGATAATAGGACGGCTAGCAAAAATTACAGTCTCCATCTTTTTGTAGCACTTCTATCATCTCTCTTTTTTAAGGCTGATGAACACTTTATGCTAAAACGCAAAGTAGAATGTAGGAGCAATTTCCAAAATATTGTCTTATTACACTTGCTTTTAAAATGTGGGAAAATTTTAGTCTTCTTAAACTTTACACCATCGAAGTCATTCTCTTTGCTGGTAGGAGTTAGCAAAATATGAGGCCTTGGAATCCAAACACCTGTGCTCAAGTCCTGACTACCAGCTAAGCGATGGGGAATAAATCACTCTCAGTTAGTTTCATTTTTAAATGTGAATAGGAATCTACCTCACAAAGCATATGTGAGTATAAAGTGGGGTGGTTAGTGAAAGTCTGCCCGTGCTGGAGTGTCATTTGGTGTTATTACTACGAGGGTTCCCACCTCACATCATGCCCATTCATCGTTGTGCACTCCTGCTGATGTTCCTTCTGCTCAGAGTGTACGGCTCCTCCCACATGCCACCAGTCTGTTGTGGTATCAGGATTACATGCTCCCCTTAGCCCCCGTCACACAGGTGGTCAATAGGCTTCTCATTGTGTGGCAGATATCTTACTGTTTTTTCCTCTGTGAGATTTGAAATGCTTTGGTGGCAGAAGCTATATTTTATAGTAGGAGGGATCGCAATACTAGATATTAAGCTCTATTACAAAGCCACTGTTCTCAAAACTGCCTGGTACTGGCACAAGAACAGACATATAGATCAATGGAATAGAATAGAGAACCCAGAAATCGACCCAAACCACTATGCTCAATTAATATTTGACAAAGGAGGCAAAAACATACAGTGGAGTCAAGACAGTCTCTTCAATAAATCGTGTTGGGAAAATTGGACCGTTACATGCAAAAAAATAAAACTAGACCACCAACTTACACCATACACAAAAATAAACTCAAAATGGATAAAGGACTTAAACATAAGACAGGAAACCATAAAAATATTAGAGGAATCCACAGGTAGCAAAATCTCAGATATATGCCAAAGCAATATCTTCACCGATACAGCTCCTAGGGCAATGGAAACTAAAGAGAAAATAAACAAATGGGACTACATCAAAATACAAAGCTTCTGCACAGCAAAAGAAACCATCAATAAAACAACAAGAAAGCCCACTGTATGGGAGAACCTATTTGCCAATGTTATCACCGATAAGGGTTTAATCTCCAACGTTTACAGGGAACTCATATAACTTAACAAAAGGAAGGCAAACAACCCAATAAAAAAATGGGCAACGGACCTAAATAGATACCTTTCGAAAGAGGACATAAGGGAGACCAAGAGACATATGGAAACATGCTCAAAGTCACTAATCATCTGAGAGATGCAAATCAAAACAACAATGAGGTACCATCTCACACCTGTCAGAATGGCTGTGTCAACAAATCAACAAACTACAAGTGCTGGCAAGGATGCGGAGAAAAAGGAACACTCGTGCACTGCTGGTGGAAATGCAGACTGGTGCAGCCACTGTGGAGAACAGTATGGAGTTTCCTCAAAAAACTAAAAATGGAACTCCCATTTGACCAAGTGATTTCACTTCTAGGAATATATCCCAAGAAACTAGAAACACCAACCAGAAAGGATATACGCACCCCTGTGTTCATAGCAGCACAATTTACAATAGCTAAGGTTTGGAAACTGCCTAAGTGCCCATCAGTAGGTGAGTGGATTAAAAAACTGTGATACATCTACACAATGGAATAGTACTCTTCCGCTTCGGTAAAAAAGAAGGATTCTTACCATTTGCAACAGCATGGATGGAACTGGAGAGCATTATGCTAAGTGAAATAAGCCAGTCAGAGAAAAATAAATATCACATGATCTCACTCATTTGTGGAATATAATGAACAACATAAACTGATGAACAAAAATAGATCCAGAGGCAGAGAAGCATCAATCAGACTGTCAAACCTCAGAGGGAAGGTAGGGGAGGGTTGGGGGTAAGGGAGAGAGATCAACCAAAGGACTTGTATGCATGCATATAAGCCTAACCAATGGACACAGACACCAGGGGGGTGAGGGCATGTGGGGGTGGGAGGGGCAATGGGGTATAAGGACACATATGTAATACCTTAATAAAGAAAAAATATAAAAAAGAAGCTAAATTTTATATACCTATGTAATATCCCATAATATCCCTGTATCATATGCTCCTTTTAACTAGTCCTCTTGACTTCTTCTATATTTCATATTTGGGGGGGGTATTTTCTGTATTTCTGGGGCACACTTTGGAGCTGAAAAGAGTAGGCATTGGTTAGTATTAGTGAAATAGAAAAAGAATCCAATTGTATTTACTTCATAATCCTCTTACTTGATCTCTTTCTGATTCTGAAAAGTACCTAACCTCCGAATAACTTCTCACTAACTGAAGTTATTCAGAACTTATGAGATAAAAAGCATATGTTTTAATTTAAATACTTTATTCATATGTAGTTTTGACTGTTAGAAAGTATTCTTAGGTTTTAGAAATTTGTCTTCGAGTTATGAAGTTGTCTGTTTTATCACACTAAAACATTTCTGGCTCAAGGTATTTTTTACCCTTGGTTTGTTTGAATCCACATCTAATATATGTGAGATTTTGAATTTGGTGGCCATGTTTACATGTATAGTTATTTCTTCAGTTACTGTAATTAAGCCATCTCAGATTTCACATATATGCAGCTAATAAATATTCATTCTCAATGCCTCAGGTTCCTCATCTGTAAATTAAGAATAATGACAGGCCTCCCTGTGAAGATGTGAAATGCTAGATCAGGGCCGGGCACACAGTAAATGTCAAGCATTGTACTTACTCTGTCAGGACACATGAATATTGTAAGCATTTTAAAAGCTTCTTTATCAGTATTGACAAATTCCCATAAGGTTATACCCTTGTACCCCTCAGCATTCCTAGGGTGCCTGTTTTTACCACACAGAATTAGCTGTTAGCCAAACTTCCTCATATGCATCTGTTGTTATTGGCACATCATCATTTATTTTTTTCTTCTTTGCTCTATTAGTCCTGATTTTTGTTATATAATTTACTCAATAAAAGTGTGGAAACAACCACAAAACGCATTGACTATGCTTTTTAAATATATTTTTTATTTTTTTAGGGGCTAGAATATGACATGTTACTCATAAATACAGATAACAGGTGGAGTCAGGAATTTGAAAGTTTGAGGCTACTCTTCTAATAGTAGACAGTAAAGGTGCATTGAAAGGATATCTGAGAAGAGTATCCACTTCTTCAAAATTTGCTTTTGGGTTTCAAGGAAAAAAAAGTGGGCAAAGCAAGAGTCCTATAGAAAGTCAAGGTGAGGAAATAACCAGCCCACTATGTTATTCTGGGTAACTTAGGGAAATGCTTTTCTCCTCTGACTTCTGTCAGAGCTATTTTTTCTCCTGTCTGTTTTATGTAGTGGTCAAATTTTGGTTGGGAAAATGTGCCCTTGGTTAAAACAAGTTTGAAGATCTTTTCCCTGCCAGAGGAATTAAGCCTCAGGGAGAAGTCTCCTGGCACCCAGACACTAGGATGTGTGCCTTTCCGTTTGCTCATCAGTGCTCATGGGTGCGGCTGCAAGGAGTGGGTGCAGTGGTGGTGGTGGTGATGGTGTTGTTGTTGGTGGTGGTAGTTATGGTGATGGTGGTGGTGGTTGTGGTGGTGGTGGTAGTGATGATGGTGTTGGTGGTGGTGGTGGTGGTTATGGTGGTGGTGGTGGTGATGGTGGTGGTGGTGGTGATGGTGGTGGTGGTGGTGGTGATGGTGATGGTGGTGGTGGTGGTGGTGGTGATGATGATGATGGTGTTGGTGGTGGTAGTGGTGGTGGTGGTGGTTGTGGTGGTGGTGGTGGTGGTGGTGGTGGTAGTGGTGGTGGTGGTTATGGTGGTGGTGGTGGTTATGGTGGTGGTGGTGGTGGTGGTTATGGTGATGGTGGTGGTGGTGATGATGGTGGCAGAGCCTTTCTGGTAGTGGATTTGGGTCACCTGGTGTGTGACTTCTGAAGCCCAGTAGGGCATGCAGGGTGATCTGGTAACTAGCAGTAGCCCCACAAGCTGTAAACTAATTTAAATTTTAAAAGTTTAGGTGGGAGGTAATCTTCTTATGAAATAAGCCCAGGTTGAATTTTTTCCAGTGGTTCAGAGGAGCTGCCTTTGGTGTTCCCCACCCTCTTCTCCCTGCTGCTGACTCACTCCGTGACTGGCCTGTTGTGCTACAGGAGTGAAAGGTGTTGTGCTTGTGACTCACCTTGTAATTTTCATTGACTTGAGAAGTGCAGCCAAACAACCTGAAAAAACACTCTCAAACCCTTGGTCAAAATAAAAGAGACCACAACTGTATGAAAGGAGTTACTAAGAATCCTGTTGTACCTCAATTAAAATAAAAAGAATTCTAGGTCACTTTTCTTCACGAAAAAGGACATTTGTTAGGTGAATTTTGGACCATGTGTAAAGGCATATTTGGCTTTGTTCCTTGGACCACAGTGACAAATTCATGGTACCAGTCAGTACTTATCAAGAAAGACTGATTATATTCAAGGTAAAAGGTATTAGAACATTCCATTGTTCTAATACCTTTTACTAGACTCAGTAGTATAGAGTCTAGTTCCAGAGAGAGGAGAGAACTCCCAAGTTCTTGTTTTTGTCATTGTATTGTCACCTTGAGCAGAATGAAGAATTTCTTTGTACCTTTTTCTAATCTACAATATAGAGAACATTTATACAGTTTGTTTAGTAAAGGGATTGTTTCCTCAGGAGCTGAGGACATTTTTCTTTTTCTGGAATTGATAGGGCAAGAAATTAAAGCACCTCTTTTTCTATGTTCCTTCCCAAGAGCCTTGATTTTGGTGAATATGTGGGTACAATGAAGGGTATTAGAAACCTGGGTTAAATACTAACTCTGTGGCTCCCTTGCTTAGAGAAATCTTGGTCCAGATTAAGTTCTTTTAAATTTATTTATTTATTTATTTATTTATTTATTTATTTATTTATTTATTTATTTATTTTTAATCAGTAAAATGAGGATGCTGATATGTAAATACAGTTGTAGGATTGTTGGGAGATTATGCAAAATTCTGTAGTGCATACCATGGTAACTTCGATATGACTTTAACATTCATTGTAGGTGCTCAGTGCATATTTGCTAATTGAATTAAAGTGAGTAGGAAGCCAAGAGTATTTGTTGAGGGCCTGCTGTAGCATATTTATACTATATCATCTGATGCAGTGGTTCTCAACCTTTCTAATGCCGTGACCCTTTAATACAGTTCCTCATGTTGTGGTGACCCCCAGTTTCATTGCGTTTTCCGATGGTCTTAGGCGACCCCTGTGAAAGGGTCGTTCGACCCCCAAAGGGGTTGCGACCCACAGGTTGAGAACCGCTGATCTAATGCTTATAATAATTCTAGGTTGCATGTACCTAGTAAGGTATCTGAGGATGGTGACTCTATTTTACAGATGAGGAAATTTGAGTTTCATTTTTCCAAGCTGAAATTGCTGGCTAGTGTTGTTGCCAGGATTTGGACCTGTATTTGTATAGATTTCTTGTCCTGCTACTCTTCTGTCTATTCTCTATCCCTGTCATAGGCTACCTCCCATAACCTGCCAAATCAGTCAGATCGTGAACTATGTCAACTATTTAAAGTGTGATGGTACCTAATTACTTGATGAACATATGTGGGCATGTATTATCTAAATAGGATGTTGGTTGGGATAGGAAATAACATAAAGGTAAGAGGAAATCTGATTCTTCCAGAAACCAGTGAGTCCTAAAATTTCAAAGAAGCCTGAGGAATTATGTACATTCACTACAACTTGTTTCTATTTTTATCTGAGCTATTGGAGATTTTTTGAGAGTATCTTGGATTAATTTGAATTTTAAAGTGAATAGTTTAGACTTTAAACCTCAAATTATTGAAGGTATTCATAATAGATTGATCTCATATGTAAACAATGTAGAATATATGTTTATTTCATTTGTTTTCATTCATTTATGTAGTTTCTGAACACATTGGGATATATTCTTTTAAAATATATTTATTGATTTTAGAGAGGAAGGGAGAGGGAGAGATAGAAACATCAGTGATGAGAGAGAATCATTGATTGGCTTCCTCCTGCACGCCCCACACTGGGGACTCAGGCCGCAACCTGGGCATGTGCCCTGACCAGGGATGGAACTGTGACCTCCTGGTTCATAGGTCCATGCTCAACCACTGAGCCACTCTGGCCGGGCAACATTGGGATATATTCTTTTTTTTTTTTTTTTAAATACTTTATTGATTTTTCACAGAGAGGAAGGAAGAGAGATAGAGAGCTAGAAACATCAATTAGAGAGAAACATCAATCAGCTGCCTCCCGCACACCCCCTACTGGGGATGTGCCCGCAACCCAGGCACATGCCCTTGACCGGAATCGAACCTGGGACCCTTCAGTCCACAGGCCGACGCTCTATCCACTGAGCCAAACCGGTTTCGGCTGGGATATATTCTTAACCAGACCTCTGATTCTGGAAAGAAGACTAAGATTGTAAACTTCGTTTTAAAAATAATTTTTATTTTTCGATTACAGTTGTACAAGATAACATTAGTTTCAGGTGTACAATCCAATGATTAGACATTTATATAACTTTCAAAGTGATCACCCTGATAAATCTAGTACCCTCTGGCATGTATAGTCATTACAATTATTATAATTATTTACTATATTTCCTATGCTTTACATTTCCCTGACTGACCTGTAACCACCAGTTTGTACTTCTTATCCCCTCACGTTTTTCACCCACGCTGCCACCTCCCTCCCATCTGTCAGCTGTAATGTTCTCGGTATCAATGAGTCTATTTTTGTTCTGGTTGCTTTTTTGTTCTTTTAGATTCAACATGTAAGCAAAATCATAAGATTGAAAACTTTTAAAAACTCTAATTCCTTTAAGTTAGTGCAACACGGATAAAGGAATTGCAGAAACGGTCCATAACAGTGACTCAGAACAGCAGCAGTTAGATCAGGTGCAATACTTAAATGTTCTGGCAGTGTACCTGTAATCGGAAGGTTCTTTATGTTCACATGTGTTGAGGATGCTTCGGTAGAGAAAGTAGATTAAAAGCAGATTTTAGGATTTTTTTATTCGATTCTTGTTCAGTCATGAAAAACAGATACCAGTATATTCTTCTTCTGAGCAGAACCCGGTACCTCTTTGTTCTCTGCCACTGATGCTATTGATGGGCAGCCACACAGCCCCTGCACTGACAGTAAAGCACGTGATCTGGTCATTCACTGAGGGAGGTGGGGTGGCCATGGGAAGTAGGGAGACAAAAAAACATCTGTGGGGAGAGATTTATGGTGTCTATTGTTTTACACCAAGCATGTCAAACTCGCGGCCCGCGGGTCGCATGCCTCATTTATTTGGCCCATGTTAGCCTTTGCGTTTGACATACTTATACCATCTATGCCTCAGCTTACTGAGCACATTCTATCCTTGTGCTGTTTTTGGATTCCTGATGATCAAGGGGAAAACCAGACTACGGTTTGTTCAGTGGCAATTAAACTTCAAACAAGGGTACCCTCCAAGCAGGATATTTCTGAATATATTCTGTTATTGATTCTCCTTTCAGAGACTTTCTACAATCTACAGCCTTGTCCTTTTGTATCCCAGCCTGGGCAACCATCACCAGGTGTGCCTCCGCCTCTTCTCCCAACCTCTAGTTCTTCCTATCTCTCTCTTCTTCCTCCTCCCTCCTCCCTCCCGTCTCCTCTACCCCTACCTTCCCCTTCTGCAGCCAGCAGCCTAAGAGTAAATCTAACCTAAAGTTTTAGTTCTATCTTCAGATCTGAGTGGGAATACTCTGTCCTGTGTCTTAGTTTCCCCCCTGTATCTTCTATAGAGTACCCGGGTTTTGAATACAGAAAAGAATTTGCAACACTTTTATTCTCACAGTTATTGGTAATAGTAATCCACGTGAGTGTGTGTGGTGGAGACGGGGGGCGGGGCGCGGGTGTACTTTCTTCCACTCGCCTAGGTTCTTCCAGGAGAAAATGGCCAAACCGATTACATAATGTCCATACAGGAACCTGACATACACAGGGAGTCAGAGACCCCACACACAGGAGAGGTTCAGAGACAGGAAGGTAAAATGAGGCAGAGAGGACATTCTGGCTTCAGGATGAGGGTGAGGCACTTTGGGGCTTCAGAGGGGAGGAAGGCTGTTCTCAGGATGATGAGAAGAGCAGATGTGCAGTAGTTAGAAGTTTTCTCTGTCCTATGGCTAGGTCATAAAAAGTTATTTCTGGGAATAACTCTTTTTATGGGCAGGACTCCTGATTTAGATTCTTTAAGGGAGAAGTAAGAGTTTCTTATGAGCCCGCAGGATCTCAATTGCCTTCAGCTTAAAATAATTCACATGCCAAAGGGACACATCTCGGGGAGGCTTTTTCTTGAAGCCCTTCAACACCAATATATCTTCTTTGTAAAAGATTCAAACAATCTGGAAAGATGCAGAATGAAGTATGAGATATATCATACCAACCTCCTCTCCTAGCTTCCACTCCCTTCTGATGAAACTGTTCTTCCTCAATTTCTTGTGCATCCTTTATATATATTTATTATTTTGCACTTTTCACTTAACTATATATCTTAGAATCTTTTTCATGCAGGATGGGTGAACTATAACTTATTCATCTAGCATCCTATTGACTGATATTTCAGTGGTTTCAAATATTTTTCTATAGTAAACATCCTTGTCAGCTAATCAAATGTATGCAGATATTTCCTGCAAGAAGAATTGTTGATTCGGAAATTATATGCATTTTAATTTGTAATGAATCTGCCAGGTTGCCCTCAGAAAAGCTTTTGACAGTGTACACACAGCAGTATTGTATGCTTATTACATCATTTGTAACTGAGGAGGAGCTGTCTTTTTTTTCTTATGGATTAATTGGAATTATTAATCTATTTTGGGTTATATACATATATATATTTTCAGATATTTTCTTTCAGTCAGTCGTTTTTTGAAACTTCATTTATAGTATTTGCTATTACATCAGTTCCTTATCAGATATGTCACCCTTTATATTTTCAGTTTCTTTTGGGTTTTATAACGTGTTTTGAAATAATCTCCCTATCCAACCACTTTAAAAACAGTTTCCTATATATTTTTCTAATGGTTTTATTTGTTTCTAAAAAGTCTTTAAATGTGGATTTTAACTGTACTTAGTATTCAGCATAAAAGCTGCAGATTGATTATACTCTGATCAAGGAGGGACTATAGCAGAAATCAATGACAATTTCATATAGATTCAAATCCTAACAAGTAATAGTTACACAAAAGCAGAAGCTAAAAAAAAACAAACAAACCCCATCAAGATTGAGAATTTAAAGTGATAAAGCCAGTAATAAGAAAGTGACAACCTTTTCTTATTAAAACCTTTTTACGCTGTCAATTCTTGTAGAAGAGGAAGGGTTCTGTTTAAGAATTGAACCTCCTGTCAGGAAGAATTGAACCTTGAAAATGAAAGAAGAAAGCCTCTCTCAGCCAAAGCTTTGTATCGTGCAGTAGCATAAGAATAAGAATCTGCTGTTGCCAAAAGCAGTGGCAGTGGAGGCAGAGCAGTACTCATTACTGGGAGATCAGCTATAGGCTTTGCAGTAATGACTAAGCTAAGAAATTACTGGGAAGTCACATTGGTATACTTTGACCCATGGAGTCTGAAAATGGTTTGCAAACTTTTTTTTTTTTTTTTTTTTTTTACAGTAAACATCCTTGTATGCTAAGCAAATATATACAAATATTTCCTGCCAATATTTAATGGCATGACCATAATGGAATTTTCTTAATAATAATTTTTTTTTTTTTTAACAAAACAGGGAGGAGAAGGAGGTCATAGCTAAGGCTCAGAGAAAAGAACTGTCTTCCTCTAGGTCTGTAGTTCCACAGAGGTGGGTCATACAGACCAAAGTTGAATTAACTGGAAAATGAGCATTGGTTGTAGCTCTGTACTCACAGAAATAAAGCGGAATGATGTTTGTATGGGAATATTGGTAAGATTTTTCAACTAGATTTTTTTTTTTACCTCCCATTTCATCTACAGTCTCCACTCCCCAGTGATATTTGCTGAGGCTGCTGTGGGTGAGGGTCATGCCAGGCAGGCAAGGGAGTTGTTACTATAGGATAAGGGGCAGAGCCCCTAGGTGAGCGGTGAGCTGACTTGGGACTGGGCAGGGGCAGGCAGTGGTGAGGTCCAGTAGAAAGCATCTCTTCTTACCTTGCTTCCTGGTAACCAACTACACATTGTCTATCACTTTCAGGAATGGTCTTTTCACCAATCCCAACTATTTCACCCAGCCAGTTTTCTTTCTTCTGTAACAATGGAAATCTTGTAGCTTTTCAAACCTTTGCTGCTTTTCCTGTATTGTACTACAATGCTATTTCTGGGCAATGGTGGGGGAGTTGACTGGATTCCCTTCTTCACTTTCCCCATGTTATTTTTTTCCGCACAACTCCAACACCTCATATTTTCCCCTCCCTCCCTCCCTCCCTCCCTCCTTCCCTCCCTCCCCCCCTCCCTCCCTCCCTCCTTCCCTCCTTTCCTTCTGTCCTTTCTTTTTAAGATAGAGCCTTTTGCAATGTATGTTTTTTAGTCTTTTAAAATTCACATCTGATACTTATTAATAACAACATAGAAACCTCATGCTTGGCCTACTGTTAATAGAGCATCGTGGTTCCCCTTCTTCCACGCTTTAGAATCACTGATCTGCAGAACTGAAATTCCACCTTTTGTGTATCCTCACCTTTGAAGATGCTGCCAAGCTTCACTCCTTACTTTCTGTCAGTTTATTTTTAAAAAGTTAGCATTTTGTTTTCCAAGTATGAAATGCTAATATTGAACATGCTTTTGCAAACCATGTACATCTCTCTCCACCTCTTGCCTTGATTAGTAGTCTGGGTAAGCTATTTAACCTCTAAAGTGCCTCAGTTTCTTTTTCTGTAAATGGGCATAATCTCCCAGGGTTGTTGTGAGGATGATGCAGTCTATGTCTGTAGCTGAATAATACCTGACACAGAGTAAGTGCTCCCTAAATATTTGCTATTAATATTATAATCCTCTTCCATGGAAATAGGTGGGTTCAGGCTTTTCTGTAGTGGAGGCAAGGGCTCTAAAACAAAAACCATTAGAAAGAGAGAAAAAGGAAGTGAAGGGGTACTAACTAAGCAGATACATACTTTCAACTTCTCAGCAGAAGTTGATACATTTTTTTTTCTTTTATAGTACACTCGAGGCCTGGTGCACAAAATTCGTGCATGGGGGGTGGGGGTCCCTCAGCCTGGCCTGCACCCTCTCACCATCTGAGACCCCTTGGGGGATGTCCAACTGCCGGTTTAGGCCTGATCCCCTTAACTGCTCGCCTCCTGCTCACCTGCCTGCCTGATTGCCCGTAACCGCTCGCCTGCCTGCCTAATCTCACCTAACCACTTGCCTGTCTGCCTGATCTTCCCTAACTGCCTCTGCCTGCCTGCCTCATTGCCCCTAACCATTCACCTGCCTGCCTGATTGCCCTTAACCACTCACCTGCCTGCCTGATCACCCCTAACCACTCTCCTGCCTGTCTGATCGCCCCAACCGCCTCTGCCTCAGCCCCCGCCACCGTGGCTTTGTCCAGAAGGACATCCGGAATGATGTCCAAAAGGTCATTTGGCTGTCCAGTCTAATTAGCATATTATACATTTATTATTACAGATTTATAATCGAGTTAGAAGTCATATATGGGTGCTTCAAAACATATTTGCAGTGATTAATCTAGCAGTGTCTTTTCCCTTGGCGCGATGGAATTTGCTGGTTTTCTGTTGCTGAAAATAAATAGTGATGCTTTTTTGTGTGATGTTTGTTATTTTGGAGTTCTGTTTGTACAGTTGCTATTCAGGCAGGTCTGTTTGTCTTATGTTTCAGACAAACATAGGAGTGTTGAAGATACTTGGTCTGTTGCTTCTTTGGAATAAGGGTTCTCATTTTTTCATTTCTTCATGCTCAGAAGTGAAGTCCTTACAAGTTAGAGACTCCTTGTTTTCCCTACATTATTAAATTAGGGCCTCTAATGTTTGATGACAAAGAACAGAACTGGGTTTTGGAAATCAGCTTTAAGATCCCACTTAGGCTGTGGAATCTTAGGTTAGTTTCTTAACCTCTTGAAACCTTGGTTTTTACGTCTTTAAGATGAACATGTGCCATCCAACTCAAAGGAGTGTTGAGATGCAAGTGAAACTGCAGGCTGTCCCCCCCCAAAATGTATACACACTTATTTTACATGATTAAAGAAACACCAATTGAGTTATCGACTGTTACAGTATGTATACATTTTATTTGGGGGGACACCGGTGTATGTGAAGCATGCGTAAAGGAATACTTGGTAGTGGTATTCCCCTGAAGGATATGTGTTTGGATTATAAACTGAACTTTCCAAATCACTTCCTAGCAGGCACATTAGGAATTGTTAAACAAGTTAGGCTGGCTGTTGTTTCTGTTCCAGGGGAATTCTGCCGGGGGTGTTAGAAGAGAGAATGTGATGAGCTGGTTCAGCAGAGAAATCTAACTAACAACCTATTGTTTTGCCTCATTGCCAAGAAAGTTAGAGAATCAGAACTCTTTTTAAGGGACTTGGTGTGGATGTCTTTAAGATTAAAAGGAGAAATAGCTAATTTAGTTTCTTTTTAGTAATCCTGCATGTGTCCCCCTCCCAAAAATGAAGGAGGCTGGCTTTGCTAATGTTTGTTTAAAAGGGGGAGTCGACAAGTTTTCAGCTGGCAAGTGGGAGTGTCTAGTCCGTGTTTTCCTTTCTGCATAGATCGTTAACAGGACTCGGGCACGTCGGAGTTTGTACGGAGAGAGTGTAGGGACCTGTTGGACCCATTCCTTGCAGAATGATGGGGCAGCTCATGAGACATGACCAAGACTGGAACGCACAGCTGGCGGGGCTGATGTGCTGTATGGGTCAGTAGTCTCCCTCGCAATGTCACTTTCATGCTTGCAGCTCCCAGGAAGGACAGCCAGCAGCGCTGTCAGTGTTAGTTTGCTTGGCTGTGGGGCACCTTTCAGAAACCTGAACAGGCTCCTGAGAGAGAATTTCCCTCCCTCTTGTCGTGCATAGCATATGCCTTTATATAATCTCAGTGCGATGTACGTGATGTAATACTCAGGATTGGATTTTACTGAAAACCAGTAGGTATAAGTTGTAAAGTAATTAATGCTCTCTTTTGTACATCTGTTTTCCCCGAATTCTGTTATTCATTGCATTCTGTGTTATTACGCATTTCCAGCCACGTTGTACTATATTTTCGTTTAAAGCTTAGCCTGTAAATGAAATAATTTTCCGATAGAGCAATGTTTTAAAACTTTATCCAGAAAAACAACTGGGTAGTCTATAAAACCAGTTGAATCGGTTTAAATCCCAGGAATAATGTCCCCTTTTTGTTGTCATAGCAACATTGCCATAAATATAAATCTCAGCGTTGGCCATCCCTCACTGAAATGAAATAAAGAACCATTATGAGGCTGGTAATTGGGAAATTAGATGGTGCGATCGGGAATACTCCCTTTTGGAATAGTGCATATGGAAAGTGGTAAATCACAGTCTCCCCAGACTAGAAATTATTCTCTGATTATAAGTTGCTTTCCTGAAGAAAGTTGAGGCCCTCAAGGTCCACATTAACTCTTTCCTCATTGTGGTAGCATTTTGGGAGCCTAGTGTTAAAGAACTCCCCTTGGCATACTTGAATGGGACCGATCAAGGTTTACCGTGGTTAAAAAGAGATTTGGATTGTTACTGTTAGAAAACAGTATCAGAATTTATGAATTATGTGTGTTGTTTAGTTAGCTTTAGTTTTGGTACCTTACTTATGAACTTTAGTTGTAGATCATAATCCTAAAATATTATCTTAGTATTAACCTGTCAAATATTTAGCACCCATCTACCATTTTAAGCATACTGTTGAGCTTCTGTCAGTAACCACCACAGGCAAAACCTCAGTGATCAAAGTAACCTCTTTATAGTTAATTATTTAAGTGTATGTCTCAACCGTACTTTGGAGGTAAATTATTTGATTAAATCAGCTTTCTCGCTGTACCTCATGGGTAAGAAATTAATGAATAAGCGATTGGTCTATAGAACATATGTTCTACTTCTTCATGTTCCTTAAAATATAGGGCCAGTTTTAATTTATTTTTATGTGTTTTTTTTTTAAGTAATCACAATTTATGGACTTTATTTGGATTTCAATTAAACAAGCGAACTGTTGAAAAAATTTTAAATAATTGGGATAATGTGAATGCTTGGGTTATTGATAATAATGAATTATTAAATTTTTTGATGGGGACCAGTTTTTATTAATTTAGAAAAAAGAAATAGATTTTATTAACTGTTATATACCAAGAGGACAGGATTTTACATAGTACACATGAAACATGTTAAATTTAATGGGAAGAAAAAACATGATTGTTAGAGTTCATATTATTATGTTATGATTCAATAAATTAACAAACTTGATGTGGAAGCTTTTTATTCTTTACTTATAAGGATTTTAAATTAATTATACATTTTAATTTTTTTTTCTTGATTATTTTACTTTAGGATCCTAGATTATTATTGGGTGGGAATAATATGGATATTGCCTAGGAAGTAATCTTTATTTTGTCCACTCTTTTCTTGTGCTGGAGGCTTAGAAATGCTGAAAATGTGATATGAGTAGTAGACTTTGGCACCGAAGTCCCATTGTTTGCATTACCTTGTCCGAAGTTCACATCACACAGCAGGGCCACATTCCTCAGCACCCAGTCTGTGACTGAGATTGAGGTGTGTTCAGCATTTCCATTCGAAGGATGACAGTATCTTGGGGTAATGGAAGCAACTCTGGAGGGAATCTCAATGCTTGGGTTCTAACTAGGGCTCTTTCAGTCTGAAATTTTTAAACCAGGATTTTCTTTTTCTTTCTTTCTTGAGGGGAGGGGAGGGGAGGGGGAAAGAAACACCTATCAGTTGCCTCCAACATGTACCCCAACTGGGGACCAAACGAGGGGAGGGGAGGGGAGGGGAGGGGAGGGGAGGGGCGGGGCTGGGCTGGGGAAAGAAACACCTATCAGTTGCCTCCAACATGTACCCCAACTGGGGACCAAACCCACAACCCGGGTATTTGCCCTGACTGGAATCAAACCTGCCACCTCCTGTGTACAGGACAACGCTCCAACCAACTGAGCCACACTGGCCAGGGCAAACCAGGGTTTCTTTTTGATGGAGAACACTGCACATGGTCAGCTTCTGTCTTGCTACTCTACTTCCTTTCCTTTAAGCCCGACCTGACTGCCCTGGTCAGGGTTGGTCTTCCTCTCATTTGTGCTTACTTGCGTGGTGAGTGTCACATCCTTTGTGCAGTTGGCATGCTTACCACACTGCCTGCTTGTCAGGTGCCCTCTAGGTGATGAGCTGCAGAGAGCAAGGACCTGTGCTCTTTCTGTCTAGCCATGTGGTCTCTGTGCCTCTGTGGCACTGGGCTCATCCAAGGACTTGATAGATGCTGGAATGAATGACTGGGTAATGAGGGAAGTATAGAATTTGCATTTTGTCAGGAAGGAGGACTACTGGATTGCTTCCCTTTGTTCTTGCCCTAGATACTAATGAATACTTTAGTTTTATTCTGAATGCATTAACAATAGCAAGGCTGAAAGACATTTAAGGCACCATATTTTGCTTTAAGAGATTCAGTGGTGTATCTACTGTACGTTATATAAATGATTATACATTGTTATTCTGAGTTGGATTGTCCTTTTTGAAACATAATTCACATTGTGATATTTATTTGTTGAGTGCATAAAAACATTATAGTATCTACTATGGGGTAGACAAAGAGGAGTGAGGTGTAGCTGATGCCCCAGAGGGGGCCAACAGATGATTAATAAATATTTTGTGGATGATAATGTTGGTTATTAATTATTAATATTATTGATCTTGGCGGAGTAGTTATAAGCACAGTGTCTGGGGGTTTTACATTGGGAATCAGGCAAAATTAACAATTTTAGCATAAATTCTGGGCATTTATATTCAGATTCAGCAAGCCTCTGTCTTCTAGGTCTGCTTTCTGCAAACTCTTCTCCAATTTTTTAACACCCAGTGTTAATTAAGTCAAGAAGTAAACTAGATGTTTGGGGCACTGAGAATGAATTTGTTGTGGACAGACCAAAGGATAGGCTGTGCTTATATGTCTTTGATGTTGTTTCTCCCTGATGATGGCAGGAAACAGAAAGGGTTTGAAGGAGGTACTTTGGAGAATAAGTGCTTATGAAATACAAACTAGGTTTATTTGATCCCTTTTTCTGCCCTTTCATGTTGGTTTAAAGTGTAGAAGAACTCTGAGTAATATGCCATCATTGAGTAGCTTGGCAGAAAATTGAATCTGAACAAACCATTGAATTGCTTTACTAAAATTTATGTAACCATTTTCTGATCACTGAACACATTTTTTTTTTGCAGAGCTTTTCTTTTGCTATTGTAAACACTAGGATTCATACTCTTATAGATACATTTTGCACACAACCAAATTTTAGAAGTAGACTTGCGGGGAAAGTGTGTGTATATTTTTAAGGCTTTTGATATTTAGTGGCAAATTGCTGTAGAGCAGTGATGCCCAGTAGAAATTTCTGTGATGTGGGAACATCCTATATCTGTATTGTCCAATATCTTAGGCCAATTTTGGTGTAAACTTAAATAGCCAAATGTGACTAGTGGTTATAGCATTGAGTAGTGTCCAAAAGATTTAAACCAAATTAAATCTGGTTTAATTTTCCACTAGCGATATATATGTGTGTGTCTTTTCCCTGTTTCCTTGTCAACATCAATATTTTTTAAATTAAAATCTTGACAATTATATAGGTTAGAAAGCTTGATTTGTGTTATTTTATATTACTACTGTTATTTGCTAGAGAGGTTGAGTACCTGTGGTCATTAATTTTTTTCAATGGATTACATGTCTGTATACATTAAGAAGTTCATTTTTTAATTTCTTTCTTTTGGTATTAATATTAGTAAACTTTGTCTTACAGATATATTTCCCAACTGATTTATTTTTATATTTGTGTTTATATTTAAATTATTGTAAAGTACATACATACTTTTAATAAGTAGGACAAGCATTTTAAAGAAACTTTAGTTTCATTAAAATAATTTAAGAAGGTTCATGGATAAAGAATGAGAAGGAAGAGATGAAGAGAGCCGTAGGGAAAGGACCAAGAATGTCTGGACTGTGGTGAAAGAGGAAAGAAGACCAGTACAGAGGGCGGAATCCCTCTCTGTACTGGGGATCTATGTGGGATGTATTTTTTTTTTACCAGACAATTTAAAATGGGCATCTAAGACAGAAGCAGCATGGTTAGTAATTAAACCAGAAGACCAGAATGCAGTCCTGCCTTTTATTACAATTTTAAACCATTTGTTGAATAATCATGGACAGTTCTTCTAACTTCTCTGAGCCTTTCTTTCTGAAAATGGTAATGAAACTGCCTACCCCTCTCTTGTATGAATGTGAAGACCCAATGGGATGTAACACCTGGTGAAACACTTTGGGCAGTTCAGTGCAAGGACTTACCTGAAGATGAAAAGCTTAGATTAGACATCTTGCTGGTGGTGGTGGTGGTGGTGATTGGGGCTTATGCTACAGAATGCAGAGGACATTTGTTTAAAGGAGTAATGTTGGCAATTACAGCTCTGGGAAGAGACCAGTCTGATAGAACACAGCTCTTTAACACTTCCTTACAGACAGCCTACAGCTGCCAGAATTCAACAAGAAAATGCAAATGCGCTAAACAGTGCTCTTTTGAATACCTCATTTTTGTTTCTATGCTTGATCACAATTAAAGTGTATTCATGGAGTTTACCAACCTTGTTTTATGTCTTTTCCCCCCCTTGCAGATGAACGGGACAAAGTTCAAAAGAAAACGTTTACAAAATGGATAAATCAGCATCTCATGAAGGTCAGTTTCTATTTCTTTCACGTTGTGGAATTGTTTTGCATGTTTTACTGTGCAGTAACTGATTGGATAGCCCTGAATCACAGCTTCCCAGTTTAAATTCTAGAGCAGGTCACATGCATTTCAGGCATCTGTAATTATTTGGTGTGTGGCCTATGGGTGATGATGGAGGTGTACCCAGTGATTATAGCACATTCTGTGATATTAGGATAACCTATTATTGGACTCTAAAAAATCTCAGCTGCTTAAGAAATACGCCAATATTTATATGTTAGGGCATGGGAAAGCTGCAATTCTCTGGAAGATTTTTTTCCCCTCCTCCACCAAGATTTGAACCAAGTTGTGGCATCAGATTTATGTGGATGCCAGAGGATTAGATGAGAATAAAGGTGTATTGTAGAGACAGAAGTCCAGACTCATTTTACATCTTGTAAATACGACCCAGAAATTGGTACTTATGTATATACATTTCTCTGTCTGTGAAGCAGTTAATAGTTGCAGTTCTTAAAATAATATTTATTTGTGTGCCATGGCTCATATGATATAAGCTCTCCAGAAAAAATACATATGTACACAAAATTTGCGTTCAATTTCATGGAGATATTGGATCTCACTGCAACGCTTCTGTGAGTCTCAGCTGAAGAACCCAGAGGACTTCACAGTTAACGATTAGTCACTTTCTCCCCCCTTTTACAGACAGTCACAAATTGGAAGTAGGTAATGTTTTAAGTCTGTTGTTTGGGACTTGGAAAGAGTTTTCTCACATAGAAGCATTATTTAAATTGTGCTTATATTCTTAAGCAATTCTACAAGTCCTATTGGAACCATCATGTAGCATAGGAGTGGCCCCAATAATGTTATAGCAGCTAATGACCTTCTATAAAAGTGGTTCTCATTCCAGGGGGCAGATCAGAATTACCTGTGAGGTGTTCTAGGTCTCCCCCTCTCACCACCCTTTTCCTATATTCCGATACGTCCTTCGGGGAGGCCATGCCACCCCCTCCCTCATGAAGACTCACTTCTGCAGGGAGGGGCTGTCACTGCAGGGCCAGGGCGCTGAATCCTCTGGCGCGTTGGCAAGAAAGAAAAGGTTAAGATCCTCAGCTTTTGTGAGGAAATGTACTGTGAGTTCTAATGAAGGATGCCAACCGTTTACCTCCTCTCTCCCCGGCTTTGTCTCATCTTACATGCACCATGCACTTAATGCGAGTGGGACTTTTCCACAGCGTAGGGCAGAGATGGGCCGATGTGAGCATGGGGATGGATGGGGACCTTTGGAGCTGAAGGCTTTGACAGGATTTTCCCATTTCTGAGGCGCACCTAAGGGAAGCAAGGTTTTTGATGAAGAGATGCCCCTGTGGTGGCTGGGTATCTGGGGGTGGTGAGGGTATCACAGAGGGTTGCCCATGTCATCTGGGGTGTAACTGTTATGGTTCCAGGTGGGTAATCAAGTCACAAATGAGTGGATTTGTGGAGCTAGAGAGAACTAGAAGCACAAATGAGGTGACTCCCACGGGAACCGCAGCACTAGCACTCTGTAGTTACCTATGGGGGTCTGCTATGTGCCAGGCATGTGGAACTAGACCAGTCTTATGGGTATTTCATGAATTGGTTGATTGAGCATAAGGAGACTGCCTTTGCTGTAAATGTCAGAACAGTAGTTGAGCTGTTTGTGCACAAAAGCTGTGTTGCTCACTCCTAGGGCCCATCACAGTGCTGGCAAGAATATTCTTACTGTGTGTATATATGGAACCATTTAGTCATTCTGACAACCCTCCAAGGTTTTTAATTTAGTAGTTACACATAACCTCAGACTCAGGCAGCAAGGGTTCAAATCCTGATCTACCTGGAAAGTGTGACCTCTTTTCCTGAAAATTTTGTTCTGGAATATAAAGTTCTTTTCATTAAAATATAGTAGATATATAAATTATACTAGTTTCAGGTGTACAAATAGTGACTTGACGTTTATGTAACTTACAAAGTGTTCATGAAAAATTCAGTAATCATCTGTCACCATACAAAGTTATTGTGACATTATTGACTATATTCCCCATGCTGAACTCTGCACCCCCGTGACTTATTTATGTTATAACTATAAGTTTGTATGCCTGTATCCCCTTCACCTTTTGCCCATCCTCCCACTGTCCAACCCTCTGGCAACTATCATTTTTCTGTATCTGTGAGTCTGTTTTGTTTGTTCATTTGTTTAGTTTATTGGAATCTATATATAAGTGAAATGGCAAGGTTTCATTTTTTTCATGGCTGAGTAATATTCCAGTAATATTCTAGTCCATTCCTTTATTAAAGGACACCTAAGTTGCTTCCATATCATGACTATTGTAAATAATGCTGCAACAAACGTAGGGCTGCATATATCTTTTTTTTTTAAAAAAATATGTTTTTATTGATTTCAGAGTGGAAGGGAGAGGGAGAGAGAGAGAGAGACATCAATGATGAGAGAGAATCATTGATCGGCTGCCTCCTGCACGCCCCCTACTGGGGATCGAGCCTGCAACCAGGCATGTGCCCTTGACCGGAATCGAACCCAGGACTTTTCAGTCCTCTATCCACTGAGCCAAACTAGCTAGGGCTAGTATTTCATTTTCTTCAGATGAGTGCCCAGGGGAATTGCTGGGTTCTTCTTTGTCTCATCTTATAGACTTTGTTTTAAAGTCTATTTTGTTTGGTATGAGTATTGCTACCCCAGCTTTTAAAAATTTATTTCTGTTTTTCATTGAATATCTTTTTCCATCCTTTTATCTTCAGTCTGTATGTATCTGTGACTTTTTTTTTAAAATCTGTTTTTATTGATTTTAGAGAGAGAGGAAGGGAAAGGGATAGAGAGATAGAAACATCAATAAGAAAGAAATATTGATTGGCTGCCTCCTGCATGCCCCCTATTGGAGATCGAAGTTGCAACCTGGGCATGTGCCCTGACTAGGAATTGAACTGGTGACCTCTTGGTTCATGGGTCGATGTTCAACCACTGAACCACACCAGCCGGGCGATGACCTCTTTTAAAAAAAAACAACAACAAATCTTAGAGATTGAAGTCTTAATCCTGCTGCAACAGAGTAAGAATTGGGCAAATAAATATTTTAGGCACAATAGCCAATTGATAGATGCCAGTCCAACGGATTAGGGTTATAATCAAATTAGCTTATATGCTTCTTGACGTATGTTATAGGTCAGAATTTAAAATGAGCTCTGATTAAATGAGCGACTCTAGGGAGGGGGAATGTTAAACAATGTAGTCTTGGCTAATTCCCACTCTTAGCTGCTTACATTCCTGTTCTGTTTTGTTCTAGAGTCAGCTCAGGTGGCCTTTTCTTATACTCTTAAGACTTATGCATTGAAATTTATGGCACAAAACTCAAATATATGAGAGCATAGTTTTTAATTTTTAATCCTTTTAAGTCTAGAAGTTACAGCATTAACCTCAACTGATGAAAAATAATTAAATATCCCCAAACATTTTGGGGTACCAGGCTACTGAAGCTTGTTATTGGTTAATCAGAGTAAGTTCATCCTTCATGCAATTGTTTCCTGGTTTCACCCAAGGGATAATAGAAGGATAGTCAACCTCGTCTTGTCTCAGTAAAGGGCATGTTGGACACTTTTGTTGTAGGTGCCCATTTGGTCATAATCCAATTAGTGAGAAAGAGAAAATAAGTATATGAATTTTAGATAAAAAAATCCAAATATTTGAAAGAAATATTTGTTCTTTCTTGACTTTCTTATATATTGAACATATTCATGAAGAAACAGAGAAAGGAGAGGAACAGGTCTCTTATCTTTCTTGCTTTACCATATTTCTTTTTAATTAATGAAAAGTGTGTTATTTGAAGTTTTCAATAAAATGGGCATCTTGACATATACATGTTAAGGGAAAGGGGTGACAAAAATGTCAATAAAGTGAAAGAGTAATTGATGGGTAAGGAGAAAAGAAAGTGGTAATAAAATCATTTAGATAAAATTTGAATGATGTTGTGTATATTCTCTGTTTTATCAGTTTTAACTATAGTCAGAAGTAGTCCTTAAACCATGGGGGAAGGAGGGAGGAAAAGGGAGGTTAGAGGAGAAAAGAGAGAGAGGACGAAGGGGCGGGGGGAAGGGGAAAAGAAGGGAGGAATTATTGCCTTGTACACTAAGGGCACCTCCCTCACAGCTTGAGTGGGACATTCCTAAGGGGCCAGATCAATGGGCTCTGCCCAAGGCTTAGCTGTCTAGCAGTGCTGACTTGGGCTAGGGATGTATTCCCCATTTTTTGAAATAATTTTTAAAAATTTCCCCTTTCTATCCCTGGCCAGTGTTGCTCAGTGGTTAGACTGTTGGCCCATGCAACAAAGGGTCTCAGGTTCAATTTCCAGTCAAGGGCATGTACCTGGGTTGCAGGTTCTATCCTTGGCCCCAGTCTGGGTGCATGGTAGGCAACCAATCAATGTGTCTCTCTCACATTGGTGTTTCTCTCCCCCTCCTCCCACTCTCTCTCTAAAAGTCTATGGAAAAAATATCCTCGGGTGAGGGTTAACAACAACCACAAAAATTTTCCCCTTTCTAAATTGTTAATTTATTTTATTTATGTTAATTTAATATCTTTTAATTGTTCCCTTTTTTCCACCCTAGTTAAGGCCCCAGGGAGAATTTGATATAGTTCTGCTTTTCTGGGCAGTGAGGTGATTGAGAGTATCATCCCAGAACAGACTTTTCTTCACTGGATTTTTCTGTTTCATTTTATAAATAGTACTAGAGCAGTGGTTCTCAACCTTCCTAATGCCGCGACCCTTTAATACAGTTCCTATGTTGTGGTGACCCCCAATTTCATTGTTACAAATTGAACATAATTAAAGCATAGTGATTAATCACAAAAACAATATGTAATTATATATGTGTTTTCTGATGGTCTTAGGTGACCCCTGAGAAAGGGTCGTTCGACCCCCAGGTTGAGAACCACTGTACTAGAGGCTTGGTGCATGAAATTCATGCAAGGGTAGGGTCCCTAGGCCCAGCCAGATCGGGGCCTTCTGGCTGCCAGCCGGGGCCTTCCTTCGTTTCACCCCCTGGTGGTCAGCGCACATCATAGCGAGTGATCAAACTCCTGATCTCCTGGTCAAACTCCGAGGGGACACTTTGCATATTGGAAATATATATAGATATATACACACACACACACACACACACACACACACACATACATATACATATATATCATATATATGGTTTTTTTGTGTGTGTGTTTTGTTTTGCTAACTTGGACCAAATTGCCTTTGAACAGAGTTCTCCTACGGGGTTAACAGTCTGACATGTAAGCCAAAGATGAGAGGCAGCAAGAGGTTCGGGAGACAGGAAGCTGTGTCTTTGCAGCTTATCATTTGTGTGACATTAACCTTAGTCTCTCACCTGTAAAATGGTGGCAAAGATAGGTTACTGTGAGGATTTAAATGCCATAATCCATCTAAGCATAAAGCGTGGCACTTTGCATGTGGTAAGCACTTTGTCAATGAGAGCTTGTGGTATAGAGTAGACTGACCTGGATGGCTTCAGACACAATAGTGAAGTGGGCATAGGTTGCCTTGGGTGCCCTTCTGCCTCTGTTATCCAAATCCCTTTTCTTGTCTAACGGGCTCTCCCTTTTAGTTTATTCATTTTAGGAAAAGCTGGGGTTCGGGGCTTAGAATCTACTGAGGAGCTAGACTGGCCTGTTGCCCCCTTGCCTTAGAGTCCTGCTGAGATACTGAAGAATTACTTCAGTAGTCCCCGCTCCGAGCGCACCCCTTCCTAGTCACTTATAGGTGGATCTTGGGGCCCAAAGACCTTTTTCACTTACTCCTCTTTTCCCACACACTCCCCTCTCCGAGGGGTGTCCATGAAGACTGAAAATGCTGAAGGTTCTGAAAGTTTGGCAGCTTTGGGTCCTTAGTTGTCGTTTTACTTAGATTCACCCTTGGAGGGCATCTTCCAAATCCTCCTGTTTGCGTCCCCTATTTAATAGGAGGGGAAACTCGCCATGGCTGCTCACTGGTATGGCTGCCCTAGTAGTCAGGACAGGAGAGCGTGGGTCGGAAGCACAGACTGCGCCGCGTTTGATTGCTCTGTGACTGGGATGTTGCAGGTCTGCCAGCAGGCTGCCCCTGGTTAGGAGCTTGTGTTTACTTTTCTCTACCTCAGAGTTTCAACTATTCCCTTTTTAATCACCATGACTTAGGAAATTAGGATTTATGCAGCTGTAAATAGCACACATCCAGTGCCTAGGGGCTGATTCTGGCATGGTGGATTTTAAAGGATTATATGACTGAGAAAAGTAAATATTGTGGGGTTTTAAATGATTGCTTAAGTTACTATTATGTCCATATGGGTAAACATTAGTTCCTTAAAATATACACTGTATGGGTTAGGGTTTTTTATTATAGATTTTCTCCAGCAAAAAAATTAATGTAGCCTTATTTTTAAATGTATCAGAGCTAAAATTACATTCGTTTAAACTGAACAGATGCTTAATTAAAACTTAGAATTGTTGGTGAGCAGAAGTCTTTGGCTTTTTTCCAAAGGTATTTAAGTTTTAGTGTTCTGGTATTTCAGTTGTATGTCTAAGCCTGTCCTTAAACTGGTTGTTCTGACAAGAATGCTTTCCTTTTGATTCGTCATTCTGCAGAGTCCTTTTAAGAATAAAGCCGGTTAATGCATTCAGGTCTGCTGCCTCCACAAATCTCTTCACACACTGAGTAGACCAATTGTTTACCTCACAAATTATGGTTGCTAGGTAAACCAGTGGTCAGTAACATTATGTATGATTCTTTAGCATAATTTTAATTATTGTACTGAATCATGAGCTGGTTGTTCTTAAAAATAACTGTGACTTCGGTTAGCTAAATTTTACCCAGAGAAATGTTCTAAAATATAACATTGATAACATTATTTTATTATGTACAATATTAGTTTATACCCATTCTACTTTATAAACTGGAGGGTCTTACATAACTATTTAGTTTTAATTACTGGTTACATGCAATTCTGTCTTGTCTAGAAATTTGTAAGGCAGCAATATAAGAGATGGTACCTAAGATTTAAATTTAAGTACCTATGATTTAGCTTTTACCTTGTTCTCAGAAAAAAAAAAAAAAAAGAAGAAGAAGGAAGGAAACCCTTTGTTTTTGGAAACACTTTAAAGATAAGAAGATTCCTTTTAAATTGTTTACTTGGACCCAGGATTAAAACTTGATCCATGACCTAGAGGCTATATTCAAAAGAAATAATTTAAGGTGATAAGTGATTTTTAGAAGAAGATTAGAATCTGAAGAAGTCCATATAATGGTCTTTCCTTTAGTTGGACCATCTAACTGGCAATTGATAATGGATGTTCAACGTGAGAAACATTCAAACCTATAGAGAATTTTTGAGATAATTTGAGCCAAACTGTCAACAATTGCCCGAAAGCAAAATCTCAGCAGGTTGAGATAATGCTCTGGAGAATGGCAATTTTGCACCTTATTTTATACATTACAATCAGAGGAGGAGACTAAGTGGGTTACATGAAATCCACTGGTGACAGGTTAGGGAGGCAGGAGAAAGCAAAGCGGGGGGGATGTGGGGGGTGTGGGGTGGGGGGGGGGGAGAACCTCTGGGATTGGATAAAAAGTAAAATGATAGACACGTGCTTCTTTTACATAAGTGGGTACAGGATAGTTAACTGTCAGTGATTAACTCAATAACCATGAGTTGATTTATGGTCTCCACAGAGCAGTGCTTGTGCTTTGAGGGATCTGGGAAAAGGAAAACTACTTTGACATTCCAACGATATGTTAGCGTAGATGCAAAAAGACAAGAGATAGACTCAGTTTAGGTAAAGGTTGACCTTTGTCAGAGAAGAAATTGGCCTAGGACAGTGATGGCGAACCTTTTGAGCTCGGCATGTCAGCATTTTGAAAAACCCTAACTTAACTCTGGTGCCGTGTCACATATAGAAATTTTTTGATATTTGCAACCATAGTAAAACAAAGACTTATATTTTTGATATTTATTTTATATATTTAAATGCCATTTAACAAAGAAAAATCAACCAAAAACATGAGTTCGCGTGTCACCTCTGACACGCGTGTCGTAGGTTCGCCATCACTGGCCTAGGACATGACTACCCACCATAAACTGCTTTTAGTTAAAAAATTTTAATTTCAGACCATCCTTTGTGGTGATTTTAGGTCTCTGAGTTTGTATGGCTGCCACGACGGCCTCCCCTGAGCTTGTCAGGTTCAGTATGTGGCCCTTTTTCATATAGAAGTGTTTTCTTCAGCACTGGTTAGCTATATTGTAAATTTATTCCTTAACATTGTGTAATAGGATATTTGGTCTGAATTTTTTAATTTATTTTATTGATACCTTAATGCATTTGTAGAGAAAGAGGCCCTGGGTTCCAGTATTGAACCACGCCCTGCTTGTTAGTAATCTGCTCTGTTACCACATGGGAAACACCCAACTGACTATCAGGTTTTTTCTCTGTTCCATCATGTCCTTGGAAAGCTTAATTTACTCATGGCAGAGATATCCTTTGCCCGCATTGAAAAGTCAACGACTTCATGGCTCCTCTGAACCAGTCACACCATTCTTTATTTTCTGACTTGGTATCTGGAAGGAAATGTAAATCCCCAGGCTGAGAACACAGTGATAACTTTTAGGGGATAGAAAAAAGCTCTATTTGTTATCGAGTTAATTTTATATCTGTGGGCATCGATGAAATAGGAGAATTTCTGAAGCACTGGCTTTGTAAAGGGCTGATGGAGAAGACCTCTTCTGAAAGTAGAACGCAGTGTTTTGGTTCTTAAAATCTGCAAATAAGATATATTTTAAAGACTTTAGACTTACACGAGGGGTTCTTAAGCGTCAGCTACATCAGATTCACTGGGAGGGCTTGTTAAAATAACATATGCAGATATGCAGAAACAGTGGACATAGACCAGCCGTTCTCAACCTGTGGGTCGTGACCCTTTCACAGGGGTCGCCTAAGACCATCGGAAAACACATATATAATTACATATTGTTTTTGTGATTAATCACTATGCTTTAATTATGTTCAATTTGTAACCATGAAAATACATCCTGCATATCAGATACTTACATTACGATTCATAACAGTAGCAAAATTAGTTATGAAGTAGCAACGAAAATAATTTTATGGTTGGGGGTCACCACAACATGAGGAACTGTATTAAAGGGTCGCGGCATGAGGAAGGTTGAGAACCACTGACATAGACAGTAGTGTAGGGAAGGCCTGGGGTGGGGCGGGAGTTGAGTGGAAGGAGGCAAAGGGAGAAGAAATGAGGGACATCTGTAATACTGTCAACAATAAAAAAAAAATAATGAAGAAAACCTTACTTTAAATTTTAAAGACTTAAAGTCCATTAAAACTTTTAAAATTTAAATTAAACATAGATTGCTGGCCCCACCTGAAGGGCTTCTGATTCACTAGATCCTGGGGTGAGGCCTGAAATTTTCCATTTCTAACAAGTTCCAGGAAATTGTGTTTCTAACAAAACGCTGATGCTGCTGAACCCGGGCCACGTCTGTAGAACGCCTGACATAGGTAAATGGATAAATATTATAATTAATCATCAGTTCCATTTGGTATAACCAACAAATACTCTAATATGGTTTAGAAAATAATAGCAGCTGTCTTTTGCTGTACCCCTACTGTATGCTAGGCGCTTTACAGTATTAATACCGATATTCATAATAGCTGCTAATATTATTTCACAGGTAATAATGTGAAATAATTGCCAGGATCCATCATGTGCTAGGATCTGTCACTTTTATGTCTTAATATACTTAATTCTCATAACAATCTTTATGGACAGGTCCTGACTAGTATTATTATTCCTTTGTTACAAATGATGAAACTAATGCACAGAGAGGTTCCATAATTTCCTAAGGTCATTCAGCTAGTAATTCTCAGGATTTGTGTGGAAAATAAGGTTAAGGGAAATTACACAATATTTTGTATATTGGACAACAATCTAAGGAAAATTACATCACAGCCTGCCTGACTCTAGATTTTTTGCTTGCTCTACTAAGGGATCAATTTCAAGTTGCATGATTAAAGCTGAAGGAGAAAGCTGAGCTTAACATTTGGACATTGGTCTGATATCTTCACAAATGGGATTTAGTGTTTAAGTTATTTCTCTTATGGTATAAGAGATAATTGTGTACGTAATAGAGGAAGGGTTAAAAGCTTTTCAGGGGAAATGTTTTATTAAAGACCCCAAGTGTAGAATTTAAAACCTAACCTTGCAAATCTGGTTTTTATAAATGTGAAAAAATAGTTGATCTGGTAATCTAGACAATTTTAAGATAGTATGAGATATATAGAGAGTGTGAAATTATTCTGTAGATAAATAGTAGCTTGGGATTGAAAACTTCTAAATGTCTTGGCATCATGAAGAATAATGATTTCTTGGTGGTAAATTTCTCATCAATAAAAAAAGAATAATGCGATGCTTACCCTTCAGTAGGGTTGAGTTGAACTTCTATAATCAGGGCTGCATTTGAAATACAGTTTGGGAAGTATTCTGTTTTCACAGAACTTGCTGTTTGGTTTGAGATATTAAAAATACATATGTTTAAGCCATTAAACACTTATGCAGGGTAGCATACGATAACATGCAACAATGGTTTTAAGAGCCAAACAACAAGGGTTTTAATGGCAAACAACAAGGGTTTTAAGAGGTTAGATCCGGGAGACTTGGGTGGCTCTGAGAAGTCGGGGGCTATGCCAGGCCAGGGAAGCTGACTTAAGCAGGATGCAAAGGAGGGGGCAGGTGGGAGTGGGTAGGTGGGCACACTGATCCTGATGCACTGGACTACAGGGCTTGCTGGGAGAACCTCAGGTAGGAGAGGAAATGATGAAGCCAGAAGGAAAAATTTTTACCCTTTGTGACAGAATGGATGGACCTGGAGAACATTATGCTAAGTGAAATAAACCAGTCAGAGAAAGACAAGTACCATATGATTTCACTCAGATATGGAATTTAATGAACAAACTGAACTACCAAGCAAAATAGAGACTAACTCATAGAGAACAGGCAGACAGCTCTGTGGGGTTAGATGTTGGAGGGTGGAGGGTTGAGGGATTGAGCAAAAAAAAAAAAAGAGAACTCGTGGACATGGACAAGAATGTGATGATTGTGGGGCATTCGGGGAGTGGGTGGAGGTGCAAGAGGGCACAGAGGGGATAAGATAATAAAATTAAAAATGGTAAGCCAGGTAATAAACAGATATGATTGGTTAGGATATTGTTGGGAGTTTTTGTGGGCAAGAGCGTCATCATATAACTGGCATTTTGGGAAGAACCTTGACTTTCAAACAGAGATAGGTATTAAGGAACTAAATGTGAATTCCATGACATGACTGTGTGTCTTCACATAATAGCAGTGTGTTTGCTAGATGAGTGGGCCTACAGAGAGGTGACCACTGGCTTACCCCAGGGGACACTCTTCATTTCCCCCTTTATTTGTAGCAGATACTTGGATGAAGTTGGAGAAGGCACACTGATCTGTCTGTAGGATACAGCAGGTCTAGCATAGCAGTCATTCATGCGATGAGACCTGGGGGGTTTGTTGACCTCAGATTTGCAACAGTGGTACACCTGAAGGCAGTCTCAGGCTGTCTTACTAAAGCTGAGAGTCCATAGCTCTTTTGTACTGTTCACTGGTTAAGCCACATCCAGAATATTTTGTTTAGTTTATGACAATACATTTTAAAATATCCTGTATAATAAAAGGCTAATATGCAAATAGACCAAACGGCAGAAGAACCGGTTGCTATGACACGCATTGACCACCAGGGGGCAGACACTCAATGCAGGAGCTGCCCCCTGGTGGTCAGTGCACTCCCACAGGGGGAGCACTGCTCAGCCAGAAGCTGGGCTCATGACGGGAGGTGGGAGCCTCTCCCGCCTCCGCGGCAGCGCTAAAGATGTCTGACTACCGATTTAGGCCCACTCCCAAGTTAGTCAGACGTCCCCCGAGGGCTCCCAGACTGCAAGAGGGTGCAGGCTGGGCTGAGGGGACACCTGCTCCCAGTGCATGAATGTAGCGCACCGGGTCTCTAGTGAATATGTGTGTGTGTGTGTGTGTGTGTATTTATTGATTTCAGAGAGGGAGGGAGAGGAAGAAAGAGACAGAAACATCAATGATGAGAGTGAATCATTGTTCGGTTGTCTCCTGCATGCCCCCTATTGGGGATTGAGCTTGAAACCTGGGCATGTGCCCTTGACTGGAATCGAACCCAGGACCCCTCAGTCCACAGGCTGATGCTCTATCTGCTGAGCCAAACCGGCTGGGGCTATGACAATACATTTTAATGAAAGTGTCCAGAAGGTATAAGAGATAATTGTGTATGTAGTAGAGGCAGGGTTAAAAGCTCTTTAGGGGAAATCTTTTATTAAAGACCCCAAGTGTAGAATTTAAAAGCAAATCTTGCAAATCTGGTTTTTATAAATGTGAAAAAATAGTTGATTTGGTAATCAACTATTCCCCCCAAATGGGTAGGGAAGTTGAGTTTTGGGTTTATTTGATACAAAGAGAAGATGGTTGGATAATTTCCAGGTTTGAAGATTTAAGCTCATATAAAAAACATATCCAAGCATCCTCAGTGCAGGGTCCAGTTTGGAATCAGGTATTGCATTTAGTTGTCATGTCTCTTTGACCTGCGTTCATCAGGAACAGGTTTGTAGCCTGTTTACAGACTTTTATGACATTTACATTTTTGAAGAACACTGAGCAGGTTTATTTATATAGAATGGAAGTTGAGTAAATATTGAGTTGTTTAAATAATTACAAGTGATTTTAGTGTTTGTTGACAAAATAGTGAACTACCTTTTCACTATTTCACTTTTTACTTTTCATTATTTCAATATTTTACCGGACTAAGAATACCAAAATTTTAGGAGTAATATAATCAGATAACTTTAGTTCCATCTTGTGGTCAGTTATAACTTTTCTTCTTTTTGATTTCCTTATTCATAATTATCTTAATTGCTGCCTTCACCATCACTACCATTTATTGAAGTTAATGAGTTAATCCAGCATGAAGTCGCTAGAATGTGGCGGGGCTAAGATTTAGTTCTTGGTTCTTCTGGCTCTACAGAAAACTATGTCTCACCACCATATCATGCCACAATAGAAAGACAGTTAAATGATCAAAAAGAAACAAAGACAGAGAAGTATGGGGAAAAAAAGCAATATGTTGCTTTACTCAGGTGTAAGTTCTCTCAGCAGCATTCTGCATATGTTAAGTCTTTTCTGTTTTGGCTCCGACTCATTATATGGCCACAAATTTTTATTTACATTCTTCTCTAATCAATTTACTTTACACGAATTTAGAGATATAGATAAAAGTATCTGAAGAAGTCAGGCAGCATTCCTGAAGGTCATTGTTTTAGCTGGAGAAAGGTACCGACTAAGGCATTTTCAAAGAAGAAAAACATTACTTTTTGATCAGTGGTGTTAACATTCTAAATCATGTTGTGTAGGCCTTCATATCAGAAGTGTCTGCATCTGTAGTAGGCTCATTAAAGCGGAACACTGCCTTGTTATTTAATACTAGACTAAGCTAGGGGATGGAGCTGTGTCTGTCTTATTACACAGTGCATCTCCAGTGCCTAACATAGTGTCTAATACGCTGCTGTATTCCTCAAACCATACTAAGGAATGTGTTGCTCAATGAATGAATGTGAAACCAAACGAAACTTTCCCCCTTGGTTTATGATATAGAACTATAACCACTGTGATGGGGAACTGAAAGGGTTACTTTAGTAGGAGGAAAAATAAATTTAGGACAACTTCCTTCTTTTAAAGCTGAAAAGACCTATTTCATAACAGGCGTAGAGAATGAGGCCCCAAGTCATCAAACAGGTCATGATGGCCTGGGCCAGATTTAGGATCCATCCTTCTGACCCCTTTCCATTGTATATTGTTTCTCCATTTGTGGCTAGGTACTAGAAAGTTTACTCATATTCATAGACGAGATTAATTTATTTATCTAAAGCTACAAATTAAGTTCACTGCTTATTTTCATCCGTTCAGAATGTAGAAGAATATTGCCTATAGCTAGATTCTTCTCCCTTGGAAATTCTCTAATAATATATTAAAATTAGATTCTCTGCAGTCTTACTCCTTGTAGGGGGATAAAAAATATTTTTCTTCTACCCTTTGAGGTTCTTGGCTGGGCTTTATACAAAAGACAGATTAACAAGAGAAAAACATACAAATATACTTAATAAAAGTTTCATGGGAATTTGAAGACCAGAAGAAAGGGTTCAACCTGAGTGTGCTTATACTAGATTTGATTAAGAGTGGAAGTCATGGAAAATGTGAAAGCACAGAAGCGTATGAGGCAAGGGGAGAAAACTCAGCAAGGCCTGTTTGTTTAGATTCTTCTCAGCATGTCTCCACCTGTAGAGGTAAGGGTGCTCCTTCCCACAGGTACAGGGAGGGCACTTCTCACAAGAGGGTCTTATGAGCTGCCTCCAGCAGGAGGTCGGGAGGAGGCGGAGGGTCTTTCCAGCACATGCTACTGCCCAAATTCCTCCAGCTGAAATATTTAATATGTTGAAGGGCCATTTATTGGGCTAGTGTGTCCTGAATCCCATCATGAGGGTGCAGTCAGGTTTCTTTGAAAATACTTTCTAAAACATTTCTTCCCACAGAAGCAAACAGAAAACTGTTTCCCAGACCCTAGTCAGAGTTCACTGTGCTGCAAATCTGAGGGAGAATTCAGAGATTCCTTTCAAAGGGACCTGACAGAGGAAGGCAAGTAGCAAAGGACTTGGGAGCCAGTAATCGGAGAGGGATGAGATAGCCATGCCCGGCAGAGGGAGAATTTGATAATGAAAATGGCCAGGGTGTCAAAGGTAGCCCTGGGTCATGTTGGACTTGCCCAGGAGTTTGGAAACTATTGCCCATGCAACAGAGTCAGTTGATCTTAATATAGTAGAGAAGAAATTTCTATGTTGTGGAAAAGGGAAAGGGAATGACTTCAAAGGTGCTGAGGCTGGGAAAACTGTTGCAGACTTCTAAAAATGCTGAAATAAAAGTTTGATGGCACTGTACTATTGATTTACATTACTAACATATTCTGATATCAGTGTTTGCTTAAAGAATTTCCTATTAAAATTATTCAAGTATTCTTGTTTGTGATTTTTTTTTAAAGTTGTCATGGAAATATAGTACTATTTTTTCAAATACATTTTAAGGAGTCCACAGTGTTCATTATAAGGTCAGTTTTTGCTGCTATGTATGTAGAGTCCTTGACATATAAATGGGGACTTTTGTAAGTCATTTCCCTATGTGGTTGACATATATTATAATGCTGGCCTTGTTCTCAGGCTAACCCACTAGATCTTATTTAATGCATATCCTATTTTATGGATGTTAAGTCCTGAGATCAAGGAGCCATAATTTCCTAGGGGAGAAAGAGTGGTCCCCTCCCCATCCCCAAGTAGATTTTAAGTTTCAAACCTCACTCCCATTTCTCTATCTTTCCTTAGACTCACCCCCTTTTTTCCCTCTCAAGGGCCCAGGGCATGTGTCTGTCCTCCTAAGATACTTTCTTTTCCAGTGTGTTCATATCCCATTTTGGTCTCCCAGCGCAGCTGGTCTCATGTAGGATCAGGAGCAAAGCTTGATGGGAAACTCTGAGGGGAACCTAATTCACTGAAGTCTGTAAATGATAGAGCACTCTAGCCCTTCTGCTGGAAAATAAATCTCTGGGGATTTCAGACAGATTCCAGAAGAGAGTCAGTTATGGATGGGGAGTCAGTTATGGATGGGAAGGCCAGCGTGGGAATAAGCTAGTCATGCTTGGAGTCTGCCCCAGTGGTCAGATTTTCTAAGCTGTTCCCACGTTTCACAGCCTCTCCCCTTACTGTATGTTGGAACCCAGGGAGGGTGGTACAGTGTGATGTTGAAGAGTACCGGCCATGACTATTTATTAGAGGTGTGACCTTGAACCTCTCAAAGCCTTTGTTTTCGCATCTGTGAAGCAGTGATGAGAATAATGCCCTCTTGAAGGCAGGGGAGGGTGGGGGGAAGGGGGAGAGATCAACCAAAAGACTTGTATGCATGCATATAAGTATAACCAATGGACACAGATACTAGGGAGGTGAGGGCACAAGTGGGGGGGGCGGTTGGGAGGGCAATGGGGGGATAAGGACACATATATAATACTTAATCAATAAAGAACAAAAAAAAATAGAATAATGCCCTCTTTATATCTGTACACCTTTTTAAATCATCAAGAAGCTTCAGGTTTGTCCTCCCATCTTCGTAGAAGTGGTCTGATGTTTGCATTTTTATGGGTTTGAGTCATAATATTGCCTGTATAATGAAAAGAGGAACTGCCCTTACTCACAGCAATTGTGTTTTTTTTAAACTGAATTTTTTGGAGTGCCATACAGGTTTCAAGTGAACAGCTCAACTAAACATCGTCTACACACTACATCATGCGCCCTTTGCCCCAAGTAAAGTCTCTTTCCGTCCCCATGTATCCCCCCTTTACCGTCTTCCACCTCCCCCACTTCCCTCCCCCTCTGGCTATCACCGTGCTGCTGTCTGTGTCTATGTGTTATATACAGGATGTCCCCTAAAATGTATATATACTTTAACAGTGGATAGCTCAATTTTCAAAATGAATTGTATTTTAATAAACACTGCCTTTATAATTATTCAAAGTATGTGTATGCATTTTGGGGGGGCACCCGGTATGTTTTGCTCAATCCCCTTACTTTTTTTTCATTCTTCCCTCTTGACAGCTGTCATTCTGTTCTATGTATTTATGTGTTTGTTTCTATTTTGTTTATTAAATTATTGTGGTTTTATAGTAGTGCTACAGTCATGGATGCCATTTATCTGGTGAACTCTAAGTAAGGAAAAATAAATATGATTTTCATAACAGTCTGGCCCAGACCCCCACACACACCTTTATTTTTCCTCCCATGGCTATGACAGTTTGAGGAGAGAGGCCACCGTGAGCATTTGGCAGCCGGCTGTTTGGGTTATTAGTGAACCATCCCACATCACTGGTTGAATTTAGCCTAGAATAATTCACAGAGCAATAGCCCAGGAGAGCCGCAACCACAACATAGCACTTCAAGCCTCCTGCCTGAGCAGAGAATCTGACACACAGGTTTTCTACAAGAGCAGCCTTCCACTATTGAAAACAAAAAACAAAATCCCCAAAACCCAGGTACTCTAATAGTATCACCGACTGAAGAATAGTGTAGAAATTCCATTTCTTAGATTTCTATACAGTTAAACCACATAGATACAGTATAGGTGTCCTTACAAGTTTTAAGAGTGGAAATGTTTCCTATAGATTTATTGTCTGAGTCAGTGAGTTTCATGCTATCCTTCTTTTGTCTCACAATTTGTCATTATTCCCAAATGTTTGAAAGATCTAACTTTTATTCTACATAAACTTAAAAAACGTAAGAAGCCATATTTGCAGACACCGTAATTTTACTGAGCATTGTATATTATAGAGCCATTTTAATGTGTCTACTGGGCTGTTAAATTCCAAAGTTTTGTCTGGTAAATTTAATTTCTGATGAATGCTTTCTTGCTGAATTTTGAAATTTAGGTTTTCATAGTTGACAGGATCAAATAAAGACTTTTTTGGGGGGTGGAGGAGCTGCAAAAAAATCAGGTTCAAATCAGGTTCCCAGTGCTGTGAGATGTGCTGGACAAAAAAAAGAAAAAAGAAAAAAAAAAAAGACGATTTAATTGCCCTTCACTGAGTAGGCACCCAAGGGCCCACAGCTGAGGGTGAGGCTAAGGTATAGATGACTAATCATTTATTTATTCTTTGATTATCTATTGTCTGAAAGGTACTGTCCAAAGCATGAGGCGTTTACAATGAGAACTGAAGACAGGGCCCTGTCCTTTTAAGGGGTTTATTATGTGCATCATGGACATGTGGGGAGGAAAATTATGTTTTCTCCACTTTTTAAAATTCTTCTGGCTGGACTAATAATCAATTCAACATGAGATAGATTAGCAGGAGAAAATGATCAAATTTATTATACATGTTCATACAGGGTTCTATAAGAATATGAGACCAAGGACCAATGGACAGTTAAGACTTATACAGTGGGGCCTTGACTTACGAGTGTCCCGACTAACGAGTTTTTTTGAGATATGAGCCTTCTCTCGGCCGATTTTTTGCTTTGAGTTGTAAGCTCAAAAAAATTCGGGTTACGAGCCAGCTTCAGATACCCCACCGCTAGTTGGCGCAGCAAACGTCACAGTGATTTGACATATGAGTAATTTGAGTTATGAGCTCCGTCATGGAACGAATTAAACTTGTAAGTTAAGGCCCCACTGTATGCCATTTGAGCTAAGGAGAATGGGGAGGGTTGTGGTTTGAGATTTCAAAGGTCAGGAAGGCAGTTTACATGGAGATGGAAATGCAAGTTTGGTAAGTGAATGCTGGTCCATCTCTATAAATGGTACATAGAAAGGACTTGGATGAAAGGAACTTGCTGGTTCCTCACTGTCTGTTATACTTAGTTCATATTAAAATATCACTATCTATGACAATAGCTTCTTTCCTGAAACAGGTTCTCTATATAAATTCTTTTAGACAGTTAGGGGAAGGTCAAAGATTCCTTGAAAATAACCAGCCTAAAATAATTAATATCTAAAACAAATATTTTGGGATGGCGAACTCTGCTTCCCCTCAGACATAGAACTATTTTTTAAGGGGAATGATGATTGGTATCTTGTTATAAACCAAGGAACATGGGAGTGCAGAAGGGGGATCCTTCACAGCCTAGGTGACTGTAAAACTTGACCTTAAAGGAAAGGTAAGACTTCAGTAGCTAGAGGAGGAGTTGAAACAGAACAGCACTTTGGGTAGAAGGAACACCATGAGTGCAAGCAGAGACATGACGGTGGTGGCTTTGAAAATGTGACCCCATCTGTTCAGCTGACATTCTTTCCAAATTCTCTTAGCCTTTGGGTTGGAAGTGAAACTTCATTGGTAGGGTGCTGGGACCCGTGTATCTTGCAAATATGGTCTCAGATTTGGTAGGTGTCAGCCTGACTCAAGTGTACTCTTGGTTAAACATATTTAAAAGATAGGTTGCTTATAACGGGCTAGAGACAAAATAACTTCTGCTTAGATATTAGGCTTTAGTATGAGACAACGATGTGGCATCTTTTTTGACTAGTCATGTACAGCGGGGAGGACTAGCTGATGAGCATCTGTGGTCCACAGACCTCGGTTGAGTAGATCAGAATCTGGAAATTTGGCAAAATTGTAATGTCACTTAGAAGTTAATCACTTTGAAAAAATTGGTAGCATCTTTGAAAGGTTTACTCTTCCTATGGAAGGTATAGTTCTGTTGCAGAGATTAATTTTAACGTGTCAAATTTTTTTCCTTTAAGTAATCAACGGAAAAAAACTGTATTTATAATTCCTTCCAAGCAAATGAGTTTCCCAGATAGTTTATAGTGGTTTTATTTAGGAAAATGTAAATCATGGTACTGGGGACTTGGAGTTTCATCTGAATTTAAGGCAACAAAAAATGTTAAACAAGAACAGGGAAGTGGTGTGAAGCATTAGCATGAATTGCAGCAGAGGCAGTGGGATCTCATCATCTGGGGGTGTCTTTAAAAATAGTTTCAGTGTTTATCTCCCTGTGGCAGTTGTCTTGATCATAATCCTGTATTTCAAGGGTTTAGTGAGGATACAACCAGTTGTTGTTAGTTGTTTATTTGTAAAGACTTGAGGAAATGGGCTTATGTTTAAAGGAGAGTGAATTAGTTTGCATAGAAAGTATTAGAATATTATAAAGGCCTTAAAACTATAAAATATGCTCATAAGAGACTCTGTCAATTTTTCCCAATCCTTGAGGCTTAGAAAGAGATGGAGCCACCACTTGTGTCATCCCCGCCCTTGGTAGTCTTTCCCTGGCAAAGAAGGCTCTGAAAGGGACACCAGGATGTGCCGTGATGGTGTGACCAGAAGATACCCACATTGGCCAGCTCCACCCCTCCTGGAGCCTGAGCCACAGGTGGATTTTATTACTTGCTTAGCTCTCTCTGCCCTCTATGAGGACCTTGCTTCCTCCCCAGCCTAGAGCCTGACTCATCATATTCCAACCATTCCAGCAAGTGGATTCCTGTTCCACTGAGGGCTGGAGGCTGATGAGTGTGCTACACATCATCTCTGAAGTAGATGAAATTACTTTTGGGGGGGGCTCAGTTGGTTCTTTGATTTTTTGTATGTATTGAGAGGGTAGTGCTCCCCCCCCCCCCCCCCGCCCCCAACAACTGTGCTGTGAAAGGTACTTTAAATTGTGCCAGAAGGAGAGTTCTTATTTGTGACAAGTATCCACTTAATTGTTGAATTGCTGTGTAGCAGGTCAGGCATCAACAACCTATAGTGCATTTGACAAAAGCCCCAAAGGAGATGGTTCAGCTCAGAAGTATTCAGTAAGCCATAACCAGCACTTTAATCAGAATTGCAAAGTAGTTGAAATTTTTGTTTGTCATTTCCCTATAACCCTTTCCTGGACTCTTCTCGCCCCACTGACCAGCCACCCAGGGTCCTCCCACTACCTTCTCAGTGTTAGAAGCGCCTCCTCTAGAATCCCATCATGCCCTTGCATTGCCTCCTCAAATCCACCCCCTCCCATGTTATTCCATCTTTGAAATCGATAATACAGATAATACATAGGTGTTAAGATAACTAGTCTGATAAAGTGACCTGGCATTAAGGGGCAAATGACTGATAGCTTGCTCTATCCCAGAAGCTGCCTTTATTTTTATATAGGAACTGATTGTATTTTACCTGAATGTACCTCCAGTTTATAATAATTTATCTGAATCTGTCTTATGGCATTGGTATGACCTTACTGGAGAATCTTTAGTGGGGATTTATTGAGGAAATACACATTTTTAAAAACTAGTTGTTAATTTTATAAATTTTATAAAACTAGTTGTATAATTAAATAAAACCAATTAAAATCTTTAAAATAATTTTATATGATTTTCATTGAAAAATATGCACAATTCTGTTTCAAAACTTCTTCAAAGAAAACTAGAATTTGAAAATATGGTGGAATTTTTTTTAAAATGCTGATGGTAAAGGACAGGACTTTGATGATGTAGGTATAGATTACCTTTGTTAAACAGACATTTTAGATTTAGTTATATTATTTAGGACTTGGCACAAATGAACTCCTGTATGTAAATATGTAGGACTTAGCTATTATGATAGTACTAGAGGCCTACTGCATGAAATTTGTGCACTTGTAGGGGGGTCCCTCAGCCTAGCCTGTGCCCTCTCGCAGTCCAGGAGCCCTCAGGGGATGTCCGACTGCCAGCTTAGGCCACCACTGCTGCTCTTGCCAGCCATAAGCCTGGCTTCTAGCTGAGCAGTGCTCCCCCTGTGAGAGTGTACTGACCATCAGGGGGCAGCTCCTGCATTGAACGCCTGCCCCTGGGTGGTTAGTGCACATCATAGCGACCGGTCATTCTGCCCTTCAGCCTATTTGCATATTACCTTTTTACTATATAGGATTTTCAATAGTAATTATTTGTCTTTTTATATTGCTACTAGAGGCCCGGTGCACAAAAATTTGTGCACTCGCGGGGGAGGGGGGGTCCCTCAGCCTGGCCTGTACCTTCTCGCAGTCTGGGACCCCTCAGAAGATAACGACCTGCTGGCTTAGGCCCACTCCAGGGTGGCAGAGGGCAGGCCCAATCCCTAGGTGCAGCCCCTGGTCGGGCTCAGAGTAGGGCCGATTGGGGACTTGGGGCGCCGCCCCCTGTCATGCACAGAGCAGGGCGGATCTGGAGGTTGCGATGCCACCCTCAGTCAGGCTCAGGGTAGGGCCGATTGGGGGGTTGGGGCACCGCCCCCGTCACCCTCAAGGCATGGTCGATGGGGAGGTTGCGGCGCCACCCCTGTCACGCACAGAGCAGGGCCAATCAGGGGGTTGGGGCGCTGCCCCTGTCACTCACAGAGAAGGGTCCATCAGGGGGGTTGGGGCTCTGTACCCTGTCACGCACAGGGCAGGGCCCATCAGGGGGTTGAGGAGCTCCCCCCTGCCACTCACAGAGTAGGGCCGATAGGGGAGTTGGGGCACCGCCCCCTGTAACACACAGAGCAGGGTGGATCAGGGGGTTGGGGCGCCGCACCCTGTCACACTCAGGGCAGGGCCGATGGGGAGGTTATGGCTCTACCCCGTCACACACAGAGCAGGGCTGATCAGGGGGTTGGGGTGCCTCCACTGTCACACTCAGGGCAGGGCCAATGGGGAGGTTATGGCTCTACCCCGTCACACACAGAGCAGGGCCCGTGGGGGGGGAGTAGGGCACCACCCTCTATCACCCACAGAACAGGGCCTAGCAGGGGGTTGGGGCGCTGCCACTGTCACACTCAGGGCAGGGCCGATGGGGCGGTTATGGCTCTACCCCGTCACATACAAAGCAGGGCCCTTGGGGGATGGGGTTGGGGTGCCGCACCCTGTCACACACAGAGCAGGGCTGATCAGGGGTTGGGGCGCCGTACCCTGTCACACACAGAGCCACAGGGCGATCAGGGGGTTTGGGTGCTGCCCCCTGCCATGCTGATCCCGGTGCCGGGAGGCCTTGCGGCTCCGCTGATCCCAGTGCTGGGAGGCATATTACCCTTTTACTATATAGGATAGAGGCCTGGTGCATGGGTGGGGGCCGGCTGGTTTGCCCTGAAGGGTGTCCTGGATCAGGGTGGGGGTCCCACTGGGGTGCCTGGCCAGCCTGGATGAGGGGATGATGGCTGTTTGCAGCTGGTCACACACCCTTCAGGGCAGGGGTCCCCACTGGGGTGCCTGGCCAGTCTGGGTGAGGGTGTGAGGGCTGTTTTCAGGCTGGCGGGTGACTGAATCTCCCAACTGCTCCTTTTTTTCTTTTCTTTTATTATTCTGGGCCAGCTTTAGCTCTGGCTCCAGCTCTGAGGCCTCTGCTGCTGAAAACAGGTACTTGGTTTGTTTGGGTTCTGTAATCGAAACACTATCAGCTCCAGCTCTGAGATCCCGTCTGGCTGAAAGCAGGTTTCTGGGGTTTTGTTTAGCTTCTATATTTGTAACAATATTTCAAACTGCAAGCTCAGAGGCCGGCAAGGCAGGCGGGGAACGTTGGAGTCCTCCGTCACTGAAGCAAGCAAGCCTCATGTTAGTTTCAAGGTGCCTGGCTTCCAGCTGCCATCTTGGCTGGCAGTTAATTTGCATATTGCCCTGATTAGCCAATGGGAAGGGTAGCGGATGTACGGCTAATTACCTTGTTTCTCTTTTATTAGATAGGATAGTCACATATTTACATTTATATCAAAATTTAGTTTTATTGACAAAATTATTTATTATTTGTTAGAAGGGTCAAGTGATTATAATTCCACTTTCCCCAGATTTTTCTTTCTATTGCCCAAATTATGAGAATGTGAGAGGAATGGGAAAGAGGTGAGCATAAAAATGCTAGTTACTGGTACCTTCTCCTTTCATTATGCCATTGAAAACTGCTCTTGATAGAATAGTACTTAACCATGATCTTTTGAAGTGATAACTAGTTTAAAGGTTTATATAAGTAATGAGCTAGGAGGATATTTGATGTTAGGGTCAATTTGCATATTACCCTTTTATTGTATAGGATAGAAATGAACTCTAAAACAGTGAGCAAATATTATAAAATTGAATATACAAAGTAATTGATTTCTGATTTTATTTTCTCTTTTAGTTACATTATTTGTAATTGCTCAGCAAGACCTATGCAGACCTTCAGGATGAGGGAAAAGCACATGCAAAAACAAATTTATGTCTGTCTTCATGTTGACAAATAGGAAGAGCTGGCAGGGAAGGTAGAGGACTCAAACCCAAACCAAAACAGACAAGAATCAACCATTCCAACCCCCAAATTAATACAGAAAGGAGTAATATGCTTTAAAATTTTGAAAATTGAAATTGGCTTTTAAAAAGGTCCCTATGACAATGCTGAACCTGGGCAGAAAAGAATACAAAAAACAGTAAGTTGAAACCATGACTAAAATGCCCCCAAATAAAAAATGAAGTTTTATCAATAATATAAATGTGTTTTTTAAAAAATTGATTGTAGATTGTCTACCTGAAAGTTTAACAGAGAAATCTTATTTTGCCAAAGAACTAATCAGGTCCATGTGAAGTAGATGGATTATTTGTGCTGCCTAGGGCTAACATTGGTTTGTTTCAAACTCTTTATTATTTTACTCATTAATACCTTAACACATTGTGAGAATCATGAGAATGCTCGTGTTTTCTGTTCTAAGGCTTGTGGCCAATCACAAGAATTCTTTAAAAAGATATTAGCTTGTAAGAACATGTAATAAATAACTTCAAAATGCAAAGTGTGACTTTAACACTTATGTAAAACGTTTTTTGTATTCGTTCAATAGAAACTTATCTGGCCACTGGGTAAAGCTAGCTATAAAACTACTGGTCTGCAATGTGTTAAGATATATGATAAATATCTTTATAGTTTAAAAAAAATTTAAAAAAATTAATTCTGTTTGGCATTAATGATGACTTATTAACATATTGCCTAAAAAGCATGACCATCTTTTTTCTACATCCCGTAAGGATGTTTCCCCATTACACTCCCTGCATCAGTATAGAATTTACATAGTTTGAGCTATGCTTTTTATTCTTTCACAACTCTTAAAGAAATAATACTGAAATAAATTTGTAATATACAAAACTGTTCAGATAGGGCAACTACCTAAGAGAATATCTGGTTTTAAGCATTTCTGTGAATTTTATTGATTTATTTTTAAATGTGTTTTTATTGATTTGAGAGAGACAGAAAGGGAGAGGGAGAGAGAGAAACATTGAGGAGAGAGGAACATCGATTGGCTGCCTCCTGAACGCCTATTGGGGGATTGAGCTCACAATCCTGGGCATGTGCCCTAACTGGGAATCAAACCCGTGACCTCTTGCTGCATGGGTGGATGCTCAGTTCACTGAGCTACACAGGCCAGGCCATTTCTGTGTATTTTAAAAGCATCAACTTACTGATCAATAATTGATGATGGTGATATATTGATAGACTATTTTAAATTTATTTTTTTTTAAAAAATATTTTTATTGATTTCAGAGAGGAAGGGAGAGATATAGAAACATCAATGATGAGAGGGAATCATTGATCAGCTGCCTCCTGAATGTCCCCCACTGGGGATTGAGCCCGCAACCTGGGCATGTGCCCCGAGCGGGAATCGAATCGTGGACCTCCTGGTTCATAGGTCAACACTCAACCACTCAGCCACACTGGCCGGGCTTAAATTTATTTTTTTGAAGTAGAACTTTTAAGGAGTTCTCCCAAGAGAATTTGGTAGCTTATTTTTTATGAATGTATTTGTTAGAAGTATAAAAATGACATTGAAGATGATTTTCATTGAAGCTGACGGTGCCCCTTCCCTGTACCCAGTTTGTGCAAGGCAGTGAGATGATCTCATTTGGGACAAGCCTTCTTCTATTATTTATGTTCCTTTCTAAAGATAGTCAGTTGTTTTCCAGAACACTGCATCTTTTAGGCGTAGGACTCCTTCAGAGAGGACTGAATCCTTCCTGATAGAGAAAAAGTTGGCTTTTTCCTGAGGGACCGTTCCTCCTCCATTGGGTACAGACTGGGCCCCAGCAGCTGGTTGTGCTTTGGGCTTGCTCAAGATAATAGCTGACAAGTTATTTGTTGGTCAGAGATGCTATGTCCTCATCCTGTTTAAAAGCCTTCAGTGGTTCTCTTTACTTAGGAAATGTCTAAGCTTTTTGAAACGACATGTAAAGCCGCCATGTCTCCTGGCCCACCTTCCTACCTCACCTCCCACCTCCCATTTCATCGATTTCATGGACTGTTTCCTTCCCTGCATCATGCAGTTGAATGCATCCCTGCCCTTTTCCTTTGTTCTTATTCTTCCCTTTACCTTGCACATTTTCATGTGTTAACCAGGCGGACTTCTTAGCTTTCAGACTTGGTTAGAGCTCCTCAGAGCCTGAGCTGCTCTGACTACATTTACTCTAGACTGAAATTTCCTCTCTAAATTTCTACCATATCAGACTGCAAGCCTCAAAAGGTGGCACTCTCTTGTTATTCATCTTTGTACCTTTAGAAAGTATATGATTCCCTGGCATATAGTGGGTGCTCAATAAATATTTAGTGACCTCTATGGTAACAACAGTATGTTTAAATATGGAAAGTAAAACTTTTGTCGGATTTGGGTTAACATCAGCCAATACAAAGTCAGACTTTTGAAAAAGGCAGTTTTAAACTAGGCAGGCAATGATCTTATCTTTAAAGTAGAATTTGATTTAGCCCACATAAAATCAATTACAATAACAATTCTAGAGTAGTATTTTTCAACAGTTAAGCCATTTAAATGGACAGACCTGGCTCCATCTCTTCTATTGTCTCTCAAAAATAAATTTGAGATGCGTGTTGCCTCCATCACCATTACCACAGCACCCTGTTTAGAATCTCTCTCCCTCCAAGCCTCACCATTTTTTTCTGCTTTCTTTAATTTTTCTTCCTTAGGCTACGCTTCTTAAGCAAAAGATTGGAAGACTGGTGCCCTCTAGGGGTAAACTGCAGGTGCAGCGCAGTACACACATTTTAGAGAACTGCACAGTTCTGGGAGAATCCTATGAAATACAGAAAATGATGCTTCCTCCTTCTTATGTAATTCACGTTATGTAACTTAATCCCACAGTATCTCACAGTGCTTTCACTTTGCTCATCTGCTCCTCTAGCACTATTTATTCAGACAGTTTTTTGTTCCACAGGGAGAAAATATCCAAAATGAGAAGAAAGGCTGTTCTATTAAAAATTGAAAACGGAAGGCTACGACTATTGGCAGTTATTGTAGTCATTTGTGAAGGAAAGTTACCGGCCAGATGTCTGTGACTCAGACCCAGGACAAAATAAAAGCTTTACTATTTCAGCTTAACTATTTAATTTCTTCTTTTCTTTCTCCTAAATTTCAGATATTTCTCCAGAGCCCCATTTCCCCCCTCTCAGTTCATCCAGTAGCACTCTTTCTCCATAATGTTGGTTTGTAATTTTTAACTAACATTCTTTTTCATCTCATTCTTTTGTGGTGAGTAGAATGAGCCAAGTTTTAAAAGGTCTTAGTACAGGGTCAGGTACCTAGTATTAACTTATTGTGTATTTATTTTTGTTTATTATTATTAACTAGAGGCCCGGTGCACAAAAATTTGTGCACTCGGGGGGAGGGGGGGTACCTCAGGCAGGCCTGTGCCCTCTAGCAGTCTGAGACCCCTTGGGAGATAACGACCTGCTGCCTTAGGCCTGCTCCCCGGTGGCAGAGGGCAGGCCCAATCCCTAGGTGCAGCCCCTGGTCGGGCTCAGAGCAGGGCCGATTGGGGAGTTGGGGCGCCGCCCCTTCATGCACAGAGCAGGGCGGATTGGGAGGTTGTGATGCCACCCTCAGTCACGCTCAGGGTAGGACCGATTGGGCGGTTGGGGCACTGCCCCCTGTCACACTCAAGGCAGGGTCGATGGGGAGGTTGTGGCGCCACCCCCTGTCACGCACAGAGCAGGGCCAATCAGGGGGTTGGGGTGCTTCCCCCTGTCACGCACAGAGCAGGGCCGATCAGGGGGTTGGGGAGCTCCCCCCTGTCACGCACAGAGCAGGGTCAATCGGGTTGGGGAGCTCCCCCCTGTCACTCACAGAGCAGGGTGGATCAGGGGGTTGGGGCCCCGCCCTCTATCACCCACAGAGCAGGGCTGATCAGGGGGTTGGGTCACCGCCACTGTCACACTCAGGGCAGGGCCGATGGGGAGGTTATGGCTGTACCCCATCACACACAGAGCAGGGCCCGTGGGGGGGTGGTTGGGGCGCCCCCCTCTATCACCAACAGAGCAGGGCCGATGAGGGGGTTGGGGCGCCGCCACTCTCACACTCAGGGCAGGGCTGATGGGGAGGTTATGGCTCTACCCCGTCACACACACAGCAGGGCCCGTGGGGTGGGGGGGTGGGGGCGCCGCACCCTGTCACACACAGAGCCGCAGGGTGATCAGGGGGTTGGGGAGCTCCCCCCTATCAGGCACAGAGCAGGGCTGATCAGGGGGTTGGGGCACCTTCCCCTGTCACAAACAGTGCAGGGCTGATAGGGAGGTTGTGGCCCTGCCCCCTGTCACACACAGAGCCACAGGGCGATCAGGGGGTTTGGGCGCTGCCCCCTGCCATGCTGATCCCGGTGCCAGGAGGCCTCGCGGCTCCGCTGATCCCGGTGCTGGGAGGCATATTACCCTTTTACTATATAGAATAGAGGCCTGGTGCATGGGTGGGGGCCAGCTGGTTTGCCCTGAAGGGTGTCCCGGATCAGGGTGGGGGTCCCCACTGGGGTGCCTGGCCAGCCTGGATGAGGGGATGATGGCTGTTTGCAGCTGGTCACACACCCTTCAGGGTGGGGGTCCCTACTGGGGTGCCTGGCCAGTCTGGGTGAGGGTCTGAGGGCTGTTTTCAGGCTGGGACTGAAGCTCCCAACTGCTCCTTTCTTTCTTTCTTTTTTTTTTTTTTTAATTCTGGGCCAGCTTTAGCTCTGAGGCTTGGCTCCAGCTCTGAGGCCTCAGCTGCTGAAAACAGGTATCTGGCTTGTTTTGGTCCTATAATCGAAACTCTGTATCAACTCCAGCTCTGAGATCCCAGGTCTCTGAAAGCAGGTTTCTGGGGTTTTGCTTAGCTTCTATATTTGTTACAATGTTTTATAAACTGCAAGCTCAGAGGCCGGCAAGGCAGGCGGGGAACGTTGCAGTCCTCCATCACTGAAGCAAGCAAGCCTCATGTTCAGTTTAAGCTGCCTGGCTGCCGGCCGCCATCTTGGCTGGCAGTTAATTTGCATATCACCCTGATTAGCCAGTGGGAAGGGTAGCGGTCATACGCCAATTACCATGTTTCTCTTTTATTAGATAGGATGATGGTGGCATGTGTTTTTCATAGAATGATAAAGATGATAACGTCTTATATTTGTCTAGCCTTTTCATATGCAGTATTCTTGTAGACCCTCAGAATAATGACCCGAGATAGGAAAATAGGCAGTGTCACATGACAACTAGCGCCTCAGAATTTTTTCAAGCATTCAGTGTTAATCTATTTCTGCACTCCTCCCAAATTGTTTTTTTAAAACTTTTTTTATTGATTTCAGAGAGGAAGGGAGAGGAGGAGAGAGAGAAACATCAATGATGAGAGAGAATCATTGATCGCCTGCCTCATGCATGCCCCTACTGGGGATCGAGCCTGCAACCTTGGCCTGTGACTTGACTGGGAATCAAACCGTGACCTCCTGGTTCATAGGTCGAGGCTCAACCACTGAGCCACATCAGACGACTGGTCCCCTCCCAAATTCTCAAGAAATTAGGCCAAAGGCTTGAGAGCAGCTGTCCATTCTACATATTTTAAGTTGTCACATTACATTTTGAAAATATGATAACTTTTATTTTCAGATCATAGAATTTTTGTTTTCTAGTTTGAACAGAGGCCTTCTCTTTCCAAATTTTGATTTTGCAAATGAGAAAATTTAGGCCTAGATTATAGGCACCTGGTACTAGTTTATGGGACTCGTGGTGAAAGCAACACTTAAATGCAGGCTTCCTAACTTGTTTTGCCTTATAACATGTTTTCTCTCCTAAGTTTTGATAAGCGTAATATTATTGTTTTTCTTTTATAAACATGCCTAATTTAATTTTTCTTTATTGTTGCATAAATATGGAGAAAAATGACACTTTGTTTTGGAAAGTTTCTCTGCTGTAGGAGGTTTAGTTCAATCTGGCAAAGCAAGTTGTGAAATAGTCTTCCTGTGAAATAAGTGTTCAGAATCACACCCCGTCTTTCACTGTCCTGGAGTGAGAAAGACATAGGAAGTAGAAGGAGTGTCATGTGAGCCTCGCAGGACGTGGGTGGGATGGCATGGGTTCAGGAGGCCAAGCACTTGTAGCAGATATCCCTACTGGGCAGACTGAACAGAGGTTTGGGGAAATCTTTGGTGGTTTGAGCTCTAAAATCACAAGCTTAAATCTGGCTTGTGGAAGAGAGGAAGAAGCTGAGGATTAACTTTGTGCTAGTGATAATGGTCATGAAAACCCCCCACCACAAGATTTCTGTTGTACAGAGGAAGGTTTGGACAGAGGTCTTCTAACCTTACATCTGTGAATTTTTAAAAAACGTTTTATTTTGAAATAATTACAGGTTCGTGGAAGCTTTCAAGAATACTGCCCTTTATCCATCTTACAGCTGTGGATTTTTTTTTTTTAATTAATCCTCACCAGAGGAGTGAGGATATTTTTCCCCATTGATGAGAGAGAGAGAGAGAGAGAGAGAGAGAGAGAGAGAGAGAGAGAGACAGACACATAGATGTGGCAGAGATTGGTTGCCTCCCACAAGCTCCTTGACGAGGGGCGGGGATCTGACCTGCAACCCAGGTACATGCCCTTGACTGGGAATTGAACCTGTGACCCTCAGGTGTGCAGATCGACACTCTTAACCACTGAGCCATGCTGGCCAAGGCCATCTGTGGATTTTTAATGTGTGGAGTGTGTGCTTCTGGTATGCAGATCTTGTGGCCAGAGAGTAGGAAGACCAACAGGGGGTAAAAGTTGCCTTTCTTGTTAAGTTGGCTCCAGTTGCTGTATCAGGAGTCATGAAGATCAGGGTGTTGCCTCTATTTTTAAAAACTGTAACTCCATGTAATAGACCAGGTTTATATTTATATAGTGTGTTAAAACATGTAATAATTCTGCTTGTCTTTGTGAGTTATTAATCTGAAAATTACATTTTTAGTGTTTAGATTTTAAATTTAAATTTAGTATTTTAGTAAGAGAATAAAAATTTAAAAAATCACTATATGAATGAGTACCATAGAAGAAATGTTTTCTACATTGTCCTCTTCCTTGTTTGAGTATTAAGAATGATCCTGGGATCTAGGACCGAAAGTTAAATTGCTTTTCTCTGCGTAGGTCCGAAAACACGTGAATGATCTCTATGAAGACTTAAGGGATGGACACAACTTGATCTCTCTTTTAGAGGTTCTTTCGGGAGACACCCTGGTAAGTTGTAAATTTCTTAATTTATTTGGAGAACATATGCATATGACTGGGATGTTTTTGGCACAGACTGTTCAGATTTCTGTAATATTCATCTTTTTGAGCTGTAATTTCTGCCTGAAAAAAAACAAAGTTTTGGTTGGATTCCTAAGCATTTTCAGGTTTTGAATGATGTGACTTTGGGAGATTGAAGCACTTTGATCACCTTGCTTATATGCTCAGTTTTATAATTAAAATACTATTTTTCTTCTTGCTTTTCTTTTTTTGTTTACCTTTGGGTTGTTTTTGCTTAGCAGAAGTTGTATGCATAATATAACCACACATTAAAAGACTCACAAATAGCCAGGAAATAAGCACCGCTTCCTGAAAAATGGTCTAACCCACTCCACAGGTGTCATTTCCTTTTTTTTGTGAACATGACTTCCCCGTTCTTGGTTACCTGTTCTCCTTCATTATGTTCTGTTCATGCTCTTCTTTTCATTTCTGGTCTGTCTTGTGTCTTTGCTGTCCTATCTTCTGTCTGTTATATTCATTAGCCAAGGGAGCGAGATTTTTTGAAGACCTTACGATTGGTGAGTGCAACAGAAGCATGCGAATATGAACAGCATGAGGATGTGGAGGATGAGGATAAGGGGGTAGGTGTCGGCCCCCATAACTCAACTAACCTAGCCTTACAGTGCGGTGAGCGCTAACGCGATAGACAAGTAACCCACGGGTTCGGGCTCCTTTGTAGAAAACGTTAGAAAGGACCAAAACCCACAATGAGTGGATGTGTGTGAACCAAGACATTGGACAAAGGAAATATTTTCTCTTTAAATTTATTTATAGATTACTGTGCACTGCATGGTAATTGAACGTAAGCACTTAAGGGATAAGATGGCATTTTAGCTAAAGGATTTTATATAGTTAATGGACATCTTGACAACTAGCCTGATAATTTTTATGCAAAGTTACCCTATTTCTAGAATTTATATTTCAAACATGGCAACTATTTTTTGCTTTATTTGAAGGAACTTCTGGATACTTATTTAATATTTAAGTTTATACTTTAAATCATAGCTGTTGGCATTAGGTATTTAATGGACATCCTTTACCCTGCCACCTGTGTCTCATTTGATTTAGAAAGGGAGGTTTTAACAATCTAGAGTCTTGACAACTAACAGAGCTGATGACAATTAGTTGACCACAGTCCACCTTTGCAAGACCTATGTGCTTCTTTTGCCATCTACATCCCTAGTGCCCCCTGATTTCATTGGAAATTGTGCTTTTTTTTTTGGATCTAGTGGGTGAATTCACCGACATCATTCCTACCTGTTGTATAGAACCTACTTTTCCATTCTGTAGTCTGCTGTCATTTTTATTATGGGGCCTTGGCTTCAGCACCCTATTCATATTTGAGAAGCTAAGATCTCAGTTTTACTTTTTCCCCCCTTTGGAAGATTTGATGTGGCAAATTTCAGCTTCATTCTTTGTATTTTTGTTAAGCATTTTCCCAGCTCTGTTCCCTTATGTTTTCCTTTTGCCAACTTGCAGTGATTCTAAAGGGAAACAGTATCAAGGAAAAGAATTATGGTTTGTCAGCTTTCCCGAAGTGGAAAACTATTACAGAGTCCTACCAATTTTGTGAAAAACACTAAAATAAAATAAAGAGGAAATATATTAAATGGTTTTAATTGCTTTTCTCCCTTCCTCTATCATGGCTAAGTAAAACTCCACTGTCTTTCTCCTTGTTGGTGATTTTTTTATACTAATTGCATGCTACTTTTCCTCATTTTCATTCACATGCCGTATATATATATATATATTTATAAAAATCATTTTGATAATTGTTAGAATTCATTGAGAAGGGAAAATGGTATTTAATTCTTCTTGTGCAGCCATACCTTAATAACTATAGGCTAGAATTGTATTTTAGTGAATATAAAAAGTCTATACGTTCTATGGTATTTTCTCTTTTCCTTTGTTTAAATAAAGCATTTGGAATACAGAATATGTTTAAATAAAACATATTGGGAGAAATCCCTAGTAGTTTAAATTTAATCCCAGATAATACAAAAAAAATTAGAACTGCCTTTAAAGAATTTAATGGGCTTACCCAAACAGTAAATACCGCTTTGACATATTAAGATAAGCATAATGTATATTTATGTAGTATGTTGTCATTGTTATAAAAAACTAGTGTTTTTCATACCCTGCATTTTTCTATTCTTAGCCCAGAGAAAAAGGTCGGATGCGTTTTCACAGACTACAGAATGTACAAATTGCACTTGATTATTTGAAAAGACGCCAGGTAAGATGTTTTTCAAAGACTGTAATCATCTTATATGATAAAAGCCTAATATGCTAAGTGTCCGACCTTTTGTTCCACTGTTAGACCAGTTGCTATGATGCATACTGACCACCAGGGGGCAGACACTCCAACCAGTAGCTTAGCTTGCTGCTTGGGTCCAGCTGATCGGGACTGGGTGAGAAGGGCTGGATACACCCTGGAGCCCTCCCGTGGCCCCTCCCTGGCCCCGATTGTGCACCGGTGGGGTCCCTCAGTCTGGCCTGCGCCCTCTCGCAATCTAGGACCTCTCAGGGGATGTCTGTAGGCCTGGATGAAGGACCCTACTGGTGCACGGATTTGTGCACTAGGCCTCTAATATAACCATATGTGACTGAGTTAAACTACATAGAATCATGTCAGGGAATGAAAAGGTTAAATTAAGACTATGAATTGTAATCATTATACTTGTGCTTCTGTGAGACGAATATTCTAAAATATTTATAAACATTTGCTCCAAAGAAAAGGAAGTTAATAGTAGTTGTAAGCTTAGAGGAATTACAAGTGGCTACATTTCCATTTGAATAAGAGCTACTGATTTCCCTTCTGTCAGAATTTGAGTGCTTTTGCTTAGGAAGTTAATGACAGAATGTTAAGAATGTCTGTGAACAGATTTTAGTAGTAGGGAGGCAATACCTTAATTTTCATACTTGTTTTATAAAACTATTTTTATAAAAAATAGTTCATAATATTTTAAAAATTAAGTATTTTGATATTTAGTAGTGATGAGGCAATGGTTTATTTTTTATAAGTAGATAATACTGGGTAATTTATAAGTAGTTAAAAGTAAAGCAACATTTCTGACAACAGTCTCCAACTGGCTTGAGATTTCAGAAAAAATCAAGGAAAAGAATGGACACCATATTGGATGTGATCTTGATTTTGGTAGCATTGTGTATAATAATGGTATAAACCAAGTAATTGGTAACTTTCAGTGAGTAGAAAAAAGGAGAAAAAGACATTCAGGAGAACTGAAAGTTGCTGAAAACAATAGGAACTCAGAAGTGGGAACAATTTTGTTCTTGATGGAGTAGGAGGAAGGGAGGGAGACGGGGAGAGGGAAACACTATCTTTTATTAGTTCTTCATTTAGGTTATTATGAATGTGAAAATGCTCTTAGTTTTTAAATTCTACTAAATATTATGTGTTCAAATATTTTAAATGTTATTGGTACTTGCCTTATTGTTTTTAATTCCAGTGGAAGTTTCCAGAGGGATTAATAGTTAATTATAATCTCCTGGTATGAAATATATTTGGCAGTATTTTGTCTGGGAAGTAAAATGTTACCTATCATTGTATTTAATTTTTGGTATTCGATTCATGATATATAATTCTTTTGCATTCAGGAGGTAATACTAGATGTCATCATTGCATTAATTTACCTGAATGCATAATACGTCAGTTGATAAGCTTTAAGTCTCTTCTATATATATATATATATATTTAAACAGCCTTACAAATGTCCAGTCACTCATGGATTTACTTATCTTGGTAACAGTTTGTGAAAAAGAAATAGAAAAGTAATGCTAGTTTTTATTAACCCTTTGTGAAGGAAGTGTGACAAAGTTTTAAAAATTATTTTATGGCTTAGAACTATTTCCTACTTAATTGTAAAATAAAGCTTATTTTCAAAAGGCAAATGTCCAATTAAAAAAATCTCAAGTATCTAAGACTTCTCACTTGAGCTGTATTTTTGTTTTAACAAACAAGTAGTTTTATTACTTGATCTAGAAGACAAAACCAAGATAATCACCGCTTTTCTTTGTGGCTACTTTATAATTTGCAATATAAAATGACTGAAGATACGGGGTAAAACAGTATTTTGAAGATTACTGGTATTTAAATCATTCAGTTTTTTTCTTTGTGTAATTTAACATCGCTTTTATAGATAAAGATAAGTCATGTGATGGTTTGAAAAAGTTTTTTTTTTTTTTTATCTCTTCTTCACATATAACACAGGTGAAGTTAGTGAATATTAGAAATGATGACATAACAGATGGGAATCCCAAGTTGACTTTGGGGTTAATATGGACAATAATTTTGCACTTTCAGGTAAGCTTAATTTTTCTTGATTGTCATTTCTTTTAGCCTCTTATTGCTAGTTCCAAATGGTTCATTCGCATCAAGGGTGAATTATGCATTCACATCCTATGGAAGATAGTAAATTTTAGGCTTCTTTTCTTACACAGTATATTTGTGTTATTTCTTTCAAGTAACTGCTTGTGAACCTGGTATCCCATTTCCTGTTGTTGATAACCTGAAATGTCTTTAGGACAAAGCTTGCCATCTCAGAGTTGGACGACAAGATTCTTTTTAATTGAATGCAGACACATTTCTTTTGTTTATTGGAAAGTATTACGTGATGTAGATATATGAAAATTTTATTACTCAATCCTTAATATAGAATGGTTTTCACTGGTATTATGGTTTCTCCACTATGCAACATATTTTCTCTTATTGGTAGACACTAGATGGCAGTATAATTATGATAAAGCGATCTTCTGAAGTAGTATTTATGTTTTTATAGAGAGCTACACTTTTTCAAACTAGATTTGGGGAGGGTAAATGCAAATACATAATTTATTGGCAACGAATGATTATTTAATAAGTTGAGAGCTGATTGTGAGTTTTAGTTTTCGTAAAAAGATACATTTTGAAAAAAGCCATCTTCATTTGGAAAGCCGAGTCCTAATTTTGGAATTTGCTTTTGTTTATCAATGTTGTGCCTGCCCACACAGTGTTCTGTGTGCAGCTCCGAGCCTGGCCCACAGTAGGCATGCGGCACATCTTAACTGATGGGCTGTGCAGTGGGCCTTGAAAGAGGAGGAAATAGCCTGCCAGCTTCAGGAAGGAGCTGGGGTTTTGAGCCAGATTTTGAGAGGAGTTAGATTTACGTCTTATATTTTAAAAATCGACTAGGACACAGGATTTGTAGGGGAATGGTAGAAAATTGTGTACCTGAGGCTCATTTGGGAACAGGAAAATTCTGACAGGTATGGAGAGCTACAGGAAGTAAAGTTTAGGTAGGTTCCAGCTTCTGAACAGGCAGCTGAGAGAAGTTGCAGCAACCAGAAATCAGAGGCTCAGACTCAGGTACCAGGAGACCCAGGGAACCAGGTGTCAGGCAGCCAGACTGCAGGGCAGCTAACATAGGTGAATATCCACTCATCTGGGCATTAATGTCAGAGACCCAGTAACAGGAACTGGAGGCAGGACCCTGAAGGACCGTAGGCTTCTATTTCTAGAGGACCCCATCCTCAGGGGACCCAGGGGACTGAGCCATAAACGAAGGCAGAGATTTGGGCATGGAGCCGGACCTTGTTACCAGAATTGGGTAAAGACTAAGTAGAACTGGCCAAAAGCTGATTTCACATGGATTTCCTCGGCAGCTTTCTCAGGGCGTCTTTAATCATCCCCGAGTGGATCAGGTTCCTCGACTTTAAGTAGGGTTGAAACTGCAAGAACCCCACTTTGGAGGGTTAGAGGCCTATTGGGACAGGGAGCCAATCACATCATTACCGACGGAGCCGGTGAGACAGGTTGTGCTTTGAATGTTGGAGTGAGAATCCCTGTGGGGCGGTGGGGAAACACTCAGGTTTTGGGGGGAGGCAGAGTTAAGTTTCATTGTTGGCTCTTTTATTTATGGCTGTGACGGCATTGAATAAGTCACTTAATCACTCTGCACCTGAAAAATAATTTTTTTAGGAAACTCAGCCTATCAATTCTGTGTAAAATAAATTGAAATGAGCAGAGTCCATAATGAGGGAGATAATCTAAGAAGCTGAGATGGTGATTTCTGAATGGAGTGATAAAGGCCAAGACTCAGATGGGGATGGAAAATGGACCCCAAGGGATGGCATTTTAAAGGAAGAAAGAAAGGGACTTGGTGATAGTGAAAAATGGATGAAGGAGAGGGAATAAAGATTACTCTAAACTTACAGCCTGGGAGATAAAAACCAACTGATGCCAACCAACACAAAGCAACCTACAAACAAAAAGCAAACTATTGAGAGAAATGGGGATGATGGTAAGGGGAAAACTCAAGACCTTGGCGGGTTCGATAGCATGGTGGGGTATCCTTTCCATTTGTCTGCTGAGAGGTTGGAGATTTGTGAGCAGAGCAGCGCAGAGCTGAGAAGTCAAAGGTACAGATAGACTTGGGAGTTCCCAGTACAGAAGTAGCCAATGAATCTACCAGAGACGAGGGGTCTTTAGGGGACCTAAGAGATGAGCATACATGGAGAAGAGCCAAGAGCAAAGGACAGACATTTGGGGGAAGGCCCATGATTGGGGTGAGGGAGGAAGAATATCTGTTTGGGGAAACAAAAACAGAACGTTTGATGAGATGGGTGAAGCAACAAGGAAATGTAATGTTGATGAAATCAAGGGAAGATATTTTCAGGTAGAGAGGAATAGTGAACAGAATGAAATGCTACTAGAGAGTTTGAGAACTTTAAGACTGATAGTTTTAGTCCAGGCTGGTTTGGCTCAGTGGATAGAGGACTGGCCCACAGACTGAAGAGTCCCAGATTTGATTCCACTTAAGTTCAATTCCCAGCCCGGGTTGGGGTGCGTGCAGGAGGCAACCAATCGATATGTCTCTCTCACATCGATGTTTTTCTCTCTCTATCTCCCTCCTTCCCTTCCACTCTTTCTAAAAATCAATGGAAAAATATCCATTGATTAAAAAATACTGATAGTTTTAATTTTCATAGTTTTGGTACAGGTTAATAGTTTTGTATACAAGGAAGACATTGGACACCATGGAGGAAATACTCTCAAGCTACTGTGAGCAGATACCAGAAAATATAATGGACCAAAATGTCAGTAAATGGTTGTGAATTAGAAGTAGTATGTTTGAGGAAATGTAAGTGAAAAGTCATTCCAAAAGTAATTATATACTAAGAAAGCTCTTTGGAGTTCAGGTGTCTTTGGAAGAGAGAGGAGGACCAGCCACAAGAGAACCAAAAGGAAGTTTTTCTTCTAATATGATCCTGTGGCCTATATTATAAAATCCAGTGTATTTTAGGACCCGGATTATAAGATATTGACTGTTAAATTATGACCAGTTTTTAAAAGTTAGACCAAGATCTTCTTAAAATGAAACACATCAGTGTTTTGGTAAATCAGAAATGTTCCTTTATTTAGATGAAATGACTTTTCTTAGTAGTGTGACAATTAAAGATTAGAATGATTTTACTGGTTATGCCAAGATACAAGGCTATTTATAGCAGTGGTCATCATCCTCACTCAAAGTGACTGGGCTTTTTTCCCCCTCTCTCTATACTTTACATAAATAAGGGAAGTAATTTCAGAAGACAAGTTTATTTATTTCTAAACTATCTGTTATAAGGACCATAAATTGAATCTCTTTTCTAATCAGGCTATCTGAAGGTAAGTATGGTCAGCACAGTAATCCTATATCCTTAGCCACTATAGGCTAGATCCGGAGATACTAAGATAAGGAAGTGTGTTGTTCTATCTATTGGGAGAAGGTTCATAAAACTGACTATAATCTAGGGCAGTGGTCGGCAAACCGCGGCTCGCGAGCCACATGCGGCTCTTTGGCCTCTTCAGTGTGGCTCTTCCACAAAATACCGACTTCTGCGCATGGGTCACGAAGTTTCAATTGCACTGTAAGTGCGCGCCCGCACGTGGTATTTTGTGGAAGAGCCACACTCAAGGGGCCAAAAAGCCGCATGTGGCTTGCGAGCCGCGGTTTGCCGACCACGGATCTAGGGTAATGAATCTATTGTGATAGAAATAAAAATAGGGGTGTAGAGAAGGAGTGTTGTAGTAGGATCAGGAAAGTTTAGAGAATAAGGGAAATTTTCACTGATATTAGAGATTGGCTTTGCAAGATGATTGCCAGCTACCAGGCAGAGAGTGAGGTTGGGTGTTTCTGAGAGAGGGTGGACAGTTGCTCAGTGTGGCAGGGCTGGAGGCAGGGTGGGTGGTGTGCAGATCACTGGCTGTGCCTCTATTGTTTCAGTACAGATACCAGTCATTCCACTGTTTAAAAAAATTATGTTTTTATTGATTTTAGAGAGAGGAAGGGAGAGGGAGTGAGAGATAGAAACACTGATGAGAGAGAAACATCATTGATCAGCTGCCTCCTGCATGCCCCCTACCGAGGATTAAGCCCATAACCCAGGCATGTGTCCTGACCAGGAATTGAACCGGTGACCTCTTGGTGCCTAGGATGATGCTCAACCAACTGAGCCACATCGGCTGGACAAGTTGTTCCACTTTTAAATTATCTTCAATGATGTTTTATTGCCATCAACATTGCAAATCAAATTAAAAATGAGCAAACAAACCAGAGGCTTTATTTTTCCCAGCTTGTCTTCTAGGATATTCAGTTTTTGCCATTGAAGATTGTTTACTTTTCTCTTTAAATGATTAAGGAGAAGTTCACCATGCAGGCCTATTATTGACAAATATCAACAACATTGCTAACTTGGCTGTTTAATTATATTCTTACTAGAGGCCCAGTGCATGACATATGTGCACTGGGCGGGGGCTCAGCCCAGCTTGCACCCTCTTGCAGTCCGGGACCACTCAGGGGATGTTTGCCTGCCGCCTTAGGCCTGCTCCCCGTGGTTTAGGCCTGCTCCCCAGGGAGTTGGACATCCCCCGAGGGGTCCTTAGTGCTGCAGCGGAGGCGGGAGAGGCTCCCGTCACCACCACTGTGCTCGCCAGCCGTGAGCCCAGCTTCTGGCTGGGTGATGCTCCCCCTGTGGGAGTGCACTGACCACCAGGGGGCAGCTCCTGCGTTGAGTGTCTGTCCCCTGGTGGTCAGTGTGCATCATAGCAACCAGTCGTTCTGCTGTTCGGTCGATTTGCATATTAGGGTTTTATTATATAGGATTTTAAAAAACAATGAGTTTCATCTTGTTTTAAATTTTTTATTGAATTTATTGGGGTGACATTGGTTAATAAAATTATATAGGTTTCAGGTGTACAATTCTATAATAACTTCATCTGAATATTGTATTGTGTGTTCACCACCCAAGTCAAGTCTCCTTCCATCACCACTTCTTCCCCCTTTACCCTCTGCTGCCTCCCGTACCTCCCTTTCCCTCTGGTAATCACCATACTGAGTTTCATCCTTTGATCAGTCCAAACACTACCTAGAGAAAGGCAATTATCAATTTGTTTTTATTACTCAGATGATTTCTGCTTACGTGTAAGTCCAGTAATGCCATACTAATTTCCTTTGTACTGTATCTATGACTCAGTGTTAGAAATATGCACACCTTAATCAGGTTCCATGCTGGCTTATTATTTTTATAGCAGTGCCCTAGAAAAACTGAATAATATTTAACTAGGGTACAATTATAAAAGTTACATATAAAGTTTAACGGCCCTAATTCATGTATGAGAACACGCAAGTGTTTCTTTTGGCTAAGTGTCCCATGCTTTAAATCATAAAACTTATCTGTTTGCTTATGTGAAAATCCTAATGAGCACATAATGGAAATGGCTTGGAAATTTATGTCATAGGAAAAGTACTACAATTTTAAAAGATTGATTATTTTAAGCACTTTGCATGTATCTCCTTCAGCTATTAAATTGTTCTTTTTTTTTTTTTGTTCTATGGCTGCTGTTTTGAATGAGTCTTAATCTATTTTACAGATATTTTTGAGGTTTTTATTTTTTTTCCAAGTGCCAAAATTAGTTGGTGTCTCTTAAGGAAAAAAGAAAAGTTAGAGGGTAGAGACTCTGAAAGGAAATTTGAAAGGCACTTTGAAACTAAATGTGAAAGGCACTTTGCTAAGTGTCTCTTAACTGGCATTTGCTTTCTGTTTGCACTCAGATTTGCTGAACCACCAATAGTTTCAAAGGTTAACGCAAACTTTGGTAGCGTAGCTGCAGCTCAGAAAACCGAAAGTTAAAGTGAGGGTCAGAATCTTCTCGTATAATAAAGCCCAGGGTTTGCCTTGCGAGCTCCTCGGCGTTGTAATTTGACAGCGAGCAGTGATGTTTGTCTAAGAGGATTGGTGGCCAGAAATAAGCCACACTGTCTAATGAGACACAGGGACGCAGCTGGGCAGGCTGCCATGGCCTTTCTTGCGTGCGCCTTTCTCATAAGCAACATGGCCCCGTGCTGAAGAGGATGGTCACAAAGCCTGAGGAACCAGAGGTCAGCGTGGAATTTTGGGATTTAATGGAGAAGATCCAAGTAAGCCCTGTATTTGGAAATGAGTGAATCTGTGCAACTGTGATTTCCTGCAAAGCAAATGGGGAATGTCTGTGGATGTGTAAGAGCTGAGAAGGAAGAACAATATGTAGATCCTGCCAAAACTCCTTTCAGCCCCGAAAAATATTCTCCCGGAAGAAAATATTTCAGAAGAAAACTGATCAAGAAAGTTGTAGATGACACAGAGCCAGCCGAGCCAAACCATGAAAATGAAGGAAAGCAGAGAAGCAGCACTCTGCTCTCAAGGGAACAGCCAGCTCTTTCATCCCGGCGACTGGTACGGGAAGAATCCGCTACCCCAGCCCTCACACGGGAAGGTGGTATTCAGCCTGGGAAGACAGAAGGAGTAGCTGACAGTGTGCAGCAGAAACTTCTGCCGGGTGCTGCAAGCAGTGGGTCTCACCGGGTGAACATCTCTCCTGCTAAAGACAGTGAAACAGGAGTCAAAGTCAGTGAGCAGGATGAAAGGATTTCAGGAAAAGACAGCACTCCGTATGGTGCAAAGAGGAAGAAACACTTAGAGGATGTCAGCACAAGAGACATAACATTCCAGAGCAAAACTGACCTTTTTCCTTTGCCAAAGGCAGCCAGCTTAAATCCCACCCACTGTGCTACAGAGAGATCACTTGAAGAAAGTGGGTTCTCGGAAGACCCATCCCAAAATGATAGCAGTGGGCAAGAAAAGCGAAACACAGAGAGATTTCGCCCACATGCAATACAGCATTTTCAGGTTGAAAAAAAGTCATGTCATTCCCGCTATACTAATGTGCCCTCTACTTCCAAGGACACAGGTGAAAATGAGGTAAGTGACCCAGGGAGCCTTTCCACTGAGCCAAACCGGTTTCGGCTTTTTTTTTTTTTTTTTTTTATATGTATTTTATTGATTTTTTACAGAGAGGAAGGGAGAGAGATAGAGAGTTAGAAACATCGATGAGAGAGAAACATCGATCAGCTGCCTCCTGCACATCTCCTACTGGGGATGTGCCCGCAACCCAGGTACATGCCCTTGACCGGAATCGAACCTGGGACCTTTCAGTCCGCAGGCCGACGCTCTATCCACTGAGCCAAACCGGTTTCGGCAAGGGAGCCTGAATGTAAGGTGTAAATAAGTACTCCAGGTGCTCACATCTGATAGGTTCTGTAATTTGCCTTTTTGTAAAAGTTACTAGTATATTCTTATTAGTTTAAATGTGAAAGCTGTAGAGTTCTTGCTGCATTTAATTTGTAGCCTTAGAGTTGATTATTATGATTTTATTTTTGTATGACATCCATTTCTTTTATCACACTTTAATTTCAAAAGCCTGCATTTTTCTTATTGTGGGACTACCTCTTTAAGAGATGCACATCTTTGAATTTCTGTAGCTCAAGTTGCCTGACTTTTCCTGTGGAATAGCCTTTGGAAACTTGGCTGCACTGTAGGTAACAATTAAATCAGAAAGCAGTCATGACAAGATAATAGCTTCATGACAAATGCAGGGGGGATACAATACAGTTAGTTATTAGTACTGACTGGCTGATCGATAAGTTTGAAAAGCCAAATTCTAATTCTCTATCAGTTTTTATATACAAAAACACTCACATAATTGCTTTCAAGTCTCTCTCTGTGTGTATATCGGAGGCGAGGGGCACCCATGAAATCGCCCTACTCTTATTCTGTCTTTGTTACGTGAGCTATTCCCCGGCCCCAGTCTAAAATCAGGATCTTTTGGGCAGCATTTGAATACAACACAGACTGCCAGGAAGTTGAGCTCTTTATTCCTAACACTGATATTTAGCTTTAGACAAGTTACTTCTCTGGGATTTTTAGTCGTCTCTAAAGTGTAACCGAGCGGCCAGCTGGAATGGCTCAGTTGGTTGAGCATTGTCCTGTGCACCAAAAGGTTGCCAGTTTGATTCCCAGTGAGGACACATACCTGGGTTTTGGATTCGATCCCTTGTTGGGGGCATATATGGGAGGCAACCAATTAATGTTTTTTCTTCTCTCTCTCTCTTTCTCTCATTCCCTTCCACTCTCTAAGCATGTCCTCTAGTGAGGATTAAAAAAAAAAGTGAATATTTATTTGCCTTTGTGAGAAGTACATTACCCAAGCAACCTCTTATACATGTTATTAGCTAGGAGTTGATGGTTTTTTTTCTAAAGCTATTTCTAACTTTGTCTGTTAGCAAAAAAATCTGTGTACTGTATATGTGATGTTATACATTCTTGGCCAGGCCATTCTGTCATTTGCACAGTGACAGGATGAGGTGTTTATTAAGGCTCATGTGCACCGTCATCATTGGCCTTAGCTGCTGGTTCTCCTGAGGTGTTCCTGTTTATAGACACTACCACACCTTGCCAATATTATGTCATCAACTCTATTTACATTTTACAGTGGCTGCATTTTAAAGAGAAAGCATCCAGTCTATGCTTTCAATTCCTGGTCAAGGCCCGGCAGGGGGCGGACAGGAGGCAGGCGATCAATGTTGCACTCTCACATCCACATTTCTATCTCGCTCTCCCTCCCTTCCTCTCTATGAAATCAATAAAAATATAGTCAAAAAAAAAGAAGGAAGCATCCAGTCTACGGCATTAGTTTCGTAGGTCTGGTGTGAAGGTCAGTGCAAGAGGAAGCGACTTGGTTGCCACATGGTTATGAATGAAACCACTTGGTTTGTTCACATATGTTTTCCAACTGTTTTTTGCATAATTTGGAATCAAGTAAGCCTTACATGTTTTCATTAATGGAAACTTTTAAAATCTGTGTCCTCATTGGTACAGAAGCCTCTTTCCCCTCCTAATTGTATATCTAATAATTTTTGAAACTTCAATGAAAAATTCATGTGAAAATAAGTCATAAACCTGCCATTCAAATTTGTAAAAGAATTGTGATATGGAGATATTACCAAAGTCTCCTATCTTCTAGGTAAAAGATGAATGGTATAACCTTTATTTATCTGAGGGGTTTGATGACTCACTTCCCAGTAGTCTAGATAAACTGTTTGTTTGGTGCCATACAGAGTCAGAACCAACAGCTTAGCTACTGCTCTTAGGACATTCTTCCTGTTACCTTGGAGGTGTTGGGCTCTGTTCGCTTCATTATCTTCGGTTAGAGCTTTGCACAGAGCTCTTTTGCATTGGAGTCTATATTTTTCATTGGAGAATTAGAGGGCTTTTAGCCCTTGATTAATATTTCATCCCAGAAATGGGCTGTCCGCCCCTATTCCTTTTATTTGTTCCTTCAAGAACTTTTTCATATTCTCTCCATTTGATCCTTTCTTACTTTGAGACAAGCAGGTTGGGCTTGATGACTTTTGAGTTAGCTTCTAAGTAGAATAGTGTGCAATTCTTTGAAAAAGTTGCATAGATTTAGGGTCTCTGTGAACATTATAATGCCTGTCTTTTCAGTTAAATGAAGAACATGCAAAAGTTTAAAATCCTTTGCTGTATAAGAAAAATAGTTATATCTATGGTTGATTTTCCCTGTATATGAATAAGAAATAAATGAGCATTTGCTAAAGGTAGCCATCAAATTTATGCCATCTTCATAGTGAAAAATATTTTGTGGAGCATTTTCACACATTCTTCAAACTTGGAAAGAGACACTAAAAATGTGTTGATTACATTTGTTTCTGCCAGAATAGTTAAAACATCTTTGAAGAGATTGTCTTTGGAAGCAAACATCTTGGCTTGAAAATTTTGCCTGTGTTGACAAAATCAATATGGAACTTGCTTTTGCCTGACTGCAGGGTCAAGTAGTGTGAATAAGCTTAAGTAACAATCATCACCCTGGTACACAGTTACCATCTCTCACTAGGGGGCAGCCCTGTACTGAACCCTGTGGGCATATCATTTTAGTCTCTCAGTATCTTTGAAGGGATACTTTATATGAGAGTAAACTGAGGTCCAGAGAAGTCTCAGGGTCAGTAAGTGGTGAACACTGGTCACTGCCCTTCACAGCTGTGTGCCAGTCTCCCAAAGTTAAACTTCAACTCTTGAAATTATTATGTTAAGAGACTCATGAGATAGAAGAATCTTGTGATCCACCCTTAACAACCTGCTGCTTTCATTCACATTAATATACAAACTCTCTCAAATAGTATAAACTCTATTTTTATTTTAACAAAAATATATGAAGGAATTAAGTTTCCTTTGATAACGCTCTTGTGTCTACCCTGGAACCAATATAGATTTTGTGTTTTGTAGGGAAGAAGTACTGACCACCTATCATTTTCTTTATTTTTACAGTGTGTCCCTTAAATCAGTTTTTGCTTCTATAAAATGAGATGGTTCATCAATGGATCAAGCTCTTTCTGGCATGTGGTAGGGTTTCACTGTAGACCTGGGATAGCAGAGGAAAGATAACTTAGGAGATCTTGAGTCAGAAGACTTAAATTTAGCCCAAGTCTTATTTTCCATATCTGTAAAAAAAGGGTGGTTCCTTCATTTGAGGATTAAATGAGGTAATGTATGTGAAGAGGACTTAGTACACTGTAAGCACTTTATGCTGTTATCTTATTACTATCTCTGCTCTTGTAGAAAAGATAAAACATCTTGTAACTGTCCACTGAGTAGAAGAATTCTATAAGTTTTCAAAATATTTAACAGAGCACTTCTTTCTTTCCTTTGGACCAAAAGTGTTCTGCAAAAGTAGAGTAGGCTGCCACCTTTCATCCCTCCCCCCGGCAACCCCCCCCCCCCCCCCAGCTCACTCACCCTCTCACTATTTCTTCAGCAAATGTTTACTGAAAATTATGTGTCAAACATTATATTCCTCTAATTCCATAATTAGCTTAAAATTTTGAAATTTTTGTCCACCTGTAGGAACAGAAATAGCCCCGGGGAGGAACTAAATTCTATTCTTTTTTAAAAAAATATCTTTATTGTTGAGGTTATTTTAGATGTTAACCCCCCCCACCCCCCCCACCCCATTGCCCTGTCCCACCCCACCCCAGGCCTTCACTATCCTATTGTCTGAGTCCATAGGTAATGCATATAAGATCTTTGGTTAATCTCTTCCCGCCCCTCCTTCCCCCTTCCCTCTGAAATTCCTCAATCTGTTTCCAAGCCTCTGGTTCTATTTTATTCATCTGTTTATTTTGTTCATTAGACTCCTTGTTCATTTATTTTGATTTTTAGATTCAGTTATTGATAAATATGTATTTATTGCCATTTTATTGTTCCTATTTCTTTATCTTTCCCCCCCTTCTTCTTCTTAAAGAAGACCCTTCAACATTTCATGTAATGCTGGTTTGGAGGTGATGAACTCCTTTAGTTTTCTCTTATCTGTGAAGCTCTTTATCTGACCTTCAGTTCTAAATGGGAGCTTTGCTGGGTAGAGTAATTTTGGTTGTAGATCCTTGCTTTTCATCAGTTTGAAAATTTCTTGCCATTCCCTTCGGGCTTGCAAAGTTTAGCAAATATTGGTTGTTTACACCTTAGTACAGATACATTTCAAAAGCATTACTGGTAGGAGCTGTGGTATGAGAGAGGAAGAAAACAATGCCAGGGGCAAGGCCAGGTGATGCCTTTTTGTGGCCTATGTGTGTGAAGCCATTTTCTTTTTCTGCAGATTCTGAACTGGGATTTAGGAGACCTAAGTCCATACCCCAGGCCCCCTACTAGTGTGCTATGATGCCCTGGACAAACCACATCACCTTTTTCAGTCTAAGCTTGTTCACCAGTGGGATAAGGGAGTTCACCAATGGCTTTATGTTCTTTTGGTTTGAGCTCCTTTGGTTCCTTAATCCTTCACTGTATCTATAGCCTGCTCTAAACTAATATCTTAGTTCTCCTAACTAAGGAGATACTGCCTTTGCCAATGTAACACATACATTATTTACTTATGTATTAAATTAAAAATTTGCAGTGATATTGGCTACAATTTTATAATACATCATCTGTGTGTTACACCATGTGCTCACCACCCAAAGTCTAGTCTCCTTTCATCACCATATATTTGACCCACTTTACCTTCCTCATTCTCTTTCCATACCCCTTCCCTTCTGATAATCATCATCCTACTGTTGTCCTTATCTATGAGGTTTTTAAAAAAATATATTTTTATTGATTTCAGAGAGGAACAGAGAGGGAGAGAGAAACATCAATGATGAGAGAGGATCATTGATTGGCTGCTTCCTGCATGCCCTACACTGTGGATCGAGCCTGTAACTCAGGCATGTGCCCTGACCAGGAGTCGAACCATGACATCCTGGTTCATAGGTCACCACTGAGCCATGCGGGCCGGGCTGTTTGTTTTGTTTGTTCTTTTGTTGCTTTCTGTTTTACATCCCACATATGAGTGAAGTCATATGGTTTTTGTCCTTTTCCACATGACTTATTTCCATTAGCATCATACTCAAACAGTAAACTTGATTTAAACTTTTAAATCTTTTCAATACATTATAAGTATTTAATTTTTTAAAAAAGTAAAAGTTTTATTATTTGCCTTACATAGAATAATGAAATACATACATTTTTAAAAAAAAATGTGAATTATGTTTTAGGGACTATCTGACTCAACTTTGGAAGTTGGCTGTTCCTGTGTAGTCAGCGCATACCAGAACCATGACAACATCTGTAAAAATAGGGTGTTTCTGTCGCCCAGTTGTCTGGTGGCATTGACTTCACTCACAGGACTTTCACATTTACAGCCTCAGCTGACCAACACAGTGAGGCTGTTGCAATTCATTTAGCAGTAAGGGTCACCTAGCAATAAGCTGTGAATGGAATCAGAATGTGCTATGAGATGGGACATGTTGGCTGGTTTTCTTTCATCAAAAATATACTTTGAGGTTCTGTACTGTCTCAGATTTATAAAAATTGTTTTAGCTAAATGATTCAGATGAAGCTTAGGTTCACTACTTGATATTGGGTTCTCATGGAGTAGTCTGTGGGTATGTGCTCTCCGCTGGGCACTTTTGTGTAGTGGTCAGGTTGTTCTGTTATTATTGGAAAGTGAGGTTAACTGGAAACCTTTATTTTTCCAAGATGACAAGGTTTACACCACAGGTTAAAATTCATTCATACCACATGAAACCATGAAATGTATTTCTCATCTCCCTCTCTCTGTATCTCCCCCCTCTTAGTTAACAGATAGTTTTGAGCACCCAATCTATGCTATGTTGGGCAGAGTATGGGGAGAATGTTCCAAGGGGAGTAGTAACTAGAACAGAAGACTCTAGGAGAGAGGGGACGTGTGGTTCACAAGGTTTGAAGTTTATATGATTTGATCATAAAATAGAAAGAGAATGTCTTGAGTCTGGGGAGATCAGCCAAGACTGAACTCAATTAGTGTGGCTGTGGAGTAAAGAAAAACCGGAACTTGGAAGTGAGAGTAGAGCAAGACTTGATGCAGTGATAGGAGATTATTACTAATCCAGGCACTGGGGCTTAGTTCCAGAGGATCTCAGATACTCTCTTGAGCCCAGATGTCATTCTAGGCCTATCATGACTGTGTCTTTAGCAATGTCATTGTAAAATATGTAATTTCCCCCTGTATCCTACCCCAGAGCCTCTCCCACAACACCCTCTACCTTATCCTTTTAGTTCAATGATTAGGGTTTCAATTACTGGACATTTTCTGAGCTCTCCCAAGAGGGAGAAGGGAAATATATGTGTATATAGTAAAATACCAGTGTTGTGGTAATGGTAGAGACATTGTGGGAAAAAGAGAGGTGAATATATGAAAGAGTTGGAGGGTTTATTTGTTGGTGGTGGCATTGCTTTTTTCAGGCTGAGGTAAGTTTTCAGTGTTTTGTTTTTAATTTTAATTTTAGTTTTGGACCTTGCTTATCTGGAGTGAAAAATTAAAACAGAAATGGAGAATTCTTTGTTCTCAAGGACCAGAATTCTGAACTATAAAAATAACTTTATATAATTGGGCATCTGGATTCTTTTGTTATGCTCTAAAGGGCTCAATATAATTTTTCTAAAATATAGCCACCAGCCAAATTTCCAGTTTAATGGGTTGAGGACCTCCTATCCAAATGGTTAGATTTTATTTTATTACGAGGGGAAACAATATTCTTGGAATTACATTTGGAGAACCTGCTTCCCAACATGACCAGACAGTTTTTGAGAATGCCTAATGTTGAGTATTTTTATAGCCCAGAACTGTTTTCTGTAAACAGCTTGTGTCTGGGCTCTGGAAAATATTTGCCCTTGACATAAAAACCTTGAAGATTTTTCTTTCTAATTTAGGCTTCGACTATCTAGGAAGATGAATACACATAAGTAGAGAGTTGGCAAAATGCAAGTTACCCTTTCTTGCTGTAGCAATGTACTGGTACCACCCCATTCTGGCTTCTGCTGTATGGGGAGGAAATAACATTCCCCCTGTAATTCAAGTGAAATAAAGATTTGGCCTATTCATGAGACCGAAACTATTAGCAAAAAGTATATGAAGATTAGGTGTTTTTCTGTTACAGTACTTTGCTTTAACCAATTCAGTACCATTTTCATGTGGGACTTGAACTTATTGTATCTGATAATAATAAATAATAAAATATTATTTTAGCAGAATCTGTGATAATTTTTGAAATTTCACATTTAAAGCAAATAAGCCAGAAAACAATCAGTGAATTTGCTTATTTAGTTAAAAAGTTAAAGATACTAAGGCAAAATAATTATTTTGATTATATGTAAGCTCCTGAGATGCAGACTAAAATGTGATAGTTCATATGAACCTCATATTCCCAACAGTGAGACTCAGTTCTAGAAGAAGGTAGAAGCTTTGCTGAGCCCGGAATCATTTTAGACCTATCATAATTGGGTCTTAAAAGATGCTGTTGAAATTGAATTTGCATTTATTTGGTTCACATGGTAGTATGGTTTTCTATAATAGATCTTTATAGCTTAAAGCTTAAGGCAAATCTAGAGAAGACATAGCGCTGACTTGATAAGGGCTGAAGTTTGGCTGGGTGGTTGCAGGGTAAGGGAAAGGTGTGAGGGAGTTGAGGATATTAATTGACGTGTTGGATCATGTACTGCAGACCAGGTAGAGAAGGAGGTAAAGATAGAAGAGGTCCCCTAGATTGGGACAAAATTGAAAAAGTCAAGGGCTCTGAGATGTTGGCAAAACCAGGTAATTGGTTTAACTAGAGTTAGGGAATGACAGTGGCAGAAAAATGGAAAATTGCTCTCAGAAATTAAATATCTGAGGTGGACTTGTTCTGGTTCAAGGTGATGAGATCCAGGATGTGGTACGTGAACAGCTAAAGTAGAGAGGAGATCAAGAACGTAAGGACGAGGTGCTAGCTGGAAAAAGGCACAAACTCAGCCAGGTGCCAGACTGAGGAGGGGAAGAAGGTGGTAGTGCAAGAGTGGCCGACAGTGTAAAAATGAGGGCATCATATGCATGGCTAATGAAAACTATTGGCTTTGCCTCATTAGGGAGTTAGAATACATTCGCTCTGCTTGTAGTGCCTGAGACTTGAGTTAATATAGTGGCAGAGACCTGTAGGTTAGTAAAAAGACAGAAACAGTGTAAGGCATTGAAGGTGTAAGAGACTGTGTTCCATGGAATAATATTTCTGGGAAGTTAGGCATGGTGGCCAGCTGGGTCAGGAGAGATGAAGCAGAGGTGTCATAAGGGCATGAGAGGCTCAGTTACAGGAAGGGGTGGTAGTCAACAGTGACCTGGATGTGAGGCATGAGGGCTTCAAGTTTCCAAAACGAACTCTGGTAAAAGTATTTTGTTTGTTTTTGATGCTAGCTGACAGATTGCTGGTGAGAAGCTTTAAGCAGCAAATACTACCAATAAAATTGTGGTGGAAGAAGCTAACATTTATAGTTTTCTACAATCCAGGCACCGTGTTAACACTTGATGTGGATTATTCCATCCAATCTTTAGAACCACTCAAGGAGTAGAAATTATATGTCATCATTTGAATTTTAAAATGAGGAAATGGATTTTAGAGAGAATATGTGAATAGCTCTGGATCATAATCCTAATTGGAAGGAAAGAAGTAAAACTGTCACTACTTGTAGAGGACAGGATACTATGTAGAGATAACTCTAAAGATTCCATAAAAAAATACCAGAACTGATAAATGAATTCAGTGAAGTAGTAAGATACAAAATAAATATTCAGAAATCGGTGGCATTTTTATACACCAATGTTGAACTGTCAGAAAGAGAAACTAAGAATACAATCCATTTACAATTGCATCAAAAAAATAAAATTCCTAGGAATAAATTTACCCAAGGAGGCAAAATACCTGTAACTTGGAAAATTATAAGACATTGAAGAAAGTAATGGAAGATACAAATAAATGGAGGCATATACCATGCCCATGGATAGGAAGAATTAATATAGTTAAAATTTCCATACTCCCCAAAGCAATGTATAGATTCAATATAATTCCTATCAAAATACCAATGACGTTTTTCACAGAACTAGAGCAAATAATCCAAAAATGAATCTGGAACCACAAAAGATCTTGTATAGCCACAGAAATCTTGAGAAAGAAGAACAAAGAAGATATATCACACTACCTGATATAAAACTATACTAAAGGCTATAGTATCAAAACAACATGGTACTGACAAAAATAAACACACAGATCAATGGAACAGAATAGAGATCCCTCAGAAATAAACCCACACCTATATGGCCAATTAATATGTAACAAGGGAGGCAAGAACATACAGTGGGGTAAAGACAATCTATTCAATACATTGTATTGGATAATTGGACAGATACATACAAATAAATGAAACTAGACTACCTTTTTACACCATATGCAAGAATAAACTCAAAATGGATAAAGACTTAAATGTGAAACTCAAAACCATAAACTCCTAGAAGAAAACATAGGCAGTAAAAACTCTAACATTTCTCTTAGCAATATTTTTTTTTTGCTATATCTTCTTGGGCAAGGGAAACAAAAGAAAACATAAAGAAATGGGATTACATAAAATTAAAAAGGTTTTGCACAGCAAAGGAAACCATTACCAAAACAGAAAGATAACCTACTGAATAGGGGAAGATATTTGCCCATGATACATCTCACAAAAGGGGTTAATATTCAAAATTTATAAAGAACTCATACAACACACAAAATAATCCAATTAAATAGTGGGCAGAAGCTTGAATAGATACTTCTTCAAAGATGACATGCAGGTGACCAATCTATATATATAACCCTAATATGCAAATAGACTGAATGACAGAACAACCGAACAACCGGTTGCTATGACGTGCACTGACCATGGAGGGGCGGGGCGGGATGGTGGAGCAGAGCGGGGGTGGGGTGGCGGGGACAGATCAAGGCAGAGCACTGGTCACTGTCATCGGGGCGAGCCTCTGGTGGTTACTGAAAATTCTTTGCTCCCATGCACCCTTGCACCTGCTGCTGGCGCCAGGCCTGCTTGCACCCACTGCCAGCGCCTGGCTCCGGCCCCGATTGCTTGGTGCCATCAGCAGGTGCAAGTGGCAGCTGCCAGCCCTGATTGCCCCTGAGGGCTTCTCCACCTCCCCCTGCTCCTGAGGGGTGATTGGGGCCAGCAGCTGCCACTTGCACCCACGGCTGGCATCTGCCCCAATTACTCTGCACCGTCAGTGCATGGGAGCAGTGGCAGCAGGAGCGGGGCTGCTGGCAGGCAAGGGACCGAGGGCCGCGGCGGGAGAAGCCAGGTGGGGGCTTGGAGAATGGGCCGAGACCCGCCCCTGTGCCCACTGCAGTTCCTTTCAAGGTGCACAGATTCATGCACTGAGCCCTTAGTAGACATCTGAAAAGATGCTCAATGTCAGTAATCATCAGAGAAATGCAAATTAAAACCACAGTGAGATATCACCTCATACCTGTCAGAATGACTGTCATCCATAAATCAACAAACAACAAGTGTGGACTAGGATATGGAGAAAAGGGAACCCTCATCCACTGTTGGTGGGAATGTAGATTGGTGCAGTCACTATGGAAAGCAGTATGGCGATACCTCAAGAAATTAAAAATGGAACTGCCTTATGACCCAGTGATTCCACTTCTGGCTATATTTCCAAAGAAACCCAAAGCACTAATTTGAAAGAATATGTGCACTTCTGTGTTCATTGCAGAGTTATTTACAATAGCCAAGATATGGAAGCAACTCAAGTGCGCATCAATAGACAAGTGGATTAAGGAGATGTGATACACATATACACTGGAGTATTACTGGGCCATAAAAAGAATGAAATCTTTCCATTTGCATATGGATGGACCTATGGGGTATTATTTCCTAAGTGAAATCAGTCAGACAGAGAAAGACAAGTACCATGTGGTTTCACTTACATCTGGAATCTAATGAACGAAATAAACAAACAAGCAAAATAGAAACAGACTCATAGATACAGAGAACAGATGGATGGCTGACAGAGGAGAGGGGATTTGGGGGCTTGTTAGAAAGGTAAAGGGATTAAGAAGTTATAAATTGGTAGTGACAAAATAGTCACGGGGATGTAAAGTATTGCATAAGGATTATTGGATGGGCCACTTTGACAAGTATATGACTACCGCTATGCTGTACACCTGAAAGTAATACAAAGTAATATTGAATGTCAACTGTAATTGAAAAATGAAATTTAAAAAAATTGTTAACTGTTAGCCAATGGGATGTGAACCCAGGCAGCATGAATTGAAACCCTCTCTCGTCGTCACTGTAGTGCCTCCAGGACTTGACAGAAGGAGTCTTGATTACTTCCTAGGGCCCAACCTGACCTGCTATTGCTGGAGGATTCAGGCTGTCTTGCTGATTGTATATCAAGAGTCATGAATAACAAGAGCAGATTTACAGTCTTCAGCATTTGTTATTTTTTTGGCTGCATGGTGTCGCAAACAGTTTGATATAGTCCCATAGATAGTGGCTAATGGTACAGTATATTTGTTGGGGGAGGGGTTGGGTGGGAGAGTGGAGGGATTGAGCAAAAAAGAAAAAAGAGAGAAAAAACTCATGGACAGGCATAACAGTGTGGTGACTGTTGTGGGGAGAAGAGAGGCGGAGGAGGGTGTCACAGTGTAAATGGAGATGGAGGAAAGCTTGACCTGGAGGTGGTGGACACGCAATACAGTATACAGAATTGTGCACCGGAAACCTGTATAATTTTGTTAACCAGTGTCACCCATACATTCAATAAAAAGGAAAAAAATAAAAAATACCTTACATCTCCACGTGGGGATAAGCTAATTGGATATAACAGGAGAATATGAAAATGTGTGAGTGTTAGTAGTCTTTGATATATTAAAGTTTGTTTCCTAACGTGCTTAAATAGGCATTTTTAAAGTATAGCCTTTTAAATAGTGTATGCATGTCTAACACTAAATTTGTGTGTGTGTGTGTGTGTGTGTGTGTGTGTGTGTGTAACAATCCGAAATCCATCTATTAGCAGCTTATTTAATAAGAATATGTGATTTTCTCTTGGTTTGTATTCAGACTATTCTCAGACTTCTAAACGTTTCCTCCTTTGATATTGTTCCTATGGTAAAATGCTGTTTAGCACTTGAATCTATTAAACGTAAATTGGTACCTTGCAGTTGGAATTTACCAACTTCCCTTGTTAACTAGGTAATTACTTTTGTGACTGAACTGGCATGGAATGTTGTACCCAGGAGGAAATAGCCTCCCCCTTCCCAGCTATCTCCTTTTTCTTTATATAGCCATAAATACCACCCAGGTAGCTCTGCATTGCAAGGTTCCCCAAGGCAGTGATTTTATAACTTGCAAAGGTTAAGAGGGACTTGTGGAATTTTACCTAGAGCCTCGACTTTTTCATTTGCAGTTTCCTAGGTTAGTTTCCCTGAGCCCTCCTGTTAATAGATTTTGATTATTTTGATGCAGCAAATTTAAACGCTTTATCTTTTACTCCTCTTTATAGGGAGAGAATTGGGAGAACAACAGAGCCAAGGTTGTGCTTCTCCCTTTGTCATAAAGACTAATAATCAAAACAGTAAAATAGCTGACATGTCGAGCCTGTACTTACTATACCATGCCAGGCATTACACTGTGCTCACTTGTTGAATTCTCACAACACAGTGTAATAATTATTACCACGATTCTTTCACAAGTGAGGGAACGGTTGAAGCAGCTAAGTCATTTGAACATGTAAGTGGTGGAGATGGGATTTAAGCTTACACAATGTGCTTGAAAGGTTCCTAGCATATTTTAATCCAGAATATCAGTTGGATGTTGGGCAGAAAAATATCGGTGATTTTTGAGCTCTTTTTTGTCCACATTAGAAAAAAAGACAGAGCCTTGGTGGTGTGGCTCAATTGGTTGGAGCATCGTCCCGTGCACCAGGAAATCATGGGTTTGATTCCCGGTCAGAGCACATGCCTAGGTTGTGGGTTCGATCCCTGGTTGGGGTGCATTATGGGATGCGACTCACCGATGTTTCTCACATCAATGTTTGTCTTACATCAGGGTTTCTCTGTCTCTGTTTCTCTCTCTGGCCCCTGCCTCTCTTTCTCTCTCGCTTCTCCTTCCTTCTTCTTTAGAAAATAAACTAGAAAAAAAGAAAAGACATTCCTTCTATATATCCTATATAATGTGTTCACGAACCTAGTTCTTTTCCATGCTACTGATGTTGACACAGACTCCTAGGAAAGATGATTAAAATCCTGCCACTTGTCCAGGAGCACGTCTCTGCTGTGGCTGTGAGTGGAGCTCCATGGGCGTAGCTGCCTCTGCTGAGTGCTGGAGAAAGACAGTGCGGCTGTCATCTCCAAGTCCTGGTGGTAGGGGCTGCCAAGCCTACTGTGGCCTTCAACTGCTGCAGCCTGCTTGCCCTAGGCCCCTGGGTTGGTCACGCGTCTGGCTCTTGTGGCCGCTGGGAGAAATAAAGGGCTCCCTGTTGGAGCTTGGCATTGCCACGGTGACTAAAGGCTTTCTTTAGTCTTTTGTGTTTTTTTCAAATTCTCTCCTTTCAGTTGCTTGATTGTGCCTATTTTGACCTCTGACTTCTATGTTGTATTTATAATCTCATAGTAACACTTTACACTGAAAAAATCTTAAATATTATCTCCTTCTACCTCCTACTTCCTCATTTATAGATGAAGAAGCTGACTCACAGACATGAAATGAATTATTCAAAGCCATGGGACTAGTGGCCAGGATAGAAGCCAATCTTGTGACTCTAGTGATTTTTTTTTTTTTCTCCTCCTGTTGCTAAGTGACTTGTACCTCCCTATGTCTTGCTTCCAGTCTCTTATTTGCTTGTCCTGATCCTGGCTTGTTGGCCTGTCTTCCTGACCCCTTGGCTTTGTGTCCTGCACTGGATGAGGGAACAGTTGTTTGTTGATGTTAATTCCAGCTTTGGAATTAGTGTGTGACCCCTGCTAAAGTCTCTTGGTGCCTTAATATCATTATCAGCAGATTAAGGAGGAACCTTACAAAGAGGTCCTTAAGAAAATAGAAATCATGTGAGCTGGTGACCTGATTTTTATTATTTAATGGAAGAGAATTTTAGAAAATTGAATGAAAACAAAACAGTATAGGTAAAAAAAGTCAGGTGTTAAAGGTTTCATGTTGAGTAGGCTGAGCAAGGACTCACACTAAAATGAAAGAACCTTTAGGCCAAGTTGTTATGTGATGTAGTTCATTGGAGAGGGTACTGTTTTGCCATCTTTGCACAATATCTGTTGGATCAAATTCTGCGCTGCAGGTGGTAATGTAGATTATTTGTACGTTTTACTTTTGATCCCTTTAAACTTGGAAAAACATTTGCTTGAGTTGTTTTAACAGATCTGATTAATCAAGAGGAATGTAGATTTCTTTTTAATGTTGTGACATTTGGGTATAACAAAAAAACTAGATGCTTAGGTTTAATCCAACTTTTTCAGTCTATTAACTTCTTTGAAACCCAGTTTCCCTAGATATAAATGGGAGAAATAGACCTAGCTTACAAGTGAGAGTTATGAGGATTAAGTAAAACAGCACTAGCACAGTGCTTGATACATAGTAGGTTCTTTATCTGAGTTAGCTTCCTTCCTTTTTTTCCTAATGATTGAACACTTTCCATTGTGTTTAGATATCTGATATCCATGTTACTGGAGAGTCAGAGGATATGTCTGCGAAAGAGAGATTGCTGCTCTGGACACAGCAGGCAACAGAGGGTTATGCTGGCATACGGTGCGAAAATTTCACTACCTGCTGGAGAGATGGAAAACTGTTTAATGCCATCATTCATAAATACAGGTATGGAATCTGTGGGACTTTTTTCCTTAGAGAAATATGAGTTTCTTTCATTTCCACATTTAAAAAATAACCTTTTATTATTACAGAAGCAATATAGGTGTGTGGCAGAAAATTAGAAAATACAGGCGAGTAAAAGTAAAAACATGACATTCCCACCACTCAGAAATCTCCCCTCTAAGCACACGCAGGCACATATTACATAGCTGTAATATGTCTTTGGTTTGTGCCAGTAATAGTGAACTCTGATATGCCAGATAGTGAACTCTGATATGTAGAATTTACAGGTAGGTGACCAAGTTTGTGTATATAGAGAACTGATGAGTAATAATAAGACAAAGGTTTAGTTCAAGCTTAGAGCTCACAAATTTCCAAATTATAGTCTGTTACTCTAGTGAGTAGCTTGGTTTAACAGTGGCCAATTTAGCGATGGTAAAACACTTTTCTGCTGAGAATTAGTAACAACTAAGTCCAAGTTAACACTTACCTAGCACTTACTAAGTCCCAGGCTCTATCCTAAGCAGTTTACATATATTAATTCATTTAATCCTCACCACAGCCCTAAGGGAATGTTGTCCCCCCCAGTTAACAGAAAGAAACTGAGACACAGAGTAAACCCTTGCTAAAAGTCACACAGCCAGCAAGGGGCCAACTTGGGATTCAGACCCAGGCACTCTGGCTCTTGAGTTCATGCTTATCCTATATGATAAAACCCTAATATGCAAATAGACCGAATGGCAGAACAGCTGGTCACTATGACACGCACTGACCACCAGGGGGCAGACGCTAGACGCAGGAGCTGCCCCCTGGTGGTAAGGGTTCTCCCACAGGGGGAGTGCCGTTCAGCCAGAAGCTGGGCTCATGGCTGGCGAGTACAGTGGTGGTGGCGGGAGCCTCTCCCACCTTCATGGCAGCGCTGAGGACCCCAAGGGGTCCCAGACTGCAAGAGGGTGCAGGCTGGGCTGAACCCCCCCACCCCCGTGCACGAATGTCGTACACCAGGCCTCTGGTTACCTTATAAGAACCAAAATCCCTAGAAAACTATTGATTAAAAACTACGTATCTCTTGATCTCAGTTATTTTTCTTAGTTTTTCAAAGGTTATGTCATGTTGTTGAAGAACTGAATATTTTCCTAAATAGAATAAGCCTAAGCTATAACTCATGAAACTGACAAACATTTGATTACAATAAAAATAATAATTACATAGAACAGTTAATGCTTGAATAACTTTCTATGGGTTAGGTATTCTGTAAGTGCTTTCCATACGTTATCTCATGCAAATCTCCCCAAAGGAACTGTTATTATCTCACTTTTACAGATGAGGGATCTCAACAAGGCCCCACTGCTAATAAGTTACAGAGCTGAGATTCTAACCCTGGTCTGTTTGACTATTCTCCGCTTCTCTTCCCCTTTCCTTTCCTTTCACTCCCCTTCTTCTTTCTCCCTTTTTTTCTGTTGGAAATTTTAATATCGGAATCTCCTATATATCCACACCCAATAGCCCCTTTTAAGCACTATAATAGTCTGCTTCCTTTATGGAACAGCATTTCATGAATTAAAAAGAAAAACCAGGATCAACTTGCCTACACTTGCCCCAAATAGTGTGCCAGATCTCCTTGAGTCACAGTGACAAGAGGGTTGAGTGTTTTCAGATGCTGTGATTATCACACTGCACTTCTCATGTGACTTAAAACGTGAGGCCATCCGAGGCCTGTGTATACGTGGGATGATAAGATCTGGGTTTTTGAATAAAAATGTTTGGACTGCTATACTTAAAGGATTTATGCCATGATGCATTTTTGAGGGTGTGCTCTGCTCTCTCCTTCAAAGCCTTTGAGGTAGAAGTGACACATTTAGGAGCTAGCTATCCTAAAATAATAGACTTTTAAAAACAATGGTCTCCAGGCATTGTCTCTACAATACTTACAAAGGATTATAAGTACATACTGGTATGGGCATGCTGTGCATTTTTCTCCTAAGTACTTAAGTAAGTCAATGTATATGTCCAAGATCCTAAAATTTCCCAGGGAAGTTTAATGTTATAGAGCTTATATTGCTTAAAGAGAGAATGACTGTTATTTATTTTGAACTTTTATTTTGGCAGTGTGATCGTTTTAGAAAATTGTTTAACTTTGAACTTTGGTTTCCTAGTTTGTTTTGTTTTCCTTTGTTAGAATTATTGATTAAAACACTGAATATCAGGTCTAACAGCTTACAAGAGTTCTTTGTTGCTGAAGTTTAGTTTAGTTACCCCGTGCCTCATAAAATATTTCTGTGGTTTTTTTTCACTACAATGAATTTTTCATCTGGAGAACTGTATTTTAATTAAAGGCCTTGGGCCTTACTTTTTACTTGAAAAACAATTGCGTAATTTTTCTTCTGGCATGTGTAAGAATTAAATGGATGCGTTGAACTACACAGTTTTCACTGTTGAATGGTTTAATGTCTTGATTTACTCTAATGACAAAAGAGACAAAGTTGTAAAGAGTTGAAAGCAGATATTTGGATATTGGACAATAATATTCACACTTAGAGAATAGTGCGTTATTTAACAGTTGCTTTAAATTGATAATTATTCCCATAACTTTTGTGATGTATTTAGATTTGCTATAGAAACATATCCACTTATTGGACTTTTTGGGTATTGTTTTTAGATTAAATGTTTTATGATTAATATGTATTTTATTTGACTTCCGGTACATGGGTTTTGTTTCTACTCAATTATCAAGTCTAACTATATGGAATACTTTGTTGAGAAAGATCTTAAAAGGGAGTGTGGGATTAGCAGGAAAGAACCTCATGATTCAGTGGATAGAAAGGGATTATTATGCCTCATACAGCAAGTCTGTGTGCCCTAGATAGAATATGAAAGATTTATCTGGATATTAGAAGGAAAATAGATAATGTTTGTCATCTAAAAGCAAACTGGTATTATTTGTAAATAGTGATTTAGTCATATTTCTGTCTACATATGTTCTAAAGATTTAGAAATATTGATCTGAAATGGGAACAGAGTAATAACATCCTTCAGATTTCATATTAATGTACATATTGTCAAAAGTTACTAATCACATATATTAATTTGGATTTTCTAGCATTTTTTATTGCTCCCACCTAAAATATGATTTTTCAAAGTAGAAAGAATGTCAACCCCAGTGAGTAGTACACTTATAATATAGTTATTCTAAAATATTCCATAGAAAAATTAATTTTCTAATATTTCTCTTTTTTGAAAGAACAATTATGTGAAATAAAAACAAAGAGAAATTTATATAATGCGACTAATTTGTAGATGCTATACAATAGAAATGACTCATGAAGGTAAAAAGAAAGTAACTGTTACATAGTAGGTACCCCAGAAATATGTGCAGAATATTCACCACATATCAGTTTCTGGCTAGCTGAGCTGTGTTTTTTTATGTGGTAGCTTATAAAACGATCGCAGTCCTGCCTGTGAAATAGATGGCATTATTTCCATTTCATCCATTTATTAAATTAGCAAGTTATATAAGCAGAGGCTCCTAAGGTAAATGACATGCTTAATATCACCTACCTTTTATTTTTATTTAAAATAAAAATTATTAAAATTTGTATAGTTTCTCTTGTTTGTGTAGTTTAAAATTGGAAGAAATTTTTGCAATTTATATCAGAGGTAAAATGCTACTAAAAGTGCTTTTGCAAATCAGTAAAATGACCAAGAAACTAGTAAGAAATGTGAAAAGGATAGCTTCAGGCAGTTCACAGAAAAGGAAAATTGTTATAAGGGAGCACTGAGCATACATAAGAGCAAAATCACAACTGAACTGTTCTGTAGTTTTAGTAGGTCATACTGTCCTAAAGAGAATGAAGTGACTGGATTGCACAGTGGGTAATAAGATGATAAACTAATACGGTTTAGTGGAAAACATTACAAGAGATAGTTGTATAAGTTCTATTTAAAAAGGTCATTGACACATACATTATGTTGTTCTATTAGTTGTCTTAGGAAATTCTGTTCCTGATTTCTTCTAGGAATATTTAGTTTTTAATGGAAAAGGTTAAAATAATAAAAATACCATATATCTGTACTAGTTTCTCTTGTTTGTGTAGTTTAAAATTTCTTTCAAGCATGTTAATGTTTTTTTCACGAAAAACCACACTAGTAAGAGATCTTAGGTAAATAAGCCTCACTATTGCCCCTGGCCTTGATTTTCGTTCAGAAGAATAACAAGGAAGACTGGATTTGACGAGCTTATATCAAAAGGATGTCACAAAAGCATTTGATAAGTAAGTAGCTTAAAAGCAAGAGAGGATGAAGTAGAATTAACTGAGAACCAATAGCCTAGGGATTTAGGAGTATCTCCTAAATACTAGTAGATTAATGAGTTACCAAGGTTTAAGAGAGAGAGAGAAGAATAAAATTCCACAGTAGTCCACATTCTTCAAAAGTAGGGGTTACAAGCAGAGGGTTCAGCAGATAGTTCTGTGCTCTTGTGTGCTTAAGTGTGCTCTGGCATCAGGAAAATTGACCTTTTTTTTTTTCCTGAGAGAAGTAAAGCTCTGTCTTCAAGCTTGAAGTTCAGCTCCTGACTTGTTTTACTTTATCAGTCTCTCCAAGTGGGTATCATTGATGAAAGCCAAGTTCCGCAACAGCAGCACCCAGCATCTCTCAGTGTGAAAACATGTTTGCCTGAGCAGGCATGAACATGAATGCGGCCCACAGGCCAGAAGGTGGAGTACAAAGTGTGCAGTAGGGCCCAATGAACCTAAGGTGGCGATATGGAAAGATCTAAGTGTGTCAAGACTAAAATGCCTGGGGGTGGGGGGAGTGTTTTGAAGAGAGATTATTTCTGTTTACTAGTTTCTGCTTGTCCTATTCTTGTTTTTAATTATCCCATCCATTTAATTAATTCTCCTCTTAAGGGCTCTGGCATTCATTTCATAAGCATGTTTTTAAATATATTACCCAGGGAAGACTCCACATTTTTGAAATAGGTTGTGTATTCAGGAGCATGCCATTTGGATATTTTCTAATTAGGCAGCTAGGGATTTTTCACTTGTCGGAGTGTGTAGTTGGGAAGGTAGCAATTATTTTGTTCATTGTTTGCCTTTTGAATTAGAATTTAATGGGACCATCATATTTCATTATTTTAAATGTTTAAAGATGCTGTAATTGGGAAGGTTAGACTATAAGGCTGTGGTCAGAATCTTGTTTAATAGTCTGACCCGGAGGCCTGTGATTCAGCCACATGCTTGGATCCAGCCACGCCTTACAAGCTAAACTGGAGTGGACTGGTTTTATACAGGGAGCAGGTCCCTTTAGGGTTTGAAATGTTCCCATAGGAAGTTGGACTCTTGTTGTTGACTAGAGGATTCTGATCCCTCAGAGTCAGGTCTGCCCTCAGGCTGCAGAACCCAGAGAGAGAGAGAGAGAGAGAGAGAGAGAGAGAGAGAGAGAGAGAGAGAGTGAGTGAGTCTGTGTGTCTGTGTGTACACACATACAGGTTGGGCCTCTGGTTTGTGTGGCCATGGGCTAGGGCACTGACAGAGTCTTGCAGATGATGAATTTTTAAAAAGTCACAAGTATTTCAGTTTGTGAGGCAAAATCACATTGCTCACTTACCTTACCAAATAAACTCAAAACTGTTGAACTCTGAGAGCATAAATGGTTGACTTCTAATCAGTATCACAATTTTAAATCCTTAGAGAGCTCACCTGCACTACTTGTGGTGCGTCTGCATCCAAGTCAGGTGTATGAGTCTGTGGCCACATCTGGTGACTGTTTTTAATGTATCTGTACATTTGTAGATATAATTTGGCATATAGGGGAGATATCTATTTATATTACCTTCTTTCTGTGTTTCTGCCCCTCTTGCTGAGTTTAATTTATAGAAATTCTTTATAATACTAATTCTTCTATTATTATAATACGAAATAGTTCCTTATAGATACGAGGTAAGGAATAGCAACATTCTCCTAATTCCATTTTTTTTGAGTCAGAAAACTGAACAAGTGACCCTACAATTAATAAGAAGATGGCTCACCTGGCTGTCCTCATCATGAAAGCCTGGTCAGTTTTGTTGGCAGTTTCTACAGTTCTACTCTTTCTTATATCTGTGACTTAAAAAAAATACCAACCAACTGAAAATACATTAACACATTAAGTAGAGTAAAAGGGTATGTACAGAAATGTGTTTTCCCCTCCCCCCAGATTCCTGAGGCAATTACTGTTAAATTTCTTCCCTATTCTTTCAGAAATTTTCTATGCATATAAAAATACCTATTTTTTGGGGGGTGGGAAGGTCAATTTTATTGAGGTATAGTTTACATAAGCACACAGTCTTGAAAACATGTATAATCTTTTCTAAAACATAAATGAAAGCATAGTATGTTTTTTACATTATTCTTCCTCCCCCCTTAATTTATTTTACACATCTTTGCATATCAGACAAATAGATTTACCTTATTCTTTTAAATGCTGTGTAGTGTTCTATATATGGATGTAACATACTTTATTTAATAGCACCTTATTGATGGCCATTATGTTTTTGCTACTTAAAAATGTTGTATTGGACTTTGTATGTGTCTTGTGCAGATGTGAGAATGTGTCTGTAGGATAAAGTCTTCAAAGTAGAATTGCTGGGCCAATTTTAAGACATATGTTTGAACTGTCTGCCAAAAGAGTCATATTGATATATATGCCTTCAATACTAGTTCCCTTCCATGATGCCTTTAAGAAAGAAACAATTCCTTACTTTATTTGTTAATTGCGTTCTAGCAATTTTAATTTACCCTTTGATTTTCCTTCTGCTTTTAAAGTATGTGCTGGAGCTGAAGTTGTAGACCTACGTTTCTCTGTGTGTGGTATGCAAGCTATTAGTCTAAACATGTAAGCATTAAGAGTTTACTGGGGTAAAGGGCAAATTAAGTTGGCAAATTGGGAATGATCTCATCATTTTACCTGAATATCAGCAGTAAGGGCTGTTTTAGGCTAACATATGAGAGTGCCTATCACAATTCCAGAGGTTTAGGAAGTGTGTAATGAAGGAGTACCTCCACTGTCAAAATCAGTGCTATTATCTGTACTTACTGAAGTCTATGAGGCTTTATGGAGTTGATTGTTTGCAAAGTGAGTCATAGTTTATTAAGTGTCTTCTAATTTCTGAGGTTGTGAGATTTCAATCTTGAAGTACTAATAAAGCTTGCTATAAATAACAGTTTCTAATTTGCTTTCTCCCTGTTGTTAGTAGGGAGTTTCAGAAAAAAAAAATTGGAAGAATATTTGAAATAAACTCAAGCATCTAGTTTTGAGAAAAAGGAAAATTACCTTCATAGCTTGTGGCCACCTTGAGGTTCTTGGCTGTGTTTCTTTCAACAGCATGTGCCCAAATATGAGCATAAAGGAATGCCTACACCCAGTTACGCAACTGTGGGTGGGTCTCCTGCATGTTCATATTTATTTCGGGGGGGTGGAGGGGGGCGAAGGGAGGACTATATTACAAGTCCTTTTTCCCCCATGGGTGGGGTGGGGAGGTGAGATGCTTTTTGCACCAATAAGAACAGTCAGAATATGCTAAGCCCAAACATGATTTAATTCAAACAGTCATCTTCAGGAATTTGTTATGGCAACCGCTCTGCCATCATAGCATAAGTGAGGCAAATTTCATGAATATATTTATTGTTTGATTTATTGAAGGGCAGATGTTAAGTGACATATGTGGCTTCGTGTATCTGTGTGTGAGTTGGTGAGTTGTGTTCTGGAGTTGAAGGTGTTCTAAGACTGATCTCTAGGTAAAGGGAGTGCTCTGTGTGTGTGTGTGTGTGTGTGTGTGTGTGTGTGTGTGTGTTTAACTTCTACGGAATCCTTTGCCTTCCTTGCAAGCTGCTGAGGAGCATACTCATTTCTCGGGAAAGCCTGGCCCTGTATGAGCCCAGCTGTCTGCTTTGTGTGTGTATGTCCCCACGCAGTGAAGCACACCAGGAATGTTAGATGTGAGGGTAGATGGGTGTCACTATAACTTCATCGTTACCAGCCTCAAGTGGTTCTGACCAAGCAGTCTTTTTCCATCCGTCTTAATTCACTTTTTTGTCCCTCACCTCACTTTTGATGACTGATAATCTTTTCTCATTGTTATCTATTATCATTGTTAACTGATAATCTCAATTCCCTCAGAGACACTGAACCCATCCATGTAAAGCAAGCCTGCCAATCTCAAAGGCTAACATGGGCCAAATGAACAAGGCATGTGGCCCGTGAGTTTGACATGCTTGATGTAAAGTATTTCTTTTTGCTGCCAAGGGACAAACCTCGCTTCATTTGCATCCATCCTGGCCCCTGAGCAGGCCTCTCTCCACCTATCCAAGACCTGTCCCCCAACTCCCATGTTCTGGATCCCATCTCAACCATTGCTCCCCAAATCTTTCTCATTATATTACATTTTTCTCTCTAAACAGATCTTTCTATTGGACTTCAAGTTCATTTGGAACCTCTTTGTTAACAAAATAACAAACAGTAACTGCCTTATGTTACTCCTTTCCTTAAAGCCAGACTTGTCTATATATTCCATTTTTATTTCTTTGCTCCATACTTATCCCTCAACCCATGCTAACCTGGTTTCTGGCACCATAACCCACCAAAAACACTCTTAAGCTCGTGACTTCGAGAGTGACTTTTGTGTGGCTAAAACCTGTGGACAATTTTCAGACCTCATCTTTCTTCTCAGTATTTGATTCTCTTAACTAGTCTTTTCTTCTTAAAGTACTTTTTTTTTTTTTTAAAGCTTTATAGAACTACACTCCCCGGTTTTTCCCTCCTGTTTTGTGGACTGCTCCTGCTCAGTTCTCTCTGCAGACCACCTCTTTCCCATGAGGCCAGTGCAGAGTTTTCCTAGGTTGCCCCTTCAACTTTCTCTGTGTTGACTGTCATGCATATACCCCTTGTTGTTATAACCAGTGTTATAATACTACCTTCTGTGCATTTGACCTTCTTAATATGTCCCAGCCTTTTCCCCACTGCTACCATATTCTTTCGCAAGTCACCATGGGCCCCTGCCTGGATTCTGTGGGAATGCTTTCACCACTTTAAATTGCTTCCATGGGACCTCAGATCTGATAATTTTATCTCTTATAACCTTCCTTGATGCTTTTTTTAAAAAAACCTTTTTTTGTTAATCCTCACCGGAGGATCTTTTTCAATTGATTTTTAGAGAGAGTGGGAAGAGAGGGAAAGACAGAGAGAAACATCGATGTGAGAGAAACACATCGATTGGTTGCCTGCTGCACGAGCCTGACCAGGGCCCGGGCTGGGGAGGAGCCTGCAACCAAGGTATGTGCCCTTGACTGGAATCAAACCTGGGATCCTTTGGTCTGCAGGCCAATGCTCTATCCACTGAGCCATGCCGTCCAGGGCCCTTGATGCATTTAATGGTTTTCTATAGTTCTCGTAAAAATATTCAAAATCTTTGCGGTTCATGAGATTCTGCATCATCTTGGCCCCTGTCGCCCACCCAGCCTTACGTCTCACCTGTCCCCTTGCTGCTGCTCCTCACCCCTGCACTGCTCTCCTTATACTCATGCTCCCTCCAGGCACCGAGCACTTGCATGCCTTTGCCCTCTATCTGGGTTCTCTCCACCGGGTTTTCTCCTAGTTTACTCCTGAACTTTCTTTGGAGTTTTGAGCTCTCTGTATACACAGTGCCTATGTTCTAAGTGCATCACAGCCGGGCATGTGGTAGATGCTTGTTAAATATTACGAAAATGAATAAACTTGCTAGTTTGTTGACTGGAAAGAATTATTTGTAATTGGCAACCAAAGCACCAAGTTCTGCCTTCTCTGGCTGTATTTTCTTTACATTGTCTATATGCCAATAGACGGTTTTTTATAACCTGCCTACATTGTTCCTTATACTTCATTTCTCAAGTACTTTCACATGAATCCTCTCTTGAGACCTTGGGTTCAAATCAGTTAGGTTCTTCAAACCTTATGGCAGCAGCAGCCCCAAATGCCCTTCCTCTACCCTAACACATTTCCAGTAGCTCCTTGGGGGTACTTGGAATTCTAAATGATTCTTGGAACTCCCGATTTTCATTTTTTGTGGAAGGTAACTAAGACATAAATTTCTGGATTAGCGTTCTAAGTTAAACAGAGAGCAAGTTAGGTCTAAATCAAAGGACACTTGAATCACATCCTTTTACTTTTTCCATGTCAGTATAGCCTTTACTCTCAAATATGTAAAAATTGTCTTAAATTTTTTTAAAAAACTGGTAAAATACACATAATGTAAAACTTTTCATCCTATTTTTTTGTCCAATAAAGTGGCTTTAAGTGCATTCACATTGGTGTGTAACTATCACCATCATCCATCTCCAGAACTCCTTTCATCTTGCAAAACTGAGACAGTATATCCATTCAACAATAACTGCCCATTTTCCCCTTCCCTAGCCCCTAGCCACCACCATTCTGCTTTTTATTGTCCTTTGTTTAAATGAGAAAGAGAATTGGTGTCCACTGCCTTCCAGATGATCAGATACCTCAAATCACAGAGTTGAAGTGCTTTTGATTTAAAAAACCACGTCCAGACTTCATCATTTACAATGCAGTCCAGAGTCGGGCTGATGTGAAATGCCCCCCACCCCAACCCTAAGTATGCTCTTTTCCTCTAGATTTAAACAATAAAAACCAACACTGGAAAAGAGTGAAAAGGATCACTGTTTCATGGTGAGGACATAAGACAGTAGGCACGTTTGTGTTTATGTCTGCTTTGTGTTTGTCTTATAACAATTATCTGATAATGTGTATTTAAAAAAAATTGAGGTTGATTGACATATAACATTATATTAGTTTCAGCTGTACAATATAATGATTCTATATTTGTATAAATTGTAAACTGACCACCACAATAAGTCTAGTTAACAACTATCATCACACACAGCTACAAAAATTTTTTTCTTGTGATAAGAACTTTTAGGATCTACTCTCAGCAACATTCAAATATGAAGTACAGTATTATTAACTACTAGAGGCCCGGTGCATGAATTCATGCATGGGTTGAGGTCCCTCGGCCTGGCCAGCGATTGCGGCTGAGTGGGGGAGGAGGGGGAAAGTGGGTGGGCCGGCTAGCCGGGGGAGGGAATGCGGGAGGTTGGCCAGCTGGGGGGAGGGACTGCGGGAGGTTGGCTGGCTGTGGGAGGTTGGCTGTGGGAGTCCACTGACCACCTGGGGGCAACTGCTGTGTTTAGCCTTTCCCCCCCGTGGTCAGTGCGTGTCATAGCAACTGGTCGACTGGTCGTTCGGTCGCTTAGGCTTTTATATATATAGATAGTTGCATTTTCTCCCAGAATCGTATCTAATTCTTATGTGAGCTGATATATTCATGAATGTTTGAGGACAGAAAGTTACTTTGAAGTATCTGTACCCCAAAAAAAAGTTCTTATGCAATTTTAATGTTCTGCTAGTATGGCTATCTGTTAGTGTGGATATCTTAATGTTACATATACATGTATCCACATACATGTACACATATGGATGCATGTGTATATAAGTACATGTGTGTGTATGTGTGTGCATGAGGGTATATATATATCTATTTTTTCGAGAAGAATACTTTTTAAAGATGTGTTGTATGAAAGATAAGCATTACTTTTATCCAAAATTATTTTATATTGCAACAGCCATTTTTTGGTAACCTTTTGTCCTATATTTTGGGAACAAATTAAGGGCACTAACCATGCATATAAGTGGTTTGTTCTTTTTGGCCTCATTTTATTTATTTACTAGAGGCCTGGTGCATGGATTTGTGCACCAGTGGGGTCCCTCAGCCTGGCCTGTGCCCTCTCACAATCCAGGACCACTCAGGGGATGTAGTAGTGCGCGAAGCAGCAGGCGGCCGGGGAGGAGCTCGAGCCCAGGCCAGGCACTGCACCGCGCCTGCTCATCCTTGCCCCACTGTGCCTGCTGCCACCACTTGGTAGTGCTCTCATTGAGGCAGGAGAGGCTCGCGCTGCTGCAGCTGCACTTGTCAGCCATGAGCCCGGTTTCAGGTACCCATCAGTCAGCTGAGCAGTGCACTGATCACCAAAGGGCAGCTCCTGCATTGAGTGTCTGCCCCCTGGTGATCACTGCTGATCATAGCAACCAGTCAACTGGTCGTTCAGTCGTTTGGTCATTCGGTTGTTCGGTCGCTTAGGCTTTTGTATATATAGATTTTATTACTATTATTATTTTATTGCTGACAGTATTACAGATGTTTCCCATTTCTCCATTTTGCTCCCCTCCACTCAACACTGCCCCACTCCAGGCCTTCCCCATACTAGGTCTCTGTCCATTGGTTATACATATGTATTCTTTGGTTAATCTCTTCCTGTCCCCTCCCACCCCCCACACCCCACTGAGATCTGTTATTCTGTTCCATTCATCTTATGACCTGTTTTGGTTTTATAATTCAAATATAAAATTTATGTTATTTTCTTATAGTTTCATTTTTTGTAAGCTATTTTAAGTAATTTATAGAAAAAAGGTGGCATATAAATATATGTTTTTAAAAATGGCAATCCATGATGATTGAGTCATTCAGAGGAGATTGGATTATTACAGAATAAGGACATAAGTAAGAGTTAGAATTGCCTCTTTTCCTTAAAAAACTAGTATATATTATTTTAGGCAGCAGAGAGTTATATTACATGATTTTGAAAGGTTTCCAGAAATTAAGGAAATCAGAATAGTTCATGCTCAGCTGTCTAAACTGTCATTCAGGAACATGGTTGCTGCCTTCTCCATGCTGACAGTATAGTGTAGTCTTTGGTTAGTCAAACCTGAAATGGGATTGAAATTTCCTATTAATGCTACACAAAAAGGAGATAGCACAGTGCAATGAAACCCATCTTCTTTATGTGGAAAATAGCTGAAGTTTGTAAAGGTTGCGTTATCCCAGCGGGACTCTGAAGAAAGAAGGAAGGGAGACAGGTCACAGCACGAGCCTCTTCTGGCAGCTCCAGCCGGATAGAGGCGAAGCAGAATGGAAGCCCTTTGAGGAGGATTAGGGGAGGGATAGGATTTTGAAAATGTTCAGGCACTTACTTTTTCATAGTGGTTTTAAAATTTTATCCTTTTTCACTTTTTGCTTAATTTTTTAATGGAGGAAAGCCAGTTAAGTTTTTGTTCCATTAAAGTGTTAAATATCATGATAAAGAGGTGCTTTATCCAAACTCACGTATTGTACAGCTGCTTTTGTGCTGAAATGACTGTGTCATTCAGGAGGGAGTTTTATGTTTTATTCTCTTACTCAAAACCTCGATTCTTCAGTGACTTGATTCATTCTGTCGGGGATTACTCAGTGTTCACCGTTCCTGGCTAATGGCAGGGTTCGCAGAACAACATGCTCTTTCTTGTTGGGGGACTTGGCAAATTCAGAAAGGCTGGTTTTTATTTTTTTCAAAATGTGTGAACTTTATGGAAGCAAAACCATTTTCTGAACTTTAGGTATTTGTTTTTGTCTAGACTGTTATGCACATCTGTTTAGTAATCCTAAAGTTGGCCGATTGTTCAAAAGGGTCTGTGTTGGGGGAAAAAAAGCTTCTATGTGTCTACAAAATGTTATTCCTAGAGGCTTGTCATTTAATTCTTCTACTGGTGTCAGTAGATTTATTGTTTCTATAATACATGCCAGGCCACTTTTCAGTGATCAAATTGGTGGCATGTGAAACAGAAAAGAATTTCCTGGGAAACAAGTAGTAGATAATGGTAGCTGTAGTTCAAGGTAATGAACACTTCAAAGAGTTATAACACTATAACTAGATTTCTTTCTAGAAGTCTGCATTCTCATCAGATAAAAATAGGAGTACAAATTGCTGTTTACCTTCCTAAGATTAATGATATAATTTCAAAGAGTTTCTCATGTAAACAGCCTTCCAAGTAGTAGTCAAAATAACTTGCATTTCATTTGTCCCACTCCACCTCTGAGCCCTCCCGCTTTTCTGCACTCCTCAAGTGTGGAACCAGAGTGCCTGTGGGGCAGAGAGCCTTCTCTTAGAAGTTGATAAACAGGTTCTAACTCAGTGACTTTGGGACTGGGTGCCACACTTTTTGAAGGCTTTACTAAGTTTCCACATTTATTTCTGCATTCTTTTAACAATTTATTATTTTTTTTTGTTAATCCTCACCTGAGGACATTTCCCCCCTTTAATTTTTATTTTATTTCATTTTTTAATATATTTCTTTATTGATTTCAGAGAGGAAGAGAGAAGGAGAGAGCGATAGAAACATCAACGATGAGAGAATCGTTGATAGGCTGCCTCCTGCACACCCCTACTGGGGATCGAACCTGCAACACAGGCATGTGCCCTTGGCCAGAATCGAACCCGGGACCCTTCAGTCCACAGGCTGACGCTCTATCCACTGAGCCAAGCAGCTAGGGTCCCCCTTTAATTTTTAGAAAGAGTGGAAGAGAGGGAGAAGGGAGGGGAGAGAGAGAGAAACCTCAATGTGAGAGAGACACATCAATTGGTTGCCTCCCACATGTAGGTGGGGATTGAACCTGCAACCCAGGTTCTTGCCCTTGACCTGGAACTGAACCGTGAACCTTTGATGCACAGGCCAACACTCTAACCACTGAGCAACACCAGACAGGGCTAATGCTTTATTGATTTTTTTAAAGAAAATTAAAAAAAAATATGTTTTTAGTGATTTTTAAAGACAGAGGAAGGGAGAAGAATAGAGAGATAGAAACATCGATGGGAGAGAAACATCATCGATCGGCTGCCTCATGCATCCCCCTGCTGGGGATTGAGCCCGCAACTCAGGCATGTGCCCTGATTGGGAATCAAGCTAGTGACTTCTTGGTTCATGGGTTGACGCTCAACCACTGAGCAACACTGTCCGGACACTAATGCTTTATTTTTTAGATGAAAATTTCCTGATTGGCTTTTGGCCATATTTTGCCTCCTAATTTAAGGAGTATTTTAAAAGTCTTTTCTCATCTCATATAGATAAAGCTAGGTACCCTTGTGGTTTAGAGCAGCGGTCGCCAACCGGTGGTCTGTGGACCACTGGTGGTCCGTGAGGTCCGAAAGGTTGGTGACTGCTGGTATAGAGTATCATGTAAGTCCTACAGATTAGAAAGAGAAGTCTGAGGTAGGAGAGAGCGTGTTGTGTGTGGACATGCATGTTTGTGAAGATACAAACTAGTGCTTAGTTAGCTATTTATGATTCAAATTACTAACCAACCCATTTGCCAACTTACCTGCAGGTATTTATTGAATGTCTACCGAGTATATGCCACTCTTTATCTTAGCAGCAGAGTCAAATACAAATGTGTATTAACATATGGTTCTTTCCATCTTGGTGTTGGCTAGTTGGGAGAAACAGGATGTACATGCACATTAAACAGTGAATTAACAGGGCAAGGAAGTATATGATTGTTCTAAGTGCCAACGTGACTAGTACAGGCCAAGGCGTATAAAGAGTTCAGGGCACAGGGAGAGAAACAGAGTGCTGGGAAGATTAGTGAGGGCTCCACTGAGGAGATGGGCTTGATCTCTGCTTGCAGGGACGAATAGGATTGTAGAAGATGACAGTGACAGGGAAGGACATCCTGGATGGATGGGGGATGCCATGCTGTGGCAGTGAACTGAGTATCAGCCTTTGTGTTTGGGGAGAAACAATGAAGGATGCTGGCTGGATTAGAAGGGTTGTTGAGTAGTGGAACTTGCATAGGTTGAATGGGACAGATGTTCTTATAGATTCTGATTATGAGGGATTTGTAGACCTGACCGAAAGTTATGTGTCTTCAAATTTTTATATTTTTCCTCATTACATTCGCCTTTGCCACACATGTTTCTGAGAGAAGTAAGCAATGTTTGGTGAAAATCTCCTTAACACGGGCTTAGAATTAATATTTGCAGTAGTTGCTATATAAATAGATATGCATGTAAATATAATGTTGAAAAGGCACCTGAGAAAACATAATTAATACAGTGCATTTTTTCCTAGGCCGGACCTGATAGACATGAATACTGTTGCTGTTCAAAGCAACCTTGCAAATTTAGAGCACGCTTTTTATGTAGCAGAAAAAATTGGCGTTAACAGACTCCTGGATCCTGAAGGTGAGCTGTTGCCTTGACTAGATGTGGCCTGAAGGTTTGATCAACAGTAATCTGTCAACCTCTTGAAATAATTTGTGTTGCTGCTTTTAGACGTTGATGTTTCCTCTCCTGATGAAAAATCCGTAATAACGTATGTGTCATCTCTCTATGATGCATTTCCAAAAGTCCCTGAAGGTGGTGAAGGCATCAGTGCAAATGTGAGTATTGATTCTTTTTCATTCTAGAAGCTTCTGATTCGGCAATGTCTACTTAACCGAATTCTTTGATAGTGCTTTTTATCTTAAATATAAAATATGTTTAAAAGAAGTTGATTTTAATATGCTATTTACCAAACTGATATTGCATGCACTTGGATGGTATCATTCCATTATTAAAATTAAAATATAACAAGAAAACACTTGTTATATTTGATACTTTTGTTCAGTATCAAAAGTTAATTCAGAGTTAATTTTTTTTTTTTTTTTTTTATAAATAGTAGCTACAAACCACTGCATTTTGGAGATGCTCATTGTTTAACTTGCTATTTCACAGCTGCTCTATTTGATGTGTTTGTATAGAATATCTCATGTTTGAAGTCACTTTCAGTGACGTTTATTACCTCATACGATTCCACGAGAGAAGTTGGCTCGGTATTGCTTCTCTGATTTAACAGTGAGACCCAGAGGAAGGCGATTTATTTTGCCAAATTGACAGAGCTCCTTTGTAAGCAGGGCAAGGTCTCTGAAATGTGGCTTTGGATCTTTTATTAGTCCACAATTTGCCACGGGTTCGTGCAATTCTGTTCAGTCGTGCATTTTTTAGTGGTCATGCTAACAAGTGCTTATGCATTTCTGGAAGAGACAGGAAACCCTACACGCATTCTGCACTTGGGGGTGAGCTCCTCTCACCCTGGGCCTTTCTCCCTCCTCCTTGCAGACACCATTAAAAAAAATTTTACTTTGAAGATTTAGGAGCTCATCTTGGTCAGCTCTCTTTCCTGATATTTTACTTCACCTTTGTATGCTGCTGCTTTTAGACTTATTTTCCCTTCTCTTCCTCTTGTTCTTTCTCTCAAAATTTGAGCTTTATTTATTCTTTTGATCCCTAAGTAACTTGCTTCCATGTTTATCCTCTCCTCTGATTTAATGCAGTTCTCCAAGGACTCAAGTGTTGACTGTTGCTTGAGAATGTTTCTTGTGGCTCTATTCTCACTACCTCCACCCCATTCCTGACTCTTAGAACCAGGATGATAGCTTTCCTATGGTTTTCCATCTCCCCTTTTTCTCCCCCCGTCAACTCTGCACAGTCACCAAATTAGCTTGAAAACGTTCAGTGGCTACATATGACTTGCACGATTAACTCCATTCTAGATATTCTGACATTCAAAATTCTGCATATATAAATTTAGCTTTTCTTCATTTTTAGCTCTGACATCTCAACACAAACTGTTTGCTGGTAGCCAGGGCATTCCTATTTCAGAATCCTGATTCACTTGGGACTCTGTCTTTTATGCACCCCTCTCTCTTTCTCCTTACCCGCCCCCCCCAACCCTTCCCCCAACAATTACTGGAAGTTTGAGAACTGCTCAGGGATTGAGAACCTCTTCCCAAGGAGCTTTTAGTGACCACTTTAGGCACACTGATGCTTATCTGATACTTATCTCAACTCCTCGCATATACTACCAGTTATTTCAACACTTAATTGAATACTGCTTTTCATTTTGCTCAGCTGTTCACATTATGAATCTCTCTTGTCTCCCCATCTAGACAGTAACACTTTGATAATAGGTATTATGTCTTCAAGCAATATATTTTTATTACGACACTTAGCACAATGCTTTGAACATAATGAGAATTTATCAAATATTTAATTGAATATAGCAGTTGACAACCTTCCAGTTTTCTCCATTTAAAAAAGTTTGCAAAATGAGTACTTGAGTAATCTCACCATAGATATTTCCTGTAGTTTTCATTCCTGACTGGTTTCTTATATAATTTATAGCTCTTCTGAGTTTCATACATAAAGGGGACTTAGATCTCAAAAGGTGGACAGAGTGGCAACCAACTTGGCGTATGCAAGCTGTCGTTTCCCCTTCCTGAGCCCCTGGCAAGTTGATTGTGGAAGTCTTTCCTGCTGTGCCTGGGTGCTGCCTCAGAGCCCTTCTCCGCACAGTGCCCAGGCAGCCCTGTCTCTGGATCGGAAGTGGCGGTCATTAGGCCCCTGAGGATAGCATGGTCTTAAAGCTGTGTACGTGGGAAGGATTGGGATGCATGGAGAGCATGGGGACAGCGTGAGAAGTAAACCGTTTAGCCGGCTTAAAGATACGTAAATACACAGAATGACCTTTGACTAAATTGTGTTAGATATGAGTCTTACTATCGACAGCCATGGGCTTTTCCTGTCATTTTCTTGTTCTAGGATGTTGAAGTCAAATGGATTGAATACCAGAATATGGTGAACTACCTCATCCAGTGGATTCGACACCATGTGACCACAATGTCTGAGAGAGCATTTCCCAATAATCCCGTAGAACTGAAGGTCAGTGGCACTACAGGGGCTAAATAGAATTGACCTGATATTTAACTTGTAAATAATCCTGTAATAATTCTGTTATTTATTGATTGATTTTAAAGAGAGAGGCAGAAAAAGAGAAACATTGATTTTTTTATTCCACTTATTTATGCATTCATTGGCTGATTCTTCTACTATGTGCCCTGACTAGAAATTGAACCTGCAACCTTAGCATATTGGGATGGCGCTCTAACCAACTGAGCTACCTGACCAAGGCAATTCTGTTATTTAGAAGTTCAAGAAAAATTGCCCTTGATGAGCCATTAATAAATAGGCATTTAAAAAATGTACTCATCTCCCCGTTATACAGAGAAAATAGAGGTAAACATTAGTAATTAAAACGTAATAGTAACAATATCTTAAATAAACTTATAGCCCCTTAGTTTTGAATTGAGGGTTAAAGGTTTGAGTCTCTGGAGGTGACCTTGCCAAATGGATTTTGGTGTGTGGGAAATGTTTGAAGTTCACCAGATGGCTGTGGTTGGAGGGACCCTGGGAAGCTTGCCTAAGGGTGACGGTGGTTAAGACTGTGCCTATGGTGTCGAATCCTATAAAGTCACTTTAGATCCTTTTGTATAGCAAGAGGTCCTTACTCTACTTCACTATGAATTTGAAAATACATATGTGACCTCTGGGATAAATGTATTCATGGTTTAGTAAAACATTTGCTATTACTACCCGGCCAGTGTGGCTCAGTGATTGAGCTTTGACCTATAAACCAGAGGTCATGGTTCGATTCTTGGTCAGGGCACATTCTCTGGATTGTGGGCTTGATCCCCAATGTTGGGTGTGCAGGAGGTAGCCGATCAATGATTCTCTCTTCAATGATGTTTATATCTCTCCCTCTCCCTTCCTGTCTGAAGTCAATAAAAATATATTTTAAAAAAATTTGCTACTACCTCAAAACATGTCTAACTCCTTGAGGCAAAGATATTATAGAAATATAAAAGTCACTATAGATATATAAACTTAATTGAAGAATGTGTTGTCTCACTTTGTATATGTATTAGGGTCTATAACAAAATAGCCTACTTTCTTTCAAGAAACATACAATGTGAATATCAATGGTAAAGTCTAGTTCCTTGAATTATAAGCTTTGTTTAAATGATCGCACTGGAATCACAAAGACTGCAGTGACCGAGGGCGGACCCTGTTCAAGTTATTCACTGTGTTCAAGCATCTGTGCAGACCATCTGTGAAGCAGCTCTCCGTTCACAGTGCCAGGGGAGTTTGTCCTTGGCCCGCAGTCAAGTTGGCCCGTGTTGATAGGATGCTTTTTAACTGCTCTGAAGTTGTTTGTGTGAAGTCTCCCTGTGTGGATGTAAACATTTCCAGGACAAGAAGGATCCCCCCTCTATCACCACATCTACCACGAGCAGCGTTTAGCCTAGAATGGCACTCTGTGCTTATTTACTGATGGACGTCTTGAAACGTTGCGTTTTACGACCAAAACAATTTTCAGATTTCAAGTTCAAATTGTTTCCAAGTGGATTCCTATTGTCAGACACTTGGGTAAATTTGTACTGGCTTCTGATTAATGCAGATTCTTAAAGTTTTGGAAAAATTTCGAGTGAATGAATACCGAGGTTACTTGCTGGTGCCTGGGATAGGATATAATCTACACTAATAAGAGAGAAACATGCAAATTGGTGTCACTCCACTATGACCACCAGCCAATTAGGATGAGAATGCAAATTAACCCAACAAAGATGGTGGTTAATTTGCATATGCAGGCACAGAGAGAAGACTGAAGATGACTGAAGACTGAATAGGCTTGGCTTCTCTGCTGTGGTTGGATTGAAGGCCTGGGTCCCGGAGGAAAACCCATGCTGGCAGCCAGGGGAAGGAAGGCCTATTGCATGAATCACTTCATGCAACGGGCCTCTAGTATAAAAAATAAAAAATATGTGGAGAAAATGCTAGTAATGTTATTAGCTAGCAGAACATTGAAAGGAGTCCTTCAGAAATGTGTCTGTCTAAAGATTAAAAGGGACTTTTTAAAAAAACAACAGCAGCATGAATCAGGATGAAATAATTAGTATACACTTATTAAATGTGGAGATGCTTCATCTACATCATTTTTATGAAGGTCCTTTTTAGTAAATATAATAAGAGATTTCAAATTAGTATCTGCAAACTAGATAATAATTTAATTACATGGTTAAAATGTCTATAATAAAGCAGTAACCATTAACGTCTATCTCTGTTGACTAAGAGATCTGTTTAACTTAGCCAGTGGGACATTGACCTCAAGTTTTAACTCCATCTATCTGATAAGAATTCTGTTTTCAAGGATAGATCCATGGAAAAGACAAGAACAGGTTTTTTTCCCCCTTTATGGAAATTGTATCAGATTATTTTTCCAAAAGTTAATTTGCCACAGTTGGAAAGTATGTTTTTCTTTTTTTTTTTTTTTTTTTAAATCCTCACCTGAGGATTTTTTTAGAGAGAGTGGAAGAGAGACAGACAGACAGAGAGAAACATCGATGTGAGAGAAACACATTGATTGGTTGCCTCCTGCGTGAGCCCTGACCAGGGCCTGAGGTTATGCTTCGCTCTGTGCCTGCATATGCAAATTAACCAGGGCCAAGGTATGTGCCCTTGACCGGAACTGAACTCAGGACCCTTTGATCCACAGGCTGACGCTCTACCCACTGAGCCAGACCAGGTAGGGCAGAAAGTGTGTCTTTTAGGATGTGTTTTCTTGTTTGTTTGATGAGACTGTTAATAGAGCCGTAGTAAGTTCTACCACGGTTCATTATCTAGACACTATGAATTCCACTGAATGCATAGGACACAGTCGGTAGCATTTGAAGTGGTAACATTATGCCATAATGAAAACAGATCTTTGAATGTTGAGTCTTCATTTATTTTCCCTTTCATTTTAGGCACTTTACAATCAGTATTTACAGTTTAAAGAAACAGAAATTCCCCCAAAGGAGTCAGAAAAATCAAAAATCAAACGCCTATATAAATTATTAGAGGTAAGCAGAAATTTCCTTTTTTTGTCAAGTGTAATTATTCATTTACTTGTTTTTACATATTTGTTTTGAATTAATTTTTTTTTTAAATTTTCTCCAGATTTGGATAGAATTTGGACGCATCAAACTCCTTCAAGGTTATCATCCAAATGACATAGAAAAAGAGTGGGGGAAGCTCATCATTGCCATGCTCGAGAGGGAGAAGGCGCTGCGTCCAGAAGTAGAAAGGTAAGCTGAGTTATTTTTACCATGGAAACCTGGAGGATGAGTGGGTATATCTTTGTTCTCATGGAAAGAACTTACACTATGGAGCCAGGATGACCTAGAACCAACATTTCCCTTTTCCGTTTCCCTGGCTGTGTGACCTTGGATAAGTCACTCAATCTTTCTGGTGTTTCATTTTCTTATCTAGAAACTCTTCTAAGAGGTTTGAGGGATTAAAGCAGTGAAGTAATGTTTAAAAAAGACCCGATAGGCTGGGTTGGTCTGTGAAATCTCATCTAATAAGGTGGTAACAGGTTTAAAGCCTATCCAAGTAGCCATGAGAATTTCTCAAACTGGCTTTTATTTTTTTTCCCTATTGACCCCATCCGCACACCTTCACTGCTGTGTCCACGGGTTATGCATATCCTATCTAATAAAAGAGAAACATGGTAATTAGCGTACAACCGCTACCCTTCCCATTAGCTAATCAGGGTGATATGCAAATTAACTACCAGCCAAGATGGCGGCCGGCAGCCAGGCAGCTTGAAACTAACATGAGGCTTGCTTGCTTCAGTTATGGAGGAAATCAATGTTCCCCGCCTGCCTTGCCAGCCTCTGAGCCTGCAGTTTGAAACATTGTAACAAATATAGAAGCTAAACAAAACCCCAGAAACCTGCTTTCAGCTAGCCGGGATCTCAGAGCTGGAGTTATACATTGTTTCGATTATAGAACCCAAACAAACCAGATACCTGCTTTCAGCAGCAGAGGCCTCAGAGCTGTAGCCAGAGCTAAAGCTGGCCAAGAATGAAAAAGAAAAGAAAAAAAGGAGCAGTTGGGAGCTTCAGCCCTCAGCCCCTCACCCAGACTGGCCAGGCAACCCAGTGGGGACCCCCACCCTGAAGGGTGTATGACCAGCTGCAAACAGCCATCATCCCCTCACCCAGGCTGGCCAGGCACCCCAGTGGGGACCCCCACCCTGATCCAGGACACCCTTCAGGGCAAACCAGCCGGCACACACCCGTGCACCAGGCCTCTATCCTATATAGTAAAAGGGTAATATGCCTCTCAGCACCGGGATCAGAGGAGCCAAGAGGCCTCCCAGCACCGGGATCAGCGTGACAGGGGGCAGCGCCCCAACCCCCTGATCGCCCTGCGGCTCTTTGTGTGACAAGGGGCGGGGCCACAACCTCCCTATCCGCCCTGCTCTGTTTGTGACAGGGGAAGGTGCCCCAACCTCCTGATCAGCCCTGCTCGGTGCCTGATACGGGGGGGGGGAGCTCCCCAACCCCCTGATCGCCCTGCGGCTCTGTGTGTGGCAGGGTGTGGCGCCCCAACCCCCTGATCGGCCCTGCTCTGTGTGTGACAGGGTAGAGCCATAACCTCCCCATCGGCCCTGCCCTGAGTGTGAGAGTGGCGGCGCCCCAGCCCCATGATCGGCCCTGCTCTGTGGGTGATAGAGGGTGGCGCCCCCCCCCCCCCCCCCCCACGGGCCCTGCTCTGTGTGTGATGGGGTAGAGCCATAACCTCCCTATCGGCCCTGCCCTGAGTGTGACAGTGGCGGCGCCCCAACCCCCTGATTGGCCCTGCTCTGTGGATGATAGAGGGCGGCGCCCCAACCCCCTGATCCACCCTGCTCTGTGTGTGACGGGGCGGTGCCCCAACTCCCCTATCGGCCCTACTCTGTGAGTGACAGGGGGGGAGCTCTTCAACCCTCTGATCGGCCCTGCTCTGTGCGTGATAGGGGTGAGCTCCCCAACCCCCTGATGGGCCCTGCTCTGTGCGTGACAGGGTATGGAGCCCCAACCCTCCTGATGGGCAATGCTCTGTGCGTGACAGGGGGCAGCGCCCCAACCCCCTGATTGGCCCTGCTCTGTGTGTGACAGGGTACAGTGCCCCAACCCCCCTGATGGGCCCTGCTCTGTGCGTGACAGGGGGCAGCGCCCCAACCCCCTGATTGGCCCTGCTCTGTGCGTGACGGGGTGGCGCCGCAACCTCCCCATTGACCCTGCCTTGAGTGTGACAGGGGGCGGTGCCCCAACCCCCCAATTGGCCCTACCCTGAGCGTGACTGAGGGTGGCATCGCAACCTCCCAATCCGCCCTGCTTTGTGCATGACAGGGGGCGGCGCCCCAACTCCCCAATCGGGCCTGCTCTGAGACCAACCAGGGGCTGCACCTAGGGATTGGGCCTGCCCTCTGCCACCCGGGAGCAGGCCTAAGCCAGCAGGTCGTTATCTCCCGAGGCGTCCCAGACTGCGAGAGGGCACAGGCCAGGCTGAGGGACCCCCTCTTCCCCCGCGAGTGCACAAATTTTTGTGCACCGGGCCTCTAGTATACATATATACATATAAGTTCTTTGGTTAATCTTATCCCACCCTTACCCCCTTCCCTCTGAGATTTGACATTCTGCTCCATGCTTCCATGTCTCTGGATCTATTTTGTTCATCAGTTTATTTTGTTCACTAGATTCCACATATGAGTGAGATCTTGTGATACTTGTCTTCCTCTGACTGGCTTTTAAAGCACCAGGGCCTGGATCCGGAAGCTTACAGGCCCGTAAAGAACTTATTTTGCTGCTTACAGTTTTGGCTGTGACCCTCTTTCTGTGGGGCCGTGGAAACCAGAGTATGGACTGCCTCCATTTACAGGGCAGTGAGGTGGCTTCCAGAAAATACTCAGTAAATATCAGGTTAAGTTCTCCCTACAAGTGCATTTATTCCATGAAATTGTCACTGAATTCAATATTCTGTCTCTACTCCTCTACTCAGTGGCCCTGGCAGGTGCTTTGGGAGACATGTGTTGGATGCATTTGTCTTTGTTCTAGTCCTTACCTCCCAGCCTGACTAGTGGGAATTGGGATCTCTGTTCCTCATTAGCTGTGAGCTCCATGGGCCTGGGCTTCCACTCTCCGCCCTTCTCACACCACACCCTCCTCGCTCTCTTCCCGCAGCCACACTGCTCTCTCGGGAGCTCTGAGTGCCAAGGTCCCACCCTCCTCCATACCCAGGAGGTTTGCAGCCCTCTGTTCCTTTGGCAGGGAAGTCCAATTCATCCTGCCCCGCTCTCTTTACTCCTCATCATTCTCAGATCTCTGCTCCAGTGTTACTTCCTCAAGAAATTTTCCGTGGTCTCCTAGGCTGGTGCAGATGTCTTGTTTATTATAACCCTTGTATTTACATGTGTTGTTCCTTCATGTCACTTATCTCTGTTGTAATTTTGTATTTATTTCTGTGATCATTTGATTAAGGGTTACCTGTTCCACTGTTATGAGCTCCAAAAATGTGGAGAAAAACGTGTTTTCACTGCTCCTTGTGTGGCCAGTGTTTAACATGGTGCCAGGCACATGGAGAGGCGCTCAGTATACTCACGCTCTCTGTGCCCCACACTTGACCTCAACATTGTTGAAATGGGACATAAAGCAGTGACAATACGAGGGCAAGTCTAACTTGTCAGCCCTTTATTAAATTACTGCTCACACTCTTGTTAAAGCTTAATATTATATCAACATAACTGGATCATTGGAATGAAAATAAACTTGAAATACACAGTATGGAACTTTTATGGAGGAGGCATTTGTAGGCGATTCAAGTGAGATACTAAGTTAATCATCTGGAGTAATGGCCAAGTCTGCTAGAGAAGGGATATGGGGTTGATTTTTTAGTCATCAGAATAGTAGCTGGAGTTAACTATATGTTAGTAAAAGAAGGCAGTGTAGGAGTTCCAGGTCCAGGAATCAGTCCATCCCGGATTAAATTAGTAGCTCAACTTGCAAGCCACGTCATTCTAGACAAGGTTATTAATCTCTTTAAGCCTCAGTTTCCTCATTTGTGAAGAGGATGTAGTAGTATCTACCACATTTGGTGGTTATGAGTATGAAGTGAAGTGGTGTATGTAAAATGATTAGTTGATTTCCAGGCACATAATAATTGCTTAATAAACATTAGGTGCTGCTGTTACTATTTTGAGATTTTCTGTTTACTAACTGTATAGGATGTCCCCCTCAAAAAGTATACATACACTTTGACTAATTATAAAGGCAGTGTTTATTAAAATACATTTCATTTTCAAAATTGAGCTGTCAGCTGTTAAAGTGTGCATACAGTTTTTGCCTTCCAAAAAAAAATCAAAGCAAGTTTGGCTTTGTAGTGTTGGGGGTTAAGAAGATATTTAGGAGCTTGTTTAGGTAAATACTTTAAGTTTTCTTGATGCAACAAGTTATTTGGCATTAACTATATATATTGCAAATAATAGCTATGTGGCATGGGAGTGTGTAGGAGACAAATGAGAAATTCTTTTCCAGGAAAGGAAAAACAAGCATAGACAAATGAAATTTGCAAGCATTGTCTCAATAGTCTACTTAGCACTTTGGCTTTTAAAAATATAAAGTAACTGTAGTAAGATTAGAGTCACATTCCTGAGAGCATGCCACTTAAAGAAAGGTAAATGGGTCATTCTGCAGTTAATTTAACCTGACAAACAAATGACATGCTACTTAAACGGGAATGTACTTTCTTTCTCATCACATGAATTTGTTTATACATGCTTATAAATGCCACCATTCAGCCTTATTGTTATTTGGGTACAGACCTGGCCCTTTATAAAAGTCAGGCTGTAATTGAGTATTTGTGGTTTTCTAGCTGATGATTGCTATTGCCTGACTAACTTTTACTAATTGTACCTGGGCTTCGATGAGGCATCTGAGTTGTTTTTTAGGTGGTTGCAATTGGATGACACTTGGTGAAAATATTTGGCCAGGTTTTTTTTCAGTGCCGCCCCATCAGCCTGCCTTGTCCATACTTGCAGGGTTTTAACGCAAGCTACAAAAGGCAAACCTCAGCTAGCAAACTCGTGGCTTTAGGCGAGATTCTTTTGAATAGTTATCAGCGTATTATTTTCTGTGTGTTGCATATGCATGTAGGAGCATATTTAAGGAGCCATTAAAGCAGTAACATTCAGCTGCCACCTTTTCACCGTTAGAAGTAGAGCTTTCTGCAGACCTACTTTTTAGTCTACTTTTACTGGTCGAGAAGGAATATCATTTCGGGAATAAAAATGCACAGTAGTAGTTACAGCTACCATAGTAGTGATTCTGTGTTTAGTAACACTACTAGCACTCGAACCAGCCTTGATTCAAATGAAAATTTTCTCTCTGTTCATTGCGGGCCAACACTGATCAACTCCTGCATTAGCTTCGGCAATGAATCCGTGGATGGACACAGGTATTGAATCGCTGGTGTGGGATTGTGTTTTAGTCTCAGCGGACGGCATTTTTCAGCGATTGTGAACTCAGCGATTGTGAACTCTTCAGAGGGAGAGGCTATGTTCTCTTTTGTTCCTTCTTTCAGGTTGGAAATGTTACAGCAGATTGCCCACCGAGTTCAAAGGGACAGTGTTATCTGTGGAGACAAACTGATACTTGCTCGAAATGCTCTTCAGGCTGTAAGTTAATTTTAGGAGCCTTTGGAATTATGGGAGAGGAATCTGTGAATTTGGATGAACTAAAACGTTTGCATAGCATTTGGTCAATTCTTGGTATTTTTGTCAACTGAAACTTAAGGTTTGTTAAATATTATGAGCAGAATTTGCTCTATGGAGAAATAGTCAACAGAGGCAAAACATATTTTTGAACTGTAAGGGAAAAAAGAGAACTCAAGTAGCCTTGTGTTCCAGTATATCTTACTGGTTTTGAAACTTTGTTTCATAAAATTAATATTGACTTCTCTTAAAATACAGGATTCTAAAAGATTAGAATCGGGGGTGCAGTTTCAGAATGAAGCAGAAATTGCCGGCTATATACTTGAATGTGAGAACCTCTTACGCCAGCATGTAATCGATGTGCAGATACTGATTGATGGAAAATACTACCATGCAGATCAGTTGGTGCAGAGGTAAATGTGCTACTTACCTATTCATGCCCTGTCCTTGTGTTAAAAAAACAGTTAGAGTTAAAAGTCTAGAGTTAAAACAAAACCTAGAGTTAAAAAAGCAAAAATTGTAAATGATGCTTTAATTCAGTTGTTCCACTTTTAGGAATCAATAACAATTTAGGAATTATAACAATAAAACATTTAAATAAATGCAGATAAAAAACTTTTGGTTTAGATGAGAAATGTTTTATAATAACAAAAAATTTGGAAATTTCCTGAAGGTCAAATAAGAGGAGAATTATCACAGCATAGTTTAGTAATTATGTTCATTATAAATGGTAGTTATAAAAAAGACTGTGTGATAATGAAAGTGCTAATGGTACAATTCCGTGAAAAAAATGTGGTGTAAAATTTTATCGATATGATTAAAATGAATTTTTCAAATAATAGACTTTACTTAGCAGTTTAGATTAACAGAACAACTGGCTGGAAAGTACAGAGTTCCCATATGCCTCCTGATATGGCTCCTTCTCCTATTAACATCTTACATTAGTGTGATACATGTGTTACAATTGATGAACCAGTATTGACGCATTATCGTTAACGAAAGTCCATAGTTTACCTTAGGGCTCGCTCTTTATAAAGAGTGCCGTTTATATTCTAGCTCATCCCTTTTGATTTTCTTTCCAGGGTCGCAAAACTGCGCGATGACATTATGGCCTTAAGGAATGAATGTTCCTCAGTGTACAGCAAAGGACGCATGCTGACGACAGAACAGACGAAGCTCATGATATCAGGAATCACTCAAAGTTTAAACTCAGGATTTGCACAGACCTTAAACCCCAGTCTGAACTCAGGGCTGACCCAGAGTTTAACGCCTTCCCTGACCCCTTCTAGTGTGAAATCTGGCCTGTCATCAGGTCTGATTTCCCGCCTGACTCCATCCCTCACTCCAGTTTATACACCTGGTTTCCCAACAGGATTAGTTCCAAATTTCAATTCAGGAGTAGAGACAAATGCATTGCAAACCCTGAAGTTGATGCAGATCCGAAAGCCCCTTCTAAAGTCTTCTTTGTTGGATCAGAACTTAACAGAAGAGGAAATCAACATGAAATTTGTTCAGGATCTTTTGAATTGGGTTGATGAGATGCAGGTAAGAAAGTGTTTACCTGAAAGTTTCCATCTTTATTGCTATCAGTTTCTTTTTTTTTTTTTTTTAACCTAGAGTCTTCCTGTTTAAAGGGGCAGCTGGACCGCACTGAATGGGGATCAGATTTGCCAAGTGTTGAAAGCCATTTAGAAAATCATAAAAATGTTCACCGAGCTATTGAAGAATTTGAATGTAGCCTTAAAGAAGCTAAGATCAGTGAGGTATATGCATTCAAAATCTGTATCTATTTCATTTTAGCTTACTGTTGTTTTGCTTTTCATGTAAAGACCCTGTGAAAAGATAATAGATACATTGAGTAGGAATCAGAATTCTTCAAGATTCCTAACCTTGGTGTCTCTCTTATACATGTTATAGATCCAAATGACGGCACCTCTTAAGCTAACTTATGCAGAAAAGTTGCACAGGTTAGAGAGTCTGTATGCAAAACTGTTGGTAAGTTTTTTTTTTTACATTTTCTGTTTCCTTTATCTCTGTTTGGCAAAGACATGATTCTTACAATGTGTCCCTTATAAAGAACACATCCAGGAATCAGGAACGGCACCTTGATACCCTCCATAATTTTATAACTCGTGCCACGAATGAACTTATTTGGTTGAATGAAAAAGAAGAAGAGGAAGTTGCTTATGACTGGAGTGAAAGAAATACCCACATATCCCGGAAAAAAGATTACCATGCTGTAAGTGCAACTTCGGTAATTGAATATTAAAGTGGTATTTCAGGTTTAGATTTTTTTCTAACACATTTCTGAACTCTTTCTTGAATTAGGAATTAATGAGAGAATTGGAGCAAAAGGAAGAAAATATTAAGTCAGTTCAGGAGATAGCAGAGCAGCTACTTCTGGAAAACCACCCAGCCCGATTAACTATTGAGGTGAGTCAGGAGGCGTAATAGTCATGCTTGAATATCCACATTCCATTATCACCCTACATATTTTTTTTATTGCTGACAAATTGAAAAATGCCGACTATACAATTTTTATTACAACCTGGCTCAACAGTGATGTTTCTGACACATCATACTGATTTGCCTTCACTTCCCTTGATCTATGTGTGTCACCTGCCCATCACTTAAAGTAAAGGTGCCTTTGTCAACCCTCTAACCCCAGAGGTGAATTGCAGTAAATATGAAGCACCTTGACTTTTCAAGCTGTGATGTTTTATTTCCTCCTGCCTTGTGCCATTGCACAAGTGATGTAACCTTGCTAAGCCTCACCTACCTACCCAAATGGGAAAATTGCTTCTAACCTGAAGAGCTGTGGTGAGAATGAGAGCAATAATGTAAGGTTACTACTTAGTATAGTTTATGGTGCGTAGTATGTTCTTAAGATGTATTAACTACTGTTATTTAATTAATAATTGTACTTATGATCTAGTTTTGTGAGGTGCATTGAAATAACACCCTGGAAAGGCCTCACTGGAGTGCACATTTCTAATCCAGAAGGTAGAGAATTGATGTGGGATTTATCAGGTTGCCCGTGCGGCGGCGGCGGCGGTGGTGGCGGTGGTGGTGGTGGTGGTGGTGTGTTTAATTTTCTGGCCTGATGTATACTGGTTAGAGTTAGTGAATTTCTAAATCTGACTAACAAGAGGGGGAGGAGAGGTTAGGTAAGGTGGCAAGGAGCATCAGACATGGATAGATGTGTGTTTCCAGAGGAAGATGCAGCTGTGCTTACAGCGGGACAGGCTTCACAGTGTCTCAGTTGAGGAAAGAAATACCTTGTTCACTGAAATCGCCATGAATCAAAAGATTAGTAAAATTTCAGGTCTTATTGGGGAGTTTTGGGAATGTTACATTTGACCTTCTTTTATATGAAAATAGGGTTTTGCATCCACATGAAATGCCAGATAGGAATCTTAAAGACGCAAGAGCAGGAGGGATAATAAGGGAAGGAAATTAGAGTAATGAAGGGCCTGGATATACTTTTGTACGATGATAAACTAAAAATGGAATTGTCCTCAGAATAGAGAGATGAAAGCTGTTAGGAAATATGATTATAGGTTAAGAATTGTGATGGAAATAGAAAATGTGGATGTGGACCTGATTACTTTTATATAGAAATGTTAATCTAATTACATGTTTCTTGGGGATAAGATTAGTCATCTTTATGATTCCATTGGCCTAGGCAATGTCTTGCGGGTACGTGGATAATGGTTATCAACAATATTTCACATTTTATATGAAAAAGAAACTATTAATCTAACAATGCACAATAGGTCTTTTTATAGCCATTTTACTCAAAGTGGCTTCACTTGGGGGGACAGGTAATATGATCATGATATGTTGCCAGATTTCCAGTGCAGTTGGAAATGCCCGTACATTCCGTTCAAAAGCTTGCCTGAACGTAGGCTCAGCAGGAATGAGGTTTTCCAAAAGGAGGAAGTATGATAGGCTTACTTAAAGCATCTAGAGCGCCCTCTTCTGGAAGGCAGTGAATTGCACCTTAAATATAAAAGGGTATTTCATGTTCCCCTAAGGAGATATCTTATACAATATTTTTGCCCTCATGAAAGATATGCTTTGTCTTAAATAAAGGTTAAAGCAAACAATGTTTTAATAAAAATAATTAAAATAAAAATTTTAATAAAAATTTCTAGTATTATGATTTTTATAACTCCAGAATTACAGTGATATAGGATTGATTGCATACTCTCTTCTTGACCCTACCACCACCCCCCTAAATATTTTCCTGGTAAAAACAAAGAAATTAATTCCCCCAGTCCCAACAGCTTTTGGCCTAGTTTTAGAAGCAAAAACAAAGAGAAAACTACAAGACCATATATTTTGTGTCAAAGGCCTATTTTATGATCCAGAAATACAAAAATTCAGAGAGAAGAAAGAAAGATGAAGGGACATTGTCATAAAGGAAAGGAAATGTGAGGATTCCACAGAGTAGAAAAAATAGTGAGAAAGGAGTAAAGGGTCAGCTTGCATCCATTTCAAATGTTAAATTTCCTTTTCATGTAAGATTAGCTTCCTCCATATATTTTAAGAAAAAAACAAACTTTTAAATTTGAAAGAAATTGAACTCATTTAAAAAGTTGATATTTAAACTTCTAGGACTGGCTTTGGGCAAGTGATAATCTTAGATTTGAGGGACATTCACTACCCTAATTTTCAAGTCTTAATCTGTTAAAAAAAAAAAATCTTACCATCTATGTAGATAGTAGAGTCTTTTATCCTTTGAAAGCATTGCTGTGTATGTATGTCATTGTTCTCCCCACTGACAATGGCTGGGTTTTACCTCTCAGGCCTACCGAGCGGCAATGCAGACACAGTGGAGCTGGGTCTTGCAGCTCTGTCAGTGTGTGGAGCAGCACATAAAGGAGAACACGGCCTATTTCGAGGTATGTGATGGAATCGCCACTTCTGTCCATGGCATTGTGATTTTGGCTGACTCACAGAAAATGCTTTCATCGTTTATTGTCAGACACATGTACCTAAGGTGCAGGGGAAATAAACTGAAACGTTTTGTTTGTAAGACATAAAGGTTACCTTGAAGCATTCTATTAAGGAGGAAATCCTTAATAAAAACAATCTTAAAGTCTCAAAAAAACCTTTATTTTACAAATACATCTCTTACTAAGGAAGTATTTTCATTACAGAGAGTCATTACCAGGAACTCTTTTTAAAAATGTATTCTTCTTCAGAAGTTTTAAATTACTCTTGGACTTACACTCCTACCTAAGAATTGTTTGGAATCTAATAAACCTTGGACATTTATTGTTCATTCATAATTATCCAAGTTCAAGAGTGGTTATTTGGATAAAGGAGGGATGTGGCTATTACGTTGCATTGTTTTGATTTTATTCTGTTCTCATCGATGTGGGGTGCACACAGGGCCCTGGTAATTGAACTTGGTAACTCTGTACTTTATTGGCATATAATATACTTTAACTAGTTTTCATCTTTCCCTAGTTTTTCAATGAAGCCAAAGAAGCCACTGATTACTTGAGGAATCTGAAAGATGCCATTCAGCGGAAGTACAGCTGTGATAGATCCAGCAGCATTCACAAGCTAGAAGACCTTGTTCAGGAATCAATGGTACTAAGAAGATTACCTAGGAGTTTCATGAGTAATGTAAAATGTAAAATGGGAATTTGGTAGTTTTTATTATATTTTTATAGGAAGCATGACTGAATATTTCATTAGTACTCTTGATAATTCCACTTTGTTCAATCAAGCATTTAAACATTCAGTTTTAGTATTTTTTGGTAGCAAAAAAAAGTATTTTTTTATGATAGCTTTGATATTTTAAAATGCTTAAACTGTTTTGTGTGTGCGTGTGTGCGTTCATTCAAGTACAAATACTTAAGTACTTTCTGTATCATAGGTACTGTTTTTGGTGCTGGAGGTAGAGTATGAACAAAACATAAGAAATCCATACCCTCATGGTGCTTACAGGCTAGAGGTGGGCGTAGACAATAAACATGGTGAATCAGTAAAATATATGTGTTTGTTAGACAATAGTAAATGCTGAGGAGGAAGAAAACAATGAAACAAACAAAACCAGGGAAGGGAGATGTAAGAGGGGGCAGGGAGGGGTTGAAAGTTTAGACCTTGTGGTCAGGGCAGCTTCTCTGATGGTTGCATTTCTGTAAAGCCCCCAAACAACAGAGACCACAAGTCTTTTGCCATTTAAAATCATCTTATTTATTACTTAGGAGGAGAAAGAAGAGCTCTTGCAGTATAAAAGCACAGTGGCAAGCCTGGTGGGGAGAGCAAAAACCATAATTCAGCTGAAGCCAAGGAATCCTGACTGTCCACTCAAAACATCTATTCCAATCAAAGCCATCTGTGACTACCGACAAATTGAGGTACTTAAGCTCCTAGAAACAGACCAGTTTCTGGCCTTGCTCATATATTTAAAAAGTGAGGTCATATTGCTCACGGGTAAAGTTTTCCACCTTAAGAAAAAACAACAAAAAGTAATCCCAAGATTGGGTATGGAAAAAAAGATTAGTCAACAATGATCTCATTTGGTTGTTCTGTTCTTCATTTTAAACCAGATAACCATTTACAAAGACGATGAATGTGTTCTGGCAAACAATTCTCATCGCGCTAAATGGAAGGTCATCAGCCCCACGGGGAATGAGGCCATGGTCCCCTCTGTGTGCTTCTCAGTCCCTCCACCAAACAAAGAAGCGGTTGACTTTGCAAACAGGTTCGTATGCATTAGCTAAAAACAGACCTCTGGTTTGGGAAGCTCTCTGAAGGTTAAAGAAATAATCAATACTTTGTCAGGGCCCACAGGATCAGAAGGATCTAAAACTAGCAAACATGGGCTATTTCACACCCACACATGCATACATTAAATTAAAAAAAAAAAGAAAGAAAAAAGAAATTGTAGCATGTGTTCAAAAGGGAGGGAAAAGGCTTAATCTGTGTTTTCTTTCATGTATTTCAGAATTGAACAACAGTACCAGAATGTCCTAACTCTTTGGCATGAGACTCACATAAACATGAAGAGTGTAGTATCCTGGCATTATCTCATCAATGAAATTGATAAAATTCGAGCTAGCAATGTGGCTTCAGTAAGTGTAATTCTACACATCAACCTAATCTGTCCAAAAATGTGAAGTGCCTTGTCATGAAGAGTAGAGCTTGTCTTTGCTGTACAATAGGATGGAGTCCAGCGGAGCCAGTATTCGTTCATTCATTCAATGCTATATCTGTTATATACTTACTATTTACAGGGTACTTTCTAAGAATTGGGGTCATCTGGAGATCACATATTCCACTTAGTGCTTATATTTTGATAGGGAGACAGGATATCGTGTTTGGACTTCTAGAGATGAGTCCAGTTTAATTTCATTTAATGAGTTTTAGAGTCTTGTTCTTCTTTGTTTTTTTTAAAACCTGAAATTGTTAGCAAAGAGGAAAATTAATTTCAAATGGTTCTTGTATTTATGGCTAATTGATTTGAACTGGCCTATACCATGAAACTTTAACCTGAGATCTGTCCCATTTAATTTTAACTCAGTACTATAGTCACTCAATTATATGGTCATTGGTCTTCTCTAGATAAAGACAATGTTACCTGGTGAACATCAGCAAGTACTGAGTAATCTACAGTCTCGTTTTGAAGATTTTCTGGAAGATAGCCAGGAATCCCAGATATTTTCGGGCCCAGATATCACACAGCTGGAAAAGGAGGTTAATGTGTGTAAGCAGTATTACCAAGAACTTCTGAAATCTGCAGAAAGAGGTAAAGCATGGGCATCCTTGTCTCTCTCCCCCGCCCCCCATAGATGTTTAATACAGGCTATTTCCTGTTCGGAATGGGAATTTCAGTCTTAGGTGTGTTATGCTACCTATTAGCCTGTGATAGGTAGACACAGTTGTGGAAAAATTAAAAGCATGTTTCAGGTGGGAATATGCAAAAAGGGATTAATTTTTTCTAGTTGATGAATTAAGAAAAAAATGCCAACCAAATAGTATGACAAATGATGGCATCTTAATGCATCTGCTTTTCAACATTTTCATGATTTTGCAATGTAGTGTTCAGAATGATGATCTTTTCATTTCAGAAAAGCTTCAGTTATTTTTCCATGTACCAAACTTGGACTTTAAAAATGACTTCTTTCTTTAGAGGATCTTTAGATTCACAGCAAAACTGAGAGGAAGGTGTAGAGATTATCCATAACCAAACTGGAGTTTTACACAAGGGTTAAAGGAAAAGATTTTTGTCTAGTTAATTTTCGTTTAATATAAATTTTAATCTAAACTCTTTTGATATTACTTAGAGACAAAAGCTGTATTAGTAATATTCTATTTTAAAAAATTTTAAACATGAACATATTTTAATCTACCTTTCATTTTAAGGATTTTTATTTAATTTTTTAGGTAATCTGCAACTAATTCAATTCACATTTTCCTGAACATAAAAGAGCAATATATTACTTTCCTTGGACATATACAATAGAAATGTGTACTTCAAATGGCATTAGAGAAATGTTATTAACTCTTTGTAAATTGTAAGGTCACTATTTTAAGGTTTATATCCTTAGGGTGGGTTTGTGATGATATCTGGTAACATTAGTCTGACTCACTATGTTCCAGTAGTAATAAAACTGCCATAATAAAACATGAGCAAGAGCATCCAATGATAGAAAACAAGATGTTTTCCAAACATTATATTTACGTTCACAGAGGAGCAAGAGGAATCAGTTTATAATCTCTACATCTCTGAAGTGAGAAACATTAGACTGCGGTTAGAGAACTGTGAAGATCGGTTGATCAGACAGATCCGAACTCCACTGGAAAGAGACGATTTGCATGAAAGTGTGTTCAGAATCACAGAGCAGGAGGTGAGATTTGTAAATGTGTTGGGGTAAAATTTAACTTAAAGTAAATTACTATCTTAATGACTGCCAACTCCTGTAACTTCTTACATGCTCAACTTTGCCCAGTGATCACTTCATAAGGTCTGATTATGCTCTTATGGCTTATTGTGAACCAGCATTCTTTAATTCAGTTCCACCTCTGACTCAGGTAAATAGGTTCCCTTTTACCTATCATGGTGGAGGCTGTAAGGGCTTCTCACAGTGCAATTCATTAGATGTTTGTTGACCATATGCTACATGCAAAAGCATTAAGCACTAAGTTTCAAGCTTGGGCTTGAAAATACACTCATGATTGGGCTTGAAAAGATGAGCAATAAGGGAATTATTGGTAACAAAACTAAGGCTTAGTTCCTTTGATAAAGAAAAAGTAAAGAATATGCATAATTTTTAAGTCAATGATCATAATGTAAAACGTGAGTTTTAAAACTGTTGAAAGAGCCCTGGCTGGTGTTGCACAATGGTTAGAGTGTCAGCCTGCACACGGGTGGGTTGAGGGTTCAATTGTCAGTCAGGGCCATGCACCTGGGTTCGATCCCCGGCCGGGTTGGGGCGCCTGCGGGGGGCAACCAATCCATGTGTCTCACATCAATGTTCCTCCCTCTCCCTCTCTCTATCCCTCTCCCTCTGTTTCTCCCTTTGTCTGTCTTCTCCTCCGTCCCTCCCTTCCACTCTCTAAAAATCAATGGAAAAAATATCCTCAGATGAGGATTAACAAAAAAAAAGCAAGCAAACAAAAACTGTTTAAAGAAAGATGCCCCATCGGGAGTGAAAACCTAATGCCAATGTTTGTTCTCTCTTTCATAGAAACTAAAGAAAGAGCTGGAGCGTCTTAAAGATGATTTGGGAACAATCACAAATAAATGTGAAGACTTTTTCAGTCAGGCAGCAGCCTCTCCATCAGTCCCCACCTTACGCTCTGAGCTCAGTGTGGTCCTTCAGAACATGAACCAAGTCTACTCTATGTCTTCCATCTACATAGAGAAGTATGTGAACACTGTCTCAACGTAAATTTGCTTCAGACAGCTGTCCCATTTTTACATCTGTGCTGCACATTTAAAATATTCATCTTATGAATATTTGTAATTCACTTTTATTTTCTCTTACCAACACATTAAGTATTTCTATAGATTTATGGTGCTTCTTCATGTTGAAAGGCAATGTGCCACAGAGATTAAGGCGCAGTGTATGATCTTCCCACATTTTGCCTAAAGCTTTAATAGCGCCGCTGTGGAGTCTGTAGGATTTTCCTCTCAAGCTTGGTCTAACCAAGGCTTGAAAGAAGCCCATCTTATCTTGGAATCTCTTGCTAAGTATCACTTGTGGTCCATACTGTCTGTCTGTCAAGAAGACAGTCAGCTGACTATGTCTTGTACGTAATGTGTCAGTGTTCCGACATGAAGAACATGCTATCTTATGTATCATAATGGTGCTTCAGGACTGCATTATGGGAAAATAAACATTTACCAATAGGAGGCTGTTGTTTAATTCTCCTTATTAGGTTGAAAACTGTTAATTTGGTGTTAAAATACACTCAAGCTGCAGAAGCCCTTGTAAAACTCTATGAAATGAAACTGTGTGAAGAAGAAGCAGTGACAGCAGACAAGAATAATATTGAGAATCTAATAAGTACTTTAAAGGTATGAGTCTCACCTTTGGCTGTTTTTCAAGATCATACTCTAAAAGTATTTCTCTAGCATTTCAATCTTCAAACGTCAACTGTTAAATATCTTAATTTGATTATATTCACATTCATTCTGTTGGCATATCTCTATAATGCCATAGCTTACTGCAGATAAGTATGTTCAGGCATTTGTAATTTGAGGAGAGATCTTGAAAGTTTGAATCTTCTTGACAATAGCTTTTTATAATCAGTTCATATTGGCAGCAGGAGGAGTTGAAGCTGAAAATTAAATTATTTGTAATTTATTCTCTTGCTGAAAGAGACAGTTATTTTAAAAGTCAAGGAGGCAAATAGAGGAATTAATCTAAGAAAGGATAAAAGGCTGGTGGTTGTACTCATCTGTATCCGTAAATGTGTATAAGGAACTGAGTGTAACTATTACAAAAACAATGGTGCAAAGTTATCTTAGTGATTTTTAATGTGTACATTCATTTTTAAGCAATGAAATTAGTAAATATCTTAACCATAATCAATGAAAACAACTTACGGAGGTAGCAGACTTGCTTATGGAATATATTTTGCTTTATTGATATGTAAATTTCATTAGGCTGAACTTTATTAAATTGTCAGGTGTTTTTTTAAGATCAAAGTGCAATCAAATATTGGCAATCTCATCAGGCTCAACCTAATACATTATTTTTGTATATGAAAGATACTTTTTCCTTTCTCTGATTTTATAGCAGTCAAGTGACTGCTATAAATAAATTATAAAATGAGGTAAATAACGTGTTTGCCCAGTGAGTGGTTGACACATTTTTATAACTTTCACCTGTTAATGTATTTTAGCAATGGCGGGCTGAAGTAGATGAAAAGAGAGAGGTATTCCACTCATTGGAGGATGAGCTGCAGAAGGCTAAAGCCATCAGTGATGAAATGTTTAAGACATACAAAGAACGGGACCTTGATTTTGACTGGCACAAAGAAAAGGCTGATCAGTTAGCCGAAAGGTGGCAAAATGTTCATGTTCAGATTGACAACAGGTTAGTATCTTTTTTTTTGTTCAGGCTTAGTACAGATTTAATGTATATCCTTATATCTAGGTAAAATCTAAACTTATTAGGCTGTTTTAAAATCTCATATATAGTTAATTTCATATGCATAGTTAATTTTGACATATACTTAACTAGAGGCCTCGTGCACAAAATTCATGCACCAGTATGGTCCCTAGGCCTCGCTGGTGATCAGGGCCGATTGGGGCCTTCCGGCTGCTGGCTGGGGCCTCCCTTCCCCAGCTGCTGGTTGGACCTTCCTTCATTCCGTGCTGCCCCCTGGTGGTCAGCGCACAGCATAGTGAGCAATCGAACTCCCGAGGGGACACTTTGCATATTAGCCTTTTATATATAGAGATTGTGTTCGCTTCAAGAGCTCTATCTAACTATATTTCTTAAATGTTGGATTTAAATAAGACATTTAACTTCAAAATAAATATTTTCAATTTTATGTTATTAAAACTATTGATATACTCTGGTATTTGGATAGTTAATCTACTTGCTTTTTTTCTGAAGGGTAAAACAATATAGTTCTCCATTTATTACAGCTTACAACATTCAAATACAGTATTTAAATCATTCAAAATTGTTACCAATTTACAAGACTTAGTAAGAACATGAGCCATGTAGCACTCAATACTAGACCTAAGAAGTGTAAAGAAATTGCAGTGACCTGATGTTCACTTTTATGGAAGATATAAGAACATTGAAAATAAATAAAATAAAAAAGTGAAAGGAAATTAGATGGCTTTAGGTCTCCATCTTAAAGGAAACAGAATAGTGTCTTTTCTCATTAATTTCATATTTACATTAATGCAAAGAAAATGCTTTTATGATATAGGACCATTCTTGAGAAGTAAAATTATATTCAAATATAGAATATCTCATCTCAATAACATATGTGATTTGTAGGTTTAATTTAGTGATTTTAAATCATAGAGACTGAAGCATTTAATCACAACTCCTGGAAAGTCCTCTCTCAGTCCATGTTGAACCATTCATTGAACTATCTTGTCCTTATTTCTAAAGTGAAATGCCATTTGATGCAAGCTTTGGGTATTCAAGGCATGCTGATTGATAATGGTTATGGTTAAGTTTCCGGTTTTCCTGCTTTTTAGCTTTAGTCTCTTGGGCTTGTCCCTAGGATAATCACATGTACAACTCCATAAATAAAATATTTAGATTGAACCCGAGCCAATGTGATTGCCCTTAGAGATGTGCTTCAGGGTGCTATACCCTTGAGTTGTTGTGCTGAGTGCATTGCAGTACAGTTATTCTGTCTCTCCCTTCTTCACTACACCTATCACCCTTCTAATGGACGCTATTGGAAACTCACTGTTTTGTTATGTTTTTTAGGTTACGGGACTTAGAAGGCATTGGCAAATCGCTGAAGTACTACAGAGATACCTATCACCCTTTAGATGACTGGATCCAACAAGTTGAAATTACTCAGAGAAAGATTCAGGAAAATCAGCCTGAAAATAGTAAAACCCTAGCAACACAGCTGAATCAACAGAAGGTATGTGAACACAATTCCCTGTGCTAGGGCTGTGTCTGCCTTTGGTCAGCAATGACCTTTATCTTCCTTTTCTTGTTAAAAGAAGAAGCACAAAGCTATTTGGAAGAAGGTAGGAAAAATCAGAAATATTAAAATCTTGCAATGCAGACCTACACATATCACTTACTTTGATTTCTTGGAAGTCATTTTGAAAGCATAAGGAATAAGAAGGTAACATGTTGGGGTAATTTTCAAATTCCTAGTGATCATTTAATCATAGTATGGAAATCTCTCTGGTACTAGGTGGTCACAGTAGTTTTGTGGGATCCTAAATATATGAAAATGGTTAGTGGTAGAAAATTAAACAGCCATATTTGACAGAAAGTTCAATGCTTTGAGATTTCTTTTTTCTTGAGGAGCCAATAATTTTTTAGCTCTGTTATGATCAGGAATAGGTGGGGGCCAAGGGCTTAAGTCTACTTTTGACTATCTTTTATGAAGTGTTGTACTTTCTGCTTTGAGAGCCCCATGTGGGTGTGTCACTTATATGGCTTAATCTAGAAGTTTGTGGTTTACCCATTAGGCACATTGCATATTATGTGCTAAGGGTTAAGGAGCTACACTTTTAAATGATGTGGATATTTCTTAGTTCCTGAGCATCTTAAGTAGTTGAATAGCATAGAATCCCTTGTCCTTTTTCATCTAAATTGTGTGTATTTATAGATGCTGGTGTCAGAAATAGAAATGAAACAGAGCAAAATGGATGAATGTCAAAAATATGCAGAACAGTACTCAATTGCCGTGAAGGTACGTGGATTCAGTTATTTACTTCTATCAAATTTAATATTTGGGCATACGATTCTACATTGAACTTTCAAAGCCTTTACAAGTCATTTCACTCTGTGTTAACAAGTGAAAACAGAGAGTCTTCATTTGAAAACCTTTTGATACTACCTACCTTCTAATTCTTTGACATCTGAGTCACATGGCAACCCCTGGTTTATGCATTTTCCCTATGTTACACAGCACATGCACACATGCCCCTCTAAACACATAAGAAATACAGAGCTCTGAAATTAATTTCATTTAAAATACATATTTTTATTGATTTCGAGGAGGAAGAGAGAGGGAGAGAGATAGAAACATCAATGATGAGAGAGAATCACTGATTAGCTGCCTCCTGAACATGCCCTATTGGGGATCGAGTCTGCAACCCGGGCATGTGCCCTGACAGGGAATCGAATCATAACCTCCTGGTTCATAGGCCGATGCTCAACCGATGAGTCACACCAGCTGGGCTAAAATTCATTTCTTAATATATATATATATATATATATATATATATATATATATATACACACACACATACATACATATATATTATTGACTTCAGAGAGGAAGGGAGAGGGAGAAATAGAAACATCAAGGATGAGAGAGAGAGAATCATTGATCGGCTGCCTCCTGCACGCCCCCCCACTGGGGATTGAGCCCGCAACCCGGGCATGTGCCCTTGGCCAGAGTCGAACCTGGGACCCTTAAGGCCGCAGGCCAATGCTCTATCCACTGAGCCAAACCGGCTAGGGCAGGGGTGGGCAACCTTTTTGTAAGTGCGTGCCAAAACCAGCAAAATCTCTGACACAAAATTCTTCTGCGTGCCAACCCTAATTTTTTGAGAACATGTTATGCCTACTTGATATCTCTTAAGGTGTACGTATGTGAAGAACCTTGAAGAAATAATATTCATTCGAGCGACAAAAACACAGTATATGATGATGAAAAATACATTTATTTTTTAATGTATACATGTACACTGGTAGTCCAACAGAAAACTTTATGACTCCGTTTGATATTCTCAGTGGGACTTTTGCTGCTGCATCTCTGATAACAGAGATTTTACATCAGGTTTATATTTTGTGACCTTCAGAGAGATGCACGAGCTACTGCTTTCATCCGTCAGGCTACTCCTGTTACGAGACTTAACAAAATTCATCACTGAGAACAAAGATTCACAAGCGTATGTGGATGAAACCAAAACACTGGTCGGATCTAGGAAGGCAGGGAGAGTTAAGGCAGAGGCATAGAAATTGCTCTTCCCATCTCTCGTCAATCCATGTCTATGGTCTTTAAGATAACTTGTTATGTAAAATTATTTATTTATCTAAGATGCACCTACACTGAATTTATCTGAAAAATAAAAAAGTCGATATTAAGAAAAAAATTGTAAATGGAAGATTATAAGAGAGGGTTTCGTGTGCCAGCAAAAGTTACTGGCGTGCCACGTTTGGCTCGCATGCCAGGGGTTGCCCACCCCTGGGCTAGGGCTAAAATTCATTTCTTAGTCACTTTGTGGCGCCCCCCCCCCTCCCTGCTTCCCTCTTTCTCTCCTTCTCTCACCCTTGGTCTTGCTTTCTCTCTCCTTTCTTTAACAGTGCTAGAGTATCCCATTAAAGAACCTATAACATTTTCTGTTCTCATGCACTGTGAAGTCTTCAATAATATATCATCTTTTGCCACCCAGATGCCCATTGCCATTGCCTAGCTAGAGGAGAGGGAGACTGAGTGTAACTAGCATCTTGTACTAAATGTTTCCATGAGTTTCTAAAGAGACTTAGGAACTTTCCTCACCACCCTAAATGTTTCTGATTTTATTACCACTGTGTGAACATGTCAGGATTGGATAGGTTTCTAAAAGTATTGTTTTGTGATATTTTCTTTTAAGGCTATTCAGTGAAACTAAGATCCATTAGGAAGCTTTAGCTCTTTGCTTTAATTAATTTCATCTCATTGACTCCTTTATCCAGGACTACGAATTACAAACAATGACCTACCGGGCCATGGTAGATTCACAACAAAAGTCTCCAGTGAAACGCCGGAGAATGCAGAGCTCCGCAGATCTCATCATCCAAGAGGTAATACAAGTACCGCTGAGAAGGGAGGGAGTGTAAAAGAGAGAAACAGTGCTTGAAAAATTTTATATTATAAAATGTACATGGAAACTTTATCATTTTAACCATTTTTAAGTGCACAATTCAGTGGCATTCAGTACACTCATAATATTCTGCAGCCTTGACTACTAACCATTTCCAGAAACTTTTCAATGTTCCAAAAAGAAAGTTTCTACCTATAAACTACACTTGATAAAAATCTTTAATCAGGATTAATTGTTAATTGCAGATTATAATAAATATACTTCTTGATGAGGTTTAGAAGAAAACTGCCATTTAGTATGGTTTGCACAACAGTAATAAGCTCATTCCAGTTTCTATTACTGGGGGTTGTGTACTTTGCTTTCAAAAGGCCTACTTAATATTGTAATTGTTACTTAACGTTTATTCAACTCATGTAGGGCATCTGGAGATTATGTTTTTATTATTCTTTTCTTACTTGCAGTTCATGGACCTACGAACACGATATACTGCTCTGCTCACGCTCATGACACAATATATTAAATTTGCTGGTGATTCATTGAAGAGGCTGGAAGAGGAAGAGGTAACCTTTAAGTATGAATAGCTAACTAAAAAGGAAGTATATAGTATGGTTTGGAAAAACAAAAATGGTTTCATGGTAAATTTATTTGGTTGATAACTGATATGTAGGTAATTGTTTAATTATAAAATTATAATGTACAAGAGTAGAGGCCTAGGGTTTTTTAACATTTTAAAGATTTTCCTAAATAGAACATTTTTATTTTCGCCGTAGGACTCTAATATGATAGGATTAATGTCTTAAATGGTTCTACTTAAATTATGAAATTTTGACACTGGTGGGATTTTTCTCAGTTGTCTCACAGTTGAGAAGTATACTTTGAAGTATAGTTACTACTGTTACAATGGCTGCAGAAATACTGTATAAACAAATTTGTTTTATGCATTTTAAATTTATTTACATCTTCAAGGATATAAAACATAAAAGTTTTAATTTAGAAGTAGTAGGTGTTTGTACAAAATGATAGTACTTTTTAAGAATTGCGCAGTATTTATTCATTCATTTATTTATTTATTTATTTGCCAAAAAGATATGGTATATAGTAAAACTATTTAAGTACCTTTCTAATTTGGAGAAATTCTGTAGCTTGGATTTTGCATTTAAAAATATATTCACAAATAGAGCAAGGAGTTGTTTATAAATATCTTGTCATAAAAGGCTATTATATATACTTTTGAAGGGATTATGCTATGCTCTATTATCTTGGTATGATTTCTATTCATAACTTTAGAACAGACAAAAATAGTAGACTGAATGCTAAAATTAGTAAATTGTGGGGCATTAGTCATTTTAAATTGTACTGTTGTTGAAAACTCTGAAGATAATTATACTTAACATAACTGTTCATATAATGAGAGAACCAAAACAGCAGTACATGTCTAATAGCTGTTACATTCCTAGTTTCTAAAAATGTCACTGCTTTTGTAAACTATTTTAGTCTGTTCAATGTTAACAGTTTTCTGCAACTAAATCACTAACATAGCTCATTGCACGTCTTTATAACTAGCTTTCTTTGTGCTTAGGAAGGAGAATCAGAGTATTTGTGACCATCCAAATAATTGGCATACATCTCTCACTTATGGAAGAACATCCATAATTTTAAATATTTTTACTTTTTAAGGGATACAATTCCATTTTAAATGGCATACAGGTCTTTTAAATTATAGTTTAGTAGTTTAATTTAAAATAAAATAATTTAAGTCCTGTTTTATAGAATATATCTTATTGCACATATGTGAGCCACTTTGCTCAATTTATCTGAGGAGATAGAATAAAGTTGATAGAATCAAATGGTATTTCACAAAGCCTGGATATTTACAAATTATGCCTGTCCTTTGAAACAAAAAGGAATGATAGTGAATTAAAGACAAAACAATATAGGCCATGCAAAGACTGTAATGTAAAATAGATTTTAAAAGTTCCTGAATAAAACTTACCACTTAGGAATCATATTAGTGGAATGCAAAGGGTATCCTTTATAAAAGATACATAGCTCAGTGTTTAGACTCCAAAGAGTAGTGTTTCTGAAACCAAGTCTGTGAGGAGCCACATGGGAAACCTTAGTCTGAGAGTAGAACTTTTCATAATAAACATTAGAATCAAAGAGGGATGCAAGTTAATTTCAGAAGATAATACCAAATAAGAAATGAAAGTAGAGTATCTGTAATGGGTATTAGATGGATAAAGAGATTTTCTAGTCTATATTTAGAGCAAAGTACTGTATATTAAAGGTTAATTTCTAAGATTAAAGGACAGCATGTCTCCTTCGGGAATAGTTAGAGAAAACTGAGGGAGTTATTTTTATATGAGTAAGTTTGAGATCTACAGGAAAGCAAATCAGCAATAGGACTGAATGATTTTTGGTAATTTTTATAGTATTTGCTAAAAATTTCAGAATATTTAGACAATGTGAGATTATTAAACAGTACATTACTTTAATTAAGATACGGAGGATTCAACAACATTTTTTTCCCCAAGAGATTTTTTTTATTTTTCAAACTTTGAACATAACTAAGAAAAAAAGGCTCAAAACTTCTTAGCAATAGCTAAGTTTTAAAGAGGGGTTGATAAGAAATGAGAAATACCCTATTAGAAATCAACAACTCAATAAATATTGAAAATTTAGTATTGCAGACTTCTATGAGATTTGTTTTATATGAATTCTTATTTAAACCATATTTAGGTTAGCAAAGGAAACAACTGAAGTTCTTGTCAAAATTATTAGGAATCAAGAAATTAGAGGAAGCAAAATAAGATACATGGTCTATAGCAGCCGTGGGCAAACTACAGCTCGCGGGCCGGATCCGGCCCGCTTGAAATGAATAAAACTAAAAAAAAAAAAAAAAAAAAGACCGTACCCTTTTATGTAATGATGTTTACTTTGAATTTATATTAGTTCACACAAACACTCCATCCATGCTTTTGTTCCGGCCCTCCGGTCCAGTTTAAGAACCCACTGTGGCCCTCGAGTCAAAAAGTTTGCCCACCCCTGGTCTATAGTGTAAATTAAATTACTGAAATTCGCCAAAGCTTTTCAATTTACACACACACACACACAAAAAAAATCTGCTCTCTAGAATCATTTTTCTATTCTTATTTAAACTGTTTATAATTATGATTTTGGGTTGATGATATGAAACTAACAACCTTATGGTGTTAACAAAGAGAAATTAAATTGTAATGAAGAACTAGCCCTGACCATGTAGTTCTGTAGTCAATGCAAAGTCTACTCCTCCCAGTTGAGATTGATCTGTCATTAACAGAGTAAAAAAAATATTCTTACATTTTATTCTATACAGAGCTGAATCCCTAAGAATATTTTAACAAGCATTCTATTTAACAAATATCTTTGTATTTACGGAGTATCTAAAGGTACTTGTCAAGGTGGATTCCTAGGAGGCATGTCATTAACAAGAACAACAAAGTCTGTGAGTATGTGAAGCACATATTTTCTAAAGCCACCAGGGACTGTAGCTGCCTTTGCATTAGCAATTCCGATGGTAATTGTCATAAGATGGCAATATAAACAAGTAAAAATTTTGACATTAGAAATGACAAGTTTCTGTATAATTTTCTTCCTTCCTGTATTACATTTTATTTCCTGATTTGGCTCTCTGTCCCAAAGTTCTGTATTTTGTTTCTTTAACCATGAAATAGGGATGTAAACATCATGTTAAATTTCCATTGGGCTAGATATTGAAAACTAAATTCTTGGATGTCACTTGGTTCCTGTGTGTTGTATATTCTTAGCTTGGACTAAGTTGTGAGCGAAAGCAGAAAAGTACTGTTGTGGAACTTTTCAAATTCATTTAATCTCCCTGTACCTCAGTTTCCTCATCTATAGGCCATGTGTTTTGGAAGGTCCCTTCTTGCTATAAAATCCGGAGCTAGCTAATTTTTACAACCAAATTATTTCTGAGAGACCAAATCAAACAAACAAAAAAGGTTTAGAAAACCACAGAAGGGTTTTTGTCTTCTCCTTTTGCTGCCTGCCTGAAGCTTCCTCTCAGAAGAAGGTGGTGGTGGTGATGGTGGTGATGGTGGTGATGGTGGTGATAGTGCTTGTTCTGCATTTGGGTTTTCCTGTTTCTGTAAGTACTTTTCTGAGCCTTGCTTCAGATTTTTAAAGATAAATGGGAATAAAACAGGTTTGACACTTTTAAACATCTCTCGTAGATGAAGAGGTGTAAGGAGACTTCTGAACATGGGGCCTATTCAGATCTGCTTCAGCGCCAGAAGGCAACCATGATTGAGAATTGCAAACTGACAGGAAAGATAAGTGAGTTGGAGTACATGGTAGCCGAGCTAAAGAAACAGAAGTCCCGAGTAGAGGAAGAACTTCCCAAGGTCAAGGAGGCTGCAGAAAATGAATTGAGAAAGCAGCAGCGAAATGTAGAAGACATTGCTCTGCAGAAAATCAGGGCTGAGAGCGAAGCCAAGCGGTGCCGCAGGGAACTGGAGGCCATTGTGCGGGAGAAGGAGGCAGCGGAGCGGGAGCTGGAGCGCGTGCGGCGGCTGACCCTGGAGGCTGAGGCCAAGAGAGAGGCCGTGGAGGAAAACCTCCGCAATTTCCGGAACCAGTTAGAGGAAAACACCTTCACGAGAAGAACCCTGGAGGATCACCTAAAAAGGAAAGACTCGAGTCTCAGTGACTTGGAGCAACAGAAAAGTAAGTTAATGGAAGAGTTAAGAAGAAAGAGAGACAATGAGGAAGAGCTCCTGAAGCGGATGAAGCAGATGGAGAGAGAGCTGACGTCTCAGAAACAGATGGCAGAGAAACAGTTGGAAGAAAAGCAGAAAATTGAGCTGGAAGCAAGGAGAAAGATAACTGAAATCCAGCACTCCTGCCGGGAGAACACGGTGCCCACGTGTGCCGTGACACACGGAGAGCGGGACAGACAGAAAGCAGAGGAGCTCAAGCAGCAGGTGGATGAGCTCATGGCCGCCAATAGAAAGGCCGAGAAAGACATGAGGGAGCTGAAGTATGAACTCAGTGCCCTCCAGCTCGAGAAGACTTCCTCCGAGGAAAAGGCTCGTCTGCTAAAAGAAAAACTAGACGAGACGAATAATACACTGAAGTGCCTGAAGTTAGAGTTGGAAAGGAAGGACCAGGTAGAGGAAGGGTATTCTCAGCAGCTCAGAGAACTGGGGCGGCAATTGAACCAAACCTCAGATAAAGCTGAAGAAGTCATGCAGGAAGCTAGTGATCTTAAGAAAATAAAGCAGAGCTATGAGGTGGAACTAGAATCTCTTCAACAGGAAAAAGGGAAACTGCAAAGAGAAGTAGACAGCATCACCAGGACTCATGCAATAACTGAGAGGAATATTCAGCACTTAAAGTCACAGGTGAATTCTTTTCGGGATGAGAAGGAATTCTCTAATGAAAGAATGCAATCATGCCAGAGAAAATCAGATCATCTCAAAGAACAATTTGAGAAAAGCCACGCACAGTTGCTTCAGAATATTAAAGCTGAAAAAGAAAATGATGAAAAAATCCAAAAGCTGAAGGAGGAATTGGAGAAAAGTAATAAGTGTGCAGAAATGCAAAGACAAAAAGTAGACGAGCTGATTAGGCAGAATAATGAAACCAAGTTAGCGATGCAGAGAATTCAGGCGGAATCGACCCATGTGGTTTTAGAGAAACAAGCTATCCAGCAAAGATGTGAAGCACTGAAAATTCAGGCAGATGGTTTTAAAGATCAGCTACGTAACACAAACGAACACTTGCATAAACAGACGAAAACAGAGCAGGATTTCCACAGAAAAATCAAATGCCTAGAAGAAGACCTCGCCAGAAGCCTAAATTTAGTAAATGAGTTTAAGCAAAAATGTGACCAGCAGAACATCATCATCCAGAATACCGAGAAAGAGGTTAGAAGTCTGAACGCTGAGCTGAATGCTTCCAAAGAGGAGAAGCGACTCGGGGAGCAAAAAGTCCAGCTCCAGCAAGCTCAGGTGCAAGAGTTAAATAACAGATTGAAAAGGGTACAAGACGAACTGCACTTAAAGACCATAGAGGAGCAGATGATCCACAGAAAGATGGTCCTGTTTCAGGAAGAATCTGATAAGTTCAAACGTTCGGCAGAGGAGTTTCGGAAAAAGATAGAAAAATTAATGGGCTCCAAAGTTATCACAGAAAATGACATTTCCGGCATCAAGCTCGACTTTGTGTCTCTTCAGCGAGAAAACTGCAGAGCTCAAGAGAATGCTAAGCTCTGTGAAACAAATATTCGAGAACTTGAGAGACAGCTTCAACAATATCGTGAGCATATCCAGCAGGGGCAGAATGTAGAAGCAAATCATTACCAAAAATGTCGGAAACTTGAAGAGGAGCTGGCAGCCCAGAAACGTGAAGTTGAAAACCTGAAGCACAAAATGGATCAGCAGATAAAGGAACATGAGCATCAGTTAGTTTTGCTCCAGTGTGAAATCCAAAAAAAGAGCCCAGCCAAGGACTACAGCTTCAAACCAGATTTTGAGGCGGCAGTGAAGGAATGTCAGCACTCCAGAGACCTCTTCTCTAGGAGCGCGGGACAGCATCACCCAACGCCCAGGTCTCCTCTGTTGAGATGGACTCAAGAACCACAGCCGTCGGAAGAGAAGTGGCAACATCGGGTTGTCGAACAAAAGGATCCCCATTGCTGGCCATCAAAGTCTCCGCTGGAGAAAGAGAAAAGCCAGCAGTGTTACTCTGAGTATTTTTCTCAAACAAGCACTGAATTGCAGATAACTTTTGATGACAAAAATCCTATGCCAAGACTATCAGAAATAGAGAAGATAAGAGATCAAGCTCTGTACAATTCCAGGCCACCTGTGAGATGTCAAGAGGACAAATGTGAAGTGGACCTGGTGAAGCTTTTGGCACCCTTAGAGGTATAATCTGGGTCCTGAGACCTTATTAGCTACCTGTGTTAAGTTTCCTCTCTTCTTTCCTTTCCCTGCTAGACTAGATTTTTTAAAATAACGATAAATGTGCTTGGCTTTTTGTTGTTCCGATAGGAAATAATGTTATCATTTTCTAGCGATTTACTGCATCTTTACTACAAATTATTAATCTTTCATTTTTAAATGTGTGAAATTAAACACATGAATGTAATGGTTATATGCTATATCTATGGGATTATATTCTAAAAAATATGCCCATAAGAAAGCTAGAAAAACCAAGCAATTAATTTTAATTTCTAACATGTTCTCTGAAAAAATTTTTATCTTAGTCTTTTTCCCTCCTCTTTTATTAAATTGAATTTATTGGGGTGACATTGGTTAATAAAATTGTGCAGGTTTCAGGTGTATAATTCTATAATACATCATCTAGATACTGTATTGTGTTTTCCAAACCCCAAGTCAAGTCTCCTTCCATCACCATTTATCCCCCCTTTATCCTCTTCTACCCCCCACCCCTTCCCCTCTGGTAATTACCATAGTACTGTTGTCTATGAGTTCTTTTTCTTAATCCCTTCACCTTCATACTTTTTTAATACCTTAATTGTCATCTAAAGTAAGCTTCAGACTTTCAAAATATATTACTTATTCCTGAATCATCTTTAGTTTGAAATTTTTCTTCTCTTTAGTTATCTCATCTTTGTTTTTCTAGGAATTATATTTGGATTGAGTAAAGTGACAGTGTTCTTTAGATGACTTTTAACAACTTATAAATTCCTGTTACAGATAGCTAAGAACAAGCAGTATGATTTGCGTACAGAAGTCACAACATTAAAACAAGAAAAGAGCCCTGGTTCCAGTACTGAAGGATGGATGTTTGGATTCAAGAGAGGAGATTTTCTTAAGAGAGGCTTAGAACCAGAGACCTTCCAGAACGTTGATGGCGACCATTCGTGTTCGGTTAGGGATGATGAATTTACATTCCAAGGGCTCCGGCACACTGTGACTGCCAGGCAGTTGGTTGAGGCTAAGCTTCTGGACATGAAAACAGTTGAGCAGCTGCGACTTGGTCTTAAGACTGTTGAAGACATTCAGAAAACTCTTAGCAAGTTTTTGACGAAAGCCACCTCGATTGCAGGGCTTTATCTAGAATCCACAAAAGAAAAGATTTCATTTGCCTCAGCAGCCAAGAAAATCATAATAGACAAAATGATGGCTTTAGCATTTTTAGAAGCACAGGCTGCCACAGGTTTTATAATTGATCCCATTTCAGGTCAGACGTATTCTGTTGAAGATGCAATCCTTAAAGGAGTTATTGACTCCGAATTCAAAATTAGGCTCCTTGAGGCAGAGAAGGCAGCCCTGGGATATTCATATAATTCTAAGACGTTGTCAGTGTTTCAAGCGATGGAAAATAGAGTGCTTGACAGACAAAAAGGTAAACATATCTTGGAGGCCCAGATTGCCAGCGGGGGCATCATTGACCCAGTAAGAGGAGTGCGTGTCTCACCAGAAATTGCTCTGCAGCAAGGCTTGTTAAACAATGCCATCCTACAATTCTTACACGAGCCATCCAGCAACACACGAGTTTTTCCTAATCCTAATAACAAGCAAGCTCTGTATTATTCAGAATTACTGCAGATGTGTGTATTTGATGTAGATTGCCAATGCCTTCTGTTTCCATTTGGGGAGAGGAACATTTCCAATCTCAATGTAGCAAAAACTCATAGGATTTCCGTAGTGGATATCAAGACAGGAGCAGAACTGACTGCATATGAGGCTTTCCAGAGAAACCTAATAGAAAAAAGTACATATCTTGAGCTCTCAGGGCAGCAGTACCAGTGGAGGGAAGCCACGTTTTTTGAATCCTATGGGAATCCTTCTCATATGCTGGCTGATGCTAAAACAGGATTACAGTTCAATATTAACGAGGCTGTGGAACAGGGAACCCTTGACAAAGCCTTGGTCAAAAAGTATCAGGAAGGCCTCATCACACTCACAGAGCTTGCTGATTCTTTGCTGAGCCGGTTAGTTCCCAAGAAGGATTTGCATAGTCCTATTGCAGGGTATTGGCTGACGTCTAGTGGAGAGAGGATCTCTGTCCTAAAGGCCTCCCGTAGAAATTTGATTGATCGGATTACGGCCCTCAGATGCCTTGAAGCCCAAGTCAGCACAGGGGGGTTAATTGATCCTCTTACTGGCAAAAGGTACCGGGTGGGTGAAGCTTTGCATAGAGGCCTAGTTGATGAGGGGTTTGCCCAGCAGCTGCGACAGTGTGAATTAGTCATCACAGGGATTAGCCATCCTGTCACGAACAAAGCGATGTCAGTGGTGGATGCTGTGAATGCAAATATCATCAGTAAGGAAATGGGAATCCGATGTTTGGAGTTTCAGTACTTGACTGGGGGGTTGATAGAGCCACAGGGTCACTCCCGGTTGTCAATCGAAGAGGCTCTCCAAGTAGGTATTATCGATGTCTTCCTTGCCACAAACCTCAAAGATCAAAAGTCGTATGTCAGAAATATAATATGTCCCCAAACAAAAAGAAAGTTGACATATAAAGAAGCATTAGAAAAGGCTGATTTTGATTTCCACACAGGACTTAAACTCTTAGAAGTATCTGAACCCTTGATGACAGGGATTTCTAGCCTCTATTATTCGTCACAATAGAACATGTTGAAATAACTTTGCACAGGAGTGATGCAGTCCAGTTCATGTGATCTGTCCAGAGCATGATTAAATCAGTTAAATGTACAATCTAGTAATTATGTCACATACTCAAAACAACATTTATTTCTGAAGGGCTGGAAATAGTTGACGGTTCAGAAGAGAGACTAAAATTGAAAATCACAAAAGATGTATTGCTCTCAAAAATGGTTTCATTTAACTTTGAGATGAGTTTTTTCAATCTTGCCCACACTGAAAATAAAAGTATTTTGCCTAGAATACAGCATAAGCTTGAAGTCCAACAAGTTCAGAGCATCCTTTCCTCAGAACTGCATCACTGAGTGAATCCAGCCTGATGATCCATTGAAGGATCCCGCACACTCCCTGGAAGAGCTCTCCAGAAAGCACCGTGGAACCAAAGGGAGAGATGTACATTCTTCCCCAACATCCCTGTAGCGATAGTGTTTCAGATGGCCTTGAAAAATGAAAAAGTGTTTAGCTTTTCTGTATGTAGTAGCCTTCTTTACATATTAAACATTTACCACAATTTCCCATTTCTCGTTAGACTCTGTGATGACTGGATTGTGTGTTGGAAGAGGGGGGAAGACTTTTCTTCATTTTATGTGTTTTCCAAATGTGTGTACACATTCTCTATCTTTCGGCTTTCTGTTGTTTCCTACTTTTCTGCCAAGACAATTGTGTTTGTACTGCTAATGCAAAGGCAACCACTCAGAGGTCTTCTAGTGCTTCATGAATAAAATCAAGTTTTTAAGTTTGTCGTATTGAGAGACCAGCTGGGAGGGTAGACTGAACATTGAAGAATGTCACAGCTTCCTTTGCTGCCATAAACATTTTGGAAGTACATCTGCTCTGTGATGTGATAAACATGGTTAAGTGAATGAATAAAAGGTCTCAGTAACTTGAGTGTGATGAAAACACATTTTTACACTTGTTTTCTATGGAGAGATGAGTTTCATAGCTCGGTCATTTACTGGAATATATCTTTTCTTACTACTCACACCTGCCAGAAGTCACTGGAAGAAGAAAAAAAAGAGCATGTTGAAAAAGCCAAAGAATTACAGAAATGGGTGTCAAATATCAGCAAGATGTTGAGAGATGGAGAGAAGGCTGGGAAATCTCCCTTCTCTAAGCAAAAGGTATTCTCTGAAATCCTGGTTAATAATAATAATAGTGGGTAGAATTTTCTGACATGACAGTCCACCTAAAGAATGTGTAATTCTTTACCCCTCACCCGCCCCCCATTTTTATAGGTATTTATAATGAGGACCAGATAGGTTAAGTAACTTGCCCATTGAATCACAGTATGTGGCAGGCAGAAGAAGGTGTTTCTGATTCCAAAGCCTGAACTATATATATTAGTCTTAGTAGTAGTAAACAGATATGTTGTGCTGCTTTTCCTAATGGTTAGACCTGCTTCTTGGTGACTGTGATGAGAATTGCCAAAGAGCAGCAGAGGCATCCTGTTTTGTGCCCAGAGTAAATCCAGGCCCTCCTTATCACAAATGTAGGCTGTCTCTCTCTTTTTTTTTTTTTTTTTTTTAAATATATTTTATTGATTTTTTACAGAGAGGAAGGGAGAGAGATAGAGAGTTAGAAACATCGATGAGAGAGAAACATCGATCAGCTGCCTCCTGCACATCTCCTACTGGGGATGTGCCCGCAACCCAGGTACATGCCCTTGACCGGAATCGAACCTGGGAACTTTCAGTCCGCAAGCCGACGCTCTATCCACTGAGCCACACCGGTTTCGGCAGCTGTCTCATTCTCAACATATGTAAACAAAGCTTCACGAATTACAAAACAGAGAATTACAAAAATACAAACTAGGATATTCACATTTTTGAGGTTTGAGTTTAGTTGTGCCTTTCTGGACCTTTTTTTTTGTTTTATGAAGAAGCGTTCTCCCATCAATCACTGGAAATTCTAGATTCTTTCCCTTACCTAAATGAATTCTTTAGTTCTGTGGGTTATTTTCTGTACCCCAACTACTTGGCATTAGCAGGGTAGCTCCAGCTTCTGAGGTGCTAGTGCTCCATGGTGTCCATGGGACTGCCTCCACTTGAAGCTCTCAGGGCATTGGTCGTTAAGGTGTAAATTTCAGTATTGCTGCTGCTGGTGGTGACAGCACCGGAACTGCAGCTGTGTTTTTAAAATATGTCTGCTAAATTAAGCATCACTTTTTTTTTTTTGGAAAAACTTGTCCTACCCTGCCCCTGCCTGATGTTTGGAAACTTTAGGGGCTGTTAGCTATCATTAGTGTTCCCCGCTAGTTCCGCATCAGTACTCGTCATCAGCTGACGTTGTTGACATAACTGAGCAGGAGAAACTTCAGTGTCTTGTCTAATTATCCCTACGGCTTGAGGCAGATGTACTTTATCCGGGACTCCCCCTTGAAGTTTTCAAGTCTGCGTATATACTTTGATTATTCAATGAAATAAAGCCATTTTCGCTCATAGTCTTGCTATTATATTTCATATGGTGTGGAAGGAATACGAAGCTGGACAGCAACTACATTAGATGTTTTAAATGCAAAACCTTCAAAATAATATGCATATATTTAGTTTAAAATGTCTTTTCTTCCCCTCTTGTCAAATAGGAAAAGAACTAAAATAGGGACAAGAGCTTAGCAAAAATGTCTTAGGACAATAGTTTCTTTTGAGAAATGTGGATTATAAACCATTGGTATTTTCACATTCTGTAGTTTTCAGTTCTCCAAAATTTTACTAGGCCTGTTTTAGACCTACTGGACATTAAAGGTAGACACATACTTTTTTTTTTTTAATGCAGACTGTGGCCTAAATTATAAATCTCTAATAACACTTGATAAAAGAATTTAAGGCAGTTTGATGTGAATAATAAATGTCTTTCAAAATATCAATATGGCCCCATTATTACCTGTAACCATGAAAAATAGACTTGAAATTGATTGTAAGTCAAATACATCAAGGGGAATGAGACCTTTTCATTGGTCCATCATTCTCATTTCTGCTCATTTAAAAGAATGGCAATTCATTTCTGATATTAGGTATTCAGAAATGATATACTAGAAATTAGGAGAAAGTGTTGCTTATTATCCTCAGAGAGATCAATTTTATGGCTCTGACCATCACAGGCAACTTTCTCAAGTGAAAGTCTTAGCAATAAAAATTATTTACTTTTGATGTGCAGACATACAAATTAAACTGTCACGATAATTTTTTTCAAAAGGAGCATGGTATCCAGGCGTGTGGGGGAAGGAAGATACTCGTTGGGAGTAGTGTTCTTCATTCGTGTATGTTTTGGGCACAAGGAACACATTGGGCGGGTGCTGAAGGGGATAAGGCAACCCTGATTCATGGTTGCATGGGACAAATGCAGAAACCATATAATGCTGTATTGCTATTTCCTTATGAAATAATAAGGCTTTTCTTAATTATGCATTCTAAATATAAAGCACTCCTCTTATCCAGGCCCATAGACTGATAATAAGTAATGAGTTATTGACTTGGGTCCCTCAGAAAATAGACATCATTTGGGTCTTGAGGAGACTTGAGTCATTTTTAAAAATTACTGTTGGTTAGTCTCTATGAGGGCAGAATATGAATGCATTTTCATTACCTTGCAGATTTCCAGTGAAGAAATACTAACCAAGAAGGAACAATTATCGGAGGCACTTCAAACCATGCAGATATTTTTGGCTAAACATGGAGACAAGTATGTTGGTTTTCATGAACCTTTTTTTTTGATGTAGGAAAGTGGTCTGAAAAACGTTAGGCAAATAGAAGATGGTAAATTTTAGCTGAGATTTTGAAAATGGAACTCAATCTCAAATTTACTTAGTAATGTAGTTTACTAAGAAATTATAAATTTACATGAGATTATAAATTTAGCAATTTAAGTAATTGACATTTTTAGTCACTTTAACCTGTCTTTACCCAAAGCCTGAAAGGTACTTATTATCCCCATATGTTATTGTTAAGAAAACAAGTTCAGAGAGGTTAAGGATCAGTAGCTAGTGAGTTGTGAAGACTCCAAACCAAGTCTTAATATAAGTAGTCCTGTCTGAGACTTACCTTTTGGAAAATGTGTGTAAATAAATTCTCCATTTTCTTAACTGAGACCTGTGGCAACCTGATTTCTCATATTTTGGTCCTACTTTTTGCAACAAGGCATTTCATATATTTCAGCTCATGCCTCAAACAGGGAAGGAATCTACCCTTTTCTTAAACCCATTTCGACCGACCACTTTAAGATTATTCCAGAATGATTTTATATTGTACTTAGAGAATAATGTCATTTTCTCTTTACCCATCCTTCAGCTTCAACAAGTTTCGTCTTATTGTCCCTTTCCCATGTTGGGACTAACAATGCTAATGTTCCTTGTGTATATGCTAGAGAGGTGCTAATATATTAATTCGTACCCTTTCCTTCAGTCCCCATTTTTAGGCAACAGACGGATTCCTAGATGTGTTTAGCACCACCCTTAATTTCCATATGCAGTCATTCTAAGACCTGATCAGTCTGTATATGAGATATTTTATTTTATGATTCTATAGTTATTTAGAAAAGTACTTTATAAAATCATCGAGCCTAATATATCATCTTTATTGCTTGAGGACTTGCACTCTTCATTTCATACTTTCTGGTTATTTTAGATTGACAGATGAAGAAAGAAATGAACTGGAAAAACAAATGAAAACTCTCCAAGAAAGTTATAATTTATTCTTTAGTGACTCTCTGAAACAACTACAAGAATCACAAACCACTGGAGATGTAAAGGTAGAGGAGAAGGTAATATTATTAAAACATGAAGCTATTTCAAGGTTCTTAGTTTTACTGCATGATTCTAGAAATGTCAATGGTAAAGAAATGACGTTGAAATGTGTACATGGCAAAACATGGAGTTCATGTAAGTGTTTGGAGATTTCAGTGTTATTAATTGCAATCTTACACTTGCTGTCATCAGTTTATGTGACATCTTAATCTGCGCCTTGCATGATAAAAGGAAAGAATCATTCATTTTTCTAACTCTTCTCTTTAGAAGCCATTCTTCTGCTGCATTAGGTATTTTGCTATATGAATATAATGTTATAAAATAGCTTCTGAGTCATGTTTAAAGGTGACGTTGAAGTATCATGGGATTTGTTTGATTTTTAGAGATATCCATAAGATTTATTTGAATAACATTGGAACATATTTATAATGAAGATATCCTAGCATCTTCTTAAAATCTAACAGAAATCACTTAAAATTTGGCCTCTCCTTAAGATTTTAAAACTTCACAATACATATTCACAATATTCAGGATTCAAAAAGTTATCTCTGTATTCAATTCCCTTACTCCCTGGAGTACTTTACACACTATTTTTTTATATTTTTGGGTTATGTAACAGTTTTTCTGGTTCATTATTTTTTACTAGAAAGAAGTTTGTATGCTGTAAACATCAATAGCATGGGGTTTGGTATTCTCTTTCCTGTTAGTAAACTAATCTCACCCAATTGCAGAAAGCATGGTTTGCCTTCTAGGTACGTGTTCTGTTTTCTCACTGTCGTCATTTACTCTGTTGTGTCTTCACTAACCTTGTTAATGTACACAATATTAAGTTTTCAATTCACAGATGCATGTTGTTTTCAAAGCTTTTATCATATCCTGTGCTGTTGAATAGATCACTGACATAGATCACTTGTGCATTTGAGCTGCCTAACATTCACAGCATTGCCACGCCTTGGTAAGTAGAGGATTTTTATGTTGAAGTGTATTATTTATTTTTTTAAAATGCATATGAAGTTTTGTGAAAACCTGCCTACCCTTGAATCACAGACTGATCTGAGAATTTTGTATTTTCCTTTCAGCTGGATAAAGTGATTGCAGGCACCATTGACCAGACAACTGGAGAAGTCCTTTCCGTCTTTCAGGCAGTTTTAAAAGGCCTTATCGACTATGACACAGGAATAAGGTTGCTTGAGACACAGCTAATGATTTCCGGTCTAATTTCACCAGAATTAAGGCAATGCTTTGACCTCAGAGGTGCCAAAAGTCAAGGCCTCATTGATGAACAAGTTCTGTGCCAACTCAAAGAACTGAATCAAGCAAAGGAGATTATTTCTGCTGTGCCTTCCACCACAATTCCAGTGCTGGATGCTCTGGCTCAAGGCGTGATATCAGAGTCCATGGCCATCAGAGTTCTTGAGATACTGCTGTCCACAGGCTCACTAGTCATTCCAGTCACAGGGGAGCAGTTGACCCTCCAGAAGGCTTTCCAACAGAACATGGTTTCCTCAGCATTATTTTCTAAAGTCTTGGAAAGGCAAAAGATGCGCAATGATCTTATCGATCCATGTACCTCTGAGAAGGTGTCTTTAGTAGATATTATGGAAAGAAGTATTTTACAGGAAAACACTGGGTTGCGGCTTCTACCTGTGAGGCCACAAGAAGGAGGCAGAATAACTTTAAAATGTGGAAGGAGCATTAGCATTTTAAGGGCAGCTCATGAAGGTCTCATAGACCGTGAAACCATGTTTCGGTTGTTAGGTGCACAGCTTTTTTCTGGAGGCCTGATCAATTGCAACTCTGGTGAAAGAATGACTGTTGAAGAAGCTGTGGCAGATGGGGTGATTGACAGAGATACTGCTAACAGCATTCTAACATACCAGGTTCAAACAGGGGGGATCATCCACTCAAACCCTGCCAAACGTTTAACTGTAGATGAAGCAGTCCAGTGTGATTTAATAACTTCGAGCAGTGCTCTTTTGGTCCTCGAGGCTCAGCGAGGCTACGTTGGACTCATTTGGCCTCACTCTGGTGAAATATTTCCCGCATCTTCTTCCCTGCAGCAGAAGTTGATTACAAATGAATTGGCATACAAAATCCTGAATGGTAGGCAGAAAATAGCTGCTCTTTATATTCCAGAAACTTCCCAAGTCATCGGTTTAGATGTGGCGCAGCAGTTAGGAATTATAGATAATAACACAACATTGATTTTAAAAAGTATAATCCTGCCCGATAAAATGCCAGATTTGGGAGATTTAGAAGCCTGTAAGAATGCCAGAAGATGGCTCTCTTTTTGTAAATTCCAACCGTCTATAGTCCATGATTACAGGCAAGAAGAAGATAGTTTTGATGGAGAAGAGCCAGTGGCAACTCAGAGTTCAGAACAGACTAAAAAAATGTTCCTGTCTTACTTGATGATTAATAGCTACATGGATGCAAACACAGGGCAGAGGCTGTTGCTGTATGATGGAGACTTGAATGAGGCTGTTGGTATGCTACTAGAAGGCTGTAGTACAGAATTTGATGAGGATACACCCATAAAAGAATGTATTGATGCCTTAAGACTCCCTGGCGTATTTCTGAATAATGCCCCAAGTAAAGAAATGGTTGAAAGTATAACTTCACCAAGTAGTTTTGACAAATGCCATTGCGGAGAACCTAAACCTAAAGAAATTCCTGAAAATAGAAAGCATGCCTTAGAAGAAGAGTTTAATGAAATGGGAACTAATGTTCTCAGTGAATTTTGTCAGTCGGAAAACCTGATACATATAATGGTAGCAGATCATAAAGTTAAGAATTCATCTAGTGTGAACGTTCTCAATTCTGCATCCTATTTTACACAGCCTGGACTTGCAGACTCTGAAAATATACCTAAAAACTGTGAAAGTCAAAGTCAAGTTGAAAAAAATGAACATGCAGCTGAATGTAGTCATTCTAAAAATATGCAAAACCTTGAAAGTGATTTGACAACAAATCCCATAGTGAAATCAAAAACTAGTAACATCTGTAACTTGAAAGAAACAGAGACTGAAGGTAGTATAGACAAGGAGTCACCTGTCTTTGACTATTCCCCCAGGCTGAGTGCCTTATTAAGTCATGATAAATTGAGGAATGATTGGGGAAGTTTTAATGATTTACACACCGCAGAGAACAATGGAAATAAATGGGAAGCCTCTGCAGTGCCATCCAATGACCAGTCCACATTATTGGGTCCAAGAATGGGAGAAAAACCTCAAGACCATTTTCTAGGAATTGCAGCTATTAACATTAGTTTGAAGGAAGAACACTGTGGACAAAAATCTTTAAATACTGCTCATAGGGATCCTCAGGTACAATATCACAATGACAAAGCTATTTCAGATACTAGTGGGGAAGATGAAAAAATACATGCTGCTTCTCAACAGAAACCTGAAGACATGCAAAATGAGTCCACAGTGGAGGAGTACTCCTGTGCCGTAACACCAACAGGTGACCCTGATAATGCCAGTGCATCTCATGTTTATGGAACATCATTGCTTGAAGAAACTGCTGGTGCTGGTGACTATGAAATGTCACTACTGGATGATCAGCAGAGGGACACCGAAACAGACACTGATAGTGACGATGATTTTTATGACACTCCCTTGTTTGAAGACGATGACCATGATTCTCTGCTTCTTGAAAGTGATGATTGTGATTGTCTGCAACCCGAGGACTATGACACACTGCAAGAGGAAAATGATGGGGCTGTCTGTCCTGGCAATGTTTTTTATGATGTTCCCAGAGAGGATGAAAAGCCTATGGTGATTCAGGGGGGACTAGTTGATAGCTTAAGAGTGAGGGGGAAAGCCCAGTCTTTTCAGGATTGTCTCATAGGTATAGAGAAACCTGAATTAGATTCTGATGAAAGAATACCTTTAAATTCAGTCGGCTCATCTAAGATCAACGAACAGTTGTTGGAAACTGAATCAGAAAGGGAAAGTACAGATAATCTAGAAGGTGATGAGTCTGACTTATTGACTGATTCTGAAATAGTAGGAGGGAAAGATAGCTTCAATGCTTCATTAAAGTTTGATGACACTGGCTGTTGGGGAGGGAGAAAAGAAGAAGGGTATGTAACTGGACAAGAATTGAAATCTGATACTGATCATTTTGATTCTATGCAATATGAAGAAAGTTATGGGGATTATTTGTGTGACAGTAATGGTCAGGATGATGATGATGATGATGATGATGATGGCGATGAAGAAGAAGGAGTGGGAGATGAGAAGGAAAAGACCATGTACCAAGATGTGGCTGATGGTATGGATATCCAATTGTGTGCTGCCACTATGAAAGAAAGGGAAAACAGCCATGAAAATCAAAGTATTAATGAAATGATTCTCCTGAGTAAAAAGCAAAATTATAGTTCTCTAGAAAAACAGCAAAGTGTAAATGTTTTACAGCGAGAACCAAGTAGTAAAAGTAGCTTAGTTACTGAAAGAGGCAACCTTCCAGAATATACAAGTGAGGTGGTTGGAAGAAGCAAAGAAAATCTGTTGAGTCCTGAGATGGCCGTTAAGGACATATTGCTGCCTACCGTTAAAGACACTGAATCAGAACCCACCTTTGGCCCTGGAGGTATTTTACATAACACTGATATTCGTTCAACTTCTGATCGAATCATTGGCTCTGAGACTGTTTTAATAGGAAAACCTCCTGAGGAAAGCCATTTGTCATCTGTGGACTCTGTAACTGATAAAGATCATCAAGGAAATGGAAGAGATGTAATGAAAAAGAGAGATGACAAAAGCAATATACTAACAGAAGATGAAACATCAATTCATAAAATGTTCCCAGGTAAAGGAGAAGGGCTTATGGACGGTCAAGTAGAAGATGATAAACATCTCAAACTTTTGTCTAGTAAAAGTACGAGGGAGAGTCTTGATTTAGTTACTCAGTTTCCGTTTCCACAGATCACAACCAATGAAGGACATAATCATAAAGGAAGCCTTAAAAAAACAACTGTAGCTCTTAAAGATGAACCAAAGAATCTACAAACAATTGTGAGTCAAAGTCCTGTTTCATTTGGGAATCTTGAAGAAATATTTGACTCATCAGCTTCCAAAGTGATCAGTGACATTACTTCAGACGTATTGTCTGAAGGGAATACAAAGACTGAGAATGAATCACTCACTGATGGACCTGAGAAAGAACTTGATCTGTTTACATATTTAAAACATTGTGCGAAAGATGTAAAAGCAAAAGATGTATTGAAGCCACATGAGGATATCCCAAGTGGTACTCTAATAGCTTCCCCTCCCATGAAAGAACACTTAGAGTTAGGAGTTGATAATGCAAAAGAGAAAGCAACCCTGACTCAAGAAGACTCACCTCTAAATGAGATGGCTCAACAGAATGACCTTTGTACTAAAGAATGTACCTCAGAAGGAGGAGCGGAAATGCCTCAGTTCACACTAGAAAGGAAGGAAAGCACACTTTCGATCTTACCTCTGAGAAATGTGGAAGGCCTTGGAATAGGAAGTGGTAACTCCAGTAACACTTTAAGCACAGACTGCACATTCTCAGAAATGAACCATGAGAAAGAAATAATCAAGCAACAGCCACGAGAAGAACAAGCCTTGTCTCCAGGATTTCAGGAAAAAGAGGTTCAGACCCCTGAATTATGTCAGGCGTTTGTTGAGGATGTCAAGGACATCTTAAAAAGTAGGTTGAAAGAAGGTCATATGAATTCTCAAGAGGTTGGAGAACCTTCAGCTTGCGAAGATACTGAAATGTTAATTCAAAGCTTAATTAAAAGGGTTAGCACATCACAGTTGGTAAATGATGCAGCTAGTGTGCCCAGCGACGACTCTAAGATCAGTGACTGTACTGGAATTTCCCTCATGAATAACTCATCAGAACTAAGAGCAGAGAGTAGAGATGATCCGTTCTGTATTGCAAATCTTCAGTCTGAGCTTCTCCTTGATATACTTAAGCAAAATCAGTATAGCCAGAAAATTACAGGAGCATTTAAATTGATAAAAGAATTAACGCAGATGGAGTATGATCTAGAGAAAAGAGGTATGACATCTAAGGTAGTTCCACTGCAGCTTGAAAATATTTTCTATAAGCTGCTTGCCGATGGCTACTCAGACAAAGCAGAACAGGTTGGAAACTTGAATCAAAAATCATCTACTACTTTTGAGATGGTGCATGAAAAACCACACGTTGTTGATGATCATAAAAGCAAAGAAGGAAACCACAGTTCCCTTAATTTACAGAATATAAAAGAAATTGGACCAGAAAACTCTACTGTACGTGCATCAGCCTTGTCAAGAGATGAGAAGCTGGAGGAACAATGCAGTGATTTCCCAGACCATCTGGAATGTATTTCAGGGTCAAAAGGCATGACTTCTGGAGATGGCTCAATGGAACAAGTAAGTTGACTTTACATTTCATATGGAAGTGGCTGCATGAAACATTTGGGAGTCATTCCATACATTTTGTTTGCTCTAAAAACCTGCATAGAGGCTATTGAATTAAAATGTCCAAATTTGTGTTTAGTTATCCAATGAGCTACAGCAGTGTTTACAGCACACGTCAAAAATGCACGAGTATTTGGCTTTGCTTCAAGATATGAAGCCTCCCTTAGACAACCAAGAGTCTCTGGATAACAGTCTAGAAGCTTTGAAGAATCAGCTTAAGCAGTTAGAGGTAAGAATTATCTGCTGCCTGTAATGGGTGGGAGTCAGCTGATGTTAGTTTGGGAAAGTAAGCAGAGCACTTTATATTTATGTTTTGGATATTAGTTGTATTTGTCACTAAATAGCTCTGGGATCGATCTATCTATCTATCTATCTATCTATCATCATCTGTCTATCTTTATTTTTTTGCAGACATTTGAATTGGGATTGGCTCCAATTGCTGGTATTTTAAAAAAGGATATGAAGTTGGCAGAAGAATTTTTAAAGTCTCTTCCCAGTGACTTCCCCAGAAACCATCGTGAGGAATTGAGTGTAAGCCTCCAAAGTTTACAGAATGCCTTCTCTTCCCTCAGTGACGTATCTTCAGAAAGAATGAAACACCTTGTTCTGGCGATTGACAGTGAAATGGTAGGCGTCAACACGTTTCACACTGAGATTGAAGTTTTAAAGAAAATGTGATTATTGAAAAATGTAATCATAAGACATAAGTATTTTATTTTTAGAGTGCTAAGCTCTTAAAACAGAATCACCATTTGTAGGAATTTGAATTTTAGAAACAGAAATGGATGCACAATTTTGTTTTCTAGTCGAAACTAGCCATTTCCCATGGAGAATTTCTGCACAAACTGAAGTCGTTCTCACACTGGATATCAGAGAAGAGCAAATTGGTGAAGGACATGGAGCCAGTGAATGTTCAAGATACTGAGCATGTAAAGAAAAGTTTGAAGTTTCTCAAGGCAGGTATCAAAATAACTAAGACAAAGCACATTTAAAAACCTATGGATTTAATATAACAAATGTTTCGAAAAAATATGACTTTTCTAAAGCTATGAAGCATTATTTCTTTGTGTCTACAAGATGTTTGTTCATAGTTGACAGAACTATAAAATAAAGTCAACTTTATGGATGCCATTCTGATGCTATCCCAACTGCCTTATGAAACTCTTATAGATATGTTGAGATTTGTTTTTATGTTTTTATTTATATATATTATTCAAATCCCTAATAGTATAAATTAATCATACAAATTTATCATAGTGTAAGTAGTTTTTATGTATTAGTCCTTTAGTCCTTTTAGTCCATACCTTTAAGTTCTTAATTTGAACAGCATGCCTCATGAATGATGGGTAGGCCCCTGACTTGAGAGTTAGGAAACTGAAATGCTGGCCCACTTAATTTATGTTTCAGATTCCCCATAGTCTTGTTTATGAGTGACCACAGTTGCATGGGTACTATAAATATTAGCAAGCAATATTTTAACGTTGATGTTTCCCTTCAGCGTGCCAAATGTATATCAGTTGGAACTTTACCTTTGGTCAGAGTTACATTTGAAGTGTGATATGGCAAGCAAGTTTAAAATATCCTTAGAGGGGTTATCCTATATAATAAAAGCCTAATATGCAAATTTTCCCCTTGACCGGGAGTTCGATCAGGGGATGGGGCCGCTGGCGGCTGCAGGCAGCCGGCGGGGAAGGGAGGTACCTCTAGCTAGCAGCCACTAAGGATCCTACTGTGCACGAATTTCATGCCCTGGGCCTCTAGTCTTTTTATATAATACTAGAGGGCCAGTGCACGAGATTCGTGTACTGTGGGTGGGGGGTGGGGGTGGGGGAGGTCCCTCAGCCTGGCCTGTGCCCTCTTGCAGTCTGGGAGCCCTCAGGGGATGTCCAACTGATGGCTTAGGCCGGCTAGCTTGGCCTAAGCCATTGGTTAGACATCCTTAGCACTGCCACAGAGGCGGGAGGGGCTCCCGCCACAACTGCTGCACTCGCCAGCTGTGAGCCCGGTGCCAGCTGTGAGCCCGGCTTCTGGGCTTCTGGCTGAGCAGTATTCCCCCTGTGGGAGTGCACTGACTATCAGGGGACAGCTCCTGCATTGAGCATCTGCCACCTGGTGGTCAGTGCGCGTCATAGTGACCAGTCGTTCTGCCCATTCGGTCAGTTTGCATATTACTCTTTTATTATATAGGATTAATTACCACACTATTTAAATAATTTCATCATTACCATTTTTACTAGGTGATGAATAGATTTTTGACTAAATGAAAAATATTAATAAAACCTGATATAAGGAGCATATTTTAAAAATAAATATCACTGTAAATATAAGCTGTATATTACGGCTTACCTCCCTGTTGGTAACTTGTACTGCTTTGTTCACAGAACGTGTTAAAGGAGCTTGGACACACCAGAATGCAGCTGGACACTACTGCCTTTGATGTGCAGTTCTTCATTTCTGAATATGCTCAAGATCTGTCTCCCAGCCAGAGCAAACAGCTGCTGAGGCTCTTAAATACAACTCAGAGGTGTTTTCTTGATGTGCAGGAATCAGTAACTACCCAGGTGGAACATTTAGAGGCTCAGTTACAGCTAGAACAAGATCTTGATGATCAGAAGGTTTGCCTTTCTTTGTGGATTCTGTGTTTTCAGTTCTTCAGTGTGAAGCCTGTAATGTCGATACCCAGGGATTATGGCGTGATAGGAAAGATTTTTCTGGAAAGGCAATTAATGGACAGGGTATAATGTGGAGATTCTACCATATAGAATAATATTGCTTTCCATAATAATGTTATAATTCATTGTTATAATACTCATGACTCCCTAAAACTACTGCTTTCAAGGGAGAGTCTTCACTTTTTTTCCTAGGAGTAGGATATACACATGCACTGGGAAATATCAAAGGATAGATTGATGAACATAGGAATAAAGAAGGTTAAGGGTATCTTTGTCCCTTAGGAGGCACTGTAGCACAGGAGTTGAGAGCAGGGCTCTGGAGCCAGACTGCCTCAGTTTACATCCCAGTGGCACCACTCACTCATTGTGGAGCTAGGGCAGGTCATTTATCCACAGGTTTCTCGCTGGTAAATTGGAAATAGTAACAGTGCTTGCCTGGTCATATTGTGAACATTGATAAAATGATGAATATAAAACACTCAGCACCTTGCCCAGCATGTGGTAGGCGCCTAGTAAACATGATCTATGGCTATAAGATGAATAAACGTGTGTGTGTGTGTGTGTGTGTGTGTGTGTGTGTGTGTAATTGGATAGTGAAAGATACAAGTAATTGACTTATGAAATAAATCTCTTATTTAATGAATTACATTAGAGTGCTGCATCCAATAGCAATTAATAATGAACAAAGAGGTGGGAATGGAATTAGACATAGTGAATAAGTAAAGCTACTGCATGCGATGTTCTTTTTATTATTTCTTGAAACACCAGGCATTGTCTCTAGCATGACAACCTATATGCACATGTCAAATGTATTAACAGACACATCACGACTAACTTCTGTTTTGATATCCTTTTACAGAATTAATTGTGTGTCGCAGGTTTCAAGAGCTTAAGAAAATGGAATGTTTCTTCCTGTCGGTCAGAAGTTCCATCTCTTACACATGTGCATGGCCAGTATTCTGCTGAGCAGTTTCATCCAAACATGCTCTCTCTCCTTTTTTATGGGACAAGCTCTTCCTTTCTGTGTCGCCTTGCTCATTTGGTACCCCACTGCTACCATGTTTACAGCATACTCAGAAAGCTTCTTTTAGAGGAAACTTGCAAAATGTATTCTGATAAGGAGCTAGCACAATCGTGAGTGCATGATCCCCGTTAAAGACGCTTTGTTTTTGTTCCCCTGTAGATCGTGGCAGAGCGCCAGCAGGAGTACAAAGAGAAACTCCAAGGAATATGTGATCTCCTTACTCAGACGGAAAACCGCCTGATTGGGCACCAGGAAGCCTTCGTGATTGGCGACGGCACAGTTGAGTTAAAGAAGTACCAGTCCAAGCAAGAGGTAGAATTTAGTTTGGCCTCAGTAGTTCTATGTTGATGTAGTTTGATTACTATTTGGAAAGTAGTTAGGATTTTGTGGGGGGAAAAAGCAATCATTTTAGCTTTTCTGAGACAAGCCATACCTAGATGCCCCCAGCCCTCCTGAGCTATAAACTTTATACTAAGAGTCACATTTCTAACTTCAAGCAAGCCAAATAATTTTCTTGACTGATTTTTTTGGTGAAATATTGAGTGGAGGAGATAGAAAGGAGTTTTGATAGTGGAAATACCTTGTGTGATGAATTAGAACTCAGATCCATTTAGGCCAACCACTCACTTTCAAAATCAGGTGAAACAGCCATCAGTTTGGGTTCTTTCACTTTCTTAGCTCTTTCTTATCCCTTTCATCTTTCTCTGCAATGTGTCCCTTTTCATTGAAAGGACAAGCAATAATGACAGATAAAGATATCTTTATTTTGATGTCTGAAGAAATAACATTCTCATTGTAACTAGGTAGCTCTTGGTCTAAATCCCAGACACTACACATTGTTGGCTTTATAATTTAACCTTTTGAGCCTCAGTTTCTTCATTGGTCATAGTTCCATTGCTATGGTATGGTAAAAGTTAAATGAATATTGTGTTACATGACCAGCACGGTTAATATCACAGTGTTGTAGTTCAATAAGTACCTCTTTCAATTCAAATACTCAGAATTTGAGGTGTCTTGAAAGTATGGAAAGATAGTATGAAAACTCAAACACTGTGCAATATAGATAATTAAAGTGCCAAATAAAGGAGGAAGAGAAGAGGAGAAAATACATAGAGAAATCTGGATGTAGGAAAGCTGTTTAGAAGAGATTATCTTTGTATAGAAATTATTTTAGGGCCTGGCTGGCATGGCTCAGTGGTTGAGCATCAACTTATAAACCAGAAGGTCATGGTTTGATTCCCGTTCAGGGCACATGCCCAGGTTGTGGGCTTGATCCCCAGTGTGGAGCGTGCAGGAGGCAGCTCTCCCTCTTCTTTCCTCTCTGAAATCAATAAAAATATATATTTTTTTAAAAAAGAAATTATTTTAGGAACAACTTAGCTCATAACTTAGAGAACTATCCACTTTTGCCCTGAGCAGTAGATGTATATTTTTAAAAAAGTGTTTAGAAACAGAATAAATAATATGGTCATGTATTTAAAAGCTTTTATAAATGCACTCACATAACATAAAAAAAATGTGATATATTCAAAATTATATAGTTTGCATATTGAATACTTTATTATTCAATGTTTTCCAAACCACATCTCTTTGTTAAACATGAAAATCTCATATATTTCTTTAATGCTGTTTGAGATTTCAATTTATAATAATAAAAGCGTAATATGCTAATTAGACCAGACATCCTTCCAGACGACCTTCCAGACAGAGCCGGGACTGTGAAGGAAGCCCGGGTCCTGGGTGCCTGCCGGTGGTCGGAAGGAAGCGCCGGGTCCCAGGTGCCAGAGGGAAGCCAGTGCTGACAGCCAGGGGAAGGAAGGCCTACTCTTGCACGAATTTCGTGCATTGGGCCTCTAGTATGAAATGTTGCAATTGAAGTAAACCAACTCAGTGAACATACTGAGTATGCTCTTTCAGTCTATGGGTGCTAGACTCTCCTTCTTTGCACAAACCCTCTTTTAGAATTACAACATTGGAAAAGTTAAATAGGTAGCAATCTCCTAAGATGTTTTTTCCCCTTTTGTGTTATAAGGAATTACAGAAAGATATGCAAGGAAGTGCACAGGCTTTGGCAGAAATAGTGAAAAACACAGAGAACTTCCTGAAAGAGAATGGTGAAAAGCTGTCACGGGAAGATCAGGCTTTGATTGAAGAGAAACTTAAGGAAGCTAAGATAAAGTGTGAACAACTCAATTTAAAGGCGGAGCAGTCGAAAAAGGAGCTGGAGAAAGCTGTGACGACAGCAATCAAGGAAGAGACGGAAAAGGTCCTTATTCAAGCATGCAGTGCACTGTGGCTTTGTTGAAAGTGATTAGGGTCATAGCTTCTTGATTCATTAAGTGAGGTCAGGCAGTGCTAAGCAACGACTGGCACCCAGGACTAGAATTCTGGGTTTCCACGGTTGTCATTGACCAAATTACTACAAAAAGTTTGAAGAGCTGGCTTTGCTACCTTCCCTACAAAGTTTAAGTGGGATTCTGAGACTTTATACTTGTGAAGTATGTGAGGACTCATTAATTGCTAACGTTAAAATTTTGGAATGTGTTTTTAAGAATAGTGGAAACTTCAGAGTAACTTCCTATTCCGCTAAGGTTTACTATCAGTGTGTTCAGTTTTCAGTTGTTTAGTATGCCCACTCTAATTTTAAATGATCTAAATATTTACTTTTGGGGATGTCTTAAAACTGACACCTGGGCCCGTATTCAGAATACCCATTGTCAACGCCATTCTCCCCCCAGGTTGCAGCTGTGAAGCAGCTGGAAGAAAGCAAAACCAAAATAGAAAACCTTTTGGACTGGTTGTCACATGTTGACAAAGACTCAGAAAGGGCGGGGATAAAACAGAAACAGGTGATTGAACAGAACGGGACTCATTTCCAAGAAGGTGACAACAAGTCGGAGATGGGAGAAGAGGATGAAGTTAATGGTAACCTGTTGGAAACTGATGTGGATGGGCCGGTTGCAACCACTGAGGAGAATCTGAACCAGCAATACCAGAAAGTTAAGGTGTGTTGTCTTCAACATAATGATGTAAAATCCTATTGTCGGGTCTATAAAAGGTCTATAAAAGCTAGGAACAGCTTGGCACCTGTGACATGTATGGGTGGTTGTCTCCATTTTCCACATACAGGAAACTGAGGCCCAGCGGAACTAGTAGCTGCAGTATTCTTTTTTTTTATCATGTGTTCCTCTAAGTTCATTGGGCTTCTCAGAATCTACATTGTTCTTGCTTAACTATTGTCATAGTGTTTATAACTTTAAAATTACAAATTTTGTATTCTGTTGAACTGTCCTTTTAGGATCATGTCATAGGTAAGTATTACACCTATTTGCTAGATAATTAGGTAAAGACATTAGCAGTCTCTTTAAGGTGTTGTGAGGAAGCTGTGAGTAAAATGAGATCTGACTGCAGGTGCTTGTTTTAGAACTGGAAGACGAATCTGTTACATTTTCCCGAAGCTTCTCAATAGCAGTCCGTGTCCTATGTGATTATATGAGTACTTTCAAGGAGATTGGAAATCTTAACAAATAAGATTAGAGTACTTGAAATGTAGCATTTTCTATTCTGAAATTTACCAGTAAAAGGCAAATACTGTGCATTTTGAAAAGGTTAACAAGAAGCAAGTTGTCTGTAGATCATCGAAGTTTGTAGGTCCTAAGGCAACGGAGAGCTCCCACAACCCCAGAGTAACCCCTTCCCTGCTTTAAAGTCACAGTGTCTCTGTTTCCCCATAGGCCCAACACGAGAAGATCATCTCTCAGCAGCAAGCCGTCCTCCTGGCCACTCAGTCAGCGCAAGCCTTGCTGGAGAAGCAGGGTCACTATCTCTCTCCCGAGGACAAAGAGAAACTGCAGAAGAACATGAAGGAACTGAAAGCGCACTACGAAACTGCACTGGCCGAGTCGGAGAAGAAAATGAAGTTAACACATTCTCTGCAGGAGGAATTGGAGAAGTTCGACACGGATTATGGAGAGTTCGAGCACTGGCTGCAGCAGTCGGAGCAAGAGCTGGAAAACCTGCAGGCGGGGGCAGATGACTTCAGTGGTTTAATGACCAAACTGAAGAGGCAGAAGAGCTTCTCAGAAGATGTTATTTCTCATAAAGGCGACTTGAGGTACATCACAATTTCTGGAAACAGGGTGCTGGAAGCAGCCAAGTCTTGCAGCAAAAGAGATGGCGGTGGCCAAGCTGACCAGCATAATACTGACACTTCTGCTGCTCACAGAGAAGTCCAGAGCAAATTGGATCGTGCCACGGATCGGTTCAGGTCTCTCTACTCGAAGGTAAGCTTATTTTTTAAGGGGAGGTTCAATCTGTGATTATAGTTTTTACTCTATTCTCTCAGCTTTTGTTTTAGAATTAGAAGTGAGAAACCTAAACAACTGAAGCAGGGAAAATAAGGTATTTTTATCTTATTCAGTCTTATTCATCTTCTTTACTTAAGAAAAGTGTGTTTCAAGATTAGGAGTCTAAAGTAGTAATAGTAGTTATTATTATTATTACTTTAGTTTTGAATGATTTCTAGGCAGCACTAACTCTTAAAAATCAGTAATACTCGGTTCTACCACCAGGTGGCGTGCATGTTTTGTCTCCAGGCAAACAGTGGCTTGCTAATTTTCACAGCCTCTCAAACTTGAGAACTAAAGTTTCATCTCAGATAATTCCCTTCACAAATACTGCAAGTGTTTGTTTTACAGATGTATTTGTTGAGTGCATTATTTTAATACTTAATAACTCACAGACTCCTTCAGCTTCTCTTATTCCCTTGGACAAAACACAAAACTAAGAAAGCATTTCCCTGTTTACTATATAAGCTGAACAGACTGGCCAAGTTGCACAAGTGATTTGAAGAGCATCATTTACTCTTGGTCTTGGCTTTATTCTGATGTAGATTGTTTGCCCTTCTTGTATTAATTAATTAATCTTGTGCAACATATAGAGGCGATTCATAAGGACCTTGAAAACCCTTCTATCACATACATATCTAGACACCTGATGTATAAAACTCACTGGGAATGTGCTCTGGTAAATCTGTTGCCTCTGACGATTGATACCCAAACCTATCACTTTGGGTCAACACTCAGCCCTTGAAAACATGTCTTCAAATGGGTATAAATTTAGGACTATCTCCTCATTTTTATGGTACTTCTTGACTTTGTTAGAGGATGCTTCTTCATACAGAGGAGAAAAATCTTAGCCCTGCAGTTTCAACTCACATTGGTTGAAGTCTGGTGCTTTCTAAGTTATAGCACTCGTTGGTGCTAAGGTTATTTAACACAAACAAAAATGGTAGATTTTAATTCTTCATCCTTTTTCTCTTTTGATATTTTTAGTGCAGTGTCCTTGGGAATAATCTTAAAGACCTGGTGGATAAATATCAACACTATGAAGATGCTTCATCTGGACTTCTTTCTGAGCTCCAGGCCTTCGAGGTCACAGCCAGCAAACACTTGTCTGAACCCATTGCTGTGGACCCTAAAAATCTGCAAAGGCAGTTAGAAGAGACCAAGGTAAAGAGAGAGAGAGAGAGAGGACGGGGACCCAGCCTTTCATTAGTCTTACTGAAAACCTTTCACTTCCCCACAGTTTGGTGATAGTTTTACCTGAAAATGGAACAAAAGATGAGAAAAGTGTATTTCTCCCTCTAGAGAGGGTTATAACTTTAGTTATTAGTAGTCTATTTATTTTCTAACTAGAGGCCTGGTGCACAAAATTTGTGCACAGGTAGGGTCCCTTGGCCTGGCTGGTGATCAGGGCTGATTGGGGCCTTCCGGCTGCTAGCCAGGGCCTTCCCTTCTAACTTCCAGCCAGGGCCCTCCTTCCCTGGCTTCCAGCTGCTGGCGGGGGCCCCCCTTCCCTGGCTGCCGGCCCAGGCCTTCCTTCGCTCTGTGCCGCCCCCTGGTGGTCAGCACATCTCATAGCTAGTGATCGAACTCCCAGTCGAACTCCTGTGGGGACAATTTGCATATTAGCCTTTTATATATATATAGATGAGATTATTTTTCTACTGCTGTTTAACTGGGTTGACATTGCTGTTATGGCTGATTATCTGCATCCCACCACTCCCTCCCCTCACTCCTCCACAAACAAAAACCAGTATTGTCTGGGCCACTTTATACATATTTATTTTGTTCATTGTTTTTCTCCACCTGTAGAATTAAACTCCATGAGAGCAGGTGTTTTTGTTTATTTTGTTCATTGCTATATCCCCAGAACCTAGAAGCACTTAGAACAGGATCTGGCCCATCATAGGTACTAGATCAGTGGTTCTTAACCTTGGCTGCACATTAGAATCACCTGGGAATCTTTTTAAAATCCTGATTTCTGGGCCTCATCTTCCAGAAATTGTTTCTTTGTTACTAATGTTGTGGCCCCACCACATAACAAAGAAACAGAATTTCCGGAGGATGAGGCCCAGAAATCAGGATTTTAAAAAGATTCCCAGGTGATTCTAATGTGCAGCCAAGGTTGAGAACCACTGTACTAGATAAATATTTGTTTAAGAATGGACAGGTAGAAAGGAGGAAGGGATGTTACTGTCAATGTGGGCTCTGAGGATCAGGATTGTGATCCTATTGAATATTCCCATGATTCATAGAGATAAAACTTAAGTTATTACCTAGCACAATTTTCAAAAAAACCTACCTGCTCTTTAAAAAATTCCGGCTTGCCCTAACCAGTTTGGCTCAGTGGATAGAGTGTCGGCCTACGGACTGAAAGGTCCCAGGTTCGATTCTGGTCAAGGGCATGTACCTTGGTTGTGGGCACATCCCCAGTAGGGGGTGTGCAGGAGGAAGCTGATCGATGTTTCTCTCTCATCGATGTTTCTAACTTTCTATCCCTCTCCCTTTCTCTCTGTAAAAAGTCAATAAAATATATTTTAAAAAATGCAGGCTTGATGTGGGACTTGCATACCAACAGTGGCAAGAAGAGTCTCTGCTTCTTAAATTTAAAGCATATTTTTACATCCTAATGTAAGGGGAAATAATTTTTAATTTATTTTTTATTGAATTTATTGGGATGACATTGGTTAATAAAATTATATAGGTTTTAGGTATATAATTCTACAATACCTCATCTGTATATTATATTGTGTGATTACCATTCCAAGTCAAGTCTCCTTCCATCACCATTTATCCCTCCCCTTTACCTTCTAAGACAGTGATGGCGAACCTATGACACGCGTGTCAGAGGTGACACGCGAACTCATTTTTTTGGTTGATTTTTCTTTGTTAAATGGCACTTAAATATATAAAATAAATATCAAAAATATAAGTCTTTGTTTTACTATGGTTGCAAATATCAAAAAATTTCTATATGTGACACGGCACCAGAGTTAAGTTAGGGTTTTTCAAAATGCTGACACGCCGAGCTCAAAAGGTTCACCATCACTGTTCTAAGAGGAGATAATTTTTGAAGTATCTTATTCTTATTCCAAATGATCAATTAGTTTGAGTTTGAAAGTTTAATTTCATAAATCTATTCTGTGATTACTTTTAGTAGGTGAGCAGCAGTATTATTGGCACTGGAGCTAGAAAGTAAACACTATATTGCCAGTTAAACAACTGCCTTTCAGATTTTAGTTGCATCTGTTAGTTACAGAATTAACTAGGAAAACAGATAGCCTACTGAGTGAGCTTAACATTAGGTATTGCCTGAGACTGGTGACTTCTGGCCAGAAGAAAGCTACGTCATTCCCTTGGATGAAATGTGGTAGATGAAGTAAGACCAAGGCAGAAAGAAGAGGGATGGAAGTATGGGATGAGAGGAGGGAGGAGACACGTGGGAGGTAAGGAGGATGGTGGCTCTGCTTTTTTCCTAGGCTGGAGAGTTTACCTGTTCTACATTAGGCACCAGGGAGATGTCTCTGACAGTTCAGCTTCCCTACGTTGATGCAGCCTCCTAGTGGTTGCCTCATTCTTTTGGGTGTGCCTTTTTAACATTGTGTGTTTGTGTGTGTGTGTGTGTGTGTGTGTGTGTGTTTGTTTTGTTTTTTAAATATGGTGGCGAATTATTTTTTTTAATCCTCACCCTGGGATATGCTTACAGATTTTAGAGAGAGGGAAAGCAGAAAGAGAGAGAGAGAGAGAGAGAGAGAGAGAGAGAGAGAGAGAGACAGACATCAATCAGTTGCCTTGAGTACACACCCAAACTAGGGATCAAACCTGTGACCTAGGTATGTTCCATGACTGGAAATTGAACGGTGTATGGGAGGATGCTCCAACCAATGGAGCCACACCAGCTGGGGCTTTGCTTTTTTCTGTTTTGTTTTGTTTACTCTCTCTCTTTCCCACAAACACAGGAACAGATGTGTCTTAATTAGGTTTCTGATTCTCACTTGATAACTTGTCTAAGGACAGTGTATGTGGGAGGGTTGGAGGAGATGCTATTACATAGAGGCTATTATTTTGGTAGGCAATGCCAGTAGCTTAAGATAATTGTTAATACTGCCTACATTTAATCATATAGCTAAGTATTTTTAGTATAGGAAAGTATAGAAAACAACAACAACACATTTTAAGTTGTATCTGTATTAGGAAGATGATTATATCCAGTGTAAAAGTATTTTTTTTTTAATGTAACTAGAGGAAAAAAAAGAAAAGGAAAGGAAACCCAAAAGAACGTATGGCTATTTTAATCAAGCAGAAATGTGAATTAATTCTAAAACAGAAGAAAACTTACTTGACATGTACTGTGGAAGATGATTCCTCTAGTTCTAAGGCAGCCAGGAAGTGTAAGAAGAAAAGCAGCATCTCAGAGGGGAATGAATTCTAATTAAGCCACAGCATCGTTTTAAAAATTAAATGTGTGATTAAAGTTGTTCCTGGCACCTGTAGATGTTTTCCTCACAGATGATCTCAGCCTGCAGAGAGGATAATTTTTATGAGAATGAGGCAGTCTCTATTTCTTTCAGTTCTATTAACAACATTGAAAAGTTATTTTTCTTTAACTATAATATAAACACGTAAGACTACTACAAAAAATCAGCCTTTTCTGTGTTTATAATTCTAACTTATATTTAATTGTATAATAAATGTAAATTGAGGAAACCCAGTTGGCTCATTTGAAACATTTCTGTCCAATAGCATGTTGTTATTAGCATTATTATTCAAAGAACTGTTTGCTGTGTTGTCAACAATCTGATATCACTGGGCTATAATGACGTTCCTCAAGTTGTGCTTCTAGGGAAATCCGCAAACACTACAGAATTTTTGCCTCACACGAAGCACAGAAAGACAGGATTCCGGGACCACTCTGGAGGCCTGGGTCTGGGACCAGGCGTGGAGCTCGGTCATGTTGACTGACAGTGACCACCTTCCAACCTTTCTCTGATCTCTGGGATGGCCGTAAGTCAGGAAGCTTTTATGAGTTGGGCAAGTACCCAGGTTCATCTTTTTCTGGCCCAGGCTGGAGACCAAGGTCATGACCTTGCAGTATTCTCTGTCCCAGATACTTCTTTCATGTTTTAACTCATTGAAATCCATTAAAGACAATATATGGCACTTTAATTTGAAGTTTTTTCCCCCCAACGTAATACTATCAACCATTATTGTAGCTCAATTAAAACCTGATATCATGTTAGGAATGAAAAACTATTGACTCTCTTGGACATAAATAGTAGAGAAAAGGCATGGAATGTTTTGAAGAGAAGAGGTAAAGGAGGGATGCTTCTTTTGTCAGTCATTTCTAAGCTTTAAGCTGGTAGCAGGGCCATCCTTGGTCCTGGATGATTTTATAAAACCATGACAGCTTTTACATGCGTTTGCTTTCTGGTAGACATATATATATGCTAGGCCCATTATTGGGTTTTGTGAAGACACAAAGGTATTAAAACCCTACCTCTGCCCATCAGGGAACTCACATTCTTAAAAAATAATTTTTTTAGACTTCAGTCTGGTTATAGGTGAAGTCCCTTGAGGAATTTCTTATATAATCCTTTCTGTAACTAAACTTGTGGGAGAATTTCCTAAACAGGTTCACTCTGCTACTGGCTCTTTGGCCTCTGGGAACATCTGTAGGATCTGGTGTTCAGTTCACAGGTCTCTGGTTGGTCCCAGTTTGGTTGTCCTTCTGGGGTACACACAACTGCCTGTATAGCATCACAATTTCTTGGATATGAAAATAAATCGAGGACATTGTTGCTATTGGCTTTAGGCATTTTTTGTTGTTGATGAAAGCTGAAATAGAGGAGGATCTTTTAAAGTCTTACACCTGATATCTTTGTTTATTTACTTATTCACTCACTCATTTATTCCAGAAACTTTTTTTCTAAATATCCCTGTATTATTTCTTAATTTTTAAATTTATTTTTCTATTAGTTGACAAACAATATTATGTGAGTTTTGGGTGTACAACATAGTAATTAGACACTTATATAATTCACGAAGTGATCACCCTAAGTCTAGTACCCATTTGACACCATACATAGTTATTACAATACTAGAGGCCCAGTGCACAAATTCATGCATGGATGGGGTCCCTCAAGGTGGCCTGCAGGGATTGGGCCGAAACCCACTGTCCAATGCCGCCTGCTGCTCCTACTCATCCTGCTGCTCCCACTCATCCTGGCCCCACTGTGCCTGCCATGGGCTCATGCTCAATTAGTTCCAATCGGGAAAGGCTCACACCGCCGCAGCAGCACTCACCAGCCGTGAGCCCTGCATCTGGCACCCTCCCGAGGGGAGTGGCCTGTGGAATTGGGACAAAACTGGCTCTCCAACATCACCTGAGGGGTCCCGGATTGCGAGAGGATGCTGGCCAGGCCGAGGGACCCCACCAGTGCATGATCGGGTTCGGGGAGGGACTGTGGGAGGGCTCCAGGGCATGTCTGGCTCATCTTGCTCAGTCCTGATCGGCCAGACCCCAGCAAGCTAATCTACTAGTTGGAGCATCTGCCCTCTGATGGTCAGTGCACATCATAGCGACTGGTCGACCGGTCAACTGTCTGCCCCTGGTGGTCAGTGCACGTCATAATGACTGGTCGATCTGTTGACTATATGCCTCCTGGTGGTCAGTGCACATCATAGGGGCCGGTTGAGCGGCCTTAGCATACCATTAGCATATTATGATTTGATTGATTGAACAGTCTACAAGTCACTGGATGAACAGACACTTAGCATATTAGGCTTCTATTATATAGTACTAGAAGCCCGATGCATGGAATTCGTGTAAGGGTCTTGGCCCTCACAGCCCCAGCTGCCTTGGCTGCCTCAGCCCTCACAGCCCCAGCTGCTTTGGCCCTCGAATCCCCAGCTTTGTCTAGAAGGTTGTCCAGACGATTGTCTGGAAGGGTCATCCAGACGGTCATCTGGAAGGTTGTCTGGTCATTCTGTTCAATCTAATTAGCATATTAGCTCTTCATTATATAGGATTATTGACTATATTTCCTATGCTGTACTTTACATCTCCATGACACTTCTATAACTACCAATTTGTATTTCTAAATCCCTTCCCCTTTTCCACCCATTCTCCCAACCCTACCTCCCATCTGGCAGCCATCAGTTTATTCTCTATATCTGTTAGTCTGTTTCTGTTTTGTTTGTTCATTTTATTTTAGTTTTTATGTTTCACATATAAGTGAAACCATATGGTATTTGTCTTTCTCTGATTTATTTACTTAGCATAATACCCATTAGGTACATCCATGCTGTCACAAATGGCAAGATTTCATGCTTTTTTTATGGCTGAGCCATATTCCTTTGTATACATGTACCACATCTTTATTCACTCATTTGTTAACAAATACTTAAGTTGCTTCCATATCTTGGCTATCTATATATATAAAAGCCTAAGCGACCATTACAACTGAATGACCAGATGATTGGACGGGAGCTGTGATGCGCACTGATCATCAGGGGGCAGACGCTCAATGCAGGAGTTGTCCCCTGGTGGTCAGTGTGCTCCCACAGCTAACCTCCCGCGGCCAGCCAACCTCCTGTGGTCCCTCCTCCCGGCTGGCCGGCCCCGATTGACCCCAATGGGGACTGAACAAGACAGCCCCGATCGGCCCCCATCGCCAGCCAGGCCAAGGGAATCCACGTGTGCATGAATTCATGCACCGGGCCTCGAGTTGTAAATAATGCTGCAGTGAACATAGGGGTGTATATATCTTTTTGAATTAGTGTTTTGTATTTCTTCATATTCTAGAAGCTTTTATCAAGGCCTACTATATGCCAAGCACTGGTCTAGGCAGTGATAATGGAAATCTGAATAGGAAAAAATGCCTAATTCTTGAGGACGTTATATAGTTTGATAGAAGAGACAAATAAATACATTTATGGGAGCTCCTGGGTGGAGTACTTACAACTAGGGTTGGGGAGAGTTAGGGAAGGCTTCCCAGCTGAATTTTAAAGAGTGAATAAGAGTCAAGCTGAGGATGATGGGGGGTAGGTTGCTGGGAAGGTTGGTATGTAGAAATGCTAAGGTATCTAGGATGAGCAAATAGCTAAGAAATAGCTGTGCTGTTGGACATTTCTGGAACAGAAAGTAGAGAATGATGACATTGAAGATAGAATTAAGGAATAGCTTTCACTGGACCTTTAATAGCATGCTCAAGTTTTTGCCTTTTATTGTGAGTGCAATAGGGAGCTACTGTAAGATTTTAAAGAGGGGAGTGATATACATAGATATGTATTTTCCACAAAACAAATTGGGGGTCTATAGCAGGGAAGACATTGAATGCTTTTTCCAATTAAGCAAGAGATTATCCTGCAGTGATCCAGAAATACAAAGCAGAAGTCTGATTTTATAAAAAAAGATATATATATGTATATATATATATATAATTTTAAGCAGGTAAAATTGTTAGGTCATGATGGTTGATTTGCATGTGGAAAGGAGGATTGAGAGTCAAGGAGGACCCTCAGATTTACTACTTGGGTAATAAGATGCAAACCCAGGAGGAAGTACAGGTATAGAGAATGAGATGATCGGTTCAGTTTAGCCTTTTGAATTTGAGGTGACTGTTTATACCCAGATGGAAACATTCAAGAGGCTGTTGGAAACCTGGGCCCATGGCCAGGGATGAGTTCATCTACAGTCGGACATATGGGAATTAGAATTCGAAATCCAAATGTGAGACTAGAAGAGGAGCTTGAATACCTCAAGTGAAGTCAAAGCCAAGCATGGGGCCGTGTGGCCAGGCAGCCCATTTAGACAGAGGTGTTAGGAAGGCAGGGCCAGACTTCTGGCAGACTTACCTATGGTTCCCATCTCTATCTCTTCTCTTCTCAGTCTTGCTGTTGTTGACATGCATCTGCTCACTCAGCGAACTCCAGGGACCTCTATTCAACAAATTAAAGGTTACATTATCCTTTTGAAGCAGTTGACAGTTGTTTCCACCTTCTCTTCTTTTAAACTCTGGGGACAGAATCCTCTGGGCTCACTTCCATGTCCCTGATGACCTTTGTTCCATCTCTTTTCCTCTCCTTACCACTTACATCTAAATATGCTCCATGATGCTGCACGGTCCCCTTCTCTGGTGTTTCTGTGCTTTCCCTTTCACAGTCTCATCGTGGGTCCTGACCTCCAGTGCTTCAGGTCTAGTTCTAGCCTGTGTTCAGAGTCGCCCCCATTCCCAGCTGTGCTGTGTCTTTCTACGTGAATGTCCTGAAAGCACGTTGCAGCCACACATTCCAAATAGATGCTCCTTTGCGCCTAAACTTGCTCCCATTTTTGCTTATGAATCCCATTAATTACCTGGGCTCAGAACCTTTGGGTACTTCTGTCCTTCAGCTCACCTCTTGTCCCTTGCACCTGCCCTCTGCAGCAGTGACGTCCAGGAACACATTCTGTGATGATGAGAATGTTCCTTGATCTGCTCTGTCCCACATAGTAACCACCAGTCCCACCTGACTACTTAGGTCTTAGGGCTTTGGATGTGGCTAGTACAGCTGAGAAATTGAGGTTTAAATTTTGCCTGATTTCAATCGATTTAAATTTAAAAGCCACTTGTAGGGAGCAGATACTGTATTGGCGAGCACAGCTTTAGATGATCGATTACCAAGTCCTGTGGACACCTCCCAGCTACGTAATGAGTTCTACTTTCCCCGCTCAGACAGGCGCTCGTCGCCTCATGACTGCTGACTTTGCCCTTAACCCAGGGGTTCTCAACCTTGGCTGCACATTAGAATCACCTGGGAATCTTTTTAAAATCCTGATTTCTGGGCCTCATCCTCCGGAAATTCTGTTTCTTTGTTACTAATGTTGTGGCCCCACCCCATAACAAAGAAACAGAATTTCCGGAGGATGAGGCCCAGAAATCAGGATTTTAAAAAGATTCCCAGGTGATTCTAACTTGCAACCAAGGTTGAGAACCACTGCCTTAACCAGTGTCGGTGTTTCATTTCTTTCCCATCAAATTTTTCTGCATAGCGTCACAAAAGTAGCCTTCCATAAGACAGCTCTGAGCATGCCAACCCCTTACTCCAAAGCCCGGAATAACTCCCTGTTGCTGCAGGATAAAATGCAAACTCCTCAGCCTGCCATTGGAGACCTTTCAGTCCTATTGCTATTTATTCAGCTGCACACATTCTCAGACTGGATGGGACCCTCGTTTTTCCCTCGGATGCTTCTGTTGCCATCTTTGTTCATCCTACAGGGAAATGTTCTCCCTCTCCACTTCTGTCTGCCCAAATCCACACTTTCTTCAGGACCATCTCAATGCCTCTCTCCAGTTAGTCCTTTCAACTTCTGGTAGTACTTTTTTTACTCCCTTTTGGCACTTTTCACTCCTTGCCTTAGACTAGAAGATCCCTGTGGGGAAGCTTCATGTCTGTCTGATTTTTCTGTTTTTCACAAAATGTAGCAAGATCTTTTTGAATATGTTAGATGTTAAGTAACCTTTATTGAATTAACAGAAAGAAATATGACTTAGTAGTGACTTAGGATCTGCTTCAGATAAAAGTCCTTACTTGTATTTTTAAGTAGAGTAGAAATGGTCCCAAGGTTTTCTGTTGTTTGTTTTTATTATTTTTTTCATTCCTGGTGGTAGTGGGGGATATTGTACAAAGCAGAGAAGTGGGAGTTGAGGAACTCAGGCTAAGAGTCACAGGATCAGGAATCAGGCCAATTATCATGAACATATGCTCCAGGGTTTATTTCAAAAGACTGAATTTGTATTTTCCCAACTGGCTGATGGTTTTGCTAGCGCCACTTTATAACTGGCTCTATTCTAAGAATTCTGGACTACGTTTGTAATGATGAAAAGTTTACTCTGTCCAATTTACCTTTATCTTACTGTAAGTCATTTTTTTTTTCATATTGGAAAACTTGTTTAGTCCTGAGTGTAATCGAAGCATTCGATCCTTCAGGCTCTGCAAGGACAGATATCAAGTCAGCAGGTGGCTGTAGAGAAACTGAAGAAAACAGCCGAAGTGCTTTTAGATGCCAGGGGATCTCTACTTCCAGCCAAGAATGATATCCAGAAGACACTGGGTAAGTGCTCATGTCCTTGTTTCCTCTCAGGCACATTCTAAGAGAAGGGATTCTGATAGACAGGCAGAAAAGGCTCACTGGTGTTTATTGTCATTTACATCTCTTCCCTGTGAAATAATGTTTCTCACTCTGGTGAGAATATTCCTTCTTTGGCAGGAATATTACAATCTGGAAAAGGGAGCTGTGTAGTTTGAAAAGAATGTACTTCAATTTTAATTTTATATTTAGAAAATGTAACAGGAACTTTTTACCTAATAGTCACCACAGAAAGTAGAAGTTCCCAAGATGAGTTTGGGCAGAGCTAGACTCTCAACCTGTGGCCGAAACAGACTCTTGGGGGATCTGTCTCTATCAAAGGCAGGAGCATGGATTTAAGAGGTTGAGAGACCAGCAGAAGATTAGATATATGTTTCCCCCCTCAAAGGGCGCATGAATTAAAATCTGAATAGAAATTTTAGCCAAAGAGAAGGAAGAAACATTGCTCTTCTAAAGCCACTGTATAGACAGGAAAACTATTTTTTCTTTCTTACAAACATCCAAACTCTTGATCTTGTACCCCATCAAATGATTTTTAGTATACACCCTCATATACGCATATATATTGATCAATTACATATTACTATCGTATCCTATTACATGTCCTATAATTATAAAACACAAAACTATGAAAGTTTAAAGTACAAGACAAAAATATAAATGGGAGTTCTTTATCCTGTATCCCAGTGTATTGTCTTGACCTCGTACTGCTATAAGGATTTGGACATAGGGACTTAGAAGAGAAAGAAAGACTGTATTATATGTACTTAATGTTATTTTTCAGAGGCATTTTGACATTTTTTTCCCATTGTTAATCATACATAGTTTCACTGTTATTAGTTTCCAATCCATATGTTACCTTATTTTAAGACTTTAAAACTTCTCTCTGGCAAAATAATTTTCTAGGAATATGCGTAAGTACAGGGTGGGGCAAAAGTAGGTTTACAGTTGTTCATATGGAAAATAATATAATAATTAACAAATAATAATAAAAGAATAAACTGTTTCCTCTACTCACAACTATAACCCTACTTTTGACCCATCCTGCACATTTGAGATTTAGAGGTGTTTCTAAAAAAATCAACCACTTAAAAAATAAATTAAAAATTTTGGTACATTTTGTTCTGTACCTTGTTCTAAAATAATTTTTAATTACTAAAAATCAAGAATTTACTTCAGTGATAGTATTTCATCACTAAGAAATTAAAAAATACCAGTCAGGCTGAAATTGTATTAATTTTATTACGATAGCTGTTTTTTCCAGAAATCACCTGCCATGGTTAAACAGGTAGCTGATGGTACCCTGTTGATGCACAGAGCCGCCCAATGGAGAAGCAGCTCACCTGCCAATCACGACCTGTGATTCAGAACATTTGCTCTTGTGACTATCAAATGAAGGCTCCTACTTAACCCATTGCTTTTGTTTTCTGCTGGTAGCACCTCCGTGCTCATTAAATGTTGTCCCTCTCCCCCATCAGCATTCTCAGGGGCTTCATTGCCTTTCAGTGACAGGAGCCATTGTCTCTCTAAATCAGTGGTTCTCAACCTTGGCTGCACATTAGAATCACCTGGGAATCTTTTTAAAATCCTGATTTCTGGGCCTCATCCTCCGGAAATTCTGTTTCTTTGTTACTAATGTTGTGGCCTCACCCCATAACAAAAAAACAGAATTTCCGGAGGATGAGGCCCAGAAATCAGGATTTTAAAAAGATTCCCAGGTGATTCTAATGTGCAGCCAAGGTTGAGAACCACTGCTCTAAATCATCTTAAAGTCTCAATTCAGTTAAAATTCATCAAACTGTGTTCTCATGTTATAACATTAGAACAATTAAAAAGAAATATTGTTTGTTTATATGGATATGTTCCCCAGGCCAACCACAAGCATGTAAGAGATTTCATTTTTATAGAGATATTTCAGTTCCAAATTTTCTCCTTTTGAAGCATTCTATAGTGTATCAGACTAAAGCATTCGGAAATAATTAAAATACTTTTCAAATTCTTGGGGAAATAAGTGATAAATTAACAACTAACAACAGTTAGAGAGAGAGAGAGAGAGAGAGAGAGAGAGAGAGAGAGAGAGAGAGAGAGATTAAAAATTGTCCTTGGAACTTTTCATTGGCCTGCTGTATAGAACGTAAGGCATGAAAATGTAGAGCTTTACATGCAAGTAAAAAGTAGACCAGAAAGGTGTTTTTGTGTGTGTTTTTAAGCATCTTAGGTTGTTAGACTTGAAAGTAAAGTTAACCTTATCTGAGATAGATTAACTGTTAATCTTGTTTATTTTTCCCTTGTGCCTGGAATTAAGCTTTAGTTTAGAAGCATAATCTCACCCTTCTCTATTTTAAATGGATTTTCATTGTTGTATGTTTTCTCAATACATTTGTGTTTCATTTCTGTGCATTTGAGTACTGTCCTTAGGATGATGACAGGGAACAGCAGGTGTGGAGTGGAGAGGCGTCAATGAGGGGGAAAAGGGGACATCCATAATACTTTCAAAAATAAAGATAAATTTTAAAAAGTTATACATGTGAGCAAGAGGGAGTGGGAGGGAATTTTTACACATAAAGGTTAATTCTTGACAAGTCCTTATGACTGTATATTGTTCATTGAGAATGTAGCTTTGTATGAGTGTCAGCTTTTCCCTCCCATATAGTTATCAGTAAGCATGACTAATTTGACATGTCACATTGAAAACATGTATTTACTCCAAAGATTTGTTGATTAGACTGCTTTCATCTCTCTGGGGCAACTCAAAAGTCTATGTATCCGACAATTTTTTTTCCAAAGCAGATGATACACATATTTACTATTTAAAAAAGTATTTGTTTTTCATTTTCCACAGTGATCTTTGCTTTCTTTTTTAATGTTTTAGATGGTGCCCTAATTGCACATTATGAATTTATCATTGAAACTTTTAGTGAAATTTTAGGATTTCACCTTAGTGCAATTTTGACAAGGAATAGGGCAAAGGTAACTTTGTGGATAACATTTCCCGATCTCTTGGGACTAGATGACATTGTGGGGAGATACGACGACCTGTCCAAGTGTGTGAATGAGCGAAATGAAAAGCTCCAGATAACCCTGACCCGCTCGCTGAGTGTGCAGGACGGCCTGGACGAGATGCTGGACTGGATGGCAGGTGTGGAGAGTTCGCTGAAGGAACAAGGCCAAGTGCCCTTGAACTCTGCTGCTCTTCAGGACGTCATCACCAAGCACATTGTAAGTGACCAGGAAAAAGAAAATAAATAATACCACTTTTAGATTAAGAAAACACACAGATAAGCTCCCAGGATATATAAATTTAAGGATATAGAAAACCAGACATTTTATGAATAAACCTGTGGAAGTAGGGCTTGCACAAAAGCGGATGTATAGAATGGTTTTTCTATGGCGCATAGGAAGAGTTTTTGTATCCTTTTTCATGCATAGTATTCACCGTTTAGCATTGCTTCAGCCAGCTGCACGTGAGGTTAATCAGATCAATCTTGTTGTTGTCTAGCCTTTTAAAAATTAGGACCGTGGATAATCCCCAGGCTCCATTAGATCCCAGGGGTTGCTGAGTGGCAGCCACCTCCTGCCTCGCGCAGGCAACTAGCCAGCTGTTCTCTCCTCTCCCTTGAAGAGATTTGGGATGGGATTCCTCAAGGGAGAGATCAGACTTGTCAGTTAGTCCTATCCGTTGACCTTCCTTAGTCACAGTTTGTTCAAGCTAATGTTGTTATGAACAGTAATTTTTTGAGACTCCGGGACATTATTTGTAAACATCCTTATAAAACATATGCCCTGTTGGATTCATTTCAGATGTTGGAACAGGACATCACGAGTCGCCAGAGCAGCATAAATGCCATGAACGAGAAAGTGAAGAAATTTATGGAAACAACAGACCCGTCCACCGCATCCTCACTGCAAGCCAAAATGAAGGACCTGTCTGTTCGGTTTTCAGAAGCAAGTCATAAACACAAAGAGAAACTGGCCAGCATGGAGGAGCTGAAAACCAAAGTAGAACGGTTTGAGAGCCTCTCAGAAAAGCTTCAGACATTTTTAGAGGCAAAAACTCAGGCTCTCACAGAGGCAGATGTGCCAGGAAAAGACGTTACAGAACTGTCTCAGTATATGCAGGTATGCCTTCCGTAGTATTCACGAGCTGATCAAGCATAGTTTAAGACAAGCTCATACATTTACTGGCAGAATTATAATTCACTGTCATCATTTCAGTTGCTGATGGATTAGTAAAGATCTCTGCTTTCCTTCTTTAAAAATCACAAACTCCAACATCTCCTTGAAGCCTTTGCTGGCTGGGCTTTTCACATATCATAGGCAATATAAGCTTCTTTTTAAAAAATATGTTTTGTTTTGTTTTAAAATATATTTTTCTATTGATTTCAGAGAGGAAGGGAGAGAGAGAAGGAGAGAGAGATAGAAACATCAATAATGAGAGAAAATCACTGCGGCTGCCTCCTGCATGCCCCCTACTGGGGATTGAGCCCACAACCCTGGCATATGCCCACGAAAGGAATCTAACCCAAAACCTTTCAGTCTTTCTTACAGACATCCAAACTCTTTTGATCTTGTAATCAAAGATAGGCTGATGCTCTATCCAGTGAGCCAAACTGGCTAGGGCTAAAAATATGTTTTTAAAATTGATTTCACAGAGGAAGGGAGGGGGAGAGAGAGATGGAGACATCAATGATGAAAGAGAATCATTGATCGATTGCCTCCTGCACACCCCCTAAGGGGGATTGAGTCCGCAACCCAGGCATGTGCCCTGACTGGGAATTGAACCCTGACCTCCTGGTTCATAGGTCTACGCTCAACCACTGAGCCAAGCTGGATGGGCAATATAAACTTGTTATGTACAGCACTCACAAAGGGACAGATGTAAAGAGTGCCTTTTTAAATTAAACGAAGCTTACTGTGTTCTTCTTCACACAGCCTGCTTGCATGTTTATTTATATGTAGAGTACTGACCACGGGGCAGGATTATTCTAATGTGAGATTCTGGTCCCATACATACCTCTTGATGGAATATCTTTTGAAGATTTAGCAACATCTTACATTGATTGACTATCTAAATGCTTTGTAGGAATCGACTTCTGAATTCTTAGAACACAAAAAAGATCTTGAAGTTTTGCAGAGTCTCTTAAAGGAGATATCCAACCATGGCTTACCAGGTGATAAGGCCCTGGTGTTTGAAAAAACAAATAATTTGTCAAAGAAATTTAAAGAAATGGAGGATACCATCAAAGAAAAGTAAGCACTACTTAAGAAACTGGATTTTATTCTGCATGATACTAATTAGAATACGTTATTTATATTCGCTTATATAGAAACCTGAAACAATTTTGAAAACTTGTACATAAGCATCAACTTTATAAGTGCTTTTACATTAATATTTTTTTGCAATTAAAATTAAATGTAGTTTTGTTAAAATATTTAGGAGGGAAATTCAAGACTTCTTACATAAAAGTAGAGAGCATTAATGTAAGAAAAATGTGGGGGTAGTGTATTACTGAAAATGACTTTAACTCACTATAGTGTCTGAAGCCTTTGGCAAATACCATTTTTTATTTGCAAAGTCAGAAATAACCTTGAAAAATACCTCATGGCTCATTGCTTCCCGGGCTCAATTCAGAAGCTGGCTTTTTTTTTCTTTTAAAATAACAGTTTACTTTCTTAGGAGTCGTAGCTAATACATGACTCTGAACAAATGAGATAAGAAACAATAGAATGAACCTAAGTTGAGCTAAAAAGCTATCTAGGGTTAAGCCTTGTGACTGAACTTTTATATTTCTGAACTCATGCTAGTTTAGACTACATAGTACATACATCTGGTCTTGCTAAAATTTATACAGAAGACCCCCCCCCCAAAAAAAAATAGAAAATAATTATTTCTCTTTCAAGTATTCGTTATTTCTTCATAATTCTCTACCTAAAACTGTTGACTGCTGTCTGAACTCCTCAGAGAGCTATATTTTCCATCTTGTCATATAACATTTAATTCACATATTACACAGAAGAAATAGTCTTCATTTTCTTAGGTAAACTCTAGGTTGATTCTTTCAAATGGATTCAATTTTAAAACCATGTAGTCATCAGTAATTCGTTCAGCTGGAGCGGACTTTTATCTGCCAATATTCCACACACTTGCACATGTGCACATGTTACCCACATGTCCATGTTCCAAATGGAGCTGTCTTCACAGCTGTTCATGTGCTAGGCATGGCCCCCCCTCTGAGGTGCTGAGGTACAGAAAGATCCATATAGTTAACCGTGGAGCTTCCAGAGTCTCTATAGGGGAGGCACCCCTTAAAACTTTTCAGTCACTAGGACTTACCTCTTTTGGTGACTGAAATACAGTTATGTGTTCTAAGGCACCTGCTTTTAGCCATCCACTAAAGTGGCTGTAGTATGGTGTGGAAACCACTAGGTGGCGGTACGTTTCCCTCATGGCTGTGATGTGTAAATGTTTCCCTCCTGGCAGTAAGCACCATATGAAGTGGACAGATCAAAGCTCATTGAATCTAAATAATGTTAAAACTGTGTATATAGCCTTAGAGCTTATGTAGCCTTATAGAGTGCCTTTACATATGGGTTACAGATTTCTTTACTTCTCCTGACTTTATCTATGGACCCTGCCTGTGAGAAATACAGAGAGATTTCACTTCCCACCTATAAACCTTTCCTCCTGTATCAAATGGTTAGAGTGTACGTGGGGGAAGACTGATCTGAGAATGATTATTTATTGGTAATTAGCTCTTTGGAGCATGTGCTCTCCGTGGCTTAAATTCCTCAATGGTTTCTGTTACGTAGAAAAGAAGCTGTGTCTTCTTGTCAAGAACAGATGGACGCCTTCCAGGTCCTTGTTAAATCATTAAAGTCCTGGATCAAAGAAACAACAGAAAGAGTTCCCATCGTGCAGCCTTCCTTCGGTGCAGAGGATTTAGAAAAATCGTTGGAAGAAACTAAGGTGAATCATTGTATCAAATACTAATTTCTCATTTGCCTGTGTCAGTAATTAGAGGTTAAGATTAATAGTGGTTTCCTGTTCTTTAGTATCACGTAAGTTAGAGCCTCATGCACGTACAACATATTTTGGTGATATTTGGAAATCAGGGAATGGGGTTAACCAATCCTTTTGAGGAATTAATTTGTGTGTTTTAAGAGATATATTAGTGAGTTGCTGACTCTTAAAGTATCTAAGTTTCCTTCCCCATCAAGTCTTTGCTTAGTTTCAGCAATTTTTTACACCATTTCTCATAATGTTAAGTAAAAGAATCCCTCTTTAAGTCAGCATTTTACTGGAGCTTGGAGATGTCACTATAACTAGTATTTGAAGGTAAAAGTTGTTTGAATCTCTAGTGCAAAGTGTACAAGTTTTTTGCCATTTGGATCATCAAAACCTATGACCGGTTATGCCAGTTTTTATATTCCAGATTTGTAGAGGTGCGTGTTTTAAAAAAATCCATTGAAATTTCATTGATTAAAACTTGCTATTAAATGGAATTCTGAATTCCCTTTAAAAAAAAAATGTTTCCAGTACATTTCTTCTTGTAGCTTGACTGTTGCCTAGAATAGTTGTCCGTGCTTACAGTTGACAGTTTAGAACCTATGGCAGCACGGAGTAGCTGACTTCCACGGTGGCTGGGAGCAGAATGCAGGCGGGACCCCACTTCCCTTCTCACTGCTAACAGCGCGAACCGTCACCTGGGCTGTCGGAGCAAGTAGGGATGGTGCCTTTTTCCTCCATCCACTCCCCCATGAATCAGGACCCACGATCATTGTGGTTTTAAGTCATGTTTAAGAAATTTGGATTATAATGTGTAACGTCGAAAATATTACAAAGACTGAAAAATAATGTGTTTTTATACCTCAAGAAATTACAAGAGAAGTGGAGTTTGAAAACACCAGAGATTCAGAAAGTAAACGACAGTGGGATTTCACTATGTAACCTAATAAGTGCCGTGACTACTCCTGCAAAGGCAATAGCAGCAGTTAAATCAGGTATGTGCCTCATTGATGTCCATAGCAAAAACCAAAAGAATTGGGCCCACTCATGTTAATTCTATTTGTGTGTGTTATTTTTTAGATTTTAATGCATAAAATAATCTCAGCAATATGAAGGGAAAGTGACAAGAAAGATGGCATCTATGAACATGCCACGGAAAAGTATCTGTACTCATCACATTTCAAATCCCTCTGTTTTATTTTATTAAAAACTGCAGCTAAAACGTCGCCAGATTAGTCTGTAAGAATAAGGAACAGCATATTGGGGAAGTGGAAAGATCACATTTCAATTTGTTGGGTTTTTTTTAACCTTAATTAATGGGGATGTTAAAATTCTCTTTGAAATAATTGATAAAGAAATGAGCCTGGTCTCCTGGGACAGAAGACGTGAGGGAAGGAAACAGGTTCTTTTCTGTAGAGTGGACCTCTCATTCTATTCCCATCTGCTTTTTTTCTTTCCACGATTCCCAAAGAAAACAAGTATATAGTTTAACCAGTGTATCTAAATCACAATCTTTTTCACTCTCTCTCTTCAGTAGAAAGGGAGACTCATGGATGAATAGTGTCTCTAAAATTAATTTAGGTTGTGGGAATAGTTTTTAATTTAAAACATAATTATATTGTTGTCAATATCAGGTTTTCTTTTTAAACCCAAGAATAGACAGAAGGCAGATTGCATATCTTGAGTTTCTGAGAGTTTCTGTGGTTTATCTGTCCCGCCCAGCCCCCAGCTGTCCCCATTGTGAGAGACAATTCAGCTGGGCCTCTCGACCAAGCATTTATTCCGCTCTATTAATCCAATTTCAGGGAACCCTCATATTATATATGGAGTGATGATCTCTCCTTTCTCTCTCAATCAGACTTCCTGAAATGTCAAGTTTATTTTTCAGAAAAGGAATTCTATTGTGTTAGTTCTTTATGTTCACTTTATATTTGCAATAGTAAAAAAAATTTTTTTTCTATTCTTGATAACTACTAAACATTGTAGGAATAAATCTTGAGCACCTACAGGCACTTCCATCTGAAATGCCTTTGTGTGTGATTTTTTTTTAAAAGGACAAAATTTAGGTAAAGATTCAGATATTTAAATGCTTTTGTTTGTTTGGACTCTTTCTCATGTGGTTAGTTTTCGGATATGTCCCTGTTTTGGATAGGTAGCCAATGCATACTTGAATGAGAAAGTCTAATTATTTATTTAACATTTTGATGATGAAAAAGGTACCCATGCTACATGTTTATATAATTAAAGAGAAATAATAATTACTGCTCACTGAGCCATTTCTATTTTGTAGGCAATAGGTTTACTGTGTTTAATCTTACAGTGGTCTCACAAGATAGGTATTATGGTCCCCACCAATGTGGTGAAGTGGTGATTAATTTGCCCTGTCACACAGCTCGTAATTAGTGGGGCTGGGATTAAAATTCAGGTGAGTTGTAAGCCAGAGCCCAAGTACTCAGAGCCACTGTGCTCTCCTCTGTCTGTGTTGACATAATGTGAGTTTAGTAATAGGGATTTTTTTTTTCTACTTTTAACTTTTCTATCATGTCTTTTTACATCACTCTGCCTCTGTTCAACCCATGCGAACACTAACTACCTGCATCAGACAATTTTCAATTCCTTAAGTGAGGCAGACGTTCTTTTTGTCTGTCAATCGTGTATGCTTTGTGCAGCACACATATGGAGCGACTTCTGAGCTTCAGAGACTTTATCATTTGTCACTAAAGTAACTTTACCAACAAAGAAACTTTATCACAAAATTGTATTATAAGTGTATACTTAATGAGTAATGTATATACTCTAAATTTACTGAAACTAATGTTTAAGATGATCATGTTACATTATAAGAACAAATTTTGTATAGAAGAGAAGATATGGCTTGATCTTTAAATTTTGGATACTCAGTTTTGAAATTGAATCAATACAGGGTGTCCCAAAATACGTGTATGCACTTTGAATGATAAAGTCAGTGTTTATTAACATGCAGTTAATTTTCAAAATTTAAAAGAATCTACAGAAATGAATAATCTTTTTGGTCAATGCCTATTTTCAAATTGATGACCCTTCAGGTCCAGGCACTGCTGATAACACAAAACAGTGGAATCACAAACATCAAGAATCATTTTGTTCAGTATTTATGCACCCTCAGTTCATCGACTGTTGCTGGTTTTGTTCCATAAACTTTATCTTTTATGTATTCTTCTAAAAAAGTCTAGCAGCACTTCAAGATATATTTTCTTTGATCAAAGTTTAATCTGGCTTCACCTGTTATTTCAAATCAGTTAAACCTGAAATGGAGTGAAAATTAAGTGATTTATCAGCTGTTAAAGTGTGTAACATTTTGGGGGGGGTTACCTATATTTTATATTTTTAAATAGTAATAACATGTTTAAATGATCACTGCGTACAGGGGTTTGATTTAATGCCATCTATTATTAATGTATAGAAATACTATGGAAATTTATGACGAGTGACTTCAGTGTTAATATTTTTTGCAGGTGGAGTAATATTAAATGGTGAAGGGACAGTCACAGATACTCAGGAAATTTTGGCAAATAAAGGTGAATAGTAACTCTAAGTGCTTATTGATTAAAATAAATTGGTCTTCTTTTTTGAGAGGAGATCTTTTTAGAGGTGTACAGTAGTTATATTGACATTTCAAACTTGAGTTAAAATGGTATTAACATAATAATCCCATTCGCTATAAACATACTTATATGATCCTATGCAATTTTGTTCATCTGAAATTAGTGTAATCCGGTAGTTCAGTTTGGCATTTGGTTATGTTTCCTTCTTTTAGGTTAATTTGTGCTATTTTGTCATTTGACATTATTTAAGCTACTTCCTTGAGTTTGAGGCATGAAGAATTAATAAGTAATATTTCATGGTTTTGGTTTTTTATTCTATTTAAAATATCTATTTCATTCCACTTGTATTATGTAATGTCCCAAATTATTTGTCATTAAATAGCATTATAAGATGATCTAACCTTTTACTTCTAAAACTCTATGACTTGATCATAGTAGGCTTAATGTTAACAAAGTAGAAGGGCATATCATATAAAGCCAACATTTCTTTCTAGAGCTCTACTCTGAACATCCTGAAAATGTGTCCTAAAAATGTAATAATTTTTCTTATTCTTAGGATTAACATCTATTAAAAAAGACATGACTGACATAAGCCACAGTTATGAAGATCTTGGCCTCTTACTTAAGGACAAAATAGCCGAACTGAGTACTAAACTCACCAAATTGCAAAAGGCTCAGGAAGAATCAAGTGCAATGATGCAGTGGTTGCAGAAGATGAACAAAACTGCAGCAAAATGGCACCAGGCGCCTACACCTACAGATACCGAAGCTGTGAAGACCCAAGTTGAGCAGAATAAGGTATATTCTGGAGGCTTCCTGAAGCCAAGAAAGAAAACAGACTGGTGTTCAAAATTGAGCCCTGGTGCTCAGGGTGCCTGTTCTGATTTCTTGCTCCATGAACTTCAGCAAATAATTGGCCAGTTTTGTTTAATGTGCCTTTATGTAGAGATGGATTACACCAATCACTTATTTTTGCACACAGACATTATAAAGATGAGTGAACTGTTGGGTATAAGCAACGTTGCCACCTTTAAATCAGTTTAAGTCTGGGATTTTAACCCGTCAACTATTGGGAAAGATTTATGTAAGGGCTAAGTGTATTAGGGATCTGTTCTGTCTAGTATGAAATAGGGGAGCTCATGCTTCCCCGTTCTTTCATAGACAGTATTTCTTTCTACAACTGTCCGTATTGGGAAAATGGCTTTACAGTGAGGCAATGATGGCAAAAATGTCTACAAACGCTAACCTATATTTGAACTCTGTGTTGTGTTGTCCAGAAAAGTGCTTATTCACTAGCACATTCTCAAATCTGGCAGTCTTCGTCACCAGATGTTTGATTTATCTGAAAAGGATTTTATTTTATTTATTTTTTATTGAATTTATTGGGGTGACATTGGTTCACAAAACTATACAGGTTTCAACAAAACATCATCTGCAAACTGCATCGTGCACCCATCACCCCAAGCATAGTCTCTCCCCGTTCCCATTTCCCTCCCTTTGCCCACCTCCACCTATGATTATCTTGTTAATTTCAATCTTTCTGATGTCACCTTCCTTTTTCCCCAAAAGGCGTTGTTTGAGAAAAATATTAAATTCTTCCTAGGTAACGGGGATGAGTCATTATCTCTATAGCGATAGCATTTCCCTTTGGGATTCTTTTATCAGATCATGAAGACTAGTGGGAGCAGGAAAGGAAAGGAACTGTTGAATCCAGATCCTCACCCACTTCAGCATTTCACAGTGGAATTTCTCCTCTTTTGGTCATGCTAGAGAAAACGCTCCCTATCATAATTGTGTTCTTGTCTTTTGAGGTAGACATACTTTAATGCTGTTACTTAATTTTTTTCCCTCCTTCTTAGTCATTTGAGGCAGAACTGAAACAAAATGTAAACAAAGTGCAGGAGTTGAAAGACAAGTTGACAGAGCTGTTGGAGGAGAACCCAGACACTCCTGAGGCCCCCAAATGGAAACAGATGTTGACAGAAATAGGTATGTTCTGTTACTCATACCGACTCTAAGAACAGAAGCTCCATCTTTCTTTTATCTAATCCTAATCTTTATCAGAGAACATTTATCCAACAGCCTCACTTATTTGACCATTTCACGGTCTAGTTTTGCATATATAAAAGTGTCATTTCAAATTAAATTGTGCTAACTTAGCATTATTTTATCTTATGGATCTTTTTTTGGATTCTTGCTAAACACGGTGATTAAATTTATTTTTATGAAGAAGGTAGTTAATAACATGCTGTGCGTTGAGTAACATGTTTTCATTATTGCTTATTTTTTACTAGATTTTTGGTGCTTCTAATTGTTGATGCTGTATTATATTTTAATTTAAATTCCTTTTAGTTTATTTGTCTGAAAAAGGTAGGTTCCCTTCTCTTCCATGGGGTTCCCTTTGGGACTCCTCCAACTCCTACTTTATGCTCTTCTTCTCTTCCCCAACCAGTATTAGAAAGTAGCTCCTCACAGAAGTCTCATGGTTTTGCCTCCAGAGTTATCTTCCCATATCAGTCCTGCCCCTATATAAACTGTTCCTCCTAGGTAAAGAATCTTCACATGCCCAATTATCTTATCACCCCTGTTCATTATTATAATAATACTAGAGGCCCGGTGCACAAAAATTTGTGCACTCAGGGGGGAGGGGGGTCCCTCAGCCTGGCCTGTGCCCTCTTGCAGTCTGGGACCCCTCGGGAGATAATGACCTGCTGGCTTAGGCCTGCTCCTGGGTGGCAGAGGGCAGGCCCAATCCCTAGGTGCAGCCCCTGGTCGGGCTCAGAGCAGGGCCGATTGGGGAGTTGGGGCGCCGCCCCCTGTCATGCACAGAGCAGGGCGATCGGGAGGTTGTGATGCCACCCTCAGTCACGCTCAGGGTAGGGCCAATTGGGGGGTTGGGGCACCGTCCCCTGTCACACTCAAGCCAGGGTCGATGGGGAGGTTGCGGCACCACCCCTTGTCACGCACAGAGCAGGGCCAATCGGGGGTGGGGCACTGCCCCCTGTCACAGAGCAGGGCCAATCAGGGGGTTGGGGCGCTGCCCCCTGTCACGCACAGAGCAGGGCCCATCAGGGGGTTGGGGCGCCGCCACTCTCACACTCAGGGCAGGGCCGATGGGGAGGTTATGGCTCTACCCCGTCACACACAGAGCAGGGCCCGTGGTGGTGGGGGTGGTTTGGGGCGCCGCACCCTGTCACACACAGAGCCGCAGGGCGATCAGGGGGTTGGGGAGCTCCCCCCTATCAGGCACAGAGCAGGGCTGATCAGTGGGTTGGGGCGCCTTCCCCTGTCACGAACAGAGCAGGGTGGATAGGGAGGTTGTGGCCCTGCCCCCTGTCACACACAGAGCCGCAGGGCGATCAGGGGGTTTGGGCGCTGCCCCCTGTCACGCTGATCCCGGTGCCGGGAGGCCTCGTGGCTCCGCTGATCCCAGTGCTGGGAGGCATATTATCCTTTTACTATATAGGGTAGAGGCCTGGTGCACGGGTGGGTGCCGGCTGGTTTGCCCTGAAGGGTGTCCTGGATCAGGGTGGGGGTCCCCACTGGGGTGCCTGGCCAGCCTGGGTGAGGGGATGATGGCTGTTTGCAGCTGGTCATACACCCTTCAGGGTGGGGGTCCCCACTGGGGTGCCTGGCCAGCCTGGGTGAGGGGATGATGGCTGTTTGCAGCTGGTCACACACCCTTCAGGGTGGGGGTCCCCACTGGGGTGCCTGGCCAGTCTGGGTGAGGGGCTGAGGGCTGTTTTCAGGCTGGGTGTGACTGAAGCTCCCAACCGCTCCTTTTTTTCTTTTTATTCTGGGCCAGCTTTAGCTTTGAGGCTTGGCTCCAGCTCTTAGGCCTCCGCTGCTGAAAGTAGGTTTCTGGCCTTTGCTTACAATGTTGCGATCCTGCTGGCTGAAGCCCGGCAGACTAAAGCAGGTTTCTGGGGTTTTGTTTAGCTTCTATATTTGTTACATAGTTGCTTAGAGTTGCATTTCAGAGGCCTGCAGCGGCAGGCGGGGAACGTTGGAGTCCTCCGTCACTGAAGCAAGCAAGCCTCATGTTAGTTTCAAGCTGCCTGGCTGCCGGCCGCCATCTTGGCTGGCAGTTAATTTGCATATTGCCCTGATTAGCCAATGGGAAGGGTAGCGGTCGTACGCCAATTACCATGTTTCTCGTTTATTAGATAGGATGGAAAATGAGTGTAAGACAATGATATCAGTTTTCCCTACTGCATAGAATTGCTTTTCAGAATTCAGTGAGTTAGTGTGTGTACAGCACAGATGAATAGTACTTGACACATAGTAAGTGCTGTGTGTTTGCTTTAATGATAATAATAATTTTACTTTCAATCAGTCCATTCTTTTTAGCTAAAGATTGTCTCTCCTTAGACTCAGATATGCCGTGATATATTTAGAAATCTATAAGTATGTGTTCATTATCCTAAAGGACCTTAATGTTCAATGGTGTATTTAATCCAACTATAGAGAGTCCTGTTGCATTATAGTGAATTGTCCCTAATTCAGTGGCTCTCACCTGTGATATCAGAGCTAGTTGGGGGAATATTATTAAGACATTTTACAATAGGGGTGGGAGGGAAGAATGTGTATTTCAAAAAAAGCTTCCTGATAAGATTTAGATATTTCTTCCTCTCAATTTATTGTTTTAATTGCATTACTATTTTGTTAGACTGTGTGACTATAATGTGCCATATAGAATGATGCCATTAGACAGGATTTGGGGGGGGGAGGGGTCTATTAAAACCAGGCCTTCAGTATATGATGAAAAACATCCATTAAATCAACCAGTTCTATCCCTCAGGGAATGTTTATTGAGTGACTGTTGTTTTCCAGTGCTGGTCAATACTTGGCTTCAGGAGCAGGCCGTCAGGAGGGGGCAGGGCAGGAACAGCTTCCTAGCAGAGGATACAACCCAGAGGAGTGGGAAGGAAGGGTAGAGCGGGGATACATGGAGAAGACGTAGAGCATGCCAGTATGGGCCTATGTGAGCAGAAGCCAGTTTGGTGATATTGGTTAAGATCATCAGGGCTAGATCAGAGGATTCATCTTGTGCAAACCCTCTGAGATTAGTAGACGAGGGTCAGTTTGTGGGAGGCCCTGAATGTCAAGCAGAGGTCTTCAGATTTTATCATCTGTGGTGAGGAGTTAGTTATTCAATAATTGTAGCACAGGAAGTGATATATTTAAAAGTGATTTATTTTGTTTTGTTTTGTTTAATTTTAGAGAGAAATTATTGTAGAACCAAATGGATTGCAGCTGAAAAACGCTAATGGCAGGGAAACTAGTTAGAAGACTGGTAGTCTAGGTTGTTTCAGTAGTTCTCAAAGTATGTTCCTGGGAGCAGCAGCCGCAGCAGCACCTGGGAACAGGTTAGAAATGCAAAATTTCAGGCCCCAGGTCAGACCTCCTGAATCAGAAATTCTGGGGGTGGGCCCAGCAACCTGTGTTAATCATCTCTCCAGCTGATTTTAATGAAGCTAAAGTTTGAGAACCACTGGTCTAGGGCCTAGACCAGTGATGGTGAACCTTTTGAGCTCGGCGTGTCAGCACTTTGAAAAACCCTAACTACCTCTGGTGTCATGTCACATATAGAAATTTTTTGATATTTGCAACCATAGTAAAACAAAGACTTATATTTTTGATATTTATTTTATATATTTAAATGCCATTTAACAAAGAAAAATCAACCAAAAAAATGAGTTCGCGTGTCACCTCTGACACATGTGTCATAGGTTCGCCATCACTGTCCTAGACTCTAGGCAAACCACGGTGAGGACCAAAATGGAGTTAGGGCATTGGAAATGTAAAGGATGGGTTTGAGGTTTTAGGACAAAGGATATAGGAGAGTCATAAAAGAACATTCTGAATTATTGCATTTCAGTGACATGGCAGAGAGAATAATCTTTGAAAGAAATCTAAACGTCAGAAAAGTCCACAAATTTTGATAGGAACATAGTGAGTTTTAAAACTTTTTATTAAATGTATTGGGGTGACATTGGTTAATAAGATTACATAGGTTTCAAATGTACAATTATATGATACATCATCTGTATATTATATTGTGTGTTCACCACCCCAAGTCAAGAAACGAGGTTTTGTTTTTTTTAAATGTTGAGTTTAAAGCATTATTGAGATTTCTTAGTGTAATTTTCAAGCAGCTGGTTACTAACATGCAACTTGAATAGAAGAGAATGATTGAGTACGGATATAAAAATTTGGAAGTCACGGCCCTGGCCAGGTAGCTGAGTTAGAGTGTCATCCTGATACACCAAGGTTGCAGGTTTGATCGCCGCTGAGGGCACATACAAAAATCAACCAATGAATTCACAAATAAGTGAGATAGCAAATCGATGCTTCTCTCTCTCTCTCTCTCTTTTTCTCTCTCTCTCTCTCCCCTGCCCAATCAATAAATAAAATTTAAAAATTAAAAAAAATGGGAGTCACTTGCCTAGAACTGATCATTGGAATTTAATATTAAACAAAAGAATTAATGTCCATTGTTCTAGCAGGTCAGTTACAGTTGGATTAACAGACTCTAGAGAACTTCTAGAAGGAATGAGGGAGCTCAGGATCCTGTTTGCTTTAAGGAATATTCCATATTCTGCATTATCTTCTAACATCAGATTCAATTTTACTTTCCTCTTATTTCAGTTGACACACAACCATCAGGGCCATAAAAATCTGTATCAATAAATGCATTCTCTTAGCTTAGACTTCAATCAACTCTGTAAAGAAGAGTTATAAATACAGAATGATAGCTATTATATATCATTTTGAGTCACATCCTGTAGTCTCCCTAGATATAGTCATGTTAAATGTATAAAAACCAAGCACCAGTTTTCTGTTTTCTTTCAGATTCCAAGTGGCAAGAACTCAATCAATTGACAGTTGATAGACAACAAAAACTAGAAGAATCCTCTAATAATCTAACTCAGTTCCAGACCGGAGAGGCTCAGTTAAAACAGTGGCTTGTGGAAAAAGAACTGATGGTCAGTGTTCTTGGGCCCTTGTCCATTGACCCAAATATGCTAAACACACAAAGGCAGCAGGTGCAGGTGAGTATTACTTGACTTAACAAGACAAATGTTTTCATTACAAATATAGTAGCTTTGCAGAGTATGTGCTTTCACTCCCTTGGAGTGTATTTGTAATGTCTCCGATGCCCCTAAGATACTGTCCTGAGGTTAATGATAAACCCCAGAGGACCAAAGCTGTGAGGCATCCCAGAGTAGCACGCTGAGCCCAGGAGTGGGTCAAGTCCCTTGATCATTTCATTCGGATTATGGTTTGTGCAGACTCTGTTAAAAAGGGCCGTCTTTGAAGTATTAATGTGATTGTATAAATAATAACATATTTATGAGAAGCTAGTATATGCTTTTTATTGTTTAGAAATGACTCCTTTGAGGTTTTGTTTATTTTGAGCATGGTAGTAGATAATGAAACTTGTAAAACTCATGCAGTACAGTCTTGACAGGGCGGGGTGGGGGTGGGGAGAAACTCAATAAGAGGAGAAAGAATAAGGGAAGCAGAGAGGGAACCTTGAAACTCAGGAGGTTAGTTAGACTAGATTAATTTTAAGGGAATAAATCCACAAGGGGAAAAGCATCCATAAAATTTAAGGCAGCTGGAATCGCAGAAGCTCTGTTGCTGTTGCGGTGAGATGTCTGTATGTGTGAGGAGTGGTGTTAGAGCAGGCAGGCTGATCCTGAACTCGGAAGATACAAATCCATGTACATTCTCCATGTGAAGAGGATGGAAACAAAAGCTGTACATAAACATTTAGGGAGAAATAATCGCCCCCAATCCTGGTAGTCTCTCAGAGATAGTTAAAAGATTGTACTAAAGAAAAATAAAATGTTTGGATCTTCCATTTTATAATGAGAGCCAATGTTGAGCTTGCACATTCTGGGCAACATGATTTAAAACCATGATTATAAAGACTGTCCGTAAACCTTACGTTCAAAGACACCTTTGTAAATCAATGCACCATGAGTTAATCTAGTCTTAACTCCCTTGGGGTAAAATGCTGTAATTTTTAAAATCCTACAAAGAGAAAAGTACAAGTAGGAAAACAACAAATCTGTGTTAGTGCGATGGGAACTTGTCCAATAGCAGTGTTCCCCTTCTGTATGAAAATTCGTACGTGAATTTTTGTTCCTTTTGCCCAGACTGCTGAGAATATGTATCCGCTTTGTTTTCCCCGTTGGGGGATCTTATTTTGGGCAAAATGTTATCTCTGTGAAGCACCAGAGCTTTTTCGACTACTTTAAGGTAATTGCACTGCCCTCAAAATCAGAAGTAGGAAAGCAGTAGCTAAACCTCAAAAAGGAAAACTAGATAAGTAAGTAGCATTTCTGTCTCTTTAGAAACTTAGAGCTGTGTTTCCTGCATTTAATTATTCAATAATTTGTGCGTTTATTTACCGTCATTTCCTCTTTACCTTAGATTCTGCTGCAAGAATTTGATACCCGGAAACCTCAGTATGAGCAGCTCACGGCAGCGGGCCAGGGCATTCTGAGCCGACCTGGTGAACACCCTGCTTTCCATGGGATTGTGAGAGAGCAGCTAGCAGCTGTGACCCAGAAATGGGACAGCCTCACAGGACAGTTGAGTGACAGATGTGACTGGATCGACCAAGCCATTGTCAAAAGCACACAGTACCAAAGCCTGCTGAGAAGCCTTTCTGATAAACTGGGGGACTTGGACAACAAGCTCAGCAGCAGTGTGGCTGTGAGCACACACCCTGATGCTATGAGCCAGCAGTTGGAAACAGCCCAAAAAATGAAGCAGGAAATAGAGCAGGAGGCGAAGCAGATACAAGTGGCCCAGGCCCTCTGTGAGGAGTTGTCAGCCCTGGTTAAAGAGGAGTACCTGAAAGCAGAACTCAGTAGGCAGCTAGAAGGCATCTTAAAGTCATTCAAGGATATTGAACAAAGAGCAGGTTTGTCTCTCTTCTTTTAACACATCTATTTCCTGGGAATAGAGATCTTAGGTGGTCTATTTCCAAGCTGTTGCCAGGAATCTGGGACCCTAGAGAGAATCTGTCCCCATCGGGAGCATATGTGAAGAGGAGGCCGCTCACACAAGTGTGGAGAGCAGGTGTGTTCATGGCACACACAGTGAGGGTCGTTCCATGCAGACAGTGGAGGGACAGTTGGCAAAATCCACTTAACGAAGGCCCATTCCGATTTCAGGTATTCCCCTTTGATTTTTAAAAGACGTAAATGTGTTGCTGTGTGACAGACTTATGTCACCAGATAAACAGATGAATACCGTTATCAAAAAGGCATTGCCTCGTTTTCTCATCTGCAGCTATTTTGTCTGACTCTGCCAGAAATTGGCATTTCTAGAGAAATGTGTGAAAGAGAAGCGTGTGGCTCTACTTTCCTCTCATCTCCTGTGGCCCCGATTCCATGACATGTGGACCAGGGTTTGTCCCAGGCAGCAGCAGTGAGTTACTGACGTTAGAGGGGCCTGCCTAGGAGGAGCACATTTAACTGCTGTATCTGTCCTGCTTGAAAAGTAACACTAGGTCAGTGGTTCTCAACCTTGGCTGCACATTAGAATCAGCTGGGAATCTTTTTAAAAGCCTGATTTCAGGCCCAGGTGATTCTAATGTGCAGCCAAGGTTGAGAACCATGGACCTAGGTGTCTTGCAACCTAGTAAAGACTCCTTTCATACTTTTTAACTGATTGGGTTTGTTTATTGATCAAATCAGTTAGGCTTACTCATTCACTTGGACATCATATTGATATTAGCTATTGAGATTATGATTATTACTGCTATGGACACTTTTATGTGACAGGCATTAAGTCAAGAACTTTTCAGGTACTGTTCCTCAATGGCCACAACAGCTTTTATGAATGTTGCCCGTTTACATCTGGGGAAGTAAGGCTTAGAGGTCCTAAGAGGTTGAGGTGAGACCCAAACCCACGCTGTTCCTGTGGGCTTCATTATATTGTCTCCATGATAATGTACAAGTCATAGAATTGAAGCAGTCACATTTGATAAGAGATGGATTACTTATTCGCATACTTAGAACTGTGAACAGTTGTCACTTCCACTTACTGGAATGGAGACGACCTGGCAGAGCAGACAGTTTGTGACTGTCCTCTGCTTGTCCTCTGCCACCCTGCACCTTTACGCAGTTTTCCCGATTCCCATCGTCTCCCTCCTCCTCACCTTGATTGTCTTTTTTGTTGTTGTTGCTGCCCCTACCTCTTGCTCCCTTTACCCCCTTTGTCAATAACTTGTAGTTCTCATAGTCAGTGCTGAGAAAACTCTTGCTTTTAGACAGTCCTGTACACTTATTTGGTGATTTTCCTTTTGGCTTTTCATAGATTAAATCAGCATTTTGATGTAAAATAAACATGCCTGTAATTTCATTTTTAGAGAATCATGTCCAGCACCTTCAGTTGGCCTGTGCCAGCTCTCATCAGTTTCAGCAGATGTCTAGAGATTTTCAGGCTTGGCTGGATACAAAGAAGGCAGAACTACACAAGTCTCACCCAATATCAGCAAAACTCGATGTCTTGGAGTCCTTAATGAAAGATCAGCAAGACTTTAATAAAACATTGACTACTCAGTCTAGTATTTATGAAAAAACCATTGCAGAAGGTGAAAATCTGTTATTAGAAACACAAGGGTCTGAGAAGGCAGCCTTACAGTTACAACTTAACACAATTAAAACCAATTGGGATGGATTTAATAAGCAGGTGAAAGAAAGAGAAGACAAGGTAAAAGATTGCTTGGGGAAAGCCCTCAAGTATAAAGAACACGTGGAGACTCTCCGGCCATGGATAGATAAATGTCAAAATAGCCTGGAGGAGATAAAATTTTACCTGGATCCTGCTGAAACAGAGAATTCTATGGCCAAGTTAAAGTCTCTGCAGAAGGACATGGACCAGCACTTCGGGATGGTGGAATTGCTGAACAACGCAGCTAACAGCTTGCTCAGTGTCTGTGAGACCGATAAAGAGGTGGTTACAGAAGAGAATAAATCACTGAACCAGAAGGTAGACATGGTCACTGAACAACTTCACACGAAGAAATTCTCTCTGGAGAACATGGCCCAGAAGTTTAAAGAATTTCAAGAAGTGTCCAAAGAAGCTAAAAGGCAGCTTCAGTGTGCAAAGGAACAGCTAGAGGCCCATGAGTCTCTAGGACCCCAGGCTTACAGTAGCAAATACCTGACCATGTTGCAGACTCAGCAGAAATCACTACAGACCTTGAAGCAACAGGTAGATTTGGCCAAAGGCCTTGCACAGGACCTGGTGGCGGAAGCCTCAGACTCAAAGGGAGCCTCTGATGTTTTATTACAAGCAGAAACCTTAGCTCAAGAGCATAATGTCCTAAGTCAGCAGGTTGATGAGAAGTGTTCATTCTTAGAAACCAAGCTTCAGGGTATTGGACATTTCCAGAATACCATCCGGGAAATGTTTTCTCAGTTTGCAGAGTTTGATGATGAACTGGATAGCATGGCCCCAGTGGGGAGAGATGTAGAGACATTACAAAAGCAGAAGGAGGCCATTATGGCCTTCCGGAAGAAACTAGAAGCCCTCATAGCTAGCAACGACAATGCCAACAAAACCTGCAAGCTGATGCTGGCCACGGAAGAAACCTCTCCTGATCTTGTGGGAATCAAAAGGGACTTGGAGGCTCTCAGCAAACAGTGCAACAAGTTGCTGGACCGAGCACAAGCCAGAGAGGAGCAGGTGGACGGGACAATTGAGCGTCTCGGCGATTTCTACAGCAAATTGAAGGAATTTTCTACTCTGCTTCAGAAGGCCGAAGAACTTGAGGAGTCGCAAGGCCCCGTTGCTATGGAAACAGAGACCATCAACCAGCAGCTTAATGTGTTCAAGGTAGGGAATTCTTCATTTTTGCTGAGCACTTTTTATTATTATAGATTTCTCATTGAAAGGAGATGGTCTCTTTTGTAGAACCTTCTCATGTGACTGTCACGCAGTGTTTGAGCTTGAATGAGCATTAATGGGGTAATATCCAGGCACATGGGGGCGGGGTGTGTTCCAAAAGTTTCCTGGGGGTTTGAGCCCTCATAGGTCCTGAGATGATACAAAGAGGTCAAAAGAGTGCGTGGAGCGTCCCGGCACTTTTCATGAAGCCTGAAACTGCCATCATGGAGTCTGTTAATGATCTCATTCGCGGCTGACATCTGGAGGGCCCACACTGTGTTTTGAACTCTGCTGCCGAGGCCACTCCCGTACATGAAAGCTTGTTCTCTTCGTGTTTGTCTCCCAGCATTTTCTTTAATGGTGAATTATAGGCTTTTCCTGCCCTTTCCTTTTTTATGGTCTTCTTATCCTTCCTTAATTGAATTTCATTTTGTAAACTTTTTTTCTTCCAAGAGTTCATGTTTTTAAAGAGTGGGGTTCCATGTTGTAATCCTGGTTTTATAAAACAAAGATCTTGGGCGCATGCCCCAGACAGTTACGAGTAAATCATTCTTTGATTGGACAATAGGCTCCTCAGGTCCGAGGACCGTCTGCCACTTGATAGCACTCAGTGATGCTTGATGAATGGAACGTTAGGTAAATATGGTCGGCCGGGTGCCGTGTCACTAGAGTTGGCCTCATTTGTGATAGGAAGCACAGAAGTTGCATCTCAACAGGGGGCAAAGCTATGTTCATCCCTGCACAGAGAAGGTCCGACATAGGAAGCATTTGCTGCCTGGGACTCGTGAACCTGTGGTGTGGGCACGGGCCCTGTCCTATTGATGAGGCGTGTCTTACTTTCCAGTAGAGACCAGTGTGGGGATAAGCCCCACCATTAGCACATAAAGGATAAAATAAGACCAAATAAAAACAATTTGCAAAACCCAAATTGTTTCCCATGAGAAATGAATGTAAATGAAGTGGACTTCCAAATTCTGTGCTGTTATATTTGACATGGTGTTTCCCTTGCTCATCCTTAATAACAGTATCAAGGTGACTGAATTTTGAAAACTTTAAAATAACTTCATTTTCTCCTCTTCCTCTTCTTCCTCCTCCTGCTTTCTTCTCCTTCCTTCTCCTTCTCTTCTCCCCTCCTTCTCTCCTTCTTTCCTTGTCCTCCTCCTCTGGCTTCTCCTCCACTTCCTCCTCCTCCTCCTCCTCCTCCTCCTCCTCCTCCTCCTCCTCCTCCTCCTCCTCCTCCTCCTCCTCCATCTCCTCTACCTCCTCCACCTCCTCCTCCTCCTCTTCCTCACTATTATGGTTATTTGCTGTTTATAAAATCCCTTAGAAGCCCAGTACCTTCAGGGCTTAAACATCTGTGATTCTGTATTTAGATCTTGATTCTTTTTAAAAAAATATATTTTATTGATTTTTTACAGAGAGGAAGGGAGAGGGATAGAGAGTTAGAAACATCGATGAGAAAGAAACATCGATCAGCTGCCTCCTGCACACTCCCTACTGGGGATGTGCCCGCAACCAAGGTACCTGCCCTTGATCAGAATGGAACCTGGGACCCTTCAGTCCGCAGGCCGACACTCTATCCACTGAGCCAAACCAGTTAGGGCTAGATCTTGATTCTTAAAGGTAAAGGAAATTATCTACTGTTGACTTTAGTTTTTTCATTACCCCATCAAACTTCCATATTTCTGATTTACAACATAGAGACTTCATATGAGAGGATTCTGTATGAGAAAAGCCAAGCTTTGTGGCAGTTGCTGCCTCTGAGCCTGGGGGAGAGCTTGAGGAGGGGTGAGTCTTCCTCAGAGAGAACATCAGGCTTTTCTGTAGAACTCGGACAAAACTTGAAAGCATAAGTGACAGTAACCAAGTTGTCTTTTTACTCAGGAAATTTACTAAGCATGTTTAGTGCCTTTGTGAAACATTTTCATGTCTCTAGATTTTCTGCAAATTTGTATTGAAAGACAAACAAATGAGTTTCTTAATTTCTCTCCACTACTTCAACTATCTGTAAGAAAATGGGCAAAAATAATGGAACTGCTGCCTGAGGACGGTGGGAAATGTGGCTCTCCATGGAGAGAATTCTTTTGAAAGTAAGAAAAAGCAAGAAACAGGAGTCCTCTCACCATTGCACTGAATGTGTTTTGCAAATGGAAAAAGTACTAAATTTGGCATTACTGCCATCAGTGGCTGCAGAGATTGTTGCGTTCGATTGTGGAGAAAAATAAACCACTTAGGGCGCTACGTCAGTCTGTTCTCTGGTGTCTTGGAGGGAGTTGATAGGTTTTAACGACATTCAGCGATAAAGACTGTGATGATACCACCAGTGTCTTGAGACCCAGGGATTCAACGAAAAGTTTCCAAGTGGATAGAGCATCTTCCTTTAATATAGTCCAGTGCCCTGGCCAGTGTGCCTCAGTGGTAGAGCTTTGGCCTGTGCACTAAAAGGTCGTGGGTTTGATTCTCAGTCAAGGGCGTGTACCTGGGTTGCAGGTTTGATCCCCGGCCCCCATTGGGGGCATATGCAGGAGGCAACCAGTTGATGTGTCTCTTTCACATCTTTTTTTTTTTTTAAATCTTTCTCTCCCTCTCCCTCCCTCCCTTCCACTCTCTTAAAAAAAAAAAAAATCAGTGGAAAAAATATCCTTGGGTGAGGATTAACAAAACAAACTAATGAAAAAAAGAGTATTATTATGGTAAATAACGTGGTAATTTATACATTCACTAATTCTGTTTATTTGTGTGTGTATGTGTGTGTGTGTGCGTGCACTCTAGAAAAGTAGCATTGACAACAGTTAACACTTATGTGTCAAGCCTTTTTCTAAACTCTCTCTTTAATCCTGTTAACAGGAGAGGTGGGTGCTGTTGTTATCCCCATTTTATTCTAAGGAAGCTGAGACCCAGAGAGGTCCTGTGACTGGCCCAAGGTCACACCGGTAGTGAGCGTGAGAGCCTGGATGTTTATCACATTGCACATCTGATATTTTTGGGGGGAAATGTTCAGATCATCTTTGCTGTAACCTAATTCAGTGGCCTGAGTAACCAGCCACTGTTCACTTTAATCCAAAGCACCAGAAACATCCACTGAAGGAACGTGTTTTATAACAGGCCGCTATGAGAAAACGAGATAAATATGTATGAACTTGTGTAGAAACCGATAGGTAGATGCTGTGATGGTGATGGTGGTGAGTACCACCCCAGGAGAAATCAGACCTTCCATTGTCTTGGTGATTATATCTTAAGTGATAAGTTAGTTTACAATTCAGAACTTAATTTAGTTAATGTTGGGCATAGACATTAAGTGGAGTGATTTGTATTGAGTGAAAAACCAATAGTTTGCTTAAAAATAGCAAACTACTAGTTATTCTAATTTCTAAAAATAAAACAGAAAAGCACTGAAGGTCCTGGTTTTTTTAAGTCTATTTTTCCTTTAGACTTTAAAATATAATCCTGTTTGCCATTACTCTTTTTGGTAGATTTAGCTTAATCTAATGTCACAGATAAAATCTTATAACAATTTTTAATAATATAAAGCAAACTACCTTTAGAGTTGGACTGAAACTTAATAATAGCTATTACCCAGTTACTCAGGATGGAGTGCCTTTTATTCACTAGGAACCTAATGGGTTATTTAAAGTAGGTAGGACAGACTTTCTCAGCTACCATTCTCTCCCCCAAACTTCACCTAAGAAGTAAGTTAATATCCTTGAAAGGACAACATTATTCATGTTTAAGATACCAACCCAGACATAATGATTAAAAATAAATGCTATTCTGAACCACATGTCCTAACTCACTGTCGGTGAAAACTGTTCCAAGTGTCAAAAATAGATTGGTGTTACCTTTTGAGTTAGCCTCAAGTTTTTGAGTTAGCTTCAAGTTAGCTTCAATAGTTATTTTGATTGTGTAAGTTCTGTTTACCATACGTTTTTCTACTTCTAAGTATTAGTCATTGGACAAAAATGTGTGAAGTGCGAGGTGTTTTCTACTACTGTTGATAACTCAGAGTACCATCTGCCTATTTACACTTTGCTCTTATTACATCAGATTCTAGCACACTTTCATAAATTCTAAGGCAGAAAGTGTAAAAATCCTTTGGTATTGCCCCTATCCCTACCTCCTGTTGAAGACTCCTAGGTCAAGACTATCTTCAAATCGAAACTACATTATTAAGCAATATTAATGTTTCCACATTTTTATTTATCAAAGACATATGTAACCAACTATATACAAGGAGCATGCCCTGGCAATTCTTATGATGTCATCAACAGCCAATCAGGTTTTCTCATTATCATGAAGTAATCATTATCACCATATTGACTTGATTTAATTTCAGTGAAGATCAAAGAAACTTGATGTTTTACCACACATGTACTGTCACATTCTAGCTAAATATACACCCCTACCCACTTTTTTTTTTTTAAACATATTTTATTGATTTTTTACAGAGAGGAAGGGAGAGAGATAGAGAGTTAGAAACATCGATCAGCTGCCTCCTGCACATCTCCTACTGGGGATGTGCCCACAACCCAGGTACATGCCCTTGACCGGAATCGAACCTGGGACCTTCCAGTCCCCAGGCCGACGCTCTATCCACTGAGCCAAACCGGTTTTGGCCACCCCTCCCCACTTCTATCTAGGCCATGGTAAAACGTCTTAACTCAGAACCTGCTTACTATTTATTTCTGCCCCAACGGCAATTCATTATGTCCCCACATAAAAACACATCGCTGGTACAAGTCTGTCTGAGCTGAAGATTTTTTCCCCAAAATGAAAATAGCATTACACAGCGCAGAGAATTTTGAAGCCAAGTTGAAACCACCAAGACCAGAACACATGCCTGATTAAACTGTAATAAATTTTCTCTGGTCCAGGTGAAGACATTGTTTAACCCGGGCAGCGTCACTTGAATCCTGAGTGAACTAAAATGCCAGGTGTCATGAGGTGGAGCAGCCAGGTAGTTGCAGCACTGTTTGTAAACACTTTTGCTGAAATGAAAATATCTTCTAAAGACACTTATTAAATGATCTTAAAACAACCTCTGTGATATCACCATATTTTTAAAGATAGAACTGTCCAAAGAATGCTTTCATAGTGGTTTTTAAGTGTGCCCATATTGTTATGTACAGGGAGGCCCTTGATGAATTGCTCTCCTTTTTTGTTGAGAGCAGGGGGAAATTAAATAGAGCTGTTGCAGAAGAGGTTTCTGTTAGGGGAAAAAATATTCTTACTTGGCTGGACTTTTTTTGTTAATGAGAGTCTATTAGCAAGGAAACTGTGTGATACCTCCCTCTGTTATTTTTAAAGGTGAAAATATGTTCCCTACAGAAACTGTAACTGGATACATGGGCTTTAGAGGAAGGTCACATTATTTAATCAGCCACATCAAAGTGGCACATAAGATTCTGGGAAGAAGGAATATCCCAGGTGATGGGCAAGAGAGAAGCCCCACCGAAGCAGAGACCACACGAAGCTACTAAGAGTTGGAGCCAGTCTGCTCTGTAGTATTAGTAATGTCTCATATTGTCACCTGCACAGCGTAGACATAACAGATGGGTGCCCGCTTTCCTACGTCACACAGGAATATACCATACTGCTCCGAAAGCATTGTCAAAGGGCACCCGGCAGCGTGGGCTCTTTCCGTGTTTGCTGCTAATTAATGCTGCGCCTCTTTATGTTGCATAGCCTCTCTTAACTTCTTTTACTTAATTTAAGATTGGGGCATGAAAACAGGTGTTCTAAGGGCAGTTCCAGCCAGAGGTTTTATAACAGGATTTTCTGAAATTGTTTTTTAGTTGTTGTTAACGGGAGAATCCTGTATTACCAATTGAAAGTGATCCACTGAAAAGCATCCAACTGTATTACCTACTGTCCTTATCACAAGCCTCCCTTAGATAAAAAGGATACTTACAAAATGTATTTAACTAATGTGGAAAGTTGCTTAAAGGTGTGTCTATGTGTGTGTGAGAGGGACAGAGAAGAATTTGCTTTGTTGTTAATTTGATTGGTGTTCTTCTTTTTTTTTTTTAATGTTTATGTAAATCTCCACTCATTGAAATAATAGCCCAGGGTAGCTAAATGCAGGGATTGTAAATGAAGTAAAAAGCTTTTGGAGATGTGCAGGAACCAGGATACTAGAGAAAATGTCTGCGCTCACATCCTGTTCCATACATATCTTTGTCTTAATTTCAAGATTACTTATTTCTTTTTTCAGTGTTTTAATACGAAAAGTGTTTTCAGATTCTGTTTTTGTTAATCTGAAGGAAATTAAATGGGATCATTAACATGTATATTGGTTTTATTTGCTGGATGGCTTTTTAAAAATCAACTTTTAGAAGTTATATATGCATATGTGCATATACTTTAATAATGTTTACATATAGAATTATTTTGTGTTAGAGAATATTTTTTATCCACCATCATCTGAAGATGGGGGAAGACAGTCTTAGTAGTATTGTAGTAACTCACAGGGAGAATAGCAAGTGCTTATTAAAGACTAGAGGCCCAGTGCACGAAATTTGTGCATGGGTAGGGTCCCTAGTGGCTGCAGGCTGGGGCCTCCCTTCTCCAGCTGCTAGCTGAGGCCTTCCTTTGTTCCGTGCTGCCCCTCTGGTGGTCAGCACACATCTAACTCCCAGTTGGTCGAACTCCCATCCATGGGGATAATTTGCATATTAGCCTTTTATTTTATAGGACTAGAGGCCCAGTGTACGAATTCATGCACTGGTGGGGTTGGGCCCACCCTGATCGGGGCTGATTGGGCTGGGCCGGCTGGGGGGAGGGGCCACGGGCTATTGGTTGTCCGACCCTGCCCCCAGTCAGGGTTGGGGGGCTGTCAGGGTCGGGGCCAGTGCGGGGGAGGGGCCGTGGGCAGTTGGCCGGCCAGCCCCACCCCCTGGTCAAACTTCCCATTGAACTCCCGGTCCAACTCTCGGTCAAGGGGACGATTTGCATATTAGCCTTTTATTATATCGGGTATTTTCCATCAAGATCAGATAATGAATCCATTAAGAGTTTCTGAATTTGTTTACTTTTGTGATGGAGTCTAAATAGCCTACTTTCTGTTAAATATAAACATTTTCCACTGAAATAAGTAGCCATTGTATATTCATCTGATGATTATCTTCGTAAACCCTTTTAGCCATTTGTGAGGAAGTGTATTAGTTTGAAAACTAAAAATATAGGATGCTTTCAGTTTTCATTAGCAAACGGCCTATCAGGTTAAGAAAGAATAAGAGAAACTGTTGCTCCTAAGGCCTATTTTTATACTCACAGCAAAAAAACACAGATATCTCCTGTTTGGCTTCTAGTCCAGATTTCAGGAGCTATTGCCAGGAGGATACTTTTGTCGGTTTTCATGAGTAATGTTGCATTTATTCACACAAACCTTTTTCCCCTTATTACACACTGAATTTCTTAATAACTCCACTCTTTCAGCTCTAAAACCTGCATGTACCAGTTGACAAAATTAGCCTTTTAACTTTCCTGTGAGGCAGCATGTTGTACTTAGTGGTAAGATTTTTCAGGAACTTCCTTTTTAAAAGATTTAACTTTGGAAATATAAAAATGAGCAAATGCTCTGTTTTTGCGTGTAATTTAATTAGTATTTGTGTACTTTTCCAAGATCATCTTCCTTTTGAAGATACTTTCGCTAGATCCCATCTAGTAGGCTATGTAAGTAAGTAATGTATTGAGAAAATTTAACATGTATGAAATAATAGTGTCGACAGTTTTTCAGAAGAACTTTGGTCATTTTATTCATTGTGTATTTCTCTCATGAAAATGTGAGAGATCTAGCTATCATGATTAATAATTAACACAATTCATCATATCTTAATTTTATTAACATCAGATACAATAATATTTAAAGTAGCTGTGTGAACCAAATTTGGGAGGAAAAGGGTAAACCAGTCCAGTTCTGTTCTAAATATAAGTTTTTTCATGTTATCTAGATATGTCTTTGGAATATGATTTCAAGTAATAAGATAGATATGTGGTGTGTGTGTGTGTGTGTGTGTGTGTGTGTTATTGTCATAAATATCCGTATAATGGTGCAAATTTTAACTTGAATCCAAATGTATTAGGATTATCATTTATAGAATTAGTCAAAATCAGTTTAATAAGTAGGAATTTGGTTGTTCAATAAATGGCATATACTTAAACATAATCAACTAGAGGATATTTTTCACAGCATTCCCGACTTCCAAACTGTATTCTCTCATTCATATTTTCCATTGTAAGGACAGTGTCACTTCATCTCTGTGTTCCAGTGTTTTGCCAGTGCTGGCCACGGGGTTTGGTAGATAGTGAGCACTATTTGATGAATAGTTGAACTTACGAATGAATTACCTTTGTAGTTTTTAAAATGTACTATCCATCTCAAATGTGAGGTTACATGTTGCTCTTTTTATTGTACTAACTAGAGGCCAGGTGCACGGATTTGTGCACCGATGGGGTCCCTCAGCCTGGCCTTCGCCGTCTAGCAATCCGGGACCCCTCGGGGATATAGTAGTGTGCAAAACGGCAGGCAGCCCGGGAGGAGCCCGAGCCCAGTGAGCCTGCTGCTGCTGCCACTCGGTAATGCTGCCAAGGAGGTGGGAGAGGCTCACGCTGCTGCAGCTGCACTTGCCAGCCATGAGCCCAACTGTGGGAGTGCACTGACCACCAGGGGGCAGCTCTTGCACTGTTTGTCCCCTGGTGGTCAGTGCACATCATAGCGACCAGTCATTCATTCAGTCATTCAGTCGTTCAGTTGTCAGGCTTTTATGTATATAGATGATTCAGAGTTAGAGTGTAAGGTAGACTGAATTAGGACCATTCTTACGAGAAGTTATGAGTATCTCAGAATATTTAGAGAAAGGCACTCATTCACATTTCATGGAAACTTCACTATAATATTGCCATGAATAAGTAGCTTTACAGGCTTACCTGACAAGATAGTGGCCTTTAGGCCCTGTCTGCTGTGGCTCAATGTTTAGAGTGTTGGCCCTCGAACCAAAAGGTCTGCAGTTTGATTCCTGGTCAAGGGCATGTACCTGGATTGCAGGTTCAATCAAGGGGAACTATATCCTCAGATAAGGATTAACAACAACAAAAAAGATAGTGGCAATTGGGAGTAACTTAGTCTCTCTTAATTCCTGGCCTAGTGCTCAGCCCACTGTTCAGACATGATAATGTGTGTGCATGTTTTTTCTTTTTCTTATTGTCAGCACCTCAGAGCAGACTGTGTGCTCTAACACTACAGGATCTGGTGCCTGTTGAAATATTTCCCTTCTTGTTTATGAAAAATGGGCATTGAATTGATATCATGCTATTGGTGGGTACTTTATATATATTTTTCCAACTTGATGACCACATACTGACTTGTGTCTAATAATTGTGAATAGGTGTGTTACTTATAGAGTCTAGTTATACATAGATTTTTTTAAAAGATTTACTTTTTAGGTTTGTAAAAATAGTTTTGGAATTGTTTTCTCCTTAAAGAAACAAAAGTTCTGTCCCATGTCTTTTCTGTAAAAGTATGAGAAAACGTAAGGTGGTTTTTACTAGAGCTGCCTTCTTCACTTGGGATCAGTGCAGTTTTATGTTCAAATTATTATCTTGTGAGACTGAGAAAAGATAGTCTGCCCTCATGGATTAATCTATCTGCTAATCTGGCAATGTTGCTTATTTTGTAAAATAAAGGATGGATAGATTTTATTTTACCTAAATAAGAGTATTAATCTCCCCCCCCCCCCAAGGGCTATGGCTTGGTTGTGCTGAATTTATTTTCAAACAGTATTTTAAGAGCGTGTTTGTTCAGTAGATAAACATCTGTGCATGTGATTTTGTTTATGAACTATCTGGAGTCACTTACTGCCCTTGATCTGTTAACCTCAAGAGGGCTGCATGGTTATTAGTAACTACTAATATTCATGTCAGCGGTGCTCAGGGCACCTTGCCATAGGAATAATTTACTCTGGAGAACGGTTAGACTTGAACTTGGGCTTCAAAAAGGAATGACACAACACTCCACTTCAAAGTGATCCGCACTTAGCATGGCAGATACTAATACAGAGTCTGCAACTGTGCGAGGGAGTGGTTTCGGCAGAGGGGTAGGAACCAGTTAGTTCCTTTTCTCCCCATTTAATATTCAAATGAGCACCGGACATTCTCAGAAATGATCCCCCCAGGAGCTCCTATTGTCACGTTCAACCTCGGCAAGCCCTGCCCCGCCCTTCCTATTCTGAACTAGGTGGTGAGCTTTGGGCGATTCTGAACCCGAGCTGCCCCTCTCCCCCCAGCGGGTCTGATTTGCGCTGATGTCACCACCAAGCTGTTGCATTGCAGCCTCTCGGCCTCTAGGTTCCTCCCCCTGAAACAGCTCACCCGGCTCGGAGAAGAGGCGAGGAGTCAAAGACACGATGACTGCGAAGTTCAGGCTCGGGAGGGCTTAGCCGCGGAGGAGCCACAGAGCTGCGCGCCCGCCGAGGGGCGCAGGGACAGGGCGCAGGGACGGAGCCCATGTTGCCTAAGGAGAGTGAGGACCTTCCCGGGAGCGCCCTGGCTCGGGAGGATGCCTGCCCCGCCGGGGGCCCTGCTGCCGTGAGGAGCTGGGGACAGCGCCGGAGCTCCCTGCCGGAGTTCCTTCCCTGCCTCCGCCTCCGACACCTCTGCCTCGCTCCAGCTGTAGCTAAAATGAAAGACAAACTGCGGCCACACTTGGTCAGCTTCAAAGGCTAGACGAGTCTCGGCTTCCAGCTGGAATGTGAATGACGCTGCCTGTGCCTTAGAGGGAACTCGGAACTCTTCTTTGCTGCAACTGCCTCAGGTGGAATAAGCCTTCTTCAGGAGGATCAGATAAGACTCTGGAAACTGGCTTTTTTTTTTTTTTTTTTTTTTTAAAGGAGAGTTTCTAGAACATCATGCTTTCTAAACTATTTACTTTAAACAGTTGCTGGATTGTACTGGCCCGGCTGTTCAAAAGTCGAATTATTTTTCCCCCTCCTTTGGGTACTTCTGAGTAGCCTCAAAGAAGCTTAATATGGGAAGAAAAACTGCCGTTTGAATCCAGATTATTTATAGCTACCCCACCCGCCCCCCACCCCATAAAAAAATGGCAAAAGAAAATTTTAACTTTCTTACAATATTAGACTGATTTTCCTCTGAAGATCTGTTCTGTGCCTTCATCTGACAATACGCGGTCCCTGTGTTTGTCTTTTAAGTTTCTGAAGCATGGTTTATTTATACAGGAGATGAAGTTTTGTAAGCCATCTTTAAGTGGATTACAGTTAACCAGCGCTCTGCCTAAGTTAGCATTCAGCCTGTTAAAATGCTTGCTCCCTTGGACATTTTAATCTGGAAACCTCGGATGCAAAATTAGACTAAAAAGGGAAATGAACTGACAATGGAATGTTCTGACTGTTTGAGCCACTGTTAAGTGTATGTTTGTTGTCGTTTTCTGTGTTTTGGAGTATGTGAGAGGGAACTTTGGGGGCTGGGGAACGGGGAGGTGTGGAGGTTTCTGCTCTGTGTTCTTGATGCACTTTATTTTTTTAGAATCATTCTAAAAACTACCAGATACAAGGATAGTTGCATTTAGACTGATGCACTGATGACGACCTTAAACACCTCATAGATGATGACGTGTATTATTTGAGCATGTGTCTTTATACTAAAGACACTGTATAGTTCTGTGCAGAGGTATACTTTTGCGAAAGATGCTTTGCCTTAGTTCTTAATTTCTGTTTCAAGAGCTGCAATATTTGCTTTAACTTTCTGCAAAATGGGGAAGCCACTCAGCAGACCAGACTGTTTACGTCAGAATCCCCCATGTGTAGGGAAGGGTGAAGAGGAGGAGGACCTGAATATCGAAGACTGTTATGTCCCACAGCGGTCGATCTATGACACTGTTAGACTAAATGAACAGATAGACTCGGGTTCAAAAGGCAGCCTGGCTTCCAGGCATTTTGGAGATCGGACTTTGCCCTACAGTCACAGGACACTGGATGTTAGTTCTTTGTGCTCCAACGGTGCCCTGGCTTCTTCCAATGTGTTTGAGCTGAGAGGTCGGGAAGCTCACACCCTAGATGAAAAGATGATCTTTGATGCGCTCAAACTCAATAGCGACATCATCCGAACCACAGGATTACCCAAAGCCAAATCTCACGCGGAAAAGAAAGAGCATAGACGGTCATGGCGGATGTTTGTCCCTGCCAACTTTATGGATTATGCAAACAAAAGTGAAAGCTCCTTTGTTGAACCTACTGATGTGTCCCAGGCTGTCAGCAAGGCCAGCAAGTGCAGGTGGGGGACCAATTCCCTCACGTCAGAGGAGGACGACTCTGGCTTATGCAGCCCTCCAGCCGAGAGGGAAGAAAAACAGGCCATTTTAACTGGAGACCAGTCACAAATCAGAAGCGTGTCTTCTGCTGAAGATGTTCATATAGCAGAACAACATGCACCTTTCCTTCCTGCCCATTCCACTAGTGAACAGAAAATCCCGTTGCTTTCCTGTAGAAGTGCCCACCCTGAGGAGAACTTCAAAATGATTTTACATGGTGTTTCTCCCCTGGAGGAGACAGCTGGTGTGAATGGTCAGAGGGAAATCCATGGTGAAAACTGCTGCCTGCAGAACGACTGGCGAGAGACCCCTGTGAAGTGTGACCCACTAATTAGAGATGGAGAGAACGAGTGTATTTCTAACCCAGGAGGAGAAGGGAAAATATATGGACCAGGAGAATTCCATATCACAGCAGAAAGCAGGGAATGGAAGGCAGATTCTCCTGAGGATTTGGGGCGCTCTCATTTAGATTTGGGGGGGAATCACGTAGATGGTGGTAGCAGAAGCTTAGAAGAAAATGCGACACTGTTAACACCATGCGATTCGGAAGAATCGAACCCTGCACCTAAAGAGGAAGTGGAGGCTCCTCTTTCTGCCCAGGAGATGGAGGTGGCCCATACGAAGTGCTCCCCGAAATTCAGAGCAGCGAGAAAGAAAGCTCCCAGGAAAACCAGGGCTCGGGCAGGAGTATTGGACACAGTCTGTAATGGCTTTCAGTCAGTTCAGGTAACTCATGGAAACGTGAAACCCTGCCCTGCCCAATTCTGTGCTTCTGTTCTCAAGTGGTCACTGGTGTTTCATCTGAGGGTGGGGGTGACTAGTGCCCTACGAGATGCCAGATATTGATAAGTTGATCATTACAGCAAACTAATTAGGTGGGGGTTTGGGGAATGATTATTCCCAGCTGTCGAGAGTCCTGCTATTGGTTGTGCAGCTGGTGGCTGTGTGCCATCACTTAGAATGCCTCCACTGTGAATTTATGTGAACGTTCAGCTTTTACACAAATTGTGGTTTAAGACACTGCCATTTAGGGGCAGTTACATTGGATTTATTAAGCTTGAACAGGCTTAGTCATGAAGGTACAAACAATATTATATTGTTGTGGTCTGCGAAGTACTCCACTCAAATTAAGGATGTTTTAAAATGTGCTGAAAGTTTTCTCTCAGTAGCTCTGCATGTGGCAGTAGAGAAGTTACGTTGTGCTGTATTTTGCAGCCCCGATAGCTAGCGCCTGGCTTTTTGTGAGTGGTGAATGAGGTAAGAAAGTGAAGGGTGCAGCCCCGTAATAAGCAGAGGTTGTTTGTCAGGCCTGTAATTTTTTTCTTCCCACTTAGACTGAAGTTCAGTTATTTTGGTAGTTTTTCTAAGCTCTTCTGGTAAACTTTGCCTCAGAGGTAATTTTATTTTATTTTAAGCTTCTCTCTGTGTGTGTGCTTATGGACTAGGTTAAGGGGAAAGTCTCTCTTGATAAGTATTTTGCTACCACTGAGAGATAAGGGATTTGGACAATTTCAGAAAAGTTTCTCAGTCCATGAAATAATTGCCCGAGTCAGCAATGCCCTTTCCTTGAGCATGCTTTAAATGACATGCTAGTTTAAAAGCTTGGCTAAGTACATTTTTATGTAAAGGATCTTGCAGTTTATTTGTAGGAAGAATGAAGCTCTTAGGAGTACACAGATTCTTTAGTAGTTAACTTTTATAACCCTTAATATATTTTTGTAGTACTTCAGAAAATTACCACAGACTCACTTAGACCTATTCTGATATGCAACTCTAAAATTAATTTCTTTAAAACCAAGGTAAGAAAGAGATTAAGGCAATTTACTACAATATTATATTAGGGTGCGCTTTTTTCCATCCTGAAAATTATCTGAGAGGGAGAATAGAACTTTTCCCTGAATCCTTATATACAAGACAAGTTCTTGGGCTTAAGAATGTAGCAGTCCCTCCTCCTCTTGTGTGTGTGTGTGTGTGTGTGTGTGTGTGTGTGTGTGTGTGGTAAAACATATCCACAGCGATTCATAGAAGTAGTAACTTAGAAAGTGGTATGGAAAAGAAATAGAATCATAATACAGCACCAAACTCTATTTTTACCACCTTGTCTCAACTTTCCATTGCCTTACAAAGTAAATTTATGCCTTTTAAAAACTTATGGAAACTTGTGTTTTTGTTCCTCAGTGACTTGGGGAATTCTTATAATTTGTTTGATTATGTGAATATGGTATTGTTATATAGAAACAGTTCTCCAGTGTGGAAATTGTCTATATAGGAGGGGACTTCTAGAGGAAATGATCATTTATTTGTTTGCTGTTCCTTAATGTACTCATTCATACAATAACAGGGAAGTAGCCTGCTTTGGGGGCCTTGGCCAGAGTCGAGAGAGTTTGTCTCCTGCAGCCTCTGCATCTTTGAAAATTGTTTTCCACACTGTGCCTGAATTTTATCTTAAGTACTGTTTTGATATTTGCCTTTGTTATGTTTTGTATGTTCTGTTTAACTGTTTGTTCACTGGGGCTATTGATATATTTGTATAGTGCCCTATAGTATAACAGTTCAGAACCCAAACCTTGTCTTACCTTAATATCTTAGCTGAAACTTTCCTTTCTGAGTTAAATTAACTTATTTTCTTTATGACATCCTTAAACTCCTGTATTAAAAACATTTATATTGTCTATGAAAATATTGATCTACCCCTACCCCCCAGTATAATCTGCTTAGGGGTTGATATCGTTTATTCCAAGACATAATACTATTTTTCTATACTGATGTTTATTTGGCAAATAATCATCAAGTACAATATTGCATGTTAGGTACATGGGAGGTCCAGGGCCTGAAACTATTATAAGGAAAAGAGAACTTTCTGCTTCCATGGAGCTTGCATTTTGCTCTAACACGGTAGCTCTTTGGACAGTTACAGGCAGGCAACTAGGGACCATAAGTTGGATGGGAGGAGGAGTCCGGTTCAGGGGGCAGTTCTGGAAAGCTGCTGACAGGGGAGGCAGTGACCAAAGCATAACCACAGTCGCTGTGCTAGTGATATGTGTGATCAGGTCCTGGGGTGAGGTCTACATGCCTCTTGCAAGCCTATTGGCATCTTGATAGAAATTGAGGGGGCTAGGTGTTTAGGGATACATACTACTGCAGTGCTTGCCTATGCCATTTTTTCTTTTCCGATCCCTGCATTTTGGCCCATCTGTAGATTGGCATCTTGGCTCACTTCATCATCTTGTCAGTGATTCATCAAACTTTAATGCCAGCTAACAGCAGGCATTTTTAGAAGAGCCTATAAGAACCCTTGCCCAGTAAACGGGTTCATCTTGGACCCATCTTATCATTTTGTTCATTAGCATTTTTCATACATTTTTATACTATAGTTAAGTTGGAATGATAGAAAATTTCTAGTGGTATGATAATGAAACAGTAAAGAGAGGACATACACTGTTTTCTTGGTTTCATAGGTAATCTGATTAAATGCACTTAGACTATTATTATTTTGTATTCATGAATAGTGTTAATAATTAGTATTATGAGTTTATATTTAGTTAACTTTCTAACTCTTATTAATAAGGTTGCTATGATATGAATAATATCATAGCAACAAAAATTATCTTTATCTCTAATGATTGATATCCAATCACTGAATAAATGTTTATATTTGGTGGTTATTAGGTCATATAATTCATATGATTATTGCTCTTCCAACTGCAGGTATTCCAAAAAGAAGAGATTGAACCCTTGCAGGTTAAACAGCAAGATGTAAACTGGTTGGGCCAGGGCCTTATTCAGAGTGCTGCTAATAGCACCAGCACCCAAGGTTTGGAGCAGGACCTGGACGATGTCAATGCCAGGTGGAAGACTCTCAATAAAAAGGTAACTTTCCCTTCCCCTTCGCTGTCCTTTCTGTTTGTTATCATTCACTAGAATTTGTTGTGACCACAAATCGTATTTACAGTAGCCAGACTTCCCTAAACATGTCCACTTTTTTATATTGCTATAAACTGGATGGCCCAAACTCCAATGCCTACAGGGCTTGTTAGGAAGCATAAATGAAAGGAGCCAGCTGGAGGAAACAGGGCCTCTCCCTGTCATTATCTGGACTTTGATAGAGGCACAATAGTGCAGGGGTAATAGCAGGTGGCCCATGACACTGTCCTGTGTTGAGAGACCTCATGCACCTCTAAAGGCACAGTAACCACTTAGCTCCAGCAAAGCATTGCCTTGTAGGGGTCTATGCTCACTGTTGCCAAAGAATATATTCACTTTCAAGGAACCTGGAAATCTCACTTTTTTAGTGAAATCTTCTAACTTTCAAATGTCAGCAACTAATTCCACTGTATAATAGGTCACACTGTGCAAGTGAAAGCAACTATGCCTGTCTATCTGCCCTGGACTAAGGGTTGCCACCCTCCTGATAGACCATTGACAGCAAATGTTATTTTACTTATAAGGTAGAGATTCCCACCTTTTAAAAAATATGCATGTAGGAAATAATGCTCTGATACCTAAAGGAGATAATGCTGACACACAATAGCAGATCTTCACATGACATAAATTATCAGAAAATTGTTATTAGATGGCAGTGCCTATCTGGTGGTGGTGGTGATTGTTCGCATACAAATTTTGCTGCATTAAAATCTTAAGCATCGCCAGGTCTCAAACACACATTTATCATTCTTTGAAGTCGGATTCATATTGTAGTGCACTTTGAACACAATTGGAATGCAGTGTCAGATGAAAATATATTCCATAGTGCTTAAAATATCTTGCCAACTACTTTTTTAGTCCAAAAAGGAGATCTATGAGAAGGGCAGTAGGGTATTGTAGGACCCAGAGATTCCATTTACTAGAAGACAAAGGCCCTGGTCAGTTAAATAAGGACTCAGAGCTTGGAGCTAGCAGAATTTAATTGGATACTTTATAGTTATTTTGCCTAGCAAAACAGAATTCTCATTCTCTCTGTTATAATAGTTATTTTTTAATCGTAGTCTTTTTTATCACTATCCCTGATATGCATCAGTAGGAAATAAAAAAATGAATCTCAAGGATAATGATAAAAGTGACTAATGCGTTGTTTCTTTCAGCAGCCTGAAAATATTTCAATCATTCATTGCTAATCATAAATGCATTGGATATTTCCAAAATCGCAGAGATTTTGTCTTTTACATTGACTGTTTTTGATGGCAACCTTATCGTCTTGGCTTACTTGCTAAACATTGATGCTATTCTGCCCCCATCCTGTCCACTATCTATGCTTTGGGTAGATTTTATACGAAAAGGAAAAGAAAATTTGTGACCAAATAGGAAGATAAACATGAAAAGTGGTGGCCAGTAGGCAATTTCATTGTTTTATTAAGCTAGTAAATAAGTGGGACCAATTGGAACTTTGCAGGTGGCCCAGCGAGCAGCCCAGCTGCAGGAGGCCCTGCTGCACTGCGGGAGGTTCCAGGATGCCTTGGAGTCCCTGCTCAGCTGGATGGTGGACACCGAGGAGCTTGTGGCCAATCAGAAGCCACCATCGGCCGAGTTCAAAGTGGTGAAGGCCCAGATACAAGAGCAAAAGGTAAGCCAGTGATGCTTTTGTATTGTGTTTCCTGTGCCATATTAATAATGAGACTCTCTTTATTTATGTGAATAGGATATCTGTTAACTGGTTGTTGATGTTCTAGACATTATTTTGTTGTCCATTTAACAAATATTTATGGAACCATGTGCCTCGAATCAGGCATTGTTCTGGGTGCTGGAAATATATCACCAAATAAGAAAGATAAAATTTCCTCGCTGAGTTTATGGTTTTGTGGGACAGGAGCAACAGGGAGAGAGAAACAATAAAGCAAATAAGTAAATTGTGGCCAAAACCGGTTTGGCTCAGTGGATAGAGCGTCGGCCTGCGGACTGAAAGGTCCCAGGTTCGATTCCGGTCAGGGGCATGTACCTGGGTTGTGGGCACATCCCCAGTAGGGAGTGTGCAGGAGGCAGCTGATCGATGTTTCTCTCTCATCAATGTTTCTAACTCTCTATCTCTCTCCCTTCCTCTCTGTGAAAAATCAATAAAATATATTTAAAAAAAAATAAGTAAATTGTGATAAGTTAGCAAGTGATAAGTAAAGCAGGGATGAAAGATAAAAATTAGAAAGTGATAACAAGAATGAGGGACAGGAAATGCTAGAGTAAAGGGTGTATGAGTGTGTGTGTGTGCAGTTTTAAATAGAGAAGTCAAGGAAGAAGGGGACTTATATATTAGGTTGATCATATGAGATTGCTTTTAGTATAGATTAAATACTGAAGAAGCAAATATTTGATTCACATATGCTAAGGAATGTGCTGCTGTGTCTTTTGACACTCGGTAAGGACCAAGTTGGAAAGACACACTCATTAGAGGGGTGATGTCTACTTGGGACCTCACATACAGTTGTGCTCCCACTGGTGCTGGTCACTTAGGTCGCATTTAGTGATGTGCTCAGTACTAACTTGTCAGCCATGACATGAAAGGACATGTGGGAGGGGCCGGCAACACAGCATATTGGTGAGGTTTCTCCTGGATGAAACCTTAAGAAGGGAATGGAATAAGAAGCTTCATTTAATTACGATATTCAGAATTTTGAAGACTTTTGTATTGGGAAATTAACCTATTAGAAATAGTTTTAGAGGTAAGAATTAAACATCACAGGAAACACATTGCATTTAGGCAATTTTTGAATAATATGTATAATATGTATAAAATAATATATAGCATATGTAATATTCAAAATATATAATATATAAAATAACTGCTGCCATTCGCAGTTTAATTTAAATCTTTATAATTCTCCCAGAGTTGTTGAACTTATGCTTAGCCAACAAAACCTATTTTCTGATTTTGCTTTCTTAATTGCCAGAGGCTTTGCTATTAAAGTTGATCAAAAGTAATCCACTTAAGTAGTTTTCTTTACTGCCTAAACCACCTGGTGGACTTTGATTTTATAATGACTCTAACCTGTGTCAAGAGAGTTTGTGTTTCTTCTTTCTAAATGTGTATCTCTACCTCCTACTTTGTTGGCCTTGATTACAAAATGAAAGTGAGTGAATGCACTTCTGGTCTGTTACTTCTGGGTACCCGTCCATGTCTTTACTCCTTAACTGTCAGTCAGGATCAGGTTAAGGAAACAGTGAACTAGTTGGTGTTTTATCCCCTGTGCCATCCTCCTTGTTGTTAGTTAACATGGCGCCTGTGCGTAGACAGCCTTGCTCATGAAATATTTGCTTGTTTAGGTAAGAGCAAGGGAGCCCTGAGCTCTGCCCACCTATATGAAACATTCCATTCCAGGCTTCTTGAAGTATTTACTTAGAATTGAACTGAATTTTTGTCTCCTGCTGCTAAATCCTGAAATATTAGTCTTATTTAGCCAGCTTTGGAGAGTTCTCATACATTCCACCCCCTATTCCTTAAGGGAGTGATATTTAAAAGCTCTTGTTTGGTTTTCATCCTCATGGAGGATTTTAGGAGCGAACCCCACCCGGTGAAAAGAGCCGAGAGCCTCAGCTTTTGCCTCACGAGCTTTGTGAACTTGGTCTGTGTCTCACCTTCTCTGCCTGTACTGCATTGTTTAACGCCGGAAAAGGTTTTGGAAACAGTAATGACTTGTAATGATCTGTTTTGTCTTCATGGGACAGATAATTGTTGAATGTATAGGAATTCCCATTTCATTACAATAATGGGAAATGGTCACCGTAAGAGCAGTGGAGTTATGCTAAGCAGCATCTTCTACCCCATTATTTTACATTAAAAATTATTAATGAGTGGCTTGGTGGCCTTATCAATATTGGTTTTATCCACCATGAAAAGCCCCTAACCCAGTGTCTGACACAATCACAATGAGTCATTAAGCAAAATGAGTTACTCTTAAAATCCTACTTTACAGATCCTTTTGCATGTGAATTCATACAACATATATATTTTGGGCACATAACAAAAGTGCCTAGAATAGATTTTTCTTTATGTTGATACAATTATTCCTTTGACTGTTTTATATTTATTGTTTTCTTTCAAGCTTCTCCAAAGATTGTTGGATGACCGCAAATCTACTGTAGAGGTAATCAAACGAGAAGGAGAAAAAATTGCTGCCACAGCAGAACCTGCAGATAAAGTAAAGATTTTGAAACAACTGAGTCTCTTGGATAGTAGATGGGAAGCATTGCTTAATAAAGCTGAAACAAGGTAACAAATACTACTTCCGATCTTTTCGGGAGAGAAGCAATGGCTTTAATACAGATATTTATTTGGTAATACTTTTCTTACGTTTATCATGTGACCACAGATAGCAAGGGCTGTGTGTGGTACTTCTCTCCTCATTCCTCTAATGGTGTCTTATAATCACCAGACATATCCCAACTCTTGGTTTTAAGAAAAACATTTCTCTGAGGGGTGATTTATTCACTTGTTTATCACATAGTTATTGCCTGCCTGCTATGTGTCAGGCGCAGAACTGGGCCTTGGGTTACAGGGATGAAATGGACAGATCACCTGTGTCCTCAGATAGGGTACAGTCTAGTAGGGTTTTATAGCACTGGGAAAGTAATGACAAATGTAATGTTTCAAAGCAAAAATACAGGGTGCCATGGGAGCATTTAATAGGAAGAACCTAGTCTTGGGGCAGGGAAGTGACAGCTAAGCTATCTTCTAAAGGAGGAGTAGGAGTTAGCTAGGAAACTAGGCAGGTGAATGGCTCCACTTTGCACTCAACATTGCTGTATTTCATTTCTGCATTCTCTCCATTGACCAGTTTTTGAGTAGTAGCTACATTAAAGTGTAGCCACATAGACTTTTTGGGTTGAAAATCGATGAACCACTGAATAGAATATTTCCATACATTCCTACCTCCTTTGGAGCTAAAATGGTGAAAAGAAAAATTTGGCTGACTTCGGATAATGGAGTAGAATTAATTATACTTCTAGGACCATAGAATAAGGTGCTCCTGAAGAGGGTAAAGGTTTCATGTTGACCTATAATACATGTCAGTAGATTATTCCTTCTCTGTAATGCCCCAGGACACTGTGTCCTGGCTCCCATGGGAGATACTCTTCTACTTTTTTTTCTACGAAAAATGTGTCCAATAAATATTATCTTATTGTCATTATTATTGAGGATACTGTTGTTATAATTTTACTATTGTTACTATTATTATGATAACTATTATTATTACTATTATTATTTTAAATATTATAACTAAGTTGCTAAAGCCTTTCATAAGATTCAGGCACTTGAGGTTGGTCTGTTGTACAACTTTAGTTTTATTTAATAGAACTATTTTAACATGTTCTTTAAATGTGAGCGATATTAATTTTAGCCCTAGAAATTTTCTACAAAAAAATGTTTGGAACAGAATTCAGAAGCAAGAGAGTAAAGATTTTTATTGAATATTTCACACAGTCTTCATCCCTAAGAGACCTTTATCTTGGCACATTTGTAGGAATCGTCAGTTGGAAGGTATCTCGGTGGTAGCACAACAATTTCACGAAACCTTAGAACCACTGAATGAGTGGCTTACAGCCATAGAAAAGAGGCTGGCGAATTGTGAGCCCATAGGAACCCAAGCGTCTAAACTGGAGGAACAAATTGCACAGCACAAAGTAAGATACTCATCACACATTAATAAGATTCCGTTCTCCATTCCCTTCTTGGTTTTATGACATAAATCTGAGTTATGTATTTTTTTTTATGAGTAATTGTGAATTAAACCCATTTCAAATGTCAACTCTTCATTCTATTTATGTTTTTATTTTCATTTGTCCATTCTGTTTGTTTCTCTTTTTTAAAACTTTATTTAGGCCTTAGAAGATGACATCATCAATCACAGTAAACATTTACACCAGGCTATTAGCATTGGCCAATCCTTAAAGGTTTTGAGCTCCAGGGAGGATAAAGATATGGTGCAGAATAAATTAGACTCCTCTCAAGTGTGGTACATTGAGATTCAAGAGAAGAGTCACAGCAGGTCTGAGCTCCTCCAGCAGGCCTTGTGTAATGCTAAGATTTTTGGGGAAGATGAAGTGGAGCTGATGAATTGGCTGAATGAAGTACATGACAAACTGAGCAAGCTCTCAGTCCAGGATTACAGCACTGAGGGTCTGTGGGAGCAGCAGTCTGAACTTCGGGTATTTTGATTTATTTTATTTTATTTTATTTTTTTCATTTTGGTTGTCATTATTTTCTGAGTCTTCCTTATTTCTGTATTATTTTATGTTCGTTTTGATTTAGGTGTATCGCTGTACTCAAGAAATACTTTGTGTATACAGATTATTTTTAGTGAACTAACCTTAAAAAAGAGATTGAATGTATCCAATAGCCGATTTTTCACTTTTCATTTCTTATTTTATTGCCATATGCAAAGACCCATAATTAACTAGTGCTCCAATATCTCCACACAGCTCATTTCATAGGGCCCTAAGTATTTTCTGAAACAGAGAGTGCTGTCAGTTGTGGTAGATTAACCTGGGACCTGGGCCACAGTGACAGAAAGAGGAGGGTAAACATGGGGACAGTAATGAATATTTGAAAATGTGGGTGTTTACTCAAGTATATCTCTATAAAACCTAATTAAAGTCCTGTAATATTAACTAATGCTAATGTGTATTTAATTTTTCTTTCCCCACATGAAAATGGTACCTGCCTTTTAGGTTCTGCAAGAGGACATACTACTCAGAAAACAAAATGTAGATCAGGCATTACTAAATGGTTTAGAACTACTTAAACAAACAACAGGTGAGATATCTTTTAAATTAAGTGATTATAGAGTCAACATTTAGCATTGCTTTCAAATTATTTTAGGAATGGGGGAAAACAAAAACTTTTTCATTTGTGGGCCACTCCAAGCCTCCATTCTAGAGAATGCTTTGAAGACAGACCAAGTTGGGTGGGAATATGATCTCACTTTTTTTCTCATGATCTCACTTGAGTTCTTAATGGAAGTTGAGTGTATTACTCATGACACAAAGCGTTGTGGCACAGGAGATGGTCGGAGAAGCTGACGCTGGCGTTACATTGGTTTTCCACTTGCAGAAGGCTGTTGTTCTGGATGAGCGCATAGACTGTAGACAATATTTTTTTTAATATATTTTAAGACAGACTGCATTCAGTGATACATACATACCCAGGTGTCATACCTTCATGCTTGAACTTACTAAGGAAACAGATGCAACCTAACTTGTTTTAGTAATTCCTTTGGCTATTGGAAAGTTTCCCTAGACCTATATCCAGTTCATGTGCATGATGGGGCAAGTACCAAGTTGGAGAAATTCATTATAGTATCTAGACTCCTAGAGCCTTGAATTCCAAGTCTGAAGCCCAGGACACAATTTCTCTGTGTGTATGAAAATGAGATAGAGGAATCATGCAGATGAGTATATTATTTTTAAATATATGCACACATATATGCCAGGCACTGTTCTAAGCACTTCGCAAATATAAACTCATTGAATTTTTATCACAACCTTATGAAGTCGATTCCATTCTTATCCTCATGTAATGAATGATAAGTGGCCAGCAAGGCCACAGATTCAAAGTTTTTTGGCCATGAAGTCGGTATTTGAATCCAGACTGTTTTTAACTCCTCTGCTTGAGAACTGGAAGCACCATACAGAGAGATACAAAGATGATCCTTTCCACATAACTGAAGGCACTGTGGTCCTTTCCAGTTTCCATATTTGCATTTCCAGACCTATTAATATTTGCCAGAAATCCTGGGAAAGGTTAAAACCCAGAAAAGGGCCTTTCTTGGGTCAGAACTTGTTGTTTTCTGTGTTTTTAAAAATATTTGTTATTGATTTCAGAGAGGACGGGAGAGGGAGAGAGAGAAGCGGTCAATGATGAAAGAGAAGCATTGATCAGCTGCCTCCTGCTCACCCCACACTGGGGATGGAGCCTGCAACCCTGGCATGTGCCCCGATGTGGAATCGAACTGTGATCTCCTGGTTCATAGGTCGATGCTCAACCACAGAGCCATGCTGGCCGGGTGGGTCAGAACTTCTTTAGAAAAATGTTTTCTAAAGTTTCCCCCTTCCCCCCAGAAAAATCTCATCAGTATATAATAATATCTGAAGAAACCCTTCCTTTTGCCTCCTCTCTTTTTCCTTCCATGAGCTATAACATGCCTTTGAAATTTTAGGTGATGAAGTTTTAATAATTCAAGACAAATTGGAAGCCATTAAAGCAAGGTACAAAGACATTACTAAATTGAGCACGGATGTAGCCAAGACGCTGGAACAGGCCCTGCAGCTTGCAAGCCGGCTGCACTGCGCACATGAGGAGCTCTGCACCTGGCTGGACAGAGTGGAGGTGGAATTGCTTTCATATGAGACTCAGGCTCTGAAGGGAGAAGCTGCAAGCCGAGCGCAAGCGCGACAAAAAGTACGCTCTGATTTATGCACCTTGGACCCGTTGGTTATCTTGAGGGGGCGTCTTATTCACACAGGAATGAAGTGATATCTCTCTCGTGTCATTACTAGTATGCTAAAGGATGCCTTGGTGGGCGGGGACCCAACAGAATTGGCAGCAGGTCAACTGTGTAAACTTTTAGGAACCCAGAGATGAAAACAGTGTATTATAATTTATTTTCAGAGTCTTACAGTTTATTACACAAGAGACAGGATGATGAAAACAGAAAAATAAAATCAAGGAAAAGGATCACCGTTTCCAGAGATGCACGTAATTTGGTTAGAATAACACTATTTTTCTGAGACAGATGCATAATGTGAGGTGGCTTTTAAAATTATATTGCAAATGTGGTCTTCTACCCTGCTAATCATCTTTTTTTCAGAGATATCAGCCTGCCTTTATCATCCCTGAAGTATGATCATATGTGGGGGAAAGGGAGTCGGTGAGGTCAGGTTTGCTGAGCCTATTATGATTCAGCTAGGATGATTTAAAGCCAGCGTGTCCTCATTTCGAGGGTCACTTGATTTTGGCTTGGACTTCCCTCTTTATTTTACTTCCAGCGTACCTGATGACTTAGAGGTTACCAGACAACAAAGAATAATACAAGATAACTTGCTTGGTTTTGTTTCCCAGCTTATAGACATTCAGATTAAATTTCAAGGGTGAAATCTTGCCATGTTGACAAATGAATTGTCCTTCAGAACTTTTCAGGAAACACTTTCCCTTTTGCTTGAAATAACAAAGGTTTCTAGAACTTAGCTGAAACTCAGGGCGCCAATGCATCGCATTCTTGGCCTGCAAAGCATGTTAGCCCCAAATACATTTAGAGGAGAAGCCTGTTCAGACATGTAAGCATTTACCCACAGGTTTGTATGCTTTCTTAATTCTGTTTTCAGGAGCTGAAAAAGGAAGCTAAGAGCTGCAAAGCCTTATTGGATTCCCTTAATGAAGTGAGCAGCGCCTTACTGGAACTGGTGCCCTGGAGGGCAAGGGAGGGGCTTGAAAAAATGGTGGCAGAGGACAATGAGCGCTACCGATTAGTGAGCGACACCCTCACTCAGAAGGTGGAGGAGATCGATGCTGCCATTCTGAGATCACAGCAGGTAGGGGCTAGTGGTTTGTTGTCTAGGCAATACATTTTCCCCAGTTGTTCCCAGAGCCTTTACCTGAACAAAGATTTCCGATAATAGTGTTTCATTCATTGGTTCTGCTTCAAAAGTGAAAGGAGGGATTTGAAAAGAATTTGGTTACTTTGACATCTGAGTGCAGGGGCACGGCTAATCTGCACATTGTCAGCAGCCATCTGCCTCTCTGTTTCCCAGACGGATCCTCACCAGATCAGCCACTGGGTAGATCAGCCCTCCTTTCCAAAGAAAACTCGTTTTGTGCACATACATGCACATGACGAATGCTAATGTTATGCATTGGCTAAGTCTGATCTGTATGCGAGTAAATATTTTGAGTTATCATGTACATCAGTTATTAACTGGCCATTTGCTTGGAGCTATGGCAAAGAGAGGCTGTAGTCTTTCTAACAAGGACAGAGTTGTGCTGGTAGAGCTTTTTTCTGTGAAGAGGAAAATGATAGTTTTCAACCTCTCTGTGACTCACATGGAGTTGGAGTTCCAGAGAGTTTTATAGGCACCCGACTATTAGCCACAGCTCCCGCAGAAAACTGTGGCCAACGAAGGGGGGGTCCTGGAAATAGAAGTTTATAATACGTGTTTTGATTAACTTTTATTGAAATCGCTGGATATTTACATTAAGTCATCAGAGCCTTATTGCCAACTTTCTGGGATGAGTGAGTGCAGTGACTGTAGAGCAGAGCGTGAGAAGGTGTCTGACTAAGCTTTCGCTAGTACCAGCCAAGAGCGAGAAGCACAAATCAAGCAGACTGTGTGGGAGCATCCGAAATTAATTTTCTAAGGTTGCCGTCAGAGTGTGATTTATACGGTTCTGGGGCACATGCTTCACTGCTCATTTCAGTGCTGCGCTCGGGAGTCACAGAAGCAGACAAAGTACAATGGTAGCAGAAGGCCTGCCTAAGAAATGTTTGCGGGGGAGGGCATTCATGCCCGCGGAATGTACTTTCACGACTGTTTTCAAATCTTGGGGGAACTGTGTGCCTCATTATTATAAGAAAATAAGTGTGCTTGTTTGTGAAGTTTATTCAATTAGTTGAAAGTACCGAATTTTTTTTCCCCACTGAAATTTATTCCAAAGTTTCAGAATTGGCTCTGCAGACTTCTCTATAAATAGCAAGACAAATATTCTGTTCTCTTGGGAGTAGTTAACTGTGGTTGGCTAGCTCAGTGCAGCAAGATAGTACTAAGGGCAAGGTGACAGGCTGAGCTTGTGTTGGTTAGTGAGCTCAAATATGTGTCCAGTTCTATTCAAGGTTTCGCAAGTGGTTTCCAAAACACTTCTAGAACCCAAAATATATATCCTTTAGGAAAATCACAATTATTTTTTTTTTCTGATAAAAATAATTCCTTGTAGAAAATGTTAAGATTTTCTGAAAGAATACAGACAAACCCGTGGAAGAAAGAATGTGTAAACAAGTGGTTTCTGTCCTCCTGGTCTACCTTCTGAGAGAGAGAGAGAATGTGGATAGTAAATGTATCTTAGTACCAGCAGGTCATACAGCTCATGTTCATGTCATTAATATCTTCTGGTTGTTCATCTGTATTTGTTCTGCATTTATGTGTGCATTCCTTTGAAATGCCTGCAAGTCTGTCCAGTGGAATACCTCTAGTAATAAAAAAAAACACCCCACAAAACAGTAAAATGAACTTAAGTCATCAAAAAAAGGAAAGAAGGAAGGAAGAAAGGAAGGGAGGAAGGAAGGAAGGAAGGAAGGAAGGAAGGAAGGAAGGAAGGAAGGAAGGAAGGAAGGAAGGAAGGAAACACACGGTTTAGAGCTGGGAGGAAAATGTGCAGTGTGGTGAAGTGACCAGCCTGTGGTCCCACAGCTAATATGTGGTGGAGCCACAACCAATTTCACCCAGACCTCATTTTACCACCCTGGAGTGCCTCCTTATAAATTACACAGGGAGGGGAAACCCTGGGGGTGGTCCTTTTTTCCCTCACCTCCTTCATTAATCTGAAGGAAGGTTCCGTTGCTATAGGGAAATGGAAGTATGTAGTGAGGCTATTTCCAGTTTATAAGGACTGGGAGCCATGAGAATGCAACACCAAAGGATCGTGGAGACCACTCTCCAGGCAAGTTTAAGAAGAATTTGGAACCTGCCTTTCTGATTTGGCAGAGATTTTAGTTTCACACTCAAAAGAGTAGTTTCTACATTCATAATTTTCAGGTTTATAAAGGAGCTAATATGTCACTGCAATTATTTTACAACTTTTCCCACATAAAGATGTTTTGAATTAGGACCGGAGTGCAGTTTGATACTGAGACATTTGTTTTCTGTTTACCCAGTGATAATACATCATGAAGTATAAAAGGCATGTGATGCAAAATAAAGAAAAATCTTCAGACATGATATTAGCCACGCGTTCTATACTGTATACTTTTTGTGGTATATACAAATCATCTACCATTCTGTCTCTTGTCCATGTAAAACAGGGACATGATCTGACCACAGCCCATCTTTTTAGACATGTCTTTAGACACATACACTTTGTGTTAATAACAGTACTCCATCCCAGATCCCAACCACCAAGATAACCACACCCACCAGTGACAGGGTGAGGCTATGTGCCTTGAACATGACTTGGTAATTTTTAAATTTGTAGATTTCATATTTTGTCTTGGAGTAACCTGGTTAAATTAAACTAAATTTTGAATACCTGTTTTCCAAGCAAATTGCTCTTAGGATGTTTCATCTTTTGCCACATTAAGGTTGTTTACATAACCGATCCAGATCCAGTACCTTAATAATGTTACTAGAGGCCTGGTGCACAAAATTCGTGCCGGGGGGTGGGGAGGTCCCCTTAGCCCAGCCTGCACCCTCTCCAATCTGGGACCCCTCGGGGGACGTCCAACTGCCGGTTTAGGCCCAATCCCACAATCCACAACCACTGGCTCCTAACTGCTCACCTGCCTGATCAACCCTAACTGCCCCCCATGATGACCTGGTCACCCCCAACTGCCCCCCCTGCCAGCCTGGTTGCCCCAACTGCCCCCTCCCCCGCTGGTCTGGTCACCTCTAACTTCCCACCCCCACCCTCACCCCCCGCTGGCCTGGTTGCCCCTCACTGCCTGCCCCAGTGCCCGCCTGGCCACCCCTAACTGCCCCCCCCCCCCGGCCTGGTCACCCCACGCAGCCTGTTCAGTTGTCTGTTCAGTTGTTTCGGTTGCAACGGTCACTTAGGCTTTTATATATATAGATACCCTGCTTTTTGGAATTCAACAAATGCATAGGGAATTTGTGAACTGTCAGGCCACTATCAGAGAGTGTATTGGCTTCCAAATATTGACATGAAAGATGTCCAGGAAAACATCAAAAGGAATTCAAGTTTGAAGACATAAGGGAAGGGAGCATATAGCATGTCTTTTAGTTAGCATGTACTTTCTAACTACCCTATATAAGTTTAGTTTTTTAAAAAGCTCACACTGGCGTGGATAGGTTTTTCATGTTAATCCTATATCACAACCGCAGTTTTGAAAAGATGTGTCATTAAATTTTGAAACCAATAGGGCCAAGAGCCTTATGTAAATTTGAGTGATGTTTTTATTTATTTGGGAAACAATTGAGCAGCCTCAATTATGTGCAATTGAGTGACGACTGTATACATTTAGTGCTACCAGTCAACTAGTCCCCAAATCTGACTATAGATTTGTAGGTATTGATATTCTGAAGAAAATACTTTTCTAAAAAAGAATTGACTCATTTATTACTTTTAGGAAAAATTGGAGTGGACAAGGCAGCTTAGTAAACAGTGATGGTGAGCTTTATAAAATAAAAAGGAAAGAAAACAGAATAAGACACTTGCTTCCTAACATTGAATGCCGTTTTCTGAGTTAGAGACTACATATTTTTACATGTTAAACCTACACAAAGTAACACATCTTTGTTGCTTTCTTTATTGAATTGCAAATTGAACCAAACAGCCATGTGGAAATGGGAAAGGCGCTTTTGCTTAAGAGATGTACAGACTTGTAGCCTGAATTCTGACCACAGCAATTGTTTAAACCTCAGAGAAGCTCATTGTTGTCCTTTACCTCTTATAAATGTACAATTGTCGAAAGTTGCTAAAACGTGTCCATCTCCTTGGGAGTTCTAATTGTCTGGTTTATTTTAGCAGGCCATGTTACCCCAATATAAAGGCACATGTATTGGTGATCTGGGTGCAATTAAAATAAACGACTCATTGGAATCAGCCATGGAGAAAAATAACACCATAACACCTGTTTATTTCTTTTAAAGAACTTAGTTACTAGAAGGAAACCTCTCCCACGGAAGTGAGATATGTTTAGACCCGCCAGGTGTTGGGGTGGGAAAATATGGGCTGTGTTATGAATAATGTGCAGCAAAGTGGAAGGAAGTGCTAATCAAAAGAAAGTGATAAGATCCTCACCAGGGGAAGGGAGGGAAAGGATGTCCTTGAGGTTAAGGTTCCTTATCACTCTCAAACCTCCATTGCCACTCAAGAGAAACTTTCTAGATAAGTCCGAAAGCAGTTTGTCAGAGATTGGACAAATGTTTAAATAGTAAGTTAAAACCTACCCCTTATTAACTGTTGTGGCATTTGAGCCATTTTTTGGTGCCATCGGATGAGTATTTTTAGCTCACGGAGCCCAAGAAAAAAGGGCAAAACTGGGCAACTAAGACTGCGGCCTCTGGGGTTCAGTCAGACCACGTCGGTTCAAATCTCAGATCCAGCATTTACTAGCTGGGAAATCTCTGGTAACTCAGTGAACTTCTCTCTGCCTCAGTTTTCTCGGCTGTAAATGGAGTTACTGGTAATACATTATAGAGTTGTCAGGATTAAAAGAGAGAATACATGTTAAGCACTTAGTGTGTTCAGTAGAAGGTTGGCTGTTACCAGTTTAGAGAGTGTATTACAGGAATATTTAGGGATAGCCAAATAAAATGTCTTTTTTTAACTTGTAAAACATTCTGAAATTCTAGTTCATCTATAATAGTGATAGCGTTGTAATTAACCTAGTTATTGATAACCGGAAAGGAGCTATAGTAGCCAAGGTTGATGACTAGACTCTACTGATGATGCATACTGTTAAAGTATTTCCCAGAATGCAGTTACGGATGCTAAGATTATCCACAATTAATTTGAAGTCACTTTTTACTACTTGTATGAGCCATGGGCAAATTTATTAAAATTTGTCTGGTAATCTTGTTCTCGTGTTGCTCACATGTAAAATAAGCAGTTTTTATGGTTCCATAGAAATACCCATGTCCAGCAGTCATTTAAAAGAGTCACAGAGCTAAATAAAATGCCTTGCTTAACTGTAAATTGCTTAATGCAGACCCTGTGGCTATTCCATTTGTTGCTAAAGAATAAATATTTGTCAATTTAATTAAAAAAAAAATTCAAAGACAGAAGGGAAATTTCTGCTACAAGGCTTGTTTTCTTTCAGCAGAGCAAATATTTGCCTGGGTTAAAGAAACAGTGTTTGAGTTTCAGCTTTCCATTTTGGCAACTTGGATGGTATCATCATACTGTTTTTCATTGGCTACTTTTTTTTTTTAAAGAGAGGGAGATGTGTTATTAAGCTAATATTAACACTAACAGCCTGAATTTCTTTATTAGGACTGTCATGTAAATACTAAAAATTGCTTGAACACAAATAAGAGGGATGATGTGTCGCTTTATTTTTTCAGGGACCAGTAGAAGAAAACAAATCATTACTGTTGAATTTTATTCAGATATCTTTTGCACTCAGGTAGAAGGCCTGGACTGTTTTTTTCAGTTCTGTGCTCTTTTAAGTGAGTCATGTAATGAAGTTCTACCTTGAAGTTCCATTGTACAGTATATGGCTTTAAAGCTAATAATCCATGCATAGAAGACTCTTGGTCTTGTTTTAAAATTTTTTTGGATGACATTGATTGATAAAATTATATAGGTTGCAAGTGTCCACTTCTATAATACATCATCTGTATATTGTATTGTGTTCACCACCCAAAGTCAAGTCTCCTACTATCACCATTTGTCCCCCCTTTACTCTCTTCTACCTCCCCCACCCCCATTCCCTCTGGTAACCACCATGCTGTTGTCTGTGTCTATGAGATTTTTGTTGCTGTTTTTTTGCTTGACCCCTTCACCTTTTTCACACAGCCCTCCCCCGCTTCCCTCTGACAGCTGTCAGTCTGTTCTCTGTATCTATGACTCTGTTACTAGTTTGTTATTTTGTCCATTAGATTCCACATAGAAGTGAAATCATACGGTATTTGTCTTTCTCTGACTGGCTTATTTCACTTAGCATAACACATCTGCTTTCTAACCATGTTAGCTAGTAATCCATGCACAGAGGATTCTTCCATGTGTTTTTAAAGGACACTTCTTTTTCCACATCTGAAGCTGCTGAATTAGTCGATGATTTTTTTTTCTTTTTCACTCCATCCTCTCAGGAGTCTGCATAATGTTGCATAGATTCTTAAAAGTGTGAATTCTTTTTCAGTCTAGTTCCTTATCCCCACCCTTCTCACTCTCCAACTAGTTATCCCTCTTCCCCCATCTGGATTTCTAGGTTCTCTTAAAAAATTAGAAGGTCTGGCAGTACCGGACTTGAATACTCACAATGTCCATTCCCCGTTAAATTTTCCAGCTGAGGCTGTTGTTAGTTGCCATTTGTTATTGGTGCTTGTGGTGTCACTTACTCACTTTACTTGTACATGATAAGTGCTTGGCCCTGGGGGGCATTGGGCTTATCTGATGTAAGGTATTGAAAATGGTCCAACGTCTAGGAATCTACCCTAAGGAACTAATTAGAGATGCCAAAGGAGAGTCATATACAAAGATATTCATTACAGGGTTGTTTATATAATCACACACAAAAATGCAGAGTCCCTAAATGAAAATATCCAAGTATGCTAGAATACAATGGTGTTATTTAAAAATCACACATAAAAGAACATGCCATGGGAAATGTTCATAATAAATGAAAAAGCAGGATATGAAACTGTTTATACAGTATTATACAGACCTTTAAAAACCTTTCTCAAGTCCTGGAAGAAAATTCACTAAAATACCAATGGTATTCCCTCTAGTTTTTAATTTTCTTCTGCATATTTTTCTGTATCGTATGAATTTCTACCATGAATTACTATTATGATCAGGAAAACAAAAATATCTTGAAATATTTAAGAAAGCTCTTGAATATGTTTTCTGCTATTATTAAATGAGGCGTAAAAAATTGTACATGAGTCATTTGGAGACATGCTCTATGTGTAGAAACACATTATACATACATTTATACACACACTGATAATAAAAAACGGGAACATTTCATTTTTCTTTATGCTAGGAATCGTATACTTTGATAGCAGAATGCTACCTGCATATCATATGGTTTAAAGTGATGAGGAAATGATTGAAAGATGGTGTTCAGCTATTGACTTTATGTCCAATTTGGATAGTGCTCCGAGGGAGAATATGCTTGTGACTACCGGAGGAAGGCAGCAGTGTTAGGTGTCCTAAAATCACGGATGCCGTGCTGTGGATTCAACATGCTTTAAGAGCTTGTGTTTAATTACTCTGTGAAAGTTGTTTTCCTTTCTTTGTAACTTCAGTCATTATCATGAATCATTTCAGGATGCAATGAAGAGATAAGCTCAGGTTTTTCCACTTGTGTAATAAGGATATTTAAAAGATATGTACATAGGTATTTTTCTGGCACCAGTTACAGGAACTTGCTGACCTCATTATTTATCTTTTGTTTAGTTTGACCAAGCGGCGGATGCCGAGATAGCCTGGATTACCGAAACAGAAAAGAAATTGATGTCTCTGGGTGACATCAGGCTTGAGCAAGACCAGACGGCCGCTCAGCTGCAGGCTCAAAAGGTGAAGGGCATTTCCAATGACATCTCCATTATCTGCCCGGCTCGGAAATGTGCTCGCATGCTTGACTTTGCTGAACTCCACTCGTGTCGCTTGATATTATCAGCTACTTTGCCTAATTGTTTTCATTTTATTCTTACACTCTCTTTAAAAAAAAAAATCTCCGTTTTTGTAAATCACAGGCATTTACCATGGAAATTTTGAGACACAAGGATATTATTGATGAACTTGTTAAATCTGGACATAAAATCATGACCACGTGCAGTGAAGAAGAAAAGCAGCCAATGAAGGTATAATCTTGTCTCTGTGACTGGTAGTGACACTCTTGAATAAAGGCATCTGTTGAGCTTTCAGCCCTAGGAAAGCACTTTTCCTTTATCCACAGCTGCCGTTTAAACAGCTAAATCATTAGTTGCAAATAAGGCATTTTTCAAGCTTCAAGAATAACAGTGAGAGGAGTATTCCTTAAGGGAGTCACCCTGGGGCAATCTTTATAATATACAGAAAGCTATTCAAATTTGAGCCCTTGATTAACTAGTGTGCATTAAGCATTCAATTAAAGTTAGCTGTATTATTGCCATTATTATTGTTATAAATTGTTATTATAAATGTCAACTGTTGTTTACATACTTCAGAAACATTTGGGCCTCTTGAGTTGGAAGAAAAACCAGAGTATGTGGTTCTCGCTAATGCTGAAATCCATGCTGTAGGAAGTTACTGTAAGCTGTATAGGGGGAAAAAAATGAGCTGAGTAATTCAGGAAGCATCCAGTTTATGTAGTTTTAATGATTCTTTAAATTGATGGAAACCCAGCCGCATTATTTCACATTCTGACATCTGAACAGCCTAAAGAAATGAACACTTCTAATAGGAAAATACTCCATGGCAAAAATTAAATTATATAAATGCCTATGCCTAACATCACATTTTAAAGGGCATGCATTTCTTTTAAGATATAACATAGATAAGTAATACAGTGTACACTATATATTGATACTTTCTCTTTTATTTATCCTCTACAATGGCGATTTACTTGTTTATAATTTAATCTTTCCTTTATTATTTTTGTAAAGATTCTGACATGAATAGCACAGGTCATCATGAAATAATTTCTGTCATTCTGTGGTTCATTAGACCACTGTTGTGCTTTATCTTCTGCTATTAGTTTATGATGTGGATTTATACCATAACCTAAGTCACTGTGACCACCCCATGAAATCAGTGGATAGCATAATGTTCTACATTTATTCTAATATATGTAATTAATTTTGCTGACTAGCAGTTCCTCCTATAATTTCATTAGTGAAAGGTAGTCCTTTTTTTTTTTTTTTGAGAAAGTAATGTAAATGTTGCTAGACTTAGGAGATGTTTTCTAACCTAGAAGACACTGAATTTTGCTCATTATGTTTAGAGAGGTCACTGTCTTACTTATAAAATTTGAGGCCTTGCTTTTGTGTTTATTTATTTATATTTTGGTATTTTTCACTTAACATCTTTTTTGTGAAGTTATGTCATTAAATTCCATGATTTTTAAATGATTGTGTAGAATTCTATATGAATATATCATAATTTACCAGCCTGATCTCTAATCATTGTACTTTTAAGATGTTCCACATTTTTGCTATTGCTTACATATGTATATGTATAGGTGTTTGTTTTTTGTTTTTTTTTTAATATATTTTATCGATTTTTCACAGAGAGGAAGGGAGAGAGATAGAAAGTTAGAAACATCGATGACAGAGAAACATCGATCAGCTGCCTCCTGCACATCTCCCACTGAGGATGTGCCCGCAACCCAGGTACATGCCCTTGACCGGAATCGAACCTGAGACCTTTCAGTCCACAGGCCGACGCTCTATCCACTGAGCCAAACCGGTTTCGGCAGGTGTTTTTTTTTATTGTGTTAAAAACACTTCATATTAGCAGACACTGGAATATTATTCAGCCTTTAAAAGGAAGGAAATCCTACCACATGCAGAAACATGGATATGAACCAAGAGGGCCTTTCTTTAATTTAAAATGAACTTTTTAATACATAGTAACAGTTAAAATATAAATAGCTTTTATTGATTTATTCCTTTAACCTACATTATTGAGTGTCTCCTCGGCACCAGGAGTCTAGTGCTGGACCAGACGTTCTTGGGTACATGTGCTGCTTGGCCCACCTCACCAGTTACATGCATTTCATCATCTTTATTTCTAGAAAAAACTGGACAAGATATTGAAGAACTATGACTCCATCTGCCAGATAAATTCAGAGAGATATCTACAGCTGGAACGGGCCCAGTCCTTGGTTAACCAGTTCTGGGAAACATATGAAGAACTTTGGCCATGGCTGACAGAAACACAAAGGATCATCTCTCAGCTCCCTGCCCCAGCCCTTGAGTATGAAACTCTCAGACAACAGCAGGAAGAACATCGGGTAAGCTCCATGTCAGAGGGAATGCTGTATTCCCTACTGAAAGAGAATCATGATTTTTATGACATTTTTCTAAATATAGTTAGGCATCTTACATGAGTAGGGCATTTTAGCAGTATTCTGTTCTGGTCTGCACAGTTCGCTTACCTCAGAGTTGCTTACCTGTTACCCAGTTTTGCAGTGAGAAGACTCATGTGGAAAGATCACATTGTGTATGTCATTAATTATATCACAGCTTTTATGGGATGGTATATAGCATTAATCATCTGGGTATAAAAGCAATTTCCATTTACAATGTTAGAGAAATAAGCCTTTGAAGCACTTTTAATTTGTGCATCTTGATTGCTTTTAATTTATACATATTGACTAAGTTTTATATTTTATATGTAACTAGAGGCCCAGTGTGGGTGTGTGGGTGTGCATGTGCGTGCATGCATAAAGTTTAACTCAGAATATATTACATCATTGTTTGAAGTATCTGACATACAAATCTTGTTTGTTTACTTTTTCAATGTATTGGCATTGAAGAATATCTCTAAATGAAGTATTTATTTAGAAGAGAGCTTTAGAGAACACTAATACAAAAATGGAAAGTTTATGGAGTTCTATCTAAATCATTCAGCAGGAGAAAGACTTACAAACTATATAGAATTTAATTGAATTTAGTGTAAAGGTTTATTTGTGACGAAAATCCTGATGCCTATCCATTGGATGCTTTTTAATATAAAATGTTTCATGGATTTCTTCTACTCTGAGGTGAGTTTTGAGTAGCTATATTATTAGCATAAAATCAGGTATTGATTTGAAAATTTCAAAGTTGCATTAATATTTTTGCCTCATTTTCAGTTTTCAAAACAAATTTATGATTTTCTCTATAAAAGGAACTGTAGAACTGTGTAGCCAAGTCTTCAAATTGTTCAGACTAAATTTTTCAGACTATTCGCCCCCTTCTAGAGTGGCTGTCCTCCGTAACTTCACAATATCCTCTTCAGCTATTTTTGGGAATACCTTTGAATTCATTCTAGCCAGGAATGAAAAATGGCTCAAGAGCCATGTCACCAAATGGTAGATATCTTGAAGTTACATTAGGTAACTCCAGCATACATAAAACTGGACTCTTATTGTGGTATAATGCTATCAGGAATCATTTTGTTACTTATGAAGCAAAAGACACCTCCTATGGAGCCCTTTCTCCATGCACACACATACACCCACGTAGGCACCTAGTAGGTCTTCTCTTGTCTCTCATGAAATGGTTTTTCAAAGGCTCATCTCACTGCTTCCCAAGCAAAGGTGTCTCATAGTAGTGCTACACAGGTAAGACCTACTTAGACTCTAGCAACTCAAGAACTCCTAGATCTCTCATGTTACTTGAAAGTCTCTTGATAATTCAAAGTGTGAGCTTGTTTTACAAACATGCCTTATAGAATATTGAAACCAAAAGGTGTGTAACACATTTCTTTTCCATGAGATTGTATGTTAGCCAATATCACCACCACTACCTCTGTTCTGTAAAGTGGCATGAAAATACGATCTCACAATATGAAACAAAAATAAGAAAATCGCAGCCTGGACCACCCAGGAGCTAGACTGCAGACATGACCTTTTCCACATTCTTATGTGCAACATGTTAGATGATATCCCCCTCCTTTTGTAAAAATTGAATTTGTGTTTATTTAGCTCTTTTGCAAAAGAGTTTTGAGACCACCTTCAGAAATACTTTAAAAATAGTATATTACATTGGAGATGGTTAATGATATAATGAAGTGATTCCCTCACTTTTCAAAAGAATTTCTTGGCTTGGCTGATTTTAGTGGGCACTTTTAATAGAAAATGGTATGTGGCCATCCTGATGATTCTTCTTGATGAATGATAAGAAATTAAAATATTTGCAGGATAAGATTGGTAGCTTTTCTCTAGACTGTTTTCCCTGAATATAATTTCTCTCAGAGAAGCTTTTATTTGGGTCTAAATAGGAAACAGTTTGGAGAATACCTGAGAACAAGGAACTGCTGATTAGGGAACCAAATGAATAATGTG